>NC_140796.1:34737574-36136074 GCF_037176805.1 Vigna unguiculata | reverse complement strand
GGCAAAAACTACGGCTGCCAACTCCAAATCATGAGTGGGATAGTTCTTCTCATGATTCTTTAACTGTCTCGAGGCATAGGCAACCACCTTCCTGTTTTGCATCAAAACACATCCTAACCCCTAATGGGAAGCATCGCAAAACACTTCAAATGGTTTACTAGCATCTGGAATCACTAGCACAGGTGCACTCGTCAATTTTTTCTTCAATTCAAGGAAGCTTTCCTCACAACGGTCAGTCCAAGCGAAAGGCTGATCTTTCCTAGTCAGCTGTGTCAAAGGTGCTACCATTTTGGAAAATCCCTCAATGAATCTCCTGTAATAGCCCGCTAGCCCCACAAAGCTTCTTATTTCTGTCACTGACTTAGGACGCCCCCACTTTAATACCGCTTCCACCTTGGATGGATCTACAGATATGCCCTGAGCTGATATCATATGCCCCAGGAATTGAACTGTAGACATCCAAAACTCACATTTTGACAGTTTTGCATACAATTGTTTTTCTCTCAAGATGCTCAAAACTGTTCTCAAGTGTTCAGCATGTTCCTCATAACTCCGAGAGTATATCAAGATGTCTTCAATAAAAACCACCACAAACTTGTCTAAGAATGGTCTGAAGATTCTGTTCATATAGTCCATGAACATGGCAGGGGCATTAGTCACTCCGAAAGGCATTACTACGTACTCGTAATGCCCGTACCTAGACCTGAAAGCGGTTTTCTGAATATCATCTGACTTGACCCGAATTTGGTGGTATCCCGATCTTAGATCGATCTTAGAAAACACTGTGGCTCCATGTAATTGATCCATCAAGTCGTCTATTCTCGGCAGAGGGTACTTATTCTTGATGGTTAACTTATTTAGCTGCCTGTAGTCCACACATAGCCTAGAACTGCCGTCTTTCTTCTTAACTAGCAACACTGGCGCTTCCCAAGGTGATACACTCGGTCTAATAAACTGTTTCTCAAGGAGCCCTTCAATTTGTTTCTTCAATTCCTCAAGCTCAGCCGGAGCCATCCTGTAGGGTGCCATTGATACTGGCCCTGCTCCTGGCACAAGATCAATAGAGAACTCTATTTCTCTAGGAGGGGGTAAACCAGGCACATCTTCAGGGAACACGTCTGGGAAGTCCCTCACCACAAGTGTCTCAACACTCCCACCTTCCCCCTCAACGGACAAGTGAGTCAGAATTAAGAAACATTGAGATCCTTCCTTGATTGCCTGGTCCACCTGTTGCGAGGATATCAACTGATCTTCATCTTCCAAGCTAGGAAACACCACCCTCTTCTCGTTGCAATCAATAAGAATATGATTAGTGGACAACCAATCCATTCCTAAGATTACATCTAGCCCTTCCAGGGGTAGACTGATGAGTTCAAATTTTTGCCCTCATTTAATATTTAAATTTGGGGATTTAAGTGAATTTTCTGTGCTTAAAGATTGATTTAATTAGGATTTATGATTATTGGATTTATTGAGTAAGTTTGGTAAAAGTGGCGTAAAAATTGATTTTAGTTGCATAAAATATTATTGGATATTCTAACGTTTGTTGATGCAGCTGGAATTTATTTTTGGTCAATTAATAGTGTGATTTTAAAATATTCAAAGTTACAAAATAAGTCCAAAATCAAGAAATTCTGAAAAAGAATAAATCAGGAGCTAAATGCACCCCCAGTTTTCACTAAGTTACACCCCTCCTACCACTTAAACTCCACTAAACCAGATCATGCCATGTGGCAATCCCCACCTTTTAAGATTAGCCAACCATAAGCCGCCACGTGTCATAATCCCCACCTCACCAAATTAACCAATCAGATTCTGCCACGTCATCATCTTCATCTCCCAAAACCCTAACCCTAATTTTCTCCTCTCCTTCCACCCTCCACACAGCCGCCGCCGCCAACCTTTTCCGACAACCATCGCAGCTCCGCGCGCCTCCATCTTCTCCCGCAGACACCGCCGCGCCACCACGCCAGAAAACACTGCAGAACCACCGCGATGCAGCACCTCCATTTTCTCTCCATCATCTTCTTCGTCGTCACGGCAGCGCAGACGCGTCACCACCAACGCAGCAGCCATGGCAGCAGAAAACGCAGATCTGCTCCACCACCACCGTCCCTGCACTACGCCGTCAACGCCTTCACTGCACCAGAAGCGGCGCGGCCACCATGTTCTTCCATTCACGCGTAGCAGCTCCTTCGCGCCACCATCTTCCTCCATTCGCGGCCGTCACAGAACCTCGCGCTAACCACGAATCGCGCAGCCACCTTCACCTGCAACAACGTCACGCCGCCACCGCAGACCTGCCACAACTTCGCAGCTCCGCAACGCCACCTCCATTCTTCATCGCAGATCTGAAACTCCGGCGAACTCGAGCCAACGAAGCTTCCCTGTGACGCACTTGCAACCATCCGCGAACCCAGATTCCGCGAGCAGCGCCGCCTCCATCTTCTCGCCTCCGCATCTGCAGCAACAGCGCGAACCTTCTCCGCAGCCATCGCAGCAGCACTCTTCGCCGGAGAAGGAGGAGCAGCCGCGCCGTCATCCACAAGCCTCCATGAAACCCTAAACGCAGCAAACCCTAGTCTGGAGAGAGAAAGTGCACTCTGCGCCACGTGTCAGTCTCTCAATGGACACTGAAATGGTCAAAACTGGTCAACTCTGGTCAACTGGTCAAAGTCAGCAGTCAACTCTGGTCAAAAATGAGAAGGGCAGAATTGGAAATTTGACAGCAATTAAGTTGCTAATTAATTAAATAAAAATAAAAGATTTTAGCAACTGACAGATGAAGCCCAAAGTCCAGTGGAAGCCTATATAAAGAGACTTAAGGGAGCAGAACGACTGACAATTTTTATAACTCACAGCTTAGACACTTAGAACTCTCTGGTTTTGGCAGATACCGTCTCCACCACATCTCTCATTCTCTTCTTTTATTTTCTTTCCTTCATCATATTATCATGTATTCCATCAAAGCCATGGAGGGCTAAGCTTTTAAGGGTTGATTCCACTGTAATTTCTTAAATGGATTCTGAGGTTAGATGAATTTATATGTTTTGTTATTTTGATTATTGTTGTGGTTTTTGTTTATCTATGTCCTTTGCTTCTTAATTGAATAGAAAATAATGATTTTAAATCTACATTCATGCTAATCATATGAGTTAAAAGGTTTTTAAATTAAATTGAGACTTTACTTTGATTTTGTTTAGAAACTTTCATTTGATTAAATAAGTTTTTGCCAATAATTAAGACTTTAATTTGATTAGAGGTAATTACTTTAACTAAAATTAGTCAAGACTTTACTTTGATTAATTAAGTTTTCTATTTGGTAAAGAAACAAAGGAATAGACATGATTAGGCATAGTAAAATTAATTGAGACTGTACTTTGATTGAATTTACTATGGACAATCTAATAATTCTCACTTTTAATTGAGACTGTACTTTGATTAAAAGTGAGGATGCCAACAAATGAATTGAGTCTTTACATTGATTTATTTGTAAATCAACAACAATAATTAATTTAACAATAATCTCTAGATAACCAATGAAGAATCTTATTTAGAAAAAGTAGTGGAATTGACCTATTTACTATTACTGTGTTTACAATCTTCCGTGTCATTTTCTTTGCATATCAAAACCTCCCTATTTTTATAGTTGCTAGTTTTAAATTGCTTTTTTGAGAATCAAATATTTGAGATCAATTCCGTATTCGTTGTGAGACGACTCAGGGTTATCTTAACCCTAACTATTTTCTTCACTACAAACTGGCAATACTGAAGTTGCTAAAGTAGTGGTAATTTGATCGCCTAACGACAGCGATATGAAATTTGGCGCCGTTGCCGGGGAATACGGTTAGTATTTCTTTTATTTTGATTCTGTTTTTATTTATTTATTTTATTTTATTTTATTTTTTTATTTTTATTTTACGCATATACGTTTGATATAGTTTGTTATTTTGTAGTATCTAGTTTTCTGTTAATATATTCCAAGCAAATTTCTATTTTTGTTTTGATTAAGAATTTCTTTTAAGAAATTTTTTGAGACTAGTTTGGAAAACTCTGTCTAGGAAAGACTTGGTATTTAAGTTGTCCACTGTGACGCACCTCTCTTTCCTGGGAGTAGACCCAACGACATCTTAACTCATTTCTTTCTTGAAATCTTTCTCCAAAACAAGAATAGGAAGAGAAAAAAAAAACAACACACAGGAAAACACTTTCACTTTCAGGTGGACTTGCATAGTGCATGACTCGGGCCAATCCGGGTCAATTTTATCAACTTGATTCAAAACTTGAAAGGAACTTGCGTAAATCACGTAGGAGACTTGAACTCAGGTGTTCTACTGAAGGAGCACCATCATCATCTGAACCTACCACTGAAAGTGTACCGCTAGAATCACCTCCGGTGATTAACATATCTTCTGATCCATCACCTGAACCAGAAATTCAAGAAGATAGAATGGAAGAAAGAACAATAAGAGAGTTGGCTTCACCGGATGCAGCAATTACACAAAACATGTGCATCCAATATCCAGATGGAGAATGTGAGCTTAAGTCTGGGTTAATCCATCTTTTACCCAAATTCCATGGATTAGCAGGAGAAGACCCGTACCATCATTTGAAGGAATTTCATGTTGTTTGTTCATCCATGAGACCTACAACAATGACAGAGGAACATATCAAGCTTAAGGCTTTTCCATTCTCATTGCAAGATGCCGCTAAGAATTGGTTATACTGCCTTCCGCCAGGATCCATCAATACCTGGGAGACTCTGAAAAGATTATTTCTGGAAAAGTTTTTTCCAGCATCTAGAGTTGCTGCTATTCGCAAAGATATTTATGGGATAAGGCAACAAGAAAGAGAAAGTCTTCACGAGTATTGGGAAAGATTCAAGAAGTTATGTGCTTCCTGTCCTCATCACCAGATAAACGAGCATCTCCTCATTCAATACTTTTATGAGGGATTGAGTATCATGGATAGACAAATGATAGATGCTGCAAGTGGAGGGTCATTGGTGGACAAAACGCCAACAAATGCAAGACAATTGATTGAAACTATGGCGTCGAACCATCAACAATTTTCCACAAGGAGTAATTCTATAACTCTATTGAAGGGAACCCATGGGGTAGAAGCTTCATATGTTGCAGATCACAAGAAATTAGAAGGGAAGTTGGATGACTTAGCAGCCATGGTAAGGACCTTGACAGACTTACAGAAAAAGCCTATCCCTTCTACTTTATGTGGAATTTGTGCTTCTACTAATCATCCTACAGAGGCTTGTTCTATGTTAAAAGAGACAGGGACGTTAGACAATGAACAACCTCAGGCATATGCTGCAAACATCTATGGCAATAATAGACCACCTCGGCAACAATACAACCATGATTTGTCCTCCAACAAGTACAACCCAGATTGGAAGGAATATCCTAGCCAGAAATGGGGAAATCAACAGCCTCAACACCAACAAGTCTATGTTCCACCTCAACAGAGGCAACAACCACAACCAACTGCAACCTCTGGTGATTCAAACATGGAAGCAATGATGAAAATGATGGCTGACATGATGAAGGGACAAATCAATGAGTTGAAACAGACAATGGAAGCAACCAATCAAAATTTGCAAAATCAGATTGGACAAATGGCAAATGAGTTAAATCAGATGAAGTCTCAACAAGGCTCGAGCAATTTGCCTGCACAAACTGTAATCAACCCGCGAAATGTAAGTGCTATTACTTTAAGATCGGGTAAGCAAATACAAGGTCTTGGGGATGCCCAAGAAGATGAAGATAAGGAAAATGAAGTTGTACCTAATGATGAAAGAGGAAGATCAGATGAAGCAACACAAGCAACATCTGAGATGCATGCACCCAGTGATAACTCCAGGTTGGTATCCCCTAATACTTCCTCTGAAAATCCTTCTCCTTATTCTCCTCCTCCTTCCTATCCAAACCGTTTGAAACCAAAAAATAAAAAGATGGAGGAGTTAGACAAAGAAATCCTGAATACTTTCAAGAAAGTGGAGATAAACATTCCTTTGTTGGATGCTGTGAGACAAATTCCTAAATACGCCAAGTTTCTCAAAGAATTATGTACACATAAAAGGCGTATTATGGACAAAGAGGTAGTGAACATGGGAAGAAACGTCTCTAGCTTAATTAAGAAGCCTGCAGTCAGAATGCCGCAAAAGTGTAAGGATCCAGGTATGTTTTCTGTTCCCTGCATTTTAGGAAGTACTAAGTTTGACAATGCTATGTTAGATTTAGGAGCTTCCGTTAATGTAATGCCTTTATCTGTTTTCACTTCACTTCATCTTGGACCTCTTAAGTCTACTGGTGTGGTCATTCAATTGGCCAACCGTAGCACAGTTAACCCTGCAGGTGTGCTAGAAGATGTGCTTGTCCGTGTGGACAAGTTAATTTTTCCTGCAGATTTCTATATCTTGGATATGAAGGATGATGAAGGAATGAGTTCAACCACAATCATCTTGGGAAGACCATTCATGATGACAGCACGTACCAAGATAGACGTGCATGCAGGATCCTTGACTATGGAGATAGGAGATGAGAAGGTGCAATTCAACGTGCTAGAAGCCATGAAGCACCCAATTGAAGATCATTCTTTGTTTTGTATTGATTTATTGAGTAATGTAGTGAACAATTATGCTTTTGGACTTTTGGACGTTTTATCTGGTTTTTCTTCTTCTTTGGATTTTTCTTTTTCGAATATTTCGGGCTCAATTTTAGACGAAAGGGAAAATTGTAAAACAGGTGATGTTGAGGACGCGGTGTCACTATTTGATACCTCTGTGGCGTCCAAGTGTGATGCTGAGGTGGCTGAAATTACCTTAGGCAGGAAAATGTTGCCATCTGTGGAACAACCACCCATTTTGGAGTTGAAACCTTTACCATCTCATTTGAAATATGTTTATCTTGAGAGGGATGGGAAACTCCCTGTTATTATATCTGCCTTGCTTACTGACGAGCAGGAACAAAAGCTATTGCAGGTTATCAAAAATCACAAGCGAGTAATAGGCTGGACTTTGGCAGATATTCCTGGTATTAGTCCTTCTTTCTGCATGCACAGAATACTCTTGGAGGAAGATGCTAAGCCAGTGAGGCAACCTCAGAGGAGACTGAATCCTCAGCTGATGGAGGTTGTGAAGAAAGAAGTCACCAAGTTGCTACAAGCAGGTATTATATATCCCATTTCTGAGAGCACTTGGGTGAGTCCTGTACATGTGGTCCCCAAGAAATCTGGGATCACCGTGGTCAAGAATGAGAAGAACGAGTTGATTCCTACTCGTATTCAGAATAGCTGGAGGGTCTGTATTGATTATAGAAGACTAAACCAGGCCACCAGGAAGGACCACTTTCCTTTACCATTCATGGACCAGATGTTAGATCGATTGGCAGGTAAGTCTCATTACTGTTTTCTTGATGGATTCTCTGGGTATTTTCAGATTTGTATTGCCCTAGAGGATGAACATAAAACTACTTTTACTTGTCCATTCGGTACATATGCTTATAGGAAAATGCCATTTGGCCTTTGCAATGCTCCTGGAACATTTCAACGATGTATGATGAGTATTTTTACAGATTTATTGGAGCATTGTATTGAGGTTTTTATGGATGATTTTAGTGTATATGGTTCATCTTTTGATCATTGCTTGTCTAATCTTGCTAGAGTCTTGGAGAGATGTGAAGAAACTAACCTTGTTCTAAATTTTGAAAAATGTCATTTTATGGTAGAACAAGGTATAGTTTTAGGTCACGTTGTTTCCAAGAATGGTATATCTGTAGATCCTGCTAAAATTGATATTATTTCACAATTGCCTTACCCCTCTTCTGTGAAAGAGGTTCGATCTTTTCTTGGACATGCAGGATTTTACAGGAGGTTTATCAAGGACTTCAGCAAGATAGCCAACCCTCTCTCCAACTTGTTGCAAAAGGATGTAGTATTTGACTTTGGAGAGAGGTGCAAAGATGCGTTTGATACATTGAAAAAGGCGCTTACCACCACTCCTATCATCCAGCCACCTGACTGGACATTACCGTTCGAGTTGATGTGTGATGCATCAAACTTTGCAGTAGGAGCGGTGCTTGCACAAAAAGATGGGAAGCTATCACATGTGATATATTATGCTTCCAGAACGTTGGACACAGCGCAGGCTAACTACACCACGACTGAGAAGGAATTATTGGCTGTTGTGTTTGCCTTGGACAAATTCAGACCGTATATACTTGGTTCCAAGGTAATTGTTTATACTGATCATGCAGCATTAAAATTCCTTCTGAAGAAAGCAGATTCGAAACCAAGGTTGATCAGATGGATGCTACTGCTCCAAGAGTTTGACATTGAGATTCTAGACAGAAGTGGAGCACATAACTTAGTAGCCGATCATCTTAGCAGGATTGAAAATGGAGAAGATAACATTCCTATTAAGGATGACTTTCCTGATGAAGTCCTCCTAGCATTGACTGCTGTGAAAGGTATGTTTCCTGAACCTTGGTTTGCTGACATTGTTAATTATTTGGTTGTTTCTGCTATTCCTCCTTCCTTCTCCAAATATGAAAGAATCAAGCTAAAAAGTGAGGCAAAGTACTATATCTGGGAAGACCCAATCTTATGGCGCATTGGTAGTGACCAAGTCATAAGGAGGTGTGTTCCAGATATCGAGATACCTCATGTGCTTGAGTTCTGTCATTCATCTCCTTTTGGTGGACATTATGGCACACAAAGAACAGGTAGGAAGGTGTTGGATTGTGGATTATATTGGCCTACTATTTTTAAAGATGCACAGAGGGTATATGAAAATTGTGAGCAGTGCCAAAGGGCAGCCAGATCCATTGCAAGAAGGGATGAAATGCCTCAACAACCCATGCTGTATTGTGAGGTATTTGATATTTGGGGTATTGATTTTATGGGTCCTTTTCCTCCTTCTTTTGGGTTTTCTTATATTTTGCTTGCTGTAGACTATGTCTCCAAATGGGTGGAGGCCATAGCTACAAGGACTAATGATTCTCGAGTTGTTATGAGTTTTGTCAGGTCTAACATTTTCTGCAGATTTGGGATACCACGAGCCATCATCAGTGACCAGGGGACTCATTTCTGTAATAGGCTACTTAAGAACATGTTGAAGAAGTATGGGGTGACACATCGCATTGCTACACCATATCACCCCCAAACTAATGGACAAGCAGAGATCTCTAACAGAGAGATTAAAAAGATACTAGAGAAAGTAGTGAAGCCTAGTCGAAAGGATTGGGCCACAAGATTGGATGAAGCACTTTGGGCACACAGGACAGCCTACAAAACACCTATAGGTATGTCACCTTTCAGGGTGGTTTTTGGAAAGGCTTGTCATCTACCTGTGGAGATTGAACATCGGGCCTATTGGGCCGTGAAAGCATGCAACTTGGATTTGGAAGAAGCAGGAAATGAGCGAAAGCTTCAGTTGCAAGAACTAGAGGAGATTAGGCTAGCAGCCTATGAAAATTCAAAGTTCTACAAAGAGAAAACCAAGAAGTTCCATGACCAAAAGCTTGTGGCTAGAAAGGATTTCAAGGTAGGCCAGAAGGTGTTACTATACAAATCCAAGCTTGGTCACATGAGTGGTAAGTTGCGTTCTACTTGGGAAGGACCATACATTGTTACAGAAGTCTTCCCTTATGGAGCAGTGGAGATCAAGGAAGAATCTTCAGCAAGAACTTTTAAAGTTAATGGGCATCGTCTTCGGATATTCAATGAAAATCAAGATATGCTGAATAAGACGATGGATGGGATGAACTTGACTTCTCCCTCATACCTTCCACCTTGAGGAGGTAAGTACACTTCATACTTTTTCTTTGCATTTTATACATATTGAATACATTGAGGACAATGCATGGATAAAGTGTGGGGGTGTGGGGAGATTTCCCCCTTTTCTGTTTTTGTTTTCTATTTGTTTTGTTTTTCCTTTTCTAATTTTGTTTTCTGTTTGTTTTTATTTAAAAAAAAAAGAGAAGAAGTTTTTGTTTTCAATAAAACATATTGACATTGGATTTTTGGATTTGATTTACTAATTGGAACGGTCATAATTCTTGTAAACTCAAAAGATTAACTCATGTGTGAAAAACAGAATTTTGTCCATTTGTTTGTGCATGACAACATGATTTCTAGAAGATTGATTTGTTTCCATTGGTATTCATTTCTTTAATCCACTGAAAATATGGAATAAAAGACCTCAGAAAAAAGTTTTGAAATTGTTCAATTTTGCCCAGGAGTGCAAAAGGATAAGTGTGGGTGTGTGATGAGTTCAAATTTTTGCCCTCATTTAATATTTAAATTTGGGGATTTAAGTGAATTTTCTGTGCTTAAAGATTGATTTAATTAGGATTTATGATTATTGGATTTATTGAGTAAGTTTGGTAAAAGTGGCGTAAAAATTGATTTTAGTTGCATAAAATATTATTGGATATTCTAACGTTTGTTGATGCAGTTGGAATTTATTTTTGGTCAATTAATAGTGTGATTTTAAAATATTCAAAGTTACAAAATAAGTCCAAAATCAAGAAATTCTGAAAAAGAATAAATCAGGAGCTAAATGCACCCCCAGTTTTCACTAAGTTACACCCCTCCTACCACTTAAACTCCACTAAACCAGATCATGCCATGTGGCAATCCCCACCTTTTAAGATTAGCCAACCATAAGCCGCCACGTGTCATAATCCCCACCTCACCAAATTAACCAATCAGATTCTGCCACGTCATCATCTTCATCTCCCAAAACCCTAACCCTAATTTTCTCCTCTCCTTCCACCCTCCACACAGCCGCCGCCGCCAACCTTTTCCGACAACCATCGCAGCTCCGCACGCCTCCATCTTCTCCCGCAGACACCGCCGCGCCACCACGCCGGAAAACACTGCAGAACCACCGCGATGCAGCACCTCCATTTTCTCTCCATCATCTTCTTCGTCGTCACGGCAGCGCAGACGCGTCACCACCAACGCAAAAGCCATGGCAGCAGAAAACGCAGATCTGCTCCGCCACCACCGTCCCTGCACTACGCCGTCAACGCCTTCACTGCACCAGAAGCGGCGCGGCCACCATGTTCTTCCATTCACGCGTAGCAGCTCCTTCGCGCCACCATCTTCCTCCATTCGCGGCCGTCACAGAACCTCGCGCTAACCATGAATCGCGCAGCCACCTTCACCTGCAACAACGTCACGCCGCCACCGCAGACCTGCCACAACTTCGCAGCTCCGCAACGCCACCTCCATTCTTCATCGCAGATCTGAAACTCCGACGAACTCGAGCCAACGAAGCTTCCCTGTGACGCACTTGCAACCATCCGCGAACCCAGATTCTGCGAGCAGCGCCGCCTCCATCTTCTCGCCTCCGCATCTGCAGCAACAGCGCGAACCTTCTCCGCAGCCATCGCAGCAGCACTCTTCGCCGGAGAAGGAGGAGCAGCCGCGCCGTCATCCACAAGCCTCCATGAAACCCTAAACGCAGCAAACCCTAGTCTGGAGAGAGAAAGTGCACTCTGCGCCACGTGTCAGTCTCTCAATGGACACTGAAATGGTCAAAACTGGTCAACTCTGGTCAACTGGTCAAAGTCAGCAGTCAACTCTGGTCAAAACTGCAAATATGGTTAAATGAGAAGGGCAGAATTGGAAATTTGACAGCAATTAAGTTGCTAATTAATTAAATAAAAATAAAAGATTTTAGCAACTGACAGATGAAGCCCAAAGTCCAGTGGAAGCCTATATAAAGAGACTTAAGGGAGCAGAACGACTGACAATTTTTACAACTCACAGCTTAGACACTTAGAACTCTCTGGTTTTGGCAGATACCGTCTCCACCACATCTCTCATTCTCTTCTTTTATTTTCTTTCCTTCATCATATTATCATGTATTCCATCAAAGCCATGGAGGGCTAAGCTTTTAAGGGTTGATTCCACTGTAATTTCTTAAATGGATTCTGAGGTTAGATGAATTTATATGTTTTGTTATTTTGATTATTGTTGTGGTTTTTGTTTATCTATGTCCTTTGCTTCTTAATCGAATAGAAAATAATGATTTTAAATCTACATTCATGCTAATCATATGAGTTAAAAGGTTTTTAAATTAAATTGAGACTTTACTTTGATTTTGTTTAGAAACTTTCATTTGATTAAATAAGTTTTTGCCAATAATTAAGACTTTAATTTGTTTAGAGGTAATTACTTTAACTAAAATTAGTCAAGACTTTACTTTGATTAATTAAGTTTTCTATTTGGTAAAGAAACAAAGGAATAGACATGATTAGGCATAGTAAAATTAATTGAGACTGTACTTTGATTGAATTTACTATGGACAATCTAATAATTCTCACTTTTAATTGAGACTGTACTTTGATTAAAAGTGAGGATGCCAACAAATGAATTGAGTCTTTACATTGATTTATTTGTAAATCAACAACAATAATTAATTTAACAATAATCTCTAGATAACCAATGAAGAATCTTATTTAGAAAAAGCAGTGGAATTGACCTATTTACTATTACTGTGTTTACAATCTTCCGTGTCATTTTCTTTGCATATCAAAACCTCCCTATTTTTATAGTTGCTAGTTTTAAATTGCATTTTTGAGAATCAAATATTTGAGATCAATTCCGTATTCGTTGTGAGACGACTCAGGGTTATCTTAACCCTAACTATTTTCTTCACTACAAACTGGCAATACTGAAGTTGCTAAAGTAGTGGTAATTTGATCGCCTAACGACAGCAATATCATAGACAAATAAGATTCACTCTGTATTTGCGCCCTCAACTTCTATCAAACACCTCGTGCACAAGGTCGAGGTCCTGACTATCGCAGAAGCAGGCGTGGATACTACCAGGTCAAACTGGAGCTCCCTCACCGGAAGACCCAACTCAAGCACTTTAGACTCCGACACGAAGGAGTGCGTAGCTCCTGAATCATACAGAACACATAAACTCCTAGCAGCAATCATGCATGATCCAATGATAAGGTTACCTGATCTGACCGCCTCTGTACTCGACCGGCTGCCTGAGGTCTCACACCTCCCCTGGACTGCTGCGGCTGAGACTGTGATGAAGGTCTCAGCGATGCATTCCTGTTGATAGGACAATCCCTGATGAAATGACCCTCCTTGCCACAACCGTGGCACGTCCTCCTGCTAGAGATCCGAGGGCAAGCATTCTTCATATGGGGTCCTCCACAAAGAAAGCACTGTGCCCTATGGGGCTGAAACTGCTGAGGCTGGTGAGTAGGCCTCCTAGGCCCCTGAGGCTGAGGCCTGGAGTATGGTTTCCCCCTGTCCTCATGTCTGCTCATGGACACTGATGATCCTCCCACCTTCTGTTGGGGTCGCTGTTGTGCTTCAACCTCAGCCTTAAGCTTCTCCATCACTCGTGCCTTCTCCACCAAGGCCGAAAATTCTTTAATCGAGAGTGGGGCCACCATGAGTTTGAGATCTCCCCTCAACCCATTTTCAAACTTTCTGCATTGCCAGTCTTCAGCCATCTTCAAGGTATGAAATCTGCCTAGATGTTTAAATTTCTCAGCATATTCAAATACCGACATGTTCCCTTGCATCAGTTGTAGGAACTCAACCTCCTTGGCATATCTCACACTATCTGGGAAATATTCAGCATAGAATTTCTTCTTAAACAACTCCCAAGAGATGGGGTCCTGACTATCCTCCAACATCATCTTCATGCTAGACCACCAATGAACGGCTTCTCCAGCAAGAAGGTACTCAGTATAAGCCAATCTGTTTTCTGTAGGACACCGCTTAGCATCATAAATCCGTTCCATGTCTCGCATCCACTGGTCGGCTTCATCCGGGCTAGTCTTGCCATCGAAGCGGGATGGATGATGCTGTAAGAAATCCTCCAAACTCCATTCTTGTACCCGGGGTGGTGGAGCTTGGGAGGAGCCAGCTGCTGAACGGTTTTCCCCCAATTGATGTAAAGCCTCTAAGTGTCTCTGTTGTGTTGCCTCTACTGCTAGCCTAGCAGACTCCATTTGTTGCAAGGCTAGATTCTGCTGATTCATCATATTGGCATTTTGTTGCTGCAAGACTGCGATCATAGCCTCAATCGCTCCCACCAAGTGAGGATTATCAGGATTCGGAATATGAGGAGGAGGAGGTCTAGGTGCCATAGTTCTCTATCTGACCACACAAAGAAGGAATCATTAGTCTTTCTAATAGATACCACAACCAAGACACAACACTGAGAAACACACAACAGAAACTAGGCAAGCTCACACCTACAGATCCTAAAGGAACCACTGCTCTGATACCAAAAATGTAACATCCCATTTAATAGTCTGTTAAACTACTAAACAAAATATCATATTATGATAAAGTAAGCAGATAGTCAGAAAAGCCATTCAAGAGTATAATACAGTCATCCCAAAAGAACCTGTGATAACTATTGTACTATTTTCTAAAACAAACTTAGGGAGAATAAACGTTATACATTCCAAAATGCTTTCTCTAGCAACACCGATTAAAAGTAAGGGAACATCAGGAGTCACAGATCAGGTCCGGTCCAAAGGAGGAGTTCCTTCACCTAAATTCTTCTCTGCTCACACCAAGTCGCAAGTGATCATAGCAAAAGAAGAAGTTCAAGGGCAAACATGACAGGTAAGGAGGGTAAGCTAACAATTTATATAGTAAGAGGTGAATTTTCATAAATATAATACAAACAATTTTACACACATCATAGATTGAAAGCGATTCACTATTTCAAGACGCACAAGTACCCAACTCTAACTCAATATCCGGATTATGTAAACAAATTGGAGCTCTTGGTAGCTTGCACCTGTGAAGGTTCCTAAACTCTGCAGAGTTTAGGCTCAAGGGGTTATCACCCAACCACTCCCAAGGTAAGTCCCCTTCGCGTCTATGACTGATCGGGTCCATAGACTAGGACCTCCTGCTACTCCTCACGACATAACCCATCACACTCTACATGAGTCTCAATGGATTATTGGAGCGTCAGGATGCTAACCGAAACTGAGTCCTTAAATGTTTACACACACTATGTACTTTTCCTAGGAATTCCCATGAAATCCTAGTTCATCTCATCTCTTCACAATTCTCATTTTATCAACTTTCCTCATACCATTATATACAGATACTACATCTCATCATCATCCAAAATATTAAAAGTAAACATCATTTCTTTTATATTAATACAACCATCATTCATTCGAAACAGAGAAGGAAGTATAACCTGCAGTGGAACTCGCCTAAGCTAGCGAATCTCGCCTAGGCTAGGAAGTAGTCTCGCTTAGGCGAACTACCCTCGCTTGGGCGAGACTCGTTACAGTGGGCAACTCGAATGCCAGAGCAAGTTCTCGCTCAGGCCAGGCTGGTTCGCCTAGACGAGAAGATGTCTCGCTCAGGCGACCCTAGCTCGCCTAAGCGAGATCTCGCGCAACACCCAGAGGCAACCTCCTGATAATTTCGCGTAGGCGAGAGCCACTCGCCTAGGCGAAATTATCAGGTTTTCTGCACTGTTCTTCACATGCAAGGTTACGAAATTCACACCACAATCCAATTGCACACCAATAACAGTTCATAAAGGAGAATTAAACTAAGGATCGTCTTATCCAAACACACAAGAAGTCTAATTACTCGAAAATTGATCGAAGGTTAGCTTCCCTTACCTCTTTTGCTAAGGTTGAGTTTGGTGGAGTTTGAAAAAGGCACCAAGGTGGCAGAGATGTCAATTTAACCTAGAGATTCAGTAGCAAGACATAGAAAAGATTGAAACTTATAATTAATTTCGAATTCAGGGATGAGCAGATGAACTCTAGTGGAAATTGGACCAAAACGGAGAATTGGAACCTACCGAGGAAGGTGGGAGCTGAGGGTTGGAGCTCCAGAGGGTCCAGTTGAGTCTGATCCTCCAAAATCTGATCACAAGATTAAGGAACTGGTGAGGGAACTGAGTGATTGGTGAAAACAGAGGAAAGAACTTGGAAGCAGAAAGGAAGAATGAGAGTGGTGTTTTCTGATGGTTTTTGAGAGTGAGAAAGGTAGTTTTAGATTTTAAGGGGTTTCACATATGACACAAAGACAAGCCAGTAAGGATCAACATAGGCTGCAGGAGAAAATAGAAAAATAAAGAATAGAAAAAGAAGAAATATAAACTGCAGAAGGAAGGGAAATTGTAGAAAAAGAAAAGGAAGAAAAGATAGAGATGATGGAAAAGGTAGTTGAGAAAGAAGGTGTTTAATCAAAGACCACCCATGTTTATTTGCATTCATTTACGAAAGCGTCAACACTATTGTAAGCCAAAGATTGGTGGAGAATTTGAAGTTACCAACAAGCATTCACTCGAATCAAGCAAGGATCAAATTCAATACGGGAAAATGTGTGCAAGAAGTATTATCTGATATTGCTCCCACGAACTCGTGTCATCTTCTTTTGAGATTGGCATGGCTTCATTTTAAAACGCTCAATCTTGATAAAGGTTCCCTTTATTTGAGGGATGAGGGACATGAAATGAAGTTGAAATTTATGACACCAAGACAAGCCAATAAGGATCAACATAGGCTGAAGGAGAAAATAGAAAAAGAAAGAATAGAAAAAGAAGAAATATAAACTGCAGAAGGAAGGGAAATTGAAGAAAAAGAAAAGGAAGAAAAGATAAAGATGATGGAAAAGGTAGTTGAGAAACAAGGTGTCTAGTCAAAGGCCACCAATGTTTAGTCTCAGTCGTTTACGAAAGCGACAACACTGTTGTAAGCCAAAGATTGGTGGAGAAACTCAAGTTACCAACAAACTTTCATTTGAATCAAGCAAGGATCAAATTCAGTACGGGATTATGTGTGAAAGAAGTATTATCTGATATTGCTCCCACAAACTCTTGTCATCTTCTTTTTAGATGGGCATGGCTTCATTTTAAAATGCTCAATCTTGATGACCGTTCCCTTTATAAGAGGCATGAAGGAGATGAAATGAAGTTGAAATTTATGACACCAAGACAAGCCAGTAAGCATTAACATAGGCTGAAGGAGAAAGAAGAAAAAGAAAGAATAGAAAAGGAAGAAATATAAACTGTGGAAGGAAGGGAAATTGAAGAAAATGAAAAGGAAGAAAAGATAAAGATGATGGATAAGGTAGTAGAGAAACAAGGTGTTTAATCAAAGGCCACCCATGTTTAGTTGCATTCGTTTACGAAAGCGACAATACTGTTGTAAGTCAAAGATTGGTGGAGAAACTCCAATTACCATCAAGCTTTCATTCGAATCAAGTAAGGATCAAATTCAGTACGGGACTATGTGTGAAAGAAGTATTATCTGATATTGCTCCCACGAACTCTTGTCATCTACTTTTCAGATTGGCATGACTTCATTTTAAAACGCTCAATCTTCATAAAGGTTCTGATGAAGGATTGACCCCAACCAAGGATGGAGGCACATGCTTAAGAAGACTAAGCTTGTTTAGAAAGGAAGTTCACTAATCCTTCATCCCTTTCATTTGTGTTTATTATTTTTGATTCCCTAAGTTGACTTAGTTGAATCAACTTTAGTTGACTTGTTGACCTTTGACTAAGTTTGACTTGTTGACTATAGTTGACTTGACTTAAGCCAACATGCTAATCTATGTTTATTTGCTTTGTAGGTTAATTAGGAGTAAGAAAGCAATGCTAGGTGGCGCATGGTGATTGGGGAGCATAAATGATGTGGATGAGAGAGTAAAGCAAAGACATAAAGCATAAAGTAAAAGCCATGAAGCAAGTGTACCTATGTACCTTTGGTCTCCTTTGTTTTTAGCACACTTTGGCCACTTTTTGGAGACATATGAGACATATTCTTTGTCTCCTTTTGTGCTAGAACGAAATTAGCCTTGCACACACCATAGCTAGCTCTTTTGTCTCTCATTTTTTGTAACCTTATTTGACCTAGTTTCTAGAAGCTAGGGTTAGGTTTTTGTAGAGACATCCTTAGGTATCTTTTATTTGCTTAGAGGCCCCTAAACTCTTCTATATAAGGGGTGCTCCTAGACATGTAAAAGGGTTGAACATTTTAAAGTAAAAACACTCTTGTGTCTCAACCATTTGTGAGAGTTTCCTCCATTGGGAGTGAATACTCTTAAGCCTTATCTTGCATAGCAAGTGGCGGCACACATCCACTCATCTTCAAGGTTGCCATGGCTTCTAGCCTAGCCTTGTAGTGGCGTGCTTCTCACATTTTTACCATTTCTTCCCTCTCCATTTTATGTTTTCTTCTTCCTTTAATTGTTCTTGGTTTTCTATGATTTATGTGCTTTCCATTTCCTTTTCATTTTGAATCAATCCATCATCTTCTTCTTTTGAGCTTTGTGAAAGGAACCTTCACATCTAGATAGCTTGCTATCTTAATATCCAGTGGGGATTTCACTTAGCTTTCTTAATCAACTCACACCATATTCAATAATCTTAAAAAGGTATAAGGTGTTTAATCAAAGGCCACGCATGTTTAGTTGCTTTCGTTTACGAAAGCGACAACACTGTTGTAAGCCAAAGATTGGTGGAGAAACTAAAGTTACCAACAAGCTTTCATTGCTTGATTCGAGTGAATTTGTGGGAGCAATATCAGATAATACTTCTTGCACACATTGTCACACCTTGTTTCTCTACTACCTTTTCCACCATCTTTATCTTTTATTCCTTTTCTTTTTCTTCAATTTCCATTCCTTCCACAGTTTATATTTCTTCCTTTTCTATTCTTTCTTTTTCTATTTTCTCCCTCAGCCTATGTTGATCCTTACTGGCTTGTCTTGGTGTCCTAAATTTCAACTTCATTTCATGTCACTCATGCCTCAAATAAAGGGAACCTTTATCAAGATTGAGCGTTTTAACATAGGCTGAAGGAGAAAATAGAAAAAGAAAGAATAGAAAAGGAAGAAATATAAACTGTGGAAGGAAGGGAAATTGAAGAAAACGAAAAGGAAGAAAAGATAAAGATGATTGATAAGGTAGTAGAGAAACAAGGTGTTTAATCAAAGGCCACCCATGTTTAGTTGCATTCGTTTACGAAAGTGACAATACTGTTGTAAGTCAAAGATTGGTGGAGAAACTCCAGTTACCATCAAGCTTTCATTCCAATCAAGCAAGGATCAAATTCAGTACGAAACTATGTGTGAAAGAAGTATTATGTGATATTCCTCCCACGAACTCTTGTCATCTTCTTTTGAGATGGGCATGGCTTCATTTTAAAACGCTCAATCTTGATAAAGGTTCCCTTTATTTGAGAGATGAGGGACATGAAATGAACTTGAAATTTATGATACCAAGACAAGCGAGTAAGGATCAACATAGGTTGAAGGAGAAAATAGAAAAAGAAAGTATAGAAAAAGAAGAAATATAAACTGCAGAAGGAAGGGAAATTGAAGAAAAAGAAAATGAAGAAAAGATAAATATGATGGAAAAGGTAGTTGAGAAACAAGGTGTTTAGTAAAAGACCACCCATGTTTAGTTGCATTCGTTTACGAAAGCAACACTGTTGTAAGCCAAAGATTGGTGGAGAAACTCAAGTTACCAACAAGCTTTCACTCGAATCAAGAAAGGATCAAATTCAGTACGGGACAATGTATGAAAGAAGTGTTATCTGATATTGCTCCCACGAACTCTTGTCATCTTCTTTTGAGATTGGCATGACTTCATTTTAAAACGCTCAATCTTGATAAAGGTTCCCTTTATTTGAGGGATGAGGGACATGAAATGAAGTTGAAATTTATGACACCAAGACAAGGCAGTAAGGATCAGCATAGGCTGAAGGAGAAAACAGAAAAAGAAAGAATAGAAAAGGAAGAAATATAAACTGTGGAAGGAATGGAAATTGAAGAAAGAGAAAAGGAATAAAAGATAAAGATGATGGAAAAGGTAGTAGAGAAACAAGGTGTTTAATCAAAGGCCACCCATGTTTAGTTGCATTCGTTTACGAAAGCGACAACACTATTGTAACCCAAAGATTGGTGGAGAAACTCCAGTTACCATCAAGATTTCATTCGAATCAAGCAAGGATCAAATTCAGTACGGGACAATGTGTGCAAGAAGTATTATGTGATATTCCTCCCACGAACTCTTGTCATCTTCTTTTGAGATGGGCATGGTTTCATTTTAAAACGCTCAATCTTGATAAAGGTTCCCTTTATTTGAGAGATGAGGGACATGAAATGAAGTTGAAATTTATGATACCAAGACAAGCGAGTAAGGATCAACATAGGCTGAAGGAGAAAATAGAAAAAGAAAGTATAGAAAAAGAAGAAATATAAACTGGAGAAGGAAGGGAAATTGAAGAAAAAGAAAAGGAAGAAAAGATAAGTATGATGGAAAAGGTAGTTGAGAAACAAGGTGTTTAGTAAAAGACCACCCATGTTTAGTTGCTTTCGTTTACTAAAGCAACAATGTTGTAAGCCAAAGATTGGTGGAGAAACTCCAGTTACCATCAAGCTTTCATTCGAATCAAGCAAGGATCAAATTCAGTACGGGACAATGTGTGCAAGAAGTATTATGTGATATTCCTCCCACGAACTCTTGTCATCTTCTTTTGAGATGGGCATGGTTTCATTTTAAAACGCTCAATCTTGATAAAGGTTCCCTTTATTTGAGAGATGAGGGACATGAAATGAAGTTGAAATTTATGATACCAAGACAAGCGAGTAAGGATCAACATAGGCTGAAGGAGAAAATAGAAAAAGAAAGTATAGAAAAAGAAGAAATATAAACTGGAGAAGGAAGGGAAATTGAAGAAAAAGAAAAGGAAGAAAAGATAAGTATGATGGAAAAGGTAGTTGAGAAACAAGGTGTTTAGTAAAAGACCACCCATGTTTAGTTGCTTTCGTTTACTAAAGCAACAATGTTGTAAGCCAAAGATTGGTGGAGAAACTCCAGTTACCATCAAGCTTTCATTCGAATCAAGCAAGGATCAAATTCAGTACGGGACAATGTGTGCAAGAAGTATTATGTGATATTCCTCCCACGAACTTTTGTCATCTTCTTTTGAGATGGGCATGGCTTCATTTTAAAACGCTCAATCTTGATAAAGGTTCCCTTTATTTGAGAGATGAGGGACATGAAATGAAGTTGAAATTTATGATACCAAGACAAGCGAGTAAGGATCAACATAGGCTGAAGGAGAAAATAGAAAAAGAAAGAATAGAAAAAGAAGAAATATAAACTGCAGAAGGAACGAAAATTGAAGAAAAAGAAAAGGAAGAAAAGATAAAGATGATGGAAAAGGTAGTTGAGAAACAAGGTGTTTAATCAAAGACCACCCATGTTTAGTTGCATTTGTTTACGAAAGCAATACTGTTGTAAGCCAAAGATTGGTGGAGAAACTCAAGTTACCAACAAGCTTTCACTCGAATCAAGCAAGAATCAAATTAAGTACGGGACAATGTGTGAAAGAAGTATTATGTGATATTGCTCCCACGAACTCTTGTTATCTTCTTTATAGATGGGCATGGCTTCATTTTAAAACGCTCAATCTTGATGATCGTTCCCTTTATTTGAGGCATGAGGGACATGAAATGAACTTGAAAATTATGACACCAAGACAAGCCAGTAAGGATCAATATAGGCTGCAGGAGAAAATAGAAAAAGAAAGAATAGAAAAGGAAGATATATAAACTGTGGAAGGAATGGAAATTGAAGAAAAAGAAAAGGAAGAAAAGATAAAGATGATCGAAAAGGTAGTAGAGAAGCAAGGTGTTTAATCAAAGCCCACCCATGTTTAGTTGCATTCGTTTACGAAAGCGACAACACTGTTGTAAGCCAAAGATTGGTGGAGAAACTCAAGTTACCAACAAGCATTCACTCGAATCAAGCAAGGATCAAATTCAGTACGGGACAATGTGTACAAGAAGTATTATCTGATATTGCTCCCACAAACTCTTGTCATCTTCTTTTGAGATTGGCATGGCTTCGTTTTAAAACGCTCAATCTTGATGACCGTTCCCTTTATTTGAGGCATGAGGGACATGAAATGAACTTGAAAATTATGACACCATGACAAGCCAGTAAGGATCAACATAGGCTGCAGGAGAAAATAGAAAAAGAAAGAATAGAAAAAGAAGAAATATAAACTGCAGAAGGAAGGGAAATTGAAGAAAAAGAAAAGGAAGAAAAGATAAAGATGATGGAAAAGGTAGTTGAGAAACAAGGTTTTTAATCAAAGACCACTCACGTTTAATTACATTCGTTTACGAAAGCGTCAACACTGTTGTAAGCCAAAGATTGGTGGAGAAACTCAAGTTACCAACAAGCTTTCACTCAAATTAAGCAAGGATCAAATTCAGTACGGGACAATGTGTGAAAGAAGTATTATCTGATATTCCTCCCACGAACTCTTGTCATCTTCTTTTGAGATTGGCATGGCTTCATTTTAAAACGCACAATCTTGATGACCGTTTCCTTTATTTGAGGCATGAGGGACATGAAATGAAGTTGAAATTTATGACACCAAGACAAGCCAGTAAGGATCAACATAGGCTGAAGGAGAAAATAGAAAAAGAAAGAATAGAAAAAGAGGAAATATAAATTGTAGAAGGCAGGGAAATTCAAGAAAAAGAAAAGGAAGTAAAGATAAAGATGATGGAAAAGGAAGTAGAGAAATAAGGTGTTTAATCGAAGCCCACCCATGTTCAGTTGCCTTCGTTTACGAAAGCGACAACAATGTTGTAAGCCTAAGATTGATGGAGAAGCTCCAGTTACCAACAAACTTTCAATCGAATCAAGCAAGGATCAAATTCAGTACAGGACAATGTGTGAAAGAAGTGTTATGTGATATTACTCCCACGAACTATTGTCATCTTGTTTTGAGATGGGCATGACTTCATTTTGAAAAGCTCAATCTTGATGACCATTCCCTTTATTTGAGGGATGAGGGACATGAAATGAAGTTGAAAATTATGACACCAAGACAAGCCAGTAAGGATCAACATAGGTTGCAAGAGAAAATAGAAAAAGAAAGAATAGAAAAAGAAGAAATATAAACTGCAGAAGGAAGGGAAATTGAAGAAAAAGAAAAGGAAGAAAAGATAAAGATGATGGAAAAGGTAGTTGAGAAACAAGGTGTTTAATCAAAGACCACCCATGTTTAATTGCATTCGTTTACGAAATCGTCAACACTGTTGTAAGCCAAAGATTGGTGCAGAAACTCAAGTTACCAACAAGCTTTCACTCGAATTAAGCAAGGATCAAATTCAGTACGGGACAATGTGTGAAAGAAGTATTATCTGATATTGCTCCCACGAACTCTTGTCATCTTCTTTTGAGATTGGCATGGCTTCATTTTAAAACGCACAATCTTGATGACCGTTTCCTTTATTTGAGGCATGAGGGACATGAAATGAAGTTGAAATTTATCACACCAAGACAAGCCAGTAAGGATCAACATAGGCTGAAGGAGAAAATAGAAAAAGAAAGAATAGAAAAAGAGGAAATATAAATTGTAGAAGGCAGGGAAATTGAAGAAAAAGAAAAGGAAGAGATGATCGAAAAGGAAGTAGAGAAATAAGGTGTTTAATCGAAGCCCACCCATGTTCAGTTGCCTTCGTTTACGAAAGCGACAACAATGTTGTAAGCCCAAGATTGATGGAGAAGCTCCAATTACCAACAAGCTTTCACTCGAATTAAGCAAGGATGAAATTCAGTACGGGACAATGTGTGAAAGAAGTGTTATGTGATATTGCTCCCACGAACTCTTGTCATCTTCTTTTGAGATGGGCATGGCTTCATTTTAAAACGCTCAATCTTGATAAAGGTTCCCTTTATTTGAGGGATCAGGGACATGAAATGAAGTTGAAAATTATGACACCAAGACAAGCCAGTAAGGATCAACATAGGCTGAAGGAGAAAATAGAAAAAGAAAGAATAGAAAAGGAAGAACTATAAACTGTGGAAGGAATGGAAATTGAAGAAAAAGAAAAGGAAGAAAAGATAAAGATGATGGAAAAGGTAGCAGAGAAACAAGGTGTTTAATCAAAGGCCACGCATGTTTAGTTGCATTCGTTTACGAAAGCGACAAGACTTTCGTAAACCAAAGATTGGTGGAGAAACTCCAGTTACCATCATGCTTTCATTCGAATCAAGCAAGGATCAAGTTCAGTACGGGACTATGTGTGAAAGAAGTATTATGTGATATTGCTCCCACGAACTCTTGTCATGTTCTTTTGAGATGGGCATGGCTTCATCTTAAAACGCTCAATCTTGATAAACGTTCCCTTTATTTGAGGCGTGAGGGACATGAAATGAAGTTAAAATTTATGACACCAAGACAAGCCAGTAAGGATCAACATAGGCTGAAGGAGAAAATAGAAAATAGAAAGAATAGAAAAGGAAGAAATATAAACTGTGGAAGGAATGGAAATTGAAGAAAAAGAAAAGGAAGTAAAGATATAGATGATGGAAAAGGTAGTAGAGAAACAAGGTGTTTAATCAAAGGCCACCATTGTTTAGTTTCATTCGTTTATGAAAGCGACAACATTGTTGTAAGCCAAAGATTGGTGGAGAAACTCAAGTTACCAACAAGCTTTCACTCGAATTAAGCAAGGATGAAATTCAGTACGGGACAATGTGTGAAAGAAGTATTATGTGATATTGCTCCCACGAACTCTTGTCATCTTCTTTTGAGATGGGCATGGCTTCATTTTAAAACGCTCAATCTTGATAAAGGTTCCTTTTATTTGAGGGATGAGGGACATGAAATGAAGTTGAAAATTATGACACCAAGACAAGCCAGTAAGGATCAACATAGGCTGAAGGAGAAAATAGAAAAAGAAAGAATAGAAAAGGAAGATATATAAACTGTGGAAGGAATGGAAATTGAAGAAAAAGAAAAGGAAGAAAAGATAAAGATGATCGAAAAGGTAGTAGAGAAGCAAGGTGTTTAATCAAAGCCCACCCATGTTTAGTTGCATTCGTTTACGAAAGCGACAACACTGTTGTAAGCCAAAGATTGGTGGAGAAACTCAAGTTACCAACAAGCATTCACTCGAATAAAGCAAGGATCAAATTCAGTACGGGACAATATGTACAAGAAGTATTATTTGATATTGCTCCCACAAACTCTTGTCATCTTCTTTTGAGATTGGCATGGCTTCGTTTTAAAACGCTCAATCTTGATGACCGTTCCCTTTATTTGAGGCATGAGGGACATGAAATGAACTTGAAAATTATGACACCAAGACAAGCCAGTAAGGATCAACATAGGCTGCAGGAGAAAATAGAAAAAGAAAGAATAGAAAAAGAAGAAATATAAACTGCAGAAGGAAGGGAAATTGAAGAAAAAGAAAAGGAAGAAAAGATAAAGATGATGGAAAAGGTAGTTGAGAAACAAGGTTTTTAATCAAAGACCACTCACGTTTAATTACATTCGTTTACGAAAGCGTCAACACTGTTGTAAGCCAAAGATTGGTGGAGAAACTCAAGTTACCAACAAGCTTTCACTCAAATTAAGCAAGGATCAAATTCAGTACGGGACAATGTGTGAAAGAAGTATTATCTGATATTCCTCCCACGAACTCTTGTCATCTTCTTTTGAGATTGGCATGGCTTCATTTTAAAACGCACAATCTTGATGACCGTTTCCTTTATTTGAGGCATGAGGGACATGAAATGAAGTTGAAATTTATGACACCAAGACAAGCCAGTAAGGATCAACATAGGCTGAAGGAGAAAATAGAAAAAGAAAGAATAGAAAAAGAGGAAATATAAATTGTAGAAGGCAGGGAAATTCAAGAAAAAGAAAAGGAAGTAAAGATAAAGATGATGGAAAAGGAAGTAGAGAAATAAGGTGTTTAATCGAAGCCCACCCATGTTCAGTTGCCTTCGTTTACGAAAGCGACAACAATGTTGTAAGCCTAAGATTGATGGAGAAGCTCCAGTTACCAACAAACTTTCAATCGAATCAAGCAAGGATCAAATTCAGTACAGGACAATGTGTGAAAGAAGTGTTATGTGATATTACTCCCACGAACTATTGTCATCTTGTTTTGAGATGGGCATGACTTCATTTTGAAAAGCTCAATCTTGATGACCATTCCCTTTATTTGAGGGATGAGGGACATGAAATGAAGTTGAAAATTATGACACCAAGACAAGCCAGTAAGGATCAACATAGGTTGCAAGAGAAAATAGAAAAAGAAAGAATAGAAAAAGAAGAAATATAAACTGCAGAAGGAAGGGAAATTGAAGAAAAAGAAAAGGAAGAAAAGATAAAGATGATGGAAAAGGTAGTTGAGAAACAAGGTGTTTAATCAAAGACCACCCATGTTTAATTGCATTCGTTTACGAAATCGTCAACACTGTTGTAAGCCAAAGATTGGTGCAGAAACTCAAGTTACCAACAAGCTTTCACTCGAATTAAGCAAGGATCAAATTCAGTACGGGACAATGTGTGAAAGAAGTATTATCTGATATTGCTCCCACGAACTCTTGTCATCTTCTTTTGAGATTGGCATGGCTTCATTTTAAAACGCACAATCTTGATGACCGTTTCCTTTATTTGAGGCATGAGGGACATGAAATGAAGTTGAAATTTATCACACCAAGACAAGCCAGTAAGGATCAACATAGGCTGAAGGAGAAAATAGAAAAAGAAAGAATAGAAAAAGAGGAAATATAAATTGTAGAAGGCAGGGAAATTAAAGAAAAAGAAAAGGAAGAGATGATCGAAAAGGAAGTAGAGAAATAAGGTGTTTAATCGAAGCCCACCCATGTTCAGTTGCCTTCGTTTACGAAAGCGACAACAATGTTGTAAGCCCAAGATTGATGGAGAAGCTCCAATTACCAACAAGCTTTCACTCGAATTAAGCAAGGATGAAATTCAGTACGGGACAATGTGTGAAAGAAGTGTTATGTGATATTGCTCCCACGAACTCTTGTCATCTTCTTTTGAGATGGGCATGGCTTCATTTTAAAACGCTCAATCTTGATAAAGGTTCCCTTTATTTGAGGGATCAGGGACATGAAATGAAGTTGAAAATTATGACACCAAGACAAGCCAGTAAGGATCAACATAGGCTGAAGGAGAAAATAGAAAAAGAAAGAATAGAAAAGGAAGAACTATAAACTGTGGAAGGAATGGAAATTGAAGAAAAAGAAAAGGAAGAAAAGATAAAGATGATGGAAAAGGTAGCAGAGAAACAAGGTGTTTAATCAAAGGCCACGCATGTTTAGTTGCATTCGTTTACGAAAGCGACAAGACTTTCGTAAACCAAAGATTGGTGGAGAAACTCCAGTTACCATCATGCTTTCATTCGAATCAAGCAAGGATCAAGTTCAGTACGGGACTATGTGTGAAAGAAGTATTATGTGATATTGCTCCCACGAACTCTTGTCATGTTCTTTTGAGATGGGCATGGCTTCATCTTAAAACGCTCAATCTTGATAAACGTTCCCTTTATTTGAGGCGTGAGGGACATGAAATGAAGTTAAAATTTATGACACCAAGACAAGCCAGTAAGGATCAACATAGGCTGAAGGAGAAAATAGAAAATAGAAAGAATAGAAAAGGAAGAAATATAAACTGTGGAAGGAATGGAAATTGAAGAAAAAGAAAAGGAAGTAAAGATATAGATGATGGAAAAGGTAGTAGAGAAACAAGGTGTTTAATCAAAGGCCACCATTGTTTAGTTTCATTCGTTTATGAAAGCGACAACATTGTTGTAAGCCAAAGATTGGTGGAGAAACTCAAGTTACCAACAAGCTTTCACTCGAATTAAGCAAGGATGAAATTCAGTACGGGACAATGTGTGAAAGAAGTATTATGTGATATTGCTCCCACGAACTCTTGTCATCTTCTTTTGAGATGGGCATGGCTTCATTTTAAAACGCTCAATCTTGATAAAGGTTCCTTTTATTTGAGGGATGAGGGACATGAAATGAAGTTGAAAATTATGACACCAAGACAAGCCAGTAAGGATCAACATAGGCTGAAGGAGAAAATAGAAAAAGAAAGAATAGAAAAGGAAGAAATATAAACTGTGGAAGGAATGGAAATTGAAGAAAAAGAAAAAGGAAGAAAAGAGAAAGATGATTGAAAAGGTAGTAGAGAAACAAGGTGTTTAATCAAAGCCCACCCATGTTTAGTTGCATTCATTTACGAAAGCGACAACATTGTTGTAAGCCAAAGATTGGTGGAGAAACTCAAGTTACCAAGAAGCTTTCATTCGAATAAAGCAAGGATCACATTCAGTACAGAATAATTTGTGAAAGAAGTATTATCTGATATTGCTCCCACGAACTCTTGTTATCTTCTTTTTAGATGGCCATGGCTTCATTTTAAAACGCTCAATCTTGATGACTGTTCCCTTTATTTGAGGCATGAGGGACATGAAATGAACTTGAAAACTATGACACCAAGACAAGCCAGTAAGGATCAACATAGGCTGCAGGAGAAAATAGAAAAAGAAAGAATAGAAAAAGAAGAAATATAAACTGCAGAAGGAAGGGAAATTGAAGAAAAAGAAAAGGAATAAAAGATAAAGATGATGGAAAAGGTAGTAGAGAAACAAGGTGTTTAATCAAAGGCCACGCATGTTTAGTTGCATTCGTTTACGAAAGCGACAAGACTTTCGTAAGCCAAAGATTGGTGGAGAAACTCCAGTTACCATCATGCTTTCATTCGAATCAAGCAAGGATCAAGTTCAGTACGGGACTATGTGTGAAGGAAGTATTATGTGATATTGCTCCCACAAACTCTTGTCATGTTCTTTTGAGATGGGCATGGCTTCATCTTAAAACGCTCAATCTTGATAAACGTTCCCTTTATTTGAGGCATGAGGGACATGAAATGAAGTTGAAATTTATGACACCAAGACAAGCCAGTAAGGATCAACATAGGCTGAAGGAGAAAATAGAAAATAGAAAGAATAGAAAAGGAAGAAATATAAACTGTGGAAGGAATGGAAATTGAAGAAAAAGAAAAGGAAGTAAAGATATAGATGATGGAAAAGGTAGTAGAGAAACAAGGTGTTTAATCAAAGGCCACCAATGTTTAGTTTCATTCGTTTATGAAAGCGACAACATTGTTGTAAGCCAAAGATTGGTGGAGAAACTCAAGTTACCAACAAGCTTTCACTCGAATTAAGCAAGGATGAAATTCAGTACGGGACAATGTGTGAAAGAAGTATTATGTGATATTGCTCCCACGAACTCTTGTCATCTTCTTTTGAGATGGGCATGGCTTCATTTTAAAACGCTCAATCTTGATAAAGGTTCCCTTTATTTGAGGGATGAGGGACATGAAATGAAGTTGAAAATTATGACACCAAGACAAGCCAGTAAGGATCAACATAGGCTGAAGGAGAAAATAGAAAAAGAAAGAATATAAAAGGAAGAAATATAAACTGTGGAAGGAATGGAAATTGAAGAAAAAGAAAAGGAAGAAAAGAGAAAGATGATTGAAAAGGTAGTAGAGAAACAAGGTGTTTAATCAAAGGCCACCCATGTTTAGTTGCATTCATTTACGAAAGCGACAACATTGTTGTAAGCCAAAGATTGGTGGAGAAACTCAAGTTACCAACAAGCTTTAATTCGAATAAAGCAAGGATCACATTCAGTACAGAATAATTTGTGAAAGAAGTATTATCTGATATTGCTCCCACGAACTCTTGTTATCTTCTTTTTAGATGGGCATGGCTTCATTTTAAAACGCTCAATCTTGATGACTGTTCCCTTTATTTGAGGCATGAGGGACATGAAATGAACTTGAAAATTATGACACCAAGACAAGCCAGTAAGGATCAACATAGGCTGCAGGAGAAAATAGAAAAAGAAAGAATAGAAAAAGAAGAAATATAAACTGCAGAAGGAAGGGAAATTGAAGAAAAAGAAAAGGAAGAAAAGATAAAGATGATGGAAAAGGTAGTTGAGAAACAAGGTGTTTAATCAAAGACCACCCATGTTTAATTGCATTCGTTTATGAAAGCGACAACACTGTTGTAAGCCAAACATTGGTGGAGAAACTCAAGTTACCAACAAGCTTTCACTCGAATCAAGCAAGGATCAAATTCAGTACGGGACAATGTGTGAAAGAAGTATTATGTGATATTGCTCCCACGAACTCTTGTCATCTTCTTTTGAGATGGGCATGGCTTCATTTTAAAACGCTCAATCTTGATGACTGTTCCCTTTATTTGAGGCATGAGGGACATGAAATGAACTTGAAAACTATGACACCAAGACAAGCCAGTAAGGATCAACATAGGCTGCCGGAGAAAATAGAAAAAGAAGAATAGAAAAAGAAGAAATATAAACTGCAGAAGGAAGGGAAATTGAAGAAAAAGAAAAGGAATAAAAGATAAAGATGATGGAAAAGGTAGTTGAGAAACAAGGTGTTTAATCAAAGACCACCCACGTTTAATTGCATTCGTTTACGAAAGCGTCAACACTGTTGTAAGCCAAAGATTGGTGCAGAAACTCAAGTTACCAACAAGCTTTCATTCGAATAAAGCAAGGATCACATTCAGTACAGAATAATTTGTGAAAGAAGTATTATCTGATATTGCTCCCACAAAGTCTTGTTATCTTCTTTTTAGATGGGCATGGCTTCATTTTAAAACGCTCAATCTTGATGACTGTTCCCTTTATTTGAGGCATGAGGGACATGAAATGAACTTGAAAACTATGACACCAAGACAAGCCAGTAAGGATCAACATAGGCTGCAGGAGAAAATAGAAAAAGAAAGAATAGAAAAAGAAGAAATATAAACTGCAGAAGGAAGGGAAATTGAAGAAAAAGAAAAGGAATAAAAGATAAAGATGATGGAAAAGGTAGTAGAGAAACAAGGTGTTTAATCAAAGGCCACGCATGTTTAGTTGCATTCGTTTACGAAAGCGACAAGACTTTCGTAAGCCAAAGATTGGTGGAGAAACTCCAGTTACCATCATGCTTTCATTCGAATCAAGCAAGGATCAAGTTCAGTACGGGACTATGTGTGAAAGAAGTATTATGTGATATTGCTCCCACGAACTCTTGTCATGTTCTTTTGAGATGGGCATGGCTTCATCTTAAAACGCTCAATCTTGATAAACGTTCCCTTTATTTGAGGCATGAGGGACATGAAATGAAGTTGAAATTTATGACACCAAGACAATCCAGTAAGGATCAACATAGGCTGAAGGAGAAAATAGAAAATAGAAAGAATAGAAAAGGAAGAAATATAAATTGTGGAAGGAATGGAAATTGAAGAAAAAGAAAAGGAAGTAAAGATATAGATGATGGAAAAGGTAGTAGAGAAACAAGGTGTTTAATCAATGGCCACCAATGTTTAGTTTCATTCGTTTATGAAAGCGACAACATTGTTGTAAGCCAAAGATTGGTGGAGAAACTCAAGATACCAACAAGCTTTCACTCGAATTAAGCAAGGATGAAATTCAGTACGGGACAATGTGTGAAAGAAGTATTATGTGATATTGCTCCCACGAACTCTTGTCATCTTCTTTTGAGATGGGCATGGCTTCATTTTAAAACGCTCAATCTTGATAAAGGTTCCCTTTATTTGAGGGATGAGGGACATGAAATGAAGTTGAAAATTATGACACCAAGACAAGCCAGTAAGGATCAACATAGGCTGAAGGAGAAAATAGAAAAAGAAAGAATAGAAAAGGAAGAAATATAAACTGTGGAAGGAATGGAAATTGAAGAAAAAGAAAAGGAAGAATAGAGAAAGATGATTGAAAAGGTAGTAGAGAAACAAGGTGTTTAATCAAAGCCCACCCATGTTTAGTTGCATTCATTTACGAAAGCGACAACATTGTTGTAAGCCAAAGATTGGTGGAGAAACTCAAGTTACCAACAAGCTTTCATTCGAATAAAGCAAGGATCACATTCACTACAGAATAATTTGTGAAAGAAGTATTATCTGATATTGCTCGCACGAACTCTTGTTATCTTCTTTTTAGATGGGCATGGCTTCATTTTAGAACGCTCAATCTTGATGACTGTTCCCTTTATTTGAGGCATGAGGGACATGAAATGAACTTGAAAATTATGACACCAAGACAAGCCAGTAAGGATCAACATAGGCTGCAGGAGAAAATAGAAAAAGAAAGAATAGAAAAAGAAGAAATATAAACTGCAGAAGGAAGGGAAATTGAAGAAAAAGAAAAGGAAGAAAAGATAAAGATGATGGAAAAGGTAGTTGAGAAACAAGGTGTTTAATCAAAGACCACCCATGTTTAATTGCATTCGTTTATGAAAGCGACAACACTGTTGTAAGCCAAACATTGGTGGAGAAACTCAAGTTACCAAAAAGCTTTCACTCGAATCAAGCAAGGATCAAATTCAGTACGGGACAATGTGTGAAAGAAGTATTATGTGATATTGCTCCCACGAACTCTTGTCATCTTCTTTTTAGATAGGCATCGCTTCATTTTAAAACGCTCAATCTTGATGACCGTTTCCTTTATTTGAGGCATGAGGGACATGAAATGAAGTTGAAATTTATGACACCAAGACAAGCCAGTAAGGATCAACAGAGGCTGAAGGAGAAAATAGAAAAAGAAAGAATAAAAAAAGAAGAAATATAAACTGCAGAAGGAAGGGAAACTGAAAAAAAGAAAAGGAAGAAAAAATAAAGATGATGGAAAATGTAGTTGAGAAACAAGGTGTCTAGTCAAAGGCCACCAATGTTTAGTTTCAGTCGTTTATGAAAGCGACAACACTGTTGTAAGCCAAAGATTGGTGGAGAAACTCAAGTTACCAACAAGCTTTCATTCGAATCAAGCAAGGATCAAATGTAGTACAGAACAATGTGTGAAAGAAGTATTATGTGATATTACTCTCAAGAACTCTTGTCATCTTGTTTTGAGATGGGCATGACTTCATGTTGAAACGCTCAATCTTGATGATCGTTTCCTTTATTTGAGGCATGAGGGACATGAAATGAAGTTGAAATTTATGACACCAAGACAAGCCAGTAAGGATCAACATAGGCTGAAGGAGAAAATAGAAAAAGAGGAAATATAAACTGTAGAAGGAAGATAAATTGAAGAAAAAGAAAAGGAAGTAAAGATAAAGATGATGGAAAAGGAAGTAGAGAAACAAGGTGTTTAATCGAAGGCCACCCATGTTCAGTTGCATTCGTTTACGAAAGCGACAACAATGTTGTAAGCCAAAGATTGGTGGAGAAGCTCCAGTTACCAACAAGCTTTCATCCGAATCAAGCGAGGACCAAATTCAGTACAGGACAATGTGTGAAAGAAGTATTATCTGATATTACTCCCACGAACTCCGGTCATCTTGTTTTGAGATGGGCATGACTTCATTTTGAAACGCTCAATCTTGATGATCGTTCCCTTTATTTGAGGCTGAAGGGACATGAAATGAAGTTGAAATTTATGACACCAAGACAAGCCAGCAAGGATCAACATAGGTTGAAGGAAAAAAATAGAAAAATAAAGAATAGAAAAAGAAGAAATATAAACTGCAGAAGGAAGGGAAATTGAATAAAAAGAAAAGGAAGAAAAGATAAAGATGATGGAAAAGGTAGTTGAGAAACAAGGTGTCTAGTCAAAGGCCACCAATGTTTAGTTTCACTCGTTTACGAAAGCGACAACACTGTTGTAAGCCAAAGATTGGTGGAGAAACGCAAGTTACAAACAAGCTTTCATTCGAATCAAGCAAGGATCAAATTCAGTACATGACAATGTGTGAAAGAAGTATTATGTGATATTGCTCCCATAAACTCTTGTCATCTTCTTTTTAGATGGGCATGGCTTCATTTTAAAACGCTCAATCTTGGTGACCGTTTCCTTTATTTGAGGCATGAGGGACATGAAATGAAGTTGAAATTTATGACACCAAGACAAGCCAGTAAGGATCAACATAGGCTGAAGGAGAAAATAGAAAAAGAAAGAATAGAAAAGGAAGAAATATAAACTGTGGAAGGAATGGAAATTGAAGAAAAAGAAAAGGAATAAAAGATAAAGATGATGGAAAAGGAAGTAGAGAAACAAGGTATTTAATCAAAGGCCACCCATGTTTAGTTGCATTATTTTACGAAAGCCACAACACTGTTGTAAGCCAAAGATTGGTGGAGAAACTCAAGTTACCATCAAGCTTTCATTCGAATCAAGCAAGGATCAAATTCAGTACAGGACTATGTGTGAAAGAAGTATTATGTGATATTGCTCCCACGAACTCTTGTCATCTTCTTTTTAGATGGGCATGGCTTCATTTTAAAACACTCAATCTTGATAAACGTTCCCTTTATTTGAGGCATGAGGGACAAGAAATGAAGTTGAAAATTGTGACACCAAGACAAGCCAATAAGGATCAACATAGGCTAAAGGAGAAAATAGAAGAAGAAAGAATAGAAAAAGAAGAAATATAAATTGTAGAAGGAAGGGAAATTGAAGAAAAAGAAAAGGAAGTAAAGATAAAGATGATGGAAAAGTAAGTAGAGAAACAAGGTGTTTAATCGAAGGCCACCCATGTTTAGTTTCATTCGTTTATGAAAGCGACAACATTGTTGTAAGCCAAAGATTGGTGGAGAAACTCAAGATACCAACAAGCTTTCACTCGAATTAAGCAAGGATGAAATTCAGTACGAGACAATGTGTGAAAGAAGTATTATGTGATATTGCTCCCACGAACTCTTGTCATCTTCTTTTGAGATGGGCATGGCTTCATTTTAAAACGCTCAATCTTGATAAGGGTTCCCTTTATTTGAGGGATGAGGAACATGAAATGAAGTTGAAAATTATGACACCAAGACAATCCAATAAGGATCAACATAGGCTGCAGGAGAAAATAGAAAAAGAAAGAATAGAAAAAGAAGAAATATAAATTGTAGAAGGAAGGGAAATTGAAGAAAAAGAAAAGGAAGTAAAGATAAAGATGATGGAAAAGTAAGTAGAGAAACAAGGTGTTTAATCGAAGGCCACCCATGTTCAGTTGCATTCGTTTACGAAAGCGAAAACACTGTTATAAACCAAAGATTGGTGGAGAAACTCAAGTTACCAACAAGCTTTCATTCGAATCAAGCAAGGATCAAATTCAGTACATGACAATGTGTGAAAGAAGTATTATGTGATATTGCTCCCACGAACTCTTGTCATCTTCTTTTTAGATGGGCATGACTTCATTTTAAAACGCTCAATCTTGATGACCGTTTCCTTTATTTGAGGCATGAGGGACATGAAATGAAGTTGAAATTTATGACACCAAGACAAGCCAGTAAGGATCAACATAGGCTGAAGGAGAAAATAGAAAAAGAAAGAATAGAAAAGGAAGAAATATAAACTGTGGAAGGAATGGAAATTGAAGAAAAAGAAAAGGAATAAAAGATAAAGGTGATGGAAAAGGAAGTAGAGAAACAAGGTATTTAATCAAAGGCCACCCATGTTTAGTTGCATTAATTTACGAAAGCCACAACACTGTTGTAAGCCAAAGTTTGGTGGAGAAACTCAAGTTACCATCAAGCTTTCATTCGAATCAAGCAAGGATCAAATTCAGTACGGGACTATGTGTGAAAGAAGTATTATGTGATATTGCTCCCACGAACTCTTGTCATCTTCTTTTTAGATGGGCATGGCTTCATTTTAAAACACTCAATCTTGATAAACGTTCCCTTTATTTGAGGCATGAGGGACATGAAATGAACTTGAAAACTATGACACCAAGACAAGCCAATAAGGATCAACATAGGCTAAAGGAGAAAATAGAAGAAGAAAGAATAGAAAAAGAAGAAATATAAATTGTAGAAGGAAGGGAAATTGAAGAAAAAGAAAAGGAAGTAAAGATAAAGATGATGGAAAAGTAAGTAGAGAAACAAGGTGTTTAATCGAAGGCCACCCATGTTTAGTTTCATTCGTTTATGAAAGCGACAACATTGTTGTAAGCCAAAGATTGGTGGAGAAACTCAAGATACCAACAAGCTTTCACTCGAATTAAGCAAGGATGAAATTCAGTACGAGACAATGTGTAAAAGAAGTATTATGTGATATTGCTCCCACGAACTCTTGTCATCTTCTTTTGAGATGGGCATGGCTTCATTTTAAAACGCTCAATCTTGATAAGGGTTCCCTTTATTTGAGGGATGAGGGACATGAAATGAAGTTGAAAATTATGACACCAAGACAAGCCAATAAGGATCAACATAGGCTAAAGGAGAAAATAGAAAAAGAAAGAATAGAAAAGGAAGAAATATAAATTGTGGAAGGCATGGAAATTGAAGAAAAAGAAAAGGAAGTAAAGATAAAGATGATGGAAGAGGAAGTAGAGAAACAAGGTGTTTAATCGAAGGCCACCCATGTTCAGTTGCATTCGTTTACGAAAGCGAAAACACTGTTATAAACCAAAGATTGGTGGAGAAACTCAAGTTACCAACAAGCTTTCATTCGAATCAAGCAAGGATCAAATTCAGTACATGACAATGTGTGAAAGAAGTATTATGTGATATTGCTCCCACGAACTCTTGTCATCTTCTTTTGAGATGGGCATGGCTTCATCTTAAAACGCTCAATCTTGATAAACGTTCCCTTTATTTCAGGCATGAGGGACATGAAATGAAGTTGAAATTTATGACACCAAGACAAGCCGGTAAGGATCAACATAGGCTGAAGGAGAAAATAGAAAATAGAAAGAATAGAAAAGGAAGAAATATAAACTGTGGAACGAATGGAAATTGAAGAAAAAGAAAAGGAAGTAAAGATATATATGATGGAAAAGGTAGTCGAGAAACAAGGTGTTTAATCAAAGGCCACCAATGTTTAGTTTCATTCGTTTATGAAAGCGACAACATTGTTGTAAGCCAAAGATTGGTGGAGAAACTCAAGTTACCAACAAGCTTTCATTCGAATAAAGCAAGGATCACATTCAGTACAGAATAATTTGTGAAAGAAGTATTATCTGATATTGCTCCCACAAACTCTTGTTATCTTCTTTTTAGATGGGCATGGCTTCATTTTAAAACGCTCAATCTTGATGACTGTTCCCTTTATTTGAGGCATGAGGGACATGAAATGAACTTGAAAACTATGACACCAAGACAAGCCAGTAAGGATCAACATAGGCTGCAGGAGAAAATAGAAAAAGAAAGAATAGAAAAAGAAGAAATATAAACTGCAGAAGGAAGGGAAATTGAAGAAAAAGAAAAGGAATAAAAGATAAAGATGATGGAAAAGGTAGTAGAGAAACAAGGTGTTTAATCAAAGGCCACGCATGTTTAGTTGCATTCGTTTACGAAAGCGACAAGACTTTCGTAAGCCAAAGATTGGTGGAGAAACTCCAGTTACCATCATGCTTTCATTCGAATCAAGCAAGGATCAAGTTCAGTACGGGACTATGTGTGAAAGAAGTATTATGTGATATTGCTCCCACGAACTCTTGTCATGTTCTTTTGAGATGGGCATGGCTTCATCTTAAAACGCTCAATCTTGATAAACGTTCCCTTTATTTGAGGCATGAGGGACATGAAATGAAGTTGAAATTTATGACACCAAGACAATCCAGTAAGGATCAACATAGGCTGAAGGAGAAAATAGAAAATAGAAAGAATAGAAAAGGAAGAAATATAAATTGTGGAAGGAATGGAAATTGAAGAAAAAGAAAAGGAAGTAAAGATATAGATGATGGAAAAGGTAGTAGAGAAACAAGGTGTTTAATCAATGGCCACCAATGTTTAGTTTCATTCGTTTATGAAAGCGACAACATTGTTGTAAGCCAAAGATTGGTGGAGAAACTCAAGATACCAACAAGCTTTCACTCGAATTAAGCAAGGATGAAATTCAGTACGGGACAATGTGTGAAAGAAGTATTATGTGATATTGCTCCCACGAACTCTTGTCATCTTCTTTTGAGATGGGCATGGCTTCATTTTAAAACGCTCAATCTTGATAAAGGTTCCCTTTATTTGAGGGATGAGGGACATGAAATGAAGTTGAAAATTATGACACCAAGACAAGCCAGTAAGGATCAACATAGGCTGAAGGAGAAAATAGAAAAAGAAAGAATAGAAAAGGAAGAAATATAAACTGTGGAAGGAATGGAAATTGAAGAAAAAGAAAAGGAAGAATAGAGAAAGATGATTGAAAAGGTAGTAGAGAAACAAGGTGTTTAATCAAAGCCCACCCATGTTTAGTTGCATTCATTTACGAAAGCGACAACATTGTTGTAAGCCAAAGATTGGTGGAGAAACTCAAGTTACCAACAAGTTTTCATTCGAATAAAGCAAGGATCACATTCACTATAGAATAATTTGTGAAAGAAGTATTATCTGATATTGCTCCCACGAACTCTTGTTATCTTCTTTTTAGATGGGCATGGCTTCATTTTAGAACGCTCAATCTTGATGACTGTTCCCTTTATTTGAGGCATGAGGGACATGAAATGAACTTGAAAATTATGACACCAAGACAAGCCAGTAAGGATCAACATAGGCTGCAGGAGAAAATAGAAAAAGAAAGAATAGAAAAAGAAGAAATATAAACTGCAGAAGGAAGGGAAATTGAAGAAAAAGAAAAGGAAGAAAAGATAAAGATGATGGAAAAGGTAGTTGAGAAACAAGGTGTTTAATCAAAGACCACCCATGTTTAATTGCATTCGTTTATGAAAGCGACAACACTGTTGTAAGCCAAACATTGGTGGAGAAACTCAAGTTACCAAAAAGCTTTCACTCGAATCAAGCAAGGATCAAATTCAGTACGGGACAATGTGTGAAAGAAGTATTATGTGATATTGCTCCCACGAACTCTTGTCATCTTCTTTTTAGATAGGCATCGCTTCATTTTAAAACGCTCAATCTTGATGACCGTTTCCTTTATTTGAGGCATGAGGGACATGAAATGAAGTTGAAATTTATGACACCAAGACAAGCCAGTAAGGATCAACAGAGGCTGAAGGAGAAAATAGAAAAAGAAAGAATAAAAAAAGAAGAAATATAAACTGCAGAAGGAAGGGAAACTGAAAAAAAGAAAAGGAAGAAAAAATAAAGATGATGGAAAATGTAGTTGAGAAACAAGGTGTCTAGTCAAAGGCCACCAATGTTTAGTTTCAGTCGTTTATGAAAGCGACAACACTGTTGTAAGCCAAAGATTGGTGGAGAAACTCAAGTTACCAACAAGCTTTCATTCGAATCAAGCAAGGATCAAATGTAGTACAGAACAATGTGTGAAAGAAGTATTATGTGATATTACTCTCAAGAACTCTTGTCATCTTGTTTTGAGATGGGCATGACTTCATGTTGAAACGCTCAATCTTGATGATCGTTTCCTTTATTTGAGGCATGAGGGACATGAAATGAAGTTGAAATTTATGACACCAAGACAAGCCAGTAAGGATCAACATAGGCTGAAGGAGAAAATAGAAAAAGAGGAAATATAAACTGTAGAAGGAAGATAAATTGAAGAAAAAGAAAAGGAAGTAAAGATAAAGATGATGGAAAAGGAAGTAGAGAAACAAGGTGTTTAATCGAAGGCCACCCATGTTCAGTTGCATTCGTTTACGAAAGCGACAACAATGTTGTAAGCCAAAGATTGGTGGAGAAGCTCCAGTTACCAACAAGCTTTCATCCGAATCAAGCGAGGACCAAATTCAGTACAGGACAATGTGTGAAAGAAGTATTATCTGATATTACTCCCACGAACTCTGGTCATCTTGTTTTGAGATGGGCATGACTTCATTTTGAAACGCTCAATCTTGATGATCGTTCCCTTTATTTGAGGCTGAAGGGACATGAAATGAAGTTGAAATTTATGACACCAAGACAAGCCAGCAAGGATCAACATAGGTTGAAGGAAAAAAATAGAAAAATAAAGAATAGAAAAAGAAGAAATATAAACTGCAGAAGGAAGGGAAATTGAATAAAAAGAAAAGGAAGAAAAGATAAAGATGATGGAAAAGGTAGTTGAGAAACAAGGTGTCTAGTCAAAGGCCACCAATGTTTAGTTTCACTCGTTTACGAAAGCGACAACACTGTTGTAAGCCAAAGATTGGTGGAGAAACGCAAGTTACAAACAAGCTTTCATTCGAATCAAGCAAGGATCAAATTCAGTACATGACAATGTGTGAAAGAAGTATTATGTGATATTGCTCCGACAAACTCTTGTCATCTTCTTTTTAGATGGGCATGGCTTCATTTTAAAACGCTCAATCTTGATGACCGTTTCCTTTATTTGAGGCATGAGGGACATGAAATGAAGTTGAAATTTATGACACCAAGACAAGCCAGTAAGGATCAACATAGGCTGAAGGAGAAAATAGAAAAAGAAAGAATAGAAAAGGAAGAAATATAAACTGTGGAAGGAATGGAAATTGAAGAAAAAGAAAAGGAATAAAAGATAAAGATGATGGAAAAGGAAGTAGAGAAACAAGGTATTTAATCAAAGGCCACCCATGTTTAGTTGCATTAATTTACGAAAGCCACAACACTGTTGTAAGCCAAAGTTTGGTGGAGAAACTCAAGTTACCATCAAGCTTTCATTCGAATCAAGCAAGGATCAAATTCAGTACGGGACTATGTGTGAAAGAAGTATTATGTGATATTGCTCCCACGAACTCTTGTCATCTTCTTTTTAGATGGGCATGGCTTCATTTTAAAACACTCAATCTTGATAAACGTTCCCTTTATTTGAGGCATGAGGGACAAGAAATGAAGTTGAAAATTATGACACCAAGACAAGCCAATAAGGATCAACATAGGCTAAAGGAGAAAATAGAAGAAGAAAGAATAGAAAAAGAAGAAATATAAATTGTAGAAGGAAGGGAAATTGAAGAAAAAGAAAAGGAAGTAAAGATAAAGATGATGGAAAAGTAAGTAGAGAAACAAGGTGTTTAATCGAAGGCCACCCATGTTTAGTTTCATTCGTTTATGAAAGCGACAACATTGTTGTAAGCCAAAGATTGGTGGAGAAACTCAAGATACCAACAAGCTTTCACTCGAATTAAGCAAGGATGAAATTCAGTACGAGACAATGTGTAAAAGAAGTATTATGTGATATTGCTCCCACGAACTCTTGTCATCTTCTTTTGAGATGGGCATGGCTTCATTTTAAAACGCTCAATCTTGATAAGGGTTCCCTTTATTTGAGGGATGAGGGACATGAAATGAAGTTGAAAATTATGACACCAAGACAAGCCAATAAGGATCAACATAGGCTAAAGGAGAAAATAGAAAAAGAAAGAATAGAAAAGGAAGAAATATAAATTGTGGAAGGCATGGAAATTGAAGAAAAAGAAAAGGAAGTAAAGATAAAGATGATGGAAGAGGAAGTAGAGAAACAAGGTGTTTAATCGAAGGCCACCCATGTTCAGTTGCATTCGTTTACGAAAGCGAAAACACTGTTATAAACCAAAGATTGGTGGAGAAACTCAAGTTACCAACAAGCTTTCATTCGAATCAAGCAAGGATCAAATTCAGTACATGACAATGTGTGAAAGAAGTATTATGTGATATTGCTCCCACGAACTCTTGTCATCTTCTTTTGAGATGGGCATGGCTTCATCTTAAAACGCTCAATCTTGATAAACGTTCCCTTTATTTCAGGCATGAGGGACATGAAATGAAGTTGAAATTTATGACACCAAGACAAGCCGGTAAGGATCAACATAGGCTGAAGGAGAAAATAGAAAATAGAAAGAATAGAAAAGGAAGAAATATAAACTGTGGAACGAATGGAAATTGAAGAAAAAGAAAAGGAAGTAAAGATATAGATGATGGAAAAGGTAGTCGAGAAACAAGGTGTTTAATCAAAGGCCACCAATGTTTAGTTTCATTCGTTTATGAAAGCGACAACATTGTTGTAAGCCAAAGATTGGTGGAGAAACTCAAGTTACCAACAAGCTTTCACTCGAATTAAGCAAGGATGAAATTCAGTACGAGACAATGTGTGAAAGAAGTATTATGTGATATTGCTCCCACGAACTCTTGTCATCTTCTTTTGAGATGGGCATGGCTTCATTTTAAAACGCTCAATCTTGATAAGGGTTCCCTTTATTTGAGGGATGAGGGACATGAAATGAAGTTGAAAATTATGACACCAAGACAATCCAATAAGGATAAACATAGGCTGCAGGAGAAAATAGAAAAAGAAAGAATAGAAAAAGAAGAAATATAAATTGTAGAAGGAAGGGAAATTGAAGAAAAAGAAAAGGAAGTAAAGATAAAGATGATGGAAAAGTAAGTAGAGAAACAAGGTGTTTAATCGAAGGCCAGCCATGTTCAGTTGCATTCGTTTACGAAAGCGAAAACACTGTTATAAACCAAAGATTGGTGGAGAAACTCAAGTTACCAATAAGCTTTCATTCGAATCAAGCAAGGATCAAATTCAGTACATGACAATGTGTTAGAGAAGTATTATGTGATATTGCTCCCACGAACTCTTGTTATCTTCTTTTTAGATGGGCATGACTTCATTTTAAAACGCTCAATCTTGATGACCGTTTCCTTTATTTGAGGCATGAGGGACATGAAATGAAGTTGAAATTTATGACACCAAGACAAGCCAGTAAGGATCAACATAGGCTGAAGGAGAAAATAGAAAAAGAAAGAATAGAAAAGGAAGAAATATAAACTGTGGAAGGAATGGAAATTGAAGAAAAAGAAAAGGAATAAAAGATAAAGGTGATGGAAAAGGAAGTAGAGAAACAAGGTATTTAATCAAAGGCCACCCATGTTTAGTTGCATTAATTTACGAAAGCCACAACACTGTTGTAAGCCAAAGATTGGTGGAGAAACTCAAGTTACCATCAAGCTTTCATTCGAATCAAGCAAGGATCAAATTCAGTACGGGACTATGTGTGAAAGAAGTATTATGTGATATTGCTCCCACGAACTCTTGTCATCTTCTTTTTAGATGGGCATGGCTTCATTTTAAAACACTCAATCTTGATAAATGTTCCCTTTATTTGAGGCATGAGGGACAAGAAATGAAGTTGAAAATTGTGACACCAAGACAAGCCAATAAGGATCAACATAGGCTAAAGGAGAAAATAGAAGAAGAAAGAATAGAAAAAGAAGAAATATAAATTGTAGAAGGAAGGGAAATTGAAGAAAAAGAAAAGGAAGTAAAGATAAAGATGATGGAAAAGTAAGTAGAGAAACAAGGTGTTTAATCGAAGGCCACCCATGTTTAGTTTCATTCGTTTATGAAAGCGACAACATTGTTGTAAGCCAAAGATTGGTGGAGAAACTCAAGATACCAACAAGCTTTCACTCGAATTAAGCAAGGATGAAATTCAGTACGAGACAATGTGTAAAAGAAGTATTATGTGATATTGCTCCCACGAACTCTGGTCATCTTCTTTTGAGATGGGCATGGCTTCATTTTGAAACGCTCAATCTTGATAAGGGTTCCCTTTATTTGAGGGATGAGGGACATGAAATCAAGTTGAAAATTATGACACCAAGACAAGCCAATAAGGATCAACATAGGCTGAAGGAGAAAATAGAAAAAGAAAGAATAGAAAAGGAAGAAATATAAACTGTGGAAGGCATGGAAATTGAAGAAAAAGAAAAGGAAGTAAAGATAAAGATGATGGAAAAGGAAGTAGAGAAACAAGGTGTTTAATCGAAGGCCACCCATGTTCAGTTGCATTCGTTTACGAAAGCGAAAACACTGTTATAAACCAAAGATTGGTGGAGAAACTCAAGTTACCAACAAGCTTTCATTCGAATCAAGCAAGGATCAAATTCAGTACATGACAATGTGTGAAAGAAGTATTATGTGATATTGCTCCCACGAACTCTTGTCATCTTCTTTTGAGATGGGCATGGCTTCATCTTAAAACGCTCAATCTTGATAAACGTTCCCTTTATTTCAGGCATGAGGGACATGAAATGAAGTTGAAATTTATGACACCAAGACAAGCCGGTAAGGATCAACATAGGCTGAAGGAGAAAATAGAAAATAGAAAGAATAGAAAAGGAAGAAATATAAACTGTGGAACGAATGGAAATTGAAGAAAAAGAAAAGGAAGTAAAGATATAGATGATGGAAAAGGTAGTCGAGAAACAAGGTGTTTAATCAAAGGCCACCAATGTTTAGTTTCATTCGTTTATGAAAGCGACAACATTGTTGTAAGCCAAAGATTGGTGGAGAAACTCAAGTTACCAACAAGCTTTCACTCGAATTAAGCAAGGATGAAATTCAGTACGAGACAATGTGTGAAAGAAGTATTATGTGATATTGCTCCCACGAACTCTTGTCATCTTCTTTTGAGATGGGCATGGCTTCATTTTAAAACGCTCAATCTTGATAAGGGTTCCCTTTATTTGAGGGATGAGGGACATGAAATGAAGTTGAAAATTATGACACCAAGACAATCCAATAAGGATCAACATAGGCTGCAGGAGAAAATAGAAAAAGAAAGAATAGAAAAAGAAGAAATATAAACTGTAGAAGGAAGGGAAATTGAAGAAAAAGAAAAGGAAGTAAAGATAAAGATGATGGAAAAGTAAGTAGAGAAACAAGGTGTTTAATCGAAGGCCACCCATGTTCAGTTGCATTCGTTTACGAAAGCGAAAACACTGTTATAAACCAAAGATTGGTGGAGAAACTCAAGTTACCAATAAGCTTTCATTCGAATCAAGCAAGGATCAAATTCAGTACATGACAATGTGTGAAAGAAGTATTATGTGATATTGCTCCCACGAACTCTTGTCATCTTCTTTTTAGATGGGCATGACTTCATTTTAAAATGCTCAATCTTGATGACCGTTTCCTTTATTTGAGGCATGAGGGACATGAAATGAAGTTGAAATTTATGACACCAAGACAAGCCAGTAAGGATCAACATAGGCTGAAGGAGAAAATAGAAAAAGAAAGAATAGAAAAGGAAGAAATATAAACTGTGGAAGGAATGGAAATTGAAGAAAAAGAAAAGGAATAAAAGATAAAGGTGATGGAAAAGGAAGTAGAGAAACAAGGTATTTAATCAAAGGCCACCCATGTTTAGTTGCATTAATTTACGAAAGCCACAACACTGTTGTAAGCCAAAGATTGGTGGAGAAACTCAAGTTACCATCAAGCTTTCATTCGAATCAAGCAAGGATCAAATTCAGTACGGGACTATGTGTGAAAGAAGTATTATGTGATATTGCTCCCACGAACTCTTGTCATCTTCTTTTTAGATGGGCATGGCTTCATTTTAAAACACTCAATCTTGATAAACGTTCCCTTTATTTGAGGCATGAGGGACAAGAAATGAAGTTGAAAATTGTGACACCAAGACAAGCCAATAAGGATCAACATAGGCTAAAGGAGAAAATAGAAGAAGAAAGAATAGAAAAAGAAGAAATATAAATTGTAGAAGGAAGGGAAATTGAAGAAAAAGAAAAGGAAGTAAAGATAAAGATGATGGAAAAGTAAGTAGAGAAACAAGGTGTTTAATCGAAGGCCACCCATGTTCAGTCGCATTCGTTTACGAAAGCGAAAACACTGTTATAAACCAAAGATTGGTGGAGAAACTCAAGTTACCAACAAGCTTTCATTCGAATCAAGCAAGGATCAAATTCAGTACATGACAATGTGTGAAAGAAGTATTATGTGATATTGCTCCCACGAACTCTTGTCATCTTCTTTTTAGAATGGCATGACTTCATTTTAAAACGCTCAATCTTGATGACCGTTTCCTTTATTTGAGGCATGAGGGACATGAAATGAAGTTCAAATTTATGACACCAAGACAAGCCAATAAGGATCAACATAGGCTGAAGGAGAAAATAGAAAAAGAAAGAATAGAAAAGGAAGAAATATAAACTGTGGAAGGCATGGAAATTGAAGAAAAAGAAAAGGAAGTAAAGATAAAGATGATGGAAAAGGAAGTAGAGAAACAAGGTGTTTAATCGAAGGCCACCCATGTTCAGTTGCATTCGTTTACGAAAGCGAAAACACTGTTATAAACCAAAGATTGGTGGAGAAACTCAAGTTACCAACAAGCTTTCATTCGAATCAAGCAAGGATCAAATTCAGTACATGACAATGTGTGAAAGAAGTATTATGTGATATTGCTCCCACGAACTCTTGTCATCTTCTTTTGAGATGGGCATGGCTTCATCTTAAAACGCTCAATCTTGATAAACGTTCCCTTTATTTCAGGCATGAGGGACATGAAATGAAGTTGAAATTTATGACACCAAGACAAGCCGGTAAGGATCAACATAGGCTGAAGGAGAAAATAGAAAATAGAAAGAATAGAAAAGGAAGAAATATAAACTGTGGAACGAATGGAAATTGAAGAAAAAGAAAAGGAAGTAAAGATATAGATGATGGAAAAGGTAGTCGAGAAACAAGGTGTTTAATCAAAGGCCACCAATGTTTAGTTTCATTCGTTTATGAAAGCGACAACATTGTTGTAAGCCAAAGATTGGTGGAGAAACTCAAGTTACCAACAAGCTTTCACTCGAATTAAGCAAGGATGAAATTCAGTACGGGACAATGTGTGAAAGAAGTATTATGTGATATTGCTCCCACGAACTCTTGTCATCTTCTTTTGAGATGGGCATGGCTTCATTTTAAAACGCTCAATCTTGATAAGGGTTCCCTTTATTTGAGGGATGAGGGACATGAAATGAAGTTGAAAATTATGACACCAAGACAATCCAATAAGGATCAACATAGGCTGCAGGAGAAAATAGAAAAAGAAAGAATAGAAAAAGAAGAAATATAAACTGTAGAAGGAAGGGAAATTGAAGAAAAAGAAAAGGAAGAAAAGATAAAGATGATGGAAAAGGTAGTTGAGAAACAAGGTGTTTAATCAAAGACCACCCATGTTTAATTGCATTCGTTTATGAAAGCGACAACACTGTTGTAAGCCAAACATTGGTGGAGAAACTCAAGTTACCAACAAGCTTTCACTAGAATCAAGCAAGGATCAAATTCAGTACGGGACAATGTGTGAAAGAAGTATTATGTGATATTGCTCCCACAAACTCTTGTCATCTTCTTTTTAGATAGGCATCGCTTCATTTTAAAACGCTCAATCTTGATGACCGTTTCCTTTATTTGAGGCATGAGGGACATGAAATGAAGTTGAAATTTATGACACCAAGACAAGCCAGTAAGGATCAACAGAGGCTGAAGGAGAAAATAGAAAAAGAAAGAATAAAAAAAGAAGAAATATAAACTGCAGAAGGAAGGGAAACTGAAAAAAAGAAAAGGAAGAAAAAATAAAGATGATGGAAAATGTAGTTGAGAAACAAGGTGTCTAGTCAAAGGCCACCAATGTTTAGTTTCAGTCGTTTATGAAAGCGACAACACTGTTGTAAGCCAAAGATTGGTGGAGAAACTCAAGTTACCAACAAGCTTTCATTCGAATCAAGCAAGGATCAAATGTAGTACAGAACAATGTGTGAAAGAAGTATTATGTGATATTACTCTCACGAACTCTTGTCATCTTGTTTTGAGATGGGCATGACTTCATTTTGAAACGCTCAATCTTGATGATCGTTTCCTTTATTTGAGGCATGAGGGACATTAAATGAAGTTGAAATTTATGACACCAAGACAAGCCAGTAAAAATCAACATAGGCTGAAGGACAAAATAGAAAAAGAGGAAATATAAACTGTAGAAGGAAGAGAAATTGAAGAAAAAGAAAAGGAAGTAAAGATAAAGATGATGGAAAAGGAAGTAGAGAAACAAGGTGTTTAATCGAAGGCCACCCATGTTCAGTTGCATTCGTTTACGAAAGCGACAACAATGTTGTAAGCCAAAGATTGGTGGAGAAGCTCCAGTTACCAACAAGCTTTCATCCGAATCAAGCAAGGATCAAATTCAGTACAGAACAATGTGTGAAAGAAGTATTATCTGATATTACTCCCACGAACTCTGGTCATCTTGTTTTGAGATGGGCATGACTTCATTTTGAAACGCTCAATCTTGATGACCGTTCCCTTTATTTGAGGTTTGAGGGACATGAAATGAAGTTGAAATTTATGACACCAAGACAAGCCAGCAAGGATCAACACAGGCTGAAGGAAAAAAATAGAAAAATAAAGAATAGAAAAAGAAGAAATATAAACTGCAGAAGGAAGGGAAATTGAATAAAAAGAAAAGGAAGAAAAGATAAAGATGATGGAAAAGGTAGTTGAGAAACAAGGTGTCTAGTCAAAGGCCACCAATGTTTAGTTTCACTCGTTTACGAAAGCGACAACACTGTTGTAAGCCAAAGATTGGTGGAGAAACGCAAGCTACAAACAAGCTTTCATTCGAATCAAGCAAGGATCAAATTCAGTACATGACAATGTGTGAAAGAAGTATTATGTGATATTGCTCCCACGAACTCTTGTCATCTTCTTTTTAGATGGGCATGGCTTCATTTTAAAACGCTCAATCTTGATGACCGTTTCCTTTATTTGAGGCATAAGGGACATGAAATGAAGTTGAAATTTATGACACCAAGACAAGCCAGTAAGGATCAACATAGGTTGAAGGAGAAAATAGAAAAAGAAAGAATAGATAAGGAAGAAATATAAACTGTGGAAGGAATGGAAATTGAAGAAAAATAAAAGGAATAAAAGATAAAGATGATGGAAAAGGAAGTAGAGAAACAAGGTATTTAATCAAAGGCCACCCATGTTTAGTTGCATTAATTTACGAAAGCCACAACATTGTTGTAAGCCAAAGATTGGTGGAGAAGCTCAAGTTACCAACAAGCTTTCATCCGAATCAAGCAAGGATCAAATTCAGTACGGGACTATGTGTGAAAGAAGTATTATGTGATATTACTCCCACGAACTCTTGTCATATTGTTTTGAGATGGGCATGACTGCATTTTGAAATGCTCAATCTTGATGACCATTCCCTTTATTTGAGGCATGAGGGACATGAAATGAAGTTGAAAATTATGACACTAAGACAAGCCAGTAAGGATCAACAGAGGCTGAAGGAGAAAATAGAAAAAGAAGAAATATAAACTGCAGAAGGAAGGGGAACTGAAAAAAAGAAAAGGAAGAAAAGATAATGATGATGGAAAATGTATTTGAGAAACAAGGTGTCTAGTCAAAGGCCACCAATGTTTAGTTTCAGGCGTTTACGAAAGCGACAACACTGTTGTAACCCAAAGATTGGTGGAGAAACTCAAGTTACCAACAAGCTTTCATTCAAATCAAGCAAGGATCAAATTCAGTACATGAAAATGTGTGAAAGAAGTATTATGTGATATTGCTCCCACGAACTCTTGTCATCTTCTTTTTAGATAGGCATGGCTTCATTTTAAAACGCTCAATCTTGATGATCGTTTCCTTTATTTGAGGCGTGAGGGACATGAAATGAAGTTGAAATTTATGACACCAAGACAAGTCAGTAACGATCAACACAGGCTGAAGGAGAAAATAGAAAAAGAGGAAATATAAACTGTAGAAGGAAGGGAAATTGAAGAAAAAGAAAAGGAAGTAAAGATAAAGATGATAGAAAAGAAAGTAGAGAAACAAGGTGTTTAATCGAATGCCACCCATGTTCAGTTGCATTCGTTTACGAAAGCGACAACAATGTTGTAAGCCAAAGATTGTTGGAGAAGCTCCAGTTACCAACAAGCTTTCATCCGAATTAAGCAAGGATCAAATTCAGTACAGGACAATGTGTGAAAGAAGTATTATGTGATATTACTCTCACGAACTCTTGTCATCTTGTTTTGAGATGGGCGTGACTTCATTTTGAAACGCTCAATCTTGATGATCATTTCCTTTATTTGAGGCATGAGGGACATGAAATGAAGTTGAAATTTATGACACCAAGATAAGCCAGTAAGGATCAACATAGGCTGAAGGAGAAAATAGAAAAAGAGGAAATATAAACTGTAGAAGGAAGAGAAACTGAAGAAAAAGAAAAGGAAGTAAAGATAAAGATGATGGAAAAGGAAGTAGAGAAACAAGGTGTTTAATCGAAGGCCACCCATGTTCAGTTGCATTCGTTTACGAAAGCGACAACAATGTTGTAAGCCAAAGATTGGTGGAGAAGCTCCAGTTACCAACAAGCTTTCATCCGAATCAAGCAAGGATCAAATTCAGTATAGGACAATGTGTGAAAGAAGTATGATCTGATATTACTCCCACGAACTCTGGTCATCTTGTTTTGAGATGGGCATGACTTCATTTTGAAACGCTCAATCTTGATGACCGTTCCCTTTATTTGAGGCTTGAGGGCATGAAATGAAGTTGAAATTTATGACACCAAGACAAGCCAACAAGGATCAACATAGGCTGAAGGAGAAAATAGAAAAATAAAGAATAGAAAAAGAAGAAATATAAACTGCATAAGGAAGGGAAATTGAATAAAAAGAAAAGGAAGAAAAGATAAAGATGATGGAAAAGGTAGTTGAGAAACAAGGTGTCTAGTCAAAGGCCACCAATGTTTAGTTTCACTCGTTTACGAAAGCGACAACACTGTTGTAAGCCAAAGATTGGTGGAGAAACTCAAGTTACCAACAAGCTTTCATTCGAATCAAGCAAGGATCAAATTCAGTACACGACAATGTGTGAAAGAAGTATTATGTGATATTGCTCCCACAAACTCTTGTCATCTTCTTTTTAGATGGGCATGGCTTCATTTTAAAACGCTCAATCTTGATGACCGTTTCCTTTATTTGAAGCATGAGGGACATGAAATGAAGTTGAAATTTATGACACCAAGACAAGCCAGTAAGGATCAACATAGGCTGAAGGAGAAAATAGAAAAAGAAAGAATAGAAAAGGAAGAAATATAAATTGTGGAAGGAATGGAAATTGAAGAAAAAGAAAAGGAATAAAAGATAAAGATGATGGAAAAGGAAGTAGAGAAACAAGGTATTTAATCAAAGGCCACCCATGTTTAGTTGCATTCATTTACGAAAACCACAAACACTGTTGTAAGCCAAAGATTGGTGGAGAAACTCAAGTTACCATCAAGCTTTCATTCGAATCAAGCAAGGATCAAATTCAGTACGGGACTATGTGTGAAAGAAGTATTATGTGATATTGCTCCCACGAACTCTTGTCATCTTCTTTTTAGATGGGCATGGCTTCATTTTAAAACACTCAATCTTGATAAACGTTCCCTTTATTTGAGGCATGAGGGACAAGATATGAAGTTGAAAATTGTGACACCAAGACAAGCCAATAAGGATCAACATAGGCTAAAGGAGAAAATAGAAGAAGAAAGAATAGAAAAAGAAGAAATATAAACTGTAGAAGGAAGGGAAATTGAAGAAAAAGAAATGGAAGTAAAGATAAAGATGATGGAAAAGTAAGTAGAGAAACAAGGTGTTTAATCGAAGGCCACCCATGTTCAGTTGCATTCGTTTACGAAAGCGACAACACTGTTGTAAACCAAAGATTGGTGGAGAAACTCAAGTTACCAACAAGCTTTCATTCGAATCAAGCAAGGATCAAATTCAGTACATGACAATGTGTGAAAGAAGTATTATGTGATATTGCTCCCACGAACTCTTGTCATCTTCTTTTTAGATGGGCATGGCTTCATTTTAAAACACTCAATCTTGATGACCGTTTCCTTTATTTGAGGCATGAGGGACATGAAATGAAGTTCAAATTTATGACAACAAGACAAGCCAGTAAGGATCAACATAGGCTGAAGGAGAAAATAGAAAAAGATGAAATATAAAGTGCAGAAGAAAGGTAAATTGAAGAAAAAGAAAAGGAAGAAAAGATAAAGATGATGGAAAAGGAAGTAAAGAAACAAAGTGTTTAATCGAAGGCCACCCATGCTCAGTTGCATTCATTTACGAAAGCGAGAACAATGTTGTAAGCCAAAGATTGGTGGAGAAACTCAAGTTACCAACAAGCTTTCACTCGAATCAAGCAAGGATCAAATTCAGTACGGGACTATGTGTGAAAGAAGTATTATGTGATATTGCTCCCACGAACTCTTGTCATCTTTTTAGATGGGCATGGCTTCATTTTAAAACGCTCAATCTTGATAAACGTTCCCTTTATTTGAGGCACGAGGGACATGAAATGAAGTTGAAAATAGTGACACCAAGACAAGCCAATAAGGATCAACATAGGCTGAAGGAGAAAATAGAAAAAGAAAGAATAGAAAAAGATGAAAGATAAAGTGCAGAACTAAATGAAAATTGAAGAAAAAGAAAAGGAAGAAACTCAAGGTAGTAGAGAAACAAGGTGTTTAATCAAAGGCCACCCATGTTTAGTTGAATTCGTTTCTGGAAGCGACAACACTGTTCTAAGCCAAAGATTGGTGGAGAAACTCAAGGTACATACAAGATTTCACTCGAATCAAGCAAGGATCAAAATCAGTACGGGACAGTGTGTGCAGGAAGTATTATCTGATATTGTTCCCACAAACTCTTGTCATTTTCTTTTGAGATTGGCATGGCTTCATTCTAAAACGCTCAATCTTGATAAAGGTTCCCTTTATTTGAGGGATGAGGGACATGAAATGAAGTTGAAATTTATGACACCAAGACAAGCCAGTAAGGATCAACATAAGCTGAAGGAGAAATTAGAACAAGAAAGAATAGAAAAAGATGAAAGATAAAGTGCAGAACTAAAGGAAAATTGAAGAAAAAGAAAAGGAAGAAACTCAAGGTAGTAGAGACACAAGGTGTTTAATCAAAGGCCACCCATGTTTAGTTGAATTCGTTTCTGGAAGCAACAACACTGTTGTAAGCCAAAGATTGGTGGAGAAACTAAAGTTACCAACAAGCTTTCACTCGAATCAAGCAAGGATCAAATTCAGTACGGGAAAATGTGAGAAAGAAGTATTATGTGATATTGCTCCAATGAAGTCTTATCGTCTTCTTTTGAGATGGGCATCGCTTCATTTTAAAACACTCAATCTTGATAAACGTTCCCTTTATTTGAGGCATGAGGCACATGAAATGAAGTTGAAAATTTTGACCTCAAGACAAGCCAGTAAGGATCAACATAGGCTGAAGGAGAAATTAGAAAAAGAATTAATAGAAAAGGAAGAAATATAAACTGTGGAAGGAATGGAAATTGATGAAAAAGAAAAGGAAGAAAAGATAAAGATTATCGAAAAGGTAGTACAGAAACAAGGTATTTAATCAAAGGCCACCCATGATTAGTTGCATTCGTTTACGAAAGCGACAATACTGTTGTCAGCCAAAGATTGGTGGAGAAACTCAAGTTACCATCAAGCTTTCATTCGAATCAAGTAAGGATCAAATTCAGTACGGGACTATGTGTGAAAGAAGTATTATGTGATATTGCTCCCACAAACTCTTGTCATCTTCTTTTTAGATGGGCATGGCTTCATTTTAAAACGCTCAATCTTGATGACCATTTCCTTTGTTTGAGGCATGAGGGACATGAAATGAAGTTGAAATTTATGACAACAAGACAAGCCAGCAAGGATCAACATAGGCAGAAGGAGAAATTAGAAAAAGAAAGAATAGAAAAAGATGAAATATAAAGTGCAGAAGAAAGGGAAATTGAAGAAAAAGAAAAGGAAGAAATGATAAAGATGATGGAAAAGGTAGTAGAGAAACAAGGTGTTTAATCAAAGGCCACCCATGTTTAGTTTCATTCGTTTACGAAAGCGACAACATTGTTGTAAGCCAAAGATTGGTGGAGAAACTCAAGTTACCGACAAGCTTTTATTCGAATCAAGTAAGGATCAAATTCAGTACAGGACAATGTGTGAAAGAAGTATTATGTGATATTACTCCCACGAACTCTTGTCATCATGTTTTTAGATGGGCATGGCTTCATTTTAAAACGCTTAATCTTGATGACCGTTCCCCTTATTTGAGGCATGAGGGACATGAAATGAAGTTGAAATTTATGACACCAAGACAAGCCAGTAAGGATCAACATAGACTGAAGGAGAAAATAGAAAAAGAAAGAATAGAAAAAGATGAAATATAAACTATAGAAGGAATGGAAATTGAAGAAAAAGAAAAGGAAGAAAAGATAAAGATGATGGAAAAGGTAGTAGAGAAACAAGGTATTTAATCAAAGGCCACCCATGTTTAGTTGAATTCGTTTACGAAAGCGACAACACTGTTGTATGCCAAAGATTGATGGAGAAACTCAAGTTACCAACAAGCTTTCATTCGAATCAAGCAAGGATCAAATTCAGTATAGGACAATGTGTGAAAGAAGTATTATGTCATATTGCTCCTACAAACTCTTGTCATCTTCTTTTTACATGGGCATGGCTTTATTTTAAAACGCCCAATTTTGATGACCGTTCCCTTTATTTGAGGAATGAGGGACATGAAATGAAGTTAAAATTTATGACACCAAGACAAGCCAGTAAGGATCAACATAGGCTGAAGGAGAAAATAGAAAAAGAAAGAATAGAAAGAGAAGAAATATAAACCGCAAAAGGAAGGGAAATTGAGGAAAAAGAAAAGGAAGAAAAGATAAAGATGATGCAAAAGGTAGTAGAGAAACAAGGTATTTAATCAAAGGCCACCCATGTTTAGTTGAATTCGTTTACGAAAGCGACAACACTGTTGTATGCCAAAGATTGATGGAGAAACTCAAGTTACCAACAAGCTTTCATTCGAATCAAGCAAGGATCAAATTCAGTATAGGACAATCTGTGAAAGAAGTATTATGTCATATTGCTCCTACGAACTCTTGTCATCTTCGTTTTAGATGGGCATGGCTTTATTTTAAAACGCTCAATTTTGATGACCGTTCCCTTTATTTGAGGAATGAGGGACATGAAATGAAGTTGAAATTTATGACACCAAGACAAGCCAGTAAGGATCAACATAGGCTGAAGCAGAAAATAGAAAAAGAAAGAATAGAAAGAGAAGAAACATAAACTACAAAAGGAAGGGAAATTGAGGAAAAAGAAAGGGAAGAAAAGATAAAGATGATGCAAAAGGTAGTAGAGAAAAAAGGTATTTAATCAAAGGCCACCCAAGTTTAGTTGAATTCGTTTACGAAAGCGACAACACTGTTGTATGCCAAAGATTGGTGGAGAAACTCAAGTTACCAAAAAGCTTTCATTCGAATCAAGCAAGGATCAAATTCAGTATAGGACAATGTGTGAAAGAAGTATTATTTGATATTACTCCCACGAACTCTTGTCATCTTCTTTTTAGATGGGCATGGCTTTATTTTAAAACGCTCAATCTTGATGACCGTTCCCTTTATTTGAGGCATGAGGGACATGAAATGAAGTTGAAATTTATGACACCAAGACAAGCCAGTAAGGATCAACATAGGCTGAAGGAGAAAATAGAAAAAGAAAGAATAGAAAAAGAAGAAGTTTAAACTATAGAAGGAAGGGAAATTGAAGAAAAAGAAAAGGAAGTAAAGATAAAGATGATGGAATAGGAAGTAGAGAAACAAGGTGTTTAATCGAAGTCCAGCCATGTTCAGTTGCATTCGTTTACGAAAGCGACAACAATGTTGTAAGCCAAAGATTGGTGGAGAAACTCAAGACCAACAAGCTTTCATTCGAATCAAGCAAGGATCAAATTCAGTATAGGACAATGTGTGAAAGAAGTATTATGTGATATTGCTCCCACGAACTCTTGTCATCTTCTTTTTAGATGGGCATGGCTTTATTTTAAAACGCTCAATTTTGATGACCGTTCCCTTTATTTGAGGAATGAGGGACATGAAATGAAGTTGAAATTTATGACACCAAGACAAGCCAGTAAGGATCAACATAGGCTGAAGGAGAAAATAGAAAAAGAAAGAATAGAAAGAGAAGGAATATAAACCGCAAAAGGAAGGGAAATTGAGGAAAAAGAAAAGGAAGAAAAGATAAAGATGATGCAAAAGGTAGTAGAGAAACAAGGTATTTAATCAAAGGCCACCCATGTTTAGTTGAATTCGTTTACGAAAGCGACAACACTGTTGTATGCCAAAGATTGATGGAGAAACTCAAGTTACCAACAAGCTTTCATTCGAATCAAGCAAGGATCAAATTCAGTATAGGACAATGTGTGAAAGAAGTATTATGTCATATTGCTCCTACGAACTCTTGTCATCTTCTTTTTAGATTGGCATGGCTTTATTTTAAAACGCTCAATTTTGATGACCGTTCCCTTTATTTGAGGAATGAGGGACATGAAATGAAGTTGAAATTTATGACACCAAGACAAGGCAGTAAGGATCAACATAGGCTGAAAGAGAAAATAGAAAAAGAAAGAATAGAAAAGGAAGAAATATAAACTGTGGAAGGAATGGAAATTAAAGAAAAAGAAAAGGAAGAAAAGATAAAGATGGTGAAAAAGGTAGTAGAGAAACAAGGTGTTTAATCAAAGGCCTCCCATGTTTAGTTGCATTTGTTTACGAAAGCGACAACACTGTTGTAAGCCAAAGATTGGTGGAGAAACTCAAGTTACCAACAAGCATTCACTCGAATCAAGCAAGGATCAAATTCAGTACGGGACAATGTGTGCAAGAAGTATTATCTGATATTGCTCACACAAACTCTTGTCATCTTCTTTTGAGATTGGCATGGCTTCATTTTAAAACGCTCAATCTTGATAAAGGTTCCCTTTCTTTGAGGCATGAGCGACATGAAATGAAGTTGAAATTTATGACACCATGGTAAGCCAGTAAGGATCAACATAGGCTGAAGGAGAAAATAGAAAAAGAAAGAATATAAAAGGAAGAAATATAAACTGTGGAAGGAATGGAAATTGAAGAAAAAGAAAAGGAAGAAAAGATAAAGATGATGGAAAAGGTAGTAGAGAAACAAAGTGTTTAATCAAAGGCCACCGATGTTTAGTTGCATTTGTTTACGAAAGCAACAACACTGTTGTAAGCCAAAGATTGCTAGAGAAACTCAAGTTTCCAACAAGCTTTCATTCAAATCAAGCAAGGATCAAATTCAGTATAGGACAATGTGTGAAAGAAGTATTATGTGATATTGCACCCACATACTCTTGTCATCTTCTTTTTATGTGGGCATGGCTTCATTTTAAAATGCTCAATCTTGATAAAGGTTCCCTTTATTAGAGGCATGAGGGACATGAAATGAAGTTAAAATTTATGACACCAAGACAAGCCAGTAAGGATCAACATAGGCTGAAGGAGAAAATAGAAAAAGAAAGAATAGAAAAGGAAGAAATATAAACTATGGAAGGAATGGAAATTGAAGAAAAAGAAAAGGAAGAAAAGATAAAGATGATGGAAAAGGTAGTAGAGAAACATGGTGTTTAATCAAAGGCCACCCATGTTTAGTTGCATTTGTTTATGAAAGCGACAATACTGTTGTAAGCCAAAGATTGGTGGAGAAACTCCAGTTACCAACAAGCTTTCATTCGAATCAAGCAACGATCAAATTCAGTACGGGACAACATGTTAAAGAAGTATTATCTGATATTGCTCCCACGAACTCTTGTCATCTTCTTTTGAGATTGGCATGGCTTCATTTTAAAACCCTCAATCTTAATAAAGGACCCCTTTATTTGAGGGATGAGGGACATGAAATGAAGTTGAAATTTATGACACCAACACAAGCCAGTAAGGATCAACATAGGCTGAAGGAGAAAATAGAAAAAGAAAGAATAGAAAAGGAAGATGTTCTTACGGGACCAGAGATTGTAATTCACGAGTCACTCAAGGGCTTCGGAAGACTGATCTCGGCTGTCCTTCTTCTACTTCAAGGGAATTCGAGGGGCGGAGCAGGGGACCTGCAAAAGACACTCCAATGCCTAAGTCAGCACAGGTGATGTCAGAGTATCAGAATAATTTAATGCGTAATCAATGCATGGAACAGTGTGCTATTTATAGTTTTTTACCTGTGGGTCCTACCTATGATGGGCTTTCTGGCCCAACATTCCCCTTTTTGGCTATTCTTGGATCCAGTGCTTGGAAGGGAAATTACCAGGGGGTCCTTCAGGGGGAGCCGGTCCTCGGTATTCGGTCATGCGGATCTTTATGGGTGGATGGTTTCGCATTGTCGGCTGGAAAGGTTGCGTCACACATCTTGTGTAACTACGCCTTGCGGTGCGGGGTAGGCGGTCCTAGTGGTAGCTGCCGATGGCCGCGTAGCTTGTAAGGTTCTCTGTGAGTATGCGGTATACGGTCCACGGTTCTTCTGAGGGCCATGCTCCTCTGAGAAGGTGCTTGGTGTGAGGTGTGGCTGGGGGAATCTTCCATAACGGAAGATGACGTGGCGGCCGTCGGCCTTGCTGGGTGCTTCATGAGCCAGAGGAGGCTCTGTTGGGGTAAGCGGCTGACGGATGAGCCTGATGCCGTGTACCTGGAATGGGTCATCGTCTTGCTGGGTGCATCATGAGCCAGAGGGGGCTTTGTTGGGGTAGGCGGCTGGCGGGCGAGCCTGGTGCCGTGTACCTGGACTGGGACATGCCTCCCAGTCTTGAGGAAGCGAAGTGACGTAGAGACTAGTCGGATGGCGGCGTTTTTGCAATTTTCATTGGTGGATTATGGCTGTGTACTTATGGTCATACCAGCCCCCAGTCTCGAGGAAGCGAAGTGACGTAGAGACTAGTCGGATGGCGGCGTTTTTGCAATTTTCATTGGTGGATTATGGCTGTGTACTTATGGTCATACCAGCCCCCCAGTCTTGAGGAAGCGAAGTGACGTAGAGACTAGTCGGATGGCGGCGTTTTTGCAGGAGCGGCCAAATAATTTGGTGGGTTGGTTGAGGGGTGATTTGGTGGTGTCAAGGGGGGTACTGCGGGGTTGTCAGGGTGCATTGAAGTGATGTGACGTTTGGATTGTACTGTTTGGCGTCAGGTTGCGCTTTTCGAAGTGGCTTGGGCTTGGGCTTGCACTGTTTGGTGTGGAAACTGAAGGGGTGCGTGATTAGTATTTAAGGGTCTTTGGGTGGTAGGTGGTTCGCAGTTACAGTTTGCGCTTTGATTTCGTTAAGAGAGGTAACGGCTTTGAGCTTGGAGTTTCTCTCGTGAAGTGGCCGTGTTGTTCCTGCAAAGGTATGTCGTCCTCTTCTCGTGGCTCTAATTTTGGGGAATCCGATGCGAGTTATGGGGAGCTACGGTTGGAGTTCCTTAGTAGCTCGTCGGAGTCGTTGCATGTGGAGGTGGAGCGCGAAGTGCGTGAAGATCCGCCTAGTGAGCATGCGGAGTCTTTGTGGCCGAAACGAAACGGGTATGGTTGGGTGGCCGAGGGTGTGAGGAATTGTTCGTCGAAATATAGGTGGTCTCGATTGCTCAGGTCTTGGCTGAACAGCGTATATCTTTTTGAACGAGGTTTTGATCCGGATAGTATGCACGTGGAACGAGTGAGTGCCGTGGAGTGTGTTTGCCATGGTAGGGAAGGGTCGGCAGTCGATTTCTTCTATGTATATTCGTGTATGTTTGTAAAGTTGCATGTGCGTCTTCCGTTCGACGTCTTCACAATGGGCGTCCTTCGGCTACTGAACGTGGCGCCTACCCAGCTCCATCCGAATAGCTGGGGTAGTTTGCAAGCCTTTAGGCTGTTGTGCAAGTCGCTTATGTTGGAGCCAACTGTTGAGAGTTTTTTATACTTTTATCTGACGAGACCGAGAGATCCGTGCAGCTGGGTTTCGCTTGTGCGAAGGCCGAAGAGTTGTGTGCTGGACGGCTTTACGCAGTCTTTCAAAAATTTCAAGGACGGATTCTTTCGTGTGAGAATGAAGGCAGGTGTGCAGCCGTGGTATTTGGACAAGGGTGGTGTGGCAAGATTTCCACTTTATTGGACGAATTCGCCTACTAAATGGGAATTGATGACGAAGGAGGCATTAGATGTGGCCAGTAGGCGGGTGGTAGATGTGTTGGAGAGGTTGCCGCCTAGGGCCCCTGGGAAATGGATTGTGTGTTGTTATTTGACCGACGACCCGGGGCGGGATGTTTGTGGTACGCTTTCTTGTAGCCATTCTGGTTCGCGTGTTGGACTAATCTGAATATGTTTCTTTTTTGCAGGTGTGATGGCCCATTATGCAAAAAAGGTGGGGGCTTCGGAGGATTTGTTTGCGAAGATTAGGGATCAGCTGGCGGCCTCTTCAAAGGGGGAGGGGTCTTCAAAGGCGCCGTTGTTGGCCGGTCCGATGGTAGAGACTGTGCGGCCTGCGGCGAAGCGTCCTGCGGTGTCGAAGCTGAAAGGTGTGGGGAAGGATAGGAAGAGGCTTAGGGCGCTTGCCAAGACAGGCGGGGTTGCGGCAGGTGGTTCGAATAATCCAGATTTGGGGGGATTCGAGAAGGCCAAGGTCCAGATGAGGAAGGGGGTGGAGATCAAGTTGACCGATCCGGAGGTTGCTATTGTTGAAGCTGCTGACCCGAGCTTGCTTATGAGGGCTTGGAATGAGTATATGTCGCGTGGGCTGGTGCTGGGAAGGCGGCTGTCGGCGATGATGCAGGAAGAGATCGCCGCTGGGGACAAGAAGAAATTGGCTGAGGAGCTTGCTGCGTTGAAGGTGCAGGTAGAGCGCGATCAGCAGAACTGGGATGACGAGAAGAGGAGGTTGGAGGCTGAGGTGAAGAAGTTGAAGGTGGGGGTGTTGGCTGTGGAGAAGAAGTTGAAGTTGAAGCAGGTGGAGGTGGATGAGCTACAGGCGAGGAGGAAAGCGGAATCTGAGGAGGCGGCGGACGAGATTAGTGGTTTACAGCAGGCCGTGTATTCAGAACACGTGAAGGGTTTTGAGAAGGCCTTGAGGCAGGCAGAGTTTTTGTACAAGGAGGTGTCTGTCACCGACTGCCGCTTCAATGTGAACTTGGATATTTATGAGAACAAGATGTTGGACGTGGCGGAGATAAGCAAGCTGAAAGCTTTGGCCGAGGGGGAGGAAGCTGCACGGGATGAGGAGGGGACCTTGGTGACGACTCCAGGGAACATTGGTGATGATCATGTGTCCAACGAGGACGGGCTGGAGGAAGAGGCCGAGGCCGAGGCTGTTGGCGGGGGTGACGACGTAGCGGAGGAGTAGATGATGTAGCGTAGGTTTTTATTTTTTGGGGGCGAGGACGCCGAAAACTTTTAAATGTTATGACTATGGGCTGTGCGCCGTGGAAAACTGTTATTAGGTTGTGGGGGGTACCTTTTTTGGGCATGTAAATTCGAGGGTGCCGTTGTGGGCTTGTATGGTGACTTGATTTTGGAAAGGAATGTTTAAAGTTTCTATTCATATGTGCTGCTATGTGTGGTATATTGCGATATTGCGTACGTAACTGTTAATTTGTTCGCGCGTGTTTAGGTGATCGTATGGTAACGTGGTATGTTTAACTGTCATTTCGTTTGTCAAAGTAATTGTAGTTGGTTTTCGCTATCTGGCCTTTTCTTGTGGTGGCACCCGGCGGTGTTAGTGGTTGAGGGTGTTCGTTTTTAGCCGCACTAGTCGGCATCTTTCGTAGTGGTTGGAATGCAACAATTGTTTCGACTAGCACCCCTAAGTGGGGCTGTTAAGAATTTTGATGGAGTTCGACCAGCGGCGCCTGGGTCAGCGGCTGGGGATATTGATTATGATCGACCAGCGGCACTTAGAGTAGTGGCTGGGAATGTTAATGTTAGTATCGACCAGCGGCACTTAGAGTAGTGGCTGGGAATGTTAATGTTAGGATCGACCAACGACACTTAGAGTAGTGGCTGGGAATGTTAATGTTAGGATCGACCAGCGGCACTTAGAGTAGTGGCTGGGAATGTTAATGTTAGGATCGACCAGCGACACTTAGAGTAGTGGCTGGGAATGTTGGTAGAATGTATCTTAAGTAACGCGTTCCTTGCAATATATTGGTGGGTGGATGCCTCGTTAAAACCTTCCTGGCCAAAACCCTCCTTAGGGAAAAATGCCAGGGGAGGAAAGAGTACATCCAATTACAAGTAATTTCTAACTAAAGTAAAACTTTAAATGAGAAATATTCCAGGTGTTGGGCAGTGGCTTCCCGGAAAGCTCCTCGAGACGATATGCGCCTTTGCCGACATTTTCTAGTACGCGGAAAGGACCGTCCCAGTTTGGTGAAAATTTTCCCTCGTGCTTCCGTGCTTTACTGGCCATACGCCAGACTAAGTCGCCTTTATGGAGAGAGCGCGGCTTGAGTTTGGAGTTGTATCTTCGAGCGGCTCTAAGCTTTGCTGCCAGGTCTTGTATACGTGCTTTTTCCTGCTTTTCATACAGGAGGTCGAGATGGGTGTTCATACAGTTGTCGTTGGACTACGGGTTGTGGTGCGATTGGCGGAGGGAAGGTTGGCCGATTTCTACGGGAATCATGGCGTCGGTCCCGTAGACGAGGGTGTATGGTGCCTCGTGGGTTGATGACTGGGGTGTGCATCTGTATGCCCAAAGTACTTCGAGAAGCTCGTCCGGCCACTTCCCCTTTGCTCCGTCTAGTCGTTTCTTGAGTTGGCCGAGGATGACCTTGTTTGCGGCTTCTGCTTGGCCGTTTGTTTGGGGGTGCTCGACGGAACTGGTGATGTGTGTGATTTTTAAGTTACGATAGAAGTCGCCGAGGCTTTTGTCTATGAATTGGCGGCCGTTATCAGTTATGATGGTGTGAGGGATACCGTAACGGCAGATGATGCTCTTCCAGACGAAACGCTGCACTTGGTTGGTGGTTATAGTGGCAAGGGGTTCGGCTTCGATCCATTTGGAGAAGTAATCCACTGCGACAAGTAGGAACTTCACCTGACCTTTGCCTGGTGCGAAGGGTCCGACTATGTCCATTCCCCACTTGGAGAAGGGCCATGGTGAGGATACCTGGTGGAGCTCTTCCTAGGGTATGCGTGTTACGGGGCCGTGCTTTTGACATTGGATACATTTGTTAGTGTACGCGGTGCAATCTCCCTCCATTGTTGGCCAGTAGTAGCCGGCTCGCAATATCCTGCCCGCCATGGTTTTGGGGCCTGAGTGATAGCCACAAACTCCTTGGTGTATTTCTTGCATGACATATTCGGCCTGTTGACGTGTGATGCACTTGAGCAGGGGTCTGCTGAAGCCCCTTCTGAACAGTTCACCTTCGACTAAAGTATAGCGTGCCGCTTTCCGAGCCCATCCTTTGTCTTCGTTTGCTGGGGTCGTTCCTTCTGTTAGGTACCTGACAAAAGGGTCCATCCAGGTGTCGGCTGTGGTAACGCTGAGGCATTGGTTATTCTGTTCGATGGAGGGGATGCTTAAGGTGTGCTGCAACAGTGACTTGTATCGTCCCTTCTTCTTAGTGCTAGCGAGCTTGGAGAGGATGTCGGCTCTGGTATTGTTGCATCGAGGGACATGTTCAATTCTGAAGGCCTCGAAGTGTTCAACTAGGGCGGTTACCGTGTGGAAGTATTGCAAAAGCATGGTGTCTTTGACTTGATAGTCGCCGTTGAGGTGCCCCACTGTGAGCTTGGAGTCTGTTTTGCAGAGTAGTTTCCTGGCGGCAACGTCGCGCGCTAGATTGAGGCCGGCTATTATAGCTTCGTACTCTGCCTGATTGTTCGAGGTTTTGAAATTGAAGCGCAGGGATTGTTCAATAACGATGTCGTCGGGGCCTTCCAATACTATTCCGGCGCCGGCACCTTGGGGATTTGAAGAACCGTCTACATGCATGGTCCACCAAAGGTCTGGGGTGGGCGGTTGGTTCTGAAGGTCATTGGTGAAGTCTGCCAAGCATTATGCTTTTATGGGTCCGTGTGGCTCGTATTGGATGTTGAACTCTGATAATTCGATGGCCCATGACGATAGTCGTCCTGCCAGATCCGGCTTCTGAAGGATTTTCTGCATAGGGTGGTCGGTTCTGACAATTACTGTGTGGGATTGGAAATACGGGCGCAGTCGTCGTGCGGCAGTGACCAATGCAAGGGCTACCTTTTCTATCATCTGGTACCGTGTTTCCGCGTCCTAGAGGATCCGGCTGGTGAAATATATGGGTTGTTGGGTGTTGTCTTTCTCTTGGACGACGACGGAGCTGAGTGCGCTCGCAGATGTTGCTATGTACATTATGAGGGGTAGGTTGAGATCTGGTTTGGTGAGGATTGGGGGTGTGGTGAGCAGCTGTTTCAAAGTGGTGAAGTTATGTTCGCAGGTTTCATCCCAAACAAACCGGGCGGACTTTTTTAGCAACTTGATCATTGGTTGGTTTTGATCGGCCAACTTGGGGAGGAATCGTGAGATGGCGGTTAACCTGCCTACCAGGCGTTGCACTTCTTTGATATTTGTGGGACTTCTCATGTCGATTATTGCTTGACATTTTTCAGGGTTGGCCTCGATCCCCCGCTGGGTGAGCATGAAGCCGAGGAATTTGCCACCATCGACTCCGAAGGTGCATTTCTCGGGGTTGAGTCTGATGTTGTATGTGTGCAGGGCTTTGAAGACTTCGGCCAAATCTGTGGAGTGCTGCTTGGGGTTGGGGGATTTTACAATGATATCGTCAACGTAGACCTCCACCGTTCTTCCGAGGAATGGCTGAAAGACCCTATCCATAAGGCGTTGGTATGTTGCCCCGGCGTTTTTCAGGCCAAAGGGCATAACCTTATAGAAAAGGTTGGCCTCTTCTGTGATGAAAGCAGTTTTAAGCTTGTCTTCATCAGCCATGGGTATCTGGTTGTAGCCAGAATAGGCATCAAGGAAACTAAGTACCGCGTGCCCTGCGGCCCCATCGACGAGTCGGTCAATGTTGGGGAGTGGATAGGCGTCTTGCGGGCATGCTTTGTTGAGGTCTGTGTAGTCGACGCACATGCGCCACTTACCGTTGGGTTTCTTCACGAGCACCACATTTGCTAGCCAGGTTGTGTATTATGCTTCGCCGACGAAGCCAGCTTGCTTTAGTTTTTTAGCTTCTTCGATTGCTGCTTGCCTCCTGCCTTCGCCGAGTTTCCTCTTTTTCTGGGAGACAGGTTTGGCGTTAGGGAAGACAGACAACCGATGGGAGGCCACCTTGGGGTGTACGCCAGGGAGATCTGCCGCGGACCAAGCGAAGAGGTCGACGTTCTTTTTGAGGATGTGTTCGATGTGATGTACTTCATTTTCAGGGATGGTGGTGCCTATTTGGAGGAATTGGTTTTGCTGCTCTAGGGGGAGTTGTCGTATGCCCCCGACAGGCTCGACTCTGGCTTCGGAGGTCATTCTGGGATCTAGGTCATCTCCTGCTAAGGTTGCTCCTGTTTTGGAGTGCTCGATGTTGTGGGTTGCCAAGGGTGGGTGGGGGAGTTTTAGGCTTGCCATATAACATTCCCTTGCGGCGCGCTGGTCGCCGTGTATCGTGATTATATCGCCTTGCGGGGATGGGAATTTCATGGCAAGGTGTGGGGTGGACACGATGGCTCCCAAGGCATTGATGGATGGTCTTCCCAAGAGTACGTTGTAGGATGTATGGGCTTCCACGACCAGGTAGCGGATAGGTATGGTCTTTGTTTGTCTTCCTTCTCCAAAGGTGGTGTGGAGGTCGATGTATCCCTTGGTTGGGACCCTTTCGCCTGAAAATCCGTATATGGGTTCATCATGGGGGGTGAGGTCGGCTGGGGGTATCTGCAGCTTGTTGAAAGTTTTCCAATATAAGATATCTACAGAGCTTCCTTGGTCGATGAGTACTTTCTTGACTGCAAAACTTTCTACTTCTATGGTTATGACCATAGGGTCGTCTTGATTGGGATCGGTGGCTTGAAAATCTGCGTCTGAAAACGTGATGGGCGGCATTCTTCTTAGCGTTCTGCCGGATACAGCATGTACTGATTGGACGGCCCTTAGGTGTTTCTTTCTAGAAGAGGACGACCTTCCTCCTCCGGCGAACCCTCTAGAGATGGTGTTGATCGTCCCGCGCAGGGGTGGTCTATCGTCAGTTCTCCTGGGTGGCGGTTGTGTTGCTGTTCTTTGTTCGGTGTGCTGGGTTCTCGCAGGTTCCCTTCTTGGTTCCCTGCGTTCAGTCCACCGGTCTGGTCGCCGTTCGACTCGTCTATTATCGTTTCCTCCGTGCCGGGGTCTGGGTGCGCCTTCCCCCGTTTCCCTTATATAATGCTTGAGGTGTCCTGCCCGCACAAGTTCTTCTATCTTGTCCCTTAAGGTGTCACATTCATCAGTTGTATGGTCGTTGTTACGATGGTAATGGCAGTATTTGCTTAGGTCCGCGTTAGGTGGATTTTGGTACTTTCTGGGTGGGGGGATGAGTTCAGCTTGCAGGACTTCGTCTAGTATGCGAGATCGGGGTGCATTCAAGGGGGCGTAGTTGGAGAACTTGGCAGGTCTACGCTCCGTAGGACGGTTTCGTTCGCGCGGGGGGGGGGGGGGGGGGGCTCTTTGACAGGCTTTCTGATTTCTGTTTGGGCTAGGGGGGTCTGAGCATTGTTCTGGTACCGTCTCATGTCTTCGACCCTGATAAACATGGCCGCTCTTTTTCTAAGTTCCTGCATGCTTAAGGGGGGGCGCATTGCTAATTCATCGACGAAGGGTCCTGGTTGGAGAGAGGTCATCATGTACATTAATATGAGGTTGGGGGTTAGGTCTTTGATTTTCATGGCGATGACGCCGAATCTGTCGATAAAAACTCGGAGAGGCTCCCCTTCTTCCTGCCTAAGATTGAGGAGGGCAATTGTAGTGAGGTCATGGCGGCGGCTTGTGTCAAACTGAGTGGTGAAGGTGGTGGTAAGCGTGGTGAAGGAATCAATGGTGTAGGGAGGGAGACTCATGAACCACTCCAGAGCCGAACCCCTGAGCGCTACCGAAAACGATTTACACAGGACGGCATCGTCCGCAGAATACAAGCCTACCTGATTGGTGTAGATGGATATGAATTCGTCTGGGTCCGTTGTACCATCGTATGTCACAGTGGGTGCCTTCCACTTATTTGGTAGGGGGGTCTCTGTATGAAGGGGTGGCGGCGATTTCTCTTTGAGGCGAATGAACTATAGTTACCGCCTGTTGTTGGTCCGGTGGGCCTGTACTCGCTTTCATCTTCAGTTGGAGGGATGTCAACCCTTGACTGGGGGTGGGGGGCTACTCTTGAGTTTGGGGGAAACTCTCCCCTCGACCGTGGTTGGCCAGGTTCCTCGGTTACTTGGTCTGCTTCTATTTTCTGCCTGAGGCGAGAGTTTTCTTCTCTCAACGCTTCCATCTCATCCGCATTTCTTTTCTTGTATTCTGCGAATTCTTGCTGCATCTTGGCTTGGGCTTCCAGGATGCGGGAAATCTCCGATGCTGGTCCGGGGTCCCCAACTTCAGCAGTTGGAACCACGGGCGGGACGTCTGTGATACCGCTGTCGTTGACGCGATCAAATTAATACTACTTATTTATAACAACTTCAGTATTGTTAAGAAAGTAGTCAACAAGATAGTAAGGGTAAAGTAACCCAAAGTCGTCTCCCAACGAACACGGAATTGATTTTTAACAAGTTAGTTCTTATAAAATCTATACAAATGAGTTAGTCAAACAAAATAAAAAATATAGGGGATTCAGATAAACAAAGATAGAAATAAAATTTAAAAGATAAAAAGAAATAAAAACAATAGAAAAGAAAATAGATTGATTCCATTGCTTTTTCAAAATAGATTCATCGTCGGTTATCTAAAGATTATTGCTCAATTAATTATTGTTATAGATTTACAAATTAATCAATGTAAAGTCTCAATTAATTTGTTGGCATTCTCACTTTTAACCAAAGTACAGTCTCAATCAAAAGTGAGAACTTTTAGATTATCCACAGTAAATTCAACCAAAGTATAGTCTCAATCAAATTTTACTATGCCTAATCATGTCTATTCTTTTATCTCCTCACCAAATAAAAAGCTTAATTAATCAAAGTAAAGTCTCAATTAATTTTCGTTAGAGTAAATACCTTTAATCAAAGTAAAGTCTCAATTATTGGTAAAAACTCATTTAATCATATGAAAGTTTCTAAATAAAATCAAAGTAAAGTCTCAATTAAATTTAAAAACCCTTGACTCATATGATCAATATGCATATAGATCTAAAATCATTACTTTTTATGTGATTCAAAGATAAAAAAACATAGATAAATTAAAACCTCAACAATAATAAAAAGAACAAAGAAATTAATTCATTCTAACCTCAGAATCCATAATGAAATTACAATGGAATCACCCCAAGAAGTTTAGCAATCCATGGAATACAAAATAAAAATAGAAGAATGGAGAGAAGAAAGAAATTAGGTCCCCCTAAGGGTTCCTAAATTCCGACGTGCCGAGCTTGTTTTCTACTTCTCCCTTGGTCTCTTTATATAGGAATTGGACTGGGCTTTTCTGTTGCTAAAATCTCTCAAATATCTTTTGAAATAAAGATAAATATAAATATTTAAAAATACTTGGAGAGATATAGACTATTTGACAAATATAATTGGTTGATAATATCAATATCTAATATAATTAAATTAATTAATTACTTAAAGATATATGATAAATTATCACCAATTAATATTTATATTAATTTTCCAAATCAACCCTTTGCAATCTCCTTAAATTATCTTCTAAATAATCCAATATCTTCAAGATATATTTGTTTGTTGTGGAACTAAAAAGATTCAAGAAGATCTTGTCATATTTAAAAAGATTTGGTAGTTATTATCTTTTAATATTTTATGATATAATTAAATAAAATAATTATTTAAAAATATCAAATAAAATATCTAAAGATATATTTTACCAAATTATCTTCTATCATAAAGATAAAGAAAACCGCAAGGTCCAATTTTTCTTTCCTCTCTTCTTGGTTTAGCCAAACTTCTTCACTTTTTCAAGCTTTTCTTGCCGTCTTCATGTAATGCTTGGCCTGAATTTTTGTGCTTTTGATAATTTCTTATTCTTTGATTTATCTTTAAGGTATCATGAAGCTTTAATCAATTTATTTCCACACCTCTAAATGAGCTTAAAACTTAACTTCACCTGCATCAACAAACGTTAAAATATCCAAAAATAATTTATGCAGCTAAAAATCACTTTTTAAGACATTTTTATCACACAAGCTCAAACAACCTAATTATCAGAATTATCAATTAAATCACTCTTTAAGCACACAAATTCAATTAAATACCCAGAATTAAACATTAAATGAGGGCAAAAATACGCACTTGTGAAGAAACCACGGGCGGGACGTCTGCCGTTCTGCTTCTCGTGGAAACCATCTTGCTTAGACTTGTGAAGTACTCTCGGGCCCCACGGTGGGCGCCAGATGTTCTTACGGGACCAGAGATTGTAATTCACGAGTCACTCAAGGGCTTCGAAAGACTGATCTCGGCTGTCCTTCTTCTACTTCAAGGGAATTCGAGGGGCGGAGCAGGGGACCTGCAAAAGACACTCCGATGCCTAAGTCAGCACAGGTGATGTCAGAGTATCAGAATAATTTAATGCGTAATCAATGCATGGAACAGTGTGCTATTTATAGTTTTTTACCTGTGGGTCCTACCTATGATGGGCTTTCTGGCCCAACATTCCCCTTTTTGGCTATTCTTGGATCCAGTGCTTGGAAGGGAAATTACCAGGGGGTCCTTCAGGGGGAGCCGGTCCTCGGTATTCGGTCATGCGGATCTTTATGGGTGGATGGTTTCGCATTGTCGGCTGGAAAGGTTGCGTCACACATCTTGTGTAACTACGCCTTGCGGTGCGGGGTAGGCGGTCCTAGTGGTAGCTGCCGATGGCCGCGTAGCTTGTAAGGTTCTCTGTGAGTATGCGGTATACGGTCCACGGTTCTTCTGAGGGCCGTGCTCCTCTGAGAAGGTGCTTGGTGTGAGGTGTGGCTGGGGGAATCTTCCATAACGGAAGATGACGTGGCGGCCGTCGGCCTTGTTGGGTGCTTCATGAGCCAGAGGAGGCTCTGTTGGGGTAAGCGGCTGACGGATGAGCCTGATGCCGTGTACCTGGAATGGGTCGTCGTCTTGCTGGGTGCATCATGAGCCAGAGGGGGCTTTGTTGGGGTAGGCGGCTGGCGGGCGAGCCTGGTGCCGTGTACCTGGACTGGGACAGAAGAAATATAAACTGTGGAAGGAATGGAAATTAAAGAAAAAGAAAAGGAAGAAAAGATAAAGATGGTGGAAAAGGTAGTAGAGAAACAAGGTGTTTAATCAAAGGCCTCCCATGTTTAGTTGCATTCGTTTACGAAAGCGACAACACTGTTGTAACCCAAAGATTGGTGGAGAAACTCAAGTTACCAACAAGCATTCACTCGAATCCAGCAAGGATCAAATTCAGTACGGGACAATGTGTGCAAGAAGTATTATCTGATATTGCTCACACAAACTCTTGTCATCTTCTTTTGAGATTGGCATGGCTTCATTTTAAAACGCTCAATCTTGATAAAGGTTCCCTTTCTTTGAGGCATGAGGGACATGAAATGAAGTTCAAATTTTTGACACCAAGACAAGCCAGTAAGGATCAACATAGGCTGAAGGAGAAAATAGAAAAAGAAAGAATAGAAAAGGAAGAAATATAAACTGTGGAACGAATGGAAATTAAAGAAAAAGTAAAAGGAAGAAAAGATAAAGATGGTGGAAAAGGTAGTAGAGAAACAAGGTGTTTAATCAAAGGCCTCCCATGTTTAGTTGCATTCGTTTACGAAAGCGACAACAATGTTGTAAGCCAAAGATTGGTGGAGAAACTCAAGTTACCAACGAGCTTTCATTCGAATCAAGCAAGGATCAAATTCAGTACAGGACAATGTGTGAAAGAAGTATTATGTGATATTGCTCCCACATACTCTTGTCATCTTCTTTTTATGTGGGCATGGCTTCATTTTAAAATGCTCAATCTTGATAAAGGTTCCCTTTATTAGAGGCATGAGGGACATGAAATGAAGTTAAAATTTATGACACCAAGACAAGCCAGTAAGGATCAACATAGGCTGAAGGAGAAAATAGAAAAAGAAAGAATAGAAAAGGAAGAAATCTAAACTGTGGAAGGAATGGAAATTGAAGAAAAAGAAAAGGAAGAAAAGATAAAGATGATGGAAAAGGTAGTAGAGAAACAAGGTGTTTAATCAAAGGCCACCCATGTTTAGTTGCATTCGTTTACGAAAGCGACAACACTGTTGTAAGCCAAAGATTGGTGGAGAAACTCCAGTTACCAACAAGCTTTCATTCGAATCAAGCAACGATCAAATTCAGTACCGGACAACATGTTAAAGAAGTATTATGTGATATTGCTCCCACGAACTCTTGTCATCTTCTTTTGAGATGGGCATGGCTTCATTTTAAAAAGCTCAATCTTTATAAACGTTCCCTTTATTTGAGGCATGAGGGACATGAAATGAAGTTGAAATTTATGACACCATGACAAGCCAGTAAGGATCAACATAGGCTGAAGGAGAAAATAGAAAAAGAAAGAATAGAAAAGGAAGATATATAAACTGTGGAAGGAATGGAAATTAAAGAAAAAGAAAAGGAAGAAAAGATAAAGATGATGCAAAAAGGTAGTAGAGAAACAAAGTGTTTAATCAAAGGCCACCCATGTTTAGTTGCATTCGTTTACGAAAGCGACAACGCTGTTGTAAGCCAAAGATTGGTGGAGAAACTCCAGTTACCAACAAGCTTTCATTCGAATCAAGCAACGATCAAATTCAGTACCGGACAACATGTTAAAGAAGTATTATGTGATATTGCTCCCATGAACTCTTGTCATCTTCTTTTGAAATTGGCATGGCTTAATTTTAAAACGCTCAATCTTGATAAACGTTCCCTTTATTTGAGGCATAAGGGACATGAAATGAAGTTGAAATTTATGACACCAAGACAAGCTAGTAAGGATCAACAAAGGTTGAAGGAGAAAATAGAAAAAGAAAGAATAGAAAAGGAAGAAATATAAATTGTGGAAGGAATGGAAATTAAAGAAAAAGTAAAAGGAAGAAAAGATAAAGATGGTGGAAAAGGTAGTAGAGAAACAAGGTGTTTAATCAAAGGCCTCCCATGTTTAGTTGCATTCGTTTACGAAAGCGACAACAATGTTGTAAGCCAAAGATTGGTGGAGAAACTCAAGTTACCAACAAGCTTTCATTCGAAGCAAGCAAGGATCAAATTCAGTACGGGACAATGTGTGAAAGAAGTATTATCTGATATTGCTCCCACGAACTCTTGTCATCTTCTTTTGAGATTGGCATGGCTTCATTTTAAAACCCTCAATCCTTATAAAGGACCCCTTTATTTGAGGGATGAGGGACATGAAATGAAGTTGAAATTTATGACACCAACACAAGCCAGTAAGGATCAACATAGGCTGAAGGAGAAAATAGAAAAAGAAAGAATAGAAAAGGAAGAAATATAAACTTTGGAAGGAATGGAAATTAAAGAAAAAGAAAAGGAAGAAAAGATAAAGATGGTGGAAAAGGTAGCAGAGAAACAAGGTGTTTAATCAAAGGCCTCCCATGTTTAGTTGCATTCGTTTACGAAAGCGACAACACTGTTGTAACCCAAAGATTGGTGGAGAAACTCAAGTTACGAACAAGCATTCACTCGAATCCAGCAAGGATCAAATTCAGTACGGGACAATGTGTGCAAGAAGTATTATCTGATATTGCTCACACAAACTCTTGTCATCTTCTTTTGAGATTGGCATGGCTTCATTTTAAAACGCTCAATCTTGATAAAGGTTCCCTTTCTTTGAGGCATGAGGGACATGAAATGAAGTTCAAATTTTTGACACCATGACAAACCAGTAAGGATCAACATAGGCTGAAGGAGAAAATAGAAAAAGAAAGAATAGAAAAGGAAGAAATATAAGTTGTGGAAGGAATGGAAATTGAAGAAAAAGAAAAGGAAGAAAAGATAAAGATGATGCAAAAAGGTAGTAGAGAAACAAAGTGTTTAATCAAAGGCCACCCATGTTTAGTTGCATTCGTTTACGAAAGCGACAACACTGTTGTAAGCCAAAGATTGGTGGAGAAACTCAAGTTACCAACAAGCATTCACTCGAATCCAGCAAGGATCAAATTCAGTACGGGACAATGTGTGCAAGAAGTATTATCTGATATTGCTCACACGAACTCTTGTCATCTTCTTTTGAGATGGGCATGGCTTCATTTTAAAACGCTCAATCTTCATAAATGTTCCCTTTATTTGAGGCATGAGGGACATGAAATGAAGTTGAAATTTATAACACCAACACAAGTCAGTAAGGATCAACATAGGCTGAAGGAGAAAATAGAAAAAGAAAGAATAGAAAAGGAAGAAATATAAACTGTGGAAGGAATGGAAATTAAAGAAAAAGTAAAAGGAAAAAAAGATAAAGATGGTGGAAAAGGTAGTAGAGAAACAAGGTGTTTAATCAAAGGCCACCCATGTTTAGTTGCATTCGTTTACGAAAGCGACAACACTGTTGTAAGCCAAAGATTGGTGGAGAAACTCCAGTTACCAACAAGCTTTCATTCGAATCAAGCAACGATCAAATTCAGTACCGGACAACATGTTAAAGAAGTATTATGTGATATTGCTCCCACGAACTCTTGTCATCTTCTTTTGAGATGGGCATGGCTTCATTTTAAAAAGCTCAATCTTTATAAACGTTCCCTTTATTTGAGGCATGAGGGACATGAAATGAAGTTGAAATTTATGACACCATGACAAGCCAGTAAGGATCAACATAGGCTGAAGGAGAAAATAGAAAAAGAAAGAATAGAAAAGGAAGATATATAAACTGTGGAAGGAATGGAAATTAAAGAAAAAGAAAAGGAAGAAAAGATAAAGATGATGCAAAAAGGTAGTAGAGAAACAAAGTGTTTAATCAAAGGCCACCCATGTTTAGTTGCATTCGTTTACGAAAGCGACAACGCTGTTGTAAGCCAAAGATTGGTGGAGAAACTCAAGTTACCAACAAGCATTCACTCGAATCCAGCAAGGATCAAATTCAGTACGGGACAATGTGTGCAAGAAGTATTATCTGATATTGCTCACACGAACTCTTGTCATCTTCTTTTGAAATTGGCATGGCTTAATTTTAAAACGCTCAATCTTGATAAAGGTTCCCTTTATTTGAGGCATGAGGGACATGAAATGAAGTTGAAATTTATGACACCAAGACAAGCTAGTAAGGATCAACAAAGGTTGAAGGAGAAAATAGAAAAAGAAAGAATAGAAAAGGAAGAAATATAAGTTGTGGAAGGAATGGAAATTGAAGAAAAAGAAAAGGAAGAAAAGATAAAGATGATGCAAAAAGGTAGTAGAGAAACAAAGTGTTTAATCAAAGGCCACCCATGTTTAGTTGCATTCGTTTACGAAAGCGACAACACTGTTGTAAGCCAAAGATTGGTGGAGAAACTCAAGTTACCAACAAGCATTCACTCGAATCCAGCAAGGATCAAATTCAGTACGGGACAATGTGTGCAAGAAGTATTATGTGATATTGCTCCCACGAACTCTTGTCATCTTCTTTTGAGATGGCCATGGCTTTATTTTAAAACGCTTAATCTTCATAAACGTTCCCTTTATTTGAGGCATGAGGGACCTGAAATGAAGTTGAAATTTATGACACCATGACAAGCCAGTAAGGATCAACATAGGCTGAAGGAGAAAATAGAAAAAGAAAGAATAGAAAAGGGAGAAATATAAACTGTGGAAGGAATGGAAATTAAAGAAAAAGAAAAGGAAGAAAAGATAAAGATGATGCAAAAAGGTAGTAGAGAAACAAAGTGTTTAATCAAAGGCCACCCATGTTTAGTTGCATTCGTTTACGAAAGCGACAACACTGTTGTAAGCCAAAGATTGGTGGAGAAACTCAAGTTACCAACAAGCATTCACTCGAATCCAGCAAGGATCAAATTCAGTACGGGACAATGTGTGCAAGAAGTATTATCTGATATTGCTCACACGAACTCTTGTCATCTTCTTTTGAGATGGGCATGGCTTCATTTTAAAACGCTCAATCTTCATAAATGTTCCCTTTATTTGAGGCATGAGGGACATGAAATGAAGTTGAAATTTATAACACCAACACAAGCCAGTAAGGATCAACATAGGCTGAAGGAGAAAATAGAAAAAGAAAGAATAGAAAAGGAAGAAATATAAACTGTGGAAGGAATGGAAATTAAAGAAAAAGTAAAAGGAAAAAAAGATAAAGATGGTGGAAAAGGTAGTAGAGAAACAAGGTGTTTAATCAAAGGCCTCCCATGTTTAGTTGCATTCGTTTACGAAAGCGACAACAATGTTGTAAGCCAAAGATTGGTGGAGAAACTCCAGTTACCAACAAGCTTTCATTCGAATCAAGCAAGGATCAAATTCAGTACGGGACAATATGTTAAAGAAGTATTATGTGATATTGCTCCCACGAACTCTTGTCATCTTCTTTTGAGATGGCCATGGCTTTATTTTAAAACGCTTAATCTTCATAAACGTTCCCTTTATTTGAGGCATGAGGGACCTGAAATGAAGTTGAAATTTATGACACCATGACAAGCCAGTAAGGATCAACATAGGCTGAAGGAGAAAATAGAAAAAGAAAGAATAGAAAAGGGAGAAATATAAACTGTGGAAGGAATGGAAATTAAAGAAAAAGAAAAGGAAGAAAAGATAAAGATGATGCAAAAAGGTAGTAGAGAAACAAGGTGTTTAATGAAAGGCCTCCCATGTTTAGTTGCATTCGTTTACGAAAGCGACAACACTATAGTAAGCCAAAGATTGGTGGAGAAACTCAAGTTACCAACAAGGATTCACTCGAATCAAGCAAGGATCAAATTCAGTACGGGACAATATGTTAAAGAAGTACTATCTGATATTGCTCACACAAACTCTTGTCATCTTCTTTTGAGATTGGCATGGCTTCATTTTAAAACGCTCAATCTTGATAAAGGTTCCCTTTATTTGAGGCATGAGGGACATGAGATGAAGTTGAAATTTATGACACCAAGACAAGCTAGTAAGGATCAACAAAGGCTGAAGGAGAAAATAGAAAAAGAAAGAATATAAAAGGAAGAAATATAAACTGTGGAAGGAATGGAAATTGAAGAAAAAGAAAAGGAAGAAAATATAAAGATGGTGGAAAAGCTAGTAGAGAAACAAGGTGTTTAATCAAAGGCCTCCCATTTTTAGTTGCATTCGTTTAGGAAAACGACAACACTGTTGTAAGCCAAAGATTGGTGGAGAAACTCAAGTTACCAACAAGCATTCACTCGAATCAAGCAAGGATCAAATTCAGTACGGGACACTGTGTGCAAGAAGTATTATCTGATATTGCTCACACAAACTCTTGTCATCTTCTTTTGAGATTGGCATGGCTTCATTTTAAAACGCTCAATCTTGATAAAGGTTCCCTTTATTTGAGGCATGAGGGACATGAAATGAAGTTGAAATTTATGATACCAAGACAAGCCAGTAAGGATCAACATAGGCTGAAGGAGAAAATAGAAAAAGAAAGAATAGAAAAGGAAGAAATATAAACTGTGGAAGGAATGGAAATTGAAGAAAAAGAAAAGGAAGAAAAGATAAAGATGATGGAAAAGCTAGTAGAGAAACAAGGTGTTTAATGAAAGGCCACCCATGTTTAGTTGCATTCGTTTACGAAAGCGACAACACTGTTGTAAGCCAAAGATTGGTGGAGAAACTCAAGTTACCAACAAGCATTCACTTGAATCAAGCAAGGATCAAATTCAGTACGGGACACTGTGTGCAAGAAGTATTATCTGATATTGCTCACACAAACTCTTGTCATCTTCTTTTGAGATTGGCATGGCTTCATTTTAAAACGCTCAATCTTGATAAAGGTTCCCTTTATTTGAGGCATGAGGGACATGAAATGAAGTTGAAATTTATGATACCAAGACAAGCCAGTAAGGATCAACATAGGCTGAAGGAGAAAATAGAAAAAGAAAGAATAGAAAAGGAAGAAATATAAACTGTGGAAGGAATGGAAATTGAAGAAAACGAAAAGGAAGAAAAGATAAAGATGATGGAAAAGCTAGTAGAGAAACAAGGTGTTTAATGAAAGGCCACCCATGTTTAGTTGCATTCGTTTAGGAAAACGACAACACTGTTGTAAGCCAAAGATTGGTGGAGAAACTCAAGTTACCAACAAGCATTCACTCGAATCAAGCAAGGATCAAATTCAGTACGGGACACTGTGTGCAAGAAGTATTATCTGATATTGCTCACACAAACTCTTGTCATCTTCTTTTGAGATTGGCATGGCTTCATTTTAAAACGCTCAATCTTGATAAAGGTTCCCTTTATTTGAGGCATGAGGGACATGAAATGAAGTTGAAATTTATGATACCAAGACAAGCTAGTAAGGATCAACATAGGCTGAAGGAGAAAATAGAAAAAGAAAGAATAGGAAAGGAAGAAATATAAACTGTGGAATGAATGGAAATTGAAGAAAAAGAAAAGGAAGAAAAGATAAAGATGATGGAAAAGCTAGTAGAGAAACAAGGTGTTTAATGAAAGGCCACCTATGTTTAGTTGCTTTCGTTTACGAAAGCGACAACACTGTAGTAAGCAAAAGATTGGTGGAGAAACTCAAGTTACCAACAAGGATTCACTCGAATCAAGCAAGGATCAAATTCAGTACGGGACACTGTGTGCAAGAAGTATTATCTGATATTGCTCCCACAAACTCTTGTCATCTTCTTTTGAGATTGGCATGGCTTCATTTTAAAACGCTCAATCTTGATAAAGGTTCCCTTTATTTGAGGCATGAGGGACATGAAATGAAGTTGAAATTTATGATACCAAGACAAGCCAGTAAGGATCAACATAGGCTGAAGGAGAAAATAGAAAAAGAAAGAATAGAAAAGGAAGAAATATAAACTGTGGAAGGAATGGAAATTGAAGAAAAAGAAAAGGAAGAAAAGATAAAGATGATGGAAAAGCTAGTAGAGAAACAAGGTGTTTAATGAAAGGCCACCCATGTTTAGTTGCATTCGTTTACGAAAGCGACAACACTGTTGTAAGCCAAAGATTGGTGGAGAAACTCAAGTTACCAACAAGCATTCACTCGAATCAAGCAAGGATCAAATTCAGTACGGGACACTGTGTGCAAGAAGTATTATCTGATATTGCTCACACGAACTCTTGTCATCTTCTTTTGAGATGGCCATGGCTTTATTTTAAAACGCTTAATCTTCATAAACGTTCCCTTTATTTGAGGCATGAGGGACCTGAAATGAAGTTGAAATTTATGACACCATGACAAGCCAGTAAGGATCAACATAGGCTGAAGGAGAAAATAGAAAAAGAAAGAATAGAAAAGGGAGAAATATAAACTGTGGAAGGAATGGAAATTAAAGAAAAAGAAAAGGAAGAAAAGATAAAGATGATGCAAAAAGGTAGTAGAGAAACAAGGTGTTTAATGAAAGGCCTCCCATGTTTAGTTGCATTCGTTTACGAAAGCGACAACACTATAGTAAGCCAAAGATTGGTGGAGAAACTCAAGTTACCAACAAGGATTCACTCGAATCAAGCAAGGATCAAATTCAGTACGGGACAATATGTTAAAGAAGTACTATCTGATATTGCTCACACAAACTCTTGTCATCTTCTTTTGAGATTGGCATGGCTTCATTTTAAAACGCTCAATCTTGATAAAGGTTCCCTTTATTTGAGGCATGAGGGACATGAGATGAAGTTGAAATTTATGACACCAAGACAAGCTAGTAAGGATCAACAAAGGCTGAAGGAGAAAATAGAAAAAGAAAGAATATAAAAGGAAGAAATATAAACTGTGGAAGGAATGGAAATTGAAGAAAAAGAAAAGGAAGAAAATATAAAGATGGTGGAAAAGCTAGTAGAGAAACAAGGTGTTTAATCAAAGGCCTCCCATTTTTAGTTGCATTCGTTTAGGAAAACGACAACACTGTTGTAAGCCAAAGATTGGTGGAGAAACTCAAGTTACCAACAAGCATTCACTCGAATCAAGCAAGGATCAAATTCAGTACGGGACACTGTGTGCAAGAAGTATTATCTGATATTGCTCACACAAACTCTTGTCATCTTCTTTTGAGATTGGCATGGCTTCATTTTAAAACGCTCAATCTTGATAAAGGTTCCCTTTATTTGAGGCATGAGGGACATGAAATGAAGTTGAAATTTATGATACCAAGACAAGCCAGTAAGGATCAACATAGGCTGAAGGAGAAAATAGAAAAAGAAAGAATAGAAAAGGAAGAAATATAAACTGTGGAAGGAATGGAAATTGAAGAAAAAGAAAAGGAAGAAAAGATAAAGATGATGGAAAAGCTAGTAGAGAAACAAGGTGTTTAATGAAAGGCCACCCATGTTTAGTTGCATTCGTTTACGAAAGCGACAACACTGTTGTAAGCCAAAGATTGGTGGAGAAACTCAAGTTACCAACAAGCATTCACTTGAATCAAGCAAGGATCAAATTCAGTACGGGACACTGTGTGCAAGAAGTATTATCTGATATTGCTCACACAAACTCTTGTCATCTTCTTTTGAGATTGGCATGGCTTCATTTTAAAACGCTCAATCTTGATAAAGGTTCCCTTTATTTGAGGCATGAGGGACATGAAATGAAGTTGAAATTTATGATACCAAGACAAGCCAGTAAGGATCAACATAGGCTGAAGGAGAAAATAGAAAAAGAAAGAATAGAAAAGGAAGAAATATAAACTGTGGAAGGAATGGAAATTGAAGAAAACGAAAAGGAAGAAAAGATAAAGATGATGGAAAAGCTAGTAGAGAAACAAGGTGTTTAATGAAAGGCCACCCATGTTTAGTTGCATTCGTTTAGGAAAACGACAACACTGTTGTAAGCCAAAGATTGGTGGAGAAACTCAAGTTACCAACAAGCATTCACTCGAATCAAGCAAGGATCAAATTCAGTACGGGACACTGTGTGCAAGAAGTATTATCTGATATTGCTCACACAAACTCTTGTCATCTTCTTTTGAGATTGGCATGGCTTCATTTTAAAACGCTCAATCTTGATAAAGGTTCCCTTTATTTGAGGCATGAGGGACATGAAATGAAGTTGAAATTTATGATACCAAGACAAGCTAGTAAGGATCAACATAGGCTGAAGGAGAAAATAGAAAAAGAAAGAATAGGAAAGGAAGAAATATAAACTGTGGAATGAATGGAAATTGAAGAAAAAGAAAAGGAAGAAAAGATAAAGATGATGGAAAAGCTAGTAGAGAAACAAGGTGTTTAATGAAAGGCCACCTATGTTTAGTTGCTTTCGTTTACGAAAGCGACAACACTGTAGTAAGCAAAAGATTGGTGGAGAAACTCAAGTTACCAACAAGGATTCACTCGAATCAAGCAAGGATCAAATTCAGTACGGGACACTGTGTGCAAGAAGTATTATCTGATATTGCTCCCACAAACTCTTGTCATCTTCTTTTGAGATTGGCATGGCTTCATTTTAAAACGCTCAATCTTGATAAAGGTTCCCTTTATTTGAGGCATGAGGGACATGAAATGAAGTTGAAATTTATGATACCAAGACAAGCCAGTAAGGATCAACATAGGCTGAAGGAGAAAATAGAAAAAGAAAGAATAGAAAAGGAAGAAATATAAACTGTGGAAGGAATGGAAATTGAAGAAAAAGAAAAGGAAGAAAAGATAAAGATGATGGAAAAGCTAGTAGAGAAACAAGGTGTTTAATGAAAGGCCACCCATGTTTAGTTGCATTCGTTTACGAAAGCGACAACACTGTTGTAAGCCAAAGATTGGTGGAGAAACTCAAGTTACCAACAAGCATTCACTCGAATCAAGCAAGGATCAAATTCAGTACGGGACACTGTGTGCAAGAAGTATTATCTGATATTGCTCACACAAACTCTTGTCATCTTCTTTTGAGATTGGCATGGCTTCATTTTAAAACGCTCAATCTTGATAAAGGTTCCCTTTATTTGAGGCATGAGGGACATGAAATGAAGTTGAAATTTATGATACCAAGACAAGCCAGTAAGGATCAACATAGGCTGAAGGAGAAAATAGAAAAAGAAAGAATAGAAAAGGAAGAAATATAAACTGTGGAAGGAATGGAAATTGAAGAAAAAGAAAAGGAAGAAAAGATAAAGATGATGGAAAAGCTAGTAGAGAAACAAGGTGTTTAATGAAAGGCCACCCATGTTTAGTTGCATTCGTTTAGGAAAACGACAACACTGTTGTAAGCCAAAGATTGGTGGAGAAACTCAAGTTACCAACAAGCATTCACTTGAATCAAGCAAGGATCAAATTCAGTACGGGACACTGTGTGCAAGAAGTATTATCTGATATTGCTCACACAAACTCTTGTCATCTTCTTTTGAGATTGGCATGGCTTCATTTTAAAACGCTCAATCTTGATAAAGGTTCCCTTTATTTGAGGCATGAGGGACATGAAATGAAGTTGAAATTTATGATACCAAGACAAGCCAGTAAGGATCAACATAGGCTGAAGGAGAAAATAGAAAAAGAAAGAATAGAAAAGGAAGAAATATAAACTGTGGAAGGAATGGAAATTGAAGAAAACGAAAAGGAAGAAAAGATAAAGATGATGGAAAAGCTAGTAGAAAAACAAGGTGTTTAATGAAAGGCCACCCATGTTTAGTTGCATTCGTTTAGGAAAACGACAACACTGTTGTAAGCCAAAGATTGGTGGAGAAACTCAAGTTACCAACAAGCATTCACTCGAATCAAGCAAGGATCAAATTCAGTACGGGACACTGTGTGCAAGAAGTATTATCTGATATTGCTCACACAAACTCTTGTCATCTTCTTTTGAGATTGGCATGGCTTCATTTTAAAACGCTCAATCTTGATAAAGGTTCCCTTTATTTGAGGCATGAGGGACATGAAATGAAGTTGAAATTTATGATACCAAGACAAGCTAGTAAGGATCAACATAGGCTGAAGGAGAAAATAGAAAAAGAAAGAATAGGAAAGGAAGAAATATAAACTGTGGAATGAATGGAAATTGAAGAAAACGAAAAGGAAGAAAAGATAAAGATGATGGAAAAGCTAGTAGAGAAACAAGGTGTTTAATGAAAGGCCACCCATGTTTAGTTGCATTCGTTTAGGAAAACGACAACACTGTTGTAAGCCAAAGATTGGTGGAGAAACTCAAGTTACCAACAAGCATTCACTCGAATCAAGCAAGGATCAATTTCAGTACGGGACACTGTGTGCAAGAAGTATTATCTGATATTGCTCACACAAACTCTTGTCATCTTCTTTTGAGATTGGCATGGCTTCATTTTAAAACGCTCAATCTTGATAAAGGTTCCCTTTATTTGAGGCATGAGGGACATGAAATGAAGTTGAAATTTATGATACCAAGACAAGCCAGTAAGGATCAACATAGGCTGAAGGAGAAAATAGAAAAAGAAAGAATAGAAAAGGAAGAAATATAAACTGTGGAAGGAATGGAAATTGAAGAAAACGAAAAGGAAGAAAAGATAAAGATGATGGAAAAGCTAGTAGAGAAACAAGGTGTTTAATGAAAGGCCACCCATGTTTAGTTGCATTCGTTTAGGAAAACGACAACACTGTTGTAAGCCAAAGATTGGTGGAGAAACTCAAGTTACCAACAAGCATTCACTCGAATCAAGCAAGGATCAAATTCAGTACGGGACACTGTGTGCAAGAAGTATTATCTGATATTGCTCACACAAACTCTTGTCATCTTCTTTTGAGATTGGCATGGCTTCATTTTAAAACGCTCAATCTTGATAAAGGTTCCCTTTATTTGAGGCATGAGGGACATGAAATGAAGTTGAAATTTATGATACCAAGACAAGCTAGTAAGGATCAACATAGGCTGAAGGAGAAAATAGAAAAAGAAAGAATAGGAAAGGAAGAAATATAAACTGTGGAATGAATGGAAATTGAAGAAAAAGAAAAGGAAGAAAAGATAAAGATGATGGAAAAGCTAGTAGAGAAACAAGGTGTTTAATGAAAGGCCACCTATGTTTAGTTGCTTTCGTTTACGAAAGCGACAACACTGTAGTAAGCAAAAGATTGGTGGAGAAACTCAAGTTACCAACAAGGATTCACTCGAATCAAGCAAGGATCAAATTCAGTACGGGACACTGTGTGCAAGAAGTATTATCTGATATTGCTCCCACAAACTCTTGTCATCTTCTTTTGAGATTGGCATGGCTTCATTTTAAAACGCTCAATCTTGATAAAGGTTCCCTTTATTTGAGGCATGAGGGACATGAAATGAAGTTGAAATTTATGATACCAAGACAAGCAAGTAAGGATCAACATAGGCTGAAGGAGAAAATAGAAAAAGAAAGAATAGAAAAGGAAGAAATATAAACTGTGGAAGGAATGGAAATTGAAGAAAAAGAAAAGGAAGAAAAGATAAAGATGATGGAAAAGCTAGTAGAGAAACAAGGTGTTTAATGAAAGGCCACCCATGTTTAGTTGCATTCGTTTACGAAAGCGACAACACTGTTGTAAGCCAAAGATTGGTGGAGAAACTCAAGTTACCAACAAGCATTCACTCGAATCAAGCAAGGATCAAATTCAGTACGGGACACTGTGTGCAAGAAGTATTATCTGATATTGCTCACACAAACTCTTGTCATCTTCTTTTGAGATTGGCATGGCTTCATTTTAAAACGCTCAATCTTGATAAAGGTTCCCTTTATTTGAGGCATGAGGGACATGAAATGAAGTTGAAATTTATGATACCAAGACAAGCCAGTAAGGATCAACATAGGCTGAAGGAGAAAATAGAAAAAGAAAGAATAGAAAAGGAAGAAATATAAACTGTGGAAGGAATGGAAATTGAAGAAAAAGAAAAGGAAGAAAAGATAAAGATGATGGAAAAGCTAGTAGAGAAACAAGGTGTTTAATGAAAGGCCACCCATGTTTAGTTGCATTCGTTTAGGAAAACGACAACACTGTTGTAAGCCAAAGATTGGTGGACAAACTCAAGTTACCAACAAGCATTCACTCGAATCAAGCAAGGATCAAATTCAGTACGGGACACTGTGTGCAAGAAGTATTATCTGATATTGCTCACACAAACTCTTGTCATCTTCTTTTGAGATTGGCATGGCTTCATTTTAAAACGCTCAATCTTGATAATGGTTCCCTTTATTTGAGGCATGAGGGACATGAAATGAAGTTGAAATTTATGATACCAAGACAAGCTAGTAAGGATCAACATAGGCTGAAGGAGAAAAGAGAAAAAGAAAGAATAGGAAAGGAAGAAATATAAACTGTGGAATGAATGGAAATTGAAGAAAAAGAAAAGGAAGAAAAGATAAAGATGATGGAAAAGCTAGTAGAGAAACAAGGTGTTTAATGAAAGGCCACCCATGTTTAGTTGCTTTCGTTTACGAAAGCGACAACACTGTAGTAAGCCAAAGATTGGTGGAGAAACTCAAGTTACCAACAAGGATTCACTCGAATCAAGCAAGGATCAAATTCAGTACGGGACACAGTGTGCAAGAAGTATTATCTGATATTGCTCCCACAAACTTTTGTCATCTTCTTTTGAGATTGGCATGGCTTCATTTTAAAACGCTCAATCTTGATAAAGGTTCCCTTTATTTGAGGCATGAGGGACATGAAATGAAGTTCAAATTTATGATACCAAGACAAGCTAGTAAGGATCAACATAGGCTGAAGGAGAAAATAGAAAAAGAAAGAATAGGAAAGGAAGAAATATAAACTGTGGAATGAGTGGAAATTGAAGAAAAAGAAAAGGAAAAAAAGATAAAGATGGTGGAAAAGGTAGTAGAGAAACAAGGTGTTTAATCAAAGGCCTCCCATGTTTAGTTGCATTCGTTGACGAAAGCGACAACACTGTAGTAAGCCAAAGATTGGTGGAGAAACTCTAGTTACCAACAAGCTTTCATTCGAATCAAGCAAGGATCAAATTCAGTATGGGACAATATGTTAAAGAAGTATTATCTGATATTTCTCCCACGAACTCTTGTCATCTTCTTTTGAGATGGGCATGGATTCATTTTAAAACGCTCAATCTTCATAAACGTTCCCTTTATTTGAGGAATGAGGGACATGAAATGAAGTTGAAATTTATGACACCATGACAAGCCAGTAAGGATCAACATAGGCTGAAGGAGAAAATAGAAAAAGAAAGAATAGGAAAGGAAGTAATATAAACTGTGGAATGAATGGAAATTGAAGAAAAAGAAAAGGAAGAAAAGATAAAGATGATGGAAAAGCTAGTAGAGAAACAAGGTGTTTAATGAAAGGCCACCCATGTTTAGTTGCATTCGTTTACGAAAGCGACAACACTGTAGTAAGCCAAAGATTGGTGGAGAAACTCAAGTTACCAACAAGGATTCACTCGAATCAAGCAAGGATCAAATTCAGTACGGGACACTGTGTGCAAGAAGTATTATCTGATATTGCTCCCACAAACTCCTGTCATCTTCTTTTGAGATTGGCATGGCTTCATTTTAAAACGCTCAATCTTGATAAAGGTTCCCTTTATTTGAGGCATGAGGGACATGAAATGAAGTTGAAATTTATAACACCAACACAAGCCAATAAGGATCAACATAGGCTGAAGGAGAAAATAGAAAAAGAAAGAATAGAAAAGGAAGAAATATAAACTGTGGAAGGAATGGAAATTAAAGAAAAACTAAAAGGAAGAAAAGATAAAGATGGTGGAAAAGGTAGTAGAGAAACAAGGTGTTTAATCAAAGGCCTCCTATGTTTAGTTGCATTCGTTTACGAAAGCGACAACAATGTTGTAAGCCAAAGATTGGTGGAGAAACTCCAGTTACCAACAAGCTTTCATTCGAATCAAGCAAGGATCAAATTCAGTACGGGACAATATGTTAAAGAAGTATTATGTGATATTGCTCCCACGAACTCTTGTCATCTTCTTTTGAGATGGGCATGGCTTCATTTTAAAACGCTCAATCTTCATAAACGTTCCCTTTATTTGAGGAATGAGGGACATGAAATGAAGTTGAAATTTATGACACCATGACAAGCCAGTAAGGATCAACATAGGCTGAAGGAGAAAATAGAAAAAGAAAGAATATAAAAGGAAGAAATATAAACTGTGGAAGGAATGGAAATTGAAGAAAAAGAAAAGGAAGAAAAGATAAAGATGATGGAAAAGGTAGTAGAGAAACAAAGTGTTTAATCAAAGGCCACCCATGTTTAGTTGCATTCGTTTACGAAAGCAACAACACTGTTGTAAGCCAAAGATTGGTGGAGAAACTCAAGTTACCAACAAGCATTCACTCGAATCAAGCAAGGATCAAATTCAGTACGGGACAATGTGTGCAAGAAGTATTATCTGATATTGCTCACACGAACTCTTGTCATCTTCTTTTGAGATTGGCATGGCTTCATTTTAAAACGCTCAATCTTGATAAAGGTTCCCTTTATTTGAGGCATGAGGGACATGAAATGAAGTTGAAATTTATGACACCAAGACAAGCTAGTAAGGATCAACAAAGGCTGAAGGAGAAAATAGAAAAAGAAAGAATATAAAAGGAAGAAATATAAACTGTGGAAGGAATGGAAATTGAAGAAAAACTAAAAGGAAGAAAAGATAAAGATGATGGAAAAGGTAGTAGGGAAACAAAGTGTTTAATCAAAGGCCTCCCATGTTTAGTTGCATTCGTTTACGAAAACGACAACACTGTTGTAAGCCAAAGATTGGTAGACAAACTCAAGTTACCAACAAGCATTCACTCGAATCAAGCAAGGATCAAATTCAGTACGGGACAATGTGTGCAAGAAGTATTATCTGATATTGCTCACACGAACTCTTGTCATCTTCTTTTGAGATTGGCATGGCTTCATTTTAAAACGCTCAATCTTGATAAAGGTTCCCTTTATTTGAGGCATGAGGGACATGAAATGAAGTTGAAATTTATGACACCAAGACAAGCTAGTAAGGATCAACAAAGGCTGAAGGAGAAAATAGAAAAAGAAAGAATATAAAAGGAAGAAATATAAACTGTGGAAGGAATGGAAATTGAAGAAAAAGAAAAGGAAAAAAAGATAAAGAAGGTGGAAAAGGTAGTAGAGAAACAAGGTGTTTAATCAAAGGCCTCCCATGTTTAGTTGCTTTCGTTTACGAAAACGACAACACTGTTGTAAGCCAAAGTTTGGTGGAGAAACTCCAGTTACCAACAAGCTTTCATTCGAATCAAGCAAGGATCAAATTCAGTACGGGACAATGTGTGCAAGAAGTATTATCTGATATTGCTCACACGAACTCTTGTCATCTTCTTTTGAGATTGGCATGGCTTCATTTTAAAACGCTTAATCTTGATAAAGGTTCCCTTTATTTGAGGCATGAGGGACATGAAATGAAGTTGAAATTTATGACACCAAGACAAGCTAGTAAGGATCAACAAAGGCTGAAGGAGAAAATAGAAAAAGAAAGAATATAAAAGGAAGAAATATAAACTGTGGAAGGAATGGAAATTGAAGAAAAAGAAAAGGAAAAAAAGATAAAGATGGTGGAAAAGGTAGTAGAGAAACAAGGTGTTTAATCAAAGGCCTCCCATGTTTAGTTGCATTCGTTTACGAAAACGACAACACTGTTGTAAGCCAAAGATTGGTGGACAAACTCAAGTTACCAACAAGCATTCACTCGAATCAAGCAAGGATCAAATTCAGTACGGGACACTGTGTGCAAGAAGTATTATCTGATATTGCTCACACAAACTCTTGTCATCTTCTTTTGAGATTGGCATGGCTTCATTTTAAAACGCTCAATCTTGATAAAGGTTCCCTTTATTTGAGGCATGAGGGACATGAAATGAAGTTGAAATTTATGACACCAAGACAAGCTAGTAAGGATCAACATAGGCTGAAGGAGAAAATAGAAAAAGAAAGAATATAAAAGGAAGAAATATAAACTGTGGAAGGAATGGAAATTGAAGAAAAAGAAAAGGAAAAAAAGATAAAGATGGTGGAAAAGGTAGTAGAGAAACAAGGTGTTTAATCAAAGGCCTCCCATGTTTAGTTGCATTCGTTTACGAAAACGACAACACTGTTGTAAGCCAAAGATTGGTGGAGAAACTCAAGTTACCAACAAGCATTCACTCGAATCAAGCAAGGATCAAATTCAGTACGGGACACTGTGTGCAAGAAGTATTATCTGATATTGCTCACACAAACTCTTGTCATCTTCTTTTGAGATTGGCATGGCTTCATTTTAAAACGCTCAATCTTGATAAAGGTTCCCTTTATTTGAGGCATGAGGGACATGAAATGAAGTTGAAATTTATGATACCAAGACAAGCCAGTAAGGATCAACATAGGCTGAAGGAGAAAATAGAAAAAGAAAGAATAGGAAAGGAAGAAATATAAACTGTGGAATGAATGGAAATTGAAGAAAAAGAAAAGGAAGAAAAGATAAAGATGATGGAAAAGCTAGTAGAGAAACAAGGTGTTTAATGAAAGGCCACCCATGTTTAGTTGCATTCGTTTACGAAAGCGACAACACTGTAGTAAGCCAAAGATTGGTGGAGAAACTCAAGTTACCAACAAGGATTCACTCGAATCAAGCAAGGATCAAATTCAGTGCGGGACACTGTGTGCAAGAAGTATTATCTGATATTGCTCCCACAAACTCTTGTCATCTTCTTTTGAGATTGGCATGGCTTCATTTTAAAATGCTCAATCTTGATAAAGGTTCCCTTTATTTGAGGCATGAGGGACATGAAATGAAGTTCAAATTTATGACACCAAGACAAGTCAGTAAGGTTCAACATAGGCTGAAGGAGAAAATAGAAAAAGAAAGAATATAAAAGGAAGAAATATAAACTGTGGAAGGAATGGAAATTGAAGAAAAAGAAAAGGAAGAAAAGATAAAGATGATGGAAAAGGTAGTAGAGAAACAAAGTGTTTAATCAAAGGCCACCCATGTTTAGTTGCATTCGTTTACGAAAGTGACAACACTGTTGTTGTAAGCCAAAGATTGGTGGAGAAACTCAAGTTACCAACAAGCATTCACTCGAATCAAGCAAGGATCAAATTCAGTACGGGACACTGTGTGCAAGAAGTATTATCTGATATTGCTCACACAAACTCTTGTCATCTTCTTTTGAGATTGGGATGGCTTCATTTTAAAACGCTCAATCTTGATAAAGGTTCCCTTTATTTGAGGCATGAGGGACATGAAATGAAGTTGAAATTTATGACACCAAGACAAGCTAGTAAGGATCAACATAGGCTGAAGGAGAAAATAGAAAAAGAAAGAATATAAAAGGAAGAAATATAAACTGTGGAAGGAATGGAAATTGAAGAAAAAGAAAAGGAAAAAAAGATAAAGATGGTGGAAAAGGTAGTAGAGAAACAAGGTGTTTAATCAAAGGCCTCCCATGTTTAGTTGCTTTCGTTTACGAAAACGACAACACTGTTGTAAGCCAAAGTTTGGTGGAGAAACTCCAGTTACCAACAAGCTTTCATTCGAATCAAGCAAGGATCAAATTCAGTACGGGACAATGTGTGCAAGAAGTATTATCTGATATTGCTCACACGAACTCTTGTCATCTTCTTTTGAGATTGGCATGGCTTCATTTTAAAACGCTCAATCTTGATAAAGGTTCCCTTTATTTGAGGCATGAGGGACATGAAATGAAGTTGAAATTTATGACACCAAGACAAGCTAGTAAGGATCAACAAAGGCTGAAGGAGAAAATAGAAAAAGAAAGAATATAAAAGGAAGAAATATAAACTGTGGAAGGAATGGAAATTGAAGAAAAAGAAAAGGAAAAAAAGATAAAGATGGTGGAAAAGGTAGTAGAGAAACAAGGTGTTTAATCAAAGGCCTCCCATGTTTAGTTGCATTCGTTTACGAAAACGACAACACTGTTGTAAGCCAAAGATTGGTGGACAAACTCAAGTTACCAACAAGCATTCACTCGAATCAAGCAAGGATCAAATTCAGTACGGGACACTGTGTGCAAGAAGTATTATCTGATATTGCTCACACAAACTCTTGTCATCTTCTTTTGAGATTGGCATGGCTTCATTTTAAAACGCTCAATCTTGATAAAGGTTCCCTTTATTTGAGGCATGAGGGACATGAAATGAAGTTGAAATTTATGACACCAAGACAAGCTAGTAAGGATCAACATAGGCTGAAGGAGAAAATAGAAAAAGAAAGAATATAAAAGGAAAAAATATAAACTGTGGAAGGAATGGAAATTGAAGAAAAAGAAAAGGAAAAAAAGATAAAGATGGTGGAAAAGGTAGTAGAGAAACAAGGTGTTTAATCAAAGGCCTCCCATGTTTAGTTGCATTCGTTTACGAAAACGACAACACTGTTGTAAGCCAAAGATTGGTGGAGAAACTCAAGTTACCAACAAGCATTCACTCGAATCAAGCAAGGATCAAATTCAGTACGGGACACTGTGTGCAAGAAGTATTATCTGATATTGCTCACACAAACTCTTGTCATCTTCTTTTGAGATTGGCATGGCTTCATTTTAAAACGCTCAATCTTGATAAAGGTTCCCTTTATTTGAGGCATGAGGGAAATGAAATTAAGTTGAAATTTATGATACCAAGACAAGCCAGTAAGGATCAACATAGGCTGAAGGAGAAAATAGAAAAAGAAAGAATAGGAAAGGAAGAAATATAAACTGTGGAATGAATGGAAATTGAAGAAAAAGAAAAGGAAGAAAAGATAAAGATGATGGAAAAGCTAGTAGAGAAACAAGGTGTTTAATGAAAGGCCACCCATGTTTAGTTGCATTCGTTTACGAAAGCGACAACACTGTAGTAAGCCAAAGATTGGTGGAGAAACTCAAGTTACCAACAAGGATTCACTCGAATCAAGCAAGGATCAAATTCAGTGCGGGACACTGTGTGCAAGAAGTATTATCTGATATTGCTCCCACAAACTCTTGTCATCTTCTTTTGAGATTGGCATGGCTTCATTTTAAAATGCTCAATCTTGATAAAGGTTCCCTTTATTTGAGGCATGAGGGACATGAAATGAAGTTCAAATTTATGACACCAAGACAAGCCAGTAAGGTTCAACATAGGCTGAAGGAGAAAATAGAAAAAGAAAGAATATAAAAGGAAGAAATATAAACTGTGGAAGGAATGGAAATTGAAGAAAAAGAAAAGGAAGAAAAGATAAAGATGATGGAAAAGGTAGTAGAGAAACAAAGTGTTTAATCAAAGGCCACCCATGTTTAGTTGCATTCGTTTACGAAAGCGACAACACTGTTGTTGTAAGCCAAAGATTGGTGGAGAAACTCAAGTTACCAACAAGCATTCACTCGAATCAAGCAAGGATCAAATTCAGTACGGGACACTGTGTGCAAGAAGTATTATCTGATATTGCTCACACAAACTCTTGTCATCTTCTTTTGAGATTGGGATGGCTTCATTTTAAAACGCTCAATCTTGATAAAGGTTCCCTTTATTTGAGGCATGAGGGACATGAAATAAAGTTGAAATTTATGACACCAAGACAAGCTAGTAAGGATCAACATAGGCTGAAGGAGAAAATAGAAAAAGAAAGAATATAAAAGGAAGAAATATAAACTGTGGAAGGAATGGAAATTGAAGAAAAAGAAAAGGAAAAAAAGATAAAGATGGTGGAAAAGGTAGTAGAGAAACAAGGTGTTTAATCAAAGGCCTCCCATGTTTAGTTGCATTCGTTTACGAAAACGACAACACTGTTGTAAGCCAAAGATTGGTGGAGAAACTCAAGTTACCAACAAGCATTCACTCGAATCAAGCAAGGATCAAATTCAGTACGGGACACTGTGTGCAAGAAGTATTATCTGATATTGCTCACACAAACTCTTGTCATCTTCTTTTGAGATTGGCATGGCTTCATTTTAAAACGCTCAATCTTGATAAAGGTTCCCTTTATTTGAGGCATGAGGGACATGAAATGAAGTTGAAATTTATGATACCAAGACAAGCCAGTAAGGATCAACATAGGCTGAAGGAGAAAATAGAAAAAGAAAGAATAGGAAAGGAAGAAATATAAACTGTGGAATGAATGGAAATTGAAGAAAAAGAAAAGGAAGAAAAGATAAAGATGATGGAAAAGCTAGTAGAGAAACAAGGTGTTTAATGAAAGGCCACCCATGTTTAGTTGCATTCGTTTACGAAAGCGACAACACTGTAGTAAGCCAAAGATTGGTGGAGAAACTCAAGTTACCAACAAGGATTCACTCGAATCAAGCAAGGATCAAATTCAGTGCGGGACACTGTGTGCAAGAAGTATTATCTGATATTGCTCCCACAAACTCTTGTCATCTTCTTTTGAGATTGGCATGGCTTCATTTTAAAATGCTCAATCTTGATAAAGGTTCCCTTTATTTGAGGCATGAGGGACATGAAATGAAGTTCAAATTTATGACACCAAGACAAGCCAGTAAGGTTCAACATAGGCTGAAGGAGAAAATAGAAAAAGAAAGAATATAAAAGGAAGAAATATAAACTGTGGAAGGAATGGAAATTGAAGAAAAAGAAAAGGAAGAAAAGATAAAGATGATGGAAAAGGTAGTAGAGAAACAAAGTGTTTAATCAAAGGCCACCCATGTTTAGTTGCATTCGTTTACGAAAGCGACAACACTGTTGTAAGCCAAAGATTGGTGGAGAAACTCAAGTTACCAACAAGCATTCACTCGAATCAAGCGAGGATCAAATTCAGTACGGGACACTGTGTGCAAGAAGTATTATCTGATATTGCTCACACAAACTCTTGTCATCTTCTTTTGAGATTGGCATGGCTTCATTTTAAAACGCTCAATCTTGATAAAGGTTCCCTTTATTTAAGGCATGAGGGACATGAAATGAAGTTGAAATTTATGATACCAAGACAAGCCAGTAAGGATCAACATAGGCTGAAGGAGAAAATAGAAAAAGAAAGAATAGGAAAGGAAGAAATATAAACTGTGGAATGAATGGAAATTGAAGAAAAAGAAAAGGAAGAAAAGATAAAGATGATGGAAAAGCTAGTAGAGAAACAAGGTGTTTAATGAAAGGCCACCCATGTTTAGTTGCATTCGTTTACGAAAGCGACAACACTGTAGTAAGCCAAAGATTGGTGGAGAAACTCAAGTTACCAACAAGGATTCACTCGAATCAAGCAAGGATCAAATTCAGTGCGGGACACTGTGTGCAAGAAGTATTATCTGATATTGCTCCCACAAACTCTTGTCATCTTCTTTTGAGATTGGCATGGCTTCATTTTAAAATGCTCAATCTTGATAAAGGTTCCCTTTATTTGAGGCATGAGGGACATGAAATGAAGTTCAAATTTATGACACCAAGACAAGCCAGTAAGGTTCAACATAGGCTGAAGGAGAAAATAGAAAAAGAAAGAATATAAAAGGAAGAAATATAAACTGTGGAAGGAATGGAAATTGAAGAAAAAGAAAAGGAAGAAAAGATAAAGATGATGGAAAAGGTAGTAGAGAAACAAAGTGTTTAATCAAAGGCCACCCATGTTTAGTTGCATTCGTTTACGAAAGCGACAACACTGTTGTTGTAAGCCAAAGATTGGTGGAGAAACTCAAGTTACCAACAAGCATTCACTCGAATCAAGCAAGGATCAAATTCAGTACGGGACACTGTGTGCAAGAAGTATTATCTGATATTGCTCACACAAACTCTTGTCATCTTCTTTTGAGATTGGCATGGCTTCATTTTAAAACGCTCAATCTTGATAAAGGTTCCCTTTATTTAAGGCATGAGGGACATGAAATGAAGTTGAAATTTATGATACCAAGACAAGCCAGTAAGGATCAACATAGGCTGAAGGAGAAAATAGAAAAAGAAAGAATAGGAAAGGAAGAAATATAAACTGTGGAATGAATGGAAATTGAAGAAAAAGAAAAGGAAGAAAAGATAAAGATGATGGAAAAGCTAGTAGAGAAACAAGGTGTTTAATGAAAGGCCACCCATGTTTAGTTGCATTCGTTTACGAAAGCGACAACACTGTAGTAAGCCAAAGATTGGTGGAGAAACTCAAGTTACCAACAAGGATTCACTCGAATCAAGCAAGGATCAAATTCAGTGCGGGACACTGTGTGCAAGAAGTATTATCTGATATTGCTCCCACAAACTCTTGTCATCTTCTTTTGAGATTGGCATGGCTTCATTTTAAAACGCTCAATCTTGATAAAGGTTCCCTTTATTTGAGGCATGAGGGACATGAAATGAAGTTGAAATTTATGACACCAAGACAAGCTAGTAAGGATCAACATAGGCTGAAGGAGAAAATAGAAAAAGAAAGAATATAAAAGGAAGAAATATAAACTGTGGAAGGAATGGAAATTGAAGAAAAAGAAAAGGAAAAAAAGATAAAGATGGTGGAAAAGGTAGTAGAGAAACAAGGTGTTTAATCAAAGGCCTCCCATGTTTAGTTGCATTCGTTTACGAAAACGACAACACTGTTGTAAGCCAAAGATTGGTGGAGAAACTCAAGTTACCAACAAGCATTCACTCGAATCAAGCAAGGATCAAATTCAGTACGGGACACTGTGTGCAAGAAGTATTATCTGATATTGCTCACACAAACTCTTGTCATCTTCTTTTGAGATTGGCATGGCTTCATTTTAAAACGCTCAATCTTGATAAAGGTTCCCTTTATTTGAGGCATGAGGGACATGAAATGAAGTTGAAATTTATGATACCAAGACAAGCCAGTAAGGATCAACATAGGCTGAAGGAGAAAATAGAAAAAGAAAGAATAGGAAAGGAAGAAATATAAACTGTGGAATGAATGGAAATTGAAGAAAAAGAAAAGGAAGAAAAGATAAAGATGATGGAAAAGCTAGTAGAGAAACAAGGTGTTTAATGAAAGGCCACCCATGTTTAGTTGCATTCGTTTACGAAAGCGACAACACTGTAGTAAGCCAAAGATTGGTGGAGAAACTCAAGTTACCAACAAGGATTCACTCGAATCAAGCAAGGATCAAATTCAGTGCGGGACACTGTGTGCAAGAAGTATTATCTGATATTGCTCCCACAAACTCTTGTCATCTTCTTTTGAGATTGGCATGGCTTCATTTTAAAATGCTCAATCTTGATAAAGGTTCCCTTTATTTGAGGCATGAGGGACATGAAATGAAGTTCAAATTTATGACACCAAGACAAGCCAGTAAGGTTCAACATAGGCTGAAGGAGAAAATAGAAAAAGAAAGAATATAAAAGGAAGAAATATAAACTGTGGAAGGAATGGAAATTGAAGAAAAAGAAAAGGAAGAAAAGATAAAGATGATGGAAAAGGTAGTAGAGAAACAAAGTGTTTAATCAAAGGCCACCCATGTTTAGTTGCATTCGTTTACGAAAGCGACAACACTGTTGTTGTAAGCCAAAGATTGGTGGAGAAACTCAAGTTACCAACAAGCATTCACTCGAATCAAGCAAGGATCAAATTCAGTACGGGACACTGTGTGCAAGAAGTATTATCTGATATTGCTCACACAAACTCTTGTCATCTTCTTTTGAGATTGGGATGGCTTCATTTTAAAACGCTCAATCTTGATAAAGGTTCCCTTTATTTGAGGCATGAGGGACATGAAATGAAGTTGAAATTTATGACACCAAGACAAGCTAGTAAGGATCAACATAGGCTGAAGGAGAAAATAGAAAAAGAAAGAATATAAAAGGAAGAAATATAAACTGTGGAAGGAATGGAAATTGAAGAAAAAGAAAAGGAAAAAAAGATAAAGATGGTGGAAAAGGTAGTAGAGAAACAAGGTGTTTAATCAAAGGCCTCCCATGTTTAGTTGCATTCGTTTACGAAAACGACAACACTGTTGTAAGCCAAAGATTGGTGGAGAAACTCAAGTTACCAACAAGCATTCACTCGAATCAAGCAAGGATCAAATTCAGTACGGGACACTGTGTGCAAGAAGTATTATCTGATATTGCTCACACAAACTCTTGTCATCTTCTTTTGAGATTGGCATGGCTTCATTTTAAAACGCTCAATCTTGATAAAGGTTCCCTTTATTTGAGGCATGAGGGACATGAAATGAAGTTGAAATTTATGATACCAAGACAAGCCAGTAAGGATCAACATAGGCTGAAGGAGAAAATAGAAAAAGAAAGAATAGGAAAGGAAGAAATATAAACTGTGGAATGAATGGAAATTGAAGAAAAAGAAAAGGAAGAAAAGATAAAGATGATGGAAAAGATAGTAGAGAAACAAGGTGTTTAATGAAAGGCCACCCATGTTTAGTTGCATTCGTTTACGAAAGCGACAACACTGTAGTAAGCCAAAGATTGGTGGAGAAACTCAAGTTACCAACAAGGATTCACTCGAATCAAGCAAGGATCAAATTCAGTGCGGGACACTGTGTGCAAGAAGTATTATCTGATATTGCTCCCACAAACTCTTGTCATCTTCTTTTGAGATTGGCATAGCTTCATTTTAAAATGCTCAATCTTGATAAAGGTTCCCTTTATTTGAGGCATGAGGGACATGAAATGAAGTTCAAATTTATGACACCAAGACAAGCCAGTAAGGTTCAACATAGGCTGAAGGAGAAAATAGAAAAAGAAAGAATATAAAAGGAAGAAATATAAACTGTGGAAGGAATGGAAATTGAAGAAAAAGAAAAGGAAGAAAAGATAAAGATGATGGAAAAGGTAGTAGAGAAACAAAGTGTTTAATCAAAGGCCACCCATGTTTAGTTGCATTCGTTTACGAAAGCGACAACACTGTTGTTGTAAACCAAAGATTGGTGGAGAAACTCAAGTTACCAACAAGCATTCACTCGAATCAAGCAAGGATCAAATTCAGTACGGGACACTGTGTGCAAGAAGTATTATCTGATATTGCTCACACAAACTCTTGTCATCTTCTTTTGAGATTGGCATGGCTTCATTTTAAAACGCTCAATCTTGATAAAGGTTCCCTTTATTTAAGGCATGAGGGACATGAAATGAAGTTGAAATTTATGATACCAAGACAAGCCAGTAAGGATCAACATAGGCTGAAGGAGAAAATAGAAAAAGAAAGAATAGGAAAGGAAGAAATATAAACTGTGGAATGAATGGAAATTGAAGAAAAAGAAAAGGAAGAAAAGATAAAGATGATGGAAAAGCTAGTAGAGAAACAAGGTGTTTAATGAAAGGCCACCCATGTTTAGTTGCATTCGTTTACGAAAGCGACAACACTGTAGTAAGCCAAAGATTGGTGGAGAAACTCAAGTTACCAACAAGGATTCACTCGAATCAAGCAAGGATCAAATTCAGTGCGGGACACTGTGTGCAAGAAGTATTATCTGATATTGCTCCCACAAACTCTTGTCATCTTCTTTTGAGATTGGCATGGCTTCATTTTAAAATGCTCAATCTTGATAAAGGTTCCCTTTATTTGAGGCATGAGGGACATGAAATGAAGTTGAAATTTATGACACCAAGACAAGCTAGTAAGGATCAACATAGGCTGAAGGAGAAAATAGAAAAAGAAAGAATATAAAAGGAAGAAATATAAACTGTGGAAGGAATGGAAATTGAAGAAAACGAAAAGGAAAAAAAGATAAAGATGGTGGAAAAGGTAGTAGAGAAACAAGGTGTTTAATCAAAGGCCTCCCATGTTTAGTTGCATTCGTTTACGAAAACGACAACACTGTTGTAAGCCAAAGATTGGTGGAGAAACTCAAGTTACCAACAAGCATTCACTCGAATCAAGCAAGGATCAAATTCAGTACGGGACACTGTGTGCAAGAAGTATTATCTGATATTGCTCACACAAACTCTTGTCATCTTCTTTTGAGATTGGCATGGCTTCATTTTAAAACGCTCAATCTTGATAAAGGTTCCCTTTATTTGAGGCATGAGGGACATGAAATGAAGTTGAAATTTATGATACCAAGACAAGCCAGTAAGGATCAACATAGGCTGAAGGAGAAAATAGAAAAAGAAAGAATAGGAAAGGAAGAAATATAAACTGTGGAATGAATGGAAATTGAAGAAAAAGAAAAGGAAGAAAAGATAAAGATGATGGAAAAGCTAGTAGAGAAACAAGGTGTTTAATGAAAGGCCACCCATGTTTAGTTGCATTCGTTTACGAAAGCGACAACACTGTAGTAAGCCAAAGATTGGTGGAGAAACTCAAGTTACCAACAAGGATTCACTCGAATCAAGCAAGGATCAAATTCAGTGCGGGACACTGTGTGCAAGAAGTATTATCTGATATTGCTCCCACAAACTCTTGTCATCTTCTTTTGAGATTGGCATGGCTTCATTTTAAAATGCTCAATCTTGATAAAGGTTCCCTTTATTTGAGGCATGAGGGACATGAAATGAAGTTCAAATTTATGACACCAAGACAAGCCAGTAAGGTTCAACATAGGCTGAAGGAGAAAATAGAAAAAGAAAGAATATAAAAGGAAGAAATATAAACTGTGGAAGGAATGGAAATTGAAGAAAAAGAAAAGGAAGAAAAGATAAAGATGATGGAAAAGGTAGTAGAGAAACAAAGTGTTTAATCAAAGGCCACCCATGTTTAGTTGCATTCGTTTACGAAAGCGACAACACTGTTGTTGTAAGCCAAAGATTGGTGGAGAAACTCAAGTTACCAACAAGCATTCACTCGAATCAAGCAAGGATCAAATTCAGTACGGGACACTGTGTGCAAGAAGTATTATCTGATATTGCTCACACAAACTCTTGTCATCTTCTTTTGAGATTGGGATGGCTTCATTTTAAAACGCTCAATCTTGATAAAGGTTCCCTTTATTTGAGGCATGAGGGACATGAAATGAAGTTGAAATTTATGACACCAAGACAAGCTAGTAAGGATCAACATAGGCTGAAGGAGAAAATAGAAAAAGAAAGAATATAAAAGGAAGAAATATAAACTGTGGAAGGAATGGAAATTGAAGAAAAAGAAAAGGAAAAAAAGATAAAGATGGTGGAAAAGGTAGTAGAGAAACAAGGTGTTTAATCAAAGGCCTCCCATGTTTAGTTGCATTCGTTTACGAAAACGACAACACTGTTGTAAGCCAAAGATTGGTGGAGAAACTCAAGTTACCAACAAGCATTCACTCGAATCAAGCAAGGATCAAATTCAGTACGGGACACTGTGTGCAAGAAGTATTATCTGATATTGCTCACACAAACTCTTGTCATCTTCTTTTGAGATTGGCATGGCTTCATTTTAAAACGCTCAATCTTGATAAAGGTTCCCTTTATTTGAGGCATGAGGGACATGAAATGAAGTTGAAATTTATGATACCAAGACAAGCCAGTAAGGATCAACATAGGCTGAAGGAGAAAATAGAAAAAGAAAGAATAGGAAAGGAAGAAATATAAACTGTGGAATGAATGGAAATTGAAGAAAAAGAAAAGGAAGAAAAGATAAAGATGATGGAAAAGCTAGTAGAGAAACAAGGTGTTTAATGAAAGGCCACCCATGTTTAGTTGCATTCGTTTACGAAAGCGACAACACTGTAGTAAGCCAAAGATTGGTGGAGAAACTCAAGTTACCAACAAGGATTCACTCGAATCAAGCAAGGATCAAATTCAGTGCGGGACACTGTGTGCAAGAAGTATTATCTGATATTGCTCCCACAAACTCTTGTCATCTTCTTTTGAGATTGGCATGGCTTCATTTTAAAATGCTCAATCTTGATAAAGGTTCCCTTTATTTGAGGCATGAGGGACATGAAATGAAGTTCAAATTTATGACACCAAGACAAGCCAGTAAGGTTCAACATAGGCTGAAGGAGAAAATAGAAAAAGAAAGAATATAAAAGGAAGAAATATAAACTGTGGAAGGAATGGAAATTGAAGAAAAAGAAAAGGAAGAAAAGATAAAGATGATGGAAAAGGTAGTAGAGAAACAAAGTGTTTAATCAAAGGCCACCCATGTTTAGTTGCATTCGTTTACGAAAACGACAACACTGTTGTAAGCCAAAGATTGGTGGAGAAACTCAAGTTACCAACAAGCATTCACTCGAATCAAGCAAGGATCAAATTCAGTACGGGACACTGTGTGCAAGAAGTATTATCTGATATTGCTCACACAAACTCTTGTCATCTTCTTTTGAGATTGGGATGGCTTCATTTTAAAACGCTCAATCTTGATAAAGGTTCCCTTTATTTGAGGCATGAGGGACATGAAATGAAGTTGAAATTTATGACACCAAGACAAGCTAGTAAGGATCAACATAGGCTGAAGGAGAAAATAGAAAAAGAAAGAATAGAAAAGGAAGAAATATAAACTGTGGAAGGAATGGAAATTGAAGAAAAAGAAAAGGAAAAAAAGATAAAGATGGTGGAAAAGGTAGTAGAGAAACAAGGTGTTTAATCAAAGGCCTCCCATGTTTAGTTGCATTCGTTTACGAAAACGACAACACTGTTGTAAGCCAAAGATTGGTGGAGAAACTCAAGTTACCAACAAGCATTCACTCGAATCAAGCAAGGATCAAATTCAGTACGGGACACTGTGTGCAAGAAGTATTATCTGATATTGCTCACACAAACTCTTGTAATCTTCTTTTGAGATTGGCATGGCTTCATTTTAAAACGCTCAATCTTGATAAAGGTTCCCTTTATTTAAGGCATGAGGGACATGAAATGAAGTTGAAATTTATGATACCAAGACAAGCCAGTAAGGATCAACATAGGCTGAAGGAGAAAATAGAAAAAGAAAGAATAGGAAAGGAAGAAATATAAACTGTGGAATGAATGGAAATTGAAGAAAAAGAAAAGGAAGAAAAGATAAAGATGATGGAAAAGCTAGTAGAGAAACAAGGTGTTTAATGAAAGGCCACCCATGTTTAGTTGCATTCGTTTACGAAAGCGACAACACTGTAGTAAGCCAAAGATTGGTGGAGAAACTCAAGTTACCAACAAGGATTCACTCGAATCAAGCAAGGATCAAATTCAGTGCGGGACACTGTGTGCAAGAAGTATTATCTGATATTGCTCCCACAAACTCTTGTCATCTTCTTTTGAGATTGGCATGGCTTCATTTTAAAATGCTCAATCTTGATAAAGGTTCCCTTTATTTGAGGCATGAGGGACATGAAATGAAGTTCAAATTTATGACACCAAGACAAGCCAGTAAGGTTCAACATAGGCTGAAGGAGAAAATAGAAAAAGAAAGAATATAAAAGGAAGAAATATAAAATGTGGAAGGAATGGAAATTGAAGAAAAAGAAAAGGAAGAAAAGATAAAGATGATGGAAAAGGTAGTAGAGAAACAAAGTGTTTAATCAAAGGCCACCCATGTTTAGTTGCATTCGTTTACGAAAGCGACAACACTGTTGTTGTAAGCCAAAGATTGGTGGAGAAACTCAAGTTACCAACAAGCATTCACTCGAATCAAGCAAGGATCAAATTTAGTACGGGACAATGTGTGCAAGAAGTATTATCTGATATTGCTCACACGAACTCTTGTCATCTTCTTTTGAGATTGGCATGGCTTCATTTTAAAACGCTCAATCTTGATAAAGGTTCCCTTTATTTGAGGCATGAGGGACATGAAATGAAGTTGAAATTTATAACACCAACACAAGCCAATAAGGATCAACATAGGCTGAAGGAGAAAATAGAAAAAGAAAGAATAGAAAAGGAAGAAATATAAACTGTGGAAGGAATGGAAATTAAAGAAAAACTAAAAGGAAGAAAAGATAAAGATGGTGAAAAAGGTAGTAGAGAAATAAGGTGTTTAATCAAAGGCCTCCTATGTTTAGTTGCATTCGTTTACGAAAGCGACAACAATGTTGTAAGCCAAAGATTGGTGGAGAAACTCCAGTTACCAACAAGCTTTCATTCGAATCAAGCAAGGATCAAATTCAGTACGGGACAATATGTTAAAGAAGTATTATGTGATATTGCTCCCACGAACTCTTGTCATCTTCTTTTGAGATGGGCATGGCTTCATTTTAAAACGCTCAATCTTCATAAACGTTCCCTTTATTTGAGGAATGAGGGACAAGAAATGAAGTTGAAATTTATGACACCATGACAAGCCAGTAAGGATCAACATAGGCTGAAGGAGAAAATAGAAAAAGAAAGAATATAAAAGGAAGAAATATAAACTGTGGAAGGAATGAAAATTGAAGAAAAAGAAAAGGAAGAAAAGATAAAGATGATGGAAAAGGTAGTAGAGAAACAAGGTGTTTAATCAAAGGCCTCCCATGTTTAGTTGCATTCGTTTACGAAAACGACAACACTGTTGTAAGCCAAAGATTGGTGGAGAAACTCAAGTTACCAACAAGCATTCACTCGAATCAAGCAAGGATCAAATTCAGTACGGGACACTGTGTGCAAGAAGTATTATCTGATATTGCTCACACAAACTCTTGTCATCTTCTTTTGAGATTGGCATCGCTTCATTTTAAAACGCTCAATGTTGATAAAGGTTCCCTTTATTTGAGGCATGAGGGACATGAAATGAAGTTGAAATTTATGACACCAAGACAAGCTAGTAAGGATCAACAAAGGCTGAAGGAGAAAATAGAAAAAGAAAGAATATAAAAGGAAGAAATATAAATTGTGGAAGGAATGGAAATTGAAGAAAAACTAAAAGGAAGAAAAGATAAAGATGGTGGAAAAGGTAGTAGAGAAACAAGGTGTTTAATCAAAGGCCTCCCATGTTTAGTTGCATTCGTTTACGAAAACGACAACACTGTTGTAAGCCAAAGATTGGTGGACAAACTCAAGTTACCAACAAGCATTCACTCGAATCAAGCAAGGATCAAATTCAGTACGGGACAATGTGTGCAAGAAGTATTATCTGATATTGCTCACACGAACTCTTGTCATCTTCTTTTGAGATTGGCATGGCTTCATTTTAAAACGCTCAATCTTGATAAAGGTTCCCTTTATTTGAGGCATGAGGGACATGAAATGAAGTTGAAATTTATGACACCAAGACAAGCTAGTAAGGATCAACAAAGGCTGAAGGAGAAAATAGAAAAAGAAAGAATATAAAAGGAAGAAATATAAACTGTGGAAGGAATGGAAATTGAAGAAAAACTAAAAGGAAGAAAAGATAAAGATGGTGGAAAAGGTAGTAGAGAAACAAGGTGTTTAATCAAAGGCCTCCCATGTTTAATTGCATTCGTTTACGAAAACGACAACACTGTTGTAAGCCAAAGATTGGTGGACAAACTCAAGTTACCAACAAGCATTCACTCGAATCAAGCAAGGATCAAATTCAGTACGGGACAATGTGTGTAAGAAGTATTATCTGATATTGCTCACACGAAGACTTGTCATCTTCTTTTGAGATTGGCATGGCTTCATTTTAAAACGCTCAATCTTGATAAAGGTTCCCTTTATTTGAGGCATGAGGGACATGAAATGAAGTTGAAATTTATGACACCAAGACAAGCTAGTAAGGATCAACAAAGGCTGAAGGAGAAAATAGAAAAAGAAAGAATATAAAAGGAAGAAATATAAACTGTGGAAGGAATGGAAATTGAAGAAAAAGAAAAGGAAAAAAAGATAAAGATGGTGGAAAAGGTAGTAGAGAAACAAGGTGTTTAATCAAAGGCCTCCCATGTTTAGTTGCATTCGTTTACGAAAACGACAACACTGTTGTAAGCCAAAGATTGGTGGAGAAACTCAAGTTACCAACAAGCATTCACTCGAATCAAGCAAGGATCAAATTCAGTACGGGACACTGTGTGCAAGAAGTATTATCTGATATTGCTCACACAAACTCTTGTCATCTTCTTTTGAGATTGGCATGGCTTCATTTTAAAACGCTCAATCTTGATAAAGGTTCCCTTTATTTGAGGCATGAGGGACATGAAATGAAGTTGAAATTTATGATACCAAGACAAGCTAGTAAGGTTCAACATAGGCTGAAGGAGAAAATAGAAAAAGAAAGAATATAAAAGGAAGAAATATAAACTGTGGAAGGAATGGAAATTGAAGAAAAAGAAAAGGAAGAAAAGATAAAGATGATGGAAAAGGTAGTAGAGAAACAAAGTGTTTAATCAAAGGCCACCCATGTTTAGTTGCATTCGTTTACGAAAGCGACAACACTGTTGTAAGCCAAAGATTGGTGGAGAAACTCAAGTTACCAACAAGCATTCACTCGAATCAAGCAAGGATCAAATTTAGTACGGGACAATGTGTGCAAGAAGTATTATCTGATATTGCTCACACGAACTCTTGTCATCTTCTTTTGAGATTGGCATGGCTTCATTTTAAAACGCTCAATCTTGATAAAGGTTCCCTTTATTTGAGGCATGAGGGACATGAAATGAAGTTGAAATTTATAATACCAACACAAGCCAATAAGGATCAACATAGGCTGAAGGAGAAAATAGAAAAAGAAAGAATAGAAAAGGAAGAAATATAAACTGTGGAAGGAATGGAAATTAAAGAAAAACTAAAAAGAAGAAAAGATAAAGATGGTGGAAAAGGTAGTAGAGAAACAAGGTGTTTAATCAAAGACCTCCCATGTTTAATTGCATTCGTTTACGAAAACGACAACACTGTTGTAAGCCAAAGATTGGTGGAGAAACTCCAGTTACCAACAAGCTTTCATTCGAATCAAGCAAGGATCAAATTCAGTACGGGACAATATGTTAAAGAAGTATTATGTGATATTGCTCCCACGAACTCTTGTCATCTTCTTTTGAGATGGGCATGGCTTCATTTTAAAACGCTCAATCTTCATAAACGTTCCCTTTATTTGAGGAATGAGGGACATGAAGTGAAGTTGAAATTTATGACACCATGACAAGCCAGTAAGGATCAACATAGGCTGAAGGAGAAAATAGAAAAAGAAAGAATATAAAAGGAAGAAATATAAACTGTGGAAGGAATGGAAATTGAAGAAAAAGAAAAGGAAGAAAAGATAAAGATGATGGAAAAGGTAGTAGAGAAACAAAGTGTTTAATCAAAGGCCACCCATGTTTAGTTGCATTCGTTTACGAAAGCGACAACACTGTTGTAAGCCAAAGATTGGTGGAGAAACTCAAGTTACCAACAAGCATTCACTCGAATCAAGCAAGGATCAAATTAAGTACGGGACAATGTGTGCAAGAAGTATTATCTGATATTGCTCACACGAACTCTTGTCATCTTCTTTTGAGATTGGCATGGCTTCATTTTAAAACGCTCAATCTTGATAAAGGTTCCCTTTATTTGAGGCATGAGGGACATGAAATGAAGTTGAAATTTATGACACCAAGACAAGCTAGTAAGGATCAACAAAGGCTGAAGGAGAAAATAGAAAAAGAAAGAATATAAAAGGAAGAAATATAAACTGTGGAAGGAATGGAAATTGAAGAAAAACTAAAATGAAGAAAAGATAAAGATGGTGGAAAAGGTAGTAGAGAAACAAGGTGTTTAATCAAAGGCCTCCCATGTTTAGTTGCATTCGTTTACGAAAGCGACAACACTGTTGTAAGCCAAAGATTGGTGGAGAAACTCAAGTTACCAACAAGCATTCACTCGAATCAAGCAAGGATCAAATTCAGTACGGGACAATGTGTGCAAGAAGTATTATCTGATATTGCTCACACGAACTCTTGTCATCTTCTTTTGAGATTGGCATGGCTTCATTTTAAAACGCTCAATCTTGATAAAGGTTCCCTTTATTTGAGGCATGAGGGACATGAAATGAAGTTGAAATTTATGCACCAAGACAAGCTAGTAAGGATCACCAAAGGCCCAAGGAGAAAATAGAAAAAGAAAGAATATAAAAGGAAGAAATATAAACTGTGGAAGGAATGGAAATTGAAGAAAAAGAAAAGGAAGAAAAGATAAAGATGGTGGAAAAGGTAGTAGACAAACAAGGTGTTTAATCAAAGGCCTCCCATGTTTAGTTACATTCGTTTACGAAAACGACAACACTGTTGTAAGCCAAAGATTGGTGGAGAAACTCAAGTTACCAACAACCATTCACTCGAATCAAGCAAGGATCAAATTCAGTACGGGACACTATCTGCAAGAAGTATTATGTGATATTGCTCACACAAACTCTTGTCATCTTCTTTTGAGATTGGCATGGCTTCATTTTAAAACGCTCAATCTTGATAAGGGTTCCCTTTATTTGAGGCATGAGGGACATGAAATGAAGTTGAAATTTATGATACCAAGACAAGCCTGTAAGGATCAACATCGGCTGAAGGAGAAAATAGAAAAAGAAAGAATAGAAAAGGAAGAAATATAAACTGTGGAAGGAATGGAAAATGAAGAAAAAGAAAAGGAAGAAAAGATAAAGATGATGGAAAAGGTAGTAGAGAAACAAGGTGTTTAATGAAAGGCCACCCATGTTTAGTTGCATTCGTTTACGAAAGCGACAACACTGTTGTAAGCCAAAGATTGGTGGAGAAACTCAAGTTACCAACAAGCATTCACTCGAATCAAGCAAGGATCAAATTCAGTACGGGACACTGTGTGCAAGAAGTATTATCTGATATTGCTCACACAAACTCTTGTCATGTTCTTTTGAGATTGGCATGGCTTCATTTTAAAACGCTCAACCTTGATAAAGGTTCCCTTTATTTGAGGCATGAGGGACATGAAATGAAGTTGAAATTTATGATACCAAGACAAGCCAGTAAGGATCAACATAGGCTGAAGGAGAAAATAGAAAAAGAAAGAATAGAAAAGGAAGAAATATAAATTGTGGAAGGAATGGAAATTGAAGAAAAAGAAAAGGAAGAAAATATAAAGATGATGGAAAAGCTAGTAGAGAAACAAGGTGTTTAATGAAAGGCCACCCATGTTTAGTTGCATTCGTTTAGGAAAGCGACAACACTGTTGTAAGCCAAAGATCGGTGGAGAAACTCAAATTACCAACAAGCTTTCACTCGAATCAAGCAAGGATCAAATTCAGTACGGGACAATGTGTGAAAGAAGTATTATATGATATTGCTCCCACGAACTCTTGTCATCTTCTTTTGAGATTGGCATGGCTTCATTTTAAAACGCTCAATCTTGATAAGGGTTCCCTTTATTTGAGGCATGAGGGACATGAAATGAAGTTGAAATTTATGATACCAAGACAAGCCTGTAAGGATCAACATAGGCTGAAGGAGAAAATAGAAAAAGAAAGAATAGAAAAGGAAGAAATATAAACTGTGGAAGGAATGGAAAATGAAGAAAAAGAAAAGGAAGAAAAGATAAAGATGATGGAAAAGGTAGTAGAGAAACAAGGTGTTTAATGAAAGGCCACCCATGTTTAGTTGCATTCGTTTACGAAAGCGACAACACTGTTGTAAGCCAAAGATTGGTGGAGAAACTCAAGTTACCAACAAGCATTCACTCGAATCAAGCAAGGATCAAATTCAGTACGGGACACTGTGTGCAAGAAGTATTATCTGATATTGCTCACACAAACTCTTGTCATCTTCTTTTGAGATTGGCATGGCTTCATTTTAAAACGCTCAACCTTGATAAAGGTTCCCTTTATTTGAGGCATGAGGGACATGAAATGAAGTTGAAATTTATGATACCAAGACAAGCCAGTAAGGATCAACATAGGCTGAAGGAGAAAATAGAAAAAGAAAGAATAGAAAAGGAAGAAATATAAACTGTGGAAGGAATGGAAATTGAAGAAAAAGAAAAGGAAGAAAATATAAAGATGATCGAAAAGCTAGTAGAGAAACAAGGTGTTTAATGAAAGGCCACCCATGTTTAGTTGCATTCGTTTAGGAAAGCGACAACACTGTTGTAAGCCAAAGATCGGTGGAGAAACTCAAATTACCAACAAGCTTTCACTCGAATCAAGCAAGGATCAAATTCAGTACGGGACAATGTGTGAAAGAAGTATTATATGATATTGCTCCCACGAACTCTTGTCATCTTCTTTTGAGATTGGCATGGCGTAATTTTAAAACGCTCAATCTTGATCAAGGTTCCCTTTATTTGAGGCATGAGGGACATGAAATGAAGTTGAAATTTATGACACCAAGACAAGCCAGTAAGGATCAACAAATGCTGAAGGAGAAAATAGAAAAAGAAAGAATATAAAAGGAAGAAATATAAACTGTGGAAGGAATGGAAATTGAAGAAAAAGAAAAGGAAGAAAAGATAAAGAAGATGGAAAAGCTAGTAGAGAAACAAGGTGTTTAATGAAAGGCCACCCATGTTTAGTTGCATTTGTTTACGAAAACGACAGCACTGTAGTAAGCCAAAGATTGGTGGAGAAACTCAAGTTACCAACAAGGATTCACTCGAATCAAGCAAGGATAAAATTCAGTACGGGACACTGTGTGCAAGAAGTATTATCTGATATTGCTCACACAAACTCTTGTCATCTTCTTTTGAGATTGGCATGGCTTCATTTTAAAACGCTCAATCTTGATAAAGGTTCCCTTTATTTGAGGCATGAGGGACATGAAATGAAGTTGAAATTTATGACACCAAGACAAGCTAGTAAGGATTAACAAAGGCTGAAGGAGAAAATAGAAAAAGAAAGAATATAAAAGGAAGAAATATAAACTGTGGAAGGAATGGAAATTGAAGAAAAAGAAAAGGAAAAAAAGATAAAGAAGGTGAAAAAGGTAGTAGAGAAACAAGGTGTTTAATCAAAGGCCTCCCATGTTTAGTTGCATTCGTTTACGAAAACGACAACACTGTTGTAAGCCAAAGATTGGTGGAGAAACTCGAGTTACCAACAACCATTCACTCGAATCAAGCAAGGATCAAATTCAGTACGGGACACTGTGTGCAAGAAGTATTATCTGATATTGCTCACACAAACTCTTGTCATCTTCTTTTGAGATTGGCATGGCTTCATTTTAAAACGCTCAATCTTGATAAAGGTTCCCTTTATTTGAGGCATGAGGGACATGAAATGAAGTTGAAATTTATGACACCAAGACAAGCTAGTAAGGATCAACAAAGGCTGAAGGAGAAAATAGAAAAAGAAAGAATATAAAAGGAAGAAATATAAACTGTGGAATGAATGGAAATTGAAGAAAAAGAAAAGGAAGAAAAGATAAAGATGATGGAAAAGCTAGTAGAGAAACAAGGTGTTTAATGAAAGGCCACCCATGTTTAGTTGCATTCGTTTACGAAAGCGACAACATTGTTGTAAGCCAAAGATTGGTGGAGAAACTCAAGTTACCAACAAGCTTTCACTCGAATCAAGCAAGGATCAAATTCAGTACGGGACAATGTGTGCAAGAAGTATTATCTGATATTGCTCACACGAACTCTTGTCATCTTCTTTTGAGATTGGCATGGCTTCATTTTAAAACGCTCAATCTTGATAAAGGTTCCCTTTATTTGAGGCATGAGGGATATGAAATGAAGTTGAAATTTATAACACCAACACAAGCCAGTAAGGATCAACATAGGCTGAAGGAGAAAATACAAAAAGAAAGAATAGAAAAGGAAGAAATATAAACTGTGGAAGGAATGGAAATTAAAGAAAAACTAAAAGGAAGAAAAGATAAAGATGGTGGAAAAGGTAGTAGAGAAACAAGGTGTTTAATCAAAGGCCTCCCATGTTTAGTTGCATTCGTTTACGAAAGCGACAACAATGTTGTAAGCCAAAGATTGGTGGAGAAACTCCAGTTACCAATAAGCTTTCATTCGAATCAAGCAAGGATCAAATTCAGTACGGGACAATATGTTAAAGAAGTATTATGTGATATTGCTCCCACGAACTCTTGTCATCTTCTTTTGAGATTGGCATGGCTTCATTTTAAAACGCTCAATCTTGATAAAGGTTCCCTTTATTTGAGGCATGAGGGACATGAAATGAAGTTGAAATTTATGACACCAAGACAAGCTAGTAAGGATCAACAAAGGCTGAAGGAGAAAATAGAAAAAGAAAGAATATAAAAGGAAGAAATATAAACTGTGGAAGGAATGGAAATTGAAGAAAAAGAAAAGGAAGAAAAGATAAAGATGGTGGAAAAGGTAGTAGAGAAACAAGGTGTTTAATCAAAGGCCTCCCATGTTTAGTTGCATTCGTTTACGAAAACGACAACACTGTTGTAAGCCAAAGATTGGTGGAGAAACTCAAGTTACCAACAAGCATTCACTCGAATCAAGCAAGGATCAAATTCAGTACGGGACACTGTGTGCAAGAAGTATTATCTGATATTGCTAACACAAACTCTTGTCATCTTCTTTTGAGATTGGCATGGCTTCATTTTAAAACGCTCAATCTTGATAAAGGTTCCCTTTATTTGAGGCATGAGGGACATGAAATGAAGTTGAAATTTATGATACCAAGACAAGCCAGTAAGGATCAACATAGGTTGAAGGAGAAAATAGAAAAAGAAAGAATAGAAAAGGAAGAAATATAAACTGTGGAAGGAATGGAAATTGAAGAAAAAGAAAAGGAAGAAAAGATAAAGATGATGGAAAAGCTAGTAGAGAAACAAGGTGTTTAATGAAAGGCCACCCATGTTTAGTTGCATTCGTTTACGAAAGTGACAACACTGTTGTAAGCCAAAGATTGGTGGAGAAACTCAAGTTACCAACAAGCATTCACTCGAATCAAGCAAGGATCAAATTCAGTACGGGACACTGTGTGCAAGAAGTATTATCTGATATTGCTCACACAAACTCTTGTCATCTTCTTTTGAGATTGGCATGACTTCATTTTAAAACGCTCAATCTTGATAAAGGTTCCCTTTATTTGAGGCATGAGGGACATGAAATGAAGTTGAAATTTATGACACCAAGACAAGCTAGTAAGGATCACCAAAGGCTCAAGGAGAAAATAGAAAAAGAAAGAATATAAAAGGAAGAAATATAAACTGTGGAAGGAATGGAAATTGAAGAAAAAGAAAAGGAAAAAAAGATAAAGATGGTGGAAAAGGTAGTAGACAAACAAGGTGTTTAATCAAAGGCCTCCCATGTTTAGTTACATTCGTTTACGAAAACGACAACACTGTTGTAAGCCAAAGATTGGTGGAGAAACTCAAGTTACCAACAACCATTCACTCGAATCAAGCAAGGATCAAATTCAGTACGGGACACTATCTGCAAGAAGTATTATCTGATATTGCTCACACAAACTCTTGTCATCTTCTTTTGAGATTGGCATGGCTTCATTTTAAAACGCTCAATCTTGATAAGGGTTCCCTTTATTTGAGGCATGAGGGACATGAAATGAAGTTGAAATTTATGATACCAAGACAAGCCTGTAAGGATCAACATAGGCTGAAGGAGAAAATAGAAAAAGAAAGAATAGAAAAGGAAGAAATATAAACTGTGGAAGGAATGGAAAATGAAGAAAAAGAAAAGGAAGAAAAGATAAAGATGATGGAAAAGGTAGTAGAGAAACAAGGTGTTTAATGAAAGGCCACCCATGTTTAGTTGCATTCGTTTACGAAAGCGACAACACTGTTGTAAGCCAAAGATCGGTGGAGAAACTCAAATTACCAACAAGCTTTCACTCGAATCAAGCAAGGACTAAATTCAGTACGGGACAATGTGTGAAAGAAGTATTATGTGATATTGCTCCCACGAACTCTTGTCTTTTTCTTTTGAGATTGGCATGGCGTAATTTTAAAACGCTCAATCTTGATCAAGGTTCCCTTTATTTGAGGCATGAGGGACATGAAATGAAGTTGAAATTTATGATACCAAGACAAGCCAGTAAGGATCAACATAGGTTGAAGGAGAAAATAGAAAAAGAAAGAATAGAAAAGGAAGAAATATAAACTGTGGAAGGAATGGAAATTGAAGAAAAAGAAAAGGAAAAAAAGATAAAGATGGTGGAAAAGGTAGTAGAGAAACAAGGTGTTTAATCAAAGGCCTCCCATGTTTAGTTGCATTCGTTTACGAAAACGACAACACTGTTGTAAGCCAAAGATTGGTGTAGAAACTCGAGTTACCAACAACCATTCACTCGAATCAAGCAAGGATCAAATTCAGTACGGGACACTGTGTGCAAGAAGTATTATCTGATATTGCTCACACAAACTCTTGTCATCTTCTTTTGAGATTGGCATGGCTTCATTTTAAAACGCTCAATCTTGATAAAGGTTCCCTTTATTTGAGGCATGAGGGACATGAAATGAAGTTGAAATTTATGACACCAAGACAAGCTAGTAAGGATCAACAAAGGCTGAAGGAGAAAATAGAAAAAGAAAGAATATAAAAGGAAGAAATATAAACTGTGGAATGAATGGAAATTGAAGAAAAAGAAAAGGAAGAAAAGATAAAGATGATGGAAAAGCTAGTAGAGAAACAAGGTGTTTAATGAAAGGCCACCCATGTTTAGTTGCATTCGTTTACGAAAGCGACAACATTGTTGTAAGCCAAAGATTGGTGGAGAAACTCAAGTTACCAACAAGCTTTCACTCGAATCAAGCAAGGATCAAATTCAGTACTGGACAATGTGTGCAAGAAGTATTATCTGATATTGCTCACACGAACTCTTGTCATCTTCTTTTGAGATTGGCATGGCTTCATTTTAAAACGCTCAATCTTGATAAAGGTTCCCTTTATTTGAGGCATGAGGGATATGAAATGAAGTTGAAATTTATAACACCAACACAAGCCAGTAAGGATCAACATAGGCTGAAGGAGAAAATACAAAAAGAAAGAATAGAAAAGGAAGAAATATAAACTGTGGAAGGAATGGAAATTAAAGAAAAACTAAAAGGAAGAAAAGATAAAGATGGTGGAAAAGGTAGTAGAGAAACAAGGTGTTTAATGAAAGGCCACCCATGTTTAGTTGCATTCGTTTACGAAAGCGACAACATTGTTGTAAGCCAAAGATTGGTGGAGAAACTCAAGTTACCAACAAGCTTTCACTCGAATCAAGCAAGGATCAAATTCAGTACTGGACAATGTGTGCAAGAAGTATTATCTGATATTGCTCACACGAACTCTTGTCATCTTCTTTTGAGATTGGCATGGCTTCATTTTAAAACGCTCAATCTTGATAAAGGTTCCCTTTATTTGAGGCATGAGGGACATGAAATGAAGTTGAAATTTATGACACCAAGACAAGCTAGTAAGGATCAACAAAGGCTGAAGGAGAAAATAGAAAAAGAAAGAATATAAAAGGAAGAAATATAAACTGTGGAATGAATGGAAATTGAAGAAAAAGAAAAGGAAGAAAAGATAAAGATGATGGAAAAGCTAGTAGAGAAACAAGGTGTTTAATGAAAGGCCACCCATGTTTAGTTGCATTCGTTTACGAAAGCGACAACATTGTTGTAAGCCAAAGATTGGTGGAGAAACTCAAGTTACCAACAAGCTTTCACTCGAATCAAGCAAGGATCAAATTCAGTACTGGACAATGTGTGCAAGAAGTATTATCTGATATTGCTCACACGAACTCTTGTCATCTTCTTTTGAGATTGGCATGGCTTCATTTTAAAACGCTCAATCTTGATAAAGGTTCCCTTTATTTGAGGCATGAGGGATATGAAATGAAGTTGAAATTTATAACACCAACACAAGCCAGTAAGGATCAACATAGGCTGAAGGAGAAAATACAAAAAGAAAGAATAGAAAAGGAAGAAATATAAACTGTGGAAGGAATGGAAATTAAAGAAAAACTAAAAGGAAGAAAAGATAAAGATGGTGGAAAAGGTAGTAGAGAAACAAGGTGTTTAATCAAAGGCCTCCCATGTTTAGTTGCATTCGTTTACGAAAGCGACAACAATGTTGTAAGCCAAAGATTGGTGGAGAAACTCCAGTTACCAACAAGCTTTCATTCGAATCAAGCAAGGATCAAATTCAGTACGGGACAATATGTTAAAGAAGTATTATGTGATATTGCTCCCACGAACTCTTGTCATCTTCTTTTGAGATTGGCATGGCTTCATTTTAAAACGCTCAATCTTGATAAAGGTTCCCTTTATTTGAGGCATGAGGGACATGAAATGAAGTTGAAATTTATGACACCAAGACAAGCTAGTAAGGATCAACAAAGGCTGAAGGAGAAAATAGAAAAAGAAATAATATAAAAGGAAGAAATATAAACTGTGGAAGGAATGGAAATTGAAGAAAAAGAAAAGGAAGAAAAGATAAAGATGGTGGAAAAGGTAGTAGAGAAACAAGGTGTTTAATCAAAGGCCTCCCATGTTTAGTTGCATTCGTTTACGAAAACGACAACACTGTTGTAAGCCAAAGATTGGTGGAGAAACTCAAGTTACCAACAAGCATTCACTCGAATCAAGCAAGGATCAAATTCAGTACGGGACACTGTGTGCAAGAAGTATTATCTGATATTGCTAACACAAACTCTTGTCATCTTCTTTTGAGATTGGCATGGCTTCATTTTAAAACGCTCAATCTTGATAAAGGTTCCCTTTATTTGAGGCATGAGGGACATGAAATGAAGTTGAAATTTATGATACCAAGACAAGCCAGTAAGGATCAACATAGGCTGAAGGAGAAAATAGAAAAAGAAAGAATAGAAAAGGAAGAAATATAAACTGTGGAAGGAATGGAAATTGAAGAAAAAGAAAAGGAAGAAAAGATAAAGATGATGGAAAAGCTAGTAGAGAAACAAGGTGTTTAATGAAAGGCCACCCATGTTTAGTTGCATTCGTTTACGAAAGTGACAACACTGTTGTAAGCCAAAGATTGGTGGAGAAACTCAAGTTACCAACAAGCATTCACTCGAATCAAGCAAGGATCAAATTCAGTACGGGACACTGTGTGCAAGAAGTATTATCTGATATTGCTCACACAAACTCTTGTCATCTTCTTTTGAGATTGGCATGGCTTCATTTTAAAACGCTCAATCTTGATAAAGGTTCCCTTTATTTGAGGCATGAGGGACATGAAATGAAGTTGAAATTTATGATACCAAGACAAGCCAGTAAGGATCAACATAGGCTGAAGGAGAAAATAGAAAAAGAAAGAATAGAAAAGGAAGAAATATAAACTGTGGAAGGAATGGAAATTGAAGAAAAAGAAAAGGAAGAAAAGATAAAGATGATGGAAAAGCTAGTAGAGAAACAAGGTGTTTAATGAAAGGCCACCCATGTTTAGTTGCATTCGTTTACGAAAGCGACAACACTGTTGTAAGCCAAAGATCGGTGGAGAAACTCAAATTACCAACAAGCTTTCACTCGAATCAAGCAAGGACTAAATTCAGTACGGGACAATGTGTGAAAGAAGTATTATGTGATATTGCTCCCACGAACTCTTGTCATTTTCTTTTGAGATTGGCATGGCGTAATTTTAAAACGCTCAATCTTGATCAAGGTTCCCTTTATTTGAGGCATGAGGGACATGAAATGAAGTTGAAATTTATGACACCAAGACAAGCCAGTAAGGATCAACATAGGCTGAAGGAGAAAATAGAAAAAGGAAGAATAGAAAAAGAAGAAATATAAACTGTGGAAGGAATGGAAACTGAAGAAAAAGAAAAGGAAAAAAAGATAAAGATGATGAAAAAGGTAGTAGAGAAACAAGGTGTTTAATCAAAGACCACCCATGTTTAGTTGCATTCGTTTACGAAAGCGACAACATTGTTGTAAGCCAAAGGTTGGTGGAGAAACTCAAGTTACCAACATGCTTTCACTCGAATCAAGCAAGGATCAAATTGAGTACGGGACAATGTGTGAAAGAATTATTATGTGATATTGCTTCCACGAACTCTTGTCATCTTCTTTTGAGATTGGCATGGCTTCATTTTAAAATGCTTAATCTTGATCAAGGTTCCCTTTTTTCAGGCATGAGGGACATGAAATGAAGTTGAAACTTATGACACGAAGACAAGCCAGTAAGGATCAACAAAGGCTGAAGGAGAAAATAGAAAAAGAAAGAATATAAAAGGAAGAAATATAAACTGTGGAAGGAATGGAAATTGAAGAAAAAGAAAAGGAAGAAAAGATAAAGATGGTGGAAAAGGTAGTAGAGAAACAAGGTGTTTAATCAAAGGCCTCCCATGTTTAGTTGCATTCGTTTACGAAAACGACAACACTGTTGTAAGCCAAAGATTGGTGGAGAAACTCAAGTTACCAACAAGCATTCACTCGAATCAAGCAAGGATCAAATTCAGTACGGGACACTGTGTGCAAGAAGTATTATCTGATATTGCTAACACAAACTCTTGTCATCTTCTTTTGAGATTGGCATGGCTTCATTTTAAAACGCTCAATCTTGATAAGGGTTCCCTTTATTTGAGGCATGAGGGACATGAAATGAAGTTGAAATTTATGATACCAAGACAAGCCAGTAAGGATCAACATAGGCTGAAGGAGAAAATAGAAAAAGAAAGAATAGAAAAGGAAGAAATATAAACTGTGGAAGGAATGGAAATTGAAGAAAAAGAAAAGAAAGAAAAGATAAAGATGATGGAAAAGCTAGTAGAGAAACAAGGTGTTTAATGAAAGGCCATCCATGTTTAGTTGCATTCGTTTACGAAAGTGACAACACTGTTGTAAGCCAAAGATTGGTGGAGAAACTCAAGTTACCAACAAGCATTGACTCGAATCAAGCAAGGATCAAATTCAGTACGGGACACTGTGTGCAAGAAGTATTATCTGATATTGCTCACACAAACTCTTGTCATCTTCTTTTGAGATTGGCATGGCTTCATTTTAAAACGCTCAATCTTGATAAAGGTTCCCTTTATTTGAGGCATGAGGGACATGAAATGAAGTTGAAATTTATGATACCAAGACAAGCCAGTAAGGATCAACATAGGCTGAAGGAGAAAATAGAAAAAGAAAGAATAGAAAAGGAAGAAATATAAACTGTGGAATGAATGGAAATTGAAGAAAAAGAAAAGGAAGAAAAGATAAAGATGATGGAAAAGCTAGTAGAGAAACAAGGTGTTTAATGAAAGGCCACCCATGTTTAGTTGCATTCGTTTAGGAAAGCGACAACACTGTTGTAAGCCAAAGATCGGTGGAGAAACTCAAATTACCAACAAGCTTTCACTCGAATCAAGCAAGGACTAAATTCAGTACGGGACAATGTGTGAAAGAAGTATTATGTGATATTGCTCCCACGAACTCTTGTCATTTTCTTTTGAGATTGGCATGGCGTAATTTTAAAACGCTCAATCTTGATCAAGGTTCCCTTTATTTGAGGCATGAGGGACATGAAATGAAGTTGAAATTTATGACACCAAGACAAGCCAGTAAGGATCAACATAGGCTGAAGGAGAAAATAGAAAAAGGAAGAATAGAAAAAGAAGAAATATAAACTGTGGAAGGAATGGAAACTGAAGAAAAAGAAAAGGAAAAAAAGATAAAGATGATGAAAAAGGTAGTAGAGAAACAAGGTGTTTAATCAAAGACCACCCATGTTTAGTTGCATTCGTTTACGAAAGCGACAACATTGTTGTAAGCCAAAGGTTGGTGGAGAAACTCAAGTTACCAACATGCTTTCACTCGAATCAAGCAAGGATCAAATTGAGTACGGGACAATGTGTGAAAGAAGTATTATGTGATATTGCTTCCACGAACTCTTGTCATCTTCTTTTGAGATTGGCATGGCTTCATTTTAAAATGCTTAATCTTGATCAAGGTTCCCTTTTCTGAGGAATGAGGGACATGAAATGAAGTTGAAACTTATGACACGAAGACAAGCCAGTAAGGATCAACAAAGGCTGAAGGAGAAAATAGAAAAAGAAAGAATATAAAAGGAAGAAATATAAACTGTGGAAGGAATGGAAATTGAAGAAAAAGAAAAGGAAGAAAAGATAAAGATGGTGGAAAAGGTAGTAGAGAAACAAGGTGTTTAATCAAAGGCCTCCCATGTTTAGTTGCATTCGTTTACGAAAACGACAACACTGTTGTAAGCCAAAGATTGGTGGAGAAACTCAAGTTACCAAAAAGCATTCACTCGAATCAAGCAAGGATCAAAAATAGTACGGGACACTGTGTGCAAGAAGTATTATCTGATATTGCTCACACAAACTCTTGTCATCTTCTTTTGAGATTGGCATGGCTTCATTTTAAAACGCTCAATCTTGATAAAGGTTCCCTTTATATGAGGCATGAGGGACATGAAATGAAGTTGAAATTTATGATACCAAGACAAGCCAGTAAGGATCAACATAGGCTGAAGGAGAAAATAGAAAAAGAAAGAATAGAAAAGGAAGAAATATAAACTGTGGAAGGAATGGAAATTGAAGAAAAAGAAAAGGAAGAAAAGATAAAGATGATGGAAAAGCTAGTAGAGAAATAAGGTGTTTAATGAAAGGCCACCCATGTTTAGTTGCATTCGTTTAGGAAAGCGACAACACTGTTGTAAGCCAAAGATCGGTGGAGAAACTCAAATTACCAACAAGCTTTCACTCGAATCAAGCAAGGATTAAATTCAGTACGGGACAATGTGTGAAAGAAGTATTATGTGATATTGCTCCCACGAACTCTTGTCATTTTCTTTTGAGATTGGCATGGCGTAATTTTAAAACGCTCAATCTTGATCAAGGTTCCCTTTATTTGAGGCATGAGGGACATGAAATGAAGTTGAAATTTATGACACCAAGACAAGCCAGTAAGGATCAACATAGGCTGAAGGAGAAAATAGAAAAAGGAAGAATAGAAAAAGAAGAAATATAAACTGTGGAAGGAATGGAAACTGAAGAAAAAGAAAAGGAAAAAAAGATAAAGATGATGAAAAAGGTAGGAGAGAAACAAGGTGTTTAATCAAAGACCACCCATGTTTAGTTGCATTCGTTTACGAAAGCGACAACATTGTTGTAAGCCAAAGGTTGGTGGAGAAACTCAAGTTACCAACATGCTTTCACTCGAATCAAGCAAGGATCAAATTGAGTACGGGACAATGTGTGAAAGAAGTATTATGTGATATTGCTTCCACGAACTCTTGTCATCTTCTTTTGAGATTGGCATGGCTTCATTTTAAAATGCTCAATCTTGATAAAGGTTCCCTTTATTAGAGGCATGAGGGACATGAAATGAAGTTGAAACTTATGACACGAAGACAAGCCAGTAAGGATCAACAAAGGCTGAAGGAGAAAATAGAAAAAGAAAGAATATAAAAGGAAGAAATATAAACTGTGGAAGGAATGGAAATTGAAGAAAAAGAAAAGGAAGAAAAGATAAAGATGGTGGAAAAGGTAGTAGAGAAACAAGGTGTTTAATCAAAGGCCTCCCATGTTTAGTTGCATTCGTTTACGAAAACGTCAACACTGTTGTAAGCCAAAGATTGGTGGAGAAACTCAAGTTACCAAAAAGCATTCACTCGAATCAAGCAAGGATCAAAAATAGTACGGGACACTGTGTGCAAGAAGTATTATCTGATATTGCTCACACAAACTCTTGTCATCTTCTTTTGAGATTGGCATGGCTTCATTTTAAAACGCTCAATCTTGATAAAGGTTCCCTTTATTTGAGGGATGAGGGACATGAAATGAAGTTGAAATTTATGACACCAACACAAGCCAGTAAGGATCAACATAGGTTGAAGGAGAAAATAGAAAAGGAAGAAATATAAACTGTGGAAGGAATGGAAATTAAAGAAAAAGAAAAGGAAGAAAAGATAAAGATGATGGAAAAGGTAGTAGAGAAACAAGGTGTTTAATCAAAGGCCTCCCATGTTTAGTTGCATTCGTTTACGAAAACGACAACACTGTTGTAAGCCAAAGATTGGTGGAGAAACTCAAGTTACCAACAAGCTTTCACTCGAATCAAGCAAGGATCAAATTCAGTACGGCACAATGTGTGAAAGAAGTATTATGTGATATTGCTTCCATAATCTCTTGTCATCTTCTTTTGAGATTGGCATGGCTTCATTTTAAAACGCTCAATCTTGATCAAGGTTCCCTTTATTAGAGGCATGAGGGACATGAAATGAAGTTGAAACTTATGACACGAAGACAAGCCAGTAAGGATCAACAAAGGCTGAAGGAGAAAATAGAAAAAGAAAGAATATAAAAGGAAGAAATATAAACTGTGGAAGGAATGGAAATTGAAGAAAAAGAAAAGGAAGAAAAGATAAAGATGGTGGAAAAGGTAGTAGAGAAACAAGGTGTTTAATCAAAGGCCTCCCATGTTTAGTTGCATTCGTTTATGAAAACGTCAACACTGTTGTAAGCCAAAGATTGGTGGAGAAACTCAAGTTACCAAAAAGCATTCACTCGAATCAAGCAAGGATCAAAAATAGTACGGGACACTGTGTGCAAGAAGTATTATCTGATATTGCTCACACAAACTCTTGTCATCTTCTTTTGAGATTGGCATGGCTTCATTTTAAAACGCTCAATCTTGATAAAGGTTCCCTTTATTTGAGGGATGAGGGACATGAAATGAAGTTGAAATTTATGACACCAACACAAGCCAGTAAGGATCAACATAGGTTGAAGGAGAAAATAGAAAAAGAAGGAATAGAAAAGGAAGAAATATAAACTGTGGAAGGAATGGAAATTAAAGAAAAAGAAAAGGAAGAAAAGATAAAGATGATGGAAAAGGTAGTAGAGAAACAAGGTGTTTAATCAAAGACCACCCATGTTTAGTTGCATTCGTTTACGAAAGTGACAACACTATTGTAAGCCAAAGACTGGTGGAGAAACTCAAGTTACCAACAAGCTTTCACTCGAATCAAGCAAGGATCAAATTCAGTACGGCACAATGTGTGAAAGAAGTATTATGTGATATTGCTCCCACGAACTCTTGTCATCTTCTTTTGAAATTGGCATGGCTTTATTTTAAAACGCCCAATCTTGATAAAGATTCCCTTTATTTGAGGGATGAGGGACATTAAACGAAGTTGAAATTTATGACACCAACACAAGCCAGTAAGGATCAACATAGGCTGAAGGAGAAAATAGAAAAAGAAGGAATAGAAAAGGAAGAAATATAAACTGTGGAAGGAATGGAAATTAAAGAAAAAGAAAAGGAAGAAAAGATAAAGATGATGGAAAAGCTAGTAGAGAAATAAGGTGTTTAATGCAAGGCCACCCATGTTTAGTTGCATTCGTTTACGAAAGCGACAACACTGTTGTAAGCCAAAGATTGGTGGAGAAACTCAAGTTACCAACAAGCATTCACTCGAATCGAGCAAGGATCAAATTCAGTACGGGACACTGTGTGCAAGAAGTATTATCTGATATTGCTCACACAAACTCTTGTCATCTTCTTTTGAGATTGGCATGGCTTCATTTTAAAACGCTCAATCTTGATCAAGGTTCCCTTTATTTGAGGCATGAGGGACATGCAATGAAGTTGAAATTTATGAGACCAAGACAAGCCAGTAAGGATCAACATAGGCTGAAGGAGAAAATAGAAAAAGAAAGAATAGAAAAGGAAGAAATATAAACTGTGGAAGGAATGGAAATTGAAGAAAAAGAAAAGGAAGAAAAGATAAAGATGATGGAAAAGGTAGTAGAGAAACAAGGTGTTTAATCAAAGACCACCCATGTTTAGTTGCATTCGTTTAGGAAAGTGACAACACTATTGTAAGCCAAAGACTGGTGGAGAAACTCAAGTTACCAACAAGCTTTCACTCGAATCAAGCAAGGATCAAATTCAGTACGGCACAATGTGTGAAAGAAGTATTATGTGATATTGCTCCCACGAACTCTTGTCATCTTCTTTTGAAATTGGCATGGCTTTATTTTAAAACGCCCAATCTTGATAAAGATTCCCTTTATTTGAGGGATGAGGGACATTAAACGAAGTTGAAATTTATGACACCAACACAAGCCAGTAAGGATCAACATAGGCTGAAGGAGAAAATAGAAAAAGAAGGAATAGAAAAGGAAGAAATATAAACTGTGGAAGGAATGGAAATTAAAGAAAAAGAAAAGGAAGAAAAGATAAAGATGGTGGAAAAGGTAGTAGAGAAACAAGGTGTTTAATCAAAGGCCTCCCATGTTTAGTTGCATTCGTTTACGAAAGCGACAACACTGTTGTAAGCCAAAGATTGGTGGAGAAACTCAAGTTACCAACAACCATTCACTCGAATCAACCAAGGATCAAATTCAGTACGGGACACTGTGTGCAAGAAGTATTATCTGATATTGCTCACACAAACTCTTGTCATCTTCTTTTGAGATTGGCATGGCTTCATTTTAAAATGCTCAACCTTGATAAAGGTTCCCTTTATTTTAGGCATGAGGGACATGAAATGAAGTTGAAATTTATGACACCAACACAAGCCAGTAAGGATCAACATAGGCTGAAGGAGAAAATAGAAAAAGAAAGAATAGAAAAAGAAGAATTATAAATTGTGGAAGGAATGGAAACTGAAGAAAAAGAAAAAGGAAGAAAAGATAAAGATGATGGAAAAGCTAGTAGAGAAACAAGGTGTTTAATCAAAGATCACCCATGTTTACTTGCATTCGTTTACAAAAGCGACAACACTGTTGTAAGCCAAAGATTGGTGGAGAAACTCATGTTACCAACAAGCTTTCACTCGAATCAAGCAAGGATCAAATTCAGTACGGCACAATGTGTGAAAGAAGTATTATGTGATATTGCTTCCATGAACTTTTGTCATCTTCTTTTGAGATTGGCATGGCTTCATTTTAAAACGCTCAATCTTGATAAAGGTTCCCTTTATTTGAGGGATGAGGGACATGAAATGAAGTTGAAATTTATGACACCAACACAAGCCAGTAAGGATCAACATAGGCTGAAGGAGAAAATAGAAAAAGAAAGAATAGAAAAGGAAGAAATATAAACTGTGGAAGGAATGGAAATTGAAGAAAAAGAAAAGGAAGAAAAGATAAAGATGATGGAAAAGGTAGTAGAGAAACAAGGTGTTTAATCAAAGACCACCCATGTTTAGTTGCATTCGTTTAGGAAAGTGACAACACTATTGTAAGCCAAAGACTGGTGGAGAAACTCAAGTTACAAACAAGCTTTCACTCGAATCAAGCAAGGATCAAATTCAGTACGGCACAATGTGTGAAAGAAGTATTATGTGATATTGCTCCCACGAACTCTTGTCATCTTCTTTTGAAATTGGCATGGCTTTATTTTAAAATGCCCAATCTTGATAAAGATTCCCTTTATTTGAGGGATGAGGGACATTAAACGAAGTTGAAATTTATGACACCAACACAAGCCAGTAAGGATCAACATAGGCTGAAGGAGAAAATAGAAAAAGAAGGAATAGAAAAGGAAGAAATATAAACTGTGGAAGGAATGGAAATTAAAGAAAAAGAAAAGGAAGAAAAGATAAAGATGGTGGAAAAGGTAGTAGAGAAACAAGGTGTTTAATCAAAGGCCTCCCATGTTTAGTTGCATTCGTTTACGAAAGCGACAACACTGTTGTAAGCCAAAGATTGGTGGAGAAACTCAAGTTACCAACAACCATTCACTCGAATCAACCAAGGATCAAATTCAGTACGGGACACTGTGTGCAAGAAGTATTATCTGATATTGCTCACACAAACTCTTGTCATCTTCTTTTGAGATTGGCATGGCTTCATTTTAAAATGCTCAACCTTGATAAAGGTTCCCTTTATTTTAGGCATGAGGGACATGAAATGAAGTTGAAATTTATGACACCAAGACAAGCCAGTAAGGATCAACATAGGCTGAAGGAGAAAATAGAAAAAGAAAGAATAGAAAAGGAAGAAATATAAACTGTGGAAGGAATGGAAATTGAAGAAAAAGAAAAGGAAGAAAAGATAAAGATGATGGAAAAGCTAGTAGAGAAACAAGGTGTTTAATGCAAGGCCACCCATGTTTAGTTGCATTCGTTTACGAAAGCGACAACACTGTTGTAAGCCAAAGATTGGTGGAGAAACTCAAGTTACCAACAAGCATTCACTCGAATCGAGCAAGGATCAAATTCAGTACGGGACACTGTGTGCAAGAAGTATTATCTGATATTGCTCACACAAACTCTTGTCATCTTCTTTTGAGATTGGCATGGCTTCATTTTAAAACGCTCAATCTTGATAAAGGTCCCCTTTATTTGAGGCATGAGGGACATGAAATGAAGTTGAAATTTATGACACCAAGACAAGCTAGTAAGGATCAACATAGGCTGAAGGAGAAAATAGAAAAAGAAAGAATAGAAAAGAAAGAAATATAAACTGTGGAAGGAATGGAAATTGAAGAAAAAGAAAAGGAAGAAAAGATAAAGATGATGGAAAAGGTAGTAGAGAAACAAGGTGTTTAATCAAAGACCACCCATGTTTAGTTGCATTCGTTTAGGAAAGTGACAACACTATTGTAAGCCAAAGACTGGTGGAGAAACTCAAGTTACCAACAAGCTTTCACTTGAATCAAGCAAGGATCAAATTTAGTACGGCACAATATGTGAAAGAAGTATTATGTGATATTGCTCCCACGAACTCTTGTCATCTTCTTTTGAGATTGGCATGACTTTATTTTAAAACGCTCAATCTTGATAAAGGTTCCCTTTATTTGAGGGATGAGGGACATGAAATGAAGTTGAAATTTATGACACCAACACAAGCTAGTAAGGATCAACATAGGCTGAAGGAGAAAATAGAAAAGGAAGGAATAGAAAAGGAAGAAATATAAACTGTGGAAGGAATGGAAATTAAAGAAAAAGAAAAGGAAGAAAAGATAAAGATGGTGGAAAAGGTAGTAGAGAAACAAGGTGTTTAAACAAAGGCCTCCCATGTTTAGTTGCATTCGTTTACGAAAGCGACAACACTGTTGTAAGCCAAAGATTAGTGGAGAAACTCAAGTTACCAACAAGCATTCACTCGAATTAACCAAGGATCAAATTCAGTACGGGACACTATGTGCAAGAAGTATTATCTGATATTGCTCACACAAACTCTTGTCATCTTCTTTTGAGATTGGCATGGCTTCATTTTAAAACGCTCAATCTTGATAAAGGTTCCCTTTATTTGAGGCATGAGGGACATGAAATGAAGTTGAAATTTATGACACCAAGACAAGCTAGTAAGGATCAACATAGGCTGAAGGAGAAAATAGAAAAAGAAAGAATAGAAAAGGAAGAAATATAAATTGGGGAAGGAATGGAAATTGAAGAAAAAGAAAAGGAAGAAAAAATAGAGATGATGGAAAAGCTAGTAGAGAAACAAGGTGTTTAATCAAAGCCACCCATGTTTAGTTGCATTCGTTTACGAAAGCGACAACATTATTGTAAGCCAAAGACTGGTGGAGAAACTCAAGTTACCAACAAGCTTTCACTCGAATCAAGCAAGGATCAAATACAGTACGGCACAATGTGTGAAAGAAGTATTATCTGATATTGCTCCCACGAACTCCTGTCATCTTCTTTTGAGATTGGCATGGCTTTATTTTAAAACGCCCAATCTTGATAAAGGTTCCCTTTATTTGAGGGATGAGGGACATTAAATGAAGTTGAAATTTATGACACCAACACAAGCCAGTAAGGATCAACAAAGGCTGAAGGAGAAAATAGAAAAAGAAGGAATAGAAAAGGAAGAAATATAAACTGTGGAAGGAATGGAAATTAAAGAAAAAGAAAAGGAAGAAAAGATAAAGATGGTGGAAAAGGTAGTAGAGAAACAAGGTGTTTAATCAAAGGCCTCCCATGTTTAGTTGCATTCGTTTACGAAAACGACAACACTGTTGTAAGCCAAAGATTAGTGGAGAAACTCAAGTTACCAACAACCATTCACTCGAATCAACCAAGGATCAAATTCAGTACGGGACACTGTGTGCAACAAGTATTATCTGATATTGCTCCCACAAACTCTTGTCATCTTCTTTTGAGGTTGGCATGGCTTTATTTTAAAACGCTCAATCTTGATAAAGGTCCCCTTTATTTGAGGCATGAGGGACATGAAATGAAGTTGAAATTTATGACACCAACACAAGCCAGTAAGGATCAACATAGGCTGAAGGAGAAAATAGAAAAAGAAAGAATAGAAAAGGAAGAAATATAAACTGTGGAAGGAATGGAAATTAAAGAAAAAGAAAAGGAAGAAAAGATAAAGATGGTGGAAAAGGTAGTAGAGAAACAAGGTGTTTAATCAAAGGCCTCCCATGTTTAGTTGCATTCGTTTACGAAAGCGACAACACTGTTGTAAGCCAAAGATTGGTGGAGAAACTCAAGTTACCAACAAGCTTTCACTCGAATCAAGCAAGGATCAAATTCGGTACAGCACAATGTGTGAAAGAAGTATTATGTGATATTGCTTCCATGAACTCTTGTCATCTTCTTTTGAGATTGGCATGGCTTCATTTTAAAACGCTCAATCTTGATCAAGGTTCCCTTTATTAGAGGCATGAGGGACATGAAATGAAGTTGAAATTTATGACACCAACACAAGCCAGTAAGGATCAATATAGGCTGAAGGAGAAAATAGAAAAAGAAAGAATAGAAAAAGAAGAATTATAAATTGTGGAAGGAATGGAAACTGAAGAAAAAGAAAAAGGAAGAAAAGATAAAGATGATGGAAAAGCTAGTAGAGAAACAAGGTGTTTAATCAAAGATCACCCATGTTTACTTGCATTCGTTTACAAAAGCGACAACACTGTTGTAAGCCAAAGATTGGTGGAGAAACTCATGTTACCAACAAGCTTTCACTCGAATCAAGCAAGGATCAAATTCAGTACGGCACAATGTGTGAAAGAAGTATTATGTGATATTGCTTCCATGAACTTTTGTCATCTTCTTTTGAGATTGGCATGGCTTCATTTTAAAACGCTCAATCTTGATAAAGGTTCCCTTTATTTGAGGGATGAGGGACATGAAATGAAGTTGAAATTTATGACACCAACACAAGCCAGTAAGGATCAACATAGGTTGAAGGAGAAAATAGAAAAAGAAGGAATAGAAAAGGAAGAAATATAAACTGTGGAAGGAATGGAAATTAAAGAAAAAGAAAAGGAAGAAAAGATAAAGATGATGGAAAAGGTAGTAGAGAAACAAGGTGTTTAATCAAAGACCACCCATGTTTAGTTGCATTCGTTTACGAAAGTGACAACACTATTGTGAGCCAAAGACTGGTGGAGAAACTCAAGTTACCAACAAGCTTTCACTCGAATCAAGCAAGGATCAAATTCAGTACGGCACAATGTGTGAAAGAAGTATTATGTGATATTGCTCCCACGAACTCTTGTCATCTTCTTTTGAGATTGCCATGGCTTTATTTTAAAACACTCAATCTTGATAAAGGTTCCCTTTATTTGAGGGATGAGGGACATGAAATGAAGTTGAAATTTATGACACCAACACAAGCCAGTAAGGATCAACATAGGCTGAAGGAGAAAATAGAAAAAGAAGCAATACAAAAGGAAGAAATATAAATTATGGAAGGAATGGTAATTAAAGAAAAAGAAAAGGAAGAAAAGATAAAGATGGTGGAAAAGGTAGTAGAGAAACAAGGTGTTTAATCAAAGGCCTCCCATGTTTAGTTGCATTCGTTTACGAAAACGACAACATTGTTGTAAGCCAAAGATTAGTGGAGAAACTCAAGTTACCAACAACCATTCACTCGAATCAACCAAGGATCAAATTCAGTACGGGACACTGTGTGCAACAAGTATTATCTGATATTGCTCACACAAACTCTTGTCATCTTCTTTTGAGATTGGCATGGCTTCATTTTAAAACGCTCAATCTTGATAAAGGTCCCCTTTATTTGAGGCATGAGGGACATGAAATGAAGTTGAAATTTATGACACCAAGACAAGCTAGTAAGGATCAACATAGGCTGAAGGAGAAAATAGAAAAAGAAAGAATAGAAAGGGAAGAAATATAAACTGTGGAAGGAATGGAAATTGAAGAAAAAGAAAAGGAAGAAAAGATAAAGATGATGGAAAAGCTAGTAGAGAAATAAGGTGTTTAATCAAAGCCACCCATGTTTAGTTGCATTCGTTTACGAAAGCGACAACACTGTTGTAAGCCAAAGATCGGTGGAGAAACTCAAATTACCAAGCTTTCACTCGAATCAAGCAAGGATCAAATTCAGTACGGGACAATATGTGAAAGAAGTATTATGTGATATTGCTCCCACGAACTCTTGTCATCTTCTTTTGAGATTGGCATGGCTTTATTTTAAAACGCTCAATCTTGATAAAGGTTCCCTTTATTTGAGGGATGAGGGACATGAAATGAAGTTGAAATTTATGACACCAACACAAGCCAGTAAGGATCAACATAGGCTGAAGGAGAAAATAGAAAAGGAAGGAATAGAAAAGGAAGGAATATAAACTGTGGAAGGAATGGAAATTAAAGAAAAAGAAAAGGAAGAAAAGATAAAGATGGTGGAAAAGGTAGTAGAGAAACAAGGTGTTTAAACAAAGGCCTCCCATGTTTAGTTGCATTCGTTTACGAAAGCGACAACACTGTTCTAAGCCAAAGATTAGTGGAGAAACTCAAGTTACCAACAAGCATTCACTCGAATTAACCAAGGATCAAATTCAGTACGGGACACTGTGTGCAAGAAGTATTATCTGATATTGCTCACACAAACTCTTGTCATCTTCTTTTGAGATTGGCATGGCTTCATTTTAAAACGCTCAATCTTGATAAAGGTTCCCTTTATTTGAGGCATGAGGGACATGAAATGAAGTTGAAATTTATGACACCAAGACAAGCTAGTAAGGATCAACATAGGCTGAAGGAGAAAATAGAAAAAGAAAGAATAGAAAAGGAAGAAATATAAATTGGGGAAGGAATGGAAATTGAAGAAAAAGAAAAGGAAGAAAAAATAAAGATGATGGAAAAGCTAGTAGAGAAACAAGGTGTTTAATCAAAGCCACCCATGTTTAGTTGCATTCGTTTACGAAAGCGACAACACTATTGTAAGCCAAAGACCGGTGGAGAAACTCAAGTTACCAACAAGCTTTCACTCGAATCAAGCAAGGATCAAATTCAGTAAGGCACAATGTGTGAAAGAAGTATTATCTGATATTGCTCCCACGAACTCTTGTCATCTTCTTTTGAAGTTGGCATGGCTTTATTTTAAAACGCCCAATCTTGATAAAGGTTCCCTTTCTTTGAGGGATGAGGGACATTAAATGAAGTTGAAATTTATGACACCAACACAAGCCAGTAAGGATCAACATAGGCTGAAGGAGAAAATAGAAAAAGAAGGAATAGAAAAGGAAGAAATATAAACTGTGGAAGGAATGGAAATTAAAGAAAAAGAAAAGGAAGAAAAGATAAAGATGGTGGAAAAGGTAGTAGAGAAACAAGGTGTTTAATCAAAGGCCTCCCATGTTTAGTTGCATTCGTTTACGAAAACGACAACACTGTTGTAAGCCAAAGATTAGTGGAGAAACTCAAGTTACCAACAACCATTCACTCGAATCAACCAAGGATCAAATTCAGTACGGGACACTGTGTGCAAGAAGTATTATCTGATATTGCTCACACAAACTCTTGTCATCTTCTTTTGAGATTGGCATGGCTTCATTTTAAAACGCTCAATCTTGATAAAGGTCCCCTTTATTTGAGGCATGAGGGACATGAAATGAAGTTGAAATTTATGACACCAAGACAAGCTAGTAAGGATCAACATAGGCTGAAGGAGAAAATAGAAAAAGAAGGAATAGAAAAGGAAGAAATATAAACTGTGGAAGGAATGGAAATTAAAGAAAAAGAAAAGGAAGAAAAGATAAAGATGGTGGAAAAGGTAGTAGAGAAACAAGGTGTTTAACCAAAGGCCTCCCATGTTTAGTTGCATTCGTTTACGAAAACGACAACACTGTTGTAAGCCAAAGATTAGTGGAGAAACTCAAGTTACCAACAACCATTCACTCGAATCAACCAAGGATCAAATTCAGTACGGGACACTGTGTGCAAGAAGTATTATCTGATATTGCTCACACAAACTCTTGTCATCTTCTTTTGAGATTGGCATGGCTTCATTTTAAAACGCTCAATCTTTATAAAGGTCCCCTTTATTTGAGGCATGAGGGACATGAAATGAAGTTGAAATTTATGACACCAAGACAAGCTAGTAAGGATCAACATAGGCTGAAGGAGAAAATAGAAAAAGAAATAATAGAAAAGGAAGAAATATAAACTGTGGAAGGAATGGAAATTGAAGAAAAAGAAAAGGAAGAAAAGGTAAAGATGATGGAAAAGCTAGTAGAGAAACAAGGTGTTTAATCAAAGCCAACCATGTTTAGTTGCATTCGTTTACGAAAGCGACAACACTGTTGTAAGCCAAAGATCGGTGGAGAAACTCAAATTACCAACAAGCTTTCACTAGAATCAAGCAAGGATCAAATTCAGTACGGGACAATGTGTGAAAGAAGTATTATGTGATATTTCTCCCACGAACTCTTGTCATCTTCTTTTGAGATTGGCATGGCTTTATTTTAAAACGCTCAATCTTGATAAAGGTTCCCTTTATTTGAGGGATGAGGGACATGAAATGAAGTTGAAATTTATGACACCAACACAAGCCAGTAAGGATCAACATAGGTTGAAGGAGAAAATAGAAAAAGAAGGAATAGAAAAGGAAGAAATATAAACTGTGGAAGGAATGGAAATTAAAGAAAAAGAAAAGGAAGAAAAGATAAAGATGATGGAAAAGGTAGTAGAGAAACAAGGTGTTTAATTAAAGACCACCCATGTTTAGTTGCATTCGTTTACGAAAGTGACAACACTATTGTGAGCCAAAGACTGGTGGAGAAACTCAAGTTACCAACAAGCTTTCACTCGAATCAAGCAAGGATCAAATTCAGTACGGCACAATGTGTGAAAGAAGTATTATGTGATATTGCTCCCACGAACTCTTGTCATCTTCTTTTGAGATTGCCATGGCTTTATTTTAAAACGCTCAATCTTGATAAAGGTTCCCTTTATTTGAGGGATGAGGGACATGAAATGAAGTTGAAATTTATGACACCAACACAAGCCAGTAAGGATCAACATAGGTTGAAGGAGAAAATAGAAAAAGAAAGAATAGAAAAGGAAGAAATATAAACTGTGGAAGGAATGGAAATTGAAGAAAAAGAAAAGGAAGAAAAGGTAAAGATGATGGAAAAGCTAGTAGAGAAACAAGGTGTTTAATCAAAGCCAACCATGTTTAGTTGCATTCGTTTACGAAAGCGACAACACTATTGTAAGCCAAAGACTGGTGGAGAAACTCAAGTTACCAACAAGCTTTCACTCGAATCAAGCAAGGATCAAATTCAGTACGGCACAATGTGTGAAAGAAGTATTATGTGATATTGCTTCCATGAACTTTTGTCATCTTCTTTTGAGATTGGCATGGCTTCATTTTAAAACGCTCAATCTTGATAAAGGTTCCCTTTATTTGAGGGATGAGGGACATGAAATGAAGTTGAAATTTATGACACCAACACAAGCCAGTAAGGATCAACATAGGTTGAAGGAGAAAATAGAAAAAGAAGGAATAGAAAAGGAAGAAATATAAACTGTGGAAGGAATGGAAATTAAAGAAAAAGAAAAGGAAGAAAAGATAAAGATGATGGAAAAGGTAGTAGAGAAACAAGGTGTTTAATCAAAGACCACCCATGTTTAGTTGCATTCGTTTACGAAAGTGACAACACTATTGTGAGCCAAAGACTGGTGGAGAAACTCAAGTTACCAACAAGCTTTCACTCGAATCAAGCAAGGATCAAATTCAGTACGGCACAATGTGTGAAAGAAGTATTATGTGATATTGCTCCCACGAACTCTTGTCATCTTCTTTTGAGATTGCCATGGCTTTATTTTAAAACACTCAATCTTGATAAAGGTTCCCTTTATTTGAGGGATGAGGGACATGAAATGAAGTTGAAATTTATGACACCAACACAAGCCAGTAAGGATCAACATAGGCTGAAGGAGAAAATAGAAAAAGAAGCAATACAAAAGGAAGAAATATAAATTATGGAAGGAATGGTAATTAAAGAAAAAGAAAAGGAAGAAAAGATAAAGATGGTGGAAAAGGTAGTAGAGAAACAAGGTGTTTAATCAAAGGCCTCCCATGTTTAGTTGCATTCGTTTACGAAAACGACAACATTGTTGTAAGCCAAAGATTAGTGGAGAAACTCAAGTTACCAACAACCATTCACTCGAATCAACCAAGGATCAAATTCAGTACGGGACACTGTGTGCAACAAGTATTATCTGATATTGCTCACACAAACTCTTGTCATCTTCTTTTGAGATTGGCATGGCTTCATTTTAAAACGCTCAATCTTGATAAAGGTCCCCTTTATTTGAGGCATGAGGGACATGAAATGAAGTTGAAATTTATGACACCAAGACAAGCTAGTAAGGATCAACATAGGCTGAAGGAGAAAATAGAAAAAGAAAGAATAGAAAGGGAAGAAATATAAACTGTGGAAGGAATGGAAATTGAAGAAAAAGAAAAGGAAGAAAAGATAAAGATGATGGAAAAGCTAGTAGAGAAATAAGGTGTTTAATCAAAGCCACCCATGTTTAGTTGCATTCGTTTACGAAAGCGACAACACTGTTGTAAGCCAAAGATCGGTGGAGAAACTCAAATTACCAAGCTTTCACTCGAATCAAGCAAGGATCAAATTCAGTACGGGACAATATGTGAAAGAAGTATTATGTGATATTGCTCCCACGAACTCTTGTCATCTTCTTTTGAGATTGGCATGGCTTTATTTTAAAACGCTCAATCTTGATAAAGGTTCCCTTTATTTGAGGGATGAGGGACATGAAATGAAGTTGAAATTTATGACACCAACACAAGCCAGTAAGGATCAACATAGGCTGAAGGAGAAAATAGAAAAGGAAGGAATAGAAAAGGAAGGAATATAAACTGTGGAAGGAATGGAAATTAAAGAAAAAGAAAAGGAAGAAAAGATAAAGATGGTGGAAAAGGTAGTAGAGAAACAAGGTGTTTAAACAAAGGCCTCCCATGTTTAGTTGCATTCGTTTACGAAAGCGACAACACTGTTGTAAGCCAAAGATTAGTGGAGAAACTCAAGTTACCAACAAGCATTCACTCGAATTAACCAAGGATCAAATTCAGTACGGGACACTGTGTGCAAGAAGTATTATCTGATATTGCTCACACAAACTCTTGTCATCTTCTTTTGAGATTGGCATGGCTTCATTTTAAAACGCTCAATCTTGATAAAGGTTCCCTTTATTTGAGGCATGAGGGACATGAAATGAAGTTGAAATTTATGACACCAAGACAAGCTAGTAAGGATCAACATAGGCTGAAGGAGAAAATAGAAAAAGAAAGAATAGAAAAGGAAGAAATATAAATTGGGGAAGGAATGGAAATTGAAGAAAAAGAAAAGGAAGAAAAAATAAAGATGATGGAAAAGCTAGTAGAGAAACAAGGTGTTTAATCAAAGCCACCCATGTTTAGTTGCATTCGTTTACGAAAGCGACAACACTATTGTAAGCCAAAGACTGGTGGAGAAACTCAAGTTACCAACAAGCTTTCACTCGAATCAAGCAAGGATCAAATTCAATAAGGCACAATGTGTGAAAGAAGTATTATCTGATATTGCTCCCACGAACTCTTGACATCTTCTTTTGAAATTGGCATGGCTTTATTTTAAAACGCCCAATCTTGATAAAGGTTCCCTTTCTTTGAGGGATGAGGGACATTAAATGAAGTTGAAATTTATGACACCAACACAAGCCAGTAAGGATCAACATAGGCTGAAGGAGAAAATAGAAAAAGAAGGAATAGAAAAGGAAGAAATATAAACTGTGGAAGGAATGGAAATTAAAGAAAAAGAAAAGGAAGAAAAGATAAAGATGGTGGAAAAGGTAGTAGAGAAACAAGGTGTTTAATCAAAGGCCTCCCATGTTTAGTTGCATTCGTTTACGAAAACGACAACACTGTTGTAAGCCAAAGATTAGTGGAGAAACTCAAGTTACCAACAACCATTCACTCGAATCAACCAAGGATCAAATTCAGTACGGGACACTGTGTGCAAGAAATATTATCTGATATTGCTCACACAAACTCTTGTCATCTTCTTTTGAGATTGGCATGGCTTCATTTTAAAACGCTCAATCTTGATAAAGGTCCCCTTTATTTGAGGCATGAGGGACATGAAATGAAGTTGAAATTTATGACACCAAGACAAGCTAGTAAGGATCAACATAGGCTGAAGGAGAAAATAGAAAAAGAAGGAATAGAAAAGGAAGAAATATAAACTGTGGAAGGAATGGAAATTAAAGAAAAAGAAAAGGAAGAAAAGATAAAGATGGTGGAAAAGGTAGTAGAGAAACAAGGTGTTTAATCAAAGGCCTCCCATGTTTAGTTGCATTCGTTTACGAAAACGACAACACTGTTGTAAGCCAAAGATTAGTGGAGAAACTCAAGTTACCAACAACCATTCACTCGAATCAACCAAGGATCAAATTCAGTACGGGACACTGTGTGCAAGAAGTATTATCTGATATTGCTCACACAAACTCTTGTCATCTTCTTTTGAGATTGGCATGGCTTCATTTTAAAACGCTCAATCTTGATAAAGGTCCCCTTTATTTGAGGCATGAGGGACATGAAATGAAGTTGAAATTTATGACACCAAGACAAGCTAGTAAGGATCAACATAGGCTGAAGGAGAAAATAGAAAAAGAAAGAATAGAAAAGGAAGAAATATAAACTGTGGAAGGAATGGAAATTGAAGAAAAAGAAAAGGAAGAAAAGGTAAAGATGATGGAAAAGCTAGTAGAGAAACAAGGTGTTTAATCAAAGCCAACCATGTTTAGTTGCATTCGTTTACGAAAGCGACAACACTGTTGTAAGCCAAAGATCGGTGGAGAAACTCAAATTACCAACAAGCTTTCACTAGAATCAAGCAAGGATCAAATTCAGTACGGGACAATGTGTGAAAGAAGTATTATGTGATATTTCTCCCACGAACTCTTGTCATCTTCTTTTGAGATTGGCATGGCTTTATTTTAAAACACTCAATCTTGATAAAGGTTCCCTTTATTTGAGAGATGAGGGACATGAAATGAAGTTGAAATTTATGACACCAACACAGTAAGGATCAACATAGGCTGAAGGAGAAAATAGAAAAAGAAGGAATAGAAAAGGAAGGAATATAAACTGTGGAAGGAATGGAAATTAAAGAAAAAGAAAAGGAAGAAAAGATAAAGATGGTGGAAAAGGTAGTAGAGAAACAAGGTGTTTAATCAAAGGCCTCCCATGTTTAGTTGCATTCGTTTACGAAAGCGACAACACTGTTGTAAGCCAAAGATTGGTGGAGAAACTCAAGTTACCAACAAGCTTTCACTCGAATCAAGCAAGGATCAAATTCAGTACGGCACAATGTGTGAAAGAAGTATTATGTGATATTGCTTCCATGAACTCTTGTCATCTTCTTTTGAGATTGGCATGGCTTCATTTTAAAACGCTCAATCTTGATCAAGGTTCCCTTTATTAGAGGCATGAGGGACATGAAATGAAGTTGAAATTTATGACACCAAGACAAGCCAGTAAGGATCAATATAGGCTGAAGGAGAAAATAGAAAAAGAAAGAATAGAAAAAGAAGAATTATAAATTGTGGAAGGAATGGAAACTGAAGAAAAAGAAAAAGGAAGAAAAGATAAAGATGATGGAAAAGCTAGTAGAGAAACAAGGTGTTTAATCAAAGATCACCCATGTTTACTTGCATTCGTTTACGAAAGCGACAACACTGTTGTAAGCCAAAGATTGGTGGAGAAACTCATGTTACCAACAAGCTTTCACTCGAATCAAGCAAGGATCAAATTCAGTACGGCACAATGTGTGAAAGAAGTATTATGTGATATTGCTTCCATGAACTTTTGTCATCTTCTTTTGAGATTGGCATGGCTTCATTTTAAAACGCTCAATCTTGATAAAGGTTCCCTTTATTTGAGGGATGAGGGACATGAAATGAAGTTGAAATTTATGACACCAACACAAGCCAGTAAGGATCAACATAGGTTGAAGGAGAAAATAGAAAAAGAAGGAATAGAAAAGGAAGAAATATAAACTGTGGAAGGAATGGAAATTAAAGAAAAAGAAAAGGAAGAAAAGATAAAGATGATGGAAAAGGTAGTAGAGAAACAAGGTGTTTAATCAAAGACCACCCATGTTTAGTTGCATTCGTTTACGAAAGTGACAACACTATTGTAAGCCAAAGACTGGTGGAGAAACTCAAGTTACCAACAAGCTTTCACTCGAATCAAGCAAGGATCAAATTCAGTACGGCACAATGTGTGAAAGAAGTATTATGTGATATTGCTCCCACGAACTCTTGTCATCTTCTTTTGAGATTGCCATGGCTTTATTTTAAAACGCTCAATCTTGATAAAGGTTCCCTTTATTTGAGGGATGAGGGACATGAAATAAAGTATAAATTTATGACACCAACACAAGCCAGTAAGGATCAACATAGGCTGAAGGAGAAAATAGAAAAAGAAGCAATACAAAAGGAAGAAATATAAATTATGGAAGGAATGGTAATTAAAGAAAAAGAAAAGGAAGAAAAGATAAAGATGGTGGAAAAGGTAGTAGAGAAACAAGGTGTTTAATCAAAGGCCTCCCATGTTTAGTTGCATTCGTTTACGAAAACGACAACACTGTTGTAAGCCAAAGATTAGTGGAGAAACTCAAGTTACCAACAACCATTCACTCGAATCAACCAAGGATCAAATTCAGTACGGGACACTGTGTGCAACAAGTATTATCTGATATTGCTCACACAAACTCTTGTCATCTTCTTTTGAGATTGGCATGGCTTCATTTTAAAACGCTCAATCTTGATAAAGGTCCCCTTTATTTGAGGCATGAGGGACATGAAATGAAGTTGAAATTTATGACACCAAGACAAGCTAGTAAGGATCAACATAGGCTGAAGTAGAAAATAGAAACAGAAAGAATAGAAAAGGAAGAAATATAAACTATGGAAGGAATGGAAATTGAAGAAAAAGAAAAGGAAGAAAAGATAAAGATGATGGAAAAGCTAGTAGAGAAACAAGGTGTTTAATCAAAGCCACCCATGTTTAGTTGCATTCGTTTACGAAAGCGACAACACTGTTGTAAGCCAAAGATCGGTGGAGAAACTCAAATTACCAACAAGCTTTCACTCGAATCAAGCAAGGATCAAATTCAGTACGGGACAATGTGTGAAAGAAGTACTATGTGATATTGCTCCCACGAACACTTGTCATCTTCTTTTGAGATTGGCATGGCTTTATTTTAAAACGCTCAATCTTGATAAAGGTTCCCTTTATTTGAGGGATGAGGGACATGAAATGAAGTTGAAATTTATGACACCAACACAAGCCAGTAAGGATCAACATTGGCTGAAGGAGAAAATAGAAAAAGAAGGAATAGAAAAGGAAGAAATATAAACTGTGGAAGGAATGGAAATTAAAGAAGAAGAAAAGGAAGAAAAGATAAAGATGATGGAAAAGGTAGTAGAGAAACAAGGTGTTTAATCAAAGACCACCCATGTTTAGTTGCATTCGTTTACGAAAGCGACAACACTGTTGTAAGCCAAAGACTGGTGGAGAAACTCAAGTTACCAACAAGCTTTCACTCGAATCAAGCAAGGATCAAATTCAGTACGGCACAATGTGTGAAAGAAGTATTATGTGATATTGCTCCCACGAACTCTTGTCATCTTCTTTTGAGATTGGCATGACTTTATTTTAAAACGCTCAATCTTGATAAAGGTTCCCTTTATTTGAGGGATGAGGGACATGAAATGAAGTTGAAATTTATGACACCAACACAAGCCAGTAAGGATCAACATTGGCTGAAGGAGAAAATAGAAAAAGAAGGAATAGAAAAGGAAGGAATATAAACTGTGGAAGGAATGGAAATTAAAGAAAAAGAAAAGGAAGAAAAGATAAAGATGGTGGAAAAGGTAGTAGAGAAACAAGGTGTTTAATCAAAGGCCTCCCATGTTTAGTTGCATTCGTTTACGAAAGCGACAACACTGTTGTAAGCCAAAGATTGGTGGAGAAACTCAAGTTACCAACAAGCTTTCACTCGAATCAAGCAAGGATCAAATTCAGTACGGCACAATGTGTGAAAGAAGTATTATGTGATATTGCTTCCATGAACTCTTGTCATCTTCTTTTGAGATTGGCATGGCTTTATTTTAAAACACTCAATCTTGATAAAGGTTCCCTTTATTTGAGAGATGAGGGACATGAAATGAAGTTGAAATTTATGACACCAACACAAGCCAGTAAGGATCAACATAGGCTGAAGGAGAAAATAGAAAAAGAAAGAATAGAAAAAGAAGAATTATAAATTGTGGAAGGAATGGAAACTGAAGAAAAAGAAAAAGGAAGAAAAGATAAAGATGATGGAAAAGGTAGTAGAGAAACAAGGTGTTTAATCAAAGATCACCCATGTTTACTTGCATTCGTTTACGAAAGCGACAACACTGTTGTAAGCCAAAGATTGGTGGAGAAACTCATGTTACCAACAAGCTTTCACTCGAATCAAGCAAGGATCAAATTCAGTACGGCACAATGTGTGAAAGAAGTATTATGTGATATTGCTTCCATGAACTTTTGTCATCTTCTTTTGAGATTGGCATGGCTTCATTTTAAAACGCTCAATCTTGATAAAGGTTCCCTTTATTTGAGGGATGAGGGACATGAAATGAAGTTGAAATTTATGACACCAACACAAGCCAGTAAGGATCAACATAGGTTGAAGGAGAAAATAGAAAAAGAAGGAATAGAAAAGGAAGAAATATAAACTGTGGAAGGAATGGAAATTGAAGAAAAAGAAAAGGAAGAAAAGATAAAGATGATGGAAAAGCTAGTAGAGAAACAAGGTGTTTAATCAAAGCCACCCATGTTTAGTTGCATTCGTTTACGAAAGCGACAACACTGTTGTAAGCCAAAGATCGGTGGAGAAACTCAAATTACCAACAAGCTTTCACTCGAATCAAGCAAGGATCAAATTCAGTACGGGACAATGTGTGAAAGAAGTATTATGTGATATTGCTCCCACGAACTCTTGTCATCTTCTTTTGAGATTGGCATGGCTTTATTTTAAAACGCTCAATCTTGATAAAGGTTCCCTTTATTTGAGGGATGAGGGACATGAAATGAAGTTGAAATTTATGACACCAACACAAGCCAGTAAGGATCAACATTGGCTGAAGGAGAAAATAGAAAAAGAGGGAATAGAAAAGGAAGGAATATAAACTGTGGAAGGAATGGAAATTAAAGAAAAAGAAAAGGAAGAAAAGATAAAGATGGTGGAAAAGGTAGTAGAGAAACAAGGTGTTTAATCAAAGGCCTCCCATGTTTAGTTGCATTCGTTTACGAAAGCGACAACACTGTTGTAAGCCAAAGATTGGTGGAGAAACTCAAGTTACCAACAAGCTTTCACTCGAATCAAGCAAGGATCAAATTCAGTACGGCACAATGTGTGAAAGAAGTATTATGTGATATTGCTTCCATGAACTCTTGTCATCTTCTTTTGAGATTGGCATGGCTTCATTTTAAAATGCTCAATCTTGATCAAGGTTCCCTTTATTAGAGGCATGAGGGACATGAAATGAAGTTGAAATTTATGACACCAAGACAAGCCAGTAAGGATCAATATAGGCTGAAGGAGAAAATAGAAAAAGAAAGAATAGAAAAAGAAGAAATATAAATTGTGGAAGGAATGGAAACTGAAGAAAAAGAAAAAGGAAGAAAAGATAAAGATGATGGAAAAGCTAGTAGAGAAACAAGGTGTTTAATCAAAGATCACCCATGTTTACTTGCATTCGTTTACGAAAGCGACAACACTGTTGTAAGCCAAAGATTGGTGGAGAAACTCATGTTACCAACAAGCTTTCACTCGAATCAAGCAAGGATCAAATTCAGTACGGCACAATGTGTGAAAGAAGTATTATGTGATATTGCTTCCATGAACTTTTGTCATCTTCTTTTGAGATTGGCATGGCTTCATTTTAAAACGCTCAATCTTGATAAAGGTTCCCTTTATTTGAGGGATGAGGGACATGAAATGAAGTTGAAATTTATGACACCAACACAAGCCAGTAAGGATCAACATAGGTTCAAGGAGAAAATAGAAAAAGAAGGAATAGAAAAGGAAGAAATATAAACTGTGGAAGGAATGGAAATTAAAGAAGAAGAAAAGGAAGAAAAGATAAAGATGATGGAAAAGGGAGTAGAGAAACAAGGTGTTTAATCAAAGACCACCCATGTTTAGTTGCATTCGTTTACGAAAGTGACAACACTATTGTAAGCCAAAGACTGGTGTTGAAACTCAAGTTACCAACAAGCTTTCACTCGAATCAAGCAAGGATCAAATTCAGTACGGCACAATAGTATTATGTGATATTGCTCCCACGAACTCTTGTCATCTTCTTTTGAGATTGGCATGGCTTTATTTTAAAACGCTCAATCTTGATAAAGGTTCCCTTTATTAGAGGGATGAGGGACATGAAATGAAGTTGAAATTTATGACACCAACACAAGCCAGTAAGGATCAACATAGGCTGAAGGAGAAAATAGAAAAAGAAGCAATACAAAAGGAAGAAATATAAATTATGGAAGGAATGGTAATTAAAGAAAAAGAAAAGGAAGAAAAGATAAAGATGGTGGAAAAGGTAGTAGAGAAACAAGGTGTTTAATCAAAGGCCTCCCATGTTTAGTTGCATTCGTTTACGAAAACGACAACACTGTTGTAAGCCAAAGATTAGTGGAGAAACTCAAGTTACCAACAACCATTCACTCGAATCAACCAAGGATCAAATTCAGTACGGGACACTGTGTGCAACAAGTATTATCTGATATTGCTCACACAAACTCTTGTCATCTTCTTTTGAGATTGGCATGGCTTCATTTTAAAACGCTCAATCTTGATAAAGGTCCCCTTTATTTGAGGCATGAGGGACATGAAATGAAGTTGAAATTTATGACACCAAGACAAGCTAGTAAGGATCAACATAGGCTGAAGGAGAAAATAGAAAAAGAAAGGATAGAAAAGGAAGAAATATAAACTATGGAAGGAATGGAAATTGAAGAAAAAGAAAAGGAAGAAAAGATAAAGATGATGGAAAAGCTAGTAGAGAAACAAGGTGTTTAATCAAAGCCACCCATGTTTAGTTGCATTCGTTTACGAAAGCGACAACACTGTTGTAAGCCAAAGATCGGTGGAGAAACTCAAATTACCAACAAGCTTTCACTCGAATCAAGCAAGGATCAAATTCAGTACGGGACAATGTGTGAAAGAAGTACTATGTGATATTGCTCCCACGAACACTTGTCATCTTCTTTTGAGATTGGCATGGCTTTATTTTAAAACGCTCAATCTTGATAAAGGTTCCCTTTATTTGAGGGATGAGGGACATGAAATGAAGTTGAAATTTATGACACCAACACAAGCCAGTAAGGATCAACATTGGCTGAAGGAGAAAATAGAAAAAGAAGGAATAGAAAAGGAAGAAATATAAACTGTGGAAGGAATGGAAATTAAAGAAGAAGAAAAGGAAGAAAAGATAAAGATGATGGAAAAGGTAGTAGAGAAACAAGGTGTTTAATCAAAGACCACCCATGTTTAGTTGCATTCGTTTACGAAAGCGACAACACTGTTGTAAGCCAAAGACTGGTGGAGAAACTCAAGTTACCAACAAGCTTTCACTCGAATCAAGCAAGGATCAAATTCAGTACGGCACAATGTGTGAAAGAAGTATTATGTGATATTGCTCCCACGAACTCTTGTCATCTTCTTTTGAGATTGGCATGACTTTATTTTAAAACGCTCAATCTTGATAAAGGTTCCCTTTATTTTAGGGATGAGGGACATGAAATGAAGTTGAAATTTATGACACCAACACAAGCCAGTAAGGATCAACATTGGCTGAAGGAGAAAATAGAAAAAGAAGGAATAGAAAAGGAAGGAATATAAACTGTGGAAGGAATGGAAATTAAAGAAAAAGAAAAGGAAGAAAAGATAAAGATGGTGGAAAAGGTAGTAGAGAAACAAGGTGTTTAATCAAAGGCCTCCCATGTTTAGTTGCATTCGTTTACGAAAGCGACAACACTGTTGTAAGCCAAAGATTGGTGGAGAAACTCAAGTTACCAACAAGCTTTCACTCGAATCAAGCAAGGATCAAATTCAGTACGGCACAATGTGTGAAAGAAGTATTATGTGATATTGCTTCCATGAACTCTTGTCATCTTCTTTTGAGATTGGCATGGCTTCATTTTAAAACGCTCAATCTTGATCAAGGTTCCCTTTATTAGAGGCATGAGGGACATGAAATGAAGTTGAAATTTATGACACCAAGACAAGCCAGTAAGGATCAATATAGGCTGAAGGAGAAAATAGAAAAAGAAAGAATAGAAAAAGAAGAAATATAAATTGTGGAAGGAATGGAAACTGAAGAAAAAGAAAAAGGAAGAAAAGATAAAGATGATGGAAAAGCTAGTAGAGAAACAAGGTGTTTAATCAAAGATCACCCATGTTTACTTGCATTCGTTTACGAAAGCGACAACACTGTTGTAAGCCAAAGATTGGTGGAGAAACTCATGTTACCAACAAGCTTTCACTCGAATCAAGCAAGGATCAAATTCAGTACGGCACAATGTGTGAAAGAAGTATTATGTGATATTGCTTCCATGAACTTTTGTCATCTTCTTTTGAGATTGGCATGGCTTCATTTTAAAACGCTCAATCTTGATAAAGGTTCCCTTTATTTGAGGGATGAGGGACATGAAATGAAGTTGAAATTTATGACACCAACACAAGCCAGTAAGGATCAACATAGGTTCAAGGAGAAAATAGAAAAAGAAGGAATAGAAAAGGAAGAAATATAAACTGTGGAAGGAATGGAAATTAAAGAAGAAGAAAAGGAAGAAAAGATAAAGATGATGGAAAAGGGAGTAGAGAAACAAGGTGTTTAATCAAAGACCACCCATGTTTAGTTGCATTCGTTTACGAAAGTGACAACACTATTGTAAGCCAAAGACTGGTGTTGAAACTCAAGTTACCAACAAGCTTTCACTCGAATCAAGCAAGGATCAAATTCAGTACGGCACAATAGTATTATGTGATATTGCTCCCACGAACTCTTGTCATCTTCTTTTGAGATTGGCATGGCTTTATTTTAAAACGCTCAATCTTGATAAAGGTTCCCTTTATTTGAGGGATGAGGGACATGAAATGAAGTTGAAATTTATGACACCAACACAAGCCAGTAAGGATCAACATAGGCTGAAGGAGAAAATAGAAAAAGAAGCAATACAAAAGGAAGAAATATAAATTATGGAAGGAATGGTAATTAAAGAAAAAGAAAAGGAAGAAAAGATAAAGATGGTGGAAAAGGTAGTAGAGAAACAAGGTGTTTAATCAAGGCCTCCCATGTTTAGTTGCATTCGTTTACGAAAACGACAACACTGTTGTAAGCCAAAGATTAGTGGAGAAACTCAAGTTACCAACAACCATTCACTCGAATCAACCAAGGATCAAATTCAGTACGGGACACTGTGTGCAACAAGTATTATCTGATATTGCTCACACAAACTCTTGTCATCTTCTTTTGAGATTGGCATGGCTTCATTTTAAAACGCTCAATCTTGATAAAGGTCCCCTTTATTTGAGGCATGAGGGACATGAAATGAAGTTGAAATTTATGACACCAAGACAAGCTAGTAAGGATCAACATAGGCTGAAGGAGAAAATAGAAAAAGAAAGAATAGAAAAGGAAGAAATATAAACTATGGAAGGAATGGAAATTGAAGAAAAAGAAAAGGAAGAAAAGATAAAGATGATGGAAAAGCTAGTAGAGAAACAAGGTGTTTAATCAAAGCCACCCATGTTTAGTTGCATTCGTTTACGAAAGCGACAACACTGTTGTAAGCCAAAGATCGGTGGAGAAACTCAAATTACCAACAAGCTTTCACTCGAATCAAGCAAGGATCAAATTCAGTACGGGACAATGTGTGAAAGAAGTACTATGTGATATTGCTCCCACGAACACTTGTCATCTTCTTTTGAGATTGGCATGGCTTTATTTTAAAACGCTCAATCTTGATAAAGGTTCCCTTTATTTGAGGGATGAGGGACATGAAATGAAGTTGAAATTTATGACACCAACACAAGCCAGTAAGGATCAACATTGGCTGAAGGAGAAAATAGAAAAAGAAGGAATAGAAAAGGAAGGAATATAAACTGTGGAAGGAATGGAAATTAAAGAAAAAGAAAAGGAAGAAAAGATAAAGATGGTGGAAAAGGTAGTAGAGAAACAAGGTGTTTAATCAAAGGCCTCCCATGTTTAGTTGCATTCGTTTACGAAAGCGACAACACTGTTGAAAGCCAAAGATTGGTGGAGAAACTCAAGTTACCAACAAGCTTTGACTCGAATCAAGCAAGGATCAAATTCAGTACGGCACAATGTGTGAAAGAAGTATTATGTGATATTGCTTCCATGAACTCTTGTCATCTTCTTTTGAGATTGGCATGGCTTCATTTTAAAACGCTCAATCTTGATCAAGGTTCCCTTTATTAGAGGCATGAGGGACATGAAATGAAGTTGAAATTTATGACACCAAGACAAGCCAGTAAGGATCAATATAGGCTGAAGGAGAAAATAGAAAAAGAAAGAATAGAAAAAGAAGAAATATAAATTGTGGAAGGAATAGAAACTGAAGAAAAAGAGAAAGGAAGAAAAGATAAAGATGATGGAAAAGCTAGTAGAGAAACAAGGTGTTTAATCAAAGATCACCCATGTTTACTTGCATTTGTTTACGAAAGCGACAACACTGTTGTAAGCCAAAGATTGGTGGAGAAACTCATGTTACCAACAAGCTTTCACTCGAATCAAGCAAGGATCAAATTCAGTACGGCACAATGTGTGAAAGAAGTATTATGTGATATTGCTTCCATGAACTTTTGTCATCTTCTTTTGAGATTGGCATGGCTTCATTTTAAAACGCTCAATCTTGGTAAAGGTTCCCTTTATTTGAGGGATGAGGGACATGAAATGAAGTTGAAATTTATGACACCAACACAAGCCAGTAAGGATCAACATAGGTTCAAGGAGAAAATAGAAAAAGAAGGAATAGAAAAGGAAGAAATATAAACTGTGGAAGGAATGGAAATTAAAGAAGAAGAAAAGGAAGAAAAGATAAAGATGATGGAAAAGGTAGTAGAGAAACAAGGTGTTTAATCAAAGACCACCCATGTTTAGTTGCATTCGTTTACGAAAGTGACAACACTATTGTAAGCCAAAGACTGGTGGAGAAACTCAAGTTACCAACAAGCTTTCACTCGAATCAAGCAAGGATCAAATTCAATACGGCACAATGTGTGAAAGAAGTATTATGTGATATTGCTCCCACGAACTCTTGTCATCTTCTTTTGAGATTGGCATGGCTTTATTTTAAAACGCTCAATCTTGATAAAGGTTCCCTTTATTTGAGGGATGAGGGACATGAAATGAAGTTGAAATTTATGACACCAACACAAGCCAGTAAGGATCAACATAGGCTGAAGGAAAAAATAGAAAAAGAAGCAATACAAAAGGAAGAAATATAAATTATGGAAGGAATGGTAATTAAAGAAAAAGAAAAGGAAGAAAAGATAAAGATGGTGGAAAAGGTAGTAGAGAAACAAGGTGTTTAATCAAAGGCCTCCCATGTTTAGTTGCATTCGTTTACGAAAACGACAACACTGTTGTAAGCCAAAGATTAGTGGAGAAACTCAAGTTACCAACAACCATTCACTTGAATCAACCAAGGATCAAATTCAGTACGGGACACTGTGTGCAACAAGTATTATCTGATATTGCTCACACAAACTCTTGTCATCTTCTTTTGAGATTGGCATGGCTTCATTTTAAAACGCTCAATCTTGATAAAGGTCCCCTTTATTTGAGGCATGAGGGACATGAAATGAAGTTGAAATTTATGACACCAAGACAAGCTAGTAAGGATCAACATAGGCTGAAGGAGAAAATAGAAAAAGAAAGAATAGAAAAGGAAGAAATATAAACTGTGGAAGGAATGGAAATTGAAGAAAAAGAAAAGGAAGAAAAGATAAAGATGATGGAAAAGCTAGTAGAGAAACAAGGTGTTTAATCAAAGCCACCCATGTTTAGTTGCATTCGTTTACGAAAGCGACAACACTGTTGTAAGCCAAAGATCGGTGGAGAAACTCAAATTACCAACAAGCTTTCACTCGAATCAAGCAAGGATCAAATTCAGTACGGGACAATGTGTGAAAGAAGTATTATGTGATATTGCTCCCACGAACTCTTGTCATCTTCTTTTGAGATTGGCATGGCTTTATTTTAAAACGCTTAATCTTGATCAAGGTTCCCTTTATTTGAGGGATGAGGGACATGAAATGAAGTTGAAATTTATGACACCAACACAAGCCAGTAAGGATCAACATTGGCTGAAGGAGAAAATAGAAAAAGAAGGAATAGAAAAGGAAGGAATATAAACTGTGGAAGGAATGGAAATTAAAGAAAAAGAAAAGGAAGAAAAGATAAAGATGGTGGAAAAGGTAGTAGAGAAACAAGGTGTTTAATCAAAGGCCTCCCATGTTTAGTTGCATTCGTTTACGAAAGCGACAACACTGTTGAAAGCCAAAGATTGGTGGAGAAACTCAAGTTACCAACAAGCTTTCACTCGAATCAAGCAAGGATCAAATTCAGTACGGCACAATGTGTGAAAGAAGTATTATGTGATATTGCTTCCATGAACTTTTGTCATCTTCTTTTGAGATTGGCATGGCTTCATTTTAAAACGCTCAATCTTGGTAAAGGTTCCCTTTATTGGAGGGATGAGGGACATGAAATGAAGTTGAAATTTATGACACCAACACAAGCCAGTAAGGATCAACATAGGTTCAAGGAGAAAATAGAAAAAGAAGGAATAGAAAAGGAAGAAATATAAACTGTGGAAGGAATGGAAATTAAAGAAGAAGAAAAGGAAGAAAAGATAAAGATGATGGAAAAGGTAGTAGAGAAACAAGGTGTTTAATCAAAGGCCTCCCATGTTTAGTTGCATTCGTTTACGAAAGCGACAACACTGTTGAAAGCCAAAGATTGGTGGAGAAACTCAAGTTACCAACAAGCTTTCACTCGAATCAAGCAAGGATCAAATTCAGTACGGCACAATGTGTGAAAGAAGTATTACGTGATATTGCTTCCATGAACTCTTGTCATCTTCTTTTGAGATTGGCATGGCTTCATTTTAAAACGCTCAATCTTGATCAAGGTTCCCTTTATTAGAGGCATGAGGGACATGAAATGAAGTTGAAATTTATGACACCAAGACAAGCCAGTAAGGATCAATATAGGCTGAAGGAGAAAATAGAAAAAGAAAGAATAGAAAAAGAAGAAATATAAATTGTGGAAGGAATAGAAACTGAAGAAAAAGAGAAAGGAAGAAAAGATAAAGATGATGGAAAAGCTAGTAGAGAAACAAGGTGTTTAATCAAAGATCACCCATGTTTACTTGCATTTGTTTACGAAAGCGACAACACTGTTGTAAGCCAAAGATTGGTGGAGAAACTCATGTTACCAACAAGCTTTCACTCGAATCAAGCAAGGATCAAATTCAGTACGGCACAATGTGTGAAAGAAGTATTATGTGATATTGCTTCCATGAACTTTTGTCATCTTCTTTTGAGATTGGCATGGCTTCATTTTAAAACGCTCAATCTTGGTAAAGGTTCCCTTTATTTGAGGGATGAGGGACATGAAATGAAGTTGAAATTTATGACACCAACACAAGCCAGTAAGGATCAACATAGGTTCAAGGAGAAAATAGAAAAAGAAGGAATAGAAAAGGAAGAAATATAAACTGTGGAAGGAATGGAAATTAAAGAAGAAGAAAAGGAAGAAAAGATAAAGATGATGGAAAAGGTAGTAGAGAAACAAGGTGTTTAATCAAAGACCACCCATGTTTAGTTGCATTCGTTTACGAAAGTGACAACACTATTGTAAGCCAAAGACTGGTGGAGAAACTCAAGTTACCAACAAGCTTTCACTCGAATCAAGCAAGGATCAAATTCAATACGGCACAATGTGTGAAAGAAGTATTATGTGATATTGCTCCCACGAACTCTTGTCATCTTCTTTTGAGATTGGCATGGCTTTATTTTAAAACGCTCAATCTTGATAAAGGTTCCCTTTATTTGAGGGATGAGGGACATGAAATGAAGTTGAAATTTATGACACCAACACAAGCCAGTAAGGATCAACATAGGCTGAAGGAAAAAATAGAAAAAGAAGCAATACAAAAGGAAGAAATATAAATTATGGAAGGAATGGTAATTAAAGAAAAAGAAAAGGAAGAAAAGATAAAGATGGTGGAAAAGGTAGTAGAGAAACAAGGTGTTTAATCAAAGGCCTCCCATGTTTAGTTGCATTCGTTTACGAAAGCGACAACACTGTTGTAAGCCAAAGATTAGTGGAGAAACTCAAGTTACCAACAACCATTCACTTGAATCAACCAAGGATCAAATTCAGTACGGGACACTGTGTGCAACAAGTATTATCTGATATTGCTCACACAAACTCTTGTCATCTTCTTTTGAGATTGGCATGGCTTCATTTTAAAACGCTCAATCTTGATAAAGGTCCCCTTTATTTGAGGCATGAGGGACATGAAATGAAGTTGAAATTTATGACACCAAGACAAGCTAGTAAGGATCAACATAGGCTGAAGGAGAAAATAGAAAAAGAAAGAATAGAAAAGGAAGAAATATAAACTGTGGAAGGAATGGAAATTGAAGAAAAAGAAAAGGAAGAAAAGATAAAGATGATGGAAAAGCTAGTAGAGAAACAAGGTGTTTAATCAAAGCCACCCATGTTTAGTTGCATTCGTTTACGAAAGCGACAACACTGTTGTAAGCCAAAGATCGGTGGAGAAACTCAAATTACCAACAAGCTTTCACTCGAATCAAGCAAGGATCAAATTCAGTACGGGACAATGTGTGAAAGAAGTATTATGTGATATTGCTCCCACGAACTCTTGTCATCTTCTTTTGAGATTGGCATGGCTTTATTTTAAAACGCTTAATCTTGATCAAGGTTCCCTTTATTTGAGGGATGAGGGACATGAAATGAAGTTGAAATTTATGACACCAACACAAGCCAGTAAGGATCAACATTGGCTGAAGGAGAAAATAGAAAAAGAAGGAATAGAAAAGGAAGGAATATAAACTGTGGAAGGAATGGAAATTAAAGAAAAAGAAAAGGAAGAAAAGATAAAGATGGTGGAAAAGGTAGTAGAGAAACAAGGTGTTTAATCAAAGGCCTCCCATGTTTAGTTGCATTCGTTTACGAAAGCGACAACACTGTTGAAAGCCAAAGATTGGTGGAGAAACTCAAGTTACCAACAAGCTTTCACTCGAATCAAGCAAGGATCAAATTCAGTACGGCACAATGTGTGAAAGAAGTATTATGTGATATTGCTTCCATGAACTTTTGTCATCTTCTTTTGAGATTGGCATGGCTTCATTTTAAAACGCTCAATCTTGGTAAAGGTTCCCTTTATTGGAGGGATGAGGGACATGAAATGAAGTTGAAATTTATGACACCAACACAAGCCAGTAAGGATCAACATAGGTTCAAGGAGAAAATAGAAAAAGAAGGAATAGAAAAGGAAGAAATATAAACTGTGGAAGGAATGGAAATTAAAGAAGAAGAAAAGGAAGAAAAGATAAAGATGATGGAAAAGGTAGTAGAGAAACAAGGTGTTTAATCAAAGGCCTCCCATGTTTAGTTGCATTCGTTTACGAAAGCGACAACACTGTTGAAAGCCAAAGATTGGTGGAGAAACTCAAGTTACCAACAAGCTTTCACTCGAATCAGGCAAGGATCAAATTCAGTACGGCACAATGTGTGAAAGAAGTATTACGTGATATTGCTTCGACGAACTCTTGTCATCTTCTTTTGAGATTGGCATGGCTTTATTTTAAAACGCTCAATCTTGATAAAGGTTCCCTTTATTTGAGGGATGAGGGACATGAAATGAAGTTGAAATTTATGACACCAACACAAGCCAGTAAGGATCAACATAGGCTGAAGGAAAAAATAGAAAAAGAAGCAATACAAAAGGAAGAAATATAAATTATGGAAGGAATGGTAATTAAAGAAAAAGAAAAGGAAGAAAAGATAAAGATGGTGGAAAAGGAAGTAGAGAAACAAGGTGTTTAATCAAAGGCCTCCCATGTTTAGTTGCATTCGTTTACGAAAACGACAACACTGTTGTAAGCCAAAGATTAGTGGAGAAACTCAAGTTACCAACAACCATTCACTCGAATCAACCAAAGATCAAATTCAGTACGGGACACTGTGTGCAATAAGTATTATCTGATATTGCTCACACAAACTCTTGTCATCTTCTTTTGAGATTGACATGGCTTCATTTTAAAACGCTCAATCTTGATAAAGGTCCCCTTTATTTGAGGCATGAGGGACATGAAATGAAGTGGAAATTTATGACACCAAGACAAGCTAGTAAGGATCAACATAGGCTGAAGGAGAAAATAGAAAAAGAAAGAATAGAAAAGGAAGAAATATAAACTGTGGAAGGAATGGAAATTGAAGAAAAAGAAAAGGAAGAAAAGATAAAGATGATGGAAAAGCTAGTAGAGAAACAAGGTGTTTAATCAAAGATCACCCATGTTTACTTGCATTTGTTTACGAAAGCGACAACACTGTTGTAAGCCAAAGATTGGTGGAGAAACTCATGTTACCAACAAGCTTTCACTCGAATCAAGCAAGGATCAAATTCAGTACGGCACAATGTGTGAAAGAAGTATTATGTGATATTGCTTCCATGAACTTTTGTCATCTTCTTTTGAGATTGGCATGGCTTCATTTTAAAACGCTCAATCTTGGTAAAGGTTCCCTTTATTTGAGGGATGAGGGACATGAAATGAAGTTGAAATTTATGACACCAACACAAGCCAGTAAGGATCAACATAGGTTCAAGGAGAAAATAGAAAAAGAAGGAATAGAAAAGGAAGAAATATAAACTGTGGAAGGAATGGAAATTAAAGAAGAAGAAAAGGAAGAAAAGATAAAGATGATGGAAAAGGTAGTAGAGAAACAAGGTGTTTAATCAAAGACCACCCATGTTTAGTTGCATTCGTTTACGAAAGTGACAACACTATTGTAAGCCAAAGACTGGTGGAGAAACTCAAGTTACCAACAAGCTTTCACTCGAATCAAGCAAGGATCAAATTCAATACGGCACAATGTGTGAAAGAAGTATTATGTGATATTGCTCCCACGAACTCTTGTCATCTTCTTTTGAGATTGGCATGGCTTTATTTTAAAACGCTCAATCTTGATAAAGGTTCCCTTTATTTGAGGGATGAGGGACATGAAATGAAGTTGAAATTTATGACACCAACACAAGCCAGTAAGGATCAACATAGGCTGAAGGAAAAAATAGAAAAAGAAGCAATACAAAAGGAAGAAATATAAATTATGGAAGGAATGGTAATTAAAGAAAAAGAAAAGGAAGAAAAGATAAAGATGGTGGAAAAGGTAGTAGAGAAACAAGGTGTTTAATCAAAGGCCTCCCATGTTTAGTTGCATTCGTTTACGAAAGCGACAACACTGTTGTAAGCCAAAGATTAGTGGAGAAACTCAAGTTACCAACAACCATTCACTTGAATCAACCAAGGATCAAATTCAGTACGGGACACTGTGTGCAACAAGTATTATCTGATATTGCTCACACAAACTCTTGTCATCTTCTTTTGAGATTGGCATGGCTTCATTTTAAAACGCTCAATCTTGATAAAGGTCCCCTTTATTTGAGGCATGAGGGACATGAAATGAAGTTGAAATTTATGACACCAAGACAAGCTAGTAAGGATCAACATAGGCTGAAGGAGAAAATAGAAAAAGAAAGAATAGAAAAGGAAGAAATATAAACTGTGGAAGGAATGGAAATTGAAGAAAAAGAAAAGGAAGAAAAGATAAAGATGATGGAAAAGCTAGTAGAGAAACAAGGTGTTTAATCAAAGCCACCCATGTTTAGTTGCATTCGTTTACGAAAGCGACAACACTGTTGTAAGCCAAAGATCGGTGGAGAAACTCAAATTACCAACAAGCTTTCACTCGAATCAAGCAAGGATCAAATTCAGTACGGGACAATGTGTGAAAGAAGTATTATGTGATATTGCTCCCACGAACTCTTGTCATCTTCTTTTGAGATTGGCATGGCTTTATTTTAAAACGCTTAATCTTGATCAAGGTTCCCTTTATTTGAGGGATGAGGGACATGAAATGAAGTTGAAATTTATGACACCAACACAAGCCAGTAAGGATCAACATTGGCTGAAGGAGAAAATAGAAAAAGAAGGAATAGAAAAGGAAGGAATATAAACTGTGGAAGGAATGGAAATTAAAGAAAAAGAAAAGGAAGAAAAGATAAAGATGGTGGAAAAGGTAGTAGAGAAACAAGGTGTTTAATCAAAGGCCTCCCATGTTTAGTTGCATTCGTTTACGAAAGCGACAACACTGTTGAAAGCCAAAGATTGGTGGAGAAACTCAAGTTACCAACAAGCTTTCACTCGAATCAAGCAAGGATCAAATTCAGTACGGCACAATGTGTGAAAGAAGTATTATGTGATATTGCTTCCATGAACTTTTGTCATCTTCTTTTGAGATTGGCATGGCTTCATTTTAAAACGCTCAATCTTGGTAAAGGTTCCCTTTATTGGAGGGATGAGGGACATGAAATGAAGTTGAAATTTATGACACCAACACAAGCCAGTAAGGATCAACATAGGTTCAAGGAGAAAATAGAAAAAGAAGGAATAGAAAAGGAAGAAATATAAACTGTGGAAGGAATGGAAATTAAAGAAGAAGAAAAGGAAGAAAAGATAAAGATGATGGAAAAGGTAGTAGAGAAACAAGGTGTTTAATCAAAGGCCTCCCATGTTTAGTTGCATTCGTTTACGAAAGCGACAACACTGTTGAAAGCCAAAGATTGGTGGAGAAACTCAAGTTACCAACAAGCTTTCACTCGAATCAGGCAAGGATCAAATTCAGTACGGCACAATGTGTGAAAGAAGTATTACGTGATATTGCTTCGACGAACTCTTGTCATCTTCTTTTGAGATTGGCATGGCTTTATTTTAAAACGCTCAATCTTGATAAAGGTTCCCTTTATTTGAGGGATGAGGGACATGAAATGAAGTTGAAATTTATGACACCAACACAAGCCAGTAAGGATCAACATAGGCTGAAGGAAAAAATAGAAAAAGAAGCAATACAAAAGGAAGAAATATAAATTATGGAAGGAATGGTAATTAAAGAAAAAGAAAAGGAAGAAAAGATAAAGATGGTGGAAAAGGAAGTAGAGAAACAAGGTGTTTAATCAAAGGCCTCCCATGTTTAGTTGCATTCGTTTACGAAAACGACAACACTGTTGTAAGCCAAAGATTAGTGGAGAAACTCAAGTTACCAACAACCATTCACTCGAATCAACCAAAGATCAAATTCAGTACGGGACACTGTGTGCAATAAGTATTATCTGATATTGCTCACACAAACTCTTGTCATCTTCTTTTGAGATTGACATGGCTTCATTTTAAAACGCTCAATCTTGATAAAGGTCCCCTTTATTTGAGGCATGAGGGACATGAAATGAAGTGGAAATTTATGACACCAAGACAAGCTAGTAAGGATCAACATAGGCTGAAGGAGAAAATAGAAAAAGAAAGAATAGAAAAGGAAGAAATATAAACTGTGGAAGGAATGGAAATTGAAGAAAAAGAAAAGGAAGAAAAGATAAAGATGATGGAAAAGCTAGTAGAGAAACAAGGTGTTTAATCAAAGCCACCCATGTTTAGTTGCATTCGTTTACGAAAGCGACAACACTGTTGTAAGCCAAAGATCGGAGGAGAAACTCAAATTACCAACAAGCTTTCACTCGAATCAAGCAAGGATCAAATTCAGTACGGGACAATGTGTGAAAGAAGTATTATGTGATATTGCTCCCACGAACTCTTGTCATCTTCTTTTGAGATTGGCATGGCTTTATTTTAAAACGCTCAATCTTGATAAAGGTTCCCTTTATTTGAGGGATGAGGGACATGAAATGAAGTTGAAATTTATGACACCAACACAAGCCAGTAAGGATCAACATTGGCTGAAGGAGAAAATAGAAAAAGAAGGAATAGAAAAGGAAGGAATATAAACTGTGGAAGGAATGGAAATTAAAGAAAAAGAAAAGGAAGAAAAGATAAAGATGGTGGAAAAGGTAGTAGAGAAACAAGGTGTTTAATCAAAGGCCTCCCATGTTTAGTTGCATTCGTTTACGAAAGCGACAACACTGTTGAAAGCCAAAGATTGGTGGAGAAACTCAAGTTACCAACAAGCTTTCACTCGAATCAAGCAAGGATCAAATTCAGTACGGCACAATGTGTGAAAGAAGTATTATGTGATATTGCTTCCATGAACTGTTGTCTTCTTCTTTTGAGATTGGCATGGCTTCATTTTAAAACGCTCAATCTTGATCAAGGTTCCCTTTATTAGAGGCATGAGGGACATGAAATGAAGTTGAAATTTATGACACCAAGACAAGCCAGTAAGGATCAATATAGGCTGAAGGAGAAAATAGAAAAAGAAAGAATAGAAAAAGAAGAAATATAAATTGTGGAAGGAATGGAAACTGAAGAAAAAGAAAAAGGAAGAAAAGATAAAGATGATGGAAAAACTAGTAGAGAAACAAGGTGTTTAATCAAAGATCACCCATGTTTACTTGCATTCGTTTACGAAAGCGACAACACTGTTGTAAGTCAAAGATTGGTGGAGAAACTCATGTTACCAAAAAGCTTTCACTCGAATCAAGCAAGGATCAAATTCAGTACGGCACAATGTGTGAAAGAAGTATTATGTGATATTGCTTCCATGAACTTTTGTCATCTTCTTTTGAGATTGGCATGGCTTCATTTTAAAACGCTCAATCTTGATAAAGGTTCCCTTTATTTGAGGGATGAGGGACATGAAATGAAGTTGAAATTTATGACACCAACACAAGCCAGTAAGGATCAACATAGGTTCAAGGAGAAAATAGAAAAAGAAGGAATAGAAAAGGAAGAAATATAAACTGTGGAAGGAATGGAAATTAAAGAAGAAGAAAAGGAAGAAAAGATAAAGATGATGGAAAAGGTAGTAGAGAAACAAGGTGTTTAATCAAAGACCACCCATGTTTAGTTGCATTCGTTTACGAAAGTGACAACACTATTGTAAGCCAAAGACTGGTGGAGAAACTCAAGTTACCAACAAGCTTTCACTCGAATCAAGCAAGGATCAAATTCAGTACGGCACAATGTGTGAAAGAAGTATTATGTGATATTGCTCCCACGAACTCTTGTCATCTTCTTTTGAGATTGGCATGGCTTTATTTTAAAACGCTCAATCTTGATAAAGGTTCCCTTTATTTGAGGGATGAGGGACATGAAATAAAGTATAAATTTATGACACCAACACAAGCCAGTAAGGATCAACATAGGCTGAAGGAGAAAATAGAAAAAGAAGCAATACAAAAGGAAGAAATATAAATTATGGAAGGAATGGTAATTAAAGAAAAAGAAAAGGAAGAAAAGATAAAGATGGTGGAAAAGGTAGTAGAGAAACAAGGTGTTTAATCAAAGGCCTCCCATGTTTAGTTGCATTCGTTTACGAAAACGACAACACTGTTGTAAGCGAAAGATTAGTGGAGAAACTCAAGTTACCAACAACCATTCACTCGAATCAACCAAGGATCAAATTCAGTACGGGACACTGTGTGCAACAAGTATTATCTGATATTGCTCACACAAACTCTTGTCATCTTCTTTTGAGATTGGCATGGCTTCATTTTAAAACGCTCAATCTTGATAAAGGTCCCCTTTATTTGAGGCATGAGGGACATGAAATGAAGTTGAAATTTATGACACCAAGACAAGCTAGTAAGGATCAACATAGGCTGAAGGAGAAAATAGAAAAAGAAAGAATAGAAAAGGAAGAAATATAAACTGTGGAAGGAATGGAAATTGAAGAAAAGAAAAGGAAGAAAAGATAAAGATGATGGAAAAGCTAGTAGAGAAACAAGGTGTTTAATCAAAGCCACCCATGTTTAGTTGCATTCGTTTACGAAAGCGACAACACTGTTGTAAGCCAAAGATCGGTGGAGAAACTCAAATTACCAACAAGCTTTCACTCGAATCAAGCAAGGATCAAATTCAGTACGGGACAATGTGTGAAAGAAGTATTATGTGATATTGCTCCCACGAACTCTTGTCATCTTCTTTTGAGATTGGCATGGCTTTATTTTAAAACGCTCAATCTTGATAAAGGTTCCCTTTATTTGAGGGATGAGGGACATGAAATGAAGTTGAAATTTATGACACCAACACAAGCCAGTAAGGATCAACATTGGATGAAGGAGAAAATAGAAAAAGAAGGAATAGAAAAGGAAGGAATATAAACTGTGGAAGGAATGGAAATTAAAGAAAAAGAAAAGGAAGAAAAGATAAAGATGGTGGAAAAGGTAGTAGAGAAACAAGGTGTTTAATCAAAGGCCTCCCATGTTTAGTTGCATTCGTTTACGAAAGCGACAACACTGTTGAAAGCCAAAGATTGGTGGAGAAACTCAAGTTACCAACAAGCTTTCACTCGAATCAAGCAAGGATCAAATTCAGTACGGCACAATGTGTGAAGGAAGTATTATGTGATATTGCTTCCATGAACTTTTGTCATCTTCTTTTGAGATTGGCATGGCTTCATTTTAAAACGCTCAATCTTGGTAAAGGTTCCCTTTATTGGAGGGATGAGGGACATGAAATGAAGTTGAAATTTATGACACCAACACAAGCCAGTAAGGATCAACATAGGTTCAAGGAGAAAATAGAAAAAGAAGGAATAGAAAAGGAAGAAATATAAACTGTGGAAGGAATGGAAATTAAAGAAGAAGAAAAGGAAGAAAAGATAAAGATGATGGAAAAGGTAGTAGAGAAACAAGGTGTTTAATCAAAGGCCTCCCATGTTTAGTTGCATTCGTTTACGAAAGCGACAACACTGTTGAAAGCCAAAGATTGGTGGAGAAACTCAAGTTACCAACAAGCTTTCACTCGAATCAAGCAAGGATCAAATTCAGTACGGCACAATGTGTGAAAGAAGTATTACGTGATATTGCTTCCACGAACTCTTGTCATCTTCTTTTGAGATTGGCATGGCTTTATTTTAAAACGCTCAATCTTGATAAAGGTTCCCTTTATTTGAGGGATGAGGGACATGAAATGAAGTTGAAATTTATGACACCAACACAAGCCAGTAAGGATCAACATAGGCTGAAGGAAAAAATAGAAAAAGAAGCAATACAAAAGGAAGAAATATAAATTATGGAAGGAATGGTAATTAAAGAAAAAGAAAAGGAAGAAAAGATAAAGATGGTGGAAAAGGTAGTAGAGAAACAAGGTGTTTAATCAAAGGCCTCCCATGTTTAGTTGCATTCGTTTACGAAAACGACAACACTGTTGTAAGCCAAAGATTAGTGGAGAAACTAAAGTTACCAACAACCATTCACTCGAATCAACCAAGGATCAAATTCAGTACGGGACACTGTGTGCAATAAGTATTATCTGATATTGCTCACACAAACTCTTGTCATCTTCTTTTGAGATTGGCATGGCTTCATATTAAAACGCTCAATCTTGATAAAGGTCCCCTTTATTTGAGGCATGAGGGACATGAAATGAAGTGGAAATTTATGACACCAAGACAAGCTAGTAAGGATCAACATAGGGTGAAGGAGAAAATAGAAAAAGAAAGAATAGAAAAGGAAGAAATATAAACTGTGGAAGGAATGGAAATTGAAGAAAAAGAAAAGGAAGAAAAGATAAAGATGATGGAAAAGCTAGTAGAGAAACAAGGTGTTTAATGAAAGCCACCCATGTTTAGTTGCATTCGTTTACAAAAGCGACAACACTGTTGTAAGCCAAAGATCGGTGGAGAAACTCAAATTACCAACAAGCTTTCACTCGAATCAAGCAAGGATCAAATTCAGTACGGGACAATGTGTGAAAGAAGTATTATGTGATATTGCTCCCACGAACTCTTGTCATCTTCTTTTGAGATTGGCATGGCTTTATTTTAAAACGCTCAATCTTGATAAAGGTTCCCTTTATTTGAGGGATGAGGGACATGAAATGAAGTTGAAATTTATGACACCAACACAAGCCAGTAAGGATCAACATTGGCTGAAGGAGAAAATAGAAAAAGAAGGAATAGAAAAGGAAGGAATATAAACTGTGGAAGGAATGGAAATTAAAGAAAAAGAAAAGGAAGAAAAGATAAAGATGGTGGAAAAGGTAGTAGAGAAACGAGGTGTTTAATCAAAGGCCTCCCATGTTTAGTTGCATTCGTTTACGAAAGCGACAACACTGTTGAAAGCCAAAGATTGGTGGAGAAACTCAAGTTACCAACAAGCTTTCACTCGAATCAAGCAAGGATCAAATTCAGTACGGCACAATGTGTGAAAGAAGTATTATGTGATATTGCTTCCATGAACTGTTGTCTTCTTCTTTTGAGATTGGCATGGCTTCATTTTAAAACGCTCAATCTTGATCAAGGTTCCCTTTATTAGAGGCATGAGGGACATGAAATGAAGTTGAAATTTATGACACCAAGACAAGCCAGTAAGGATCAATATAGGCTGAAGGAGAAAATAGAAAAAGAAAGAATAGAAAAAGAAGAAATATAAATTGTGGAAGGAATGGAAACTGAAGAAAAAGAAAAAGGAAGAAAAGATAAAGATGATGGAAAAACTAGTAGAGAAACAAGGTGTTTAATCAAAGATCACGCATGTTTACTTGCATTCGTTTACGAAAGCGACAACACTGTTGTAAGTCAAAGATTGGTGGAGAAACTCATGTTACCAACAAGCTTTCACTCGAATCAAGCAAGGATCAAATTCAGTACGGCACAATGTGTGAAAGAAGTATTATGTGATATTGCTTCCATGAACTTTTGTCATCTTCTTTTGAGATTGGCATGGCTTCATTTTAAAACGCTCAATCTTGATAAAGGTTCCCTTTATTTGAGGGATGAGGGACATGAAATAAAGTATAAATTTATGACACCAACACAAGCCAGTAAGGATCAACATAGGCTGAAGGAGAAAATAGAAAAAGAAGCAATACAAAAGGAAGAAATATAAATTATGGAAGGAATGGTAATTAAAGAAAAAGAAAAGGAAGAAAAGATAAAGATGGTGGAAAAGGTAGTAGAGAAACAAGGTGTTTAATCAAAGGCCTCCCATGTTTAGTTGCATTCGTTTACGAAAACGACAACACTGTTGTAAGCGAAAGATTAGTGGAGAAACTCAAGTTACCAACAACCATTCACTCGAATCAACCAAGGATCAAATTCAGTACGGGACACTGTGTGCAACAAGTATTATCTGATATTGCTCACACAAACTCTTGTCATCTTCTTTTGAGATTGGCATGGCTTCATTTTAAAACGCTCAATCTTGATAAAGGTCCCCTTTATTTGAGGCATGAGGGACATGAAATGAAGTTGAAATTTATGACACCAAGACAAGCTAGTAAGGATCAACATAGGCTGAAGGAGAAAATAGAAAAAGAAAGAATAGAAAAGGAAGAAATATAAACTGTGGAAGGAATGGAAATTGAAGAAAAGAAAAGGAAGAAAAGATAAAGATGATGGAAAAGCTAGTAGAGAAACAAGGTGTTTAATCAAAGCCACCCATGTTTAGTTGCATTCGTTTACGAAAGCGACAACACTGTTGTAAGCCAAAGATCGGTGGAGAAACTCAAATTACCAACAAGCTTTCACTCGAATCAAGCAAGGATCAAATTCAGTACGGGACAATGTGTGAAAGAAGTATTATGTGATATTGCTCCCACGAACTCTTGTCATCTTCTTTTGAGATTGGCATGGCTTTATTTTAAAACGCTCAATCTTGATAAAGGTTCCCTTTATTTGAGGGATGAGGGACATGAAATGAAGTTGAAATTTATGACACCAACACAAGCCAGTAAGGATCAACATTGGATGAAGGAGAAAATAGAAAAAGAAGGAATAGAAAAGTAAGGAATATAAACTGTGGAAGGAATGGAAATTAAAGAAAAAGAAAAGGAAGAAAAGATAAAGATGGTGGAAAAGGTAGTAGAGAAACAAGGTGTTTAATCAAAGGCCTCCCATGTTTAGTTGCATTCGTTTACGAAAGCGACAACACTGTTGAAAGCCAAAGATTGGTGGAGAAACTCAAGTTACCAACAAGCTTTCACTCGAATCAAGCAAGGATCAAATTCAGTACGGCACAATGTGTGAAGGAAGTATTATGTGATATTGCTTCCATGAACTTTTGTCATCTTCTTTTGAGATTGGCATGGCTTCATTTTAAAACGCTCAATCTTGGTAAAGGTTCCCTTTATTGGAGGGATGAGGGACATGAAATGAAGTTGAAATTTATGACACCAACACAAGCCAGTAAGGATCAACATAGGTTCAAGGAGAAAATAGAAAAAGAAGGAATAGAAAAGGAAGAAATATAAACTGTGGAAGGAATGGAAATTAAAGAAGAAGAAAAGGAAGAAAAGATAAAGATGATGGAAAAGGTAGTAGAGAAACAAGGTGTTTAATCAAAGGCCTCCCATGTTTAGTTGCATTCGTTTACGAAAGCGACAACACTGTTGAAAGCCAAAGATTGGTGGAGAAACTCAAGTTACCAACAAGCTTTCACTCGAATCAAGCAAGGATCAAATTCAGTACGGCACAATGTGTGAAAGAAGTATTACGTGATATTGCTTCCACGAACTCTTGTCATCTTCTTTTGAGATTGGCATGGCTTTATTTTAAAACGCTCAATCTTGATAAAGGTTCCCTTTATTTGAGGGATGAGGGACATGAAATGAAGTTGAAATTTATGACACCAACACAAGCCAGTAAGGATCAACATAGGCTGAAGGAAAAAATAGAAAAAGAAGCAATACAAAAGGAAGAAATATAAATTATGGAAGGAATGGTAATTAAAGAAAAAGAAAAGGAAGAAAAGATAAAGATGGTGGAAAAGGTAGTAGAGAAACAAGGTGTTTAATCAAAGGCCTCCCATGTTTAGTTGCATTCGTTTACGAAAACGACAACACTGTTGTAAGCCAAAGATTAGTGGAGAAACTAAAGTTACCAACAACCATTCACTCGAATCAACCAAGGATCAAATTCAGTACGGGACACTGTGTGCAATAAGTATTATCTGATATTGCTCACACAAACTCTTGTCATCTTCTTTTGAGATTGGCATGGCTTCATATTAAAACGCTCAATCTTGATAAAGGTCCCCTTTATTTGAGGCATGAGGGACATGAAATGAAGTGGAAATTTATGACACCAAGACAAGCTAGTAAGGATCAACATAGGGTGAAGGAGAAAATAGAAAAAGAAAGAATAGAAAAGGAAGAAATATAAACTGTGGAAGGAATGGAAATTGAAGAAAAAGAAAAGGAAGAAAAGATAAAGATGATGGAAAAGCTAGTAGAGAAACAAGGTGTTTAATGAAAGCCACCCATGTTTAGTTGCATTCGTTTACGAAAGCGACAACACTGTTGTAAGCCAAAGATCGGTGGAGAAACTCAAATTACCAACAAGCTTTCACTCGAATCAAGCAAGGATCAAATTCAGTACGGGACAATGTGTGAAAGAAGTATTATGTGATATTGCTCCCACGAACTCTTGTCATCTTCTTTTGAGATTGGCATGGCTTTATTTTAAAACGCTCAATCTTGATAAAGGTTCCCTTTATTTGAGGGATGAGGGACATGAAATGAAGTTGAAATTTATGACACCAACACAAGCCAGTAAGGATCAACATTGGCTGAAGGAGAAAATAGAAAAAGAAGGAATAGAAAAGGAAGGAATATAAACTGTGGAAGGAATGGAAATTAAAGAAAAAGAAAAGGAAGAAAAGATAAAGATGGTGGAAAAGGTAGTAGAGAAACGAGGTGTTTAATCAAAGGCCTCCCATGTTTAGTTGCATTCGTTTACGAAAGCGACAACACTGTTGAAAGCCAAAGATTGGTGGAGAAACTCAAGTTACCAACAAGCTTTCACTCGAATCAAGCAAGGATCAAATTCAGTACGGCACAATGTGTGAAAGAAGTATTATGTGATATTGCTTCCATGAACTGTTGTCTTCTTCTTTTGAGATTGGCATGGCTTCATTTTAAAACGCTCAATCTTGATCAAGGTTCCCTTTATTAGAGGCATGAGGGACATGAAATGAAGTTGAAATTTATGACACCAAGACAAGCCAGTAAGGATCAATATAGGCTGAAGGAGAAAATAGAAAAAGAAAGAATAGAAAAAGAAGAAATATAAATTGTGGAAGGAATGGAAACTGAAGAAAAAGAAAAAGGAAGAAAAGATAAAGATGATGGAAAAACTAGTAGAGAAACAAGGTGTTTAATCAAAGATCACGCATGTTTACTTGCATTCGTTTACGAAAGCGACAACACTGTTGTAAGTCAAAGATTGGTGGAGAAACTCATGTTACCAACAAGCTTTCACTCGAATCAAGTAAGGATCAAATTCAGTACGGCACAATGTGTGAAAGAAGTATTATGTGATATTGCTTCCATGAACTTTTGTCATCTTCTTTTGAGATTGGCATGGCTTCATTTTAAAACGCTCAATCTTGATAAAGGTTCCCTTTATTTGAGGGATGAGGGACAGGAAATGAAGTTGAAATTTATGACACCAACACAAGCCAGTAAGGATCAACATAGGTTCAAGGAGAAAATAGAAAAAGAAGGAATAGAAAAGGAAGAAATATAAACTGTGGAAGGAATGGAAATTAAAGAAGAAGAAAAGGAAGAAAAGATAAAGATGATGGAAAAGGTAGTAGAGAAACAAGGTGTTTAATCAAAGACCACCCATGTTTAGTTGCATTCGTTTACGAAAGTGACAACACTATTGTAAGCCAAAGACTGGTGGAGAAACTCAAGTTACCAACAAGCTTTCACTCGAATCAAGCAAGGATCAAATTCAGTACGGCACAATGTGTGAAAGAAGTATTATGTGATATTGCTCCCACAAACTCTTGTCATCTTCTTTTGAGATTGGCATGGCTTTATTTTAAAACGCTCAATCTTGATAAAGGTTCCCTTTATTTGAGGGATGAGGGACATGAAATGAAGTTGAAATTTATGACACCAACACAAGCCAGTAAGGATCAACATAGGCTGAAGGAAAAAATAGAAAAAGAAGCAATACAAAAGGAAGAAATATAAATTATGGAAGGAATGGTAATTAAAGAAAAAGAAAAGGAAGAAAAGATAAAGATGGTGGAAAAGGTAGTAGAGAAACAAGGTGTTTAATCAAAGGCCTCCCATGTTTAGTTGCATTCGTTTACGAAAACGACAACACTGTTGTAAGCCAAAGATTAGTGGAGAAACTCAAGTTACCAACAACCATTCACTCGAATCAACCAAGGATCAAATTCAGTACGGGACACTGTATGCAAGAAGTATTATCTGATATTGCTCACACAAACTCTTGTCATCTTCTTTTGAGATTGGCATGGCTTCATTTTAAAACGCTCAATCTTGATAAAGGTCCCCTTTATTTGAGGCATGAGGGACATGAAATGAAGTTGAAATATATGACACCAAGACAAGCTAGTAAGGATCAACATAGGCTGAAGGAGAAAATAGAAAAAGAAAGAATAGAAAAGGAAGAAATATAGACTGTGGAAGGAATGGAAATTGAAGAAAAAGAAAAGGAAGAAAAGATAAAGATGATGGAAAAGCTAGTAGAGAAACAAGGTGTTTAATCAAAGCCACCCATGTTTAGTTGCATTCGTTTACGAAAGCGACAACACTGTTGTAAGCCAAAGATCGGTGGAGAAACTCAAATTACCAACAAGCTTTCACTCGAATCAAGCAAGGATCAAATTCATTACGGCACAATGTGTGAAAGAAGTATTATGTGATATTGCTCCCACGAACTCTTGTCATCTTCTTTTGAGATTGGCATGGCTTTATTTTAAAACGCTCAATCTTGATAAAGGTTCCCTTTATTTGAGGGATGAAGAACATGAAATGAAGTTGAAATTTATGACACCAACACAAGCCAATAAGGATCAACATAGGCTGAAGGAGAAAATAGAAAAAGAAGGAATAGAAAAGGAAGGAATATAAACTGTGGAAGGAATGGAAATTAAAGAAAAAGAAAAGGAAGAAAAGATAAAGATGATGGAAAAGCTAGTAGAGAAACAAGGTGTTTAATCAAAGCCACCCATGTTTAGTTGCATTCGTTTACGAAAGCGACAACACTGTTGTAAGCCAAAGATCGGTGGAGAAACTCAACTTACCAACAAGCTTTCACTCGAATCAAGCAAGGATCAAATTCAGTACGGGACAATATGTGAAAGAAGTATTATGTGATATTGCTCCCACGAACTCTTGTCATCTTCTTTTGAGATTGGCATGGCTTTATTTTAAAACGCCTAATCTTGATAAAGGTTCCCTTTATTTGAGGGATGAGGGACATGAAATGAAGTTGAAATGTATGACACTAACACAAGCCAGTAAGGATCAACATAGGCTGAAGGAGAAAATAGAAAAAGAAAGAATAGAAAAAGAAGAAATATAAACTGTGGAAGGAATGGAAACTGAAGAAAAAGAAAAGGAAGAAAAGATAAAGATGATGGAAAAGGTAGTAGAGAAACAAGGTGTTTAATCAAAGACCACCCACGTTTAGTTGCATTCGTTTACGAAAGTGACAACACTATTGTAAGCCAAAGACTGGTGGAGAAACTCAAGTTACCAACAAGCTTTCACTCGAATCAAGCAAGGATCAAATTCAGTACGACACAATGTGTGAAAGAGGTATTATGTGATATTGCTCCCACGAACTCTTGTCATCTTCTTTTGAGATTGGCATGGCTTTATTTTAAAACGCCCAATCTTGATAAAGGTTCCCTTTATTTGAGGGATGAGGGACATGAAATGAAGTTGAAATGTATGACACTAACACAAGCCAGTAAGGATCAACATAGGCTGAAGGAGAAAATAGAGAAAGAAGGAATAGAAAAGGAAGAAATATAAACTGTGGAAGGAATGGAAATTAAAGAAAAAGAAAAGGAAGAAAAGATAAAGATGGTGGAAAAGGTAGTAGAGAAACAAGGTGTTTAATCAAAGGCCTCCCCTGTTTAGTTGCATTCGTTTACGAAAACGACAACACTGTTGTAAGCCAAAGATTAGTGGAGAAACTCAAGTTACCAACAACCATTCACTCGAATCAACCAAGGATCAAATTCAGTACGGGACACTGTGTGCAAGAAGTATTATCTGATATTGCTCACACAAACTCTTGTCATCTTCTTTTCAGATTGGCATGGCTTCATTTTAAAACGCTCAATCTTGATAAAGGTTCCCTTTATTTGAGGCATGAGGGACATGAAATGAAGTTGAAATTTATGACACCAAGACAAGCTAGTAAGGATCAACATAGGCTGAAGGAGAAAATAGAAAAAGAAAGAATAGAAAAGGAAGAAATATAGACTATGGAAGGAATGGAAATTGAAGAAAAAGAAAAGGAAGAAAAGATAAAGATGATGGAAAAGCTAGTAGAGAAACAAGGTGTTTAATCAAAGCCACCCATGTTTAGTTGCATTCGTTTACGAAAGCGACAACACTGTTGTAAGCCAAAGATCGGTGGAGAAACTCAAATTACCAACAAGCTTTCACTCGAATCAAGCAAGGATCAAATTCAGTACGGGACAATGTGTGGAAGAAGTATTATGTGATATTGCTCCCACGAACTCTTGTCATCTTCTCTTGAGATTGGCATGGCTTCATTTTAAAACGCTCAATCTTGATAAAGGTTCCCTTTATTTGAGGCATGAGGGACATGAAATGAAGTTGAAATTTATGACACCAAGACAAGCCAGTAAGGATCATCATAGGCTGAAGGAGAAAATAGAAAAAGAAAGAATAGAAAAAGAAGAAATATAAACTGTGGAAGGAATGGAAACTGAAGAAAAAGAAAAGGAAGAAAAGATAAAGATGATGGAAAAGGTAGTAGAGAAACAAGGTGTTTAATCAAAGACCACCCATGTTTAGTTGCATTCGTTTACGAAAGTGACAACACTATTGTAAGCCAAAGACTGGTGGAGAAACTCAAGTTACCAACAAGCTTTTACTCGAATCAAGCAAGGATCAAATTCAGTACGGCACAATGTGTGAAAGAAGTATTATCTGATATTGCTCCCACGAACTCTTGTCATCTTCTTTTGAGATTGGCATGGCTTTATTTTAAAACGCCCAATCTTGATAAAGGTTCCCTTTATTTGAGGGATGAGGGACATGAAATGAAGTTGAAATGTATGACACTAACACAAGCCAGTAAGGATCAACATAGGCTGAAGGAGAAAATAGAGAAAGAAGGAATAGAAAAGGAAGAAATATAAACTGTGGAAGGAATGGAAATTAAAGAAAAAGAAAAGGAAGAAAAGATAAAGATGGTGGAAAAGGTAGTAGAGAAACAAGGTGTTTAATCAAAGGCCTCCCCTGTTTAGTTGCATTCGTTTACGAAAACGACAACACTATTGTAAGCCAAAGATTAGTGGAGAAACTCAAGTTACCAACAACCATTCACTCGAATCAACCAAGGATCAAATTCAGTACGGGACACTGTGTGCAAGAAGTATTATCTGATATTGCTCACACAAACTCTTGTCATCTTCTTTTGAGATTGGCATGGCTTCATTTTAAAACGCTCAATCTTGATAAAGGTTCCCTTTATTTGAGGCATGAGGGACATGAAATGAAGTTGAAATTTATGACACCAAGACAAGCTAGTAAGGATCAACATAGGCTGAAGGAGAAAATAGAAAAAGAAAGAATAGAAAAGGAAGAAATATAGACTATGGAAGGAATGGAAATTGAAGAAAAAGAAAAGGAAGAAAAGATAAAGATGATGGAAAAGCTAGTAGAGAAACAAGGTGTTTAATCAAAGCCACCCATGTTTAGTTGCATTCGTTTACGAAAGCGACAACACTGTTGTAAGCCAAAGATCGGTGGAGAAACTCAAATTACCAACAAGCTTTCACTCGAATCAAGCAAGGATCAAATTCAGTACGGCACAATGTGTGAAAGAAGTATTATGTGATATTGCTCCCACAAACTCTTGTCATCTTCTTTTGAGATTGGCATGGCTTTATTTTAAAACGCTCAATCTTGATAAAGGTTCCCTTTATTTGAGGGATGAGGGACATGAAATGAAGTTGAAATTTATGACACCAACACAAGCCAGTAAGGATCAACATAGGCTGAAGGAAAAAATAGAAAAAGAAGCAATACAAAAGGAAGAAATATAAATTATGGAAGGAATGGTAATTAAAGAAAAAGAAAAGGAAGAAAAGATAAAGATGGTGGAAAAGGTAGTAGAGAAACAAGGTGTTTAATCAAAGGCCTCCCATGTTTAGTTGCATTCGTTTTCGAAAACGACAACACTGTTGTAAGCCAAAGATTAGTGGAGAAACTCAAGTTACCAACAACCATTCACTCGAATCAACCAAGGATCAAATTCAGTACGGGACACTGTATGCAAGAAGTATTATCTGATATTGCTCACACAAACTCTTGTCATCTTCTTTTGAGATTGGCATGGCTTCATTTTAAAACGCTCAATCTTGATAAAGGTCCCCTTTATTTGAGGCATGAGGGACATGAAATGAAGTTGAAATATATGACACCAAGACAAGCTAGTAAGGATCAACATAGGCTGAAGGAGAAAATAGAAAAAGAAAGAATAGAAAAGGAAGAAATATAGACTGTGGAAGGAATGGAAATTGAAGAAAAAGAAAAGGAAGAAAAGATAAAGATGATGGAAAAGCTAGTAGAGAAACAAGGTGTTTAATCAAAGCCACCCATGTTTAGTTGCATTCGTTTACGAAAGCGACAACACTGTTGTAAGCCAAAGATCGGTGGAGAAACTCAAATTACCAACAAGCTTTCACTCGAATCAAGCAAGGATCAAATTCATTACGGCACAATGTGTGAAAGAAGTATTATGTGATATTGCTCCCACGAACTCTTGTCATCTTCTTTTGAGATTGGCATGGCTTTATTTTAAAACGCTCAATCTTGATAAAGGTTCCCTTTATTTGAGGGATGAAGAACATGAAATGAAGTTGAAATTTATGACACCAACACAAGCCAGTAAGGATCAACATAGGCTGAAGGAGAAAATAGAAAAAGAAGGAATAGAAAAGGAAGGAATATAAACTGTGGAAGGAATGGAAATTAAAGAAAAAGAAAAGGAAGAAAAGATAAAGATGATGGAAAAGCTAGTAGAGAAACAAGGTGTTTAATCAAAGCCACCCATGTTTAGTTGCATTCGTTTACGAAAGCGACAACACTGTTGTAAGCCAAAGATCGGTGGAGAAACTCAACTTACCAACAAGCTTTCACTCGAATCAAGCAAGGATCAAATTCAGTACGGGACAATATGTGAAAGAAGTATTATGTGATATTGCTCCCACGAACTCTTGTCATCTTCTTTTGAGATTGGCATGGCTTTATTTTAAAACGCCCAATCTTGATAAAGGTTCCCTTTATTTGAGGGATGAGGGACATGAAATGAAGTTGAAATGTATGACACTAACACAAGCCAGTAAGGATCAACATAGGCTGAAGGAGAAAATAGAAAAAGAAAGAATAGAAAAAGAAGAAATATAAACTGTGGAAGGAATGGAAACTGAAGAAAAAGAAAAGGAAGAAAAGATAAAGATGATGGAAAAGGTAGTAGAGAAACAAGGTGTTTAATCAAAGACCACCCACGTTTAGTTGCATTCGTTTACGAAAGTGACAACACTATTGTAAGCCAAAGACTGGTGGAGAAACTCAAGTTACCAACAAGCTTTCACTCGAATCAAGCAAGGATCAAATTCAGTACGACACAATGTGTGAAAGAGGTATTATGTGATATTGCTCCCACGAACTCTTGTCATCTTCTTTTGAGATTGGCATGGCTTTATTTTAAAACGCCCAATCTTGATAAAGGTTCCCTTTATTTGAGGGATGAGGGACATGAAATGAAGTTGAAATGTATGACACTAACACAAGCCAGTAAGGATCAACATAGGCTGAAGGAGAAAATAGAGAAAGAAGGAATAGAAAAGGAAGAAATATAAACTGTGGAAGGAATGGAAATTAAAGAAAAAGAAAAGGAAGAAAAGATAAAGATGGTGGAAAAGGTAGTAGAGAAACAAGGTGTTTAATCAAAGGCCTCCCCTGTTTAGTTGCATTCGTTTACGAAAACGACAACACTGTTGTAAGCCAAAGATTAGTGGAGAAACTCAAGTTACCAACAACCATTCACTCGAATCAACCAAGGATCAAATTCAGTACGGGACACTGTGTGCAAGAAGTATTATCTGATATTGCTCACACAAACTCTTGTCATCTTCTTTTCAGATTGGCATGGCTTCATTTTAAAACGCTCAATCTTGATAAAGGTTCCCTTTATTTGAGGCATGAGGGACATGAAATGAAGTTGAAATTTATGACACCAAGACAAGCTAGTAAGGATCAACATAGGCTGAAGGAGAAAATAGAAAAAGAAAGAATAGAAAAGGAAGAAATATAGACTATGGAAGGAATGGAAATTGAAGAAAAAGAAAAGGAAGAAAAGATAAAGATGATGGAAAAGCTAGTAGAGAAACAAGGTGTTTAATCAAAGCCACCCATGTTTAGTTGCATTCGTTTACGAAAGCGACAACACTGTTGTAAGCCAAAGATCGGTGGAGAAACTCAAATTACCAACAAGCTTTCACTCGAATCAAGCAAGGATCAAATTCAGTACGGGACAATGTGTGGAAGAAGTATTATGTGATATTGCTCCCACGAACTCTTGTCATCTTCTCTTGAGATTGGCATGGCTTCATTTTAAAACGCTCAATCTTGATAAAGGTTCCCTTTATTTGAGGCATGAGGGACATGAAATGAAGTTGAAATTTATGACACCAAGACAAGCCAGTAAGGATCATCATAGGCTGAAGGAGAAAATAGAAAAAGAAAGAATAGAAAAAGAAGAAATATAAACTGTGGAAGGAATGGAAACTGAAGAAAAAGAAAAGGAAGAAAAGATAAAGATGATGGAAAAGGTAGTAGAGAAACAAGGTGTTTAATCAAAGACCACCCATGTTTAGTTGCATTCGTTTACGAAAGTGACAACACTGTTGTAAGCCAAAGACTGGTGGAGAAACTCAAGTTACCAACAAGCTTTTACTCGAATCAAGCAAGGATCAAATTCAGTACGGCACAATGTGTGAAAGAAGTATTATCTGATATTGCTCCCACGAACTCTTGTCATCTTCTTTTGAGATTGGCATGGCTTCATTTTAAAATGCTGAATCTTGATCAAGGTTCCCTTTATTTGAGGCATGAGGGACATGAAATGCAGTTGAAATTTATGACACCAAGACAAGCCAGTAAGGATCAACATAGGTTGAAGAAGAAATTAGAAAAAGAAAGAATAGAAAAAGAAGAAATATAAACTGTGGAAGGAATGCAAACTGAAGAAAAAGAAAAGGAAGAAAAGATAAAGATGATGGAAAAGCTAGTAGAGAAACAAGGTGTTTAATCAAAGACCACCCATGTTTAGTTGCATTCGTTTACGAAAGCGACAACGCTATTAAGCCAAAGATTGGTGGAGAAACTCAAGTTACCAACAAGCTTTCACTCGAATCAAGCAAGGATCAAATTCAGTACGGGACACTGTGTGAAAGAAGTATTATCTGATATTGCTCCCACGAACTCTTGTCATCTTCTTTTGAGATTGGCATAGCTTTATTTTAAAACGCTCAATCTTGATAAAGGTTCCCTTTATTTGAGGGATGAGGGACATGAAATGAAGTTGAAATTTATGACACCAAGACAAGCCAGTAAGGATCAACATAGGCTGAAGGAGAAAATAGAAAAAGAAAGAATAGAAAAAGAAGAAATATAAACTGTGGAAGGAATGGAAACTGAAGAAAAAGAAAAGGAAGAAAAGATAAAGATGATGGAAAAGCTAGTAGAGAAACAAGGTGTTTAATCAAAGACCACCCATGTTTAGTTGCATTCGTTTACGAAAGCGACAACACTATTGTCAGCCAAAGATTGGTGGAGAAACTCAAGTTACCAACAAGCTTTCACTCGAATCAAGCAAGGATCAAATTCAGTACGGGACAATGTGTGAAAGAAGTATTATGTGATATTGCTCCCACGAACTCTTGTCATCTTCTTTTGAGATTGGCATGGCTTCATTTTAAAACGCTCAATCTTGATAAAGGTTCCCTTTATTTGAGGCATGAGGGACATGAAATGAAGTTGAAATTTATGACAACAACACAAGCCAGTAAGGATCAACATAGGCTGAAGGAGAAAATAGAAAAAGAAGAAATATAAACTGTGGAAGGAATGGAAAATGAAGAAAAAGAAAAGGAAGAAAAGATAAAGATGATGGAAAAGGTAGTAGAGAAACAAGGTGTTTAATCAAAGACCACCCATGTTTAGTTGCATTCGTTTACGAAAGCGACAACACTGTTGTAAGCCAAAGATTGGTGGAGAAACTCAAGTTACCAACAAGCTTTCACTCGAATCAAGCAAGGATCAAATTCAGTACGGGACAATGTGTGAAAGAAGTATTATGTGATATTGCTTCCACGAACTCTTGTCATCTTCATTTGAGATTGGCATGGCTTCATTTTAAAACGCTCAATCTTGATCAAGGTTCCCTTTATTTGAGGCATGAGGGACATGATGATAAAGGATTGATCACTACCAAGGATGATGGCCCATGGCACATGCTTAGAAGAAAGGGAGTTCCTTGATCCCTTCCTTTGCTTTTATTTTCTTTAGTTTAAAATTCCTTTAAGTTGGCTTGGTTGACTATTTTTGAGTTGACTTGTTGACCTTGACTTTGGGTTGACTTGTTGACTCAAAAGATTAGCTTAACCTTAAACCAACATGCTAATAAATTCCTTAAATTGCTTTTGTAGGAATAAGAAAGGAGGAGGACCACATAGGAGACACTTGGCGTCCTAAGGAAGAGAGAGAAGGAATAAGACTTTCTAGAAGCATCTAGAAAGAGGAGGCCCACATGCCTTGGACACCAAGTCTTCTAGAATGTTCTAGAACCTTCCTTTGGGAGCCTTGGCCATGAAGACTTGCCACCTAGTTGGACGAAAATTCACCCATGTGCACCCTAGGATGACCTACTTTCTAGAACATGCTAGGTTTCTTTTGTAATCCTTTAACTTAGTTGTTTTGCTAAGGGGCCCCTAGACTTGTCTATTTAAGGGGACCTCTAACACTTGTACAAGGGTTGAACATTTTGGAGAAATTATACACTTTGTGTTTCAACCTTTTGTGAGAGCATTCCTCCTTAGGGAGTGGAGTTCTTTCAAGCCTTATCTTGCCTTGGCAAGTGGCGGCATACACCACTCATCTTCAAGGTTGCCATGGCTTCTTCTAGCCTAGCGTTGTAGTGGCGTGAATCCTCCATTCCTCCTATTTCCCTTGCTTTTCATTTTATGTTTCTTTACTCTTCTTGGTTTATATTGTTTCTATTATATGTTTTTCCTTTTGATTTCTTACTCCCCATCAATCCATTCTTCCCCTCTCTAGAACCTTGGAAAGGAACCTTCACATCTAGATAGTTTGCTATCTTAATGTCCAGTGGGGATTTCCTTGGTTTTCTTAATCAACTCACACCATATTCAATAATCTTAAAAAGGAACAAGATAATCCTTCATCACATGATATGAAGTTGAAATTTATGACACCAAGACAAGCCAGTAAGGATCAACATAGGTTGAAGGAGAAAATAGAAAAAGAAAGAATAGAAAAAGAAGAAATATAAACTGTGGAAGGAATGGAAATTAAAGTAAAAGAAAAGGAAGAAAAGATAAAGATGGGGGAAAAGGTAGTAGAGAAACAAGGTATTTAATCAAAGGCCTCCCATGTTTAGTTGCATTCGTTTACGAAAGCGACAACACTGTTGTAAGCCAAAGATCGGTGGAGAAACTCAAGTTACCAACAAGCTTTCACTCGAATCAAGCAAGGATCAAATTCAGTACGGGACAATGTGTGCAAGAAGTATTATCTGATATTGCTCACACAAACTCTTGTCATCTGCTTTTGAGATTGGCATGGCTTCATTTTAAAAAACTCAATCTTGATCAAGGTTCCCTTTATTTGAGGCATGAGGGACATGAAATGAAGTTGAAATTTATGACACCAAGACAAGCAAGTAAGGATCAACATAGGTTGAAGGAGAAAATAGAAAAGGAAAGAATAGAAAAAGAAGAAATATAAACTGTGGAAGGAATGGAAATTAAAGAAAAAGAAAAGGAAGAAAAGATAAAGATGATGGAAAAGGTAGTAGAGAAACAAGGTGTTTAATCAAAGACCACCCATGTTTAGTTGCATTCGTTTTGTGAAAGCGACAACACTGTTGTAAGCCAAAGATTGGTGGAGAAACTCAAGTTACCAACAATCTTTCACTCGAATCAAGCAAGGATCAAATTCAGTAGGGACACTGTATGAAAGAAGTATTATCTGATATTGCTCCCACGAACTCTTGTCATCTTCGATTGAGATTGGCATGGCTTTATTTTAAAACGCTCAATCTTGATAAAGATTCCCTTTATTTGAGGGATGAGGGATATGAAATGAAGTTGAAATTTATGACACCAAGGCAAGCCAGTAAGGATCAACATAGGCTGAAGGTGAAAATAGAAAAAGAAAGAATAGAAAAAGAAGAAATATAAACTGTGGAAGGAATGGAAATTAAAGAAAAAGAAAAGGAAGAAAAGATAAAGATGGTGGAAAAGGTAGTAGAGAAACGAGGTGTTTAATCAAAGGCCTCCCATGTTTAGTTGCATTCGTTTTGCGAAAGCGACAACACTGTTGAAAGCCAAAGATTGGTGGAGAAACTCAAGTTACCAACAAGCTTTCACTCGAATCAAGCAAGGATCAAATTCAGTACGGCACAATGTGTGAAAGAAGTATTATGTGATATTGCTTCCATGAACTGTTGTCTTCTTCTTTTGAGATTGGCATGGCTTCATTTTAAAACGCTCAATCTTGATCAAGGTTCCCTTTATTAGAGGCATGAGGGACATGAAATGAAGTTGAAATTTATGACACCAAGACAAGCCAGTAAGGATCAACATAGGCTGAAGGTGAAAATAGAAAAAGAAAGAATAGAAAAAGAAGAAATATAAACTGTGGAAGGAATGGAAACTGAAGAAAAAGAAAAGGAAGAAAAGATAAAGATGATGGAAAAGGTAGTAGAGAAACAAGGTGTTTAATCAAAGACCACCCATGTTTAGTTGCATTCGTTTTGTGAAAGCGACAACACTGTTGTAAGCCAAAGATTGGTGGAGAAACTCAAGTTACCAATAGCTTTCACTCGAATCAAGCAAGGATCAAATTCCGTACGGGACAATGTGTGAAAGAAGTATTATGTGATATTGCTTCCACGAACTCTTGTCATCTTCTTTTAAGATTGGCATGGCTTCATTTTAAAACGCTTAATCTTGATCAAGGTTCCCTTTTTTTAGGCATGAGGGACATGAAAGGAAGTTGAAATTTATGACAACAACACAAGCCAGTAAGGATCAACATAGGCTGAAGGAGAAAATAGAAAAAGAAGAAATATAAACTGTGGAAGGAATGGAAAATGAAGAAAAAGAAATGGAAGAAAAGATAAAGTTGATGGAAAAGGTAGTAGAGAAACAAGGTGTTTAATCAAAGACCACCCATGTTTAGTTGCATTCGTTTACGAAAGCGACAACACTGTTGTAAGCCAAAGATTGGTGGAGAAACTCAAGTTACCAACAAGCTTTCACTCGAATCAAGCAAGGATCAAATTCAGTACGGGACACTATGTGCAAGAAGTATTATCTGATATTGCTCACACCAACTCTTGTCATCTTCTTTTAAGATTGGCATGGATTCATTTTAAAACGCTCAATCTTGATAAAGGTTCCCTTTATTTTAGTGACGAGGGACATGAAATGAAGTTGAAATTTATGACACCAAGACAAGCCAGTAAGGATCAACATAGGCTGAAGGAGAAAATAGAAAAAGAAAGAATAGAAAAGGAAGAAATATAAACTGTGGAAGGAATGGAAACTGAAGAAAAAGAAAAGGAAGAAAAGATAAAGATGATGGAAAAGGTAGTAGAGAAACAAGGTGTTTAATCAAAGACCACGCATGTTTAGTTGCATTCGTTTACGAAAGCGACAATACTATTGTAAGCCAAAGATTGGTGGAGAAACTCAAGTTACCAACAAGCTTTCACTCGAATCAAGCAAGGATCAAATTCAGTACGGGACACTGTATGAAAGAAGTATTATCTGATATTGCTCCCACGAACTCTTGTCACCTTCTTTTGAGATTGGCATGGCTTCATTTTAAAACGCTCAATCTTGATAAAGGTTCCCTTTATTTGAGGCATGAGGAACATGAAATGAAGTTGAAATTTATGACACCAAGACAAGCCAGTAAGGATCAACATAGGCTGAAGGAGAAAATAGAAAAAGAAGAAATATAAACTGTGGAAGGAATGGAAAATGAAGAAAAAGAAATGGAAGAAAAGATAAAGTTGATGGAAAAGGTAGTAGAGAAACAAGGTGTTTAATCAAAGACCACCCATGTTTAGTTGCATTCGTTTACGAAAGCGACAACACTGTTGTAAGCCAAAGATTGGTGGAGAAACTCAAGTTACCAACAAGCTTTCACTCGAATCAAGCAAGGATAAAATTCAGTACGGGACAATGTGTGCAAGAAGTATTATCTGATATTGCTTACACAAACTCTTGTCATCTGCTTTTGAGATTGGCATGGCTTCATTTTAAAACGCTCAAGCTTGATAAAGGTTCCCTTTATTTGAGGCATGAGGGACAAGAAATGAAGTTGAAATTTATGACACCAAGACAAGCAAGTAAGGATCAACATAGGTTGAAGGAGAAAATAGAAAAAGAAGGAATAGAAAAGGAAGAAATATAAACTGTGGAAGGAATGGAAATTAAAGAAAAAGAAAAGGAAGAAAAGATAAAGTTGGTGGAAAAGGTAGTAGAGAAACAAGGTGTTTAATCAAAGGCCTCACATGTTTAGTTGCATTCGTTTACGAAAATGACAACACTGTTGTAAGCCAAAGATTGGTGGAGAAACTCCAGTTACCAACAAGCATTCACTCGAATCAAGCAAGGATGAAATTCAGTATGGGACAATGTGTGCAAGAAGTATTATCTGATATTGCTCACACAAACTCTTGTCACCTTCTTTTGAGATTGGCATGGCTTCATTTTAAAACGCTCAATCTTGATAAAGGTTCCCTTTATTTGAGGCATGAGGAACATGAAATGAAGTTGAAATTTATGACACCAAGACAAGCCAGTAAGGATCAACATAGGCTGAAGGAGAAAATAGAAAAATAAAGAATAGAAAAGGAAGAAATACAGTTGTCCATGTACCCGTAGAAGATTCGGTGGCTACCGCAGCACCTGCTTCTTCAGGTGGAATTCCAGGTTGAGGAGTTACTCGAAATGCTGCCAAGATATTAGTATCTTTGGTTTCATACTCAGGAGTATAATAATTCAATTTATAATCTTTAACACCAGCTTTGGACCCAACACTTGCTTTAGTCTTTGTTTGTGGTGACATAAATCCCTCCCTACAACTCTTGAATTGAGAATTCTTGAAACAATAAAGTCTAATGGAAATTGAAGAAAAAGAAAAGGAAGAAAAGATAAAGATGATGGAAAAGGTAGTAGAGAAACAATGTGTTTAATCAAAGACCACCCATGTTTAGTTGCATTTGTTTACGGAAGCGACAACACTGTTGTAAGCCAAAGATTGGTGGAGAAATTCCATTTACCAATAAGCTTTCACTCGAATCAAGCAAGGATCAAATTCAGTACGGGACAATGTGTGAAAGAAGTATTATCTGATATTGCTCCCACGAACTGTTGTCATCTTCTTTTGAGATTGGCATGGCTTCATTTTAAAACGCTCAATCTTGATAAAGGTTCCCTTTATTTGAGGGATGAGGGACATGAAATGAAGTTGAAATTTATGACACCAAGACAACCAGTAAGGATCAACATAGGCTGAAGGAGAAAATAGAAAAAGAAAGAATAGAAAAGGAAGAAATATAAACTGTGGAAGGAATGGAAACTGAAGAAAAAGAAAAGGAAGAAAAGATAAAGATGATGGAAAAGGTAGTAGAGAAACAAGGTGTTTAATTAAAGACCACGCATGTTTAGTTGCATTCGTTTACAAAAGCGACAACACTGTTGTAAGCCAAAGATTGGTGGAGAAACTCAAGTTACCAACAAGCTTTCACTCGAATCAAGCAAGGATCAAATTCAGTACGGGACAATGTGTGAAAGAAGTATTATGTGATATTGCTCCCACGAACTCTTGTCATCTTCTTTTGAGATTGGCATGGCTTCATTTTAAAACGCTCAATCTTGATAAAGGTTCTCTTTATTTGAGGGATGAGGGACATGAAATGAAGTTGAAATTTATGACACCAAGACAAGCCAGTAAGGATCAACATAGGCTGAAGGAGAAAATAGAAATAGAAAGAATAGAAAAGGAAGAAATATAAACTGTGGAAGGAATGGAAACTGAAGAAAAAGAAAAGGAAGAAAAGATAAAGATGATGCAAAAGGTAGTAGAGAAACAAAGTGTTTAATGAAAGACCACGCATGTTTAGTTGCATTCCTTTACGAAAGTGACAACACTGTTGTAAGCCAAAGATTGGTGGAGAAACTCAAGTTACCAAGAAGCTTTCACTCGAATCAAGCAAGGATCAAATTCAGTACGGGACAATGTGTGAAAGAAGTATTATCTGATATTGCTCCCACGAACTCTTGTCATCTTCTTTTAAGATTGGCATGGCTTCATTTGAAAACGCTCAATCTTGATAAAGGTTCCCTTTATTTGAGGGATGAGGGACATGAAATGAATTTGAAATTTATGACACCAAGACAAGCCAGTAAGGATCAACATAGGCTAAAGGAGAAAATAGAAAAAGGAAGAATAGAAAAGGAAGAAATATAAACTGTGGAAGGAATGGAAACTGAAGAAAAAGAAAAGGAAGAAAAGATAAAGATGATGGAAAAGGTAGTAGAGAAACAAGATGTTTAATCAAAGGCCTCCCATGTTTAGGTGCATTCGTTTACGAAAGCGACAACACTGTTGTAAGCCAAAGATTGGTGGAAAAACTCAAGTTACCAACAAGCATTCACTCGAATCAAGCAAGGATCAAATTCAGTACGGGACAATGTGTGAAAGAAGTATTATGTGATATTGCTCCCACGAACTCTTGTCATCTTCTTTTGAGATTGGCATGGCTTCATTTTAAAACGCTCAATCTTGATAAAGGTTCCCTTTATTTGAGGGATGAGGGACATGAAATGAAGTTGAAATTTATGACACCAAGACAAGCCAGTAAAGATCAACATAGGCTAAAGGAGAAAATAGAAAAAGGAAGAATAGAAAAGGAAGAAATATAAACTGTGGAAGGAATGGAAACTGAAGAAAAAGAAAAAGAAGAAAAGATAAAGATGATGAAAAAGGTAGTAGAGAAACAAGGTGTTTAATCAAAGGCCTCCCATGTTTAGTTGCATTCGTTTACGAAAGCGACAACACTGTTGTAAGCCAAAGATTGGTGGAGAAACTCAAGTTACCAACAAGCATTCACTCGAATCAAGCAAGGATTAAATTCAGTACGGGTCAATGTGTGAAAGAAGTATTATGTGATATTGCTCCCACGAACTCTTGTCATCTTCTTTTGAGATTGGCATGGCTTCATTTTAAAACGCTCAATCTTGATCAAGGTTCCCTTTATTTGAGGCATGAGGGACATGAAATGAAGTTGAAATTTATGACACCAAGACAAGCCAGTAAGGATCAACATAGGCTGAAGGAGAAAATAGAAAAAGAAAGAATAGAAAAAGAAGAAATATAAACTGTGGAAGGAATGGAAACTGAAGAAAAAGAAAAGGTAGTAGAGAAACAAGGTGTTTAATCAAAGACCATGCATGTTTAGTTGCATTCGTTTACGAAAGCGACAACACTATTGTAAGCCAAAGATTGGTGGAGAAACTCAAGTTACCAACAAGCTTTCACTCGAATCAAGCAAGGATCAAATTCAGTACGGGACAATGTGTGAAAGAAGTATTATGTGATATTGCTCCCACGAACTCTTGTCATCTTCTTTTGATATTGGCATGGCTTCATTTTAAAACGCTCAATCTTGATAAAGGTTCCCTTTATTTCAGGGGTGAGAGACATGAAATGAAGTTGAAATTTATGACACCAACACAAGCCAGTAAGGATCAACATAGGCTGAAGGAGAAAATAGAAAAAGAAGGAATAGAAAAGGAAGAAATATAAACTGTGGAAGGAATGGAAATTAAAGAAAAAGAAAAGGAAGAAAAGATAAATATGGTGGAAAAGGTAGTAGAGAAACAAGGTGTTTAATCAAAGGCCTCCCATGTTTAGTTGTATTCGTTTACGAAAATAACAACACTGTTGTAAGCCAAAGATTGGTGGAGAAATTCCAGTTACCAACAATCATTCACTCGAATCAAGCAAGGATCAAATTCAGTACGGGACACTATGTGCAAGAAGTATTATCTGATATTGCTCACACCAACTCTTGTCATCTTCTTTTGAGATTGGCATGGATTCATTTTAAAACGCTCAATCTTGATAAAGGTTCCTTTTATTTGAGGGATGAGGGACATGAAATGAAGTTGAAATTTATGACACCAAGACAAGCCAGTAAGGATCAACATAGGCTGGAGGAGAAAATAGAAAAAGAAAGAATAGAAAAGGAAGAAATATAAACTGTGGAAGGAATGGAAACTGAAGAAAAAGAAAAGGAAGAAAAGATAAAGATGATGGAAAAGGTAGTAGAGAAACAAGGTGTTTAATCAAAGACCACGCATGTTTAGTTGCATTCGTTTACGAAAGCGACAACACTATTGTAAGCCAAAGATTGGTGGAGAAACTCAAGTTACCAACAAGCTTTCACTCGAATCAAGCAAGGATCAAATTCAGTACGGGACACTGTGTGCAAGAAGTATTATCTGATATTGCTCACACCAACTCTTGTCATCTTCTTTTGAGATTGGCATGGATTCATTTTAAAACGCTCAATCTTGATAAAGGTTCCTTTTATTTGAGGGATGAGGGACATGAAATGAAGTTGAAATTTATGACACCAAGACAAGCCAGTAAGGATCAACATAGGCTGGAGGAGAAAATAGAAAAAGAAAGAATAGAAAAGGAAGAAATATAAACTGTGGAAGGAATGGAAACTGAAGAAAAAGAAAAGGAAGAAAAGATAAAGATGATGGAAAAGGTAGTAGAGAAACAAGGTGTTTAATCAAAGACCACGCATGTTTAGTTGCATTCGTTTACGAAAGCGACAACACTATTGTAAGCCAAAGATTGGTGGAGAAACTCAAGTTACCAACAAGCTTTCACTCGAATCAAGCAAGGATCAAATTCAGTACGGGACACTGTGTGCAAGAAGTATTATCTGATATTGCTCACACCAACTCTTGTCATCTTCTTTTGAGATTGGCATGGATTCATTTTAAAACGCTCAATCTTGATAAAGGTTCCCTTTTTGAGGGATGAGGGACATGAAATGAAGTTCAAATTTATGACACCAACACAAGCCAGTAAGGATCAACATAGGCTGAAGGAGAAAATAGAAAAAGAAGGAATAGAAAAGGAAGAAATATAAACTGTGGAAGGAATGGAAATTAAAGAAAAAGAAAAGGAAGAAAAGATAAAGATGGTGGAAAAGGTAGTAGAGAAACAAGGTGTTTAATCAAAGGCCTCCCATGTTTAGTTGCATTCATTTACGAAAACGACAACACTGTTGTAAGCCAAATATTGGTGGAGAAACTCCAGTTACCAACAATCATTCACTCGAATCAAGCAAGGATCAAATTCAGTACGGGACACTGTGTGCAAGAAGTATTATCTGATATTGCTCACACCAACTCTTGTCATCTTCTTTTGAGATTGGCATGGCTTCATTTTAAAACGCTCAATCTTGATAAAGGTTCCCTTTATTTGAGGGATGAGGGACATGAAATGAAGTTCAAATTTATGACCCCAAGACAAGCCAGTAAGGATCAACATAGGCTGAAGGAGAAAATAGAAAAAGAAAGAATAGAAAAAGAAGAAATATAAACTGTGGAAGGAATGGAAACTGAAGAAAAAGAAAAGGTAGTAGAGAAACAAGGTGTTTAATCAAAGACCATGCATGTTTAGTTGCATTCGTTTACGAAAGCGACAACACTATTGTAAGCCAAAGATTGGTGGAGAAACTCAAGTTACCAACAAGCTTTCACTCGAATCAAGCAAGGATCAAATTCAGTACGGGACAATGTGTGAAAGAAGTATTATGTGATATTGCTCCCACGAACTCTTGTCATCTTCTTTTGATATTGGCATGGCTTCATTTTAAAACGCTCAATCTTGATAAAGGTTCCCTTTATTTCAGGGGTGAGAGACATGAAATGAAGTTGAAATTTATGACACCAACACAAGCCAGTAAGGATCAACATAGGCTGAAGGAGAAAATAGAAAAAGAAGGAATAGAAAAGGAAGAAATATAAACTGTGGAAGGAATGGAAATTAAAGAAAAAGAAAAGGAAGAAAAGATAAATATGGTGGAAATGGTAGTAGAGAAACAAGGTGTTTAATCAAAGGCCTCCCATGTTTAGTTGTATTCGTTTACGAAAATAACAACACTGTTGTAAGGCAAAGATTGGTGGAGAAATTCCAGTTACCAACAATCATTCACTCGAATCAAGCAAGGATCAAATTCAGTACGGGACACTATGTGCAAGAAGTATTATCTGATATTGCTCACACCAACTCTTGTCATCTTCTTTTGAGATTGGCATGGATTCATTTTAAAACGCTCAATCTTGATAAAGGTTCCTTTTATTTGAGGGATGAGGGACATGAAATGAAGTTGAAATTTATGACACCAAGACAAGCCAGTAAGGATCAACATAGGCTGGAGGAGAAAATAGAAAAAGAAAGAATAGAAAAGGAAGAAATATAAACTGTGGAAGGAATGGAAACTGAAGAAAAAGAAAAGGTAGTAGAGAAACAAGGTGTTTAATCAAAGACCATGCATGTTTAGTTGCATTCGTTTACGAAAGCGACAACACTATTGTAAGCCAAAGATTGGTGGAGAAACTCAAGTTACCAACAAGCTTTCACTCGAATCAAGCAAGGATCAAATTCAGTACGGGACAATGTGTGAAAGAAGTATTATGTGATATTGCTCCCACGAACTCTTGTCATCTTCTTTTGATATTGGCATGGCTTCATTTTAAAACGCTCAATCTTGATAAAGGTTCCCTTTATTTCAGGGGTGAGAGACATGAAATGAAGTTGAAATTTATGACACCAACACAAGCCAGTAAGGATCAACATAGGCTGAAGGAGAAAATAGAAAAAGAAGGAATAGAAAAGGAAGAAATATAAACTGTGGAAGGAATGGAAATTAAAGAAAAAGAAAAGGAAGAAAAGATAAATATGGTGGAAAAGGTAGTAGAGAAACAAGGTGTTTAATCAAAGGCCTCCCATGTTTAGTTGTATTCGTTTACGAAAATAACAACACTGTTGTAAGCCAAAGATTGGTGGAGAAATTCCAGTTACCAACAATCATTCACTCGAATCAAGCAAGGATCAAATTCAGTACGGGACACTATGTGCAAGAAGTATTATCTGATATTGCTCACACCAACTCTTGTCATCTTCTTTTGAGATTGGCATGGATTCATTTTAAAACGCTCAATCTTGATAAAGGTTCGTTTTATTTGAGGGATGAGGGACATGAAATGAAGTTGAAATTTATGACACCAAGACAAGCCAGTAAGGATCAACATAGGCTGGAGGAGAAAATAGAAAAAGAAAGAATAGAAAAGGAAGAAATATAAACTGTGGAAGGAATGGAAACTGAAGAAAAAGAAAAGGAAGAAAAGATAAAGATGATGGAAAAGGTAGTAGAGAAACAAGGTGTTTAATCAAAGACCACGCATGTTTAGTTGCATTCGTTTACGAAAGCGACAACACTATTGTAAGCCAAAGATTGGTGGAGAAACTCAAGTTACCAACAAGCTTTCACTCGAATCAAGCAAGGATCAAATTCAGTACGGGACACTGTGTGCAAGAAGTATTATCTGATATTGCTCACACCAACTCTTGTCATCTTCTTTTGAGATTGGCATGGATTCATTTTAAAACGCTCAATCTTGATAAAGGTTCCCTTTTTGAGGGATGAGGGACATGAAATGAAGTTGAAATTTATGACACCAAGACAAGCCAGTAAGGATCAACATAGGCTGAAGGAGAAAATAGAAAAAGAAAGAATAGAAAAGGAAGAAATATAAACTGTGGAAGGAATGGAAACTGAAGAAAAAGAAAAGGAAGAAAAGATAAAGATGATGGAAAAGGTAGTAGAGAAACAAGGTGTTTAATCAAAGACCACGCATGTTTAGTTGCATTCGTTTACGAAAGCGACAACACTATTGTAAGCCAAAGATTGGTGGAGAAACTCAAGTTACCAACAAGCTTTCACTCGAATCAAGCAAGGATCAAATTCAGTACGGGACAATGTGTGAAAGAAGTATTATGTGATATTGCTCCCACGAACTCTTGTCATCTTCTTTTGATATTGGCATGGCTTCATTTTAAAACGCTCAATCTTGATAAAGGTTCCCTTTATTTCAGGGGTGAGAGACATGAAATGAAGTTGAAATTTATGACACCAACACAAGCCAGTAAGGATCAACATAGGCTGAAGGAGAAAATAGAAAAAGAAGGAATAGAAAAGGAAGAAATATAAACTGTGGAAGGAATGGAAATTAAAGAAAAAGAAAAGGAAGAAAAGATAAAGATGGTGGAAAAGGTAGTAGAGAAACAAGGTGTTTAATCAAAGGCCTCCCATGTTTAGTTGCATTCATTTACGAAAACGACAACACTGTTGTAAGCCAAAGATTGGTGGAGAAACTCCAGTTACCAACAATCAGTCACTCGAATCAAGCAAGGATCAAATTCAGTACGGGACACTGTGTGCAAGAAGTATTATCTGATATTGCTCACACCAACTCTTGTCATCTTCTTTTGAGATTGGCATGGCTTCATTTTAAAACGCTCAATCTTGATAAAGGTTCCCTTTATTTGAGGGATGAGGGACATGAAATGAAGTTCAAATTTATGACCCCAAGACAAGCCAGTAAGGATCAACATAGGCTGAAGGAGAAAATAGAAAAAGAAAGAATAGAAAAGGACGAAATATAAACTGTGGAAGGAATGGAAACTGAAGAAAAAGAAAAGGTAGTAGAGAAACAAGGTGTTTAATCAAAGACCATGCATGTTTAGTTGCATTCGTTTACGAAAGCGACAACACTATTGTAAGCCAAAGATTGGTGGAGAAACTCAAGTTACCAACAAGCTTTCACTCGAATCAAGCAAGGATCAAATTCAGTACGGGACAATGTGTGAAAGAAGTATTATGTGATATTGCTCCCACGAACTCTTGTCATCTTCTTTTGATATTGGCATGGCTTCATTTTAAAACGCTCAATCTTGATAAAGGTTCCCTTTATTTCAGGGGTGAGAGACATGAAATGAAGTTGAAATTTATGACACCAACACAAGCCAGTAAGGATCAACATAGGCTGAAGGAGAAAATAGAAAAAGAAGGAATAGAAAAGGAAGAAATATAAACTGTGGAAGGAATGGAAATTAAAGAAAAAGAAAAGGAAGAAAAGATAAATATGGTGGAAAAGGTAGTAGAGAAACAAGGTGTTTAATCAAAGGCCTCCCATGTTTAGTTGTATTCGTTTACGAAAATAACAACACTGTTGTAAGCCAAAGATTGGTGGAGAAATTCCAGTTACCAACAATCATTCACTCGAATCAAGCAAGGATCAAATTCAGTACGGGACACTATGTGCAAGAAGTATTATCTGATATTGCTCACACCAACTCTTGTCATCTTCTTTTGAGATTGGCATGGATTCATTTTAAAACGCTCAATCTTGATAAAGGTTCCTTTTATTTGAGGGATGAGGGACATGAAATGAAGTTGAAATTTATGACACCAAGACAAGCCAGTAAGGATCAACATAGGCTGAAGGAGAAAATAGAAAAAGAAAGAATAGAAAAGGAAGAAATATAAACTGTGGAAGGAATGGAAACTGAAGAAAAAGAAAAGGTAGTAGAGAAACAAGGTGTTTAATCAAAGACCATGCATGTTTAGTTGCATTCGTTTACGAAAGCGACAACACTGTTGTAAGCCAAAGATTGGTGGAGAAACTCAAGTTACCAACAAGCTTTCACTCGAATCAAGCAAGGATCAAATTCAGTACGGGACAATGTGTGAAAGAAGTATTATGTGATATTGCTCCCACGAACTCTTGTCATCTTCTTTTGAGATTGGCATGGCTTTATTTTAAAACGCTCAATCTTGATAAAGGTTCCCATTATTTCAGGGATGAGGGACATGAAATGAAGTTGAAATTTATGACACCAAGACAAGCCAATAAGGATCAACATAGGCTAAAGGAGAAAATAGAAAAAGAAGGAATAGAAAAGGAAGAAATATAAACTGTGGAAGGAATGGAAATTAAAGAAAAAGAAAAGGGAGAAAAGATAAAGATGATGGAAAAGGTAGTAGATAAACAAGGTGTTTAATCAAAGACCATCCATGTTTAGTTGCATTCGTTTTCGAAAGCGACAACACTGTTGTAAGCCAAAGATTGGTGGAGAAACTCAAGTTACCAACAAGCTTTCACTCGAATCAAGCAAGGATCAAATTCAGTACGGGACAATGTGTGAAAGAAGTATTATGTGATATTGCTCCACGAACTCTTGTCATCTTCTTTTGAGATTGGCATGGCTTCATTTTAAAACGCTCAATCTTGATCAAGGTTCCCTTTATTTGAGGCATGAGGGACATGAAATGAAGTTGAAATTTATGACACCAAGACAAGCAAGTAAGGATCAACATAGGCTGAAGGAGAAAATAGAAAAAGAAAGAATAGAAAAAGAAGAAATATAAACTGTGGAAGGAATGGAAACTGAAGAAAAAGAAAAGGAAGAAAAGACAAAGATGATGGAAAAGGTAGTAAATAAATAAGGTGTTTAATCAAAGACCACCCATGTTTAGTTGCATTCGTTTACGAAAGCGACAACACTGTTGTAAGCCAAAGATTGGTGGAGAAACTCAAGTTACCAAGAAGCTTTCACTCGAATCAAGCAAGGATCAAATTCAGTACGGGACAATGTGTGAAAGAAGTATTATCTGATATTGCTCCCACGAACTCTTGTCATCTTCTTTTAAGATTGGCATGGCTTCATTTTAAAACGCTCAATCTTGATAAAGGTTCCCTTTATTTGAGGGATGAGGGACACGAAATGAAGTTGAAATTTATGACACCAAGACAAGCCAGTAAGGATCAACATCGGCTGAAGGAGAAAATAGAACAAGGAAGAATAGAAAAGGAAGAAATATAAACTGTGGAAGTAATGGAAACTGAAGAAAAAGAAAAGGAAGAAAAGATAAAGATGATGGAAAAGGTTGTAGAGAAACAAGGTGTTTAATCAAAGGCCTCCCATGTTTAGTTGCATTCGTTTACGAAAGCGACAACACTGTTGTAAGGCAAAGATTGGTGGAGAAACTCAAGTTACCAACAAGCTTTCACTCGAATCAAGCAAGGATCAAATTCAGTACGGGACAATGTGTGAAAGAAGTATTATGTGATATTGCTCCCACGAACTCTTGTCATCTTCTTTTGAGATTGGCATGGCTTCATTTTAAAACGCTCAATCTTGATCAAGGTTCCCTTTATTTGAGGCATGAGGGACATGAAATGAAGTTGAAATTTATGACACCAAGACAAGCAAGTAAGGATCAACATAGGCTGAAGGAGAAAATAGAAAAAGAAAGAATAGAAAAAGAAGAAATATAAACTGTGGAAGGAATGGAAACTGAAGAAAAAGAAAAGGAAGAAAAGACAAAGATGATGGAAAAGGTAGTAAATAAATAAGGTGTTTAATCAAAGACCACCCATGTTTAGTTGCATTCGTTTACGAAAGCGACAACACTGTTGTAAGCCAAAGATTGGTGGAGAAACTCAAGTTACCAAGAAGCTTTCACTCGAATCAAGCAAGGATCAAATTCAGTACGGGACAATGTGTGAAAGAAGTATTATGTGATATTGCTCCCACGAACTCTTGTCATCTTCTTTTGATATTGGCATGGCTTCATTTTAAAACGCTCAATCTTGATAAAGGTTCCCTTTATTTCAGGGGTGAGAGACATGAAATGAAGTTGAAATTTATGACACCAACACAAGCCAGTAAGGATCAACATAGGCTGAAGGAGAAAATAGAAAAAGAAGGAATAGAAAAGGAAGAAATATAAACTGTGGAAGGAATGGAAATTAAAGAAAAAGAAAAGGAAGAAAAGATAAAGATGGTGGAAAAGGTAGTAGAGAAACAAGGTGTTTAATCAAAGACCACGCATGTTTAGTTGCATTCGTTTACGAAAGCGACAACACTATTGTAAGCCAAAGATTGGTGGAGAAACTCAAGTTACCAACAAGCTTTCACTCGAATCAAGCAAGGATCAAATTCAGTACGGGACAATGTGTGAAAGAAGTATTATGTGATATTGCTCCACGAACTCTTGTCATCTTCTTTTGAGATTGGCATGGCTTCATTTTAAAACGCTCAATCTTGATCAAGGTTCCCTTTATTTGAGGCATGAGGGACATGAAATGAAGTTGAAATTTATGACACCAAGACAAGCAAGTAAGGATCAACATAGGCTGAAGGAGAAAATAGAAAAAGAAAGAATAGAAAAAGAAGAAATATAAACTGTGGAAGGAATGGAAACTGAAGAAAAAGAAAAGGAAGAAAAGACAAAGATGATGGAAAAGGTAGTAAATAAATAAGGTGTTTAATCAAAGACCACCCATGTTTAGTTGCATTCGTTTACGAAAGCGACAACACTGTTGTAAGCCAAAGATTGGTGGAGAAACTCAAGTTACCAAGAAGCTTTCACTCGAATCAAGCAAGGATCAAATTCAGTACGGGACAATGTGTGAAAGAAGTATTATCTGATATTGCTCCCACGAACTCTTGTCATCTTCTTTTAAGATTGGCATGGCTTCATTTTAAAACGCTCAATCTTGATAAAGGTTCCCTTTATTTGAGGGATGAGGGACACGAAATGAAGTTGAAATTTATGACACCAAGACAAGCCAGTAAGGATCAACATCGGCTGAAGGAGAAAATAGAACAAGGAAGAATAGAAAAGGAAGAAATATAAACTGTGGAAGTAATGGAAACTGAAGAAAAAGAAAAGGAAGAAAAGATAAAGATGATGGAAAAGGTTGTAGAGAAACAAGGTGTTTAATCAAAGGCCTCCCATGTTTAGTTGCATTCGTTTACGAAAGCGACAACACTGTTGTAAGGCAAAGATTGGTGGAGAAACTCAAGTTACCAACAAGCTTTCACTCGAATCAAGCAAGGATCAAATTCAGTACGGGACAATGTGTGAAAGAAGTATTATGTGATATTGCTCCCACGAACTCTTGTCATCTTCTTTTGAGATTGGCATGGCTTCATTTTAAAACGCTCAATCTTGATCAAGGTTCCCTTTATTTGAGGCATGAGGGACATGAAATGAAGTTGAAATTTATGACACCAAGACAAGCAAGTAAGGATCAACATAGGCTGAAGGAGAAAATAGAAAAAGAAAGAATAGAAAAAGAAGAAATATAAACTGTGGAAGGAATGGAAACTGAAGAAAAAGAAAAGGAAGAAAAGACAAAGATGATGGAAAAGGTAGTAAATAAATAAGGTGTTTAATCAAAGACCACCCATGTTTAGTTGCATTCGTTTACGAAAGCGACAACACTGTTGTAAGCCAAAGATTGGTGGAGAAACTCAAGTTACCAAGAAGCTTTCACTCGAATCAAGCAAGGATCAAATTCAGTACGGGACAATGTGTGAAAGAAGTATTATGTGATATTGCTCCCACGAACTCTTGTCATCTTCTTTTGATATTGGCATGGCTTCATTTTAAAACGCTCAATCTTGATAAAGGTTCCCTTTATTTCAGGGGTGAGAGACATGAAATGAAGTTGAAATTTATGACACCAACACAAGCCAGTAAGGATCAACATAGGCTGAAGGAGAAAATAGAAAAAGAAGGAATAGAAAAGGAAGAAATATAAACTGTGGAAGGAATGGAAATTAAAGAAAAAGAAAAGGAAGAAAAGATAAAGATGGTGGAAAAGGTAGTAGAGAAACAAGGTGTTTAATCAAAGACCACGCATGTTTAGTTGCATTCGTTTACGAAAGCGACAACACTATTGTAAGCCAAAGATTGGTGGAGAAACTCAAGTTACCAACAAGCTTTCACTCGAATCAAGCAAGGATCAAATTCAGTACGGGACACTGTGTGCAAGAAGTATTATCTGATATTGCTCACACCAACTCTTGTCATCTTCTTTTGAGATTGGAATGGATTCATTTTAAAACGCTCAATCTTGATAAAGGTTCCCTTTTTGAGGGATGAGGGACATGAAATGAAGTTGAAATTTATGACACCAAGATAAGCCAGTAAGGATCAACATAGGCTGAAGGAGAAAATAGAAAAAGAAAGAATAGAAAAGGAAGAAATATAAACTGTGGAAGGAATGGAAACTGAAGAAAAAGAAAAGGTAGTAGAGAAACAAGGTGTTTAATCAAAGACCATGCATGTTTAGTTGCATTCGTTTACGAAAGCGACAACACTATTGTAAGCCAAAGATTGGTGGAGAAACTCAAGTTACCAACAAGATTTCACTCGAATCAAGCAAGGATCAAATTCAGTACGGGACAATGTGTGAAAGAAGTATTATGTGATATTGCTCCCACGAACTCTTGTCATCTTCTTTTGATATTGGCATGGCTTCATTTTAAAACGCTCAATCTTGATAAAGGTTCCCTTTATTTCAGGGGTGAGAGACATGAAATGAAGTTGAAATTTATGACACCAACACAAGCCAGTAAGGATCAACATAGGCTGAAGGAGAAAATAGAAAAAGAAGGAATAGAAAAGGAAGAAATATAAACTGTGGAAGGAATGGAAATTAAAGAAAAAGAAAAGGAAGAAAAGATAAATATGGTGGAAAAGGTAGTAGAGAAACAAGGTGTTTAATCAAAGGCCTCCCATGTTTAGTTGTATTCGTTTACGAAAATAACAACACTGTTGTAAGCCAAAGATTGGTGGAGAAATTCCAGTTACCAACAATCATTCACTCGAATCAAGCAAGGATCAAATTCAGTACGGGACACTATGTGCAAGAAGTATTATCTGATATTGCTCACACCAACTCTTGTCATCTTCTTTTGAGATTGGCATGGATTCATTTTAAAACGCTCAATCTTGATAAAGGTTCCTTTTATTTGAGGGATGAGGGACATGAAATGAAGTTGAAATTTATGACACCAAGACAAGCCAGTAAGGATCAACATAGGCTGGAGGAGAAAATAGAAAAAGAAAGAATAGAAAAGGAAGAAATATAAACTGTGGAAGGAATGGAAACTGAAGAAAAAGAAAAGGAAGAAAAGATAAAGATGATGGAAAAGGTAGTAGAGAAACAAGGTGTTTAATCAAAGACCACGCATGTTTAGTTGCATTCGTTTACGAAAGCGACAACACTATTGTAAGCCAAAGATTGGTGGAGAAACTCAAGTTACCAACAAGCTTTCACTCGAATCAAGCAAGGATCAAATTCAGTACGGGACACTGTGTGCAAGAAGTATTATCTGATATTGCTCACACCAACTCTTGTCATCTTCTTTTGAGATTGGCATGGATTCATTTTAAAACGCTCAATCTTGATAAAGGTTCCCTTTTTGAGGGATGAGGGACATGAAATGAAGTTGAAATTTATGACACCAAGACAAGCCAGTAAGGATCAACATAGGCTGAAGGAGAAAATAGAAAAAGAAAGAATAGAAAAGGAAGAAATATAAACTGTGGAAGGAATGGAAACTGAAGAAAAAGAAAAGGAAGAAAAGATAAAGATGATGGAAAAGGTAGTAGAGAAACAAGGTGTTTAATCAAAGACCACGCATGTTTAGTTGCATTCGTTTACGAAAGCGACAACACTGTTGTAAGCCAAAGATTGGTGGAGAAACTCAAGTTACCAACAAGCTTTCACTCGAATCAAGCAAGGATCAAATTCAGTACGGGACAATGTGTGAAAGAAGTATTATGTGATATTGCTCCCACGAACTCTTGTCATCTTCTTTTGAGATTGGCATGGCTTTATTTTAAAACGCTCAATCTTGATAAAGGTTCCCATTATTTCAGGGATGAGGGACATGAAATGAAGTTGAAATTTATGACACCAAGACAAGCCAATAAGGATCAACATAGACTGAAGGAGAAAATAGAAAAAGAAGGAATAGAAAAGGAAGAAATATAAACTGTGGAAGGAATGGAAATTAAAGAAAAAGAAAAGGGAGAAAAGATAAAGATGATGGAAAAGGTAGTAGATAAACAAGGTGTTTAATCAAAGACCATCCATGTTTAGTTGCATTCGTTTTCGAAAGCGACAACACTGTTGTAAGCCAAAGATTGGTGGAGAAACTCAAGTTACCAACAAGCTTTCACTCGAATCAAGCAAGGATCAAATTCAGTACGGGACAATGTGTGAAAGAAGTATTATGTGATATTGCTCCACGAACTCTTGTCATCTTCTTTTGAGATTGGCATGGCTTCATTTTAAAACGCTCAATCTTGATCAAGGTTCCCTTTATTTGAGGCATGAGGGACATGAAATGAAGTTGAAATTTATGACACCAAGACAAGCTAGTAAGGATCAACATAGGCTGAAGGAGAAAATAGAAAAAGAAAGAATAGAAAAAGAAGAAATATAAACTGTGGAAGGAATGGAAACTGAAGAAAAAGAAAAGGAAGAAAAGACAAAGATGATGGAAAAGGTAGTAAATAAATAAGGTGTTTAATCAAAGACCACCCATGTTTAGTTGCATTCGTTTACGAAAGCGACAACACTGTTGTAAGCCAAAGATTGGTGGAGAAACTCAAGTTACCAAGAAGCTTTCACTCAAATCAAGCAAGGATCAAATTCAGTACGGGACAATGTGTGAAAGAAGTATTATCTGATATTGCTCCCACGAACTCTTGTCATCTTCTTTTAAGATTGGCATGGCTTCATTTTAAAACGCTCAATCTTGATAAAGGTTCCCTTTATTTGAGGGATGAGGGACACGAAATGAAGTTGAAATTTATGACACCAAGACAAGCCAGTAAGGATCAACATAGGCTGAAGGAGAAAATAGAACAAGGAAGAATAGAAAAGGAAGAAATATAAACTGTGGAAGTAATGGAGACTGAAGAAAAAGAAAAGGAAGAAAAGATAAAGATGATGGAAAAGGTTGTAGAGAAACAAGGTGTTTAATCAAAGGCCTCCCATGTTTAGTTGCATTCGTTTACGAAAGCGACAACACTGTTGTAAGGCAAAGATTGGTGGAGAAACTCAAGTTACCAACAAGCTTTCACTCGAATCAAGCAAGGATCAAATTCAGTACGGGACAATGTGTGAAAGAAGTATTATGTGATATTGCTCCCACGAACTCTTGTCATCTTCTTTTGAGATTGGCATGGCTTCATTTTAAAACGCTCAATCTTGATCAAGGTTCCCTTTATTTGAGGCATGAGGGACATGAAATGAAGTTGAAATTTATGACACCAAGACAAGCAAGTAAGGATCAACATAGGCTGAAGGAGAAAATAGAAAAAGAAAGAATAGAAAAAGAAGAAATATAAACTGTGGAAGGAATGGAAATTGAAGAAAAAGAAAAGGAAGAAAAGACAAAGATGATGGAAAAGGTAGTAAATAAATAAGGTGTTTAATCAAAGACCACCCATGTTTAGTTGCATTCGTTTACGAAAGCGACAACACTGTTGTAAGCCAAAGATTGGTGGAGAAACTCAAGTTACCATCAAGCTTTCATTCGAATCAAGCAAGGATCAAATTCAGTACGGGACTATGTGTGAAAGAAGTATTATGTGATATTGCTCCCACGAACTCTTGTCATCTTCTTTTTAGATGGGCATGGCTTCATTTTAAAACACTCAATCTTGATAAATGTTCCCTTTATTTGAGGCATGAGGGACAAGAAATGAAGTTGAAATTTATGACACCAACACAAGCCAATAAGGATCAACATAGGCTGAAGGAGAAAATAGAAAAAGAAGGAATAGAAAAGGAAGAAATAAAAACTGTGGAAGGAATGGAAATTAAAGAAAAAGAAAAGGGAGAAAAGATAAAGATGATGGAAAAGGTAGTAGCTAAACAAGGTGTTTAATCAAAGACCACCCATGTTTAGTTTCATTCGTTTATGAAAGCGACAACATTGTTGTAAGCCAAAGATTGGTGGAGAAACTCAAGTTACCAACAAGCTTTCACTCGAATTAAGCAAGGATGAAATTCAGTACGAGACAATGTGTGAAAGAAGTATTATGTGATATTGCTCCCACGAACTCTTGTCATCTTCTTTTGAGATGGGCATGGCTTCATTTTAAAACGCTCAATCTTGATAAGGGTTCCCTTTATTTGAGGGATGAGGGACATGAAATGAAGTTGAAAATTATGACACCAAGACAATCCAATAAGGATAAACATAGGCTGCAGGAGAAAATAGAAAAAGAAAGAATAGAAAAAGAAGAAATATAAATTGTAGAAGGAAGGGAAATTGAAGAAAAAGAAAAGGAAGTAAAGATAAAGATGATGGAAAAGTAAGTAGAGAAACAAGGTGTTTAATCGAAGGCCACCCATGTTCAGTTGCATTCGTTTACGAAAGCGAAAACACTGTTATAAACCAAAGATTGGTGGAGAAACTCAAGTTACCAACAAGCTTTCATTCGAATCAAGCAAGGATCAAATTCAGTACATGACAATGTGTGAGAGAAGTATTATGTGATATTGCTCCCACGAACTCTTGTTATCTTCTTTTTAGATGGGCATGACTTCATTTTAAAACGCTCAATCTTGATGACCGTTTCCTTTATTTGAGGCATGAGGGACATGAAATGAAGTTGAAATTTATGACACCAAGACAAGCCAGTAAGGATCAACATAGGCTAAAGGAGAAAATAGAAAAAGAAAGAATAGAAAAGGAAGAAATATAAACTGTGGAAGGAATGGAAATTGAAGAAAAAGAAAAGGAATAAAAGATAAAGGTGATGGAAAAGGAAGTAGAGAAACAAGGTATTTAATCAAAGGCCACCCATGTTTAGTTGCATTAATTTACGAAAGCCACAACACTGTTGTAAGCCAAAGATTGGTGGAGAAACTCAAGTTACCATCAAGCTTTCATTCGAATCAAGCAAGGATCAAATTCAGTACGGGACTATGTGTGAAAGAAGTATTATGTGATATTGCTCCCACGAACTCTTGTCATCTTCTTTTTAGATGGGCATGGCTTCATTTTAAAACACTCAATCTTGATAAATGTTCCCTTTATTTGAGGCATGAGGGACAAGAAATGAAGTTGAAAATTGTGACACCAAGACAAGCCAATAAGGATCAACATAGGCTAAAGGAGAAAATAGAAGAAGAAAGAATAGAAAAAGAAGAAATATAAATTGTAGAAGGAAGGGAAATTGAAGAAAAAGAAAAGGAAGTAAAGATAAAGATGATGGAAAAGTAAGTAGAGAAACAAGGTGTTTAATCGAAGGCCACCCATGTTTAGTTTCATTCGTTTATGAAAGCGACAACATTGTTGTAAGCCAAAGATTGGTGGAGAAACTCAAGATACCAACAAGCTTTCACTCGAATTAAGCAAGGATGAAATTCAGTACGAGACAATGTGTAAAAGAAGTATTATGTGATATTGCTCCCACGAACTCTTGTCATCTTCTTTTGAGATGGGCATGGCTTCATTTTAAAACGCTCAATCTTGATAAGGGTTCCCTTTATTTGAGGGATGAGGGACATGAAATGAAGTTGAAAATTATGACACCAAGACAAGCCAATAAGGATCAACATAGGCTAAAGGAGAAAATAGAAAAAGAAAGAATAGAAAAGGAAGAAATATAAATTGTGGAAGGCATGGAAATTGAAGAAAAAGAAAAGGAAGTAAAGATAAAGATGATGGAAGAGGAAGTAGAGAAACAAGGTGTTTAATCGAAGGCCACCCATGTTCAGTTGCATTCGTTTACGAAAGCGAAAACACTGTTATAAACCAAAGATTGGTGGAGAAACTCAAGTTACCAACAAGCTTTCATTCGAATCAAGCAAGGATCAAATTCAGTACATGACAATGTGTGAAAGAAGTATTATGTGATATTGCTCCCACGAACTCTTGTCATCTTCTTTTGAGATGGGCATGGCTTCATCTTAAAACGCTCAATCTTGATAAACGTTCCCTTTATTTGAGGCATGAGGGACATGAAATGAAGTTGAAATTTATGACACCAAGACAAGCCGGTAAGGATCAACATAGGCTGAAGGAGAAAATAGAAAATAGAAAGAATAGAAAAGGAAGAAATATAAACTGTGGAACGAATGGAAATTGAAGAAAAAGAAAAGGAAGTAAAGATATAGATGATGGAAAAGGTAGTCGAGAAACAAGGTGTTTAATCAAAGGCCACCAATGTTTAGTTTCATTCGTTTATGAAAGCGACAACATTGTTGTAAGCCAAAGATTGGTGGAGAAACTCAAGTTACCAACAAGCTTTCACTCGAATTAAGCAAGGATGAAATTCAGTACGAGACAATGTGTGAAAGAAGTATTATGTGATATTGCTCCCACGAACTCTTGTCATCTTCTTTTGAGATGGGCATGGCTTCATTTTAAAACGCTCAATCTTGATAAGGGTTCCCTTTATTTGAGGGATGAGGGACATGAAATGAAGTTGAAAATTATGACACCAAGACAATCCAATAAGGATAAACATAGGCTGCAGGAGAAAATAGAAAAAGAAAGAATAGAAAAAGAAGAAATATAAATTGTAGAAGGAAGGGAAATTGAAGAAAAAGAAAAGGAAGTAAAGATAAAGATGATGGAAAAGTAAGTAGAGAAACAAGGTGTTTAATCGAAGGCCACCCATGTTCAGTTGCATTCGTTTACGAAAGCGAAAACACTGTTATAAACCAAAGATTGGTGGAGAAACTCAAGTTACCAACAAGCTTTCATTCGAATCAAGCAAGGATCAAATTCAGTACATGACAATGTGTGAGAGAAGTATTATGTGATATTGCTCCCACGAACTCTTGTTATCTTCTTTTTAGATGGGCATGACTTCATTTTAAAACGCTCAATCTTGATGACCGTTTCCTTTATTTGAGGCATGAGGGACATGAAATGAAGTTGAAATTTATGACACCAAGACAAGCCAGTAAGGATCAACATAGGCTAAAGGAGAAAATAGAAAAAGAAAGAATAGAAAAGGAAGAAATATAAACTGTGGAAGGAATGGAAATTGAAGAAAAAGAAAAGGAATAAAAGATAAAGGTGATGGAAAAGGAAGTAGAGAAACAAGGTATTTAATCAAAGGCCACCCATGTTTAGTTGCATTAATTTACGAAAGCCACAACACTGTTGTAAGCCAAAGATTGGTGGAGAAACTCAAGTTACCATCAAGCTTTCATTCGAATCAAGCAAGGATCAAATTCAGTACGGGACTATGTGTGAAAGAAGTATTATGTGATATTGCTCCCACGAACTCTTGTCATCTTCTTTTTAGATGGGCATGGCTTCATTTTAAAACACTCAATCTTGATAAATGTTCCCTTTATTTGAGGCATGAGGGACAAGAAATGAAGTTGAAAATTGTGACACCAAGACAAGCCAATAAGGATCAACATAGGCTAAAGGAGAAAATAGAAGAAGAAAGAATAGAAAAAGAAGAAATATAAATTGTAGAAGGAAGGGAAATTGAAGAAAAAGAAAAGGAAGTAAAGATAAAGATGATGGAAAAGTAAGTAGAGAAACAAGGTGTTTAATCGAAGGCCACCCATGTTTAGTTTCATTCGTTTATGAAAGCGACAACATTGTTGTAAGCCAAAGATTGGTGGAGAAACTCAAGATACCAACAAGCTTTCACTCGAATTAAGCAAGGATGAAATTCAGTACGAGACAATGTGTAAAAGAAGTATTATGTGATATTGCTCCCACGAACTCTGGTCATCTTCTTTTGAGATGGGCATGGCTTCATTTTGAAACGCTCAATCTTGATAAGGGTTCCCTTTATTTGAGGGATGAGGGACATGAAATCAAGTTGAAAATTATGACACCAAGACAAGCCAATAAGGATCAACATAGGCTGAAGGAGAAAATAGAAAAAGAAAGAATAGAAAAGGAAGAAATATAAACTGTGGAAGGCATGGAAATTGAAGAAAAAGAAAAGGAAGTAAAGATAAAGATGATGGAAAAGGAAGTAGAGAAACAAGGTGTTTAATCGAAGGCCACCCATGTTCAGTTGCATTCGTTTACGAAAGCGAAAACACTGTTATAAACCAAAGATTGGTGGAGAAACTCAAGTTACCAACAAGCTTTCATTCGAATCAAGCAAGGATCAAATTCAGTACATGACAATGTGTGAAAGAAGTATTATGTGATATTGCTCCCACGAACTCTTGTCATCTTCTTTTGAGATGGGCATGGCTTCATCTTAAAACGCTCAATCTTGATAAACGTTCCCTTTATTTCAGGCATGAGGGACATGAAATGAAGTTGAAATTTATGACACCAAGACAAGCCGGTAAGGATCAACATAGGCTGAAGGAGAAAATAGAAAATAGAAAGAATAGAAAAGGAAGAAATATAAACTGTGGAACGAATGGAAATTGAAGAAAAAGAAAAGGAAGTAAAGATATAGATGATGGAAAAGGTAGTCGAGAAACAAGGTGTTTAATCAAAGGCCACCAATGTTTAGTTTCATTCGTTTATGAAAGCGACAACATTGTTGTAAGCCAAAGATTGGTGGAGAAACTCAAGTTACCAACAAGCTTTCACTCGAATTAAGCAAGGATGAAATTCAGTACGAGACAATGTGTGAAAGAAGTATTATGTGATATTGCTCCCACGAACTCTTGTCATCTTCTTTTGAGATGGGCATGGCTTCATTTTAAAACGCTCAATCTTGATAAGGGTTCCCTTTATTTGAGGGATGAGGGACATGAAATGAAGTTGAAAATTATGACACCAAGACAATCCAATAAGGATAAACATAGGCTGCAGGAGAAAATAGAAAAAGAAAGAATAGAAAAAGAAGAAATATAAATTGTAGAAGGAAGGGAAATTGAAGAAAAAGAAAAGGAAGTAAAGATAAAGATGATGGAAAAGTAAGTAGAGAAACAAGGTGTTTAATCGAAGGCCACCCATGTTCAGTTGCATTCGTTTACGAAAGCGAAAACACTGTTATAAACCAAAGATTGGTGGAGAAACTCAAGTTACCAACAAGCTTTCATTCGAATCAAGCAAGGATCAAATTCAGTACATGACAATGTGTGAGAGAAGTATTATGTGATATTGCTCCCACGAACTCTTGTTATCTTCTTTTTAGATGGGCATGACTTCATTTTAAAACGCTCAATCTTGATGACCGTTTCCTTTATTTGAGGCATGAGGGACATGAAATGAAGTTGAAATTTATGACACCAAGACAAGCCAGTAAGGATCAACATAGGCTAAAGGAGAAAATAGAAAAAGAAAGAATAGAAAAGGAAGAAATATAAACTGTGGAAGGAATGGAAATTGAAGAAAAAGAAAAGGAATAAAAGATAAAGGTGATGGAAAAGGAAGTAGAGAAACAAGGTATTTAATCAAAGGCCACCCATGTTTAGTTGCATTAATTTACGAAAGCCACAACACTGTTGTAAGCCAAAGATTGGTGGAGAAACTCAAGTTACCATCAAGCTTTCATTCGAATCAAGCAAGGATCAAATTCAGTACGGGACTATGTGTGAAAGAAGTATTATGTGATATTGCTCCCACGAACTCTTGTCATCTTCTTTTTAGATGGGCATGGCTTCATTTTAAAACACTCAATCTTGATAAATGTTCCCTTTATTTGAGGCATGAGGGACAAGAAATGAAGTTGAAAATTGTGACACCAAGACAAGCCAATAAGGATCAACATAGGCTAAAGGAGAAAATAGAAGAAGAAAGAATAGAAAAAGAAGAAATATAAATTGTAGAAGGAAGGGAAATTGAAGAAAAAGAAAAGGAAGTAAAGATAAAGATGATGGAAAAGTAAGTAGAGAAACAAGGTGTTTAATCGAAGGCCACCCATGTTTAGTTTCATTCGTTTATGAAAGCGACAACATTGTTGTAAGCCAAAGATTGGTGGAGAAACTCAAGATACCAACAAGCTTTCACTCGAATTAAGCAAGGATGAAATTCAGTACGAGACAATGTGTAAAAGAAGTATTATGTGATATTGCTCCCACGAACTCTGGTCATCTTCTTTTGAGATGGGCATGGCTTCATTTTGAAACGCTCAATCTTGATAAGGGTTCCCTTTATTTGAGGGATGAGGGACATGAAATCAAGTTGAAAATTATGACACCAAGACAAGCCAATAAGGATCAACATAGGCTGAAGGAGAAAATAGAAAAAGAAAGAATAGAAAAGGAAGAAATATAAACTGTGGAAGGCATGGAAATTGAAGAAAAAGAAAAGGAAGTAAAGATAAAGATGATGGAAAAGGAAGTAGAGAAACAAGGTGTTTAATCGAAGGCCACCCATGTTCAGTTGCATTCGTTTACGAAAGCGAAAACACTGTTATAAACCAAAGATTGGTGGAGAAACTCAAGTTACCAACAAGCTTTCATTCGAATCAAGCAAGGATCAAATTCAGTACATGACAATGTGTGAAAGAAGTATTATGTGATATTGCTCCCACGAACTCTTGTCATCTTCTTTTGAGATGGGCATGGCTTCATCTTAAAACGCTCAATCTTGATAAACGTTCCCTTTATTTCAGGCATGAGGGACATGAAATGAAGTTGAAATTTATGACACCAAGACAAGCCGGTAAGGATCAACATAGGCTGAAGGAGAAAATAGAAAATAGAAAGAATAGAAAAGGAAGAAATATAAACTGTGGAACGAATGGAAATTGAAGAAAAAGAAAAGGAAGTAAAGATATAGATGATGGAAAAGGTAGTCGAGAAACAAGGTGTTTAATCAAAGGCCACCAATGTTTAGTTTCATTCGTTTATGAAAGCGACAACATTGTTGTAAGCCAAAGATTGGTGGAGAAACTCAAGTTACCAACAAGCTTTCACTCGAATTAAGCAAGGATGAAATTCAGTACGAGACAATGTGTGAAAGAAGTATTATGTGATATTGCTCCCACGAACTCTTGTCATCTTCTTTTGAGATGGGCATGGCTTCATTTTAAAACGCTCAATCTTGATAAGGGTTCCCTTTATTTGAGGGATGAGGGACATGAAATGAAGTTGAAAATTATGACACCAAGACAATCCAATAAGGATAAACATAGGCTGCAGGAGAAAATAGAAAAAGAAAGAATAGAAAAAGAAGAAATATAAATTGTAGAAGGAAGGGAAATTGAAGAAAAAGAAAAGGAAGTAAAGATAAAGATGATGGAAAAGTAAGTAGAGAAACAAGGTGTTTAATCGAAGGCCACCCATGTTCAGTTGCATTCGTTTACGAAAGCGAAAACACTGTTATAAACCAAAGATTGGTGGAGAAACTCAAGTTACCAATAAGCTTTCATTCGAATCAAGCAAGGATCAAATTCAGTACATGACAATGTGTGAAAGAAGTATTATGTGATATTGCTCCCACGAACTCTTGTCATCTTCTTTTTAGATGGGCATGACTTCATTTTAAAATGCTCAATCTTGATGACCGTTTCCTTTATTTGAGGCATGAGGGACATGAAATGAAGTTGAAATTTATGACACCAAGACAAGCCAGTAAGGATCAACATAGGCTGAAGGAGAAAATAGAAAAAGAAAGAATAGAAAAGGAAGAAATATAAACTGTGGAAGGAATGGAAATTGAAGAAAAAGAAAAGGAATAAAAGATAAAGGTGATGGAAAAGGAAGTAGAGAAACAAGGTATTTAATCAAAGGCCACCCATGTTTAGTTGCATTAATTTACGAAAGCCACAACACTGTTGTAAGCCAAAGATTGGTGGAGAAACTCAAGTTACCATCAAGCTTTCATTCGAATCAAGCAAGGATCAAATTCAGTACGGGACTATGTGTGAAAGAAGTATTATGTGATATTGCTCCCACGAACTCTTGTCATCTTCTTTTTAGATGGGCATGGCTTCATTTTAAAACACTCAATCTTGATAAACGTTCCCTTTATTTGAGGCATGAGGGACAAGAAATGAAGTTGAAAATTGTGACACCAAGACAAGCCAATAAGGATCAACATAGGCTAAAGGAGAAAATAGAAGAAAAAAGAATAGAAAAAGAAGAAATATAAATTGTAGAAGGAAGGGAAATTGAAGAAAAAGAAAAGGAAGTAAAGATAAAGATGATGGAAAAGTAAGTAGAGAAACAAGGTGTTTAATCGAAGGCCACCCATGTTCAGTTGCATTCGTTTACGAAAGCGAAAACACTGTTATAAACCAAAGATTGGTGGAGAAACTCAAGTTACCAACAAGCTTTCATTCGAATCAAGCAAGGATCAAATTCAGTACATGACAATGTGTGAAAGAAGTATTATGTGATATTGCTCCCACGAACTCTTGTCATCTTCTTTTTAGAATGGCATGACTTCATTTTAAAACGCTCAATCTTGATGACCGTTTCCTTTATTTGAGGCATGAGGGACATGAAATGAAGTTCAAATTTATGACACCAAGACAAGCCAATAAGGATCAACATAGGCTGAAGGAGAAAATAGAAAAAGAAAGAATAGAAAAGGAAGAAATATAAACTGTGGAAGGCATGGAAATTGAAGAAAAAGAAAAGGAAGTAAAGATAAAGATGATGGAAAAGGAAGTAGAGAAACAAGGTGTTTAATCGAAGGCCACCCATGTTCAGTTGCATTCGTTTACGAAAGCGAAAACACTATTATAAACCAAAGATTGGTGGAGAAACTCAAGTTACCAACAAGCTTTCATTCGAATCAAGCAAGGATCAAATTCAGTACATGACAATGTGTGAAAGAAGTATTATGTGATATTGCTCCCACGAACTCTTGTCATCTTCTTTTGAGATGGGCATGGCTTCATCTTAAAACGCTCAATCTTGATAAACGTTCCCTTTATTTCAGGCATGAGGGACATGAAATGAAGTTGAAATTTATGACACCAAGACAAGCCGGTAAGGATCAACAGAGGCTGAAGGAGAAAATAGAAAATAGAAAGAATAGAAAAGGAAGAAATATAAACTGTGGAACGAATGGAAATTGAAGAAAAAGAAAAGGAAGTAAAGATATAGATGATGGAAAAGGTAGTCGAGAAACAAGGTGTTTAATCAAAGGCCACCAATGTTTAGTTTCATTCGTTTATGAAAGCGACAACATTGTTGTAAGCCAAAGATTGGTGGAGAAACTCAAGTTACCAACAAGCTTTCACTCGAATTAAGCAAGGATGAAATTCAGTACGAGACAATGTGTGAAAGAAGTATTATGTGATATTGCTCCCACGAACTCTTGTCATCTTCTTTTGAGATGGGCATGGCTTCATTTTAAAACGCTCAATCTTGATAAGGGTTCCCTTTATTTGAGGGATGAGGGACATGAAATGAAGTTGAAAATTATGACACCAAGACAATCCAATAAGGATAAACATAGGCTGCAGGAGAAAATAGAAAAAGAAAGAATAGAAAAAGAAGAAATATAAATTGTAGAAGGAAGGGAAATTGAAGAAAAAGAAAAGGAAGTAAAGATAAAGATGATGGAAAAGTAAGTAGAGAAACAAGGTGTTTAATCGAAGGCCACCCATGTTCAGTTGCATTCGTTTACGAAAGCGAAAACACTGTTATAAACCAAAGATTGGTGGAGAAACTCAAGTTACCAACAAGCTTTCATTCGAATCAAGCAAGGATCAAATTCAGTACATGACAATGTGTGAGAGAAGTATTATGTGATATTGCTCCCACGAACTCTTGTTATCTTCTTTTTAGATGGGCATGACTTCATTTTAAAACGCTCAATCTTGATGACCGTTTCCTTTATTTGAGGCATGAGGGACATGAAATGAAGTTGAAATTTATGACACCAAGACAAGCCAGTAAGGATCAACATAGGCTGAAGGAGAAAATAGAAAAAGAAAGAATAGAAAAGGAAGAAATATAAACTGTGGAAGGAATGGAAATTGAAGAAAAAGAAAAGGAATAAAAGATAAAGGTGATGGAAAAGGAAGTAGAGAAACAAGGTATTTAATCAAAGGCCACCCATGTTTAGTTGCATTAATTTACGAAAGCCACAACACTGTTGTAAGCCAAAGATTGGTGGAGAAACTCAAGTTACCATCAAGCTTTCATTCGAATCAAGCAAGGATCAAATTCAGTACGGGACAATGTGTGAAAGAAGTATTATGTGATATTGCTCCCACGAACTCTTGTCATCTTCTTTTTAGATAGGCATCGCTTCATTTTAAAACGCTCAATCTTGATGACCGTTTCCTTTATTTGAGGCATGAGGGACATGAAATGAAGTTGAAATTTGTGACACCAAGACAAGCCAGTAAAAATCAACATAGGCTGAAGGAGAAAATAGAAAAAGAAAGAATAAAAAAAGAAGAAATATAAACTGCAGAAGGAAGGGAAACTGAAAAAAAGAAAAGGAAGAAAAAATAAAGATGATGGAAAATGTAGTTGAGAAACAAGGTGTCTAGTCAAAGGCCACCAATGTTTAGTTTCAGTCGTTTATGAAAGCGACAACACTGTTGTAAGCCAAAGATTGGTGGAGAAACTCAAGTTACCAACAAGCTTTCATTCGAATCAAGCAAGGATCAAATGTAGTACAGAACAATGTGTGAAAGAAGTATTATGTGATATTACTCTCACGAACTCTTGTCATCTTGTTTTGAGATGGGCATGACTTCATTTTGAAACGCTCAATCTTGATGATCGTTTCCTTTATTTGAGGCATGAGGGACATGAAATGAAGTTGAAATTTATGACACCAAGACAAGCCAGTAAAAATCAACATAGGCTGAAGGACAAAATAGAAAAAGAGGAAATATAAACTGTAGAAGGAAGAGAAATTGAAGAAAAAGAAAAGGAAGTAAAGATAAAGATGATGGAAAAGGAAGTAGAGAAACAAGGTGTTTAATCGAAGGCCTCCCATGTTTAGTTGCATTCGTTTACGAAAGCGACAACAATGTTGTAAGCCAAAGATTGGTGGAGAAGCTCCAGTTACCAACAAGCTTTCATCCGAATCAAGCAAGGATCAAATTCAGTACAGAACAATGTGTGAAAGAAGTATTATCTGATATTACTCCCACGAACTCTGGTCATCTTGTTTTGAGATGGGCATGACTTCATTTTGAAACGCTCAATCTTGATGACCGTTCCCTTTATTTGAGGTTTGAGGGACATGAAATGAAGTTGAAATTTATGACACCAAGACAAGCCAGCAAGGATCAACACAGGCTGAAGGAAAAAAATAGAAAAATAAAGAATAGAAAAAGAAGAAATATAAACTGCAGAAGGAAGGGAAATTGAATAAAAAGAAAAGGAAGAAAAGATAAAGATGATGGAAAAGGTAGTTGAGAAACAAGGTGTCTAGTCAAAGGCCACCAATGTTTAGTTTCACTCGTTTACGAAAGCGACAACACTGTTGTAAGCCAAAGATTGGTGGAGAAACGCAAGCTACAAACAAGCTTTCATTCGAATCAAGCAAGGATCAAATTCAGTACATGACAATGTGTGAAAGAAGTATTATGTGATATTGCTCCCACGAACTCTTGTCATCTTCTTTTTAGATGGGCATGGCTTCATTTTAAAACGCTCAATCTTGATGACCGTTTCCTTTATTTGAGGCATAAGGGACATGAAATGAAGTTGAAATTTATGACACCAAGACAAGCCAGTAAGGATCAACATAGGTTGAAGGAGAAAATAGAAAAAGAAAGAATAGATAAGGAAGAAATATAAACTGTGGAAGGAATGGAAATGGAAGAAAAATAAAAGGAATAAAAGATAAAGATGATGGAAAAGGAAGTAGAGAAACAAGGTATTTAATCAAAGGCCACCCATGTTTAGTTGCATTAATTTACGAAAGCCACAACATTGTTGTAAGCCAAAGATTGGTGGAGAAGCTCAAGTTACCAACAAGCTTTCATCCGAATCAAGCAAGGATCAAATTCAGTACGGGACTATGTGTGAAAGAAGTATTATGTGATATTACTCCCACGAACTCTGGTCATCTTGTTTTGAGATGGGCATGACTTCATTTTGAAACGCTCAATCTTGATGACCGTTCCCTTTATTTGAGGCATGAGGGACATGAAATGAAGTTGAAATTTGTGACACCAAGACAAGCCAGTAAAAATCAACATAGGCTGAAGGAGAAAATAGAAAAAGAAAGAATAAAAAAAGAAGAAATATAAACTGCAGAAGGAAGGGAAACTGAAAAAAAGAAAAGGAAGAAAAAATAAAGATGATGGAAAATGTAGTTGAGAAACAAGGTGTCTAGTCAAAGGCCACCAATGTTTAGTTTCAGTCGTTTATGAAAGCGACAACACTGTTGTAAGCCAAAGATTGGTGGAGAAACTCAAGTTACCAACAAGCTTTCATTCGAATCAAGCAAGGATCAAATGTAGTACAGAACAATGTGTGAAAGAAGTATTATGTGATATTACTCTCACGAACTCTTGTCATCTTGTTTTGAGATGGGCATGACTTCATTTTGAAACGCTCAATCTTGATGATCGTTTCCTTTATTTGAGGCATGAGGGACATGAAATGAAGTTGAAATTTATGACACCAAGACAAGCCAGTAAAAATCAACATAGGCTGAAGGACAAAATAGAAAAAGAGGAAATATAAACTGTAGAAGGAAGAGAAATTGAAGAAAAAGAAAAGGAAGTAAAGATAAAGATGATGGAAAAGGAAGTAGAGAAACAAGGTGTTTAATCGAAGGCCTCCCATGTTTAGTTGCATTCGTTTACGAAAGCGACAACAATGTTGTAAGCCAAAGATTGGTGGAGAAGCTCCAGTTACCAACAAGCTTTCATCCGAATCAAGCAAGGATCAAATTCAGTACAGAACAATGTGTGAAAGAAGTATTATCTGATATTACTCCCACGAACTCTGGTCATCTTGTTTTGAGATGGGCATGACTTCATTTTGAAACGCTCAATCTTGATGACCGTTCCCTTTATTTGAGGTTTGAGGGACATGAAATGAAGTTGAAATTTATGACACCAAGACAAGCCAGCAAGGATCAACACAGGCTGAAGGAAAAAAATAGAAAAATAAAGAATAGAAAAAGAAGAAATATAAACTGCAGAAGGAAGGGAAATTGAATAAAAAGAAAAGGAAGAAAAGATAAAGATGATGGAAAAGGTAGTTGAGAAACAAGGTGTCTAGTCAAAGGCCACCAATGTTTAGTTTCACTCGTTTACGAAAGCGACAACACTGTTGTAAGCCAAAGATTGGTGGAGAAACGCAAGCTACAAACAAGCTTTCATTCGAATCAAGCAAGGATCAAATTCAGTACATGACAATGTGTGAAAGAAGTATTATGTGATATTGCTCCCACGAACTCTTGTCATCTTCTTTTTAGATGGGCATGGCTTCATTTTAAAACGCTCAATCTTGATGACCGTTTCCTTTATTTGAGGCATAAGGGACATGAAATGAAGTTGAAATTTATGACACCAAGACAAGCCAGTAAGGATCAACATAGGTTGAAGGAGAAAATAGAAAAAGAAAGAATAGATAAGGAAGAAATATAAACTGTGGAAGGAATGGAAATGGAAGAAAAATAAAAGGAATAAAAGATAAAGATGATGGAAAAGGAAGTAGAGAAACAAGGTATTTAATCAAAGGCCACCCATGTTTAGTTGCATTAATTTACGAAAGCCACAACATTGTTGTAAGCCAAAGATTGGTGGAGAAGCTCAAGTTACCAACAAGCTTTCATCCGAATCAAGCAAGGATCAAATTCAGTACGGGACTATGTGTGAAAGAAGTATTATGTGATATTACTCCCACGAACTCTTGTCATCTTGTTTTGAGATGGGCATGACTGCATTTTGAAATGCTCAATCTTGATGACCATTCCCTTTATTTGAGGCATGAGGGACATGAAATGAAGTTGAAAATTATGACACTAAGACAAGCCAGTAAGGATCAACAGAGGCTGAAGGAGAAAATAGAAAAAGAAGAAATATAAACTGCAGAAGGAAGGGGAACTGAAAAAAAGAAAAGGAAGAAAAGATAATGATGATGGAAAATGTATTTGAGAAACAAGGTGTCTAGTCAAAGGCCACCAATGTTTAGTTTCAGGCGTTTACGAAAGCGACAACACTGTTGTAACCCAAAGATTGGTGGAGAAACTCAAGTTACCAACAAGCTTTCATTCAAATCAAGCAAGGATCAAATTCAGTACATGAAAATGTGTGAAAGAAGTATTATGTGATATTGCTCCCACGAACTCTTGTCATCTTCTTTTTAGATAGGCATGGCTTCATTTTAAAACGCTCAATCTTGATGATCGTTTCCTTTATTTGAGGCGTGAGGGACATGAAATGAAGTTGAAATTTATGACACCAAGACAAGTCAGTAACGATCAACACAGGCTGAAGGAGAAAATAGAAAAAGAGGAAATATAAACTGTAGAAGGAAGGGAAATTGAAGAAAAAGAAAAGGAAGTAAAGATAAAGATGATAGAAAAGAAAGTAGAGAAACAAGGTGTTTAATCGAATGCCACCCATGTTCAGTTGCATTCGTTTACGAAAGCGACAACAATGTTGTAAGCCAAAGATTGTTGGAGAAGCTCCAGTTACCAACAAGCTTTCATCCGAATTAAGCAAGGATCAAATTCAGTACAGGACAATGTGTGAAAGAAGTATTATGTGATATTACTCTCACGAACTCTTGTCATCTTGTTTTGAGATGGGCGTGACTTCATTTTGAAACGCTCAATCTTGATGATCATTTCCTTTATTTGAGGCATGAGGGACATGAAATGAAGTTGAAATTTATGACACCAAGACAAGCCAGTAAGGATCAACATAGGCTGAAGGAGAAAATAGAAAAAGAGGAAATATAAACTGTAGAAGGAAGAGAAACTGAAGAAAAAGAAAAGGAAGTAAAGATAAAGATGATGGAAAAGGAAGTAGAGAAACAAGGTGTTTAATCGAAGGCCACCCATGTTCAGTTGCATTCGTTTACGAAAGCGACAACAATGTTGTAAGCCAAAGATTGGTGGAGAAGCTCCAGTTACCAACAAGCTTTCATCCGAATCAAGCAAGGATCAAATTCAGTATAGGACAATGTGTGAAAGAAGTATGATCTGATATTACTCCCACGAACTCTGGTCATCTTGTTTTGAGATGGGCATGACTTCATTTTGAAACGCTCAATCTTGATGACCGTTCCCTTTATTTGAGGCTTGAGGGCATGAAATGAAGTTGAAATTTATGACACCAAGACAAGCCAACAAGGATCAACATAGGCTGAAGGAGAAAATAGAAAAATAAAGAATAGAAAAAGAAGAAATATAAACTGCATAAGGAAGGGAAATTGAATAAAAAGAAAAGGAAGAAAAGATAAAGATGATGGAAAAGGTAGTTGAGAAACAAGGTGTCTAGTCAAAGGCCACCAATGTTTAGTTTCACTCGTTTACGAAAGCGACAACACTGTTGTAAGCCAAAGATTGGTGGAGAAACTCAAGTTACCAACAAGCTTTCATTCGAATCAAGCAAGGATCAAATTCAGTACACGACAATGTGTGAAAGAAGTATTATGTGATATTGCTCCCACAAACTCTTGTCATCTTCTTTTTAGATGGGCATGGCTTCATTTTAAAACGCTCAATCTTGATGACCGTTTCCTTTATTTGAAGCATGAGGGACATGAAATGAAGTTGAAATTTATGACACCAAGACAAGCCAGTAAGGATCAACATAGGCTGAAGGAGAAAATAGAAAAAGAAAGAATAGAAAAGGAAGAAATATAAATTGTGGAAGGAATGGAAATTGAAGAAAAAGAAAAGGAATAAAAGATAAAGATGATGGAAAAGGAAGTAGAGAAACAAGGTATTTAATCAAAGGCCACCCATGTTTAGTTGCATTCATTTACGAAAGCCACAAACACTGTTGTAAGCCAAAGATTGGTGGAGAAACTCAAGTTACCATCAAGCTTTCATTCGAATCAAGCAAGGATCAAATTCAGTACGGGACTATGTGTGAAAGAAGTATTATGTGATATTGCTCCCACGAACTCTTGTCATCTTCTTTTTAGATGGGCATGGCTTCATTTTAAAACACTCAATCTTGATAAACGTTCCCTTTATTTGAGGCATGAGGGACAAGATATGAAGTTGAAAATTGTGACACCAAGACAAGCCAATAAGGATCAACATAGGCTAAAGGAGAAAATAGAAGAAGAAAGAATAGAAAAAGAAGAAATATAAACTGTAGAAGGAAGGGAAATTGAAGAAAAAGAAATGGAAGTAAAGATAAAGATGATGGAAAAGTAAGTAGAGAAACAAGGTGTTTAATCGAAGGCCACCCATGTTCAGTTGCATTCGTTTACGAAAGCGACAACACTGTTGTAAACCAAAGATTGGTGGAGAAACTCAAGTTACCAACAAGCTTTCATTCGAATCAAGCAAGGATCAAATTCAGTACATGACAATGTGTGAAAGAAGTATTATGTGATATTGCTCCCACGAACTCTTGTCATCTTCTTTTTAGATGGGCATGGCTTCATTTTAAAACACTCAATCTTGATGACCGTTTCCTTTATTTGAGGCATGAGGGACATGAAATGAAGTTCAAATTTATGACAACAAGACAAGCCAGTAAGGATCAACATAGGCTGAAGGAGAAAATAGAAAAAGATGAAATATAAAGTGCAGAAGAAAGGGAAATTGAAGAAAAAGAAAAGGAAGAAAAGATAAAGATGATGGAAAAGGAAGTAAAGAAACAAAGTGTTTAATCGAAGGCCACCCATGCTCAGTTGCATTCATTTACGAAAGCGAGAACAATGTTGTAAGCCAAAGATTGGTGGAGAAACTCAAGTTACCAACAAGCTTTCACTCGAATCAAGCAAGGATCAAATTCAGTACGGGACTATGTGTGAAAGAAGTATTATGTGATATTGCTCCCACGAACTCTTGTCATCTTTTTAGATGGGCATGGCTTCATTTTAAAACGCTCAATCTTGATAAACGTTCCCTTTATTTGAGGCACGAGGGACATGAAATGAAGTTGAAAATAGTGACACCAAGACAAGCCAATAAGGATCAACATAGGCTGAAGGAGAAAATAGAAAAAGAAAGAATAGAAAAAGATGAAAGATAAAGTGCAGAACTAAAGGAAAATTGAAGAAAAAGAAAAGGAAGAAACTCAAGGTAGTAGAGAAACAAGGTGTTTAATCAAAGGCCACCCATGTTTAGTTGAATTCGTTTCTGGAAGCGACAACACTGTTCTAAGCCAAAGATTGGTGGAGAAACTCAAGGTACATACAAGCTTTCACTCGAATCAAGCAAGGATCAAAATCAGTACGGGACAGTGTGTGCAGGAAGTATTATCTGATATTGTTCCCACAAACTCTTGTCATTTTCTTTTGAGATTGGCATGGCTTCATTCTAAAACGCTCAATCTTGATAAAGGTTCCCTTTATTTGAGGCATGAGGGACATGAAATGAAGTTGAAATTTATGACACCAAGACAAGCCAGTAAGGATCAACATAAGCTGAAGGAGAAATTAGAACAAGAAAGAATAGAAAAAGATGAAAGATAAAGTGCAGAACTAAAGGAAAATTGAAGAAAAAGAAAAGGAAGAAACTCAAGGTAGTAGAGACACAAGGTGTTTAATCAAAGGCCACCCATGTTTAGTTGAATTCGTTTCTGGAAGCAACAACACTGTTGTAAGCCAAAGATTGGTGGAGAAACTCAAGTTACCAACAAGCTTTCACTCGAATCAAGCAAGGATCAAATTCAGTACGGGAAAATGTGAGAAAGAAGTATTATGTGATATTGCTCCAATGAAGTCTTATCGTCTTCTTTTGAGATGGGCATCGCTTCATTTTAAAACACTCAATCTTGATAAACGTTCCCTTTATTTGAGGCATGAGGCACATGAAATGAAATTGAAAATTTTGACCTCAAGACAAGCCAGTAAGGATCAACATAGGCTGAAGGAGAAATTAGAAAAAGAATTAATAGAAAAGGAAGAAATATAAACTGTGGAAGGAATGGAAATTGATGAAAAAGAAAAGGAAGAAAAGATAAAGATGATCGAAAAGGTAGTACAGAAACAAGGTATTTAATCAAAGGCCACCCATGATTAGTTGCATTCGTTTACGAAAGCGACAATACTGTTGTCAGCCAAAGATTGGTGGAGAAACTCAAGTTACCATCAAGCTTTCATTCGAATCAAGCAAGGATCAAATTCAGTACGGGACTATGTGTGAAAGAAGTATTATGTGATATTGCTCCCACAAACTCTTGTCATCTTCTTTTTAGATGGGCATGGCTTCATTTTAAAACGCTCAATCTTGATGACCATTTCCTTTGTTTGAGGCATGAGGGACATGAAATGAAGTTGAAATTTATGACAACAAGACAAGCCAGCAAGGATCAACATAGGCAGAAGGAGAAATTAGAAAAAGAAAGAATAGAAAAAGATGAAATATAAAGTGCAGAAGAAAGGGAAATTGAAGAAAAAGAAAAGGAAGAAATGATAAAGATGATGGAAAAGGTAGTAGAGAAACAAGGTGTTTAATCAAAGGCCACCCATGTTTAGTTTCATTCGTTTACGAAAGCGACAACATTGTTGTAAGCCAAAGATTGGTGGAGAAACTCAAGTTACCGACAAGCTTTTATTCGAATCAAGTAAGGATCAAATTCAGTACAGGACAATGTGTGAAAGAAGTATTATGTGATATTACTCCCACGAACTCTTGTCATCATGTTTTTAGATGGGCATGGCTTCATTTTAAAACGCTTAATCTTGATGACCGTTCCCCTTATTTGAGGCATGAGGGACATGAAATGAAGTTGAAATTTATGACACCAAGACAAGCCAGTAAGGATCAACATAGGCTGAAGGAGAAAATAGAAAAAGAAAGAATAGAAAAAGATGAAATATAAACTATAGAAGGAATGGAAATTGAAGAAAAAGAAAAGGAAGAAAAGATAAAGATGATGGAAAAGGTAGTAGAGAAACAAGGTATTTAATCAAAGGCCACCCATGTTTAGTTGAATTCGTTTACGAAAGCGACAACACTGTTGTATGCCAAAGATTGATGGAGAAACTCAAGTTACCAACAAGCTTTCATTCGAATCAAGCAAGGATCAAATTCAGTATAGGACAATGTGTGAAAGAAGTATTATGTCATATTGCTCCTACAAACTCTTGTCATCTTCTTTTTACATGGGCATGGCTTTATTTTAAAACGCCCAATTTTGATGACCGTTCCCTTTATTTGAGGAATGAGGGACATGAAATGAAGTTAAAATTTATGACACCAAGACAAGCCAGTAAGGATCAACATAGGCTGAAGGAGAAAATAGAAAAAGAAAGAATAGAAAGAGAAGAAATATAAACCGCAAAAGGAAGGGAAAATGAGGAAAAAGAAAAGGAAGAAAAGATAAAGATGATGCAAAAGGTAGTAGAGAAACAAGGTATTTAATCAAAGGCCACCCATGTTTAGTTGAATTCGTTTACGAAAGCGACAACACTGTTGTATGCCAAAGATTGATGGAGAAACTCAAGTTACCAACAAGCTTTCATTCGAATCAAGCAAGGATCAAATTCAGTACAGGACAATCTGTGAAAGAAGTATTATGTCATATTGCTCCTACGAACTCTTGTCATCTTCGTTTTAGATGGGCATGGCTTTATTTTAAAACGCTCAATTTTGATGACCGTTCCCTTTATTTGAGGAATGAGGGACATGAAATGAAGTTGAAATTTATGACACCAAGACAAGCCAGTAAGGATCAACATAGGCTGAAGCAGAAAATAGAAAAAGAAAGAATAGAAAGAGAAGAAACATAAACTACAAAAGGAAGGGAAATTGAGGAAAAAGAAAGGGAAGAAAAGATAAAGATGATGCAAAAGGTAGTAGAGAAAAAAGGTATTTAATCAAAGGCCACCCAAGTTTAGTTGAATTCGTTTACGAAAGCGACAGCACTGTTGTATGCCAAAGATTGGTGGAGAAACTCAAGTTACCAAAAAGCTTTCATTCGAATCAAGCAAGGATCAAATTCAGTATAGGACAATGTGTGAAAGAAGTATTATTTGATATTACTCCCACGAACTCTTGTCATCTTCTTTTTAGATGGGCATGGCTTTATTTTAAAACGCTCAATCTTGATGACCGTTCCCTTTATTTGAGGCATGAGGGACATGAAATGAAGTTGAAATTTATGACACCAAGACAAGCCAGTAAGGATCAACATAGGCTGAAGGAGAAAATAGAAAAAGAAAGAATAGAAAAAGAAGAAGTTTAAACTATAGAAGGAAGGGAAATTGAAGAAAAAGAAAAGGAAGTAAAGATAAAGATGATGGAATAGGAAGTAGAGAAACAAGGTGTTTAATCGAAGTCCAGCCATGTTCAGTTGCATTCGTTTACGAAAGCGACAACAATGTTGTAAGCCAAAGATTGGTGGAGAAACTCAAGACCAACAAGCTTTCATTCGAATCAAGCAAGGATCAAATTCAGTATAGGACAATGTGTGAAAGAAGTATTATGTGATATTGCTCCCACGAACTCTTGTCATCTTCTTTTTAGATGGGCATGGCTTTATTTTAAAACGCTCAATTTTGATGACCGTTCCCTTTATTTGAGGAATGAGGGACATGAAATGAAGTTGAAATTTATGACACCAAGACAAGCCAGTAAGGATCAACATAGGCTGAAGGAGAAAATAGAAAAAGAAAGAATAGAAAGAGAAGGAATATAAACCGCAAAAGGAAGGGAAATTGAGGAAAAAGAAAAGGAAGAAAAGATAAAGATGATGCAAAAGGTAGTAGAGAAACAAGGTATTTAATCAAAGGCCACCCATGTTTAGTTGAATTCGTTTACGAAAGCGACAACACTGTTGTATGCCAAAGATTGATGGAGAAACTCAAGTTACCAACAAGCTTTCATTCGAATCAAGCAAGGATCAAATTCAGTATAGGACAATGTGTGAAAGAAGTATTATGTCATATTGCTCCTACGAACTCTTGTCATCTTCTTTTTAGATGGGCATGGCTTTATTTTAAAACGCTTAATTTTGATGACTGTTCCCTTTATTTGAGGAATGAGGGACATGAAATGAAGTTGAAATTTATGACACAGAGACAAGCTAGTAAGGATCAACATAGGCTGAAGCAGAAAATAGAAAAAGAAAGAATAGAAAGAGAAGAAACATAAACTACAAAAGGAAGGGAAATTGGGGAAAAAGAAAGGGAAGAAAAGATAAAGATGATGCAAAAGTTAGTAGAGAAAAAAGGTATTTAATCAAAGGCCACCCAAGTTTAGTTGAATTCGTTTACGAAAGCGACAACACTGTTGTATGCCAAAGATTGGTGGAGAAACTCAAGTTACCAAAAAGCTTTCATTCGAATCAAGCAAGGATCAAATTCAGTATAGGACAATGTGTGAAAGAAGTATTATGTGATATTACTCCCACGAACTCTTGTCATCTTCTTTTTAGATGGGCATGGCTTTATTTTAAAACGCTCAATCTTGATGACCGTTCCCTTTATTTGAGGCATGAGGGACATGAAATGAAGTTGAAATTTATGACACCAAGACAAGCCAGTAAGGATCAACATAGGCTGAAAGAGAAAATAGAAAAAGAAAGAATAGAAAAGGAAGAAATATAAACTGTGGAAGGAATGGAAATTAAAGAAAAAGAAAAGGAAGAAAAGATAAAGATGGTGAAAAAGGTAGTAGAGAAACAAGGTGTTTAATCAAAGGCCTCCCATGTTTAGTTGCATTTGTTTACGAAAGCGACAACACTGTTGTAAGCCAAAGATTGGTGGAGAAACTCAAGTTACCAACAAGCATTCACTCGAATCAAGCAAGGATCAAATTCAGTACGGGACAATGTGTGCAAGAAGTATTATCTGATATTGCTCACACAAACTCTTGTCATCTTCTTTTGAGATTGGCATGGCTTCATTTTAAAACGCTCAATCTTGATAAAGGTTCCCTTTCTTTGAGGCATGAGCGACATGAAATGAAGTTGAAATTTATGACACCATGGTAAGCCAGTAAGGATCAACATAGGCTGAAGGAGAAAATAGAAAAAGAAAGAATAGAAAAGGAAGAAATGTAAACTGTGGAAGGAATGGAAATTGAAGAAAAAGTAAAGGAAGAAAAGATAAAGATGATGGAAAGGCTAGTAGAGAAACAAGGTGTTTAATCAAAGGGCACCCATGTTTAGTTGCATTCGTTTACGAAAGCGACAACACTGTTGTAAGCCAAAGATTGGTGGAGAAACTCAAGTTACCAACAAGCATTCACTCGAATCCAACAAGGATCAAATTCAGTACGGGACAATGTGTGCAAGAAGTGTTATCTGATATTGCTCCCACAAACTCTTGTCATCTTCTTTTTAGATGGGCATGGCTTCATTTTAAAACGCTCAATCTTGATGACCATTTCCTTTGTTTGAGGCATGAGGGACATGAAATGAAGTTGAAATTTATGACAACAAGACAAGCCAGCAAGGATCAACATAGGCAGAAGGAGAAATTAGAAAAAGAAAGAATAGAAAAAGATGAAATATAAAGTGCAGAAGAAAGGGAAATTGAAGAAAAAGAAAAGGAAGAAATGATAAAGATGATGGAAAAGGTAGTAGAGAAACAAGGTGTTTAATCAAAGGCCACCCATGTTTAGTTTCATTCGTTTACGAAAGCGACAACATTGTTGTAAGCCAAAGATTGGTGGAGAAACTCAAGTTACCGACAAGCTTTTATTCGAATCAAGTAAGGATCAAATTCAGTACAGGACAATGTGTGAAAGAAGTATTATGTGATATTACTCCCACGAACTCTTGTCATCATGTTTTTAGATGGGCATGGCTTCATTTTAAAACGCTTAATCTTGATGACCGTTCCCCTTATTTGAGGCATGAGGGACATGAAATGAAGTTAAAATTTATGACACCAAGACAAGCCAGTATGGATCAACATAGGCTGAAGGAGAAAATAGAAAAAGAAAGAATAGAAAAGGAAGAAATATAAACTGTGGAAGGAATGGAAATTGAAGAAAAAGAAAAGCAAGAAAAGATAAAGATGATGGAAAAGTTAGTAGAGAAACAAGGTATTTAATCAAAGGCCACCCATGTTTAGTTGAATTCGTTTACGAAAGTGACAACACTGTTGTATGCCAAAGATTGGTGGAGAATCTCAAGTTACCAACAAGCTTTCACTCGAATCAAGCAAGGATCAAAATCAGTACGGGAAAATGTGTGAAAGAAGTATTATCTGATATTGATCCCACGAACTCTTGTCATCTTCTTTTTAGATGGGCATGGCTTTATTTTACAACGCTCAATTTTGATGACCGTTACCTTTATTTGAGGAATGAGGGACATGAAATGAAGTTGAAATTTATGACACCAAGACAAGCCAGTAAGGATCAACATAGGCTGAAGGAGAAAATAGAAAAAGAAAGAATAGAAAAAGATGAAATATAAACTATAGAAGGAATGGAAATTGAAGAAAAAGAAAAGGAAGAAAAGATAAAGATGATGGAAAAGGTAGTAGAGAAACAAGGTATTTAATCAAAGGCCACCCATGTTTAGTTGAATTCGTTTACGAAAGCGACAACACTGTTGTATGCCAAAGATTGATGGAGAAACTCAAGTTACCAACAAGCTTTCATTCGAATCAAGCAAGGATCAAATTCAGTATAGGACAATGTGTGAAAGAAGTATTATGTCATATTGCTCCTACAAACTCTTGTCATCTTCTTTTTACATGGGCATGGCTTTATTTTAAAACGCCCAATTTTGATGACCGTTCCCTTTATTTGAGGAATGAGGGACATGAAATGAAGTTAAAATTTATGACACCAAGACAAGCCAGTAAGGATCAACATAGCCTGAAGGAGAAAATAGAAAAAGAAAGAATAGAAAGAGAAGAAATATAAACCGCAAAAGGAAGGGAAATTGAGGAAAAAGAAAAGGAAGAAAAGATAAAGATGATGCAAAAGGTAGTAGAGAAACAAGGTATTTAATCAAAGGCCACCCATGTTTAGTTGAATTCGTTTACGAAAGCGACAACACTGTTGTATGCCAAAGATTGATGGAGAAACTCAAGTTACCAACAAGCTTTCATTCGAATCAAGCAAGGATCAAATTCAGTATAGGACAATCTGTGAAAGAAGTATTATGTCATATTGCTCCTACGAACTCTTGTCATCTTCGTTTTAGATGGGCATGGCTTTATTTTAAAACGCTCAATTTTGATGACCGTTCCCTTTATTTGAGGAATGAGGGACATGAAATGAAGTTGAAATTTATGACACCAAGACAAGCCAGTAAGGATCAACATAGGCTGAAGCAGAAAATAGAAAAAGAAAGAATAGAAAGAGAAGAAACATAAACTACAAAAGGAAGGGAAATTGAGGAAAAAGAAAGGGAAGAAAAGATAAAGATGATGCAAAAGGTAGTAGAGAAAAAAGGTATTTAATCAAAGGCCACCCAAGTTTAGTTGAATTCGTTTACGAAAGCGACAACACTGTTGTATGCCAAAGATTGGTGGAGAAACTCAAGTTACCAAAAAGCTTTCATTCGAATCAAGCAAGGATCAAATTCAGTATAGGACAATGTGTGAAAGAAGTATTATTTGATATTACTCCCACGAACTCTTGTCATCTTCTTTTTAGATGGGCATGGCTTTATTTTAAAACGCTCAATCTTGATGACCGTTCCCTTTATTTGAGGCATTGGGGACATGAAATGAAGTTGAAATTTATGACACCAAGACAAGCCAGTAAGGATCAACATAGGCTGAAGGAGAAAATAGAAAAAGAAAGAATAGAAAAAGAAGAAGTTTAAACTATAGAAGGAAGGGAAATTGAAGAAAAAGAAAAGGAAGTAAAGATAAAGATGATGGAATAGGAAGTAGAGAAACAAGGTGTTTAATCGAAGTCCAGCCATGTTCAGTTGCATTCGTTTACGAAAGCGACAACAATGTTGTAAGCCAAAGATTGGTGGAGAAACTCAAGACCAACAAGCTTTCATTCGAATCAAGCAAGGATCAAATTCAGTATAGGACAATGTGTGAAAGAAGTATTATGTGATATTGCTCCCACGAACTCTTGTCATCTTCTTTTTAGATTGGCATGGCTTTATTTTAAAACGCTCAATTTTGATGACCGTTCCCTTTATTTGAGGAATGAGGGACATGAAATGAAGTTGAAATTTATGACACCAAGACAAGGCAGTAAGGATCAACATAGGCTGAAAGAGAAAATAGAAAAAGAAAGAATAGAAAAGGAAGAAATATAAACTGTGGAAGGAATGGAAATTAAAGAAAAAGAAAAGGAAGAAAAGATAAAGATGGTGAAAAAGGTAGTAGAGAAACAAGGTGTTTAATCAAAGGCCTCCCATGTTTAGTTGCATTTGTTTACGAAAGCGACAACACTGTTGTAAGCCAAAGATTGGTGGAGAAACTCAAGTTACCAACAAGCATTCACTCGAATCAAGCAAGGATCAAATTCAGTACGGGACAATGTGTGCAAGAAGTATTATCTGATATTGCTCACACAAACTCTTGTCATCTTCTTTTGAGATTGGCATGGCTTCATTTTAAAACGCTCAATCTTGATAAAGGTTCCCTTTCTTTGAGGCATGAGCGACATGAAATGAAGTTGAAATTTATGACACCATGGTAAGCCAGTAAGGATCAACATAGGCTGAAGGAGAAAATAGAAAAAGAAAGAATATAAAAGGAAGAAATATAAACTGTGGAAGGAATGGAAATTGAAGAAAAAGAAAAGGAAGAAAAGATAAAGATGATGGAAAAGGTAGTAGAGAAACAAAGTGTTTAATCAAAGGCCACCGATGTTTAGTTGCATTTGTTTACGAAAGCGACAACACTGTTGTATGCCAAAGATTGGTGGAGAAACTCAAGTTACCAAAAAGCTTTCATTCGAATCAAGCAAGGATCAAATTCAGTATAGGACAATGTGTGAAAGAAGTATTATTTGATATTACTCCCACGAACTCTTGTCATCTTCTTTTTAGATGGGCATGGCTTTATTTTAAAACGCTCAATCTTGATGACCGTTCCCTTTATTTGAGGCATTGGGGACATGAAATGAAGTTGAAATTTATGACACCAAGACAAGCCAGTAAGGATCAACATAGGCTGAAGGAGAAAATAGAAAAAGAAAGAATAGAAAAAGAAGAAGTTTAAACTATAGAAGGAAGGGAAATTGAAGAAAAAGAAAAGGAAGTAAAGATAAAGATGATGGAATAGGAAGTAGAGAAACAAGGTGTTTAATCGAAGTCCAGCCATGTTCAGTTGCATTCGTTTACGAAAGCGACAACAATGTTGTAAGCCAAAGATTGGTGGAGAAACTCAAGACCAACAAGCTTTCATTCGAATCAAGCAAGGATCAAATTCAGTATAGGACAATGTGTGAAAGAAGTATTATGTGATATTGCTCCCACGAACTCTTGTCATCTTCTTTTTAGATTGGCATGGCTTTATTTTAAAACGCTCAATTTTGATGACCGTTCCCTTTATTTGAGGAATGAGGGACATGAAATGAAGTTGAAATTTATGACACCAAGACAAGCCAGTAAGGATCAACATAGGCTGAAGGAGAAAATAGAAAAAGAAAGAATAGAAAGAGAAGGAATATAAACCGCAAAAGGAAGGGAAATTGAGGAAAAAGAAAAGGAAGAAAAGATAAAGATGATGCAAAAGGTAGTAGAGAAACTAGGTATTTAATCAAAGGCCACCCATGTTTAGTTGAATTCGTTTACGAAAGCGACAACACTATTGTATGCCAAAGATTGATGGAGAAACTCAAGTTACCAACAAGCTTTCATTCGAATCAAGCAAGGATCAAATTCAGTATAAGACAATGTGTGAAAGAAGTATTATGTCATATTGCTCCTACGAACTCTTGTCATCTTCTTTTTAGATGGGCATGGCTTTATTTTAAAACGCTCAATTTTGATGACTGTTCCCTTTATTTGAGGAATGAGGGACATGAAATGAAGTTGAAATTTATGACACAGAGACAAGCTAGTAAGGATCAACATAGGCTGAAGCAGAAAATAGAAAAAGAAAGAATAGAAAGAGAAGAAACATAAACTACAAAAGGAAGGGAAATTGAGGAAAAAGAAAGGGAAGAAAAGATAAAGATGATGCAAAAGTTAGTAGAGAAAAAAGGTATTTAATCAAAGGCCACCCAAGTTTAGTTGAATTCGTTTACGAAAGCGACAACACTGTTGTATGCCAAAGATTGGTGGAGAAACTCAAGTTACCAAAAAGCTTTCATTCGAATCAAGCAAGGATCAAATTCAGTATAGGACAATGTGTGAAAGAAGTATTATGTGATATTACTCCCACGAACTCTTGTCATCTTCTTTTTAGATGGGCATGGCTTTATTTTAAAACGCTCAATCTTGATGACCGTTCCCTTTATTTGAGGCATGAGGGACATGAAATGAAGTTGAAATTTATGACACCAAGACAAGCCAGTAAGGATCAACATAGGCTGAAGGAGAAAATAGAAAAAGAAAGAATAGAAAAAGAAGAAGTTTAAACTATAGAAGGAAGGGAAATTGAAGAAAAAGAAAAGGAAGTAAAGATAAAGATGATGGAATAGGAAGTAGAGAAACAAGGTGTTTAATCGAAGTCCAGCCATGTTCAGTTGCATTCGTTTACGAAAGCGACAACAATGTTGTAAGCCAAAGATTGGTGGAGAAACTCAAGACCAACAAGCTTTCATTCGAATCAAGCAAGGATCAAATTCAGTATAGGACAATGTGTGAAAGAAGTATTATGTGATATTGCTCCCACGAACTCTTGTCATCTTCTTTTTAGATTGGCATGGCTTTATTTTAAAACGCTCAATTTTGATGACCGTTCCCTTTATTTGAGGAATGAGGGACATGAAATGAAGTTGAAATTTATGACACCAAGACAAGGCAGTAAGGATCAACATAGGCTGAAAGAGAAAATAGAAAAAGAAAGAATAGAAAAGGAAGAAATATAAACTGTGGAAGGAATGGAAATTAAAGAAAAAGAAAAGGAAGAAAAGATAAAGATGGTGAAAAAGGTAGTAGAGAAACAAGGTGTTTAATCAAAGGCCTCCCATGTTTAGTTGCATTTGTTTACGAAAGCGACAACACTGTTGTAAGCCAAAGATTGGTGGAGAAACTCAAGTTACCAACAAGCATTCACTCGAATCAAGCAAGGATCAAATTCAGTACGGGACAATGTGTGCAAGAAGTATTATCTGATATTGCTCACACAAACTCTTGTCATCTTCTTTTGAGATTGGCATGGCTTCATTTTAAAACGCTCAATCTTGATAAAGGTTCCCTTTCTTTGAGGCATGAGCGACATGAAATGAAGTTGAAATTTATGACACCATGGTAAGCCAGTAAGGATCAACATAGGCTGAAGGAGAAAATAGAAAAAGAAAGAATATAAAAGGAAGAAATATAAACTGTGGAAGGAATGGAAATTGAAGAAAAAGAAAAGGAAGAAAAGATAAAGATGATGGAAAAGGTAGTAGAGAAACAAAGTGTTTAATCAAAGGCCACCGATGTTTAGTTGCATTTGTTTACGAAAGCAACAACACTGTTGTAAGCCAAAGATTGCTAGAGAAACTCAAGTTTCCAACAAGCTTTCATTCGAATCAAGCAAGGATCAAATTCAGTATAGGACAATGTGTGAAAGAAGTATTATGTGATATTGCACCCACATACTCTTGTCATCTTCTTTTTATGTGGGCATGGCTTCATTTTAAAATGCTCAATCTTGATAAAGGTTCCCTTTATTAGAGGCATGAGGGACATGAAATGAAGTTAAAATTTATGACACCAAGACAAGCCAGTAAGGATCAACATAGGCTGAAGGAGAAAATAGAAAAAGAAAGAATAGAAAAGGAAGAAATATAAACTATGGAAGGAATGGAAATTGAAGAAAAAGAAAAGGAAGAAAAGATAAAGATGATGGAAAAGGTAGTAGAGAAACATGGTGTTTAATCAAAGGCCACCCATGTTTAGTTGCATTTGTTTATGAAAGCGACAATACTGTTGTAAGCCAAAGATTGGTGGAGAAACTCCAGTTACCAACAAGCTTTCATTCGAATCAAGCAACGATCAAATTCAGTACGGGACAACATGTTAAAGAAGTATTATCTGATATTGCTCCCACGAACTCTTGTCATCTTCTTTTGAGATTGGCATGGCTTCATTTTAAAACCCTCAATCTTAATAAAGGACCCCTTTATTTGAGGGATGAGGGACATGAAATGAAGTTGAAATTTATGACACCAACACAAGCCAGTAAGGATCAACATAGGCTGAAGGAGAAAATAGAAAAAGAAAGAATAGAAAAGGAAGATGTTCTTACGGGACCAGAGATTGTAATTCACGAGTCACTCAAGGGCTTCGGAAGACTGATCTCGGCTGTCCTTCTTCTACTTCAAGGGAATTCGAGGGGCGGAGCAGGGGACCTGCAAAAGACACTCCAATGCCTAAGTCAGCACAGGTGATGTCAGAGTATCAGAATAATTTAATGCGTAATCAATGCATGGAACAGTGTGCTATTTATAGTTTTTTACCTGTGGGTCCTACCTATGATGGGCTTTCTGGCCCAACATTCCCCTTTTTGGCTATTCTTGGATCCAGTGCTTGGAAGGGAAATTACCAGGGGGTCCTTCAGGGGGAGCCGGTCCTCGGTATTCGGTCATGCGGATCTTTATGGGTGGATGGTTTCGCATTGTCGGCTGGAAAGGTTGCGTCACACATCTTGTGTAACTACGCCTTGCGGTGCGGGGTAGGCGGTCCTAGTGGTAGCTGCCGATGGTCGCGTAGCTTGTAAGGTTCTCTGTGAGTATGCGGTATACGGTCCACGGTTCTTCTGAGGGCCATGCTCCTCTGAGAAGGTGCTTGGTGTGAGGTGTGGCTGGGGGAATCTTCCATAACGGAAGATGACGTGGCGGCCGTCGGCCTTGCTGGGTGCTTCATGAGCCAGAGGAGGCTCTGTTGGGGTAAGCGGCTGACGGATGAGCCTGATGCCGTGTACCTGGAATGGGTCATCGTCTTGCTGGGTGCATCATGAGCCAGAGGGGGCTTTGTTGGGGTAGGCGGCTGGCGGGCGAGCCTGGTGCCGTGTACCTGGACTGGGACATGCCTCCCAGTCTTGAGGAAGCGAAGTGACGTAGAGACTAGTCGGATGGCGGCGTTTTTGCAATTTTCATTGGTGGATTATGGCTGTGTACTTATGGTCATACCAGCCCCCAGTCTCGAGGAAGCGAAGTGACGTAGAGACTAGTCGGATGGCGGCGTTTTTGCAATTTTCATTGGTGGATTATGGCTGTGTACTTATGGTCATACCAGCCCCCCAGTCTTGAGGAAGCGAAGTGACGTAGAGACTAGTCGGATGGCGGCGTTTTTGCAGGAGCGGCCAAATAATTTGGTGGGTTGGTTGAGGGGTGATTTGGTGGTGTCAAGGGGGGTACTGCGGGGTTGTCAGGGTGCATTGAAGTGATGTGACGTTTGGATTGTACTGTTTGGCGTCAGGTTGCGCTTTTCGAAGTGGCTTGGGCTTGGGCTTGCACTGTTTGGTGTGGAAACTGAAGGGGTGCGTGATTAGTATTTAAGGGTCTTTGGGTGGTAGGTGGTTCGCAGTTACAGTTTGCGCTTTGATTTCGTTAAGAGAGGTAACGGCTTTGAGGTTGGAGTTTCTCTCGTGAAGTGGCCGTGTTGTTCCTGCAAAGGTATGTCGTCCTCTTCTCGTGGCTCTAATTTTGGGGAATCCGATGCGAGTTATGGGGAGCTACGGTTGGAGTTCCTTAGTAGCTCGTCGGAGTCGTTGCATGTGGAGGTGGAGCGCGAAGTGCGTGAAGATCCGCCTAGTGAGCATGCGGAGTCTTTGTGGCCGAAACGAAACGGGTATGGTTGGGTGGCCGAGGGTGTGAGGAATTGTTCGTCGAAATATAGGTGGTCTCGATTGCTCAGGTCTTGGCTGAACAGCGTATATCTTTTTGAACGAGGTTTTGATCCGGATAGTATGCACGTGGAACGAGTGAGTGCCGTGGAGTGTGTTTGCCATGGTAGGGAAGGGTCGGCAGTCGATTTCTTCTATGTATATTCGTGTATGTTTGTAAAGTTGCATGTGCGTCTTCCGTTCGACGTCTTCACAATGGGCGTCCTTCGGCTACTGAACGTGGCGCCTACCCAGCTCCATCCGAATAGCTGGGGTAGTTTGCAAGCCTTTAGGCTGTTGTGCAAGTCGCTTATGTTGGAGCCAACTGTTGAGAGTTTTTTATACTTTTATCTGACGAGACCGAGAGATCCGTGCAGCTGGGTTTCGCTTGTGCGAAGGCCGAAGAGTTGTGTGCTGGACGGCTTTACGCAGTCTTTCAAAAATTTCAAGGACGGATTCTTTCGTGTGAGAATGAAGGCAGGTGTGCAGCCGTGGTATTTGGACAAGGGTGGTGTGGCAAGATTTCCACTTTATTGGACGAATTCGCCTACTAAATGGGAATTGATGACGAAGGAGGCATTAGATGTGGCCAGTAGGCGGGTGGTAGATGTGTTGGAGAGGTTGCCGCCTAGGGCCCCTGGGAAATGGATTGTGTGTTGTTATTTGACCGACGACCCGGGGCGGGATGTTTGTGGTACGCTTTCTTGTAGCCATTCTGGTTCGCGTGTTGGACTAATCTGAATATGTTTCTTTTTTGCAGGTGTGATGGCCCATTATGCAAAAAAGGTGGGGGCTTCGGAGGATTTGTTTGCGAAGATTAGGGATCAGCTGGCGACCTCTTCAAAGGGGGAGGGGTCTTCAAAGGCGCCGTTGTTGGCCGGTCCGATGGTAGAGACTGTGCGGCCTGCGGCGAAGCGTCCTGCGGTGTCGAAGCTGAAAGGTGTGGGGAAGGATAGGAAGAGGCTTAGGGCGCTTGCCAAGACAGGCGGGGTTGCGGCAGGTGGTTCGAATAATCCAGATTTGGGGGGATTCGAGAAGGCCAAGGTCCAGATGAGGAAGGGGGTGGAGATCAAGTTGACCGATCCGGAGGTTGCTATTGTTGAAGCTGCTGACCCGAGCTTGCTTATGAGGGCTTGGAATGAGTATATGTCGCGTGGGCTGGTGCTGGGAAGGCGGCTGTCGGCGATGATGCAGGAAGAGATCGCCGCTGGGGACAAGAAGAAATTGGCTGAGGAGCTTGCTGCGTTGAAGGTGCAGGTAGAGCGCGATCAGCAGAACTGGGATGACGAGAAGAGGAGGTTGGAGGCTGAGGTGAAGAAGTTGAAGGTGGGGGTGTTGGCTGTGGAGAAGAAGTTGAAGTTGAAGCAGGTGGAGGTGGATGAGCTACAGGCGAGGAGGAAAGCGGAATCTGAGGAGGCGGCGGACGAGATTAGTGGTTTACAGCAGGCCGTGTATTCAGAACACGTGAAGGGTTTTGAGAAGGCCTTGAGGCAGGCAGAGTTTTTGTACAAGGAGGTGTCTGTCACCGACTGCCGCTTCAATGTGAACTTGGATATTTATGAGAACAAGATGTTGGACGTGGCGGAGATAAGCAAGCTGAAAGCTTTGGCTGAGGGGGAGGAAGCTGCACGGGATGAGGAGGGGACCTTGGTGACGACTCCAGGGAACATTGGTGATGATCATGTGTCCAACGAGGACGGGCTGGAGGAAGAGGCCGAGGCCGAGGCTGTTGGCGGGGGTGACGACGTAGCGGAGGAGTAGATGATGTAGCGTAGGTTTTTATTTTTTGGGGGCGAGGACGCCGAAAACTTTTAAATGTTATGACTATGGGCTGTGCGCCGTGGAAAACTGTTATTAGGTTGTGGGGGGTACCTTTTTTGGGCATGTAAATTCGAGGGTGCCGTTGTGGGCTTGTATGGTGACTTGATTTTGGAAAGGAATGTTTAAAGTTTCTATTCATATGTGCTGCTATGTGTGGTATATTGCGATATTGCGTACGTAACTGTTAATTTGTTCGCGCGTGTTTAGGTGATCGTATGGTAACGTGGTATGTTTAACTGTCATTTCGTTTGTCAAAGTAATTGTAGTTGGTTTTCGCTATCTGGCCTTTTCTTGTGGTGGCACCCGGCGGTGTTAGTGGTTGAGGGTGTTCGTTTTTAGCCGCACTAGTCGGCATCTTTCGTAGTGGTTGGAATGCGACAATTGTTTCGACTAGCACCCCTAAGTGGGGCTGTTAAGAATTTTGATGGAGTTCGACCAGCGGCGCCTGGGTCAGCGGCTGGGGATATTGATTATGATCGACCAGCGGCACTTAGAGTAGTGGCTGGGAATGTTAATGTTAGTATCGACCAGCGGCACTTAGAGTAGTGGCTGGGAATGTTAATGTTAGGATCGACCAACGACACTTAGAGTAGTGGCTGGGAATGTTAATGTTAGGATCGACCAGCGGCACTTAGAGTAGTGGCTGGGAATGTTAATGTTAGGATCGACCAGCGACACTTAGAGTAGTGGCTGGGAATGTTGGTAGAATGTATCTTAAGTAACGCGTTCCTTGCAATATATTGGTGGGTGGATGCCTCGTTAAAACCTTCCTGGCCAAAACCCTCCTTAGGGAAAAATGCCAGGGGAGGAAAGAGTACATCCAATTACAAGTAATTTCTAACTAAAGTAAAACTTTAAATGAGAAATATTCCAGGTGTTGGGCAGTGGCTTCCCGGAAAGCTCCTCGAGACGATATGCGCCTTTGCCGACATTTTCTAGTACGCGGAAAGGACCGTCCCAGTTTGGTGAAAATTTTCCCTCGTGCTTCCGTGCTTTACTGGCCATACGCCAGACTAAGTCGCCTTTATGGAGAGAGCGCGGCTTGAGTTTGGAGTTGTATCTTCGAGCGGCTCTAAGCTTTGCTGCCAGGTCTTGTATACGTGCTTTTTCCTGCTTTTCATACAGGAGGTCGAGATGGGTGTTCATACAGTTGTCGTTGGACTACGGGTTGTGGTGCGATTGGCGGAGGGAAGGTTGGCCGATTTCTACGGGAATCATGGCGTCGGTCCCGTAGACGAGGGTGTATGGTGCCTCGTGGGTTGATGACTGGGGTGTGCATCTGTATGCCCAAAGTACTTCGAGAAGCTCGTCCGGCCACTTCCCCTTTGCTCCGTCTAGTCGTTTCTTGAGTTGGCCGAGGATGACCTTGTTTGCGGCTTCTGCTTGGCCGTTTGTTTGGGGGTGCTCGACGGAACTGGTGATGTGTGTGATTTTTAAGTTACGATAGAAGTCGCCGAGGCTTTTGTCTATGAATTGGCGGCCGTTATCAGTTATGATGGTGTGAGGGATACCGTAACGGCAGATGATGCTCTTCCAGACGAAACGCTGCACTTGGTTGGTGGTTATAGTGGCAAGGGGTTCGGCTTCGATCCATTTGGAGAAGTAATCCACTGCGACAAGTAGGAACTTCACCTGACCTTTGCCTGGTGCGAAGGGTCCGACTATGTCCATTCCCCACTTGGAGAAGGGCCATGGTGAGGATACCTAGTGGAGCTCTTCCTAGGGTATGCGTGTTACGGGGCCGTGCTTTTGACATTGGATACATTTGTTAGTGTACGCGGTGCAATCTCCCTCCATTGTTGGCCAGTAGTAGCCGGCTCGCAATATCCTGCCCGCCATGGTTTTGGGGCCTGAGTGATAGCCACAAACTCCTTGGTGTATTTCTTGCATGACATATTCGGCCTGTTGACGTGTGATGCACTTGAGCAGGGGTCTGCTGAAGCCCCTTCTGAACAGTTCACCTTCGACTAAAGTATAGCGTGCCGCTTTCCGAGCCCATCCTTTGTCTTCGTTTGCTGGGGTCGTTCCTTCTGTTAGGTACCTGACAAAAGGGTCCATCCAGGTGTCGGCTGTGGTAACGCTGAGGCATTGGTTATTCTGTTCGATGGAGGGGATGCTTAAGGTGTGCTGCAACAGTGACTTGTATCGTCCCTTCTTCTTAGTGCTAGCGAGCTTGGAGAGGATGTCGGCTCTGGTATTGTTGCATCGAGGGACATGTTCAATTCTGAAGGCCTCGAAGTGTTCAACTAGGGCGGTTACCGTGTGGAAGTATTGCAAAAGCATGGTGTCTTTGACTTGATAGTCGCCGTTGAGGTGCCCCACTGTGAGCTTGGAGTCTGTTTTGCAGAGTAGTTTCCTGGCGGCAACGTCGCGCGCTAGATTGAGGCCGGCTATTATAGCTTCGTACTCTGCCTGATTGTTCGAGGTTTTGAAATTGAAGCGCAGGGATTGTTCAATAACGATGTCGCCGGGGCCTTCCAATACTATTCCGGCGCCGGCACCTTGGGGATTTGAAGAACCGTCTACATGCATGGTCCACCAAAGGTCTGGGGTGGGCGGTTGGTTCTGAAGGTCATTGGTGAAGTCTGCCAAGCATTATGCTTTTATGGGTCCGTGTGGCTCGTATTGGATGTTGAACTCTGATAATTCGATGGCCCATGACGATAGTCGTCCTGCCAGATCCGGCTTCTGAAGGATTTTCTGCATAGGGTGGTCGGTTCTGACAATTACTGTGTGGGATTGGAAATACGGGCGCAGTCGTCGTGCGGCAGTGACCAATGCAAGGGCTACCTTTTCTATCATCTGGTACCGTGTTTCCGCGTCCTAGAGGATCCGGCTGGTGAAATATATGGGTTGTTGGGTGTTGTCTTTCTCTTGGACGACGACGGAGCTGAGTGCGCTCGCAGATGTTGCTATGTACATTATGAGGGGTAGGTTGAGATCTGGTTTGGTGAGGATTGGGGGTGTGGTGAGCAGCTGTTTCAAAGTGGTGAAGTTATGTTCGCAGGTTTCATCCCAAACAAACCGGGCGGACTTTTTTAGCAACTTGATCATTGGTTGGTTTTGATCGGCCAACTTGGGGAGGAATCGTGAGATGGCGGTTAACCTGCCTACCAGGCGTTGCACTTCTTTGATATTTGTGGGACTTCTCATGTCGATTATTGCTTGACATTTTTCAGGGTTGGCCTCGATCCCCCGCTGGGTGAGCATGAAGCCGAGGAATTTGCCACCATCGACTCCGAAGGTGCATTTCTCGGGGTTGAGTCTGATGTTGTATGTGTGCAGGGCTTTGAAGACTTCGGCCAAATCTGTGGAGTGCTGCTTGGGGTTGGGGGATTTTACAATGATATCGTCAACGTAGACCTCCACCGTTCTTCCGAGGAATGGCTGAAAGACCCTATCCATAAGGCGTTGGTATGTTGCCCCGGCGTTTTTCAGGCCAAAGGGCATAACCTTATAGAAAAGGTTGGCCTCTTCTGTGATGAAAGCAGTTTTAAGCTTGTCTTCATCAGCCATGGGTATCTGGTTGTAGCCAGAATAGGCATCAAGGAAACTAAGTACCGCGTGCCCTGCGGCCCCATCGACGAGTCGGTCAATGCTGGGGAGTGGATAGGCGTCTTGCGGGCATGCTTTGTTGAGGTCTGTGTAGTCGACGCACATGCGCCACTTACCGTTGGGTTTCTTCACGAGCACCACATTTGCTAGCCAGGTTGTGTATTATGCTTCGCCGACGAAGCCAGCTTGCTTTAGTTTTTTAGCTTCTTCGATTGCTGCTTGCCTCCTGCCTTCGCCGAGTTTCCTCTTTTTCTGGGAGACAGGTTTGGCGTTAGGGAAGACAGACAACCGATGGGAGGCCACCTTGGGGTGTACGCCAGGGAGATCTGCCGCGGACCAAGCGAAGAGGTCGACGTTCTTTTTGAGGATGTGTTCGATGTGATGTACTTCATTTTCAGGGATGGTGGTGCCTATTTGGAGGAATTGGTTTTGCTGCTCTAGGGGGAGTTGTCGTATGCCCCCGACAGGCTCGACTCTGGCTTCGGAGGTCATTCTGGGATCTAGGTCATCTCCTGCTAAGGTTGCTCCTGTTTTGGAGTGCTCGATGTTGTGGGTTGCCAAGGGTGGGTGGGGGAGTTTTAGGCTTGCCATATAACATTCCCTTGCGGCGCGCTGGTCGCCGTGTATCGTGATTATATCGCCTTGCGGGGATGGGAATTTCATGGCAAGGTGTGGGGTGGACACGATGGCTCCCAAGGCATTGATGGATGGTCTTCCCAAGAGTACGTTGTAGGATGTATGGGCTTCCACGACCAGGTAGCGGATAGGTATGGTCTTTGTTTGTCTTCCTTCTCCAAAGGTGGTGTGGAGGTCGATGTATCCCTTGGTTGGGACCCTTTCGCCTGAAAATCCGTATATGGGTTCATCATGGGGGGTGAGGTCGGCTGGGGGTATCTGCAGCTTGTTGAAAGTTTTCCAATATAAGATATCTACAGAGCTTCCTTGGTCGATGAGTACTTTCTTGACTGCAAAACTTTCTACTTCTATGGTTATGACCATAGGGTCGTCTTGATTGGGATCGGTGGCTTGAAAATCTGCGTCTGAAAACGTGATTGGCGGCATTCTTCTTAGCGTTCTGCCGGATACAGCATGTACTGATTGGACGGCCCTTAGGTGTTTCTTTCTAGAAGAGGACGACCTTCCTCCTCCGGCGAACCCTCTAGAGATGGTGTTGATCGTCCCGCGCAGGGGTGGTCTATCGTCAGTTCTCCTGGGTGGCGGTTGTGTTGCTGTTCTTTGTTCGGTGTGCTGGGTTCTCGCAGGTTCCCTTCTTGGTTCCCTGCGTTCAGTCCACCGGTCTGGTCGCCGTTCGACTCGTCTATTATCGTTTCCTCCGTGCCGGGGTCTGGGTGCGCCTTCCCCCGTTTCCCTTATATAATGCTTGAGGTGTCCTGCCCGCACAAGTTCTTCTATCTTGTCCCTTAAGGTGTCACATTCATCAGTTGTATGGTCGTTGTTACGATGGTAATGGCAGTATTTGCTTAGGTCCGCGTTAGGTGGATTTTGGTACTTTCTGGGTGGGGGGATGAGTTCAGCTTGCAGGACTTCGTCTAGTATGCGAGATCGGGGTGCATTCAAGGGGGCGTAGTTGGAGAACTTGGCAGGTCTACGCTCCGTAGGACGGTTTCGTTCGCGCGGGGGGGGGGGGGCTCTTTGACAGGCTTTCTGATTTCTGTTTGGGCTAGGGGGGTCTGAGCATTGTTCTGGTACCGTCTCATGTCTTCGACCCTGATAAACATGGCCGCTCTTTTTCTAAGTTCCTGCATGCTTAAGGGGGGCGCATTGCTAATTCATCGACGAAGGGTCCTGGTTGGAGAGAGGTCATCATGTACATTAATATGAGGTTGGGGGTTAGGTCTTTGATTTTCATGGCGATGACGCCGAATCTGTCGATAAAAACTCGGAGAGGCTCCCCTTCTTCCTGCCTAAGATTGAGGAGGGCAATTGTAGTGAGGTCATGGCGGCGGCTTGTGTCAAACTGAGTGGTGAAGGTGGTGGTAAGCGTGGTGAAGGAATCAATGGTGTAGGGAGGGAGACTCATGAACCACTCCAGAGCCGAACCCCTGAGCGCTACCGAAAACGATTTACACAGGACGGCATCGTCCGCAGAATACAAGCCTACCTGATTGGTGTAGATGGATATGAATTCGTCTGGGTCCGTTGTGCCATCGTATGTCACAGTGGGTGCCTTCCACTTATTTGGTAGGGGGGTCTCTGTATGAAGGGGTGGCGGCGATTTCTCTTTGAGGCGAATGAACTATAGTTACCGCCTGTTGTTGGTCCGGTGGGCCTGTACTCGCTTTCATCTTCAGTTGGAGGGATGTCAACCCTTGACTGGGGGTGGGGGGCTACTCTTGAGTTTGGGGGAAACTCTCCCCTCGACCGTGGTTGGCCAGGTTCCTCGGTTACTTGGTCTGCTTCTATTTTCTGCCTGAGGCGAGAGTTTTCTTCTCTCAACGCTTCCATCTCATCCGCATTTCTTTTCTTGTATTCTGCGAATTCTTGCTGCATCTTGGCTTGGGCTTCCAGGATGCGGGAAATCTCCGATGCTGGTCCGGGGTCCCCAACTTCAGCAGTTGGAACCACGGGCGGGACGTCTGTGATAACGCTGTCGTTGACGCGATCAAATTAATACTACTTATTTATAACAACTTCAGTATTGTTAAGAAAGTAGTCAACAAGATAGTAAGGGTAAAGTAACCCAAAGTCGTCTCCCAACGAACACGGAATTGATTTTTAACAAGTTAGTTCTTATAAAATCTATACAAATGAGTTAGTCAAACAAAATAAAAAATATAGGGGATTCAGATAAACAAAGATAGAAATAAAATTTAAAAGATAAAAAGAAATAAAAACAATAGAAAAGAAAATAGATTGATTCCATTGCTTTTTCAAAATAGATTCATCGTCGGTTATCTAAAGATTATTGCTCAATTAATTATTGTTATAGATTTACAAATTAATCAATGTAAAGTCTCAATTAATTTGTTGGCATTCTCACTTTTAACCAAAGTACAGTCTCAATCAAAAGTGAGAACTTTTAGATTATCCACAGTAAATTCAACCAAAGTATAGTCTCAATCAAATTTTACTATGCCTAATCATGTCTATTCTTTTATCTCCTCACCAAATAAAAAGCTTAATTAATCAAAGTAAAGTCTCAATTAATTTTCGTTAGAGTAAATACCTTTAATCAAAGTAAAGTCTCAATTATTGGTAAAAACTCATTTAATCATATGAAAGTTTCTAAATAAAATCAAAGTAAAGTCTCAATTAAATTTAAAAACCCTTGACTCATATGATCAATATGCATATAGATCTAAAATCATTACTTTTTATGTGATTCAAAGATAAAAAAACATAGATAAATTAAAACCTCAACAATAATAAAAAGAACAAAGAAATTAATTCATTCTAACCTCAGAATCCATAATGAAATTACAATGGAATCACCCCAAGAAGTTTAGCAATCCATGGAATACAAAATAAAAATAGAAGAATAGAGAGAAGAAAGAAATTAGGTCCCCCTAAGGGTTCCTAAATTCCGACGTGCCGAGCTTGTTTTCTACTTCTCCCTTGGTCTCTTTATATAGGAATTGGACTGGGCTTTTCTGTTGCTAAAATCTCTCAAATATCTTTTGAAATAAAGATAAATATAAATATTTAAAAATACTTGGAGAGATATAGACTATTTGACAAATATAATTGGTTGATAATATCAATATCTAATATAATTAAATTAATTAATTACTTAAAGATATATGATAAATTATCACCAATTAATATTTATATTAATTTTCCAAATCAACCCTTTGCAATCTCCTTAAATTATCTTCTAAATAATCCAATATCTTCAAGATATATTTGTTTGTTGTGGAACTAAAAAGATTCAAGAAGATCTTGTCATATTTAAAAAGATTTGGTAGTTATTATCTTTTAATATTTTATGATATAATTAAATAAAATAATTATTTAAAAATATCAAATAAAATATCTAAAGATATATTTTACCAAATTATCTTCTATCATAAAGATAAAGAAAACCGCAAGGTCCAATTTTTCTTTCCTCTCTTCTTGGTTTAGCCAAACTTCTTCACTTTTTCAAGCTTTTCTTGCCGTCTTCATGTAATGCTTGGCCTGAATTTTTGTGCTTTTGATAATTTCTTATTCTTTGATTTATCTTTAAGGTATCATGAAGCTTTAATCAATTTATTTCCACACCTCTAAATGAGCTTAAAACTTAACTTCAGCTGCATCAACAAACGTTAAAATATCCAAAAATAATTTATGCAGCTAAAAATCACTTTTTAAGACATTTTTATCACACAAGCTCAAACAACCTAATTATCAGAATTATCAATTAAATCACTCTTTAAGCACACAAATTCAATTAAATACCCAGAATTAAACATTAAATGAGGGCAAAAATACGCACTTGTGAAGAAACCACGGGCGGGACGTCTGCCGTTCTGCTTCTCGTGGAAACCATCTTGCTTAGACTTGTGAAGTACTCTCGGGCCCCACGGTGGGCGCCAGATGTTCTTACGGGACCAGAGATTGTAATTCACGAGTCACTCAAGGGCTTCGAAAGACTGATCTCGGCTGTCCTTCTTCTACTTCAAGGGAATTCGAGGGGCGGAGCAGGGGACCTGCAAAAGACACTCGATGCCTAAGTCAGCACAGGTGATGTCAGAGTATCAGAATAATTTAATGCGTAATCAATGCATGGAACAGTGTGCTATTTATAGTTTTTTACCTGTGGGTCCTACCTATGATGGGCTTTCTGGCCCAACATTCCCCTTTTTGGCTATTCTTGGATCCAGTGCTTGGAAGGGAAATTACCAGGGGGTCCTTCAGGGGGAGCCGGTCCTCGGTATTCGGTCATGCGGATCTTTATGGGTGGATGGTTTCGCATTGTCGGCTGGAAAGGTTGCGTCACACATCTTGTGTAACTACGCCTTGCGGTGCGGGGTAGGCGGTCCTAGTGGTAGCTGCCGATGGCCGCGTAGCTTGTAAGGTTCTTTGTGAGTATGCGGTATACGGTCCACGGTTCTTCTGAGGGCCGTGCTCCTCTGAGAAGGTGCTTGGTGTGAGGTGTGGCTGGGGGAATCTTCCATAACGGAAGATGACGTGGCGGCCGTCGGCCTTGTTGGGTGCTTCATGAGCCAGAGGAGGCTCTGTTGGGGTAAACGGCTGACGGATGAGCCTGATGCCGTGTACCTGGAATGGGTCGTCGTCTTGCTAGGTGCATCATGAGCCAGAGGGGGCTTTGTTGGGGTAGGCGGCTGGCGGGCGAGCCTGGTGCCGTGTACCTGGACTGGGACAGAAGAAATATAAACTGTGGAAGGAATGGAAATTAAAGAAAAATAAAAGGAAGAAAAGATAAAGATGGTGGAAAAGGTAGTAGAGAAACAAGGTGTTTAATCAAAGGCCTCCCATGTTTAGTTGCATTCGTTTACGAAAGCGACAACACTGTTGTAACCCAAAGATTGGTGGAGAAACTCAAGTTACCAACAAGCATTCACTCGAATCCAGCAAGGATCAAATTCAGTACGGGACAATGTGTGCAAGAAGTATTATCTGATATTGCTCACACAAACTCTTGTCATCTTCTTTTGAGATTGGCATGGCTTCATTTTAAAACGCTCAATCTTGATAAAGGTTCCCTTTCTTTGAGGCATGAGGGACATGAAATGAAGTTCAAATTTTTGACACCAAGACAAGCCAGTATGGATCAACATAGGCTGAAGGAGAAAATAGAAAAAGAAAGAATAGAAAAGGAAGAAATATAAATTGTGGAAGGAATGGAAATTGAAGAAAAAGAAAAGGAAGAAAAGATAAAGATGATGCAAAAAGGTAGTAAGGAAACAAAGTGTTTAATCAAAGGCCACCCATGTTTAGTTGCATTCGTTTACGAAAGCGACAATACTGTTGTAAGCCAAAGATTGGTGGAGAAACTCAAGTTACCAACAAGCATTCACTCGAATCCAGCAAGGATCAAATTCAGTACGGGACAATGTGTGCAAGAAGTATTATCTGATATTGCTCACACGAACTCTTGTCATCTTCTTTTGAGATTGGCATGGCTTCATTTTAAAACGCTCAATCTTGATAAAGGTTCCCTTTATTTGAGGCATGAGGGACATGAAATGAAGTTGAAATTTATAACACCAACACAAGCCAGTAAGGATCAACATAGGCTGAAGGAGAAAATAGAAAAAGAAAGAATAGAAAAGGAAGAAATATAAACTGTGGAAGGAATGGAAATTAAAGAAAAAGTAAAAGGAAGAAAAGATAAAGATGGTGGAAAAGGTAGTAGAGAAACAATGTGTTTAATCAAAGGCCTCCCATGTTTAGTTGCATTCGTTTACGAAAGCGACAACAATGTTGTAAGCCAAAGATTGGTGGAGAAACTCAAGTTACCAACGAGCTTTCATTCGAATCAAGCAAGGATCAAATTCAGTACAGGACAATGTGTGAAAGAAGTATTATGTGATATTGCTCCCACATACTCTTGTCATCTTCTTTTTATGTGGGCATGGCTTCATTTTAAAATGCTCAATCTTGATAAAGGTTCCCTTTATTAGAGGCATGAGGGACATGAAATGAAGTTAAAATTTATGACACCAAGACAAGCCAGTAAGGATCAACATAGGCTGAAGGAGAAAATAGAAAAAGAAAGAATAGAAAAGGAAGAAATCTAAACTGTGGAAGGAATGGAAATTGAAGAAAAAGAAAAGGAAGAAAAGATAAAGATGATGGAAAAGGTAGTAGAGAAACAAGGTGTTTAATCAAAGGCCACCCATGTTTAGTTGCATTCGTTTACGAAAGCGACAACACTGTTGTAAGCCAAAGATTGGTGGAGAAACTCCAGTTACCAACAAGCATTCACTCGAATCCAGCAAGGATCAAATTCAGTACGGGACAATGTGTGCAAGAAGTATTATCTGATATTGCTCACACAAACTCTTGTCATCTTCTTTTGAGATTGGCATGGCTTCATTTTAAAACGCTCAATCTTGATAAAGGTTCCCTTTCTTTGAGGCATGAGGGACATGAAATGAAGTTCAAATTTTTGACACCAAGACAAGCCAGTAAGGATCAACATAGGCTGAAGGAGAAAATAGAAAAAGAAAGAATAGAAAAGGAAGAAATATAAATTGTGGAAGGAATGGAAATTGAAGAAAAAGAAAAGGAAGAAAAGATAAAGATGATGCAAAAAGGTAGTAAGGAAACAAAGTGTTTAATCAAAGGCCACCCATGTTTAGTTGCATTCGTTTACGAAAGCGACAATACTGTTGTAAGCCAAAGATTGGTGGAGAAACTCAAGTTACCAACAAGCATTCACTCGAATCCAGCAAGGATCAAATTCAGTACGGGACAATGTGTGCAAGAAGTATTATCTGATATTGCTCACACGAACTCTTGTCATCTTCTTTTGAGATTGGCATGGCTTCATTTTAAAACGCTCAATCTTGATAAAGGTTCCCTTTATTTGAGGCATGAGGGACATGAAATGAAGTTGAAATTTATAACACCAACACAAGCCAGTAAGGATCAACATAGGCTGAAGGAGAAAATAGAAAAAGAAAGAATAGAAAAGGAAGAAATATAAACTGTGGAAGGAATGGAAATTAAAGAAAAAGTAAAAGGAAGAAAAGATAAAGATGGTGGAAAAGGTAGTAGAGAAACAAGGTGTTTAATCAAAGGCCTCCCATGTTTAGTTGCATTCGTTTACGAAAGCGACAACAATGTTGTAAGCCAAAGATTGGTGGAGAAACTCAAGTTACCAACGAGCTTTCATTCGAATCAAGCAAGGATCAAATTCAGTACAGGACAATGTGTGAAAGAAGTATTATGTGATATTGCTCCCACATACTCTTGTCATCTTCTTTTTATGTGGGCATGGCTTCATTTTAAAATGCTCAATCTTGATAAAGGTTCCCTTTATTAGAGGCATGAGGGACATGAAATGAAGTTAAAATTTATGACACCAAGACAAGCCAGTAAGGATCAACATAGGCTGAAGGAGAAAATAGAAAAAGAAAGAATAGAAAAGGAAGAAATCTAAACTGTGGAAGGAATGGAAATTGAAGAAAAAGAAAAGGAAGAAAAGATAAAGATGATGGAAAAGGTAGTAGAGAAACAAGGTGTTTAATCAAAGGCCACCCATGTTTAGTTGCATTCGTTTACGAAAGCGACAACACTGTTGTAAGCCAAAGATTGGTGGAGAAACTCCAGTTACCAACAAGCTTTCATTCGAATCAAGCAACGATCAAATTCAGTACCGGACAACATGTTAAAGAAGTATTATGTGATATTGCTCCCACGAACTCTTGTCATCTTCTTTTGAGATGGGCATGGCTTCATTTTAAAAAGCTCAATCTTTATAAACGTTCCCTTTATTTGAGGCATGAGGGACATGAAATGAAGTTGAAATTTATGACACCATGACAAGCCAGTAAGGATCAACATAGGCTGAAGGAGAAAATAGAAAAAGAAAGAATAGAAAAGGAAGATATATAAACTGTGGAAGGAATGGAAATTAAAGAAAAAGAAAAGGAAGAAAAGATAAAGATGATGCAAAAAGGTAGTAGAGAAACAAAGTGTTTAATCAAAGGCCACCCATGTTTAGTTGCATTCGTTTACGAAAGCGACAACGCTGTTGTAAGCCAAAGATTGGTGGAGAAACTCCAGTTACCAACAAGCTTTCATTCGAATCAAGCAACGATCAAATTCAGTACCGGACAACATGTTAAAGAAGTATTATGTGATATTGCTCCCATGAACTCTTGTCATCTTCTTTTGAGATGGGCATGGCTTCATTTTAAAAAGCTCAATCTTTATAAACGTTCCCTTTATTTGAGGCATGAGGGACATGAAATGAAGTTGAAATTTATGACACCATGACAAGCCAGTAAGGATCAAAATAGGCTGAAGGAGAAAATAGAAAAAGAAAGAATAGAAAAGGAAGATATATAAACTGTGGAAGGAATGGAAATTAAAGAAAAAGAAAAGGAAGAAAAGATAAAGATGATGCAAAAAGGTAGTAGAGAAACAAAGTGTTTAATCAAAGGCCACCCATGTTTAGTTGCATTCGTTTACGAAAGCGACAACGCTGTTGTAAGCCAAAGATTGGTGGAGAAACTCAAGTTACCAACAAGCATTCACTCGAATCCAGCAAGGATCAAATTCAGTACGGGACAATGTGTGCAAGAAGTATTATCTGATATTGCTCACACGAACTCTTGTCATCTTCTTTTGAGATTGGCATGGCTTCATTTTAAAACGCTCAATCTTGATAAAGGTTCCCTTTATTTGAGGCATGAGGGACATGAAATGAAGTTGAAATTTATAACACCAACACAAGCCAGTAAGGATCAACATAGGCTGAAGGAGAAAATAGAAAAAGAAAGAATAGAAAAGGAAGAAATATAAACTGTGGAAGGAATGGAAATTAAAGAAAAAGTAAAAGGAAGAAAAGATAAAGATGGTGGAAAAGGTAGTAGAGAAACAAGGTGTTTAATCAAAGGCCTCCCATGTTTAGTTGCATTCGTTTACGAAAGCGACAACAATGTTGTAAGCCAAAGATTGGTGGAGAAACTCAAGTTACCAACGAGCTTTCATTCGAATCAAGCAAGGATCAAATTCAGTACAGGACAATGTGTGAAAGAAGTATTATGTGATATTGCTCCCACATACTCTTGTCGTCTTCTTTTTATGTGGGCATGGCTTCATTTTAAAATGCTCAATCTTGATAAAGGTTCCCTTTATTAGAGGCATGAGGGACATGAAATGAAGTTAAAATTTATGACACCAAGACAAGCCAGTAAGGATCAACATAGGCTGAAGGAGAAAATAGAAAAAGAAAGAATAGAAAAGGAAGAAATCTAAACTGTGGAAGGAATGGAAATTGAAGAAAAAGAAAAGGAAGAAAAGATAAAGATGATGGAAAAGGTAGTAGAGAAACAAGGTGTTTAATCAAAGGCCACCCATGTTTAGTTGCATTCGTTTACGAAAGCGACAACACTGTTGTAAGCCAAAGATTGGTGGAGAAACTCCAGTTACCAACAAGCTTTCATTCGAATCAAGCAACGATCAAATTCAGTACCGGACAACATGTTAAAGAAGTATTATGTGATATTGCTCCAACGAACTCTTGTCATCTTCTTTTGAGATGGGCATGGCTTCATTTTAAAAAGCTCAATCTTTATAAACGTTCCCTTTATTTGAGGCATGAGGGACATGAAATGAAGTTGAAATTTATGACACCATGACAAGCCAGTAAGGATCAACATAGGCTGAAGGAGAAAATAGAAAAAGAAAGAATAGAAAAGGAAGATATATAAACTGTGGAAGGAATGGAAATTAAAGAAAAAGAAAAGGAAGAAAAGATAAAGATGATGCAAAAAGGTAGTAGAGAAACAAAGTGTTTAATCAAAGGCCACCCATGTTTAGTTGCATTCGTTTACGAAAGCGACAACGCTGTTGTAAGCCAAAGATTGGTGGAGAAACTCAAGTTACCAACAAGCATTCACTCGAATCCAGCAAGGATCAAATTCAGTACGGGACAATGTGTGCAAGAAGTATTATCTGATATTGCTCACACGAACTCTTGTCATCTTCTTTTGAAATTGGCTTGGCTTAATTTTAAAACGCTCAATCTTGATAAAGGTTCCCTTTATTTGAGGCATAAGGGACATGAAATGAAGTTGAAATTTATGACACCAAGACAAGCTAGTAAGGATCAACAAAGGTTGAAGGAGAAAATAGAAAAAGAAAGAATAGAAAAGGAAGAAATATAAACTGTGGAAGGAATGGAAATTAAAGAAAAAGTAAAAGGAAGAAAAGATAAAGATGGTGGAAAAGGTAGTAGAGAAACAAGGTGTTTAATCAAAGGCCTCCCATGTTTAGTTGCATTCGTTTACGAAAGCGACAACAATGTTGTAAGCCAAAGATTGGTGGAGAAACTCAAGTTACCAACAAGCTTTCACTCGAAGCAAGCAAGGATCAAATTCAGTACGGGACAATGTGTGAAAGAAGTATTATCTGATATTGCTCCCACAAACTCTTGTCATCTTCTTTTGAGATTGGCATGGCTTCATTTTAAAACCCTCAATCCTTATAAAGGACCCCTTTATTTGAGGGATGAGGGACATGAAATGAAGTTGAAATTTATGACACCAACACAAGCCAGTAAGGATCAACATAGGCTGAAGGAGAAAATAGAAAAAGAAAGAATAGAAAAGGAAGAAATATAAACTTTGGAAGGAATGGAAATTAAAGAAAAAGAAAAGGAAGAAAAGATAAAGATGGTGGAAAAGGTAGCAGAGAAACAAGGTGTTTAATCAAAGGCCTCCCATGTTTAGTTGCATTCGTTTACGAAAGCGACAACACTGTTGTAACCCAAAGATTGGTGGAGAAACTCAAGTTACCAACAAGCATTCACTCGAATCCAGCAAGGATCAAATTCAGTACGGGACAATGTGTGCAAGAAGTATTATCTGATATTGCTCACACAAACTCTTGTCATCTTCTTTTGAGATTGGCATGGCTTCATTTTAAAACGCTCAATCTTGATAAAGGTTCCCTTTCTTTGAGGCATGAGGGACATGAAAAGAAGTTCAAATTTTTGACACCATGACAAACCAGTAAGGATCAACATAGGCTGAAGGAGAAAATAGAAAAAGAAAGAATAGAAAAGGAAGAAATATAAGTTGTGGAAGGAATGGAAATTGAAGAAAAAGAAAAGGAAGAAAAGATAAAGATGATGCAAAAAGGTAGTAGAGAAACAAAGTGTTTAATCAAAGGCCACCCATGTTTAGTTGCATTCGTTTACGAAAGCGACAACACTGTTGTAAGCCAAAGATTGGTGGAGAAACTCAAGTTACCAACAAGCATTCACTCGAATCCAGCAAGGATCAAATTCAGTACGGGACAATGTGTGCAAGAAGTATTATCTGATATTGCTCACACGAACTCTTGTCATCTTCTCTTGAGATGGGCATGGCTTCATTTTAAAACGCTCAATCTTCATAAATGTTCCCTTTATTTGAGGCATGAGGGACATGAAATGAAGTTGAAATTTATAACACCAACACAAGTCAGTAAGGATCAACATAGGCTGAAGGAGAAAATAGAAAAAGAAAGAATAGAAAAGGAAGAAATATAAACTGTGGAAGGAATGGAAATTAAAGAAAAAGTAAAAGGAAAAAAAGATAAAGATGGTGGAAAAGGTAGTAGAGAAACAAGGTGTTTAATCAAAGGCCACCCATGTTTAGTTGCATTCGTTTACGAAAGCGACAACACTGTTGTAAGCCAAAGATTGGTGGAGAAACTCCAGTTACCAACAAGCTTTCATTCGAATCAAGCAACGATCAAATTCAGTACCGGACAACATGTTAAAGAAGTATTATGTGATATTGCTCCCACAAACTCTTGTCATCTTCTTTTGAGATGGGCATGGCTTCATTTTAAAAAGCTCAATCTTTATAAACGTTCCCTTTATTTGAGGCATGAGGGACATGAAATGAAGTTGAAATTTATGACACCATGACAAGCCAGTAAGGATCAACATAGGCTGAAGGAGAAAATAGAAAAAGAAAGAATAGAAAAGGAAGATATATAAACTGTGGAAGGAATGGAAATTAAAGAAAAAGAAAAGGAAGAAAAGATAAAGATGATGCAAAAAGGTAGTAGAGAAACAAAGTGTTTAATCAAAGGCCACCCATGTTTAGTTGCATTCGTTTACGAAAGCGACAACGCTGTTGTAAGCCAAAGATTGGTGGAGAAACTCAAGTTACCAACAAGCATTCACTCGAATCCAGCAAGGATCAAATTCAGTACGGGACAATGTGTGAAAGAAGTATTATCTGATATTGCTCACACGAACTCTTGTCATCTTCTTTTGAAATTGGCATGGCTTAATTTTAAAACGCTCAATCTTGATAAAGGTTCCCTTTATTTGAGGCATGAGGGACATGAAATGAAGTTGAAATTTATGACACCAAGACAAGCTAGTAAGGATCAACAAAGGTTGAAGGAGAAAATAGAAAAATAAAGAATAGAAAAGGAAGAAATATAAACTGTGGAAGGAATGGAAATTAAAGAAAAAGTAAAAGGAAGAAAAGATAAAGATGGTGGAAAAGGTAGTAGAGAAACAAGGTGTTTAATCAAAGGCCTCCCATGTTTAGTTGCATTCGTTTACGAAAGCGACAACAATGTTGTAAGCCAAAGATTGGTGGAGAAACTCAAGTTACCAACAAGCTTTCACTCGAAGCAAGCAAGGATCAAATTCAGTACGGGACAATGTGTGAAAGAAGTATTATGTGATATTGCTCCCACGAACTCTTGTCATCTTCTTTTGAGATTGGCATGGCTTCATTTTAAAACCTTCAATCTTGATAAAGGACCCCTTTATTTGAGGGATGAGGGACATGAAATGAAGTTGAAATTTATGACACCAACACAAGCCAGTAAGGATCAACATAGGCTGAAGGAGAAAATAGAAAAAGAAAGAATAGAAAAGGAAGAAATATAAACTTTGGAAGGAATGGAAATTAAAGAAAAAGAAAAGGAAGAAAAGATAAAGATGGTGGAAAAGGTAGCAGAGAAACAAGGTGTTTAATCAAAGGCCTCCCATGTTTAGTTGCATTCGTTTACGAAAGCGACAACACTGTTGTAACCCAAAGATTGGTGGAGAAACTCAAGTTACCAACAAGCATTCACTCGAATCCAGCAAGGATCAAATTCAGTACGGGACAATGTGTGCAAGAAGTATTATCTGATATTGCTCACACAAACTCTTGTCATCTTCTTTTGAGATTGGCATGGCTTCATTTTAAAACGCTCAATCTTGATAAAGGTTCCCTTTCTTTGAGGCATGAGGGACATGAAATGAAGTTCAAATTTTTGACACCATGACAAACCAGTAAGGATCAACATAGGCTGTAGGAGAAAATAGAAAAAGAAAGAATAGAAAAGGAAGAAATATAAGTTGTGGAAGGAATGGAAATTGAAGAAAAAGAAAAGGAAGAAAAGATAAAGATGATGCAAAAAGGTAGTAGAGAAACAAAGTGTTTAATCAAAGGCCACCCATGTTTAGTTGCATTCGTTTACGAAAGCGACCACACTGTTGTAAGCCAAAGATTGGTGGAGAAACTCAAGTTACCAACAAGCATTCACTCGAATCCAGCAAGGATCAAATTCAGTACGGGACAATGTGTGCAAGAAGTATTATGTGATATTGCTCCCACGAACTCTTGTCATCTTCTTTTGAGATGGCCATGGCTTTATTTTAAAACGCTTAATCTTCATAAACGTTCCCTTTATTTGAGGCATGAGGGACCTGAAATGAAGTTGAAATTTATGACACCATGACAAGCCAGTAAGGATCAACATAGGCTGAAGGAGAAAATAGAAAAAGAAAGAATAGAAAAGGGAGAAATATAAACTGTGGAAGGAATGGAAATTAAAGAAAAAGAAAAGGAAGAAAAGATAAAGATGATGCAAAAAGGTAGTAGAGAAACAAAGTGTTTAATCAAAGGCCACCCATGTTTAGTTGCATTCGTTTACGAAAGCGACAACACTGTTGTAAGCCAAAGATTGGTGGAGAAACTCAAGTTACCAACAAGCATTCACTCGAATCCAGCAAGGATCAAATTCAGTACGGGACAATGTGTGCAAAAGTATTATCTAATATTGCTCACACGAACTCTTGTCATCTTCTTTTGAGATGGGCATGGCTTCATTTTAAAACGCTCAATCTTCATAAATGTTCCCTTTATTTGAGGCATGAGGGACATGAAATGAAGTTGAAATTTATAACACCAACACAAGCCAGTAAGGATCAACATAGGCTGAAGGAGAAAATAGAAAAAGAAAGAATAGAAAAGGAAGAAATATAAACTGTGGAAGGAATGGAAATTAAAGAAAAAGTAAAAGGAAAAAAAGATAAAGATGGTGGAAAAGGTAGTAGAGAAACAAGGTGTTTAATCAAAGGCCTCCCATGTTTAGTTGCATTCGTTTACGAAAGCGACAACAATGTTGTAAGCCAAAGATTGGTGGAGAAACTCCAGTTACCAACAAGCTTTCATTCGAATCAAGCAAGGATCAAATTCAGTACGGGACAATATGTTAAAGAAGTATTATGTGATATTGCTCCCACGAACTCTTGTCATCTTCTTTTGAGATGGCCATGGCTTTATTTTAAAACGCTTAATCTTCATAAACGTTCCCTTTATTTGAGGCATGAGGGACCTGAAATGAAGTTGAAATTTATGACACCATGACAAGCCAGTAAGGATCAACATAGGCTGAAGGAGAAAATAGAAAAAGAAAGAATAGAAAAGGGAGAAATATAAACTGTGGAAGGAATGGAAATTAAAGAAAAAGAAAAGGAAGAAAAGATAAAGATGATGCAAAAAGGTAGTAGAGAAACAAGGTGTTTAATGAAAGGCCTCCCATGTTTAGTTGCATTCGTTTACGAAAGCGACAACACTATAGTAAGCCAAAGATTGGTGGAGAAACTCAAGTTACCAACAAGGATTCACTCGAATCAAGCAAGGATCAAATTCAGTACGGGACAATATGTTAAAGAAGTACTATCTGATATTGCTCACACAAACTCTTGTCATCTTCTTTTGAGATTGGCATGGCTTCATTTTAAAACGCTCAATCTTGATAAAGGTTCCCTTTATTTGAGGCATGAGGGACATGAGATGAAGTTGAAATTTATGACACCAAGACAAGCTAGTAAGGATCAACAAAGGCTGAAGGAGAAAATAGAAAAAGAAAGAATATAAAAGGAAGAAATATAAACTGTGGAAGGAATGGAAATTGAAGAAAAAGAAAAGGAAGAAAATATAAAGATGGTGGAAAAGCTAGTAGAGAAACAAGGTGTTTAATCAAAGGCCTCCCATTTTTAGTTGCATTCGTTTACGAAAACGACAACACTGTTGTAAGCCAAAGATTGGTGGAGAAACTCAAGTTACCAACAAGCATTCACTCGAATCAAGCAAGGATCAAATTCAGTACGGGACACTGTGTGCAAGAAGTATTATCTGATATTGCTCACACAAACTCTTGTCATCTTCTTTTGAGATTGGCATGGCTTCATTTTAAAACGCTCAATCTTGATAAAGGTTCCCTTTATTTGAGGCATGAGGGACATGAAATGAAGTTGAAATTTATGATACCAAGACAAGCCAGTAAGGATCAACATAGGCTGAAGGAGAAAATAGAAAAAGAAAGAATAGAAAAGGAAGAAATATAAACTGTGGAAGGAATGGAAATTGAAGAAAAAGAAAAGGAAGAAAAGATAAAGATGATGGAAAAGCTAGTAGAGAAACAAGGTGTTTAATGAAAGGCCACCCATGTTTAGTTGCATTCGTTTACGAAAGCGACAACACTGTTGTAAGCCAAAGATTGGTGGAGAAACTCAAGTTACCAACAAGCATTCACTTGAATCAAGCAAGGATCAAATTCAGTACGGGACACTGTGTGCAAGAAGTATTATCTGATATTGCTCACACAAACTCTTGTCATCTTCTTTTGAGATTGGCATGGCTTCATTTTAAAACGCTCAATCTTGATAAAGGTTCCCTTTATTTGAGGCATGAGGGACATGAAATGAAGTTGAAATTTATGATACCAAGACAAGCCAGTAAGGATCAACATAGGCTGAAGGAGAAAATAGAAAAAGAAAGAATAGAAAAGGAAGAAATATAAACTGTGGAAGGAATGGAAATTGAAGAAAACGAAAAGGAAGAAAAGATAAAGATGATGGAAAAGCTAGTAGAGAAACAAGGTGTTTAATGAAAGGCCACCCATGTTTAGTTGCATTCGTTTAGGAAAACGACAACACTGTTGTAAGCCAAAGATTGGTGGAGAAACTCAAGTTACCAACAAGCATTCACTCGAATCAAGCAAGGATCAAATTCAGTACGGGACACTGTGTGCAAGAAGTATTATCTGATATTGCTCACACAAACTCTTGTCATCTTCTTTTGAGATTGGCATGGCTTCATTTTAAAACGCTCAATCTTGATAAAGGTTCCCTTTATTTGAGGCATGAGGGACATGAAATGAAGTTGAAATTTATGATACCAAGACAAGCTAGTAAGGATCAACATAGGCTGAAGGAGAAAATAGAAAAAGAAAGAATAGGAAAGGAAGAAATATAAACTGTGGAATGAATGGAAATTGAAGAAAAAGAAAAGGAAGAAAAGATAAAGATGATGGAAAAGCTAGTAGAGAAACAAGGTGTTTAATGAACGGCCACCTATGTTTAGTTGCTTTCGTTTACGAAAGCGACAACACTGTAGTAAGCCAAAGATTGGTGGAGAAACTCAAGTTACCAACAAGGATTCACTCGAATCAAGCAAGGATCAAATTCAGTACGGGACACTGTGTGCAAGAAGTATTATCTGATATTGCTCCCACAAACTCTTGTCATCTTCTTTTGAGATTGGCATGGCTTCATTTTAAAACGCGCAATCTTGATAAAGGTTCCCTTTATTTGAGGCATGAGGGACATGAAATGAAGTTGAAATTTATGATACCAAGACAAGCCAGTAAGGATCAACATAGGCTGAAGGAGAAAATAGAAAAAGAAAGAATAGAAAAGGAAGAAATATAAACTGTGGAAGGAATGGAAATTGAAGAAAAAGAAAAGGAAGAAAAGATAAAGATGATGGAAAAGCTAGTAGAGAAACAAGGTGTTTAATGAAAGGCCACCCATGTTTAGTTGCATTCGTTTACGAAAGCGACAACACTGTTGTAAGCCAAAGATTGGTGGAGAAACTCAAGTTACCAACAAGCATTCACTCGAATCAAGCAAGGATCGAATTCAGTACGGGACACTGTGTGCAAGAAGTATTATCTGATATTGCTCACACAAACTCTTGTCATCTTCTTTTGAGATTGGCATGGCTTCATTTTAAAACGCTCAATCTTGATAAAGGTTCCCTTTATTTGAGGCATGAGGGACATGAAATGAAGTTGAAATTTATGATACCAAGACAAGCCAGTAAGGATCAACATAGGCTGAAGGAGAAAATAGAAAAAGAAAGAATAGAAAAGGAAGAAATATAAACTGTGGAAGGAATGGAAATTGAAGAAAAAGAAAAGGAAGAAAAGATAAAGATGATGGAAAAGCTAGTAGAGAAACAAGGTGTTTAATGAAAGGCCACCCATGTTTAGTTGCATTCGTTTAGGAAAACGACAACACTGTTGTAAGCCAAAGATTGGTGGAGAAACTCAAGTTACCAACAAGCATTCACTTGAATCAAGCAAGGATCAAATTCAGTACGGGACACTGTGTGCAAGAAGTATTATCTGATATTGCTCACACAAACTCTTGTCATCTTCTTTTGAGATTGGCATGGCTTCATTTTAAAACGCTCAATCTTGATAAAGGTTCCCTTTATTTGAGGCATGAGGGACATGAAATGAAGTTGAAATTTATGATACCAAGACAAGCCAGTAAGGATCAACATAGGCTGAAGGAGAAAATAGAAAAAGAAAGAATAGAAAAGGAAGAAATATAAACTGTGGAAGGAATGGAAATTGAAGAAAACGAAAAGGAAGAAAAGATAAAGATGATGGAAAAGCTAGTAGAAAAACAAGGTGTTTAATGAAAGGCCACCCATGTTTAGTTGCATTCGTTTAGGAAAACGACAACACTGTTGTAAGCCAAAGATTGGTGGAGAAACTCAAGTTACCAACAAGCATTCACTCGAATCAAGCAAGGATCAAATTCAGTACGGGACACTGTGTGCAAGAAGTATTATCTGATATTGCTCACACAAACTCTTGTCATCTTCTTTTGAGATTGGCATGGCTTCATTTTAAAACGCTCAATCTTGATAAAGGTTCCCTTTATTTGAGGCATGAGGGACATGAAATGAAGTTGAAATTTATGATACCAAGACAAGCTAGTAAGGATCAACATAGGCTGAAGGAGAAAATAGAAAAAGAAAGAATAGGAAAGGAAGAAATATAAACTGTGGAATGAATGGAAATTGAAGAAAACGAAAAGGAAGAAAAGATAAAGATGATGGAAAAGCTAGTAGAGAAACAAGGTGTTTAATGAAAGGCCACCCATGTTTAGTTGCATTCGTTTAGGAAAACGACAACACTGTTGTAAGCCAAAGATTGGTGGAGAAACTCAAGTTACCAACAAGCATTCACTCGAATCAAGCAAGGATCAAATTCAGTACGGGACACTGTGTGCAAGAAGTATTATCTGATATTGCTCACACAAACTCTTGTCATCTTCTTTTGAGATTGGCATGGCTTCATTTTAAAACGCTCAATCTTGATAAAGGTTCCCTTTATTTGAGGCATGAGGGACATGAAATGAAGTTGAAATTTATGATACCAAGACAAGCCAGTAAGGATCAACATAGGCTGAAGGAGAAAATAGAAAAAGAAAGAATAGAAAAGGAAGAAATATAAACTGTGGAAGGAATGGAAATTGAAGAAAACGAAAAGGAAGAAAAGATAAAGATGATGGAAAAGCTAGTAGAGAAACATGGTGTTTAATGAAAGGCCACCCATGTTTAGTTGCATTCGTTTAGGAAAACGACAACACTGTTGTAAGCCAAAGATTGGTGGAGAAACTCAAGTTACCAACAAGCATTCACTCGAATCAAGCAAGGATCAAATTCAGTACGGGACACTGTGTGCAAGAAGTATTATCTGATATTGCTCACACGAACTCTTGTCATCTTCTTTTGAGATTGGCATGGCTTCATTTTAAAACGCTCAATCTTGATAAAGGTTCCCTTTATTTGAGGCATGAGGGACATGAAATGAAGTTGAAATTTATGATACCAAGACAAGCCAGTAAGGATCAACATAGGCTGAAGGAGAAAATAGAAAAAGAAAGAATAGAAAAGGAAGAAATATAAACTGTGGAAGGAATGGAAATTGAAGAAAAAGAAAAGGAAGAAAAGATAAAGATGATGGAAAAGCTAGTAGAGAAACAAGGTGTTTAATGAAAGGCCACCTATGTTTAGTTGCTTTCGTTTACGAAAGCGACAACACTGTAGTAAGCCAAAGATTGGTGGAGAAACTCAAGTTACCAACAAGGATTCACTCGAATCAAGCAAGGATCAAATTCAGTACGGGACACTGTGTGCAAGAAGTATTATCTGATATTGCTCCCACAAACTCTTGTCATCTTCTTTTGAGATTGGCATGGCTTCATTTTAAAACGCTCAATCTTGATAAAGGTTCCCTTTATTTGAGGCATGAGGGACATGAAATGAAGTTGAAATTTATGATACCAAGACAAGCCAGTAAGGATCAACATAGGCTGAAGGAGAAAATAGAAAAAGAAAGAATAGAAAAGGAAGAAATATAAACTGTGGAAGGAATGGAAATTGAAGAAAAAGAAAAGGAAGAAAAGATAAAGATGATGGAAAAGCTAGTAGAGAAACAAGGTGTTTAATGAAAGGCCACCCATGTTTAGTTGCATTCGTTTACGAAAGCGACAACACTGTTGTAAGCCAAAGATTGGTGGAGAAACTCAAGTTACCAACAAGCATTCACTCGAATCAAGCAAGGATCAAATTCAGTACGGGACACTGTGTGCAAGAAGTATTATCTGATATTGCTCACACAAACTCTTGTCATCTTCTTTTGAGATTGGCATGGCTTCATTTTAAAACGCTCAATCTTGATAAAGGTTCCCTTTATTTGAGGCATGAGGGACATGAAATGAAGTTGAAATTTATGATACCAAGACAAGCCAGTAAGGATCAACATAGGCTGAAGGAGAAAATAGAAAAAGAAAGAATAGAAAAGGAAGAAATATAAACTGTGGAAGGAATGGAAATTGAAGAAAAAGAAAAGGAAGAAAAGATAAAGATGATGGAAAAGCTAGTAGAGAAACAAGGTGTTTAATGAAAGGCCACCCATGTTTAGTTGCATTCGTTTAGGAAAACGACAACACTGTTGTAAGCCAAAGATTGGTGGACAAACTCAAGTTACCAACAAGCATTCACTCGAATCAAGCAAGGATCAAATTCAGTACGGGACACTGTGTGCAAGAAGTATTATCTGATATTGCTCCCACAAACTCTTGTCATCTTCTTTTGAGATTGGCATGGCTTCATTTTAAAACGCTCAATCTTGATAAAGGTTCCCTTTATTTGAGGCATGAGGGACATGAAATGAAGTTGAAATTTATGATACCAAGACAAGCCAGTAAGGATCAACATAGGCTGAAGGAGAAAATAGAAAAAGAAAGAATAGAAAAGGAAGAAATATAAACTGTGGAAGGAATGGAAATTGAAGAAAAAGAAAAGGAAGAAAAGATAAAGATGATGGAAAAGCTAGTAGAGAAACAAGGTGTTTAATGAAAGGCCACCCATGTTTAGTTGCATTCGTTTACGAAAGCGACAACACTGTTGTAAGCCAAAGATTGGTGGAGAAACTCAAGTTACCAACAAGCATTCACTCGAATCAAGCAAGGATCAAATTCAGTACGGGACACTGTGTGCAAGAAGTATTATCTGATATTGCTCACACAAACTCTTGTCATCTTCTTTTGAGATTGGCATGGCTTCATTTTAAAACGCTCAATCTTGATAAAGGTTCCCTTTATTTGAGGCATGAGGGACATGAAATGAAGTTGAAATTTATGATACCAAGACAAGCCAGTAAGGATCAACATAGGCTGAAGGAGAAAATAGAAAAAGAAAGAATAGAAAAGGAAGAAATATAAACTGTGGAAGGAATGGAAATTGAAGAAAAAGAAAAGGAAGAAAAGATAAAGATGATGGAAAAGCTAGTAGAGAAACAAGGTGTTTAATGAAAGGCCACCCATGTTTAGTTGCATTCGTTTAGGAAAACGACAACACTGTTGTAAGCCAAAGATTGGTGGACAAACTCAAGTTACCAACAAGCATTCACTCGAATCAAGCAAGGATCAAATTCAGTACGGGACACTGTGTGCAAGAAGTATTATCTGATATTGCTCACACAAACTCTTGTCATCTTCTTTTGAGATTGGCATGGCTTCATTTTAAAACGCTCAATCTTGATAAAGGTTCCCTTTATTTGAGGCATGAGGGACATGAAATGAAGTTGAAATTTATGATACCAAGACAAGCTAGTAAGGATCAACATAGGCTGAAGGAGAAAAGAGAAAAAGAAAGAATAGGAAAGGAAGAAATATAAACTGTGGAATGAATGGAAATTGAAGAAAAAGAAAAGGAAGAAAAGATAAAGATGATGGAAAAGCTAGTAGAGAAACAAGGTGTTTAATGAAAGGCCACCCATGTTTAGTTGCTTTCGTTTACGAAAGCGACAACACTGTAGTCAGCCAAAGATTGGTGGAGAAACTCAAGTTACCAACAAGGATTCACTCGAATCAAGCAAGGATCAAATTCAGTACGGGACACAGTGTGCAAGAAGTATTATCTGATATTGCTCCCACAAACTTTTGTCATCTTCTTTTGAGATTGGCATGGCTTCATTTTAAAACGCTCAATCTTGATAAAGGTTCCCTTTATTTGAGGCATGAGGGACATGAAATGAAGTTCAAATTTATGATACCAAGACAAGCTAGTAAGGATCAACATAGGCTGAAGGAGAAAATAGAAAAAGAAAGAATAGGAAAGGAAGAAATATAAACTGTGGAATGAATGGAAATTGAAGAAAAAGAAAAGGAAGAAAAGATAAAGATGATGTAAAAGCTAGTAGAGAAACAAGGTGTTTAATGAAAGGCCACCCATGTTTAGTTGCATTCGTTGACGAAAGCGACAACACTGTAGTAAGCCAAAGATTGGTGGAGAAACTCAAGTTACCAACAAGGATTCACTCGAATCAAGCAAGGATCAAATTCAGTACGGGACACTGTGTGCAAGAAGTATTATCTGATATTGCTCAGACAAACTCTTGTCATCTTCTTTTGAGATTGGCATGGCTTCATTTTAAAACGCTCAATCTTGATAAAGGTTCCCTTTATTTGAGGCATGAGGGACATGAAATGAAGTTGAAATTTATGATACCAAGACAAGCTAGTAAGGATCAACATAGGCTGAAGGAGAAAATAGAAAAAGAAAGAATAGGAAAGGAAGAAATATAAACTGTGGAATGAATGGAAATTGAAGAAAAAGAAAAGGAAGAAAAGATAAAGATGATGGAAAAGCTAGTAGGGAAACAAGGTGTTTAATGAAAGGCCACCCATTTTAGTTGCATTCGTTGACGAAAGCGACAACACTGTAGTAAGCCAAAGATTGGTGGAGAAACTCTAGTTACCAACAAGCTTTCATTCGAATCAAGCAAGGATCAAATTCAGTATGGGACAATATGTTAAAGAAGTATTATCTGATATTTCTCCCACGAACTCTTGTCATCTTCTTTTGAGATGGGCATGGATTCATTTTAAAACGCTCAATCTTCATAAACGTTCCCTTTATTTGAGGAATGAGGGACATGAAATGAAGTTGAAATTTATGACACCATGACAAGCCAGTAAGGATCAACATAGGCTGAAGGAGAAAATAGAAAAAGAAAGAATAGGAAAGGAAGTAATATAAACTGTGGAATGAATGGAAATTGAAGAAAAAGAAAAGGAAGAAAAGATAAAGATGATGGAAAAGCTAGTAGAGAAACAAGGTGTTTAATGAAAGGCCACCCATGTTTAGTTGCATTCGTTTACGAAAGCGACAACACTGTAGTAAGCCAAAGATTGGTGGAGAAACTCAAGTTACCAACAAGGATTCACTCGAATCAAGCAAGGATCAAATTCAGTACGGGACACTGTGTGCAAGAAGTATTATCTGATATTGCTCCCACAAACTCCTGTCATCTTCTTTTGAGATTGGCATGGCTTCATTTTAAAACGCTCAATCTTGATAAAGGTTCCCTTTATTTGAGGCATGAGGGACATAAAATGAAGTTGAAATTTATAACACCAACACAAGCCAATAAGGATCAACATAGGCTGAAGGAGAAAATAGAAAAAGAAAGAATAGAAAAGGAAGAAATATAAACTGTGGAAGGAATGGAAATTAAAGAAAAACTAAAAGGAAGAAAAGATAAAGATGGTGGAAAAGGTAGTAGAGAAACAAGGTGTTTAATCAAAGGCCTCCTAAGTTTAGTTGCATTCGTTTACGAAAGCGACAACAATGTTGTAAGCCAAAGATTGGTGGAGAAACTCTAGTTACCAACAAGCTTTCATTCGAATCAAGCAAGGATCAAATTCAGTATGGGACAATATGTTAAAGAAGTATTATGTGATATTTCTCCCACGAACTCTTGTCATCTTCTTTTGAGATGGGCATGGATTCATTTTAAAACGCTCAATCTTCATAAACGTTCCCTTTATTTGAGGAATGAGGGACATGAAATGAAGTTGAAATTTATGACACCATGACAAGCCAGTAAGGATCAACATAGGCTGAAGGAGAAAATAGAAAAAGAAAGAATTTAAAAGAAAGAAATATAAACTGTGGAAGGAATGGAAATTGAAGAAAAAGAAAAGGAAGAAAAGATAAAGATGATGGAAAAGGTAGTAGAGAAACAAAGTGTTTAATCAAAGGCCACCCATGTTTAGTTGCATTCGTTTACGAAAGCGACAACACTGTTGTAAGCCAAAGATTGGTGGAGAAACTCAAGTTACCAACAAGCATTCACTCGAATCAAGCAAGGATCAAATTCAGTACGGGACAATGTGTGCAAGAAGTATTATCTGATATTGCTCACACGAACTCTTGTCATCTTCTTTTGAGATTGGCATGGCTTCATTTTAAAACGCTCAATCTTGATAAAGGTTCCCTTTATTTGAGGCATGAGGGACATGAAATGAAGTTGAAATTTATGACACCAAGACAAGCTAGTAAGGATCAACAAAGGCTGAAGGAGAAAATAGAAAAAGAAAGAATATAAAAGGAAGAAATATAAACTGTGGAAGGAATGGAAATTGAAGAAAAAGAAAAGGAAAAAAAGATAAAGATGGTGGAAAAGGTAGTAGAGAAACAAGGTGTTTAATCAAAGGCCTCCCATGTTTAGTTGCTTTCGTTTAGGAAAACGACAACACTGTTGTAAGCCAAAGTTTGGTGGAGAAACTCAAGTTACCAACAAGCATTCACTCGAATCAAGCAAGGATCAAATTCAGTACGGGACACTGTGTGCAAGAAGTATTATCTGATATTGCTCACACAAACTCTTGTCATCTTCTTTTGAGATTGGCATGGCTTCATTTTAAAACGCTCAATCTTGATAAAGGTTCCCTTTATTTGAGGCATGAGGGACATGAAATGAAGTTGAAATTTATGACACCAAGACAACCTAGTAAGGATCAACAAAGGCTGAAGGAGAAAATAGAAAAAGAAAGAATATAAAAGGAAGAAATATAAACTGTGGAAGGAATGGAAATTGAAGAAAAAGAAAAGGAAAAAAAGATAAAGATGGTGGAAAAGGTAGTAGAGAAACAAGGTGTTTAATCAAAGGCCTCCCATGTTTAGTTGCTTTCGTTTACGAAAACGACAACACTGTTGTAAGCCAAAGTTTGGTGGAGAAACTCAAGTTACCAACAAGCATTCACTCGAATCAAGCAAGGATCAAATTCAGTACGGGACACTGTGTGCAAGAAGTATTATCTGATATTGCTCACACAAACTCTTGTCATTTTCTTTTGAGATTGGGATGGCTTCATTTTAAAACGCTCAATCTTGATAAAGGTTCCCTTTATTTGAGGCATGAGGGACATGAAATGAAGTTGAAATTTATGATACCAAGACAAGCCAGTAAGGATCAACATAGGCTGAAGGAGAAAATAGAAAAAGAAAGAATAGGAAAGGAAGAAATATAAACTGTGGAATGAATGGAAATTGAAGAAAAAGAAAAGGAAGAAAAGATAAAGATGGTGGAAAAGGTAGTAGAGAAACAAGGTGTTTAATCAAAGGCCTCCCATGTTTAGTTGCATTCGTGTACGAAAACGACAACACTGTTGTAAGCCAAAGATTGGTGGAGAAACTCAAGTTACCAACAAGCATTCACTCGAATCAAGAAGGGATCAAATTCAGTACGGGACACTGTGTGCAAGAAGGATTATCTGATATTGCTCACACAAACTCTTGTCATCTTCTTTTGAGATTGGCATGGCTTCATTTTAAAACGCTCAATCTTGATAAAGGTTCCCTTTATTTGAGGCATGAGGGACATGAAATGAAGTTGAAATTTATGATACCAAGACAAGCCAGTAAGGATCAACATAGGCTGAAGGAGAAAATAGAAAAAGAAAGAATAGGAAAGGAAGAAATATAAACTGTGGAATGAATGGACATTGAAGAAAAAGAAAAGGAAGAAAAGATAAAGATGATGGAAAATCTAGTAGAGAAACAAGGTGTTTAATGAAAGGCCACCCATGTTTAGTTGCATTCGTTTACGAAAGCGACAACACTGTAGTAAGCCAAAGATTGGTGGAGAAACTCAAGTTACCAACAAGGATTCACTCGAATCAAGCAAGGATCAAATTCAGTACGGGACACTGTGTGCAAGAAGTATTATCTGATATTGCACCCACAAACTCTTGTCATCTTCTTTTGAGATTGGCATGGCTTCATTTTAAAACGCTCAATCTTGATAAAGGTTCCCTTTATTTGAGGCATGAGGGACATGAAATGAAGTTCAAATTTATGACACCAAGACAAGCCAGTAAGGTTCAACATAGGCTGAAGGAGAAAATAGAAAAAGAAAGAATATAAAAGGAAGAAATATAAACTGTGGAAGGAATGGAAATTGAAGAAAAAGAAAAGGAAGAAAAGATAAAGATGATGGAAAAGGTAGTAGAGAAACAAAGTGTTTAATCAAAGGCCACCCATGTTTAGTTGCATTCGTTTACGAAAGCGACAACACTGTTGTAAGCCAAAGATTGGTGGAGAAACTCAAGTTACCAACAAGCATTCACTCGAATCAAGCAAGGATCAAATTTAGTACGGGACAATGTAGGCAAGAAGTATTATCTGTTATTGCTCACACGAACTCTTGTCATCTTCTTTTGAGATTGGCATGGCTTCATTTTAAAACGCTCAATCTTGATAAAGGTTCCCTTTATTTGAGGCATGAGGGACATGAAATGAAGTTGAAATTTATAACACCAACACAAGCCAATAAGGATCAACAAAGGCTGAAGGAGAAAATAGAAAAAGAAAGAATATAAAAGGAAGAAATATAAACTGTGGAAGGAATGGAAATTGAAGAAAAAGAAAAGGAAAAAAAGATAAAGATGGTGGAAAAGGTAGTAGAGAAACAAGGTGTTTAATCAAAGGCCTCCCATGTTTAGTTGCTTTCGTTTAGGAAAACGACAACACTGTTGTAAGCCAAAGTTTGGTGGAGAAACTCAAGTTACCAACAAGCATTCACTCGAATCAAGCAAGGATCAAATTCAGTACGGGACACTGTGTGCAAGAAGTATTATCTGATATTGCTCACACAAACTCTTGTCATCTTCTTTTGAGATTGGCATGGCTTCATTTTAAAACGCTCAATCTTGATAAAGGTTCCCTTTATTTGAGGCATGAGGGACATGAAATGAAGTTGAAATTTATGACACCAAGACAACCTAGTAAGGATCAACAAAGGCTGAAGGAGAAAATAGAAAAAGAAAGAATATAAAAGGAAGAAATATAAACTGTGGAAGGAATGGAAATTGAAGAAAAAGAAAAGGAAAAAAAGATAAAGATGGTGGAAAAGGTAGTAGAGAAACAAGGTGTTTAATCAAAGGCCTCCCATGTTTAGTTGCTTTCGTTTACGAAAACGACAACACTGTTGTAAGCCAAAGTTTGGTGGAGAAACTCAAGTTACCAACAAGCATTCACTCGAATCAAGCAAGGATCAAATTCAGTACGGGACACTGTGTGCAAGAAGTATTATCTGATATTGCTCACACAAACTCTTGTCATTTTCTTTTGAGATTGGGATGGCTTCATTTTAAAACGCTCAATCTTGATAAAGGTTCCCTTTATTTGAGGCATGAGGGACATGAAATGAAGTTGAAATTTATGATACCAAGACAAGCCAGTAAGGATCAACATAGGCTGAAGGAGAAAATAGAAAAAGAAAGAATAGGAAAGGAAGAAATATAAACTGTGGAATGAATGGAAATTGAAGAAAAAGAAAAGGAAGAAAAGATAAAGATGGTGGAAAGGGTAGTAGAGAAACAAGGTGTTTAATCAAAGGCCTCCCATGTTTAGTTGCATTCGTTTACGAAAACGACAACACTGTTGTAAGCCAAAGATTGGTGGAGAAACTCAAGTTACCAACAAGCATTCACTCGAATCAAGAAGGGATCAAATTCAGTACGGGACACTGTGTGCAAGAAGGATTATCTGATATTGCTCACACAAACTCTTGTCATCTTCTTTTGAGATTGGCATGGCTTCATTTTAAAACGCTCAATCTTGATAAAGGTTCCCTTTATTTGAGGCATGAGGGACATGAAATGAAGTTGAAATTTATGATACCAAGACAAGCTAGTAAGGATCAACATAGGCTGAAGGAGAAAATAGAAAAAGAAAGAATAGGAAAGGAAGAAATATAAACTGTGGAATGAATGGACATTGAAGAAAAAGAAAAGGAAGAAAAGATAAAGATGATGGAAAACATAGTAGAGAAACAAGGTGTTTAATGAAAGGCCACCCATGTTTAGTTGCATTCGTTTACGAAAGCGACAACACTGTAGTAAGCCAAAGATTGGTGGAGAAACTCAAGTTACCAACAAGGATTCACTCGAATCAAGCAAGGATCAAATTCAGTACGGGACACTGTGTGCAAGAAGTATTATCTGATATTGCACCCACAAACTCTTGTCATCTTCTTTTGAGATTGGCATGGCTTCATTTTAAAACGCTCAATCTTGATAAAGGTTCCCTTTATTTGAGGCATGAGGGACATGAAATGAAGTTCAAATTTATGACACCAAGACAAGCCAGTAAGGTTCAACATAGGCTGAAGGAGAAAATAGAAAAAGAAAGAATATAAAAGGAAGAAATATAAACTGTGGAAGGAATGGAAATTGAAGAAAAAGAAAAGGAAGAAAAGATAAAGATGATGGAAAAGGTAGTAGAGAAACAAAGTGTTTAATCAAAGGCCACCCATGTTTAGTTGCATTCGTTTACGAAAGCGACAACACTGTTGTAAGCCAAAGATTGGTGGAGAAACTCAAGTTACCAACAAGCATTCACTCGAATCAAGCAAGGATCAAATTTAGTACGGGACAATGTGTGCAAGAAGTATTATCTGATATTGCTCACACGAACTCTTGTCATCTTCTTTTGAGATTGGCATGGCTTCATTTTAAAACGCTCAATCTTGATAAAGGTTCCCTTTATTTGAGGCATGAGAGACATGAAATGAAGTTGAAATTTATAACACCAACACAAGCCAATAAGGATCAACATAGGCTGAAGGAGAAAATAGAAAAAGAAAGAATAGAAAAGGAAGAAATATAAACTGTGGAAGGAATGGAAATTAAAGAAAAACTAAAAGGAAGAAAAGATAAAGATGGTGGAAAAGGTAGTAGAGAAACAAGGTGTTTAATCAAAGGCCTCCGATGTTTAGTTGCATTCGTTTACGAAAGCGACAACAATGTTGTAAGCCAAAGATTGGTGGAGAAACTCCAGTTACCAACAAGCTTTCATTCGAATCAAGCAAGGATCAAATTCAGTACGGGACAATATGTTAAAGAAGTATTATGTGATATTGCTCCCACGAACTCTTGTCATCTTCTTTTGAGATGGGCATGGCTTCATTTTAAAACGCTCAATCTTCATAAACGTTCCCTTTATTTGAGGAATGAGGGACATGAAATGAAGTTGAAATTTATGACACCATGACAAGCCAGTAAGGATCAACATAGGCTGAAGGAGAAAATAGAAAAAGAAAGAATATAAAAGGAAGAAATATAAACTGTGGAAGGAATGGAAATTGAAGAAAAAGAAAAGGAAGAAAAGATAAAGATGATGGAAAAGGTAGTAGAGAAACAAAGTGTTTAATCAAAGGCCACCCATGTTTAGTTGCATTCGTTTACGAAAGCAACAACACTGTTGTAAGCCAAAGATTGGTGAAGAAACTCAAGTTACCAACAAGCATTCACTCGAATCAAGCAAGGATCAAATTCAGTACGGGACAATGTGTGCAAGAAGTATTATCTGATATTGCTCACACGAACTCTTGTCATCTTCTTTTGAGATTGGCATGGCTTCATTTTAAAACGCTCAATCTTGATAAAGGTTCCCTTTATTTGAGGCATGAGGGACATGAAATGAAGTTGAAATTTATGACACCAAGACAAGCTAGTAAGGATCAACAAAGGCTGAAGGAGAAAATAGAAAAAGAAAGAATATAAAAGGAAGAAATATAAACTGTGGAAGGAATGGAAATTGAAGAAAAACTAAAAGGAAGAAAAGATAAAGATGATGGAAAAGGTAGTAGGGAAACAAAGTGTTTAATCAAAGGCCTCCCATGTTTAGTTGCATTCGTTTACGAAAACGACAACACTGTTGTAAGCCAAAGATTGGTAGACAAACTCAAGTTACCAACAAGCATTCACTCGAATCAAGCAAGGATCAAATTCAGTACGGGACAATGTGTGCAAGAAGTATTATCTGATATTGCTCACACAAACTCTTGTCATCTTCTTTTGAGATTGGCATGGCTTCATTTTAAAACGCTCAATCTTGATAAAGGTTCCCTTTATTTGAGGCATGAGGGACATGAAATGAAGTTGAAATTTATGATACCAAGACAAGCCAGTAAGGATCAACATAGGCTGAAGGAGAAAATAGAAAAAGAAAGAATAGGAAAGGAAGAAATATAAACTGTGGAATGAATGGAAATTGAAGAAAAAGAAAAGGAAGAAAAGATAAAGATGATGGAAAAGCTAGTAGAGAAACAAGGTGTTTAATGAAAGGCCACCCATGTTTAGTTGCATTCGTTTACGAAAGCGACAACACTGTAGTAAGCCAAAGATTGGTGGAGAAACTCAAGTTACCAACAAGGATTCACTCGAATCAAGCAAGGATCAAATTCAGTGCGGGACACTGTGTGCAAGAAGTATTATCTGATATTGCTCCCACAAACTCTTGTCATCTTCTTTTGAGATTGGCATGGCTTCATTTTAAAATGCTCAATCTTGATAAAGGTTCCCTTTATTTGAGGCATGAGGGACATGAAATGAAGTTCAAATTTATGACACCAAGACAAGCCAGTAAGGTTCAACATAGGCTGAAGGAGAAAATAGAAAAAGAAAGAATATAAAAGGAAGAAATATAAACTGTGGAAGGAATGGAAATTGAAGAAAAAGAAAAGGAAGAAAAGATAAAGATGATGGAAAAGGTAGTAGAGAAACAAAGTGTTTAATCAAAGGCCACCCATGTTTAGTTGCATTCGTTTACGAAAGCGACAACACTGTTGTTGTAAGCCAAAGATTGGTGGAGAAACTCAAGTTACCAACAAGCATTCACTCGAATCAAGCAAGGATCAAATTCAGTACGGGACACTGTGTGCAAGAAGTATTATCTGATATTGCTCACACAAACTCTTGTCATCTTCTTTTGAGATTGGGATGGCTTCATTTTAAAACGCTCAATCTTGATAAAGGTTCCCTTTATTTGAGGCATGAGGGACATGAAATGAAGTTGAAATTTATGACACCAAGACAAGCTAGTAAGGATCAACATAGGCTGAAGGAGAAAATAGAAAAAGAAAGAATATAAAAGGAAGAAATATAAACTGTGGAAGGAATGGAAATTGAAGAAAAAGAAAAGGAAAAAAAGATAAAGATGGTGGAAAAGGTAGTAGAGAAACAAGGTGTTTAATCAAAGGCCTCCCATGTTTAGTTGCATTCGTTTACGAAAACGACAACACTGTTGTAAGCCAAAGATTGGTGGAGAAACTCAAGTTACCAACAAGCATTCACTCGAATCAAGCAAGGATCAAATTCAGTACGGGACACTGTGTGCAAGAAGTATTATCTGATATTGCTCACACAAACTCTTGTCATCTTCTTTTGAGATTGGCATGGCTTCATTTTAAAACGCTCAATCTTGATAAAGGTTCCCTTTATTTAAGGCATGAGGGACATGAAATGAAGTTGAAATTTATGATACCAAGACAAGCCAGTAAGGATCAACATAGGCTGAAGGAGAAAATAGAAAAAGAAAGAATAGGAAAGGAAGAAATATAAACTGTGGAATGAATGGAAATTGAAGAAAAAGAAAAGGAAGAAAAGATAAAGATGATGGAAAAGCTAGTAGAGAAACAAGGTGTTTAATGAAAGGCCACCCATGTTTAGTTGCATTCGTTTACGAAAGCGACAACACTGTAGTAAGCCAAAGATTGGTGGAGAAACTCAAGTTACCAACAAGGATTCACTCGAATCAAGCAAGGATCAAATTCAGTGCGGGACACTGTGTGCAAGAAGTATTATCTGATATTGCTCCCACAAACTCTTGTCATCTTCTTTTGAGATTGGCATGGCTTCATTTTAAAATGCTCAATCTTGATAAAGGTTCCCTTTATTTGAGGCATGAGGGACATGAAATGAAGTTCAAATTTATGACACCAAGACAAGCCAGTAAGGTTCAACATAGGCTGAAGGAGAAAATAGAAAAAGAAAGAATATAAAAGGAAGAAATATAAACTGTGGAAGGAATGGAAATTGAAGAAAAAGAAAAGGAAGAAAAGATAAAGATGATGGAAAAGGTAGTAGAGAAACAAAGTGTTTAATCAAAGGCCACCCATGTTTAGTTGCATTCGTTTACGAAAGCGACAACACTGTTGTTGTAAGCCAAAGATTGGTGGAGAAACTCAAGTTACCAACAAGCATTCACTCGAATCAAGCAAGGATCAAATTCAGTACGGGACACTGTGTGCAAGAAGTATTATCTGATATTGCTCACACAAACTCTTGTCATCTTCTTTTGAGATTGGGATGGCTTCATTTTAAAACGCTCAATCTTGATAAAGGTTCCCTTTATTTGAGGCATGAGGGACATGAAATGAAGTTGAAATTTATGACACCAAGACAAGCTAGTAAGGATCAACATAGGCTGAAGGAGAAAATAGAAAAAGAAAGAATAGAAAAGGAAGAAATATAAACTGTGGAAGGAATGGAAATTGAAGAAAAAGAAAAGGAAAAAAAGATAAAGATGGTGGAAAAGGTAGTAGAGAAACAAGGTGTTTAATCAAAGGCCTCCCATGTTTAGTTGCATTCGTTTACGAAAACGACAACACTGTTGTAAGCCAAAGATTGGTGGAGAAACTCAAGTTACCAACAAGCATTCACTCGAATCAAGCAAGGATCAAATTCAGTACGGGACACTGTGTGCAAGAAGTATTATCTGATATTGCTCACACAAACTCTTGTCATCTTCTTTTGAGATTGGCATGGCTTCATTTTAAAACGCTCAATCTTGATAAAGGTTCCCTTTATTTAAGGCATGAGGGACATGAAATGAAGTTGAAATTTATGATACCAAGACAAGCCAGTAAGGATCAACATAGGCTGAAGGAGAAAATAGAAAAAGAAAGAATAGGAAAGGAAGAAATATAAACTGTGGAATGAATGGAAATTGAAGAAAAAGAAAAGGAAGAAAAGATAAAGATGATGGAAAAGCTAGTAGAGAAACAAGGTGTTTAATGAAAGGCCACCCATGTTTAGTTGCATTCGTTTACGAAAGCGACAACACTGTAGTAAGCCAAAGATTGGTGGAGAAACTCAAGTTACCAACAAGGATTCACTCGAATCAAGCAAGGATCAAATTCAGTGCGGGACACTGTGTGCAAGAAGTATTATCTGATATTGCTCCCACAAACTCTTGTCATTTTCTTTTGAGATTGGCATGGCTTCATTTTAAAATGCTCAATCTTGATAAAGGTTCCCTTTATTTGAGGCATGAGGGACATGAAATGAAGTTCAAATTTATGACACCAAGACAAGCCAGTAAGGTTCAACATAGGCTGAAGGAGAAAATAGAAAAAGAAAGAATATAAAAGGAAGAAATATAAACTGTGGAAGGAATGGAAATTGAAGAAAAAGAAAAGGAAGAAAAGATAAAGATGATGGAAAAGGTAGTAGAGAAACAAAGTGTTTAATCAAAGGCCACCCATGTTTAGTTGCATTCGTTTACGAAAGCGACAACACTGTTGTTGTAAGCCAAAGATTGGTGGAGAAACTCAAGTTACCAACAAGCATTCACTCGAATCAAGCAAGGATCAAATTCAGTACGGGACACTGTGTGCAAGAAGTATTATCTGATATTGCTCACACAAACTCTTGTCATCTTCTTTTGAGATTGGCATGGCTTCATTTTAAAACGCTCAATCTTGATAAAGGTTCCCTTTATTTAAGGCATGAGGGACATGAAATGAAGTTGAAATTTATGATACCAAGACAAGCCAGTAAGGATCAACATAGGCTGAAGGAGAAAATAGAAAAAGAAAGAATAGGAAAGGAAGAAATATAAACTGTGGAATGAATGGAAATTGAAGAAAAAGAAAAGGAAGAAAAGATAAAGATGATGGAAAAGCTAGTAGAGAAACAAGGTGTTTAATGAAAGGCCACCCATGTTTAGTTTCATTCGTTTACGAAAGCGACAACACTGTAGTAAGCCAAAGATTGGTGGAGAAACTCAAGTTACCAACAAGGATTCACTCGAATCAAGCAAGGATCAAATTCAGTGCGGGACACTGTGTGCAAGAAGTATTATCTGATATTGCTCCCACAAACTTTTGTCATCTTCTTTTGAGATTGGCATGGCTTCATTTTAAAACGCTCAATCTTGATAAAGGTTCCCTTTATTTGAGGCATGAGGGACATGAAATGAAGTTGAAATTTATGACACCAAGACAAGCTAGTAAGGATCAACAAAGGCTGAAGGAGAAAATAGAAAAAGAAAGAATATAAAAGGAAGAAATATAAACTGTGGAAGGAATGGAAATTGAAGAAAAAGAAAAGGAAAAAAAGATAAAGATGGTGGAAAAGGTAGTAGAGAAACAAGGTGTTTAATCAAAGGCCTCCCATGTTTAGTTGCATTCGTTTACGAAAACGACAACACTGTTGTAAGCCAAAGATTGGTGGAGAAACTCAAGTTACCAACAAGGATTCACTCGAATCAAGCAAGGATCAAATTCAGTGCGGGACACTGTGTGCAAGAAGTATTATCTGATATTGCTCCCACAAACTCTTGTCATCTTCTTTTGAGATTGGCATGGCTTCATTTTAAAATGCTCAATCTTGATAAAGGTTCCCTTTATTTGAGGCATGAGGGACATGAAATGAAGTTCAAATTTATGACACCAAGACAAGCCAGTAAGGTTCAACATAGGCTGAAGGAGAAAATAGAAAAAGAAAGAATATAAAAGGAAGAAATATAAACTGTGGAAGGAATGGAAATTGAAGAAAAAGAAAAGGAAGAAAAGATAAAGATGATGGAAAAGGTAGTAGAGAAACAAAGTGTTTAATCAAAGGCCACCCATGTTTAGTTGCATTCGTTTACGAAAGCGACAACACTGTTGTTGTAAGCCAAAGATTGGTGGAGAAACTCAAGTTACCAACAAGCATTCACTCGAATCAAGCAAGGATCAAATTCAGTACGGGACACTGTGTGCAAGAAGTATTATCTGATATTGCTCACACAAACTCTTGTCATCTTCTTTTGAGATTGGGATGGCTTCATTTTAAAATGCTCAATCTTGATAAAGGTTCCCTTTATTTGAGGCATGAGGGACATGAAATGAAGTTCAAATTTATGACACCAAGACAAGCCAGTAAGGTTCAACATAGGCTGAAGGAGAAAATAGAAAAAGAAAGAATATAAAAGGAAGAAATATAAACTGTGGAAGGAATGGAAATTGAAGAAAAAGAAAAGGAAGAAAAGATAAAGATGATGGAAAAGGTAGTAGAGAAACAAAGTGTTTAATCAAAGGCCACCCATGTTTAGTTGCATTCGTTTACGAAAGCGACAACACTGTTGTTGTAAGCCAAAGATTGGTGGAGAAACTCAAGTTACCAACAAGCATTCACTCGAATCAAGCAAGGATCAAATTCAGTACGGGACACTGTGTGCAAGAAGTATTATCTGATATTGCTCACACAAACTCTTGTCATCTTCTTTTGAGATTGGCATGGCTTCATTTTAAAACGCTCAATCTTGATAAAGGTTCCCTTTATTTGAGGCATGAGGGACATGAAATGAAGTTGAAATTTATGACACCAAGACAAGCTAGTAAGGATCAACATAGGCTGAAGGAGAAAATAGAAAAAGAAAGAATAGAAAAGGAAGAAATATAAACTGTGGAAGGAATGGAAATTGAAGAAAAAGAAAAGGAAAAAAAGATAAAGATGGTGGAAAAGGTAGTAGAGAAACAAGGTGTTTAATGAAAGGCCACCCATGTTTAGTTGCATTCGTTTACGAAAGCGACAACACTGTAGTAAGCCAAAGATTGGTGGAGAAACTCAAGTTACCAACAAGGATTCACTCGAATCAAGCAAGGATCAAATTCAGTGCGGGACACTGTGTGCAAGAAGTATTATCTGATATTGCTCCCACAAACTCTTGTCATCTTCTTTTGAGATTGGCATGGCTTCATTTTAAAACGCTCAATCTTGATAAAGGTTCCCTTTATTTGAGGCATGAGGGACATGAAATGAAGTTGAAATTTATGACACCAAGACAAGCTAGTAAGGATCAACAAAGGCTGAAGGAGAAAATAGAAAAAGAAAGAATATAAAAGGAAGAAATATAAACTGTGGAAGGAATGGAAATTGAAGAAAAAGAAAAGGAAAAAAAGATAAAGATGGTGGAAAAGGTAGTAGAGAAACAAGGTGTTTAATCAAAGGCCTCCCATGTTTAGTTGCATTCGTTTACGAAAACGACAACACTGTTGTAAGCCAAAGATTGGTGGAGAAACTCAAGTTACCAACAAGGATTCACTCGAATCAAGCAAGGATCAAATTCAGTGCGGGACACTGTGTGCAAGAAGTATTATCTGATATTGCTCCCACAAACTCTTGTCATCTTCTTTTGAGATTGGCATGGCTTCATTTTAAAATGCTCAATCTTGATAAAGGTTCCCTTTATTTGAGGCATGAGGGACATGAAATGAAGTTCAAATTTATGACACCAAGACAAGCCAGTAAGGTTCAACATAGGCTGAAGGAGAAAATAGAAAAAGAAAGAATATAAAAGGAAGAAATATAAACTGTGGAAGGAATGGAAATTGAAGAAAAAGAAAAGGAAGAAAAGATAAAGATGATGGAAAAGGTAGTAGAGAAACAAAGTGTTTAATCAAAGGCCACCCATGTTTAGTTGCATTCGTTTACGAAAGCGACAACACTGTTGTTGTAAGCCAAAGATTGGTGGAGAAACTCAAGTTACCAACAAGCATTCACTCGAATCAAGCAAGGATCAAATTCAGTACGGGACACTGTGTGCAAGAAGTATTATCTGATATTGCTCACACAAACTCTTGTCATCTTCTTTTGAGATTGGGATGGCTTCATTTTAAAACGCTCAATCTTGATAAAGGTTCCCTTTATTTGAGGCATGAGGGACATGAAATGAAGTTGAAATTTATGACACCAAGACAAGCTAGTAAGGATCAACATAGGCTGAAGGAGAAAATAGAAAAAGAAAGAATAGAAAAGGAAGAAATATAAACTGTGGAAGGAATGGAAATTGAAGAAAAAGAAAAGGAAAAAAAGATAAAGATGGTGGAAAAGGTAGTAGAGAAACAAGGTGTTTAATCAAAGGCCTCCCATGTTTAGTTGCATTCGTTTACGAAAACGACAACACTGTTGTAAGCCAAAGATTGGTGGAGAAACTCAAGTTACCAACAAGCATTCACTCGAATCAAGCAAGGATCAAATTCAGTACGGGACACTGTGTGCAAGAAGTATTATCTGATATTGCTCACACAAACTCTTGTCATCTTCTTTTGAGATTGGCATGGCTTCATTTTAAAACGCTCAATCTTGATAAAGGTTCCCTTTATTTAAGGCATGAGGGACATGAAATGAAGTTGAAATTTATGATACCAAGACAAGCCAGTAAGGATCAACATAGGCTGAAGGAGAAAATAGAAAAAGAAAGAATAGTAAAGGAAGAAATATAAACTGTGGAATGAATGGAAATTGAAGAAAAAGAAAAGGAAGAAAAGATAAAGATGATGGAAAAGCTAGTAGAGAAACAAGGTGTTTAATGAAAGGCCACCCATGTTTAGTTGCATTCGTTTACGAAAGCGACAACACTGTAGTAAGCCAAAGATTGGTGGAGAAACTCAAGTTACCAACAAGGATTCACTCGAATCAAGCAAGGATCAAATTCAGTGCGGGACACTGTGTGCAAGAAGTATTATCTGATATTGCTCCCACAAACTCTTGTCATCTTCTTTTGAGATTGGCATGGCTTCATTTTAAAATGCTCAATCTTGATAAAGGTTCCCTTTATTTGAGGCATGAGGGACATGAAATGAAGTTCAAATTTATGACACCAAGACAAGCCAGTAAGGTTCAACATAGGCTGAAGGAGAAAATAGAAAAAGAAAGAATATAAAAGGAAGAAATATAAACTGTGGAAGGAATGGAAATTGAAGAAAAAGAAAAGGAAGAAAAGATAAAGATGATGGAAAAGGTAGTAGAGAAACAAAGTGTTTAATCAAAGGCCACCCATGTTTAGTTGCATTCGTTTACGAAAGCGACAACACTGTTGTTGTAAGCCAAAGATTGGTGGAGAAACTCAAGTTACCAACAAGCATTCACTCGAATCAAGCAAGGATCAAATTTAGTACGGGACAATGTGTGCAAGAAGTATTATCTGATATTGCTCACACGAACTCTTGTCATCTTCTTTTGAGATTGGCATGGCTTCATTTTAAAACGCTCAATCTTGATAAAGGTTCCCTTTATTTGAGGCATGAGGGACATGAAATGAAGTTGAAATTTATAACACCAACACAAGCCAATAAGGATCAACATAGGCTGAAGGAGAAAATAGAAAAAGAAAGAATAGAAAAGGAAGAAATATAAACTGTGGAAGGAATGGAAATTAAAGAAAAACTAAAAGGAAGAAAAGATAAAGATGGTGAAAAAGGTAGTAGAGAAATAAGGTGTTTAATCAAAGGCCTCCTATGTTTAGTTGCATTCGTTTACGAAAGCGACAACAATGTTGTAAGCCAAAGATTGGTGGAGAAACTCCAGTTACCAACAAGCTTTCATTCGAATCAAGCAAGGATCAAATTCAGTACGGGACAATATGTTAAAGAAGTATTATGTGATATTGCTCCCACGAACTCTTGTCATCTTCTTTTGAGATGGGCATGGCTTCATTTTAAAACGCTCAATCTTCATAAACGTTCCCTTTATTTGAGGAATGAGGGACAAGAAATGAAGTTGAAATTTATGACACCATGACAAGCCAGTAAGGATCAACATAGGCTGAAGGAGAAAATAGAAAAAGAAAGAATATAAAAGGAAGAAATATAAACTGTGGAAGGAATGAAAATTGAAGAAAAAGAAAAGGAAGAAAAGATAAAGATGATGGAAAAGGTAGTAGAGAAACAAGGTGTTTAATCAAAGGCCTCCCATGTTTAGTTGCATTCGTTTACGAAAACGACAACACTGTTGTAAGCCAAAGATTGGTGGAGAAACTCAAGTTACCAATAAGCATTCACTCGAATCAAGCAAGGATCAAATTCAGTACGGGACACTGTGTGCAAGAAGTATTATCTGATATTGCTCACACAAACTCTTGTCATCTTCTTTTGAGATTGGCATGGCTTCATTTTAAAACGCTCAATCTTGATAAAGGTTCCCTTTATTTGAGGCATGAGGGACATGAAATGAAGTTGAAATTTATGACACCAAGACAAGCTAGTAAGGATCAACAAAGGCTGAAGGAGAAAATAGAAAAAGAAAGAATATAAAAGGAAGAAATATAAACTGTGGAAGGAATGGAAATTGAAGAAAAACTAAAAGGAAGAAAAGATAAAGATGGTGGAAAAGGTAGTAGAGAAACAAGGTGTTTAATCAAAGGCCTCCCATGTTTAGTTGCATTCGTTTACGAAAACGACAACACTGTTGTAAGCCAAAGATTGGTGGACAAACTCAAGTTACCAACAAGCATTCACTCGAATCAAGCAAGGATCAAATTCAGTACGGGACAATGTGTGCAAGAAGTATTATCTGATATTGCTCACACGAACTCTTGTCATCTTCTTTTGAGATTGGCATGGCTTCATTTTAAAACGCTCAATCTTGATAAAGGTTCCCTTTATTTGAGGCATGAGGGACATGAAATGAAGTTGAAATTTATGACACCAAGACAAGCTAGTAAGGATCAACAAAGGCTGAAGGAGAAAATAGAAAAAGAAAGAATATAAAAGGAAGAAATATAAACTGTGGAAGGAATGGAAATTGAAGAAAAACTAAAAGGAAGAAAAGATAAAGATGGTGGAAAAGGTAGTAGAGAAACAAGGTGTTTAATCAAAGGCCTCCCATGTTTAATTGCATTCGTTTACGAAAACGACAACACTGTTGTAAGCCAAAGATTGGTGGACAAACTCAAGTTACCAACAAGCATTCACTCGAATCAAGCAAGGATCAAATTCAGTACGGGACAATGTGTGCAAGAAGTATTATCTGATATTGCTCACACGAACACTTGTCATCTTCTTTTGAGATTGGCATGGCTTCATTTTAAAACGCTCAATCTTGATAAAGGTTCCCTTTATTTGAGGCATGAGGGACATGAAATGAAGTTGAAATTTATGACACCAAGACAAGCTAGTAAGGATCAACAAAGGCTGAAGGAGAAAATAGAAAAAGAAAGAATATAAAAGGAAGAAATATAAACTGTGGAAGGAATGGAAATTGAAGAAAAAGAGAAGGAAAAAAAGATAAAGATGGTGGAAAAGGTAGTAGAGAAACAAGGTGTTTAATCAAAGGCCTCCCATGTTTAGTTGCATTCGTTTACGAAAACGACAACACTGTTGTAAGCCAAAGATTGGTGGAGAAACTCAAGTTACCAACAAGGATTCACTCGAATCAAGCAAGGATCAAATTCAGTGCGGGACACTGTGTGCAAGAAGTATTATCTGATATTGCTCCCACAAACTCTTGTCATCATCTTTTGAGATTGGCATGGCTTCATTTTAAAATGCTCAATCTTGATAAAGGTTCCCTTTATTTGAGGCATGAGGGACATGAAATGAAGTTCAAATTTATGACACCAAGACAAGCTAGTAAGGTTCAACATAGGCTGAAGGAGAAAATAGAAAAAGAAAGAATATAAAAGGAAGAAATATAAACTGTGGAAGGAATGGAAATTGAAGAAAAAGAAAAGGAAGAAAAGATAAAGATGATGGAAAAGGTAGTAGAGAAACAAAGTGTTTAATCAAAGGCCACCCATGTTTAGTTGCATTCGTTTACGAAAGCGACAACACTGTTGTAAGCCAAAGATTGGTGGAGAAACTCAAGTTACCAACAAGCATTCACTCGAATCAAGCAAGGATCAAATTTAGTACGGGACAATGTGTGCAAGAAGTATTATCTGATATTGCTCACACGAACTCTTGTCATCTTCTTTTGAGATTGGCATGGCTTCATTTTAAAACGCTCAATCTTGATAAAGGTTCCCTTTATTTGAGGCATGAGGGACATGAAATGAAGTTGAAATTTATAACACCAACACAAGCCAATAAGGATCAACATAGGCTGAAGGAGAAAATAGAAAAAGAAAGAATAGAAAAGGAAGAAATATAAACTGTGGAAGGAATGGAAATTAAAGAAAAACTAAAAAGAAGAAAAGATAAAGATGGTGGAAAAGGTAGTAGAGAAACAAGGTGTTTAATCAAAGGCCTCCCATGTTTAATTGCATTCGTTTACGAAAACGACAACACTGTTGTAAGCCAAAGATTGGTGGACAAACTCAAGTTACCAACAAGCATTCACTCGAATCAAGCAAGGATCAAATTCAGTACGGGACAATGTGTGCAAGAAGTATTATCTGATATTGCTCACACGAAGACTTGTCATCTTCTTTTGAGATTGGCATGGCTTCATTTTAAAACGCTCAATCTTGATAAAGGTTCCCTTTATTTGAGGCATGAGGGACATGAAATGAAGTTGAAATTTATGACACCAAGACAAGCTAGTAAGGATCAACAAAGGCTGAAGGAGAAAATAGAAAAAGAAAGAATATAAAAGGAAGAAATATAAACTGTGGAAGGAATGGAAATTGAAGAAAAAGAGAAGGAAAAAAAGATAAAGATGGTGGAAAAGGTAGTAGAGAAACAAGGTGTTTAATCAAAGGCCTCCCATGTTTAGTTGCATTCGTTTACGAAAACGACAACACTGTTGTAAGCCAAAGATTGGTGGAGAAACTCAAGTTACCAACAAGGATTCACTCGAATCAAGCAAGGATCAAATTCAGTGCGGGACACTGTGTGCAAGAAGTATTATCTGATATTGCTCCCACAAACTCTTGTCATCTTCTTTTGAGATTGGCATGGCTTCATTTTAAAATGCTCAATCTTGATAAAGGTTCCCTTTATTTGAGGCATGAGGGACATGAAATGAAGTTCAAATTTATGACACCAAGACAAGCTAGTAAGGTTCAACATAGGCTGAAGGAGAAAATAGAAAAAGAAAGAATATAAAAGGAAGAAATATAAACTGTGGAAGGAATGGAAATTGAAGAAAAAGAAAAGGAAGAAAAGATAAAGATGATGGAAAAGGTAGTAGAGAAACAAAGTGTTTAATCAAAGGCCACCCATGTTTAGTTGCATTCGTTTACGAAAGCGACAACACTGTTGTAAGCCAAAGATTGGTGGAGAAACTCAAGTTACCAACAAGCATTCACTCGAATCAAGCAAGGATCAAATTTAGTACGGGACAATGTGTGCAAGAAGTATTATCTGATATTGCTCACACGAACTCTTGTCATCTTCTTTTGAGATTGGCATGGCTTCATTTTAAAACGCTCAATCTTGATAAAGGTTCCCTTTATTTGAGGCATGAGGGACATGAAATGAAGTTGAAATTTATAACACCAACACAAGCCAATAAGGATCAACATAGGCTGAAGGAGAAAATAGAAAAAGAAAGAATAGAAAAGGAAGAAATATAAACTGTGGAAGGAATGGAAATTAAAGAAAAACTAAAAAGAAGAAAAGATAAAGATGGTGGAAAAGGTAGTAGAGAAACAAGGTGTTTAATCAAAGGCCTCCCATGTTTAATTGCATTCGTTTACGAAAACGACAACACTGTTGTAAGCCAAAGATTGGTGGAGAAACTCCAGTTACCAACAAGCTTTCATTCGAATCAAGCAAGGATCAAATTCAGTACGGGACAATATGTTAAAGAAGTATTATGTGATATTGCTCCCACGAACTCTTGTCATCTTCTTTTGAGATGGGCATGGCTTCATTTTAAAACGCTCAATCTTCATAAACGTTCCCTTTATTTGAGGAATGAGGGACATGAAGTGAAGTTGAAATTTATGACACCATGACAAGCCAGTAAGGATCAACATAGGCTGAAGGAGAAAATAGAAAAAGAAAGAATATAAAAGGAAGAAATATAAACTGTGGAAGGAATGGAAATTGAAGAAAAAGAAAAGGAAGAAAAGATAAAGATGATGGAAAAGGTAGTAGAGAAACAAAGTGTTTAATCAAAGGCCACCCATGTTTAGTTGCATTCGTTTACGAAAGCGACAACACTGTTGTAAGCCAAAGATTGGTGGAGAAACTCAAGTTACCAACAAGCATTCACTCGAATCAAGCAAGGATCAAATTAAGTACGGGACAATGTGTGCAAGAAGTATTATCTGATATTGCTCACACGAACTCTTGTCATCTTCTTTTGAGATTGGCATGGCTTCATTTTAAAACGCTCAATCTTGATAAAGGTTCCCTTTAGTTGAGGCATGAGGGACATGAAATGAAGTTGAAATTTATGACACCAAGACAAGCTAGTAAGGATCAACAAAAGCTGAAGGAGAAAATAGAAAAAGAAAGAATATAAAAGGAAGAAATATAAACTGTGGAAGGAATGGAAATTGAAGAAAAACTAAAATGAAGAAAAGATAAAGATGGTGGAAAAGGTAGTAGAGAAACAAGGTGTTTAATCAAAGGCCTCCCATGTTTAGTTGCATTCGTTTACGAAAGCGACAACACTGTTGTAAGCCAAAGATTGGTGGAGAAACTCAAGTTACCAACAAGCATTCACTCGAATCAAGCAAGGATCAAATTCAGTACGGGACAATGTGTGCAAGAAGTATTATCTGATATTGCTCACACGAACTCTTGTCATCTTCTTTTGAGATTGGCATGGCTTCATTTTAAAACGCTCAATCTTGATAAAGGTTCCCTTTATTTGAGGCATGAGGGACATGAAATGAAGTTGAAATTTATGCACCAAGACAAGCTAGTAAGGATCACCAAAGGCCCAAGGAGAAAATAGAAAAAGAAAGAATATAAAAGGAAGAAATATAAACTATGGAAGGAATGGAAATTGAAGAAAAAGAAAAGGAAGAAAAGATAAAGATGGTGGAAAAGGTAGTAGACAAACAAGGTGTTTAATCAAAGGCCTCCCATGTTTAGTTACATTCGTTTACGAAAACGACAACACTGTTGTAAGCCAAAGATTGGTGGAGAAACTCAAGTTACCAACAACCATTCACTCGAATCAAGCAAGGATCAAATTCAGTACGGGACACTATCTGCAAGAAGTATTATCTGATATTGCTCACACAAACTCTTGTCATCTTCTTTTGAGATTGGCATGGCTTCATTTTAAAACGCTCAATCTTGATAAGGGTTCCCTTTATTTGAGGCATGAGGGACATGAAATGAAGTTGAAATTTATGATACCAAGACAAGCCTGTAAGGATCAACATCGGCTGAAGGAGAAAATAGAAAAAGAAAGAATAGAAAAGGAAGAAATATAAACTGTGGAAGGAATGGAAAATGAAGAAAAAGAAAAGGAAGAAAAGATAAAGATGATGGAAAAGGTAGTAGAGAAACAAGGTGTTTAATGAAAGGCCACCCATGTTTAGTTGCATTCGTTTACGAAAGCGACAACACTGTTGTAAGCCAAAGATTGGTGGAGAAACTCAAGTTACCAACAAGCATTCACTCGAATCAAGCAAGGATCAAATTCAGTACGGGACACTGTGTGCAAGAAGTATTATCTGATATTGCTCACACAAACTCTTGTCATGTTCTTTTGAGATTGGCATGGCTTCATTTTAAAACGCTCAACCTTGATAAAGGTTCCCTTTATTTGAGGCATGAGGGACATGAAATGAAGTTGAAATTTATGATACCAAGACAAGCCAGTAAGGATCAACATAGGCTGAAGGAGAAAATAGAAAAAGAAAGAATAGAAAAGGAAGAAATATAAATTGTGGAAGGAATGGAAATTGAAGAAAAAGAAAAGGAAGAAAATATAAAGTGATGGAAAAGCTAGTAGAGAAACAAGGTGTTTAATGAAAGGCCACCCATGTTTAGTTGCATTCGTTTAGGAAAGCGACAACACTGTTGTAAGCCAAAGATCGGTGGAGAAACTCAAATTACCAACAAGCTTTCACTCGAATCAAGCAAGGATCAAATTCAGTACGGGACAATGTGTGAAAGAAGTATTATATGATATTGCTCCCACGAACTCTTGTCATCTTCTTTTGAGATTGGCATGGCTTCATTTTAAAACGCTCAATCTTGATAAGGGTTCCCTTTATTTGAGGCATGAGGGACATGAAATGAAGTTGAAATTTATGATACCAAGACAAGCCTGTAAGGATCAACATAGGCTGAAGGAGAAAATAGAAAAAGAAAGAATAGAAAAGGAAGAAATATAAACTGTGGAAGGAATGGAAAATGAAGAAAAAGAAAAGGAAGAAAAGATAAAGATGATGGAAAAGGTAGTAGAGAAACAAGGTGTTTAATGAAAGGCCACCCATGTTTAGTTGCATTCGTTTACGAAAGCGACAACACTGTTGTAAGCCAAAGATTGGTGGAGAAACTCAAGTTACCAACAAGCATTCACTCGAATCAAGCAAGGATCAAATTCAGTACGGGACACTGTGTGCAAGAAGTATTATCTGATATTGCTCACACAAACTCTTGTCATCTTCTTTTGAGATTGGCATGGCTTCATTTTAAAACGCTCAACCTTGATAAAGGTTCCCTTTATTTGAGGCATGAGGGACATGAAATGAAGTTGAAATTTATGATACCAAGACAAGCCAGTAAGGATCAACATAGGCTGAAGGAGAAAATAGAAAAAGAAAGAATAGAAAAGGAAGAAATATAAACTGTGGAAGGAATGGAAATTGAAGAAAAAGAAAAGGAAGAAAATATAAAGATGATCGAAAAGCTAGTAGAGAAACAAGGTGTTTAATGAAAGGCCACCCATGTTTAGTTGCATTCGTTTAGGAAAGCGACAACACTGTTGTAAGCCAAAGATCGGTGGAGAAACTCAAATTACCAACAAGCTTTCACTCGAATCAAGCAAGGATCAAATTCAGTACGGGACAATGTGTGAAAGAAGTATTATATGATATTGCTCCCACGAACTCTTGTCATCTTCTTTTGAGATTGGCATGGCGTAATTTTAAAACGCTCAATCTTGATCAAGGTTCCCTTTATTTGAGGCATGAGGGACATGAAATGAAGTTGAAATTTATGACACCAAGACAAGCCAGTAAGGATCAACAAATGCTGAAGGAGAAAATAGAAAAAGAAAGAATATAAAAGGAAGAAATATAAACTGTGGAAGGAATGGAAATTGAAGAAAAAGAAAAGGAAGAAAAGATAAAGAAGATGGAAAAGCTAGTAGAGAAACAAGGTGTTTAATGAAAGGCCACCCATGTTTAGTTGCATTTGTTTACGAAAACGACAGCACTGTAGTAAGCCAAAGATTGGTGGAGAAACTCAAGTTACCAACAAGGATTCACTCGAATCAAGCAAGGATAAAATTCAGTACGGGACACTGTGTGCAAGAAGTATTATCTGATATTGCTCACACAAACTCTTGTCATCTTCTTTTGAGATTGGCATGGCTTCATTTTAAAACGCTCAATCTTGATAAAGGTTCCCTTTATTTGAGGCATGAGGGACATGAAATGAAGTTGAAATTTATGACACCAAGACAAGCTAGTAAGGATTAACAAAGGCTGAAGGAGAAAATAGAAAAAGAAAGAATATAAAAGGAAGAAATATAAACTGTGGAAGGAATGGAAATTGAAGAAAAAGAAAAGGAAAAAAAGATAAAGATGGTGGAAAAGGTAGTAGAGAAACAAGGTGTTTAATCAAAGGCCTCCCATGTTTAGTTGCATTCGTTTACGAAAACGACAACACTGTTGTAAGCCAAAGATTGGTGGAGAAACTCGAGTTACCAACAACCATTCACTCGAATCAAGCAAGGATCAAATTCAGTACGGGACACTGTGTGCAAGAAGTATTATCTGATATTGCTCACACAAACTCTTGTCATCTTCTTTTGAGATTGGCATGGCTTCATTTTAAAACGCTCAATCTTGATAAAGGTTCCCTTTATTTAAGGCATGAGGGACATGAAATGAAGTTGAAATTTATGATACCAAGACAAGCCAGTAAGGATCAACATAGGCTGAAGGAGAAAATAGAAAAAGAAAGAATAGTAAAGGAAGAAATATAAACTGTGGAATGAATGGAAATTGAAGAAAAAGAAAAGGAAGAAAAGATAAAGATGATGGAAAAGCTAGTAGAGAAACAAGGTGTTTAATGAAAGGCCACCCATGTTTAGTTGCATTCGTTTACGAAAGCGACAACACTGTAGTAAGCCAAAGATTGGTGGAGAAACTCAAGTTACCAACAAGCTTTCACTCGAATCAAGCAAGGATCAAATTCAGTGCGGGACACTGTGTGCAAGAAGTATTATCTGATATTGCTCCCACAAACTCTTGTCATCTTCTTTTGAGATTGGCATGGCTTCATTTTAAAATGCTCAATCTTGATAAAGGTTCCCTTTATTTGAGGCATGAGGGACATGAAATGAAGTTCAAATTTATGACACCAAGACAAGCCAGTAAGGTTCAACATAGGCTGAAGGAGAAAATAGAAAAAGAAAGAATATAAAAGGAAGAAATATAAACTGTGGAAGGAATGGAAATTGAAGAAAAAGAAAAGGAAGAAAAGATAAAGATGATGGAAAAGGTAGTAGAGAAACAAAGTGTTTAATCAAAGGCCACCCATGTTTAGTTGCATTCGTTTACGAAAGCGACAACACTGTTGTTGTAAGCCAAAGATTGGTGGAGAAACTCAAGTTACCAACAAGCATTCACTCGAATCAAGCAAGGATCAAATTTAGTACGGGACAATGTGTGCAAGAAGTATTATCTGATATTGCTCACACGAACTCTTGTCATCTTCTTTTGAGATTGGCATGGCTTCATTTTAAAACGCTCAATCTTGATAAAGGTTCCCTTTATTTGAGGCATGAGGGACATGAAATGAAGTTGAAATTTATAACACCAACACAAGCCAATAAGGATCAACATAGGCTGAAGGAGAAAATAGAAAAAGAAAGAATAGAAAAGGAAGAAATATAAACTGTGGAAGGAATGGAAATTAAAGAAAAACTAAAAGGAAGAAAAGATAAAGATGGTGAAAAAGGTAGTAGAGAAATAAGGTGTTTAATCAAAGGCCTCCTATGTTTAGTTGCATTCGTTTACGAAAGCGACAACAATGTTGTAAGCCAAAGATTGGTGGAGAAACTCCAGTTACCAACAAGCTTTCATTCGAATCAAGCAAGGATCAAATTCAGTACGGGACAATATGTTAAAGAAGTATTATGTGATATTGCTCCCACGAACTCTTGTCATCTTCTTTTGAGATGGGCATGGCTTCATTTTAAAACGCTCAATCTTCATAAACGTTCCCTTTATTTGAGGAATGAGGGACAAGAAATGAAGTTGAAATTTATGACACCATGACAAGCCAGTAAGGATCAACATAGGCTGAAGGAGAAAATAGAAAAAGAAAGAATATAAAAGGAAGAAATATAAACTGTGGAAGGAATGAAAATTGAAGAAAAAGAAAAGGAAGAAAAGATAAAGATGATGGAAAAGGTAGTAGAGAAACAAGGTGTTTAATCAAAGGCCTCCCATGTTTAGTTGCATTCGTTTACGAAAACGACAACACTGTTGTAAGCCAAAGATTGGTGGAGAAACTCAAGTTACCAACAAGCATTCACTCGAATCAAGCAAGGATCAAATTCAGTACGGGACACTGTGTGCAAGAAGTATTATCTGATATTGCTCACACAAACTCTTGTCATCTTCTTTTGAGATTGGCATGGCTTCATTTTAAAACGCTCAATCTTGATAAAGGTTCCCTTTATTTGAGGCATGAGGGACATGAAATGAAGTTGAAATTTATGACACCAAGACAAGCTAGTAAGGATCAACAAAGGCTGAAGGAGAAAATAGAAAAAGAAAGAATATAAAAGGAAGAAATATAAACTGTGGAAGGAATGGAAATTGAAGAAAAACTAAAAGGAAGAAAAGATAAAGATGGTGGAAAAGGTAGTAGAGAAACAAGGTGTTTAATCAAAGGCCTCCCATGTTTAGTTGCATTCGTTTACGAAAACGACAACACTGTTGTAAGCCAAAGATTGGTGGACAAACTCAAGTTACCAACAAGCATTCACTCGAATCAAGCAAGGATCAAATTCAGTACGGGACAATGTGTGCAAGAAGTATTATCTGATATTGCTCACACGAACTCTTGTCATCTTCTTTTGAGATTGGCATGGCTTCATTTTAAAACGCTCAATCTTGATAAAGGTTCCCTTTATTTGAGGCATGAGGGACATGAAATGAAGTTGAAATTTATGACACCAAGACAAGCTAGTAAGGATCAACAAAGGCTGAAGGAGAAAATAGAAAAAGAAAGAATATAAAAGGAAGAAATATAAACTGTGGAAGGAATGGAAATTGAAGAAAAACTAAAAGGAAGAAAAGATAAAGATGGTGGAAAAGGTAGTAGAGAAACAAGGTGTTTAATCAAAGGCCTCCCATGTTTAATTGCATTCGTTTACGAAAACGACAACACTGTTGTAAGCCAAAGATTGGTGGACAAACTCAAGTTACCAACAAGCATTCACTCGAATCAAGCAAGGATCAAATTCAGTACGGGACAATGTGTGCAAGAAGTATTATCTGATATTGCTCACACGAAGACTTGTCATCTTCTTTTGAGATTGGCATGGCTTCATTTTAAAACGCTCAATCTTGATAAAGGTTCCCTTTATTTGAGGCATGAGGGACATGAAATGAAGTTGAAATTTATGACACCAAGACAAGCTAGTAAGGATCAACAAAGGCTGAAGGAGAAAATAGAAAAAGAAAGAATATAAAAGGAAGAAATATAAACTGTGGAAGGAATGGAAATTGAAGAAAAAGAGAAGGAAAAAAAGATAAAGATGGTGGAAAAGGTAGTAGAGAAACAAGGTGTTTAATCAAAGGCCTCCCATGTTTAGTTGCATTCGTTTACGAAAACGACAACACTGTTGTAAGCCAAAGATTGGTGGAGAAACTCAAGTTACCAACAAGGATTCACTCGAATCAAGCAAGGATCAAATTCAGTGCGGGACACTGTGTGCAAGAAGTATTATCTGATATTGCTCCCACAAACTCTTGTCATCTTCTTTTGAGATTGGCATGGCTTCATTTTAAAATGCTCAATCTTGATAAAGGTTCCCTTTATTTGAGGCATGAGGGACATGAAATGAAGTTCAAATTTATGACACCAAGACAAGCTAGTAAGGTTCAACATAGGCTGAAGGAGAAAATAGAAAAAGAAAGAATATAAAAGGAAGAAATATAAACTGTGGAAGGAATGGAAATTGAAGAAAAAGAAAAGGAAGAAAAGATAAAGATGATGGAAAAGGTAGTAGAGAAACAAAGTGTTTAATCAAAGGCCACCCATGTTTAGTTGCATTCGTTTACGAAAGCGACAACACTGTTGTAAGCCAAAGATTGGTGGAGAAACTCAAGTTACCAACAAGCATTCACTCGAATCAAGCAAGGATCAAATTTAGTACGGGACAATGTGTGCAAGAAGTATTATCTGATATTGCTCACACGAACTCTTGTCATCTTCTTTTGAGATTGGCATGGCTTCATTTTAAAACGCTCAATCTTGATAAAGGTTCCCTTTATTTGAGGCATGAGGGACATGAAATGAAGTTGAAATTTATAACACCAACACAAGCCAATAAGGATCAACATAGGCTGAAGGAGAAAATAGAAAAAGAAAGAATAGAAAAGGAAGAAATATAAACTGTGGAAGGAATGGAAATTAAAGAAAAACTAAAAAGAAGAAAAGATAAAGATGGTGGAAAAGGTAGTAGAGAAACAAGGTGTTTAATCAAAGGCCTCCCATGTTTAATTGCATTCGTTTACGAAAACGACAACACTGTTGTAAGCCAAAGATTGGTGGAGAAACTCCAGTTACCAACAAGCTTTCATTCGAATCAAGCAAGGATCAAATTCAGTACGGGACAATATGTTAAAGAAGTATTATGTGATATTGCTCCCACGAACTCTTGTCATCTTCTTTTGAGATGGGCATGGCTTCATTTTAAAACGCTCAATCTTCATAAACGTTCCCTTTATTTGAGGAATGAGGGACATGAAGTGAAGTTGAAATTTATGACACCATGACAAGCCAGTAAGGATCAACATAGGCTGAAGGAGAAAATAGAAAAAGAAAGAATATAAAAGGAAGAAATATAAACTGTGGAAGGAATGGAAATTGAAGAAAAAGAAAAGGAAGAAAAGATAAAGATGATGGAAAAGGTAGTAGAGAAACAAAGTGTTTAATCAAAGGCCACCCATGTTTAGTTGCATTCGTTTACGAAAGCGACAACACTGTTGTAAGCCAAAGATTGGTGGAGAAACTCAAGTTACCAACAAGCATTCACTCGAATCAAGCAAGGATCAAATTAAGTACGGGACAATGTGTGCAAGAAGTATTATCTGATATTGCTCACACGAACTCTTGTCATCTTCTTTTGAGATTGGCATGGCTTCATTTTAAAACGCTCAATCTTGATAAAGGTTCCCTTTAGTTGAGGCATGAGGGACATGAAATGAAGTTGAAATTTATGACACCAAGACAAGCTAGTAAGGATCAACAAAGGCTGAAGGAGAAAATAGAAAAAGAAAGAATATAAAAGGAAGAAATATAAACTGTGGAAGGAATGGAAATTGAAGAAAAACTAAAATGAAGAAAAGATAAAGATGGTGGAAAAGGTAGTAGAGAAACAAGGTGTTTAATCAAAGGCCTCCCATGTTTAGTTGCATTCGTTTACGAAAGCGACAACACTGTTGTAAGCCAAAGATTGGTGGAGAAACTCAAGTTACCAACAAGCATTCACTCGAATCAAGCAAGGATCAAATTCAGTACGGGACAATGTGTGCAAGAAGTATTATCTGATATTGCTCACACGAACTCTTGTCATCTTCTTTTGAGATTGGCATGGCTTCATTTTAAAACGCTCAATCTTGATAAAGGTTCCCTTTATTTGAGGCATGAGGGACATGAAATGAAGTTGAAATTTATGCACCAAGACAAGCTAGTAAGGATCACCAAAGGCCCAAGGAGAAAATAGAAAAAGAAAGAATATAAAAGGAAGAAATATAAACTGTGGAAGGAATGGAAATTGAAGAAAAAGAAAAGGAAGAAAAGATAAAGATGGTGGAAAAGGTAGTAGACAAACAAGGTGTTTAATCAAAGGCCTCCCATGTTTAGTTACATTCGTTTACGAAAACGACAACACTGTTGTAAGCCAAAGATTGGTGGAGAAACTCAAGTTACCAACAACCATTCACTCGAATCAAGCAAGGATCAAATTCAGTACGGGACACTATCTGCAAGAAGTATTATCTGATATTGCTCACACAAACTCTTGTCATCTTCTTTTGAGATTGGCATGGCTTCATTTTAAAACGCTCAATCTTGATAAGGGTTCCCTTTATTTGAGGCATGAGGGACATGAAATGAAGTTGAAATTTATGATACCAAGACAAGCCTGTAAGGATCAACATCGGCTGAAGGAGAAAATAGAAAAAGAAAGAATAGAAAAGGAAGAAATATAAACTGTGGAAGGAATGGAAAATGAAGAAAAAGAAAAGGAAGAAAAGATAAAGATGATGGAAAAGGTAGTAGAGAAACAAGGTGTTTAATGAAAGGCCACCCATGTTTAGTTGCATTCGTTTACGAAAGCGACAACACTGTTGTAAGCCAAAGATTGGTGGAGAAACTCAAGTTACCAACAAGCATTCACTCGAATCAAGCAAGGATCAAATTCAGTACGGGACACTGTGTGCAAGAAGTATTATCTGATATTGCTCACACAAACTCTTGTCATGTTCTTTTGAGATTGGCATGGCTTCATTTTAAAACGCTCAACCTTGATAAAGGTTCCCTTTATTTGAGGCATGAGGGACATGAAATGAAGTTGAAATTTATGATACCAAGACAAGCCAGTAAGGATCAACATAGGCTGAAGGAGAAAATAGAAAAAGAAAGAATAGAAAAGGAAGAAATATAAATTGTGGAAGGAATGGAAATTGAAGAAAAAGAAAAGGAAGAAAATATAAAGTGATGGAAAAGCTAGTAGAGAAACAAGGTGTTTAATGAAAGGCCACCCATGTTTAGTTGCATTCGTTTAGGAAAGCGACAACACTGTTGTAAGCCAAAGATCGGTGGAGAAACTCAAATTACCAACAAGCTTTCACTCGAATCAAGCAAGGATCAAATTCAGTACGGGACAATGTGTGAAAGAAGTATTATATGATATTGCTCCCACGAACTCTTGTCATCTTCTTTTGAGATTGGCATGGCTTCATTTTAAAACGCTCAATCTTGATAAGGGTTCCCTTTATTTGAGGCATGAGGGACATGAAATGAAGTTGAAATTTATGATACCAAGACAAGCCTGTAAGGATCAACATAGGCTGAAGGAGAAAATAGAAAAAGAAAGAATAGAAAAGGAAGAAATATAAACTGTGGAAGGAATGGAAAATGAAGAAAAAGAAAAGGAAGAAAAGATAAAGATGATGGAAAAGGTAGTAGAGAAACAAGGTGTTTAATGAAAGGCCACCCATGTTTAGTTGCATTCGTTTACGAAAGCGACAACACTGTTGTAAGCCAAAGATTGGTGGAGAAACTCAAGTTACCAACAAGCATTCACTCGAATCAAGCAAGGATCAAATTCAGTACGGGACACTGTGTGCAAGAAGTATTATCTGATATTGCTCACACAAACTCTTGTCATCTTCTTTTGAGATTGGCATGGCTTCATTTTAAAACGCTCAACCTTGATAAAGGTTCCCTTTATTTGAGGCATGAGGGACATGAAATGAAGTTGAAATTTATGATACCAAGACAAGCCAGTAAGGATCAACATAGGCTGAAGGAGAAAATAGAAAAAGAAAGAATAGAAAAGGAAGAAATATAAACTGTGGAAGGAATGGAAATTGAAGAAAAAGAAAAGGAAGAAAATATAAAGATGATCGAAAAGCTAGTAGAGAAACAAGGTGTTTAATGAAAGGCCACCCATGTTTAGTTGCATTCGTTTAGGAAAGCGACAACACTGTTGTAAGCCAAAGATCGGTGGAGAAACTCAAATTACCAACAAGCTTTCACTCGAATCAAGCAAGGATCAAATTCAGTACGGGACAATGTGTGAAAGAAGTATTATATGATATTGCTCCCACGAACTCTTGTCATCTTCTTTTGAGATTGGCATGGCGTAATTTTAAAACGCTCAATCTTGATCAAGGTTCCCTTTATTTGAGGCATGAGGGACATGAAATGAAGTTGAAATTTATGACACCAAGACAAGCCAGTAAGGATCAACAAATGCTGAAGGAGAAAATAGAAAAAGAAAGAATATAAAAGGAAGAAATATAAACTGTGGAAGGAATGGAAATTGAAGAAAAAGAAAAGGAAGAAAAGATAAAGAAGATGGAAAAGCTAGTAGAGAAACAAGGTGTTTAATGAAAGGCCACCCATGTTTAGTTGCATTTGTTTACGAAAACGACAGCACTGTAGTAAGCCAAAGATTGGTGGAGAAACTCAAGTTACCAACAAGGATTCACTCGAATCAAGCAAGGATAAAATTCAGTACGGGACACTGTGTGCAAGAAGTATTATCTGATATTGCTCACACAAACTCTTGTCATCTTCTTTTGAGATTGGCATGGCTTCATTTTAAAACGCTCAATCTTGATAAAGGTTCCCTTTATTTGAGGCATGAGGGACATGAAATGAAGTTGAAATTTATGACACCAAGACAAGCTAGTAAGGATTAACAAAGGCTGAAGGAGAAAATAGAAAAAGAAAGAATATAAAAGGAAGAAATATAAACTGTGGAAGGAATGGAAATTGAAGAAAAAGAAAAGGAAAAAAAGATAAAGATGGTGGAAAAGGTAGTAGAGAAACAAGGTGTTTAATCAAAGGCCTCCCATGTTTAGTTGCATTCGTTTACGAAAACGACAACACTGTTGTAAGCCAAAGATTGGTGGAGAAACTCGAGTTACCAACAACCATTCACTCGAATCAAGCAAGGATCAAATTCAGTACGGGACACTGTGTGCAAGAAGTATTATCTGATATTGCTCACACAAACTCTTGTCATCTTCTTTTGAGATTGGCATGGCTTCATTTTAAAACGCTCAATCTTGATAAAGGTTCCCTTTATTTGAGGCATGAGGGACATGAAATGAAGTTGAAATTTATGACACCAAGACAAGCTAGTAAGGATCAACAAAGGCTGAAGGAGAAAATAGAAAAAGAAAGAATATAAAAGGAAGAAATATAAACTGTGGAATGAATGGAAATTGAAGAAAAAGAAAAGGAAGAAAAGATAAAGATGATGGAAAAGCTAGTAGAGAAACAAGGTGTTTAATGAAAGGCCACCCATGTTTAGTTGCATTCGTTTACGAAAGCGACAACATTGTTGTAAGCCAAAGATTGGTGGAGAAACTCAAGTTACCAACAAGCTTTCACTCGAATCAAGCAAGGATCAAATTCAGTACGGGACAATGTGTGCAAGAAGTATTATCTGATATTGCTCACACGAACTCTTGTCATCTTCTTTTGAGATTGGCATGGCTTCATTTTAAAACGCTCAATCTTGATAAAGGTTCCCTTTATTTGAGGCATGAGGAATATGAAATGAAGTTGAAATTTATAACACCAACACAAGCCAGTAAGGATCAACATAGGCTGAAGGAGAAAATACAAAAAGAAAGAATAGAAAAGGAAGAAATATAAACTGTGGAAGGAATGGAAATTAAAGAAAAACTAAAAGGAAGAAAAGATAAAGATGGTGGAAAAGGTAGTAGAGAAACAAGGTGTTTAATCAAAGGCCTCCCATGTTTAGTTGCATTCGTTTACGAAAGCGACAACAATGTTGTAAGCCAAAGATTGGTGGAGAAACTCCAGTTACCAATAAGCTTTCATTCGAATCAAGCAAGGATCAAATTCAGTACGGGACAATATGTTAAAGAAGTATTATGTGATATTGCTCCCACGAACTCTTGTCATCTTCTTTTGAGATTGGCATGGCTTCATTTTAAAACGCTCAATCTTGATAAAGGTTCCCTTTATTTGAGGCATGAGGGACATGAAATAAAGTTGAAATTTATGACACCAAGACAAGCTAGTAAGGATCAACAAAGGCTGAAGGAGAAAATAGAAAAAGAAAGAATATAAAAGGAAGAAATATAAACTGTGGAAGGAATGGAAATTGAAGAAAAAGAAAAGGAAGAAAAGATAAAGATGGTGGAAAAGGTAGTAGAGAAACAAGGTGTTTAATCAAAGGCCTCCCATGTTTAGTTGCATTCGTTTACGAAAACGACAACACTGTTGTAAGCCAAAGATTGGTGGAGAAACTCAAGTTACCAACAAGCATTCACTCGAATCAAGCAAGGATCAAATTCAGTACGGGACACTGTGTGCAAGAAGTATTATCTGATATTGCTAACACAAACTCTTGTCATCTTCTTTTGAGATTGGCATGGCTTCATTTTAAAACGCTCAATCTTGATAAAGGTTCCCTTTATTTGAGGCATGAGGGACATGAAATGAAGTTGAAATTTATGATACCAAGACAAGCCAGTAAGGATCAACATAGGTTGAAGGAGAAAATAGAAAAAGAAAGAATAGAAAAGGAAGAAATATAAACTGTGGAAGGAATGGAAATTGAAGAAAAAGAAAAGGAAGAAAAGATAAAGATGATGGAAAAGCTAGTAGAGAAACAAGGTGTTTAATGAAAGGCCACCCATGTTTAGTTGCATTCGTTTACGAAAGTGACAACACTGTTGTAAGCCAAAGATTGGTGGAGAAACTCAAGTTACCAACAAGCATTCACTCGAATCAAGCAAGGATCAAATTCAGTACGGGACACTGTGTGCAAGAAGTATTATCTGATATTGCTCACACAAACTCTTGTCATCTTCTTTTGAGATTGGCATGACTTCATTTTAAAACGCTCAATCTTGATAAAGGTTCCCTTTATTTGAGGCATGAGGGACATGAAATGAAGTTGAAATTTATGACACCAAGACAAGTTAGTAAGGATCACCAAAGGCTCAAGGAGAAAATAGAAAAAGAAAGAATATAAAAGGAAGAAATATAAACTGTGGAAGGAATGGAAATTGAAGAAAAAGAAAAGGAAGAAAAGATAAAGATGGTGGAAAAGGTAGTAGACAAACAAGGTGTTTAATCAAAGGCCTCCCATGTTTAGTTACATTCGTTTACGAAAACGACAACACTGTTGTAAGCCAAAGATTGGTGGAGAAACTCAAGTTACCAACAACCATTCACTCGAATCAAGCAAGGATCAAATTCAGTACGGGACACTATCTGCAAGAAGTATTATCTGATATTGCTCACACAAACTCTTGTCATCTTCTTTTGAGATTGGCATGGCTTCATTTTAAAACGCTCAATCTTGATAAGGGTTCCCTTTATTTGAGGCATGAGGGACATGAAATGAAGTTGAAATTTATGATACCAAGACAAGCCTGTAAGGATCAACATAGGCTGAAGGAGAAAATAGAAAAAGAAAGAATAGAAAAGGAAGAAATATAAACTGTGGAAGGAATGGAAAATGAAGAAAAAGAAAAGGAAGAAAAGATAAAGATGATGGAAAAGGTAGTAGAGAAACAAGGTGTTTAATGAAAGGCCACCCATGTTTAGTTGCATTCGTTTAGGAAAGCGACAACACTGTTGTAAGCCAAAGATCGGTGGAGAAACTCAAATTACCAACAAGCTTTCACTCGAATCAAGCAAGGACTAAATTCAGTACGGGACAATGTGTGAAAGAAGTATTATGTGATATTGCTCCCACGAACTCTTGTCATTTTCTTTTGAGATTGGCATGGCGTAATTTTAAAACGCTCAATCTTGATCAAGGTTCCCTTTATTTGAGGCATGAGGGACATGAAATGAAGTTGAAATTTATGACACCAAGACAAGCTAGTAAGGATTAACAAAGGCTGAAGGAGAAAATAGAAAAAGAAAGAATATAAAAGGAAGAAATATAAACTGTGGAAGGAATGGAAATTGAAGAAAAAGAAAAGGAAAAAAAGATAAAGATGGTGGAAAAGGTAGTAGAGAAACAAGGTGTTTAATCAAAGGCCTCCCATGTTTAGTTGCATTCGTTTACGAAAACGACAACACTGTTGTAAGCCAAAGATTGGTGGAGAAACTCGAGTTACCAACAACCATTCACTCGAATCAAGCAAGGATCAAATTCAGTACGGGACACTGTGTGCAAGTAGTATTATCTGATATTGCTCACACAAACTCTTGTCATCTTCTTTTGAGATTGGCATGGCTTCATTTTAAAACGCTCAATCTTGATAAAGGTTCCCTTTATTTGAGGCATGAGGGACATGAAATGAAGTTGAAATTTATGACACCAAGACAAGCTAGTAAGGATCAACAAAGGCTGAAGGAGAAAATAGAAAAAGAAAGAATATAAAAGGAAGAAATATAAACTGTGGAATGAATGGAAATTGAAGAAAAAGAAAAGGAAGAAAAGATAAAGATGATGGAAAAGCTAGTAGAGAAACAAGGTGTTTAATGAAAGGCCACCCATGTTTAGTTGCATTCGTTTACGAAAGCGACAACATTGTTGTAAGCCAAAGATTGGTGGAGAAACTCAAGTTACCAACAAGCTTTCACTCGAATCAAGCAAGGATCAAATTCAGTACTGGACAATGTGTGCAAGAAGTATTATCTGATATTGCTCACACGAACTCTTGTCATCTTCTTTTGAGATTGGCATGGCTTCATTTTAAAACGCTCAATCTTGATAAAGGTTCCCTTTATTTGAGGCATGAGGGATATGAAATGAAGTTGAAATTTATAACACCAACACAAGCCAGTAAGGATCAACATAGGCTGAAGGAGAAAATACAAAAAGAAAGAATAGAAAAGGAAGAAATATAAACTGTGGAAGGAATGGAAATTAAAGAAAAACTAAAAGGAAGAAAAGATAAAGATGGTGGAAAAGGTAGTAGAGAAACAAGGTGTTTAATCAAAGGCCTCCCATGTTTAGTTGCATTCGTTTACGAAAGCGACAACAATGTTGTAAGCCAAAGATTGGTGGAGAAACTCCAGTTACCAACAAGCTTTCATTCGAATCAAGCAAGGATCAAATTCAGTACGGGACAATATGTTAAAGAAGTATTATGTGATATTGCTCCCACGAACTCTTGTCATCTTCTTTTGAGATTGGCATGGCTTCATTTTAAAACGCTCAATCTTGATAAAGGTTCCCTTTATTTGAGGCATGAGGGACATGAAATGAAGATGAAATTTATGACACCAAGACAAGCTAGTAAGGATCAACAAAGGCTGAAGGAGAAAATAGAAAAAGAAATAATATAAAAGGAAGAAATATAAACTGTGGAAGGAATGGAAATTGAAGAAAAAGAAAAGGAAGAAAAGATAAAGATGGTGGAAAAGGTAGTAGAGAAACAAGGTGTTTAATCAAAGGCCTCCCATGTTTAGTTGCATTCGTTTACGAAAACGACAACACTGTTGTAAGCCAAAGATTGGTGGAGAAACTCAAGTTACCAACAAGCATTCACTCGAATCAAGCAAGGATCAAATTCAGTACGGGACACTGTGTGCAAGAAGTATTATCTGATATTGCTAACACAAACTCTTGTCATCTTCTTTTGAGATTGGCATGGCTTCATTTTAAAACGCTCAATCTTGATAAAGGTTCCCTTTATTTGAGGCATGAGGGACATGAAATGAAGTTGAAATTTATGATACCAAGACAAGCCAGTAAGGATCAACATAGGCTGAAGGAGAAAATAGAAAAAGAAAGAATAGAAAAGGAAGAAATATAAACTGTGGAAGGAATGGAAATTGAAGAAAAAGAAAAGGAAGAAAAGATAAAGATGATGGAAAAGCTAGTAGAGAAACAAGGTGTTTAATGAAAGGCCACCCATGTTTAGTTGCATTCGTTTACGAAAGTGACAACACTGTTGTAAGCCAAAGATTGGTGGAGAAACTCAAGTTACCAACAAGCATTCACTCGAATCAAGCAAGGATCAAATTCAGTACGGGACACTGTGTGCAAGAAGTATTATCTGATATTGCTCACACAAACTCTTGTCATCTTCTTTTGAGATTGGCATGGCTTCATTTTAAAACGCTCAATCTTGATAAAGGTTCCCTTTATTTGAGGCATGAGGGACATGAAATGAAGTTGAAATTTATGATACCAAGACAAGCCAGTAAGGATCAACATAGGCTGAAGGAGAAAATAGAAAAAGAAAGAATAGAAAAGGAAGAAATATAAACTGTGGAATGAATGGAAATTGAAGAAAAAGAAAAGGAAGAAAAGATAAAGATGATGGAAAAGCTAGTAGAGAAACAAGGTGTTTAATGAAAGGCCACCCATGTTTAGTTGCATTCGTTTAGGAAAGCGACAACACTGTTGTAAGCCAAAGATCGGTGGAGAAACTCAAATTACCAACAAGCTTTCACTCGAATCAAGCAAGGACTAAATTCAGTACGGGACAATGTGTGAAAGAAGTATTATGTGATATTGCTCCCACGAACTCTTGTCATTTTCTTTTGAGATTGGCATGGCGTAATTTTAAAACGCTCAATCTTGATCAAGGTTCCCTTTATTTGAGGCATGAGGGACATGAAATGAAGTTGAAATTTATGACACCAAGACAAGCCAGTAAGGATCAACATAGGCTGAAGGAGAAAATAGAAAAAGAAGAAATATAAACTGTGGAAGGAATGGAAACTGAAGAAAAAGAAAAGGAAAAAAAGATAAAGATGATGAAAAAGGTAATAGAGAAACAAGGTGTTTAATCAAAGACCACCCATGTTTAGTTGCATTCGTTTACGAAAGCGACAACATTGTTGTAAGCCAAAGGTTGGTGGAGAAACTCAAGTTACCAACATGCTTTCACTCGAATCAAGCAAGGATCAAATTGAGTACGGGACAATGTGTGAAAGAAGTATTATGTGATATTGCTTCCACGAACTCTTGTCATCTTCTTTTGAGATTGGCATGGCTTCATTTTAAAATGCTTAATCTTGATCAAGGTTCCCTTTTTTCAGGCATGAGGGACATGAAATGAAGTTGAAACTTATGACACGAAGACAAGCCAGTAAGGATCAACAAAGGCTGAAGGAGAAAATAGAAAAAGAAAGAATATAAAAGGAAGAAATATAAACTGTGGAAGGAATGGAAATTGAAGAAAAAGAAAAGGAAGAAAAGATAAAGATGGTGGAAAAGGTAGTAGAGAAACAAGGTGTTTAATCAAAGGCCTCCCATGTTTAGTTGCATTCGTTTACGAAAACGACAACACTGTTGTAAGCCAAAGATTGGTGGAGAAACTCAAGTTACCAACAAGCATTCACTCGAATCAAGCAAGGATCAAATTCAGTACGGGACACTGTGTGCAAGAAGTATTATCTGATATTGCTAACACAAACTCTTGTCATCTTCTTTTGAGATTGGCATGGCTTCATTTTAAAACGCTCAATCTTGATAAGGGTTCCCTTTATTTGAGGCATGAGGGACATGAAATGAAGTTGAAATTTATGATACCAAGACAAGCCAGTAAGGATCAACATAGGCTGAAGGAGAAAATAGAAAAAGAAAGAATAGAAAAGGAAGAAATATAAACTGTGGAAGGAATGGAAATTGAAGAAAAAGAAAAGAAAGAAAAGATAAAGATGATGGAAAAGCTAGTAGAGAAACAAGGTGTTTAATGAAAGGCCATCCATGTTTAGTTGCATTCGTTTACGAAAGTGACAACACTGTTGTAAGCCAAAGATTGGTGGAGAAACTCAAGTTACCAACAAGCATTCACTCGAATCAAGCAAGGATCAAATTCAGTACGGGACACTGTGTGCAAGAAGTATTATCTGATATTGCTCACACAAACTCTTGTCATCTTCTTTTGAGATTGGCATGGCTTCATTTTAAAACGCTCAATCTTGATAAAGGTTCCCTTTATTTGAGGCATGAGGGACATGAAATGAAGTTGAAATTTATGATACCAAGACAAGCCAGTAAGGATCAACATAGGCTGAAGGAGAAAATAGAAAAAGAAAGAATAGAAAAGGAAGAAATATAAACTGTGGAATGAATGGAAATTGAAGAAAAAGAAAAGGAAGAAAAGATAAAGATGATGGAAAAGCTAGTAGAGAAACAAGGTGTTTAATGAAAGGCCACCCATGTTTAGTTGCATTCGTTTAGGAAAGCGACAACACTGTTGTAAGCCAAAGATCGGTGGAGAAACTCAAATTACCAACAAGCTTTCACTCGAATCAAGCAAGGACTAAATTCAGTACGGGACAATGTGTGAAAGTAGTATTATGTGATATTGCTCCCACGAACTCTTGTCATTTTCTTTTGAGATTGGCATGGCGTAATTTTAAAACGCTCAATCTTGATCAAGGTTCCCTTTATTTGAGGCATGAGGGACATGAAATGAAGTTGAAATTTATGACACCAAGACAAGCCAGTAAGGATCAACATAGGCTGAAGGAGAAAATAGAAAAAGGAAGAATAGAAAAAGAAGAAATATAAACTGTGGAAGGAATGGAAACTGAAGAAAAAGAAAAGGAAAAAAAGATAAAGATGATGAAAAAGGTAGTAGAGAAACAAGGTGTTTAATCAAAGACCACCCATGTTTAGTTGCATTCGTTTATGAAAGCGACAACATTGTTGTAAGCCAAAGGTTGGTGGAGAAACTCAAGTTACCAACATGCTTTCACTCGAATCAAGCAAGGATCAAATTGAGTACGGGACAATGTGTGAAAGAAGTATTATGTGATATTGCTTCCACGAACTCTTGTCATCTTCTTTTGAGATTGGCATGGCTTCATTTTAAAATGCTTAATCTTGATCAAGGTTCCCTTTTCTGAGGCATGAGGGACATGAAATGAAGTTGAAACTTATGACACGAAGACAAGCCAGTAAGGATCAACAAAGGCTGAAGGAGAAAATAGAAAAAGAAAGAATATAAAAGGAAGAAATATAAACTGTGGAAGGAATGGAAATTGAAGAAAAAGAAAAGGAAGAAAAGATAAAGATGGTGGAAAAGGTAGTAGAGAAACAAGGTGTTTAATCAAAGGCCTCCCATGTTTAGTTGCATTCGTTTACGAAAACGTCAACACTGTTGTAAGCCAAAGATTGGTGGAGAAACTCAAGTTACCAAAAAGCATTCACTCGAATCAAGCAAGGATCAAAAATAGTACGGGACACTGTGTGCAAGAAGTATTATCTGATATTGCTCACACAAACTCTTGTCATCTTCTTTTGAGATTGGCATGGCTTCATTTTAAAACGCTCAATCTTGATAAAGGTTCCCTTTATATGAGGCATGAGGGACATGAAATGAAGTTGAAATTTATGATACCAAGACAAGCCAGTAAGGATCAACATAGGCTGAAGGAGAAAATAGAAAAAGAAAGAATAGAAAAGGAAGAAATATAAACTGTGGAAGGAATGGAAATTGAAGAAAAAGAAAAGGAAGAAAAGATAAAGATGATGGAAAAGCTAGTAGAGAAATAAGGTGTTTAATGAAAGGCCACCCATGTTTAGTTGCATTCGTTTAGGAAAGCGACAACACTGTTGTAAGCCAAAGATCGGTGGAGAAACTCAAATTACCAACAAGCTTTCACTCGAATCAAGCAAGGATTAAATTCAGTACGGGACAATGTGTGAAAGAAGTATTATGTGATATTGCTCCCACGAACTCTTGTCATTTTCTTTTGAGATTGGCATGGCGTAATTTTAAAACGCTCAATCTTGATCAAGGTTCCCTTTATTTGAGGCATGAGGGACATGAAATGAAGTTGAAATTTATGACACCAAGACAAGCCAGTAAGGATCAACATAGGCTGAAGGAGAAAATAGAAAAAGGAAGAATAGAAAAAGAAGAAATATAAACTGTGGAAGGAATGGAAACTGAAGAAAAAGAAAAGGAAAAAAAGATAAAGATGATGAAAAAGGTAGTAGAGAAACAAGGTGTTTAATCAAAGACCACCCATGTTTAGTTGCATTCGTTTACGAAAGCGACAACATTGTTGTAAGCCAAAGGTTGGTGGAGAAACTCAAGTTACCAACATGCTTTCACTCGAATCAAGCAAGGATCAAATTGAGTACGGGACAATGTGTGAAAGAAGTATTATGTGATATTGCTTCCACGAACTCTTGTCATCTTCTTTTGAGATTGGCATGGCTTCATTTTAAAACGCTCAATCTTGATAAAGGTTCCCTTTATATGAGGCATGAGGGACATGAAATGAAGTTGAAATTTATGATACCAAGACAAGCCAGTAAGGATCAACATAGGCTGAAGGAGAAAATAGAAAAAGAAAGAATAGAAAAGGAAGAAATATAAACTGTGGAAGGAATGGAAATTGAAGAAAAAGAAAAGGAAGAAAAGATAAAGATGATGGAAAAGCTAATAGAGAAACAAGGTGTTTAATGAAAGGCCACCCATGTTTAGTTGCATTTGTTTACGAAAGTGACAACACTGTTGTAAGGCAAAGATTGGTGGAGAAACTCAAGTTACCAACAAGCATTCACTCGAATCAAGCAAGGATCAAATTCAGTACGAGACACTGTGTGCAAGAAGTATTATCTGATATTGCTCACACAAACTCTTGTCATCTTCTTTTGAGATTGGAATGGCTTCATTTTAAAACGCTCAATCTTGATAAAGGTTCCCTTTATTTTAGGCATGAGGGACATGAAATGAAGTTGAAATTTATGACACCAAGACAAGCCAATAAGGATCAACATAGGCTGAAGGAGAAAATAGAAAAAGAAAGAATAGAAAAGGAAAAATATAAACTGTGGAAGGAATGGAAATTGAAGAAAAAGAAAAGGAAGAAAAGATAAAGAAGATGGAAAAGCTAGTAGAGAAACAAGGTGTTTAATGAAAGGCCACCCATGTTTAGTTACATTCGTTTACGAAAGCGACAACACTGTAGTAAGCCAAAGATTGGTGGAGAAACTCAAGTTACCAACAAGGATTCACTCGAATCAAGCAAGGATAAAATTCAGTACGGGACACTGTGTGCAAGAAGTATTATCTGATATTGCTCACACAAACTCTTGTCATCTTCTTTTGAGATAGGCATGGCTTCATTTTAAAACGCTCAATCTTGATAAAGGTTCCCTTTATTTGAGGCATGAGGGACATGAAATGAAGTTGAAATTTATGACACCAAGACAAGATAGTAAGGATTAAAAAAGGCTGAAGGAGAAAATAGAAAAAGAAAGAATATAAAAGGAAGAAATATAAACTGTGGAAGGAATGGAAATTGAAGAAAAAGAAAAGGAAAAAAAGATAAAGATGGTGGAAAAGGTAGTAGAGAAACAAGGTGTTTAATCAAAGGCCTCCCATGTTTAGTTGCATTCGTTTACGAAAGCGACAACACTGTTGTAAGCCAAAGATTGGTGGAGAAACTCAAGTGACCAACAAGCATTCACTCGAATCAACCAAGGATCAAATTCAGTACGGGACACTGTGTGCAAGAAGTATTATCTGATATTGCTCACACAAACTCTTGTCATCTTCTTTTGAGATTGGCATGGCTTCATTTTAAAACGCTCAACCTTGATAAAGGTTCCCTTTATTTTAGGCATGAGGGACATGAAATGAAGTTGAAATTTATGACACCAAGACAAGCCAGTAAGGATCAACATAGGCTAAAGGAGAAAATAGAAAAAGAAAGAATAGAAAAGGAAGAAATATAAACTATGGAAGGAATGGAAATTGAAGAAAAAGAAAAGGAAGAAAAGATAAAGATGATGGAAAAGCTAGAAGAGAAACAAGGTGTTTAATGCAAGGCCACCCATGTTTAGTTGCATTCGTTTACGAAAGCGACAACACTGTTGTAAGCAAAAGATTGGTGGAGAAACTCAAGTTACCAACAAGCATTCACTCGAATCGAGCAAGGATCAAATTCAATACGGGACACTGTGTGCAAGAAGTATTATCTGATATTGCTCACACAAACTCTTGTCATCTTCTTTTGAGATTGGCATGGCTTCATTTTAAAACACTCAATCTTGATCAAGGTTCCCTTTATTTGAGGCATGAGGGACATGCAATGAAGTTGAAATTTGTGAGACCAAGACAAGCCAGTAAGGATCAACATAGGCTGAAGGAGAAAATAGAAAACGAAGGAAGAGAAAAGGAAGGAATATAAACTATGGAAGGAATGGAAATTAAAGAAAAAGAAAAGGAAGAAAAGATAAAGATGGTGGAAAAGGTAGTAGAGAAACAAGGTGTTTAATCAAAGGCCTCCCATGTTTAGTTGCATTCGTTTACGAAAACGACAACACTGTTGTAAGCCAAAGATTGGTGGAGAAACTCAAGTTACCAACAAGCTTTCACTCGAATCAAGCAAGGATCAAATTCAGTACGGCACAATGTGTGAAAGAAGTATTATGTGATATTGCTTCCATGAACTCTTGTCATCTTCTTTTGAGATTGGCATGGCTTCATTTTAAAACGCTCAATCTTGATCAAGGTTCCCTTTATTAGAGGCATGAGGGACATGAAATGAAGTTGAAATTTATGACACCAAGACAAGCCAGTAAGGATCAATATAGGCTGAAGGAGAAAATAGAAAAAGAAAGAATAGAAAAAGAAGAAATATAAATTGTGGAAGGAATGGAAACTGAAGAAAAAGAAAAAGGAAGAAAAGATAAAGATGATGGAAAAGCTAGTAGAGACACAAGGTGTTTAATCAAAGACCACCCATGTTTACTTGCATTCGTTTACGAAAGCGACAACACTGTTGTAAGCCAAAGACTGGTGGAGAAACTCATGTTACCAACAAGCTTTCACTCGAATCAAGCAAGGATCAAATTCAGTACGGCACAATGTGTGAAAGAAGTATTATGTGATATTGCTTCCATGAACTTTTGTCATCTTCTTTTGAGATTGGCATGGCTTCATTTTAAAACGCTCAATCTTGATAAAGGTTCCCTTTATTTGAGGGATGAGGGACATGAAATGAAGTTGAAATTTATGACACCAACACAAGCCAGTAAGGATCAACATAGGTTGAAGGAGAAAATAGAAAAAGAAGGAATAGAAAAGGAAGAAATATAAACTGTGGAAGGAATGGAAATTAAAGAAAAAGAAAAGGAAGAAAAGATAAAGATGATGGAAAAGGTAGTAGAGAAACAAGGTGTTTAATCAAAGACCACCCATGTTTAGTTGCATTCGTTTACGAAAGTGACAACACTATTGTAAGCCAAAGACTGGTGGAGAAACTCAAGTTACCAACAAGCTTTCACTCGAATCAAGCAAGGATCAAATTCAGTACGGCACAATGTGTGAAAGAAGTATTATGTGATATTGCTCCCACGAACTCTTGTCATCTTCTTTTGAAATTGGCATGGCTTTATTTTAAAACGCCCAATCTTGATAAAGATTCCCTTTATTTGAGGGATGAGGGACATTAAACGAAGTTGAAATTTATGACACCAACACAAGCCAGTAAGGATCAACATAGGCTGAAGGAGAAAATAGAAAAAGAAGGAATAGAAAAGGAAGAAATATAAACTGTGGAAGGAATGGAAATTAAAGAAAAAGAAAAGGAAGAAAAGATAAAGATGGTGGAAAAGGTAGTAGAGAAACAAGGTGTTTAATCAAAGGCCTCCCATGTTTAGTTGCATTCGTTTACGAAAGCGACAACACTGTTGTAAGCCAAAGATTGGTGGAGAAACTCAAGTTACCAACAACCATTCACTCGAATCAACCAAGGATCAAATTCAGTACGGGACACTGTGTGCAAGAAGTATTATCTGATATTGCTCACACAAACTCTTGTCATCTTCTTTTGAGATTGGCATGGCTTCATTTTAAAATGCTCAACCTTGATAAAGGTTCCCTTTATTTTAGGCATGAGGGACATGAAATGAAGTTGAAATTTATGACACCAAGACAAGCCAGTAAGGATCAACATAGGCTGAAGGAGAAAATAGAAAAAGAAAGAATAGAAAAGGAAGAAATATAAACTGTGGAAGGAATGGAAATTGAAGAAAAAGAAAAGGAAGAAAAGATAAAGATGATGGAAAAGCTAGTAGAGAAACAAGGTGTTTAATGCAAGGCCACCCATGTTTAGTTGCATTCGTTTACGAAAGCGACAACACTGTTGTAAGCCAAAGATTGGTGGAGAAACTCAAGTTACCAACAAGCATTCACTCGAATCGAGCAAGGATCAAATTCAGTACGGGACACTGTGTGCAAGAAGTATTATCTGATATTGCTCACACAAACTCTTGTCATCTTCTTTTGAGATTGGCATGGCTTCATTTTAAAACGCTCAATCTTGATCAAGGTTCCCTTTATTTGAGGCATGAGGGACATGCAATGAAGTTGAAATTTATGAGACCAAGACAAGCCAGTAAGGATCAACATAGGCTGAAGGAGAAAGTAGAAAAAGAAAGAATAGAAAAGGAAGAAATATAAACTGTGGAAGGAATGGAAATTGAGGAAAAAGAAAAGGAAGAAAAGATAAAGATGATGGAAAAGGTAGTAGAGAAACAAGGTGTTTAATCAAAGACCACCCATGTTTAGTTGCATTCGTTTAGGAAAGTGACAACACTATTGTAAGCCAAAGACTGGTGGAGAAACTCAAGTTACCAACAAGCTTTCACTCGAATCAAGCAAGGATCAAATTCAGTACGGCACAATGTGTGAAAGAAGTATTATGTGATATTGCTCCCACGAACTCTTGTCATCTTCTTTTGAAATTGGCATGGCTTTATTTTAAAACGCCCAATCTTGATAAAGATTCCCTTTATTTGAGGGATGAGGGACATTAAACGAAGTTGAAATTTATGACACCAACACAAGCCAGTAAGGATCAACATAGGCTGAAGGAGAAAATAGAAAAAGAAGGAATAGAAAAGGAAGAAATATAAACTGTGGAAGGAATGGAAATTAAAGAAAAAGAAAAGGAAGAAAAGATAAAGATGGTGGAAAAGGTAGTAGAGAAACAAGGTGTTTAATCAAAGGCCTCCCATGTTTAGTTGCATTCGTTTACGAAAGCGACAACACTGTTGTAAGCCAAAGATTGGTGGAGAAACTCAAGTTACCAACAACCATTCACTCGAATCAACCAAGGATCAAATTCAGTACGGGACACTGTGTGCAAGAAGTATTATCTGATATTGCTCACACAAACTCTTGTCATCTTCTTTTGAGATTGGCATGGCTTCATTTTAAAACGCTCAATCTTGATAAAGGTCCCCTTTATTTGAGGCATGAGGGACATGAAATGAAGTTGAAATTTATGACACCAACACAAGCCAGTAAGGATCAACATAGGCTGAAGGAGAAAATAGAAAAAGAAAGAATAGAAAAAGAAGAATTATAAATTGTGGAAGGAATGGAAACTGAAGAAAAAGAAAAAGGAAGAAAAGATAAAGATGATGGAAAAGCTAGTAGAGAAACAAGGTGTTTAATCAAAGATCACCCATGTTTACTTGCATTCGTTTACAAAAGCGACAACACTGTTGTAAGCCAAAGATTGGTGGAGAAACTCATGTTACCAACAAGCTTTCACTCGAATCAAGCAAGGATCAAATTCAGTACGGCACAATGTGTGAAAGAAGTATTATGTGATATTGCTTCCATGAACTTTTGTCATCTTCTTTTGAGATTGGCATGGCTTCATTTTAAAACGCTCAATCTTGATAAAGGTTCCCTTTATTTGAGGGATGAGGGACATGAAATGAAGTTGAAATTTATGACACCAACACAAGCCAGTAAGGATCAACATAGGCTGAAGGAGAAAATAGAAAAAGAAAGAATAGAAAAGGAAGAAATATAAACTGTGGAAGGAATGGAAATTGAAGAAAAAGAAAAGGAAGAAAAGATAAAGATGATGGAAAAGGTAGTAGAGAAACAAGGTGTTTAATCAAAGACCACCCATGTTTAGTTGCATTCGTTTAGGAAAGTGACAACACTATTGTAAGCCAAAGACTGGTGGAGAAACTCAAGTTACCAACAAGCTTTCACTCGAATCAAGCAAGGATCAAATTCAGTACGGCACAATGTGTGAAAGAAGTATTATGTGATATTGCTCCCACGAACTCTTGTCATCTTCTTTTGAAATTGGCATGGCTTTATTTTAAAACGCCCAATCTTGATAAAGATTCCCTTTATTTGAGGGATGAGGGACATTAAACGAAGTTGAAATTTATGACACCAACACAAGCCAGTAAGGATCAACATAGGCTGAAGGAGAAAATAGAAAAAGAAGGAATAGAAAAGGAAGAAATATAAACTGTGGAAGGAATGGAAATTAAAGAAAAAGAAAAGGAAGAAAAGATAAAGATGGTGGAAAAGGTAGTAGAGAAACAAGGTGTTTAATCAAAGGCCTCCCATGTTTAGTTGCATTCGTTTACGAAAGCGACAACACTGTTGTAAGCCAAAGATTGGTGGAGAAACTCAAGTTACCAACAACCATTCACTCGAATCAACCAAGGATCAAATTCAGTACGGGACACTGTGTGCAAGAAGTATTATCTGATATTGCTCACACAAACTCTTGTCATCTTCTTTTGAGATTGGCATGGCTTCATTTTAAAATGCTCAACCTTGATAAAGGTTCCCTTTATTTTAGGCATGAGGGACATGAAATGAAGTTGAAATTTATGACACCAAGACAAGCCAGTAAGGATCAACATAGGCTGAAGGAGAAAATAGAAAAAGAAAGAATAGAAAAGGAAGAAATATAAACTGTGGAAGGAATGGAAATTGAAGAAAAAGAAAAGGAAGAAAAGATAAAGATGATGGAAAAGCTAGTAGAGAAACAAGGTGTTTAATGCAAGGCCACCCATGTTTAGTTGCATTCGTTTACGAAAGCGACAACACTGTTGTAAGCCAAAGATTGGTGGAGAAACTCAAGTTACCAACAAGCATTCACTCGAATCGAGCAAGGATCAAATTCAGTACGGGACACTGTGTGCAAGAAGTATTATCTGATATTGCTCACACAAACTCTTGTCATCTTCTTTTGAGATTGGCATGGCTTCATTTTAAAACGCTCAATCTTGATAAAGGTCCCCTTTATTTGAGGCATGAGGGACATGAAATGAAGTTGAAATTTATGACACCAAGACAAGCTAGTAAGGATCAACATAGGCTGAAGGAGAAAATAGAAAAAGAAAGAATAGAAAAGAAAGAAATATAAACTGTGGAAGGAATGGAAATTGAAGAAAAAGAAAAGGAAGAAAAGATAAAGATGATGGAAAAGGTAGTAGAGAAACAAGGTGTTTAATCAAAGACCACCCATGTTTAGTTGCATTCGTTTAGGAAAGTGACAACACTATTGTAAGCCAAAGACTGGTGGAGAAACTCAAGTTACCAACAAGCTTTCACTTGAATCAAGCAAGGATCAAATTTAGTACGGCACAATATGTGAAAGAAGTATTATGTGATATTGCTCCCACGAACTCTTGTCATCTTCTTTTGAGATTGGCATGACTTCATTTTAAAACGCTCAATCTTGATAAAGGTTCCCTTTATTTGAGGGATGAGGGACATGAAATGAAGTTGAAATTTATGACACCAACACAAGCTAGTAAGGATCAACATAGGCTGAAGGAGAAAATAGAAAAGGAAGGAATAGAAAAGGAAGAAATATAAACTGTGGAAGGAATGGAAATTAAAGAAAAAGAAAAGGAAGAAAAGATAAAGATGGTGGAAAAGGTAGTAGAGAAACAAGGTGTTTAAACAAAGGCCTCCCATGTTTAGTTGCATTCGTTTACGAAAGCGACAACACTGTTGTAAGCCAAAGATTAGTGGAGAAACTCAAGTTACCAACAAGCATTCACTCGAATTAACCAAGGATCAAATTCAGTACGGGACACTATGTGCAAGAAGTATTATCTGATATTGCTCACACAAACTCTTGTCATCTTCTTTTGAGATTGGCATGGCTTCATTTTAAAACGCTCAATCTTGATAAAGGTTCCCTTTATTTGAGGCATGAGGGACATGAAATGAAGTTGAAATTTATGACACCAAGACAAGCTAGTAAGGATCAACATAGGCTGAAGGAGAAAATAGAAAAAGAAAGAATAGAAAAGGAAGAAATATAAATTGGGGAAGGAATGGAAATTGAAGAAAAAGAAAAGGAAGAAAAAATAAAGATGATGGAAAAGCTAGTAGAGAAACAAGGTGTTTAATCAAAGCCACCCATGTTTAGTTGCATTCGTTTACGAAAGCGACAACATTATTGTAAGCCAAAGACTGGTGGAGAAACTCAAGTTACCAACAAGCTTTCACTCGAATCAAGCAAGGATCAAATACAGTACGGCACAATGTGTGAAAGAAGTATTATCTGATATTGCTCCCACGAACTCCTGTCATCTTCTTTTGAGATTGGCATGGCTTTATTTTAAAACGCCCAATCTTGATAAAGGTTCCCTTTATTTGAGGGATGAGGGACATTAAATGAAGTTGAAATTTATGACACCAACACAAGCCAGTAAGGATCAACATAGGCTGAAGGAGAAAATAGAAAAAGAAGGAATAGAAAAGGAAGAAATATAAACTGTGGAAGGAATGGAAATTAAAGAAAAAGAAAAGGAAGAAAAGATAAAGATGGTGGAAAAGGTAGTAGAGAAACAAGGTGTTTAATCAAAGGCCTCCCATGTTTAGTTGCATTCGTTTACGAAAACGACAACACTGTTGTAAGCCAAAGATTAGTGGAGAAACTCAAGTTACCAACAACCATTCACTCGAATCAACCAAGGATCAAATTCAGTACGGGACACTGTGTGCAACAAGTATTATCTGATATTGCTCCCACAAACTCTTGTCATCTTCTTTTGAGATTGACATGGCTTTATTTTAAAACGCTCAATCTTGATAAAGGTCCCCTTTATTTGAGGCATGAGGGACATGAAATGAAGTTGAAATTTATGACACCAACACAAGCCAGTAAGGATCAACATAGGCTGAAGGAGAAAATAGAAAAAGAAAGAATAGAAAAGGAAGAAATATAAACTGTGGAAGGAATGGAAATTAAAGAAAAAGAAAAGGAAGAAAAGATAAAGATGGTGGAAAAGGTAGTAGAGAAACAAGGTGTTTAATCAAAGGCCTCCCATGTTTAGTTGCATTCGTTTACGAAAGCGACAACAGTGTTGTAAGCCAAAGATTGGTGGAGAAACTCAAGTTACCAACAAGCTTTCACTCGAATCAAGCAAGGATCAAATTCGGTACAGCACAATGTGTGAAAGAAGTATTATGTGATATTGCTTCCATGAACTCTTGTCATCTTCTTTTGAGATTGGCATGGCTTCATTTTAAAACGCTCAATCTTGATCAAGGTTCCCTTTATTAGAGGCATGAGGGACATGAAATGAAGTTGAAATTTATGACACCAACACAAGCCAGTAAGGATCAATATAGGCTGAAGGAGAAAATAGAAAAAGAAAGAATAGAAAAAGAAGAATTATAAATTGTGGAAGGAATGGAAACTGAAGAAAAAGAAAAAGGAAGAAAAGATAAAGATGATGGAAAAGATAGTAGAGAAACAAGGTGTTTAATCAAAGATCACCCATGTTTACTTGCATTCGTTTACAAAAGCGACAACACTGTTGTAAGCCAAAGATTGGTGGAGAAACTCATGTTACCAACAAGCTTTCACTCGAATCAAGCAAGGATCAAATTCAGTACGGCACAATGTGTGAAAGAAGTATTATGTGATATTGCTTCCATGAACTTTTGTCATCTTCTTTTGAGATTGGCATGGCTTCATTTTAAAACGCTCAATCTTGATAAAGGTTCCCTTTATTTGAGGGATGAGGGACATGAAATGAAGTTGAAATTTATGACACCAACACAAGCCAGTAAGGATCAACATAGGTTGAAGGAGAAAATAGAAAAAGAAGGAATAGAAAAGGAAGAAATATAAACTGTGGAAGGAATGGAAATTAAAGAAAAAGAAAAGGAAGAAAAGATAAAGATGATGGAAAAGGTAGTAGAGAAACAAGGTGTTTAATCAAAGACCACCCATGTTTAGTTGCATTCGTTTACGAAAGTGACAACACTATTGTGAGCCAAAGACTGGTGGAGAAACTCAAGTTACCAACAAGCTTTCACTCGAATCAAGCAAGGATCAAATTCAGTACGGCACAATGTGTGAAAGAAGTATTATGTGATATTGCTCCCACGAACTCTTGTCATCTTCTTTTGAGATTGCCATGGCTTTATTTTAAAACACTCAATCTTGATAAAGGTTCCCTTTATTTGAGGGATGAGGGACATGAAATGAAGTTGAAATTTATGACACCAACACAAGCCAGTAAGGATCAACATAGGCTGAAGGAGAAAATAGAAAAAGAAGCAATACAAAAGGAAGAAATATAAATTATGGAAGGAATGGTAATTAAAGAAAAAGAAAAGGAAGAAAAGATAAAGATGGTGGAAAAGGTAGTAGAGAAACAAGGTGTTTAATCAAAGGCCTCCCATGTTTAGTTGCATTCGTTTACGAAAACGACAACATTGTTGTAAGCCAAAGATTAGTGGAGAAACTCAAGTTACCAACAACCATTCACTCGAATCAACCAAGGATCAAATTCAGTACGGGACACTGTGTGCAACAAGTATTATCTGATATTGCTCACACAAACTCTTGTCATCTTCTTTTGAGATTGGCATGGCTTCATTTTAAAACGCTCAATCTTGATAAAGGTCCCCTTTATTTGAGGCATGAGGGACATGAAATGAAGTTGAAATTTATGACACCAAGACAAGCTAGTAAGGATCAACATAGGCTGAAGGAGAAAATAGAAAAAGAAAGAATAGAAAAGGAAGAAATATAAACTGTGGAAGGAATGGAAATTGAAGAAAAAGAAAAGGAAGAAAAGATAAAGATGATGGAAAAGCTAGTAGAGAAATAAGGTGTTTAATCAAAGCCACCCGTGTTTAGTTGCATTCGTTTACGAAAGCGACAACACTGTTGTAAGCCAAAGATCGGTGGAGAAACTCAAATTACCAAGCTTTCACTCGAATCAAGCAAGGATCAAATTCAGTACTGGACAATGTGTGAAAGAAGTATTATGTGATATTGCTCCCACGAACTCTTGTCATCTTCTTTTGAGATTGGCATGGCTTTATTTTAAAACGCTCAATCTTGATAAAGGTTCCCTTTATTTGAGGGATGAGGGACATGAAATGAAGTTGAAATTTATGACACCAACATAAGCCAGTAAGGATCAACATAGGCTGAAGGAGAAAATAGAAAAGGAAGGAATAGAAAAGGAAGGAATATAAACTGTGGAAGGAATGGAAATTAAAGAAAAAGAAAAGGAAGAAAAGATAAAGATGGTGGAAAAGGTAGTAGAGAAACAAGGTGTTTAAACAAAGGCCTCCCATGTTTAGTTGCATTCGTTTACGAAAGCGACAACACTGTTCTAAGCCAAAGATTAGTGGAGAAACTCAAGTTACCAACAAGCATTCACTCGAATTAACCAAGGATCAAATTCAGTACGGGACACTGTGTGCAAGAAGTATTATCTGATATTGCTCACACAAACTCTTGTCATCTTCTTTTGAGATTGGCATGGCTTCATTTTAAAACGCTCAATCTTGATAAAGGTTCCCTTTATTTGAGGCATGAGGGACATGAAATGAAGTTGAAATTTATGACACCAAGACAAGCTAGTAAGGATCAACATAGGCTGAAGGAGAAAATAGAAAAAGAAAGAATAGAAAAGGAAGAAATATAAATTGGGGAAGGAATGGAAATTGAAGAAAAAGAAAAGGAAGAAAAAATAAAGATGATGGAAAAGCTAGTAGAGAAACAAGGTGTTTAATCAAAGCCACCCATGTTTAGTTGCATTCGTTTACGAAAGCGACAACACTATTGTAAGCCAAAGACTGGTGGAGAAACTCAAGTTACCAACAAGCTTTCACTCGAATCAAGCAAGGATCAAATTCAGTAAGGCACAATGTGTGAAAGAAGTATTATCTGATATTGCTCCCACGAACTCTTGTCATCTTCTTTTGAAGTTGGCATGGCTTTATTTTAAAACGCCCAATCTTGATAAAGGTTCCCTTTCTTTGAGGGATGAGGGACATTAAATGAAGTTGAAATTTATGACACCAACACAAGCCAGTAAGGATCAACATAGGCTGAAGGAGAAAATAGAAAAAGAAGGAATAGAAAAGGAAGAAATATAAACTGTGGAAGGAATGGAAATTAAAGAAAAAGAAAAGGAAGAAAAGATAAAGATGGTGGAAAAGGTAGTAGAGAAACAAGGTGTTTAATCAAAGGCCTCCCATGTTTAGTTGCATTCGTTTACGAAAACGACAACACTGTTGTAAGCCAAAGATTAGTGGAGAAACTCAAGTTACCAACAACCATTCACTCGAATCAACCAAGGATCAAATTCAGTACGGGACACTGTGTGCAAGAAGTATTATCTGATATTGCTCACACAAACTCTTGTCATCTTCTTTTGAGATTGGCATGGCTTCATTTTAAAACGCTCAATCTTGATAAAGGTCCCCTTTATTTGAGGCATGAGGGACATGAAATGAAGTTGAAATTTATGACACCAAGACAAGCTAGTAAGGATCAACATAGGCTGAAGGAGAAAATAGAAAAAGAAGGAATAGAAAAGGAAGAAATATAAACTGTGGAAGGAATGGAAATTAAAGAAAAAGAAAAGGAAGAAAAGATAAAGATGGTGGAAAAGGTAGTAGAGAAACAAGGTGTTTAACCAAAGGCCTCCCATGTTTAGTTGCATTCGTTTACGAAAACGACAACACTGTTGTAAGCCAAAGATTAGTGGAGAAACTCAAGTTACCAACAACCATTCACTCGAATCAACCAAGGATCAAATTCAGTACGGGACACTGTGTGCAAGAAGTATTATCTGATATTGCTCACACAAACTCTTGTCATCTTCTTTTGAGATTGGCATGGCTTCATTTTAAAACGCTCAATCTTTATAAAGGTCCCCTTTATTTGAGGCATGAGGGACATGAAATGAAGTTGAAATTTATGACACCAAGACAAGCTAGTAAGGATCAACATAGGCTGAAGGAGAAAATAGAAAAAGAAAGAATAGAAAAGGAAGAAATATAAACTGTGGAAGGAATGGAAATTGAAGAAAAAGAAAAGGAAGAAAAGGTAAAGATGATGGAAAAGCTAGTAGAGAAACAAGGTGTTTAATCAAAGCCAACCATGTTTAGTTGCATTCGTTTACGAAAGCGACAACACTGTTGTAAGCCAAAGATCGGTGGAGAAACTCAAATTACCAACAAGCTTTCACTAGAATCAAGCAAGGATCAAATTCAGTACGGGACAATGTGTGAAAGAAGTATTATGTGATATTTCTCCCACGAACTCTTGTCATCTTCTTTTGAGATTGGCATGGCTTTATTTTAAAACGCTCAATCTTGATAAAGGTTCCCTTTATTTGAGGGATGAGGGACATGAAATGAAGTTGAAATTTATGACACCAACACAAGCCAGTAAGGATCAACATAGGTTGAAGGAGAAAATAGAAAAAGAAGGAATAGAAAAGGAAGAAATATAAACTGTGGAAGGAATGGAAATTAAAGAAAAAGAAAAGGAAGAAAAGATAAAGATGATGGAAAAGGTAGTAGAGAAACAAGGTGTTTAATTAAAGACCACCCATGTTTAGTTGCATTCGTTTACGAAAGTGACAACACTATTGTGAGCCAAAGACTGGTGGAGAAACTCAAGTTACCAACAAGCTTTCACTCGAATCAAGCAAGGATCAAATTCAGTACGGCACAATGTGTGAAAGAAGTATTATGTGATATTGCTCCCACGAACTCTTGTCATCTTCTTTTGAGATTGCCATGGCTTTATTTTCAAACGCTCAATCTTGATAAAGGTTCCCTTTATTTGAGGGATGAGGGACATGAAATGAAGTTGAAATTTATGACACCAACACAAGCCAGTAAGGATCAACATAGGTTGAAGGAGAAAATAGAAAAAGAAAGAATAGAAAAGGAAGAAATATAAACTGTGGAAGGAATGGAAATTGAAGAAAAAGAAAAGGAAGAAAAGGTAAAGATGATGGAAAAGCTAGTAGAGAAACAAGGTGTTTAATCAAAGCCAACCATGTTTAGTTGCATTCGTTTACGAAAGCAACAACACTATTGTAAGCCAAAGACTGGTGGAGAAACTCAAGTTACCAACAAGCTTTCACTCGAATCAAGCAAGGATCAAATTCAGTACGGCACAATGTGTGAAAGAAGTATTATGTGATATTGCTTCCATGAACTTTTGTCATCTTCTTTTGAGATTGGCATGGCTTCATTTTAAAACGCTCAATCTTGATAAAGGTTCCCTTTATTTGAGGGATGAGGGACATGAAATGAAGTTGAAATTTATGACACCAACACAAGCCAGTAAGGATCAACATAGGTTGAAGGAGAAAATAGAAAAAGAAGGAATAGAAAAGGAAGAAATATAAACTGTGGAAGGAATGGAAATTAAAGAAAAAGAAAAGGAAGAAAAGATAAAGATGATGGAAAAGGTAGTAGAGAAACAAGGTGTTTAATCAAAGACCACCCATGTTTAGTTGCATTCGTTTACGAAAGTGACAACACTATTGTGAGCCAAAGACTGGTGGAGAAACTCAAGTTACCAACAAGCTTTCACTCGAATCAAGCAAGGATCAAATTCAGTACGGCACAATGTGTGAAAGAAGTATTATGTGATATTGCTCCCACGAACTCTTGTCATCTTCTTTTGAGATTGCCATGGCTTTATTTTAAAACACTCAATCTTGATAAAGGTTCCCTTTATTTGAGGGATGAGGGACATGAAATGAAGTTGAAATTTATGACACCAACACAAGCCAGTAAGGATCAACATAGGCTGAAGGAGAAAATAGAAAAAGAAGCAATACAAAAGGAAGAAATATAAATTATGGAAGGAATGGTAATTAAAGAAAAAGAAAAGGAAGAAAAGATAAAGATGGTGGAAAAGGTAGTAGAGAAACAAGGTGTTTAATCAAAGGCCTCCCATGTTTAGTTGCATTCGTTTACGAAAACGACAACATTGTTGTAAGCCAAAGATTAGTGGAGAAACTCAAGTTACCAACAACCATTCACTCGAATCAAGCAAGGATCAAATTCAGTACGGGACACTGTGTGCAACAAGTATTATCTGATATTGCTCACACAAACTCTTGTCATCTTCTTTTGAGATTGGCATGGCTTCATTTTAAAACGCTCAATCTTGATAAAGGTCCCCTTTATTTGAGGCATGAGGGACATGAAATGAAGTTGAAATTTATGACACCAAGACAAGCTAGTAAGGATCAACATAGGCTGAAGGAGAAAATAGAAAAAGAAAGAATAGAAAGGGAAGAAATATAAACTGTGGAAGGAATGGAAATTGAAGAAAAAGAAAAGGAAGAAAAGATAAAGATGATGGAAAAGCTAGTAGAGAAATAAGGTGTTTAATCAAAGCCACCCATGTTTAGTTGCATTCGTTTACGAAAGCGACAACACTGTTGTAAGCCAAAGATCGGTGGAGAAACTCAAATTACCAAGCTTTCACTCGAATCAAGCAAGGATCAAATTCAGTACGGGACAATGTGTGAAAGAAGTATTATGTGATATTGCTCCCACGAACTCTTGTCATCTTCTTTTGAGATTGGCATGGCTTTATTTTAAAACGCTCAATCTTGATAAAGGTTCCCTTTATTTGAGGGATGAGGGACATGAAATGAAGTTGAAATTTATGACACCAACACAAGCCAGTAAGGATCAACATAGGCTGAAGGAGAAAATAGAAAAGGAAGGAATAGAAAAGGAAGGAATATAAACTGTGGAAGGAATGGAAATTAAAGAAAAAGAAAAGGAAGAAAAGATAAAGATGGTGGAAAAGGTAGTAGAGAAACAAGGTGTTTAAACAAAGGCCTCCCATGTTTAGTTGCATTCGTTTACGAAAGCGACAACACTGTTCTAAGCCAAAGATTAGTGGAGAAACTCAAGTTACCAACAAGCATTCACTCGAATTAACCAAGGATCAAATTCAGTACGGGACACTGTGTGCAAGAAGTATTATCTGATATTGCTCACACAAACTCTTGTCATCTTCTTTTGAGATTGGCATGGCTTCATTTTAAAACGCTCAATCTTGATAAAGGTTCCCTTTATTTGAGGCATGAGGGACATGAAATGAAGTTGAAATTTATGACACCAAGACAAGCTAGTAAGGATCAACATAGGCTGAAGGAGAAAATAGAAAAAGAAAGAATAGAAAAGGAAGAAATATAAATTGGGGAAGGAATGGAAATTGAAGAAAAAGAAAAGGAAGAAAAAATAAAGATGATGGAAAAGCTAGTAGAGAAACAAGGTGTTTAATCAAAGCCACCCATGTTTAGTTGCATTCGTTTACGAAAGCGACAACACTATTGTAAGCCAAAGACTGGTGGAGAAACTCAAGTTACCAACAAGCTTTCACTCGAATCAAGCAAGGATCAAATTCAGTAAGGCACAATGTGTGAAAGAAGTATTATCTGATATTGCTCCCACGAACTCTTGACATCTTCTTTTGAAATTGGCATGGCTTTATTTTAAAACGCCCAATCTTGATAAAGGTTCCCTTTCTTTGAGGGATGAGGGACATTAAATGAAGTTGAAATTTATGACACCAACACAAGCCAGTAAGGATCAACATAGGCTGAAGGAGAAAATAGAAAAAGAAGGAATAGAAAAGGAAGAAATATAAACTGTGGAAGGAATGGAAATTAAAGAAAAAGAAAAGGAAGAAAAGATAAAGATGTTGGAAAAGGTAGTAGAGAAACAAGGTGTTTAATCAAAGGCCTCCCATGTTTAGTTGCATTCGTTTACGAAAACGACAACACTGTTGTAAGCCAAAGATTAGTGGAGAAACTCAAGTTACCAACAACCATTCACTCGAATCAACCAAGGATCAAATTCAGTACGGGACACTGTGTGCAAGAAATATTATCTGATATTGCTCACACAAACTCTTGTCATCTTCTTTTGAGATTGGCATGGCTTCATTTTAAAACGCTCAATCTTGATAAAGGTCCCCTTTATTTGAGGCATGAGGGACATGAAATGAAGTTGAAATTTATGACACCAAGACAAGCTAGTAAGGATCAACATAGGCTGAAGGAGAAAATAGGAAAAGAAGGAATAGAAAAGGAAGAAATATAAACTGTGGAAGGAATGGAAATTAAAGAAAAAGAAAAGGAAGAAAAGATAAAGATGGTGGAAAAGGTAGTAGAGAAACAAGGTGTTTAATCAAAGGCCTCCCATGTTTAGTTGCATTCGTTTACGAAAACGACAACACTGTTGTAAGCGAAAGATTAGTGGAGAAACTCAAGTTACCAACAACCATTCACTCGAATCAACCAAGGATCAAATTCAGTACGGGACACTGTGTGCAAGAAGTATTATCTGATATTGCTCACACAAACTCTTGTCATCTTCTTTTGAGATTGGCATGGCTTCATTTTAAAACGCTCAATCTTGATAAAGGTCCCCTTTATTTGAGGCATGAGGGACATGAAATGAAGTTGAAATTTATGACACCAAGACAAGCTAGTAAGGATCAACATAGGCTGAAGGAGAAAATAGAAAAAGAAAGAATAGAAAAGGAAGAAATATAAACTGTGGAAGGAATGGAAATTGAAGAAAAAGAAAAGGAAGAAAAGGTAAAGATGATGGAAAAGCTAGTAGAGAAACAAGGTGTTTAATCAAAGCCAACCATGTTTAGTTGCATTCGTTTACGAAAGCGACAACACTGTTGTAAGCCAAAGATCGGTGGAGAAACTCAAATTACCAACAAGCTTTCACTAGAATCAAGCAAGGATCAAATTCAGTACGGGACAATGTGTGAAAGAAGTATTATGTGATATTTCTCCCACGAACTCTTGTCATCTTCTTTTGAGATTGGCATGGCTTTATTTTAAAACGCTCAATCTTGATAAAGGTTCCCTTTATTTGAGAGATGAGGGACATGAAATGAAGTTGAAATTTATGACACCAACACAAGCCAGTAAGGATCAACATAGGCTGAAGGAGAAAATAGAAAAAGAAGGAATAGAAAAGGAAGGAATATAAACTGTGGAAGGAATGGAAATTAAAGAAAAAGAAAAGGAAGAAAAGATAAAGATGGTGGAAAAGGTAGTAGAGAAACAAGGTGTTTAATCAAAGGCCTCCCATGTTTAGTTGCATTCATTTACGAAAGCGACAACACTGTTGTAAGCCAAAGATTGGTGGAGAAACTCAAGTTACCAACAAGCTTTCACTCGAATCAAGCAAGGATCAAATTCAGTACGGCACAATGTGTGAAAGAAGTATTATGTGATATTGCTTCCATGAACTCTTGTCATCTTCTTTTGAGATTGGCATGGCTTCATTTTAAAACGCTCAATCTTGATCAAGGTTCCCTTTATTAGAGGCATGAGGGACATGAAATGAAGTTGAAATTTATGACACCAAGACAAGCCAGTAAGGATCAATATAGGCTGAAGGAGAAAATAGAAAAAGAAAGAATAGAAAAAGAAGAATTATAAATTGTGGAAGGAATGGAAACTGAAGAAAAAGAAAAAGGAAGAAAAGATAAAGATGATGGAAAAGCTAGTAGAGAAACAAGGTGTTTAATCAAAGATCACCCATGTTTACTTGCATTCGTTTACGAAAGCGACAACACTGTTGTAAGCCAAAGATTGGTGGAGAAACTCATGTTACCAACAAGCTTTCACTCGAATCAAGCAAGGATCAAATTCAGTACGGCACAATGTGTGAAAGAAGTATTATGTGATATTGCTTCCATGAACTTTTGTCATCTTCTTTTGAGATTGGCATGGCTTCATTTTAAAACGCTCAATCTTGATAAAGGTTCCCTTTATTTGAGGGATGAGGGACATGAAATGAAGTTGAAATTTATGACACCAACACAAGCCAGTAAGGATCAACATAGGTTGAAGGAGAAAATAGAAAAAGAAGGAATAGAAAAGGAAGAAATATAAACTGTGGAAGGAATGGAAATTAAAGAAAAAGAAAAGGAAGAAAAGATAAAGATGATGGAAAAGGTAGTAGAGAAACAAGGTGTTTAATCAAAGACCACCCATGTTTAGTTGCATTCGTTTACGAAAGTGACAACACTATTGTAAGCCAAAGACTGGTGGAGAAACTCAAGTTACCAACAAGCTTTCACTCGAATCAAGCAAGGATCAAATTCAGTACGGCACAATGTGTGAAAGAAGTATTATGTGATATTGCTCCCACGAACTCTTGTCATCTTCTTTTGAGATTGCCATGGCTTTATTTTAAAACGCTCAATCTTGATAAAGGTTCCCTTTATTTGAGGGATGAGGGACATGAAATAAAGTATAAATTTATGACACCAACACAAGCCAGTAAGGATCAACATAGGCTGAAGGAGAAAATAGAAAAAGAAGCAATACAAAAGGAAGAAATATAAATTATGGAAGGAATGGTAATTAAAGAAAAAGAAAAGGAAGAAAAGATAAAGATGGTGGAAAAGGTAGTAGAGAAACAAGGTGTTTAATCAAAGGCCTCCCATGTTTAGTTGCATTCGTTTACGAAAACGACAACACTGTTGTAAGCCAAAGATTAGTGGAGAAACTCAAGTTACCAACAACCATTCACTCGAATCAACCAAGGATCAAATTCAGTACGGGACACTGTGTGCAACAAGTATTATCTGATATTGCTCACACAAACTCTTGTCATCTTCTTTTGAGATTGGCATGGCTTCATTTTAAAACGCTCAATCTTGATAAAGGTCCCCTTTATTTGAGGCATGAGGGACATGAAATGAAGTTGAAATTTATGACACCAAGACAAGCTAGTAAGGATCAACATAGGCTGAAGGAGAAAATAGAAACAGAAAGAATAGAAAAGGAAGAAATATAAACTGTGGAAGGAATGGAAATTGAAGAAAAAGAAAAGGAAGAAAAGATAAAGATGATGGAAAAGCTAGTAGAGAAACAAGGTGTTTAATCAAAGCCACCCATGTTTAGTTGCATTCGTTTACGAAAGCGACAACACTGTTGTAAGCCAAAGATTGGTGGAGAAACTCAAGTTACCAACAAGCTTTCACTCGAATCAAGCAAGGATCAAATTCAGTACGGCACAATGTGTGAAAGAAGTATTATGTGATATTGCTTCCATGAACTCGTGTCATCTTCTTTTGAAATTGGCATGGCTTTATTTTAAAACGCCCAATCTTGATAAAGGTTCCCTTTATTTGAGGGATGAGGGACATTGAATGAAGTTGAAATTTATGACACCAACACAAGCCAGTAAGGATCAACATAGGCTGAAGGAGAAAATAGAAAAAGAAGGAATAGAAAAGGAAGAAATATAAACTGTGGAAGGAATGGAAATTAAAGAAAAAGAAAAGGAAGAAAAGATAAAGATGGTGGAAAAGGTAGTAGAGAAACAAGGTGTTTAATCAAAGGCCTCCCATGTTTAGTTGCATTCGTTTACGAAAACGACAACACTGTTGTAAGCCAAAGATTAGTGGAGAAACTCAAGTTACCAACAACCATTCACTCGAATCAACCAAGGATCAAATTCAGTACGGGACACTGTGTGCAAGAAGTATTATCTGATATTGCTCACACAAACTCTTGTCATCTTCTTTTGAGATTGGCATGGCTTCATTTTAAAACGCTCAATCTTGATAAAGGTCCCCTTTATTTGAGGCATGAGGGACATGAAATGAAGTTGAAATTTATGACACCAACACAAGCCAGTAAGGATCAACATAGGCTGAAGGAGAAAATAGAAAAAGAAGGAATAGAAAAGGAAGGAATATAAACTGTGGAAGGAATGGAAATTAAAGAAAAAGAAAAGGAAGAAAAGATAAAGATGGTGGAAAAGGTAGTAGAGAAACAAGGTGTTTAATCAAAGGCCTCCCATGTTTAGTTGCATTCGTTTACGAAAGCGACAACACTGTTGTAAGCCAAAGATTGGTGGAGAAACTCAAGTTACCAACAAGCTTTCACTCGAATCAAGCAAGGATCAAATTCAGTACGGCACAATGTGTGAAAGAAGTATTATGTGATATTGCTTCCATGAACTCTTGTCATCTTCTTTTGAGATTGGCATGGCTTCATTTTAAAACGCTCAATCTTGATCAAGGTTCCCTTTATTAGAGGCATGAGGGACATGAAATGAAGTTGAAATTTATGACACCAAGACAAGCCAGTAAGGATCAATATAGGCTGAAGGAGAAAATAGAAAAAGAAAGAATAGAAAAAGAAGAATTATAAATTGTGGAAGGAATGGAAACTGAAGAAAAAGAAAAAGGAAGAAAAGATAAAGATGATGGAAAAGCTAGTAGAGAAACAAGGTGTTTAATCAAAGATCACCCATGTTTACTTGCATTCGTTTACGAAAGCGACAACACTGTTGTAAGCCAAAGATTGGTGGAGAAACTCATGTTACCAACAAGCTTTCACTCGAATCAAGCAAGGATCAAATTCAGTACGGCACAATGTGTGAAAGAAGTATTATGTGATATTGCTTCCATGAACTTTTGTCATCTTCTTTTGAGATTGGCATGGCTTCATTTTAAAACGCTCAATCTTGATAAAGGTTCCCTTTATTTGAGGGATGAGGGACATGAAATGAAGTTGAAATTTATGACACCAACACAAGCCAGTAAGGATCAACATAGGTTGAAGGAGAAAATAGAAAAAGAAGGAATAGAAAAGGAAGAAATATAAACTGTGGAAGGAATGGAAATTAAAGAAAAAGAAAAGGAAGAAAAGATAAAGATGATGGAAAAGGTAGTAGAGAAACAAGGTGTTTAATCAAAGACCACCCATGTTTAGTTGCATTCGTTTACGAAAGTGACAACACTATTGTATGCCAAAGACTGGTGGAGAAACTCAAGTTACCAACAAGCTTTCACTCGAATCAAGCAAGGATCAAATTCAGTACGGCACAATGTGTGAAAGAAGTATTATGTGATATTGCTCCCACGAACTCTTGTCATCTTCTTTTGAGATTGCCATGGCTTTATTTTAAAACGCTCAATCTTGATAAAGGTTCCCTTTATTTGAGGGATGAGGGACATGAAATAAAGTATAAATTTATGACACCAACACAAGCCAGTAAGGATCAACATAGGCTGAAGGAGAAAATAGAAAAAGAAGCAATACAAAAGGAAGAAATATAAATTATGGAAGGAATGGTAATTAAAGAAAAAGAAAAGGAAGAAAAGATAAAGATGGTGGAAAAGGTAGTAGAGAAACAAGGTGTTTAATCAAAGGCCTCCCATGTTTAGTTGCATTCGTTTACGAAAACGACAACACTGTTGTAAGCCAAAGATTAGTGGAGAAACTCAAGTTACCAACAACCATTCACTCGAATCAACCAAGGATCAAATTCAGTACGGGACACTGTGTGCAACAAGTATTATCTGATATTGCTCACACAAACTCTTGTCATCTTCTTTTGAGATTGGCATGGCTTCATTTTAAAACGCTCAATCTTGATAAAGGTCCCCTTTATTTGAGGCATGAGGGACATGAAATGAAGTTGAAATTTATGACACCAAGACAAGCTAGTAAGGATCAACATAGGCTGAAGGAGAAAATAGAAACAGAAAGAATAGAAAAGGAAGAAATATAAACTGTGGAAGGAATGGAAATTGAAGAAAAAGAAAAGGAAGAAAAGATAAAGATGATGGAAAAGCTAGTAGAGAAACAAGGTGTTTAATCAAAGCCACCCATGTTTAGTTGCATTCGTTTACGAAAGCGACAACACTGTTGTAAGCCAAAGATCGGTGGAGAAACTCAAATTACCAACAAGCTTTCACTCGAATCAAGCAAGGATCAAATTCAGTACGGCACAATGTGTGAAAGAAGTATTATGTGATATTGCTTCCATGAACTTTTGTCATCTTCTTTTGAGATTGGCATGGCTTCATTTTAAAACGCTCAATCTTGATAAAGGTTCCCTTTATTTGAGGGATGAGGGACATGAAATGAAGTTGAAATTTATGACACCAACACAAGCCAGTAAGGATCAACATAGGTTCAAGGAGAAAATAGAAAAAGAAGGAATAGAAGAGGAAGAAATATAAACTGTGGAAGGAATGGAAATTAAAGAAGAAGAAAAGGAAGAAAAGATAAAGATGATGGAAAAGGGAGTAGAGAAACAAGGTGTTTAATCAAAGACCACCCATGTTTAGTTGCATTCGTTTACGAAAGTGACAACACTATTGTAAGCCAAAGACTGGTGTTGAAACTCAAGTTACCAACAAGCTTTCACTCGAATCAAGCAAGGATCAAATTCAGTACGGCACAATAGTATTATGTGATATTGCTCCCACGAACTCTTGTCATCTTCTTTTGAGATTGGCATGGCTTTATTTTAAAACGCTCAATCTTGATAAAGGTTCCCTTTATTAGAGGGATGAGGGACATGAAATGAAGTTGAAATTTATGACACCAACACAAGCCAGTAAGGATCAACATAGGCTGAAGGAGAAAATAGAAAAAGAAGCAATACAAAAGGAAGAAATATAAATTATGGAAGGAATGGTAATTAAAGAAAAAGAAAAGGAAGAAAAGATAAAGATGGTGGAAAAGGTAGTAGAGAAACAAGGTGTTTAATCAAAGGCCTCCCATGTTTAGTTGCATTCGTTTACGAAAACGACAACACTGTTGTAAGCCAAAGATTAGTGGAGAAACTCAAGTTACCAACAACCATTCACTCGAATCAACCAAGGATCAAATTCAGTACGGGACACTGTGTGCAACAAGTATTATCTGATATTGCTCACACAAACTCTTGTCATCTTCTTTTGAGATTGGCATGGCTTCATTTTAAAACGCTCAATCTTGATAAAGGTCCCCTTTATTTGAGGCATGAGGGACATGAAATGAAGTTGAAATTTATGACACCAAGACAAGCTAGTAAGGATCAACATAGGCTGAAGGAGAAAATAGAAACAGAAAGAATAGAAAAGGAAGAAATATAAACTGTGGAAGGAATGGAAATTGAAGAAAAAGAAAAGGAAGAAAAGATAAAGATGATGGAAAAGCTAGTAGAGAAACAAGGTGTTTAATCAAAGCCACCCATGTTTAGTTGCATTCGTTTACGAAAGCGACAACACTGTTGTAAGCAAAAGATTGGTGGAGAAACTCAAGTTACCAACAAGCTTTCACTCGAATCAAGCAAGGATCAAATTCAGTACGGCACAATGTGTGAAAGAAGTATTATGTGATATTGCTTCCATGAACTCGTGTCATCTTCTTTTGAAATTGGCATGGCTTTATTTTAAAACGCCCAATCTTGATAAAGGTTCCCTTTATTTGAGGGATGAGGGACATTGAATGAAGTTGAAATTTATGACACCAACACAAGCCAGTAAGGATCAACATAGGCTGAAGGAGAAAATAGAAAAAGAAGGAATAGAAAAGGAAGAAATATAAACTGTGGAAGGAATGGAAATTAAAGAAAAAGAAAAGGAAGAAAAGATAAAGATGGTGGAAAAGGTAGTAGAGAAACAAGGTGTTTAATCAAAGGCCTCCCATGTTTAGTTGCATTCGTTTACGAAAACGACAACACTGTTGTAAGCCAAAGATTAGTGGAGAAACTCAAGTTACCAACAACCATTCACTCGAATCAACCAAGGATCAAATTCAGTACGGGACACTGTGTGCAAGAAGTATTATCTGATATTGCTCACACAAACTCTTGTCATCTTCTTTTTAGATTGGCATGGCTTCATTTTAAAACGCTCAATCTTGATAAAGGTCCCCTTTATTTGAGGCATGAGGGACATGAAATGAAGTTGAAATTTATGACACCAACACAAGCCAGTAAGGATCAACATAGGCTGAAGGAGAAAATAGAAAAAGAAGGAATAGAAAAGGAAGGAATATAAACTGTGGAAGGAATGGAAATTAAAGAAAAAGAAAAGGAAGAAAAGATAAAGATGGTGGAAAAGGTAGTAGAGAAACAAGGTGTTTAATCAAAGGCCTCCCATGTTTAGTTGCATTCGTTTACGAAAGCGACAACACTGTTGTAAGCCAAAGATTGGTGGAGAAACTCAAGTTACCAACAAGCTTTCACTCGAATCAAGCAAGGATCAAATTCAGTACGGCACAATGTGTGAAAGAAGTATTATGTGATATTGCTTCCATGAACTCTTGTCATCTTCTTTTGAGATTGGCATGGCTTCATTTTAAAACACTCAATCTTGATCAAGGTTCCCTTTATTAGAGGCATGAGGGACATGAAATGAAGTTGAAATTTATGACACCAAGACAAGCCAGTAAGGATCAATATAGGCTGAAGGAGAAAATAGAAAAAGAAAGAATAGAAAAAGAAGAATTATAAATTGTGGAAGGAATGGAAACTGAAGAAAAAGAAAAAGGAAGAAAAGATAAAGATGATGGAAAAGCTAGTAGAGAAACAAGGTGTTTAATCAAAGATCACCCATGTTTACTTGCATTCGTTTACGAAAGCGACAACACTGTTGTAAGCCAAAGATTGGTGGAGAAACTCATGTTACCAACAAGCTTTCACTCGAATCAAGCAAGGATCAAATTCAGTACGGCACAATGTGTGAAAGAAGTATTATGTGATATTGCTTCCATGAACTTTTGTCATCTTCTTTTGAGATTGGCATGGCTTCATTTTAAAACGCTCAATCTTGATAAAGGTTCCCTTTATTTGAGGGATGAGGGACATGAAATGAAGTTGAAATTTATGACACCAACACAAGCCAGTAAGGATCAACATAGGTTGAAGGAGAAAATAGAAAAAGAAGGAATAGAAAAGGAAGAAATATAAACTGTGGAAGGAATGGAAATTAAAGAAAAAGAAAAGGAAGAAAAGATAAAGATGATGGAAAAGGTAGTAGAGAAACAAGGTGTTTAATCAAAGACCACCCATGTTTAGTTGCATTCGTTTACGAAAGTGACAACACTATTGTATGCCAAAGACTGGTGGAGAAACTCAAGTTACCAACAAGCTTTCACTCGAATCAAGCAAGGATCAAATTCAGTACGGCACAATGTGTGAAAGAAGTATTATGTGATATTGCTCCCACGAACTCTTGTCATCTTCTTTTGAGATTGCCATGGCTTTATTTTAAAACGCTCAATCTTGATAAAGGTTCCCTTTATTTGAGGGATGAGGGACATGAAATAAAGTATAAATTTATGACACCAACACAAGCCAGTAAGGATCAACATAGGCTGAAGGAGAAAATAGAAAAAGAAGCAATACAAAAGGAAGAAATATAAATTATGGAAGGAATGGTAATTAAAGAAAAAGAAAAGGAAGAAAAGATAAAGATGGTGGAAAAGGTAGTAGAGAAACAAGGTGTTTAATCAAAGGCCTCCCATGTTTAGTTGCATTCGTTTACGAAAACGACAACACTGTTGTAAGCCAAAGATTAGTGGAGAAACTCAAGTTACCAACAACCATTCACTCGAATCAACCAAGGATCAAATTCAGTACGGGACACTGTGTGCAACAAGTATTATCTGATATTGCTCACACAAACTCTTGTCATCTTCTTTTGAGATTGGCATGGCTTCATTTTAAAACGCTCAATCTTGATAAAGGTCCCCTTTATTTGAGGCATGAGGGACATGAAATGAAGTTGAAATTTATGACACCAAGACAAGCTAGTAAGGATCAACATAGGCTGAAGGAGAAAATAGAAACAGAAAGAATAGAAAAGGAAGAAATATAAACTGTGGAAGGAATGGAAATTGAAGAAAAAGAAAAGGAAGAAAAGATAAAGATGATGGAAAAGCTAGTAGAGAAACAAGGTGTTTAATCAAAGCCACCCATGTTTAGTTGCATTCGTTTACGAAAGCGACAACACTGTTGTAAGCCAAAGATCGGTGGAGAAACTCAAATTACCAACAAGCTTTCACTCGAATCAAGCAAGGATCAAATTCAGTACGGCACAATGTGTGAAAGAAGTATTATGTGATATTGCTTCCATGAACTTTTGTCATCTTCTTTTGAGATTGGCATGGCTTCATTTTAAAACGCTCAATCTTGATAAAGGTTCCCTTTATTTGAGGGATGAGGGACATGAAATGAAGTTGAAATTTATGACACCAACACAAGCCAGTAAGGATCAACATAGGTTCAAGGAGAAAATAGAAAAAGAAGGAATAGAAGAGGAAGAAATATAAACTGTGGAAGGAATGGAAATTAAAGAAGAAGAAAAGGAAGAAAAGATAAAGATGATGGAAAAGGGAGTAGAGAAACAAGGTGTTTAATCAAAGACCACCCATGTTTAGTTGCATTCGTTTACGAAAGTGACAACACTATTGTAAGCCAAAGACTGGTGTTGAAACTCAAGTTACCAACAAGCTTTCACTCGAATCAAGCAAGGATCAAATTCAGTACGGCACAATGTGTGAAAGAAGTATTATGTGATATTGCTTCCATGAACTTTTGTCATCTTCTTTTGAGATTGGCATGGCTTCATTTTAAAACGCTCAATCTTGATAAAGGTTCCCTTTATTTGAGGGATGAGGGACATGAAATGAAGTTGAAATTTATGACACCAACACAAGCCAGTAAGGATCAACATAGGTTGAAGGAGAAAATAGAAAAAGAAGGAATAGAAAAGGAAGAAATATAAACTGTGGAAGGAATGGAAATTAAAGAAAAAGAAAAGGAAGAAAAGATAAAGATGATGGAAAAGGTAGTAGAGAAACAAGGTGTTTAATCAAAGACCACCCATGTTTAGTTGCATTCGTTTACGAAAGTGACAACACTATTGTATGCCAAAGACTGGTGGAGAAACTCAAGTTACCAACAAGCTTTCACTCGAATCAAGCAAGGATCAAATTCAGTACGGCACAATGTGTGAAAGAAGTATTATGTGATATTGCTCCCACGAACTCTTGTCATCTTCTTTTGAGATTGCCATGGCTTTATTTTAAAACGCTCAATCTTGATAAAGGTTCCCTTTATTTGAGGGATGAGGGACATGAAATAAAGTATAAATTTATGACACCAACACAAGCCAGTAAGGATCAACATAGGCTGAAGGAGAAAATAGAAAAAGAAGCAATACAAAAGGAAGAAATATAAATTATGGAAGGAATGGTAATTAAAGAAAAAGAAAAGGAAGAAAAGATAAAGATGGTGGAAAAGGTAGTAGAGAAACAAGGTGTTTAATCAAAGGCCTCCCATGTTTAGTTGCATTCGTTTACGAAAACGACAACACTGTTGTAAGCCAAAGATTAGTGGAGAAACTCAAGTTACCAACAACCATTCACTCGAATCAACCAAGGATCAAATTCAGTACGGGACACTGTGTGCAACAAGTATTATCTGATATTGCTCACACAAACTCTTGTCATCTTCTTTTGAGATTGGCATGGCTTCATTTTAAAACGCTCAATCTTGATAAAGGTCCCCTTTATTTGAGGCATGAGGGACATGAAATGAAGTTGAAATTTATGACACCAAGACAAGCTAGTAAGGATCAACATAGGCTGAAGGAGAAAATAGAAACAGAAAGAATAGAAAAGGAAGAAATATAAACTGTGGAAGGAATGGAAATTGAAGAAAAAGAAAAGGAAGAAAAGATAAAGATGATGGAAAAGCTAGTAGAGAAACAAGGTGTTTAATCAAAGCCACCCATGTTTAGTTGCATTCGTTTACGAAAGCGACAACACTGTTGTAAGCCAAAGATCGGTGGAGAAACTCAAATTACCAACAAGCTTTCACTCGAATCAAGCAAGGATCAAATTCAGTACGGCACAATGTGTGAAAGAAGTATTATGTGATATTGCTTCCATGAACTTTTGTCATCTTCTTTTGAGATTGGCATGGCTTCATTTTAAAACGCTCAATCTTGATAAAGGTTCCCTTTATTTGAGGGATGAGGGACATGAAATGAAGTTGAAATTTATGACACCAACACAAGCCAGTAAGGATCAACATAGGTTCAAGGAGAAAATAGAAAAAGAAGGAATAGAAGAGGAAGAAATATAAACTGTGGAAGGAATGGAAATTAAAGAAGAAGAAAAGGAAGAAAAGATAAAGATGATGGAAAAGGGAGTAGAGAAACAAGGTGTTTAATCAAAGACCACCCATGTTTAGTTGCATTCGTTTACGAAAGTGACAACACTATTGTAAGCCAAAGACTGGTGTTGAAACTCAAGTTACCAACAAGCTTTCACTCGAATCAAGCAAGGATCAAATTCAGTACGGCACAATAGTATTATGTGATATTGCTCCCACGAACTCTTGTCATCTTCTTTTGAGATTGGCATGGCTTTATTTTAAAACGCTCAATCTTGATAAAGGTTCCCTTTATTAGAGGGATGAGGGACATGAAATGAAGTTGAAATTTATGACACCAACACAAGCCAGTAAGGATCAACATAGGCTGAAGGAGAAAATAGAAAAAGAAGCAATACAAAAGGAAGAAATATAAATTATGGAAGGAATGGTAATTAAAGAAAAAGAAAAGGAAGAAAAGATAAAGATGGTGGAAAAGGTAGTAGAGAAACAAGGTGTTTAATCAAAGGCCTCCCATGTTTAGTTGCATTCGTTTACGAAAACGACAACACTGTTGTAAGCCAAAGATTAGTGGAGAAACTCAAGTTACCAACAACCATTCACTCGAATCAACCAAGGATCAAATTCAGTACGGGACACTGTGTGCAACAAGTATTATCTGATATTGCTCACACAAACTCTTGTCATCTTCTTTTGAGATTGGCATGGCTTCATTTTAAAACGCTCAATCTTGATAAAGGTCCCCTTTATTTGAGGCATGAGGGACATGAAATGAAGTTGAAATTTATGACACCAAGACAAGCTAGTAAGGATCAACATAGGCTGAAGGAGAAAATAGAAAAAGAAAGGATAGAAAAGGAAGAAATATAAACTATGGAAGGAATGGAAATTGAAGAAAAAGAAAAGGAAGAAAAGATAAAGATGATGGAAAAGCTAGTAGAGAAACAAGGTGTTTAATCAAAGCCACCCATGTTTAGTTGCATTCGTTTACGAAAGCGACAACACTGTTGTAAGCCAAAGATCGGTGGAGAAACTCAAATTACCAACAAGCTTTCACTCGAATCAAGCAAGGATCAAATTCAGTACGGGACAATGTGTGAAAGAAGTACTATGTGATATTGCTCCCACGAACACTTGTCATCTTCTTTTGAGATTGGCATGGCTTTATTTTAAAACGCTCAATCTTGATAAAGGTTCCCTTTATTTGAGGGATGAGGGACATGAAATGAAGTTGAAATTTATGACACCAACACAAGCCAGTAAGGATCAACATTGGCTGAAGGAGAAAATAGAAAAAGAAGGAATAGAAAAGGAAGAAATATAAACTGTGGAAGGAATGGAAATTAAAGAAGAAGAAAAGGAAGAAAAGATAAAGATGATGGAAAAGGTAGTAGAGAAACAAGGTGTTTAATCAAAGACCACCCATGTTTAGTTGCATTCGTTTACGAAAGCGACAACACTGTTGTAAGCCAAAGACTGGTGGAGAAACTCAAGTTACCAACAAGCTTTCACTCGAATCAAGCAAGGATCAAATTCAGTACGGCACAATGTGTGAAAGAAGTATTATGTGATATTGCTCCCACGAACTCTTGTCATCTTCTTTTGAGATTGGCATGGCTTTATTTTAAAACGCTCAATCTTGATAAAGGTTCCCTTTATTTGAGGGATGAGGGACATGAAATGAAGTTGAAATTTATGACACCAACACAAGCCAGTAAGGATCAACATTGGCTGAAGGAGAAAATAGAAAAAGAAGGAATAGGAAAGGAAGGAATATAAACTGTGGAAGGAATGGAAATTAAAGAAAAAGAAAAGGAAGAAAAGATAAAGATGGTGGAAAAGGTAGTAGAGAAACAAGGTGTTTAATCAAAGGCCTCCCATGTTTAGTTGCATTCGTTTACGAAAGCGACAACACTGTTGTAAGCCAAAGATTGGTGGAGAAACTCAAGTTACCAACAAGCTTTCACTCGAATCAAGCAAGGATCAAATTCAGTACGGCACAATGTGTGAAAGAAGTATTATGTGATATTGCTTCCATGAACTCTTGTCATCTTCTTTTGAGATTGGCATGGCTTCATTTTAAAACGCTCAATCTTGATCAAGGTTCCCTTTATTAGAGGCATGAGGGACATGAAATGAAGTTGAAATTTATGACACCAAGACAAGCCAGTAAGGATCAATATAGGCTGAAGGAGAAAATAGAAAAAGAAAGAATAGAAAAAGAAGAAATATAAATTGTGGAAGGAATGGAAACTGAAGAAAAAGAAAAAGGAAGAAAAGATAAAGATGATGGAAAAGCTAGTAGAGAAACAAGGTGTTTAATCAAAGATCACCCATGTTTACTTGCATTCGTTTACGAAAGCGACAACACTGTTGTAAGCCAAAGATTGGTGGAGAAACTCATGTTACCAACAAGCTTTCACTCGAATCAAGCAAGGATCAAATTCAGTACGGCACAATGTGTGAAAGAAGTATTATGTGATATTGCTTCCATGAACTTTTGTCATCTTCTTTTGAGATTGGCATGGCTTCATTTTAAAACGCTCAATCTTGATAAAGGTTCCCTTTATTTGAGGGATGAGGGACATGAAATGAAGTTGAAATTTATGACACCAACACAAGCCAGTAAGGATCAACATAGGTTCAAGGAGAAAATAGAAAAAGAAGGAATAGAAAAGGAAGAAATATAAACTGTGGAAGGAATGGAAATTAAAGAAGAAGAAAAGGAAGAAAAGATAAAGATGATGGAAAAGGGAGTAGAGAAACAAGGTGTTTAATCAAAGACCACCCATGTTTAGTTGCATTCGTTTACGAAAGTGACAACACTATTGTAAGCCAAAGACTGGTGTTGAAACTCAAGTTACCAACAAGCTTTCACTCGAATCAAGCAAGGATCAAATTCAGTACGGCACAATAGTATTATGTGATATTGCTCCCACGAACTCTTGTCATCTTCTTTTGAGATTGGCATGGCTTTATTTTAAAACGCTCAATCTTGATAAAGGTTCCCTTTATTTGAGGGATGAGGGACATGAAATGAAGTTGAAATTTATGACACCAACACAAGCCAGTAAGGATCAACATAGGCTGAAGGAGAAAATAGAAAAAGAAGCAATACAAAAGGAAGAAATATAAATTATGGAAGGAATGGTAATTAAAGAAAAAGAAAAGGAAGAAAAGATAAAGATGGTGGAAAAGGTAGTAGAGAAACAAGGTGTTTAATCAAGGCCTCCCATGTTTAGTTGCATTCGTTTACGAAAACGACAACACTGTTGTAAGCCAAAGATTAGTGGAGAAACTCAAGTTACCAACAACCATTCACTCGAATCAACCAAGGATCAAATTCAGTACGGGACACTGTGTGCAACAAGTATTATCTGATATTGCTCACACAAACTCTTGTCATCTTCTTTTGAGATTGGCATGGCTTCATTTTAAAACGCTCAATCTTGATAAAGGTCCCCTTTATTTGAAGCATGAGGGACATGAAATGAAGTTGAAATTTATGACACCAAGACAAGCTAGTAAGGATCAACATAGGCTGAAGGAGAAAATAGAAAAAGAAAGAATAGAAAAGGAAGAAATATAAACTATGGAAGGAATGGAAATTGAAGAAAAAGAAAAGGAAGAAAAGATAAAGATGATGGAAAAGCTAGTAGAGAAACAAGGTGTTTAATCAAAGCCACCCATGTTTAGTTGCATTCGTTTACGAAAGCGACAACACTGTTGTAAGCCAAAGATCGGTGTAGAAACTCAAATTACCAACAAGCTTTCACTCGAATCAAGCAAGGATCAAATTCAGTACGGGACAATGTGTGAAAGAAGTACTATGTGATATTGCTCCCACGAACACTTGTCATCTTCTTTTGAGATTGGCATGGCTTTATTTTAAAACGCTCAATCTTGATAAAGGTTCCCTTTATTTGAGGGATGAGGGACATGAAATGAAGTTGAAATTTATGACACCAACACAAGCCAGTAAGGATCAACATTGGCTGAAGGAGAAAATAGAAAAAGAAGGAATAGAAAAGGAAGGAATATAAACTGTGGAAGGAATGGAAATTAAAGAAAAAGAAAAGGAAGAAAAGATAAAGATGGTGGAAAAGGTAGTAGAGAAACAAGGTGTTTAATCAAAGGCCTCCCATGTTTAGTTGCATTCGTTTACGAAAGCGACAACACTGTTGAAAGCCAAAGATTGGTGGAGAAACTCAAGTTACCAACAAGCTTTGACTCGAATCAAGCAAGGATCAAATTCAGTACGGCACAATGTGTGAAAGAAGTATTATGTGATATTGCTTCCATGAACTCTTGTCATCTTCTTTTGAGATTGGCATGGCTTCATTTTAAAACGCTCAATCTTGATCAAGGTTCCCTTTATTAGAGGCATGAGGGACATGAAATGAAGTTGAAATTTATGACACCAAGACAAGCCAGTAAGGATCAATATAGGCTGAAGGAGAAAATAGAAAAAGAAAGAATAGAAAAAGAAGAAATATAAATTGTGGAAGGAATAGAAACTGAAGAAAAAGAGAAAGGAAGAAAAGATAAAGATGATGGAAAAGCTAGTAGAGAAACAAGGTGTTTAATCAAAGATCACCCATGTTTACTTGCATTTGTTTACGAAAGCGACAACACTGTTGTAAGCCAAAGATTGGTGGAGAAACTCATGTTACCAACAAGCTTTCACTCGAATCAAGCAAGGATCAAATTCAGTACGGCACAATGTGTGAAAGAAGTATTATGTGATATTGCTTCCATGAACTTTTGTCATCTTCTTTTGAGATTGGCATGGCTTCATTTTAAAACGCTCAATCTTGGTAAAGGTTCCCTTTATTTGAGGGATGAGGGACATGAAATGAAGTTGAAATTTATGACACCAACACAAGCCAGTAAGGATCAACATAGGTTCAAGGAGAAAATAGAAAAAGAAGGAATAGAAAAGGAAGAAATATAAACTGTGGAAGGAATGGAAATTAAAGAAGAAGAAAAGGAACAAAAGATAAAGATGATGGAAAAGGTAGTAGAGAAACAAGGTGTTTAATCAAAGACCACCCATGTTTAGTTGCATTCGTTTACGAAAGTGACAACACTATTGTAAGCCAAAGACTGGTGGAGAAACTCAAGTTACCAACAAGCTTTCACTCGAATCAAGCAAGGATCAAATTCAATACGGCACAATGTGTGAAAGAAGTATTATGTGATATTGCTCCCACGAACTCTTGTCATCTTCTTTTGAGATTGGCATGGCTTTATTTTAAAACGCTCAATCTTGATAAAGGTTCCCTTTATTTGAGGGATGAGGGACATGAAATGAAGTTGAAATTTATGACACCAACACAAGCCAGTAAGGATCAACATAGGCTGAAGGAAAAAATAGAAAAAGAAGCAATACAAAAGGAAGAAATATAAATTATGGAAGGAATGGTAATTAAAGAAAAAGAAAAGGAAGAAAAGATAAAGATGGTGGAAAAGGTAGTAGAGAAACAAGGTGTTTAATCAAAGGCCTCCCATGTTTAGTTGCATTCGTTTACGAAAACGACAACACTGTTGTAAGCCAAAGATTAGTGGAGAAACTCAAGTTACCAACAACCATTCACTCGAATCAACCAAGGATCAAATTCAGTACGGGACACTGTGTGCAACAAGTATTATCTGATATTGCTCACACAAACTCTTGTCATCTTCTTTTGAGATTGGCATGGCTTCATTTTAAAACGCTCAATCTTGATAAAGGTCCCCTTTATTTGAGGCATGAGGGACATGAAATGAAGTTGAAATTTATGACACCAAGACAAGCTAGTAAGGATCAACATAGGCTGAAGGAGAAAATAGAAACAGAAAGAATAGAAAAGGAAGAAATATAAACTGTGGAAGGAATGGAAATTGAAGAAAAAGAAAAGGAAGAAAAGATAAAGATGATGGAAAAGCTAGTAGAGAAACAAGGTGTTTAATCAAAGCCACCCATGTTTAGTTGCATTCGTTTACGAAAGCGACAACACTGTTGTAAGCCAAAGATTGGTGGAGAAACTCAAGTTACCAACAAGCTTTCACTCGAATCAAGCAAGGATCAAATTCAGTACGGCACAATGTGTGAAAGAAGTATTATGTGATATTGCTTCCATGAACTCGTGTCATCTTCTTTTGAAATTGGCATGGCTTTATTTTAAAACGCCCAATCTTGATAAAGGTTCCCTTTATTTGAGGGATGAGGGACATTGAATGAAGTTGAAATTTATGACACCAACACAAGCCAGTAAGGATCAACATAGGCTGAAGGAGAAAATAGAAAAAGAAGGAATAGAAAAGGAAGAAATATAAACTGTGGAAGGAATGGAAATTAAAGAAAAAGAAAAGGAAGAAAAGATAAAGATGGTGGAAAAGGTAGTAGAGAAACAAGGTGTTTAATCAAAGGCCTCCCATGTTTAGTTGCATTCGTTTACGAAAACGACAACACTGTTGTAAGCCAAAGATTAGTGGAGAAACTCAAGTTACCAACAACCATTCACTCGAATCAACCAAGGATCAAATTCAGTACGGGACACTGTGTGCAAGAAGTATTATCTGATATTGCTCACACAAACTCTTGTCATCTTCTTTTTAGATTGGCATGGCTTCATTTTAAAACGCTCAATCTTGATAAAGGTCCCCTTTATTTGAGGCATGAGGGACATGAAATGAAGTTGAAATTTATGACACCAACACAAGCCAGTAAGGATCAACATAGGCTGAAGGAGAAAATAGAAAAAGAAGGAATAGAAAAGGAAGGAATATAAACTGTGGAAGGAATGGAAATTAAAGAAAAAGAAAAGGAAGAAAAGATAAAGATGGTGGAAAAGGTAGTAGAGAAACAAGGTGTTTAATCAAAGGCCTCCCATGTTTAGTTGCATTCGTTTACGAAAGCGACAACACTGTTGTAAGCCAAAGATTGGTGGAGAAACTCAAGTTACCAACAAGCTTTCACTCGAATCAAGCAAGGATCAAATTCAGTACGGCACAATGTGTGAAAGAAGTATTATGTGATATTGCTTCCATGAACTCTTGTCATCTTCTTTTGAGATTGGCATGGCTTCATTTTAAAACGCTCAATCTTGATCAAGGTTCCCTTTATTAGAGGCATGAGGGACATGAAATGAAGTTGAAATTTATGACACCAAGACAAGCCAGTAAGGATCAATATAGGCTGAAGGAGAAAATAGAAAAAGAAAGAATAGAAAAAGAAGAATTATAAATTGTGGAAGGAATGGAAACTGAAGAAAAAGAAAAAGGAAGAAAAGATAAAGATGATGGAAAAGCTAGTAGAGAAACAAGGTGTTTAATCAAAGATCACCCATGTTTACTTGCATTCGTTTACGAAAGCGACAACACTGTTGTAAAGCAAAGATTGGTGGAGAAACTCATGTTACCAACAAGCTTTCACTCGAATCAAGCAAGGATCAAATTCAGTACGGCACAATGTGTGAAAGAAGTATTATGTGATATTGCTTCCATGAACTTTTGTCATCTTCTTTTGAGATTGGCATGGCTTCATTTTAAAACGCTCAATCTTGATAAAGGTTCCCTTTATTTGAGGGATGAGGGACATGAAATGAAGTTGAAATTTATGACACCAACACAAGCCAGTAAGGATCAACATAGGTTGAAGGAGAAAATAGAAAAAGAAGGAATAGAAAAGGAAGAAATATAAACTGTGGAAGGAATGGAAATTAAAGAAAAAGAAAAGGAAGAAAAGATAAAGATGATGGAAAAGGTAGTAGAGAAACAAGGTGTTTAATCAAAGACCACCCATGTTTAGTTGCATTCGTTTACGAAAGTGACAACACTATTGTATGCCAAAGACTGGTGGAGAAACTCAAGTTACCAACAAGCTTTCACTCGAATCAAGCAAGGATCAAATTCAGTACGGCACAATGTGTGAAAGAAGTATTATGTGATATTGCTCCCACGAACTCTTGTCATCTTCTTTTGAGATTGCCATGGCTTTATTTTAAAACGCTCAATCTTGATAAAGGTTCCCTTTATTTGAGGGATGAGGGACATGAAATAAAGTATAAATTTATGACACCAACACAAGCCAGTAAGGATCAACATAGGCTGAAGGAGAAAATAGAAAAAGAAGCAATACAAAAGGAAGAAATATAAATTATGGAAGGAATGGTAATTAAAGAAAAAGAAAAGGAAGAAAAGATAAAGATGGTGGAAAAGGTAGTAGAGAAACAAGGTGTTTAATCAAAGGCCTCCCATGTTTAGTTGCATTCGTTTACGAAAACGACAACACTGTTGTAAGCCAAAGATTAGTGGAGAAACTCAAGTTACCAACAACCATTCACTCGAATCAACCAAGGATCAAATTCAGTACGGGACACTGTGTGCAACAAGTATTATCTGATATTGCTCACACAAACTCTTGTCATCTTCTTTTGAGATTGGCATGGCTTCATTTTAAAACGCTCAATCTTGATAAAGGTCCCCTTTATTTGAGGCATGAGGGACATGAAATGAAGTTGAAATTTATGACACCAAGACAAGCTAGTAAGGATCAACATAGGCTGAAGGAGAAAATAGAAACAGAAAGAATAGAAAAGGAAGAAATATAAACTGTGGAAGGAATGGAAATTGAAGAAAAAGAAAAGGAAGAAAAGATAAAGATGATGGAAAAGCTAGTAGAGAAACAAGGTGTTTAATCAAAGCCACCCATGTTTAGTTGCATTCGTTTACGAAAGCGACAACACTGTTGTAATCCAAAGATCGGTGGAGAAACTCAAATTACCAACAAGCTTTCACTCGAATCAAAGAAGGATCAAATTCAGTACGGGACAATGTGTGAAAGAAGTATTATGTGATATTGCTCCCACGAACTCTTGTCATCTTCTTTTGAGATTGGCATGGCTTTATTTTAAAACGCTCAATCTTGATAAAGGTTCCCTTTATTTGAGGGATGAGGGACATGAAATGAAGTTGAAATTTATGACACCAACACAAGCCAGTAAGGATCAACATTGGCTGAAGGAGAAAATAGAAAAAGAAGGAATAGAAAAGGAAGGAATATAAACTGTGGAAGGAATGGAAATTAAAGAAAAAGAAAAGGAAGAAAAGATAAAGATGGTGGAAAAGGTAGTAGAGAAACAAGGTGTTTAATCAAAGGCCTCCCATGTTTAGTTGCATTCGTTTACGAAAGCGACAACACTGTTGTAAGCCAAAGATTGGTGGAGAAACTCAAGTTACCAACAAGCTTTCACTCGAATCAAGCAAGGATCAAATTCAGTACGGCACAATGTGTGAAAGAAGTATTATGTGATATTGCTTCCATGAACTCTTGTCATCTTCTTTTGAGATTGGCATGGCTTCATTTTAAAACGCTCAATCTTGATCAAGGTTCCCTTTATTAGAGGCATGAGGGACATGAAATGAAGTTGAAATTTATGAGACCAAGACAAGCCAGTAAGGATCAATATAGGCTGAAGGAGAAAATAGAAAAAGAAAGAATAGAAAAAGAAGAAATATAAATTGTGGAAGGAATGGAAACTGAAGAAAAAGAAAAAGGAAGAAAAGATAAAGATGATGGAAAAGCTAGTAGAGAAACAAGGTGTTTAATCAAAGATCACCCATGTTTACTTGCATTCGTTTACGAAAGCGACAACACTGTTGTAAGCCAAAGATTGGTGGAGAAACTCATGTTACCAACAAGCTTTCACTCGAATCAAGCAAGGATCAAATTCAGTACGGCACAATGTGTGAAAGAAGTATTATGTGATATTGCTTCCATGAACTTTTGTCATCTTCTTTTGAGATTGGCATGGCTTCATTTTAAAACGGTCAATCTTGATAAAGGTTCCCTTTATTTGAGGGATGAGGGACATGAAATGAAGTTGAAATTTATGACACCAACACAAGCCAGTAAGGATCAACATAGGTTCAAGGAGAAAATAGAAAAAGAAGGAATAGAAAAGGAAGAAATATAAACTGTGGAAGGAATGGAAATTAAAGAAGAAGAAAAGGAAGAAAAGATAAAGATGATGGAAAAGGGAGTAGAGAAACAAGGTGTTTAATCAAAGATCACCCATGTTTACTTGCATTCGTTTACGAAAGCGACAACACTGTTGTAAGCCAAAGATTGGTGGAGAAACTCATGTTACCAACAAGCTTTCACTCGAATCAAGCAAGGATCAAATTCAGTACGGCACAATAGTATTATGTGATATTGCTCCCACGAACTCTTGTCATCTTCTTTTGAGATTGGCATGGCTTTATTTTAAAACGCTCAATCTTGATAAAGGTTCCCTTTATTTGAGGGATGAGGGACATGAAATGAAGTTGAAATTTATGACACCAACACAAGCCAGTAAGGATCAACATAGGCTGAAGGAGAAAATAGAAAAAGAAGCAATACAAAAGGAAGAAATATAAATTATGGAAGGAATGGTAATTAAAGAAAAAGAAAAGGAAGAAAAGATAAAGATGGTGGAAAAGGTAGTAGAGAAACAAGGTGTTTAATCAAGGCCTCCCATGTTTAGTTGCATTCGTTTACGAAAACGACAACACTGTTGTAAGCCAAAGATTAGTGGAGAAACTCAAGTTACCAACAACCATTCACTCGAATCAACCAAGGATCAAATTCAGTACGGGACACTGTGTGCAACAAGTATTATCTGATATTGCTCACACAAACTCTTGTCATCTTCTTTTGAGATTGGCATGGCTTCATTTTAAAACGCTCAATCTTGATAAAGGTCCCCTTTATTTGAGGCATGAGGGACATGAAATGAAGTTGAAATTTATGACACCAAGACAAGCTAGTAAGGATCAACATAGGCTGAAGGAGAAAATAGAAAAAGAAAGAATAGAAAAGGAAGAAATATAAACTATGGAAGGAATGGAAATTGAAGAAAAAGAAAAGGAAGAAAAGATAAAGATGATGGAAAAGCTAGTAGAGAAACAAGGTGTTTAATCAAAGCCACCCATGTTTAGTTGCATTCGTTTACGAAAGCGACAACACTGTTGTAAGCCAAAGATCGGTGGAGAAACTCAAATTACCAACAAGCTTTCACTCGAATCAAGCAAGGATCAAATTCAGTACGGGACAATGTGTGAAAGAAGTACTATGTGATATTGCTCCCACGAACACTTGTCATCTTCTTTTGAGATTGGCATGGCTTTATTTTAAAACGCTCAATCTTGATAAAGGTTCCCTTTATTTGAGGGATGAGGGACATGAAATGAAGTTGAAATTTATGACACCAACACAAGCCAGTAAGGATCAACATTGGCTGAAGGAGAAAATAGAAAAAGAAGGAATAGAAAAGGAAGGAATATAAACTGTGGAAGGAATGGAAATTAAAGAAAAAGAAAAGGAAGAAAAGATAAAGATGGTGGAAAAGGTAGTAGAGAAACAAGGTGTTTAATCAAAGGCCTCCCATGTTTAGTTGCATTCGTTTACGAAAGCGACAACACTGTTGAAAGCCAAAGATTGGTGGAGAAACTCAAGTTACCAACAAGCTTTGACTCGAATCAAGCAAGGATCAAATTCAGTACGGCACAATGTGTGAAAGAAGTATTATGTGATATTGCTTCCATGAACTCTTGTCATCTTCTTTTGAGATTGGCATGGCTTCATTTTAAAACGCTCAATCTTGATCAAGGTTCCCTTTATTAGAGGCATGAGGGACATGAAATGAAGTTGAAATTTATGACACCAAGACAAGCCAGTAAGGATCAATATAGGCTGAAGGAGAAAATAGAAAAAGAAAGAATAGAAAAAGAAGAAATATAAATTGTGGAAGGAATAGAAACTGAAGAAAAAGAGAAAGGAAGAAAAGATAAAGATGATGGAAAAGCTAGTAGAGAAACAAGGTGTTTAATCAAAGATCACCCATGTTTACTTGCATTTGTTTACGAAAGCGACAACACTGTTGTAAGCCAAAGATTGGTGGAGAAACTCATGTTACCAACAAGCTTTCACTCGAATCAAGCAAGGATCAAATTCAGTACGGCACAATGTGTGAAAGAAGTATTATGTGATATTGCTTCCATGAACTTTTGTCATCTTCTTTTGAGATTGGCATGGCTTCATTTTAAAACGCTCAATCTTGGTAAAGGTTCCCTTTATTTGAGGGATGAGGGACATGAAATGAAGTTGAAATTTATGACACCAACACAAGCCAGTAAGGATCAACATAGGCTGAAGGAAAAAATAGAAAAAGAAGCAATACAAAAGGAAGAAATATAAATTATGGAAGGAATGGTAATTAAAGAAAAAGAAAAGGAAGAAAAGATAAAGATGGTGGAAAAGGTAGTAGAGAAACAAGGTGTTTAATCAAAGGCCTCCCATGTTTAGTTGCATTCGTTTACGAAAACGACAACACTGTTGTAAGCCAAAGATTAGTGGAGAAACTCAAGTTACCAACAACCATTCACTCGAATCAACCAAGGATCAAATTCAGTACGGGACACTGTGTGCAACAAGTATTATCTGATATTGCTCACACAAACTCTTGTCATCTTCTTTTGAGATTGGCATGGCTTCATTTTAAAACGCTCAATCTTGATAAAGGTCCCCTTTATTTGAGGCATGAGGGACATGAAATGAAGTTGAAATTTATGACACCAAGACAAGCTAGTAAGGATCAACATAGGCTGAAGGAGAAAATAGAAAAAGAAAGAATAGAAAAGGAAGAAATATAAACTGTGGAAGGAATGGAAATTGAAGAAAAAGAAAAGGAAGAAAAGATAAAGATGATGGAAAAGCTAGTAGAGAAACAAGGTGTTTAATCAAAGCCACCCATGTTTAGTTGCATTCGTTTACGAAAGCGACAACACTGTTGTAAGCCAAAGATCGGTGGAGAAACTCAAATTACCAACAAGCTTTCACTCGAATCAAGCAAGGATCAAATTCAGTACGGGACAATGTGTGAAAGAAGTATTATGTGATATTGCTCCCACGAACTCTTGTCATCTTCTTTTGAGATTGGCATGGCTTTATTTTAAAACGCTCAATCTTGATCAGGGTTCCCTTTATTTGAGGGATGAGGGACATGAAATGAAGTTGAAATTTATGACACCAACACAAGCCAGTAAGGATCAACATAGGTTCAAGGAGAAAATAGAAAAAGAAGGAATAGAAAAGGAAGAAATATAAACTGTGGAAAGAATGGAAATTAAAGAAGAAGAAAAGGAACAAAAGATAAAGATGATGGAAAAGGTAGTAGAGAAACAAGGTGTTTAATCAAAGACCACCCATGTTTAGTTGCATTCGTTTACGAAAGTGACAACACTATTGTAAGCCAAAGACTGGTGGAGAAACTCAAGTTACCAACAAGCTTTCACTCGAATCAAGCAAGGATCAAATTCAATACGGCACAATGTGTGAAAGAAGTATTATGTGATATTGCTCCCACGAACTCTTGTCATCTTCTTTTGAGATTGGCATGGCTTTATTTTAAAACGCTCAATCTTGATAAAGGTTCCCTTTATTTGAGGGATGAGGGACATGAAATGAAGTTGAAATTTATGACACCAACACAAGCCAGTAAGGATCAACATAGGCTGAAGGAAAAAATAGAAAAAGAAGCAATACAAAAGGAAGAAATATAAACTGTGGAAGGAATGGAAATTGAAGAAAAAGAAAAGGAAGAAAAGATAAAGATGATGGAAAAGCTAGTAGAGAAACAAGGTGTTTAATCAAAGCCACCCATGTTTAGTTGCATTCGTTTACGAAAGCGACAACACTGTTGTAAGCCAAAGATCGGTGGAGAAACTCAAATTACCAACAAGCTTTCACTCGAATCAAGCAAGGATCAAATTCAGTACGGGACAATGTGTGAAAGAAGTATTATGTGATATTGCTCCCACGAACTCTTGTCATCTTCTTTTGAGATTGGCATGGCTTTATTTTAAAACGCTCAATCTTGATCAAGGTTCCCTTTATTTGAGGGATGAGGGACATGAAATGAAGTTGAAATTTATGACACCAACACAAGCCAGTAAGGATCAACATTGGCTGAAGGAGAAAATAGAAAAAGAAGGAATAGAAAAGGAAGGAATATAAACTGTGGAAGGAATGGAAATTAAAGAAAAAGAAAAGGAAGAAAAGATAAAGATGGTGGAAAAGGTAGTAGAGAAACAAGGTGTTTAATCAAAGGCCTCCCATGTTTAGTTGCATTCGTTTACGAAAGCGACAACACTGTTGAAAGCCAAAGATTGGTGGAGAAACTCAAGTTACCAACAAGCTTTCACTCGAATCAAGCAAGGATCAAATTCAGTACGGCACAATGTGTGAAAGAAGTATTATGTGATATTGCTTCCATGAACTTTTGTCATCTTCTTTTGAGATTGGCATGGCTTCATTTTAAAACGCTCAATCTTGGTAAAGGTTCCCTTTATTGGAGGGATGAGGGACATGAAATGAAGTTGAAATTTATGACACCAACACAAGCCAGTAAGGATCAACATAGGTTCAAGGAGAAAATAGAAAAAGAAGGAATAGAAAAGGAAGAAATATAAACTGTGGAAGGAATGGAAATTAAAGAAGAAGAAAAGGAAGAAAAGATAAAGATGATGGAAAAGGTAGTAGAGAAACAAGGTGTTTAATCAAAGGCCTCCCATGTTTAGTTGCATTCGTTTACGAAAGCGACAACACTGTTGAAAGCCAAAGATTGGTGGAGAAACTCAAGTTACCAACAAGCTTTCACTCGAATCAAGCAAGGATCAAATTCAGTACGGCACAATGTGTGAAAGAAGTATTACGTGATATTGCTTCCACGAACTCTTGTCATCTTCTTTTGAGATTGGCATGGCTTTATTTTAAAACGCTCAATCTTGATAAAGGTTCCCTTTATTTGAGGGATGAGGGACATGAAATGAAGTTGAAATTTATGACACCAACACAAGCCAGTAAGGATCAACATAGGCTGAAGGAAAAAATAGAAAAAGAAGCAATACAAAAGGAAGAAATATAAATTATGGAAGGAATGGTAATTAAAGAAAAAGAAAAGGAAGAAAAGATAAAGATGGTGGAAAAGGAAGTAGAGAAACAAGGTGTTTAATCAAAGGCCTCCCATGTTTAGTTGCATTCGTTTACGAAAACGACAACACTGTTGTAAGCCAAAGATTAGTGGAGAAACTCAAGTTACCAACAACCATTCACTCGAATCAACCAAGGATCAAATTCAGTACGGGACACTGTGTGCAATAAGTATTATCTGATATTGCTCACACAAACTCTTGTCATCTTCTTTTGAGATTGACATGGCTTCATTTTAAAACGCTCAATCTTGATAAAGGTCCCCTTTATTTGAGGCATGAGGGACATGAAATGAAGTGGAAATTTATGACACCAAGACAAGCTAGTAAGGATCAACATAGGCTGAAGGAGAAAATAGAAAAAGAAAGAATAGAAAAGGAAGAAATATAAACTGTGGAAGGAATGGAAATTGAAGAAAAAGAAAAGGAAGAAAAGATAAAGATGATGGAAAAGCTAGTAGAGAAACAAGGTGTTTAATCAAAGCCACCCATGTTTAGTTGCATTCGTTTACGAAAGCGACAACACTGTTGTAAGCCAAAGATCGGAGGAGAAACTCAAATTACCAACAAGCTTTCACTCGAATCAAGCAAGGATCAAATTCAGTACGGGACAATGTGTGAAAGAAGTATTATGTGATATTGCTCCCACGAACTCTTGTCATCTTCTTTTGAGATTGGCATGGCTTTATTTTAAAACGCTCAATCTTGATAAAGGTTCCCTTTATTTGAGGGATGAGGGACATGAAATGAAGTTGAAATTTATGACACCAACACAAGCCAGTAAGGATCAACATTGGCTGAAGGAGAAAATAGAAAAAGAAGGAATAGAAAAGGAAGGAATATAAACTGTGGAAGGAATGGAAATTAAAGAAAAAGAAAAGGAAGAAAAGATAAAGATGGTGGAAAAGGTAGTAGAGAAACAAGGTGTTTAATCAAAGGCCTCCCATGTTTAGTTGCATTCGTTTACGAAAGCGACAACACTGTTGAAAGCCAAAGATTGGTGGAGAAACTCAAGTTACCAACAAGCTTTCACTCGAATCAAGCAAGGATCAAATTCAGTACGGCACAATGTGTGAAAGAAGTATTATGTGATATTGCTTCCATGAACTGTTGTCTTCTTCTTTTGAGATTGGCATGGCTTCATTTTAAAACGCTCAATCTTGATCAAGGTTCCCTTTATTAGAGGCATGAGGGACATGAAATGAAGTTGAAATTTATGACACCAAGACAAGCCAGTAAGGATCAATATAGGCTGAAGGAGAAAATAGAAAAAGAAAGAATAGAAAAAGAAGAAATATAAATTGTGGAAGGAATGGAAACTGAAGAAAAAGAAAAAGGAAGAAAAGATAAAGATGATGGAAAAACTAGTAGAGAAACAAGGTGTTTAATCAAAGATCACCCATGTTTACTTGCATTCGTTTACGAAAGCGACAACACTGTTGTAAGTCAAAGATTGGTGGAGAAACTCATGTTACCAAAAAGCTTTCACTCGAATCAAGCAAGGATCAAATTCAGTACGGCACAATGTGTGAAAGAAGTATTATGTGATATTGCTTCCATGAACTTTTGTCATCTTCTTTTGAGATTGGCATGGCTTCATTTTAAAACGCTCAATCTTGATAAAGGTTCCCTTTATTTGAGGGATGAGGGACATGAAATGAAGTTGAAATTTATGACACCAACACAAGCCAGTAAGGATCAACATAGGTTCAAGGAGAAAATAGAAAAAGAAGGAATAGAAAAGGAAGAAATATAAACTGTGGAAGGAATGGAAATTAAAGAAGAAGAAAAGGAAGAAAAGATAAAGATGATGGAAAAGGTAGTAGAGAAACAAGGTGTTTAATCAAAGACCACCCATGTTTAGTTGCATTCGTTTACGAAAGTGACAACACTATTGTAAGCCAAAGACTGGTGGAGAAACTCAAGTTACCAACAAGCTTTCACTCGAATCAAGCAAGGATCAAATTCAGTACGGCACAATGTGTGAAAGAAGTATTATGTGATATTGCTCCCACAAACTCTTGTCATCTTCTTTTGAGATTGGCATGGCTTTATTTTAAAACGCTCAATCTTGATAAAGGTTCCCTTTATTTGAGGGATGAGGGACATGAAATAAAGTATAAATTTATGACACCAACACAAGCCAGTAAGGATCAACATAGGCTGAAGGAGAAAATAGAAAAAGAAGCAATACAAAAGGAAGAAATATAAATTATGGAAGGAATGGTAATTAAAGAAAAAGAAAAGGAAGAAAAGATAAAGATGGTGGAAAAGGTAGTAGAGAAACAAGGTGTTTAATCAAAGGCCTCCCATGTTTAGTTGCATTCGTTTACGAAAACGACAACACTGTTGTAAGCGAAAGATTAGTGGAGAAACTCAAGTTACCAACAACCATTCACTCAAATCAACCAAGGATCAAATTCAGTACGGGACACTGTGTGCAACAAGTATTATCTGATATTGCTCACACAAACTCTTGTCATCTTCTTTTGAGATTGGCATGGCTTCATTTTAAAACGCTCAATCTTGATAAAGGTCCCCTTTATTTGAGGCATGAGGGACATGAAATGAAGTTGAAATTTATGACACCAAGACAAGCTAGTAAGGATCAACATAGGCTGAAGGAGAAAATAGAAAAAGAAAGAATAGAAAAGGAAGAAATATAAACTATGGAAGGAATGGAAATTGAAGAGAAAGAAAAGGAAGAAAAGATAAAGATGATGGAAAAGCTAGTAGAGAAACAAGGTGTTTAATCAAAGCCACCCATGTTTAGTTGCATTCGTTTACGAAAGCGACAACACTGTTGTAAGCCAAAGATCGGTGGAGAAACTCAAATTACCAACAAGCTTTCACTCGAATCAAGCAAGGATCAAATTCGGTACGGGACAACGTGTGAAAGAAGTACTATGTGATATTGCTCCCACGAACTCTTGTCATCTTCTTTTGAGATTGGCATGGCTTTATTTTAAAACGCTCAATCTTGATCAAGGTTCCCTTTATTTGAGGGATGAGGGACATGAAATGAAGTTGAAATTTATGACACCAAGACAAGCTAGTAAGGATCAACATAGGCTGAAGGAGAAAATAGAAAAAGAAAGAATAGAAAAGGAAGAAATATAAACTGTGGAAGGAATGGAAATTGAAGAAAAAGAAAAGGAAGAAAAGATAAAGATGATGGAAAAGCTAGTAGAGAAACAAGGTGTTTAATCAAAGCCACCCATGTTTAGTTGCATTCGTTTACGAAAGCGACAACACTGTTGTAAGCCAAAGATCGGTGGAGAAACTCAAATTACCAACAAGCTTTCACTCGAATCAAGCAAGGATCAAATTCAGTACGGCACAATGTGTGAAAGAAGTATTATGTGATATTGCTCCCACAAACTCTTGTCATCTTCTTTTGAGATTGGCATGGCTTTATTTTAAAACGCTCAATCTTGATAAAGGTTCCCTTTATTTGAGGGATGAGGGACATGAAATGAAGTTGAAATTTATGACACCAACACAAGCCAGTAAGGATCAACATTGGCTGAAGGAGAAAATAGAAAAAGAAGGAATAGAAAAGGAAGGAATATAAACTGTGGAAGGAATGGAAATTAAAGAAAAAGAAAAGGAAGAAAAGATAAAGATGGTGGAAAAGGTAGTAGAGAAACAAGGTGTTTAATCAAAGGCCTCCCATGTTTAGTTGCATTCGTTTACGAAAACGACAACACTGTTGTAAGCCAAAGATTAGTGGAGAAACTCAAGTTACCAACAACCATTCACTCGAATCAACCAAGGATCAAATTCAGTACGGGACACTGTGTGCAACAAGTATTATCTGATATTGCTCACACAAACTCTTGTCATCTTCTTTTGAGATTGGCATGGCTTCATTTTAAAACGCTCAATCTTGATAAAGGTCCCCTTTATTTGAGGCATGAGGGACATGAAATGAAGTTGAAATTTATGACACCAAGACAAGCTAGTAAGGATCAACATAGGCTGAAGGAGAAAATAGAAAAAGAAAGAATAGAAAAGGAAGAAATATAAACTGTGGAAGGAATGGAAATTGAAGAAAAAGAAAAGGAAGAAAAGATAAAGATGATGGAAAAGCTAGTAGAGAAACAAGGTGTTTAATCAAAGCCACCCATGTTTAGTTGCATTCGTTTACGAAAGCGACAACACTGTTGTAAGCCAAAGATCGGTGGAGAAACTCAAATTACCAACAAGCTTTCACTCGAATCAAGCAAGGATCAAATTCAGTACGGGACAATGTGTGAAAGAAGTATTATGTGATATTGCTCCCACGAACTCTTGTCATCTTCTTTTGAGATTGGCATGGCTTTATTTTAAAACGCTCAATCTTGATCAAGGTTCCCTTTATTTGAGGGATGAGGGACATGAAATGAAGTTGAAATTTATGACACCAACACAAGCCAGTAAGGATCAACATAGGTTCAAGGAGAAAATAGAAAAAGAAGGAATAGAAAAGGAAGAAATATAAACTGTGGAAGGAATGGAAATTAAAGAAGAAGAAAAGGAACAAAAGATAAAGATGATGGAAAAGGTAGTAGAGAAACAAGGTGTTTAATCAAAGACCACCCATGTTTAGTTGCATTCGTTTACGAAAGTGACAACACTATTGTAAGCCAAAGACTGGTGGAGAAACTCAAGTTACCAACAAGCTTTCACTCGAATCAAGCAAGGATCAAATTCAATACGGCACAATGTGTGAAAGAAGTATTATGTGATATTGCTCCCACGAACTCTTGTCATCTTCTTTTGAGATTGGCATGGCTTTATTTTAAAACGCTCAATCTTGATAAAGGTTCCCTTTATTTGAGGGATGAGGGACATGAAATGAAGTTGAAATTTATGACACCAACACAAGCCAGTAAGGATCAACATAGGCTGAAGGAAAAAATAGAAAAAGAAGCAATACAAAAGGAAGAAATATAAATTATGGAAGGAATGGTAATTAAAGAAAAAGAAAAGGAAGAAAAGATAAAGATGGTGGAAAAGGTAGTAGAGAAACAAGGTGTTTAATCAAAGGCCTCCCATGTTTAGTTGCATTCGTTTACGAAAACGACAACACTGTTGTAAGCCAAAGATTAGTGGAGAAACTCAAGTTACCAACAACCATTCACTCGAATCAACCAAGGATCAAATTCAGTACGGGACACTGTGTGCAACAAGTATTATCTGATATTGCTCACACAAACTCTTGTCATCTTCTTTTGAGATTGGCATGGCTTCATTTTAAAACGCTCAATCTTGATAAAGGTCCCCTTTATTTGAGGCATGAGGGACATGAAATGAAGTTGAAATTTATGACACCAAGACAAGCTAGTAAGGATCAACATAGGCTGAAGGAGAAAACAGAAAAAGAAAGAATAGAAAAGGAAGAAATATAAACTGTGGAAGGAATGGAAATTGAAGAAAAAGAAAAGGAAGAAAAGATAAAGATGATGGAAAAGCTAGTAGAGAAACAAGGTGTTTAATCAAAGCCACCCATGTTTAGTTGCATTCGTTTACGAAAGCGACAACACTGTTGTAAGCCAAAGATCGGTGGAGAAACTCAAATTACCAACAAGCTTTCACTCGAATCAAGCAAGGATCAAATTCAGTACGGGACAATGTGTGAAAGAAGTATTATGTGATATTGCTCCCACGAACTCTTGTCATCTGCTTTTGAGATTGGCATGGCTTTATTTTAAAACGCTCAATCTTGATCAAGGTTCCCTTTATTTGAGGGATGAGGGACATGAAATGAAGTTGAAATTTATGACACCAACACAAGCCAGTAAGGATCAACATTGGCTGAAGGAGAAAATAGAAAAAGAAGGAATAGAAAAGGAAGGAATATAAACTGTGGAAGGAATGGAAATTAAAGAAAAAGAAAAGGAAGAAAAGATAAAGATGGTGGAAAAGGTAGTAGAGAAACAAGGTGTTTAATCAAAGGCCTCCCATGTTTAGTTGCATTCGTTTACGAAAGCGACAACACTGTTGAAAGCCAAAGATTGGTGGAGAAACTCAAGTTACCAACAAGCTTTCACTCGAATCAAGCAAGGATCAAATTCAGTACAGCACAATGTGTGAAAGAAGTATTATGTGATATTGCTTCCATGAACTTTTGTCATCTTCTTTTGAGATTGGCATGGCTTCATTTTAAAACGCTCAATCTTGGTAAAGGTTCCCTTTAATGGAGGGATGAGGGACATGAAATGAAGTTGAAATTTATGACACCAACACAAGCCAGTAAGGATCAACATAGGTTCAAGGAGAAAATAGAAAAAGAAGGAATAGAAAAGGAAGAAATATAAACTGTGGAAGGAATGGAAATTAAAGAAGAAGAAAAGGAAGAAAAGATAAAGATGATGGAAAAGGTAGTAGAGAAACAAGGTGTTTAATCAAAGGCCTCCCATGTTTAGTTGCATTCGTTTACGAAAGTGACAACACTGTTGAAAGCCAAAGATTGGTGGAGAAACTCAAGTTACCAACAAGCTTTCACTCGAATCAAGCAAGGATCAAATTCAGTACGGCACAATGTGTGAAAGAAGTATTACGTGATATTGCTTCCACGAACTCTTGTCATCTTCTTTTGAGATTGGCATGGCTTTATTTTAAAACGCTCAATCTTGATAAAGGTTCCCTTTATTTGAGGGATGAGGGACATGAAATGAAGTTGAAATTTATGACACCAACACAAGCCAGTAAGGATCAACATAGGCTGAAGGAAAAAATAGAAAAAGAAGCAATACAAAAGGAAGAAATATAAATTATGGAAGGAATGGTAATTAAAGAAAAAGAAAAGGAAGAAAAGATAAAGATGGTGGAAAAGGAAGTAGAGAAACAAGGTGTTTAATCAAAGGCCTCCCATGTTTAGTTGCATTCGTTTACGAAAACGACAACACTGTTGTAAGCCAAAGATTAGTGGAGAAACTCAAGTTACCAACAACCATTCACTCGAATCAACCAAGGATCAAATTCAGTACGGGACACTGTGTGCAATAAGTATTATCTGATATTGCTCACACAAACTCTTGTCATCTTCTTTTGAGATTGACATGGCTTCATTTTAAAACGCTCAATCTTGATAAAGGTCCCCTTTATTTGAGGCATGAGGGACATGAAATGAAGTGGAAATTTATGACACCAAGACAAGCTAGTAAGGATCAACATAGGCTGAAGGAGAAAATAGAAAAAGAAAGAATAGAAAAGGAAGAAATATAAACTGTGGAAGGAATGGAAATTGAAGAAAAAGAAAAGGAAGAAAAGATAAAAATGATGGAAAAGCTAGTAGAGAAACAAGGTGTTTAATCAAAGCCACCCATGTTTAGTTGCATTCGTTTACGAAAGCGACAACACTGTTGTAAGCCAAAGATCGGAGGAGAAACTCAAATTACCAACAAGCTTTCACTCGAATCAAGCAAGGATCAAATTCAGTACGGGACAATGTGTGAAAGAAGTATTATGTGATATTGCTCCCACGAACTCTTGTCATCTTCTTTTGAGATTGGCATGGCTTTATTTTAAAACGCTCAATCTTGATAAAGGTTCCCTTTATTTGAGGGATGAGGGACATGAAATGAAGTTGAAATTTATGACACCAACACAAGCCAGTAAGGATCAACATTGGCTGAAGGAGAAAATAGAAAAAGAAGGAATAGAAAAGGAAGGAATATAAACTGTGGAAGGAATGGAAATTAAAGAAAAAGAAAAGGAAGAAAAGATAAAGATGGTGGAAAAGGTAGTAGAGAAACAAGGTGTTTAATCAAAGGCCTCCCATGTTTAGTTGCATTCGTTTACGAAAGCGACAACACTGTTGAAAGCCAAAGATTGGTGGAGAAACTCAAGTTACCAACAAGCTTTCACTCGAATCAAGCAAGGATCAAATTCAGTACGGCACAATGTGTGAAAGAAGTATTATGTGATATTGCTTCCATGAACTGTTGTCTTCTTCTTTTGAGATTGGCATGGCTTCATTTTAAAACGCTCAATCTTGATCAAGGTTCCCTTTATTAGAGGCATGAGGGACATGAAATGAAGTTGAAATTTATGACACCAAGACAAGCCAGTAAGGATCAATATAGGCTGAAGGAGAAAATAGAAAAAGAAAGAATAGAAAAAGAAGAAATATAAATTGTGGAAGGAATGGAAACTGAAGAAAAAGAAAAAGGAAGAAAAGATAAAGATGATGGAAAAACTAGTAGAGAAACAAGGTGTTTAATCAAAGATCACCCATGTTTACTTGCATTCGTTTACGAAAGCGACAACACTGTTGTAAGTCAAAGATTGGTGGAGAAACTCATGTTACCAAAAAGCTTTCACTCGAATCAAGCAAGGATCAAATTCAGTACGGCACAATGTGTGAAAGAAGTATTATGTGATATTGCTTCCATGAACTTTTGTCATCTTCTTTTGAGATTGGCATGGCTTCATTTTAAAACGCTCAATCTTGATAAAGGTTCCCTTTATTTGAGGGATGAGGGACATGAAATGAAGTTGAAATTTATGACACCAACACAAGCCAGTAAGGATCAACATAGGTTCAAGGAGAAAATAGAAAAAGAAGGAATAGAAAAGGAAGAAATATAAACTGTGGAAGGAATGGAAATTAAAGAAGAAGAAAAGGAAGAAAAGATAAAGATGATGGAAAAGGTAGTAGAGAAACAAGGTGTTTAATCAAAGACCACCCATGTTTAGTTGCATTCGTTTACGAAAGTGACAACACTATTGTAAGCCAAAGACTGGTGGAGAAACTCAAGTTACCAACAAGCTTTCACTCGAATCAAGCAAGGATCAAATTCAGTATGGCACAATGTGTGAAAGAAGTATTATGTGATATTGCTCCCACAAACTCTTGTCTTCTTCTTTTGAGATTGGCATGGCTTTATTTTAAAACGCTCAATCTTGATAAAGGTTCCCTTTATTTGAGGGATGAGGGACATGAAATAAAGTATAAATTTATGACACCAACACAAGCCAGTAAGGATCAACATAGGCTGAAGGAGAAAATAGAAAAAGAAGCAATACAAAAGGAAGAAATATAAATTATGGAAGGAATGGTAATTAAAGAAAAAGAAAAGGAAGAAAAGATAAAGATGGTGGAAAAGGTAGTAGAGAAACAAGGTGTTTAATCAAAGGCCTCCCATGTTTAGTTGCATTCGTTTACGAAAACGACAACACTGTTGTAAGCGAAAGATTAGTGGAGAAACTCAAGTTACCAACAACCATTCACTCGAATCAACCAAGGATCAAATTCAGTACGGGACACTGTGTGCAACAAGTATTATCTGATATTGCTCACACAAACTCTTGTCATCTTCTTTTGAGATTGGCATGGCTTCATTTTAAAACGCTCAATCTTGATAAAGGTCCCCTTTATTTGAGGCATGAGGGACATGAAATGAAGTTGAAATTTATGACACCAAGACAAGCTAGTAAGGATCAACATAGGCTGAAGGAGAAAATAGAAAAAGAAAGAATAGAAAAGGAAGAAATATAAACTATGGAAGGAATGGAAATTGAAGAAAAAGAAAAGGAAGAAAAGATAAAGATGATGGAAAAGCTAGTAGAGAAACAAGGTGTTTAATCAAAGCCACCCATGTTTAGTTGCATTCGTTTACGAAAGCGACAACACTGTTGTAAGCCAAAGATCGGTGGAGAAACTCAAATTACCAACAAGCTTTCACTCGAATCAAGCAAGGATCAAATTCAGTACGGGACAATGTGTGAAAGAAGTACTATGTGATATTGCTCCCACGAACACTTGTCATCTTCTTTTGAGATTGGCATGGCTTTATTTTAAAACGCTCAATCTTGATAAAGGTTCCCTTTATTTGAGGGATGAGGGACATGAAATGAAGTTGAAATTTATGACACCAACACAAGCCAGTAAGGATCAACATTGGCTGAAGGAGAAAATAGAAAAAGAAGGAATAGAAAAGGAAGGAATATAAACTGTGGAAGGAATGGAAATTAAAGAAAAAGAAAAGGAAGAAAAGATAAAGATGGTGGAAAAGGTAGTAGAGAAACAAGGTGTTTAATCAAAGGCCTCCCATGTTTAGTTGCATTCGTTTACGAAAGCGACAACACTGTTGAAAGCCAAAGATTGGTGGAGAAACTCAAGTTACCAACAAGCTTTCACTCGAATCAAGCAAGGATCAAATTCAGTACGGCACAATGTGTGAAAGAAGTATTATGTGATATTGCTTCCATGAACTCTTGTCATCTTCTTTTGAGATTGGCATGGCTTCATTTTAAAACGCTCAATCTTGATCAAGGTTCCCTTTATTAGAGGCATGAGGGACATGAAATGAAGTTGAAATTTATGACACCAAGACAAGCCAGTAAGGATCAATATAGGCTGAAGGAGAAAATAGAAAAAGAAAGAATAGAAAAAGAAGAAATATAAATTGTGGAAGGAATGGAAACTGAAGAAAAAGAGAAAGGAAGAAAAGATAAAGATGATGGAAAAGCTAGTAGAGAAACAAGGTGTTTAATCAAAGATCACCCATGTTTACTTGCATTTGTTTACGAAAGCGACAACACTGTTGTAAGCCAAAGATTGGTGGAGAAACTCATGTTACCAACAACCATTCACTCGAATCAACCAAGGATCAAATTCAGTACGGGACACTGTGTGCAACAAGTATTATCTGATATTGCTCACACAAACTCTTGTCATCTTCTTTTGAGATTGGCATGGCTTCATTTTAAAACGCTCAATCTTGATAAAGGTCCCCTTTATTTGAGGCATGAGGGACATGAAATGAAGTTGAAATTTATGACACCAAGACAAGCTAGTAAGGATCAACATAGGCTGAAGGAGAAAATAGAAAAAGAAAGAATAGAAAAAGAAGAAATATAAATTGTGGAAGGAATAGAAACTGAAGAAAAAGAGAAAGGAAGAAAAGATAAAGATGATGGAAAAGCTAGTAGAGAAACAAGGTGTTTAATCAAAGATCACCCATGTTTACTTGCATTTGTTTACGAAAGCGACAACACTGTTGTAAGCCAAAGATTGGTGGAGAAACTCATGTTACCAACAAGCTTTCACTCGAATCAAGCAAGGATCAAATTCAGTACGGCACAATGTGTGAAAGAAGTATTATGTGATATTGCTTCCATGAACTTTTGTCATCTTCTTTTGAGATTGGCATGGCTTCATTTTAAAACGCTCAATCTTGGTAAAGGTTCCCTTTATTTGAGGGATGAGGGACATGAAATGAAGTTGAAATTTATGACACCAACACAAGCCAGTAAGGATCAACATAGGTTCAAGGAGAAAATAGAAAAAGAAGGAATAGAAAAGGAAGAAATATAAACTGTGGAAGGAATGGAAATTAAAGAAGAAGAAAAGGAAGAAAAGATAAAGATGATGGAAAAGGTAGTAGAGAAACAAGGTGTTTAATCAAAGACCACCCATGTTTAGTTGCATTCGTTTACGAAAGTGACAACACTATTGTAAGCCAAAGACTGGTGGAGAAACTCAAGTTACCAACAAGCTTTCACTCGAATCAAGCAAGGATCAAATTCAGTACGGCACAATGTGTGAAAGAAGTATTATGTGATATTGCTCCCACAAACTCTTGTCTTCTTCTTTTGAGATTGGCATGGCTTTATTTTAAAACGCTCAATCTTGATAAAGGTTCCCTTTATTTGAGGGATGAGGGACATGAAATAAAGTATAAATTTATGACACCAACACAAGCCAGTAAGGATCAACATAGGCTGAAGGAGAAAATAGAAAAAGAAGCAATACAAAAGGAAGAAATATAAATTATGGAAGGAATGGTAATTAAAGAAAAAGAAAAGGAAGAAAAGATAAAGATGGTGGAAAAGGTAGTAGAGAAACAAGGTGTTTAATCAAAGGCCTCCCATGTTTAGTTGCATTCGTTTACGAAAACGACAACACTGTTGTAAGCGAAAGATTAGTGGAGAAACTCAAGTTACCGACAACCATTCACTCGAATCAACCAAGGATCAAATTCAGTACGGGACACTGTGTGCAACAAGTATTATCTGATATTGCTCACACAAACTCTTGTCATCTTCTTTTGAGATTGGCATGGCTTCATTTTAAAACGCTCAATCTTGATAAAGGTCCCCTTTATTTGAGGCATGAGGGACATGAAATGAAGTTGAAATTTATGACACCAAGACAAGCTAGTAAGGATCAACATAGGCTGAAGGAGAAAATAGAAAAAGAAAGAATAGAAAAGGAAGAAATATAAACTATGGAAGGAATGGAAATTGAAGAAAAAGAAAAGGAAGAAAAGATAAAGATGATGGAAAAGCTAGTAGAGAAACAAGGTGTTTAATCAAAGCCACCCATGTTTAGTTGCATTCGTTTACGAAAGCGACAACACTGTTGTAAGCCAAAGATCGGTGGAGAAACTCAAATTACCAACAAGCTTTCACTCGAATCAAGCAAGGATCAAATTCAGTACGGGACAATGTGTGAAAGAAGTACTATGTGATATTGCTCCCACGAACACTTGTCATCTTCTTTTGAGATTGGCATGGCTTTATTTTAAAACGCTCAATCTTGATAAAGGTTCCCTTTATTTGAGGGATGAGGGACATGAAATGAAGTTGAAATTTATGACACCAACACAAGCCAGTAAGGATCAACATTGGCTGAAGGAGAAAATAGAAAAAGAAGGAATAGAAAAGGAAGGAATATAAACTGTGGAAGGAATGGAAATTAAAGAAAAAGAAAAGGAAGAAAAGATAAAGATGGTGGAAAAGGTAGTAGAGAAACAAGGTGTTTAATCAAAGGCCTCCCATGTTTAGTTGCATTCGTTTACGAAAGCGACAACACTGTTGAAAGCCAAAGATTGGTGGAGAAACTCAAGTTACCAACAAGCTTTCACTCGAATCAAGCAAGGATCAAATTCAGTACGGCACAATGTGTGAAAGAAGTATTATGTGATATTGCTTCCATGAACTCTTGTCATCTTCTTTTGAGATTGGCATGGCTTCATTTTAAAACGCTCAATCTTGATCAAGGTTCCCTTTATTAGAGGCATGAGGGACATGAAATGAAGTTGAAATTTATGACACCAAGACAAGCCAGTAAGGATCAATATAGGCTGAAGGAGAAAATAGAAAAAGAAAGAATAGAAAAAGAAGAAATATAAATTGTGGAAGGAATGGAAACTGAAGAAAAAGAGAAAGGAAGAAAAGATAAAGATGATGGAAAAGCTAGTAGAGAAACAAGGTGTTTAATCAAAGATCACCCATGTTTACTTGCATTTGTTTACGAAAGCGACAACACTGTTGTAAGCCAAAGATTGGTGGAGAAACTCATGTTACCAACAACCATTCACTCGAATCAACCAAGGATCAAATTCAGTACGGGACACTGTGTGCAACAAGTATTATCTGATATTGCTCACACAAACTCTTGTCATCTTCTTTTGAGATTGGCATGGCTTCATTTTAAAACGCTCAATCTTGATAAAGGTCCCCTTTATTTGAGGCATGAGGGACATGAAATGAAGTTGAAATTTATGACACCAAGACAAGCTAGTAAGGATCAACATAGGCTGAAGGAGAAAATAGAAAAAGAAAGAATAGAAAAAGAAGAAATATAAATTGTGGAAGGAATAGAAACTGAAGAAAAAGAGAAAGGAAGAAAAGATAAAGATGATGGAAAAGCTAGTAGAGAAACAAGGTGTTTAATCAAAGATCACCCATGTTTACTTGCATTTGTTTACGAAAGCGACAACACTGTTGTAAGCCAAAGATTGGTGGAGAAACTCATGTTACCAACAAGCTTTCACTCGAATCAAGCAAGGATCAAATTCAGTACGGCACAATGTGTGAAAGAAGTATTATGTGATATTGCTTCCATGAACTTTTGTCATCTTCTTTTGAGATTGGCATGGCTTCATTTTAAAACGCTCAATCTTGGTAAAGGTTCCCTTTATTTGAGGGATGAGGGACATGAAATGAAGTTGAAATTTATGACACCAACACAAGCCAGTAAGGATCAACATAGGTTCAAGGAGAAAATAGAAAAAGAAGGAATAGAAAAGGAAGAAATATAAACTGTGGAAGGAATGGAAATTAAAGAAGAAGAAAAGGAACAAAAGATAAAGATGATGGAAAAGGTAGTAGAGAAACAAGGTGTTTAATCAAAGACCACCCATGTTTAGTTGCATTCGTTTACGAAAGTGACAACACTATTGTAAGCCAAAGACTGGTGGAGAAACTCAAGTTACCAACAAGCTTTCACTCGAATCAAGCAAGGATCAAATTCAATACGGCACAATGTGTGAAAGAAGTATTATGTGATATTGCTCCCACGAACTCTTGTCATCTTCTTTTGAGATTGGCATGGCTTTATTTTAAAACGCTCAATCTTGATAAAGGTTCCCTTTATTTGAGGGATGAGGGACATGAAATGAAGTTGAAATTTATGACACCAACACAAGCCAGTAAGGATCAACATAGGCTGAAGGAAAAAATAGAAAAAGAAGCAATACAAAAGGAAGAAATATAAATTATGGAAGGAATGGTAATTAAAGAAAAAGAAAAGGAAGAAAAGATAAAGATGGTGGAAAAGGTAGTAGAGAAACAAGGTGTTTAATCAAAGGCCTCCCATGTTTAGTTGCATTCGTTTACGAAAACGACAACACTGTTGTAAGCGAAAGATTAGTGGAGAAACTCAAGTTACCAACAACCATTCACTCGAATCAACCAAGGATCAAATTCAGTACGGGACACTGTGTGCAACAAGTATTATCTGATATTGCTCACACAAACTCTTGTCATCTTCTTTTGAGATTGGCATGGCTTCATTTTAAAACGCTCAATCTTGATAAAGGTCCCCTTTATTTGAGGCATGAGGGACATGAAATGAAGTTGAAATTTATGACACCAAGACAAGCTAGTAAGGATCAACATAGGCTGAAGGAGAAAATAGAAAAAGAAAGAATAGAAAAGGAAGAAATATAAACTGTGGAAGGAATGGAAATTGAAGAAAAAGAAAAGGAAGAAAAGATAAAGATGATGGAAAAGCTAGTAGAGAAACAAGGTGTTTAATCAAAGCCACCCATGTTTAGTTGCATTCGTTTACGAAAGCGACAACACTGTTGTAAGCCAAAGATCGGTGGAGAAACTCAAATTACCAACAAGCTTTCACTCGAATCAAGCAAGGATCAAATTCAGTACGGGACAATGTGTGAAAGAAGTATTATGTGATATTGCTCCCACGAACTCTTGTCATCTTCTTTTGAGATTGGCATGGCTTTATTTTAAAACGCTCAATCTTGATCAAGGTTCCCTTTATTTGAGGGATGAGGGACATGAAATGAAGTTGAAATTTATGACACCAACACAAGCCAGTAAGGATCAACATTGGCTGAAGGAGAAAATAGAAAAAGAAGGAATAGAAAAGGAAGGAATATAAACTGTGGAAGGAATGGAAATTAAAGAAAAAGAAAAGGAAGAAAAGATAAAGATGGTGGAAAAGGTAGTAGAGAAACAAGGTGTTTAATCAAAGGCCTCCCATGTTTAGTTGCATTCGTTTACGAAAGCGACAACACTGTTGAAAGCCAAAGATTGGTGGAGAAACTCAAGTTACCAACAAGCTTTCACTCGAATCAAGCAAGGATCAAATTCAGTACAGCACAATGTGTGAAAGAAGTATTATGTGATATTGCTTCCATGAACTTTTGTCATCTTCTTTTGAGATTGGCATGGCTTCATTTTAAAACGCTCAATCTTGGTAAAGGTTCCCTTTATTGGAGGGATGAGGGACATGAAATGAAGTTGAAATTTATGACACCAACACAAGCCAGTAAGGATCAACATAGGTTCAAGGAGAAAATAGAAAAAGAAGGAATAGAAAAGGAAGAAATATAAACTGTGGAAGGAATGGAAATTAAAGAAGAAGAAAAGGAAGAAAAGATAAAGATGATGGAAAAGGTAGTAGAGAAACAAGGTGTTTAATCAAAGGCCTCCCATGTTTAGTTGCATTCGTTTACGAAAGCGACAACACTGTTGAAAGCCAAAGATTGGTGGAGAAACTCAAGTTACCAACAAGCTTTCACTCGAATCAAGCAAGGATCAAATTCAGTACGGCACAATGTGTGAAAGAAGTATTACGTGATATTGCTTCCACGAACTCTTGTCATCTTCTTTTGAGATTGGCATGGCTTTATTTTAAAACGCTCAATCTTGATAAAGGTTCCCTTTATTTGAGGGATGAGGGACATGAAATGAAGTTGAAATTTATGACACCAACACAAGCCAGTAAGGATCAACATAGGCTGAAGGAAAAAATAGAAAAAGAAGCAATACAAAAGGAAGAAATATAAATTATGGAAGGAATGGTAATTAAAGAAAAAGAAAAGGAAGAAAAGATAAAGATGGTGGAAAAGGAAGTAGAGAAACAAGGTGTTTAATCAAAGGCCTCCCATGTTTAGTTGCATTCGTTTACGAAAACGACAACACTGTTGTAAGCCAAAGATTAGTGGAGAAACTCAAGTTACCAACAACCATTCACTCGAATCAACCAAGGATCAAATTCAGTACGGGACACTGTGTGCAATAAGTATTATCTGATATTGCTCACACAAACTCTTGTCATCTTCTTTTGAGATTGACATGGCTTCATTTTAAAACGCTCAATCTTGATAAAGGTCCCCTTTATTTGAGGCATGAGGGACATGAAATGAAGTGGAAATTTATGACACCAAGACAAGCTAGTAAGGATCAACATAGGCTGAAGGAGAAAATAGAAAAAGAAAGAATAGAAAAGGAAGAAATATAAACTGTGGAAGGAATGGAAATTGAAGAAAAAGAAAAGGAAGAAAAGATAAAGATGATGGAAAAGCTAGTAGAGAAACAAGGTGTTTAATCAAAGCCACCCATGTTTAGTTGCATTCGTTTACGAAAGCGACAACACTGTTGTAAGCCAAAGATCGGAGGAGAAACTCAAATTACCAACAAGCTTTCACTCGAATCAAGCAAGGATCAAATTCAGTACGGGACAATGTGTGAAAGAAGTATTATGTGATATTGCTCCCACGAACTCTTGTCATCTTCTTTTGAGATTGGCATGGCTTTATTTTAAAACGCTCAATCTTGATAAAGGTTCCCTTTATTTGAGGGATGAGGGACATGAAATGAAGTTGAAATTTATGACACCAACACAAGCCAGTAAGGATCAACATTGGCTGAAGGAGAAAATAGAAAAAGAAGGAATAGAAAAGGAAGGAATATAAACTGTGGAAGGAATGGAAATTAAAGAAAAAGAAAAGGAAGAAAAGATAAAGATGGTGGAAAAGGTAGTAGAGAAACAAGGTGTTTAATCAAAGGCCTCCCATGTTTAGTTGCATTCGTTTACGAAAGCGACAACACTGTTGAAAGCCAAAGATTGGTGGAGAAACTCAAGTTACCAACAAGCTTTCACTCGAATCAAGCAAGGATCAAATTCAGTACGGCACAATGTGTGAAAGAAGTATTATGTGATATTGCTTCCATGAACTGTTGTCTTCTTCTTTTGAGATTGGCATGGCTTCATTTTAAAATGCTCAATCTTGATCAAGGTTCCCTTTATTAGAGGCATGAGGGACATGAAATGAAGTTGAAATTTATGACACCAAGACAAGCCAGTAAGGATCAATATAGGCTGAAGGAGAAAATAGAAAAAGAAAGAATAGAAAAAGAAGAAATATAAATTGTGGAAGGAATGGAAACTGAAGAAAAAGAAAAAGGAAGAAAAGATAAAGATGATGGAAAAACTAGTAGAGAAACAAGGTGTTTAATCAAAGATCACCCATGTTTACTTGCATTCGTTTACGAAAGCGACAACACTGTTGTAAGTCAAAGATTGGTGGAGAAACTCATGTTACCAAAAAGCTTTCACTCGAATCAAGCAAGGATCAAATTCAGTACGGCACAATGTGTGAAAGAAGTATTATGTGATATTGCTTCCATGAACTTTTGTCATCTTCTTTTGAGATTGGCATGGCTTCATTTTAAAACGCTCAATCTTGATAAAGGTTCCCTTTATTTGAGGGATGAGGGACATGAAATGAAGTTGAAATTTATGACACCAACACAAGCCAGTAAGGATCAACATAGGTTCAAGGAGAAAATAGAAAAAGAAGGAATAGAAAAGGAAGAAATATAAACTGTGGAAGGAATGGAAATTAAAGAAGAAGAAAAGGAAGAAAAGATAAAGATGATGGAAAAGGTAGTAGAGAAACAAGGTGTTTAATCAAAGACCACCCATGTTTAGTTGCATTCGTTTACGAAAGTGACAACACTATTGTAAGCCAAAGACTGGTGGAGAAACTCAAGTTACCAACAAGCTTTCACTCGAATCAAGCAAGGATCAAATTCAGTACGGCACAATGTGTGAAAGAAGTATTATGTGATATTGCTCCCACAAACTCTTGTCTTCTTCTTTTGAGATTGGCATGGCTTTATTTTAAAACGCTCAATCTTGATAAAGGTTCCCTTTATTTGAGGGATGAGGGACATGAAATAAAGTTTAAATTTATGACACCAACACAAGCCAGTAAGGATCAACATAGGCTGAAGGAGAAAATAGAAAAAGAAGCAATACAAAAGGAAGAAATATAAATTATGGAAGGAATGGTAATTAAAGAAAAAGAAAAGGAAGAAAAGATAAAGATGGTGGAAAAGGTAGTAGAGAAACAAGGTGTTTAATCAAAGGCCTCCCATGTTTAGTTGCATTCGTTTACGAAAACGACAACACTGTTGTAAGCGAAAGATTAGTGGAGAAACTCAAGTTACCAACAACCATTCACTCGAATCAACCAAGGATCAAATTCAGTACGGGACACTGTGTGCAACAAGTATTATCTGATATTGCTCACACAAACTCTTGTCATCTTCTTTTGAGATTGGCATGGCTTCATTTTAAAACGCTCAATCTTGATAAAGGTCCCCTTTATTTGAGGCATGAGGGACATGAAATGAAGTTGAAATTTATGACACCAAGACAAGCTAGTAAGGATCAACATAGGCTGAAGGAGAAAATAGAAAAAGAAAGAATAGAAAAGGAAGAAATATAAACTATGGAAGGAATGGAAATTGAAGAAAAAGAAAAGGAAGAAAAGATAAAGATGATGGAAAAGCTAGTAGAGAAACAAGGTGTTTAATCAAAGCCACCCATGTTTAGTTGCATTCGTTTACGAAAGCGACAACACTGTTGTAAGCCAAAGATCGGTGGAGAAACTCAAATTACCAACAAGCTTTCACTCGAATCAAGCAAGGATCAAATTCAGTACGGGACAATGTGTGAAAGAAGTACTATGTGATATTGCTCCCACGAACACTTGTCATCTTCTTTTGAGATTGGCATGGCTTTATTTTAAAACGCTCAATCTTGATAAAGGTTCCCTTTATTTGAGGGATGAGGGACATGAAATGAAGTTGAAATTTATGACACCAACACAAGCCAGTAAGGATCAACATTGGCTGAAGGAGAAAATAGAAAAAGAAGGAATAGAAAAGGAAGGAATATAAACTGTGGAAGGAATGGAAATTAAAGAAAGAGAAAAGGAAGAAAAGATAAAGATGGTGGAAAAGGTAGTAGAGAAACAAGGTGTTTAATCAAAGGCCTCCCATGTTTAGTTGCATTCGTTTACGAAAGCGACAACACTGTTGAAAGCCAAAGATTGGTGGAGAAACTCAAGTTACCAACAAGCTTTCACTCGAATCAAGCAAGGATCAAATTCAGTACGGCACAATGTGTGAAAGAAGTATTATGTGATATTGCTTCCATGAACTCTTGTCATCTTCTTTTGAGATTGGCATGGCTTCATTTTAAAACGCTCAATCTTGATCAAGGTTCCCTTTATTAGAGGCATGAGGGACATGAAATGAAGTTGAAATTTATGACACCAAGACAAGCCAGTAAGGATCAATATAGGCTGAAGGAGAAAATAGAAAAAGAAAGAATAGAAAAAGAAGAAATATAAATTGTGGAAGGAATGGAAACTGAAGAAAAAGAGAAAGGAAGAAAAGATAAAGATGATGGAAAAGCTAGTAGAGAAACAAGGTGTTTAATCAAAGATCACCCATGTTTACTTGCATTTGTTTACGAAAGCGACAACACTGTTGTAAGCCAAAGATTGGTGGAGAAACTCATGTTACCAACAACCATTCACTCGAATCAACCAAGGATCAAATTCAGTACGGGACACTGTGTGCAACAAGTATTATCTGATATTGCTCACACAAACTCTTGTCATCTTCTTTTGAGATTGGCATGGCTTCATTTTAAAACGCTCAATCTTGATAAAGGTCCCCTTTATTTGAGGCATGAGGGACATGAAATGAAGTTGAAATTTATGACACCAAGACAAGCTAGTAAGGATCAACATAGGCTGAAGGAGAAAATAGAAAAAGAAAGAATAGAAAAGGAAGAAATATAAACTGTGGAAGGAATGGAAATTGAAGAAAAGAAAAGGAAGAAAAGATAAAGATGATGGAAAAGCTAGTAGAGAAACAAGGTGTTTAATCAAAGCCACCCATGTTTAGTTGCATTCGTTTACGAAAGCGACAACACTGTTGTAAGCCAAAGATCGGTGGAGAAACTCAAATTACCAACAAGCTTTCACTCGAATCAAGCAAGGATCAAATTCAGTACGGGACAATGTGTGAAAGAAGTATTATGTGATATTGCTCCCACGAACTCTTGTCATCTTCTTTTGAGATTGGCATGGCTTTATTTTAAAACGCTCAATCTTGATAAAGGTTCCCTTTATTTGAGGGATGAGGGACATGAAATGAAGTTGAAATTTATGACACCAACACAAGCCAGTAAGGATCAACATTGGCTGAAGGAGAAAATAGAAAAAGAAGGAATAGAAAAGGAAGGAATATAAACTGTGGAAGGAATGGAAATTAAAGAAAAAGAAAAGGAAGAAAAGATAAAGATGGTGGAAAAGGTAGTAGAGAAACAAGGTGTTTAATCAAAGGCCTCCCATGTTTAGTTGCATTCGTTTACGAAAGCGACAACACTGTTGAAAGCCAAAGATTGGTGGAGAAACTCAAGTTACCAACAAGCTTTCACTCGAATCAAGCAAGGATCAAATTCAGTACGGCACAATGTGTGAAGGAAGTATTATGTGATATTGCTTCCATGAACTTTTGTCATCTTCTTTTGAGATTGGCATGGCTTCATTTTAAAACGCTCAATCTTGGTAAAGGTTCCCTTTATTGGAGGGATGAGGGACATGAAATGAAGTTGAAATTTATGACACCAACACAAGCCAGTAAGGATCAACATAGGTTCAAGGAGAAAATAGAAAAAGAAGGAATAGAAAAGGAAGAAATATAAACTGTGGAAGGAATGGAAATTAAAGAAGAAGAAAAGGAAGAAAAGATAAAGATGATGGAAAAGGTAGTAGAGAAACAAGGTGTTTAATCAAAGGCCTCCCATGTTTAGTTGCATTCGTTTACGAAAGCGACAACACTGTTGAAAGCCAAAGATTGGTGGAGAAACTCAAGTTACCAACAAGCTTTCACTCGAATCAAGCAAGGATCAAATTCAATACGGCACAATGTGTGAAAGAAGTATTACGTGATATTGCTTCCACGAACTCTTGTCATCTTCTTTTGAGATTGGCATGGCTTTATTTTAAAACGCTCAATCTTGATAAAGGTTCCCTTTATTTGAGGGATGAGGGACATGAAATGAAGTTGAAATTTATGACACCAACACAAGCCAGTAAGGATCAACATAGGCTGAAGGAAAAAATAGAAAAAGAAGCAATACAAAAGGAAGAAATATAAATTATGGAAGGAATGGTAATTAAAGAAAAAGAAAAGGAAGAAAAGATAAAGATGGTGGAAAAGGTAGTAGAGAAACAAGGTGTTTAATCAAAGGCCTCCCATGTTTAGTTGCATTCGTTTACGAAAACGACAACACTGTTGTAAGCCAAAGATTAGTGGAGAAACTCAAGTTACCAACAACCATTCACTCGAATCAACCAAGGATCAAATTCAGTACGGGACACTGTGTGCAATAAGTATTATCTGATATTGCTCACACAAACTCTTGTCATCTTCTTTTGAGATTGGCATGGCTTCATTTTAAAACGCTCAATCTTGATAAAGGTCCCCTTTATTTGAGGCATGAGGGACATGAAATGAAGTGGAAATTTATGACACCAAGACAAGCTAGTAAGGATCAACATAGGGTGAAGGAGAAAATAGAAAAAGAAAGAATAGAAAAGGAAGAAATATAAACTGTGGAAGGAATGGAAATTGAAGAAAAAGAAAAGGAAGAAAAGATAAAGATGATGGAAAAGCTAGTAGAGAAACAAGGTGTTTAATCAAAGCCACCCATGTTTAGTTGCATTCGTTTACGAAAGCGACAACACTGTTGTAAGCCAAAGATCGGTGGAGAAACTCAAATTACCAACAAGCTTTCACTCGAATCAAGCAAGGATCAAATTCAGTACGGGACAATGTGTGAAAGAAGTATTATGTGATATTGCTCCCACGAACTCTTGTCATCTTCTTTTGAGATTGGCATGGCTTTATTTTAAAACGCTCAATCTTGATAAAGGTTCCCTTTATTTGAGGGATGAGGGACATGAAATGAAGTTGAAATTTATGACACCAACACAAGCCAGTAAGGATCAACATTGGCTGAAGGAGAAAATAGAAAAAGAAGGAATAGAAAAGGAAGGAATATAAACTGTGGAAGGAATGGAAATTAAAGAAAAAGAAAAGGAAGAAAAGATAAAGATGGTGGAAAAGGTAGTAGAGAAACGAGGTGTTTAATCAAAGGCCTCCCATGTTTAGTTGCATTCGTTTACGAAAGCGACAACACTGTTGAAAGCCAAAGATTGGTGGAGAAACTCAAGTTACCAACAAGCTTTCACTCGAATCAAGCAAGGATCAAATTCAGTACGGCACAATGTGTGAAAGAAGTATTATGTGATATTGCTTCCATGAACTGTTGTCTTCTTCTTTTGAGATTGGCATGGCTTCATTTTAAAACGCTCAATCTTGATCAAGGTTCCCTTTATTAGAGGCATGAGGGACATGAAATGAAGTTGAAATTTATGACACCAAGACAAGCCAGTAAGGATCAATATAGGCTGAAGGAGAAAATAGAAAAAGAAAGAATAGAAAAAGAAGAAATATAAATTGTGGAAGGAATGGAAACTGAAGAAAAAGAAAAAGGAAGAAAAGATAAAGATGATGGAAAAACTAGTAGAGAAACAAGGTTTTTAATCAAAGATCACGCATGTTTACTTGCATTCGTTTACGAAAGCGACAACACTGTTTTAAGTCAAAGATTGGTGGAGAAACTCATGTTACCAACAAGCTTTCACTCGAATCAAGCAAGGATCAAATTCAGTACGGCACAATGTGTGAAAGAAGTATTATGTGATATTGCTTCCATGAACTTTTGTCATCTTCTTTTGAGATTGGCATGGCTTCATTTTAAAACGCTCAATCTTGATAAAGGTTCCCTTTATTTGAGGGATGAGGGACAGGAAATGAAGTTGAAATTTATGACACCAACACAAGCCAGTAAGGATCAACATAGGTTCAAGGAGAAAATAGAAAAAGAAGGAATAGAAAAGGAAGAAATATAAACTGTGGAAGGAATGGAAATTAAAGAAGAAGAAAAGGAAGAAAAGATAAAGATGATGGAAAAGGTAGTAGAGAAACAAGGTGTTTAATCAAAGACCACCCATGTTTAGTTGCATTCGTTTACGAAAGTGACAACACTATTGTAAGCCAAAGACTGGTGGAGAAACTCAAGTTACCAACAAGCTTTCACTCGAATCAAGCAAGGATCAAATTCAGTACGGCACAATGTGTGAAAGAAGTATTATGTGATATTGCTCCCACAAACTCTTGTCATCTTCTTTTGAGATTGGCATGGCTTTATTTTAAAACGCTCAATCTTGATAAAGGTTCCCTTTATTTGAGGGATGAGGGACATGAAATGAAGTTGAAATTTATGACACCAACACAAGCCAGTAAGGATCAACATAGGCTGAAGGAAAAAATAGAAAAAGAAGCAATACAAAAGGAAGAAATATAAATTATGGAAGGAATGGTAATTAAAGAAAAAGAAAAGGAAGAAAAGATAAAGATGGTGGAAAAGGTAGTAGAGAAACAAGGTGTTTAATCAAAGGCCTCCCATGTTTAGTTGCATTCGTTTACGAAAACGACAACACTGTTGTAAGCCAAAGATTAGTGGAGAAACTCAAGTTACCAACAACCATTCACTCGAATCAACCAAGGATCAAATTCAGTACGGGACACTGTATGCAAGAAGTATTATCTGATATTGCTCACACAAACTCTTGTCATCTTCTTTTGAGATTGGCATGGCTTCATTTTAAAACGCTCAATCTTGATAAAGGTCCCCTTTATTTGAGGCATGAGGGACATGAAATGAAGTTGAAATATATGACACCAAGACAAGCTAGTAAGGATCAACATAGGCTGAAGGAGAAAATAGAAAAAGAAAGAATAGAAAAGGAAGAAATATAGACTGTGGAAGGAATGGAAATTGAAGAAAAAGAAAAGGAAGAAAAGATAAAGATGATGGAAAAGCTAGTAGAGAAACAAGGTGTTTAATCAAAGCCACCCATGTTTAGTTGCATTCGTTTACGAAAGCGACAACACTGTTGTAAGCCAAAGATCGGTGGAGAAACTCAAATTACCAACAAGCTTTCACTCGAATCAAGCAAGGATCAAATTCATTACGGCACAATGTGTGAAAGAAGTATTATGTGATATTGCTCCCACGAACTCTTGTCATCTTCTTTTGAGATTGGCATGGCTTTATTTTAAAACGCTCAATCTTGATAAAGGTTCCCTTTATTTGAGGGATGAAGAACATGAAATGAAGTTGAAATTTATGACACCAACACAAGCCAGTAAGGATCAACATAGGCTGAAGGAGAAAATAGAAAAAGAAGGAATAGAAAAGGAAGGAATATAAACTGTGGAAGGAATGGAAATTAAAGAAAAAGAAAAGGAAGAAAAGATAAAGATGATGGAAAAGCTAGTAGAGAAACAAGGTGTTTAATCAAAGCCACCCATGTTTAGTTGCATTCGTTTACGAAAGCGACAACACTGTTGTAAGCCAAAGATCGGTGGAGAAACTCAACTTACCAACAAGCTTTCACTCGAATCAAGCAAGGATCAAATTCAGTACGGGACAATATGTGAAAGAAGTATTATGTGATATTGCTCCCACGAACTCTTGTCATCTTCTTTTGAGATTGGCATGGCTTTATTTTAAAACGCCCAATCTTGATAAAGGTTCCCTTTATTTGAGGGATGAGGGACATGAAATGAAGTTGAAATGTATGACACTAACACAAGCCAGTAAGGATCAACATAGGCTGAAGGAGAAAATAGAAAAAGAAAGAATAGAAAAAGAAGAAATATAAACTGTGGAAGGAATGGAAACTGAAGAAAAAGAAAAGGAAGAAAAGATAAAGATGATGGAAAAGGTAGTAGAGAAACAAGGTGTTTAATCAAAGACCACCCACGTTTAGTTGCATTCGTTTACGAAAGTGACAACACTATTGTAAGCCAAAGACTGGTGGAGAAACTCAAGTTACCAACAAGCTTTCACTCGAATCAAGCAAGGATCAAATTCAGTACGACACAATGTGTGAAAGAGGTATTATGTGATATTGCTCCCACGAACTCTTGTCATCTTCTTTTGAGATTGGCATGGCTTTATTTTAAAACGCCCAATCTTGATAAAGGTTCCCTTTATTTGAGGGATGAGGGACATGAAATGAAGTTGAAATGTATGACACTAACACAAGCCAGTAAGGATCAACATAGGCTGAAGGAGAAAATAGAGAAAGAAGGAATAGAAAAGGAAGAAATATAAACTGTGGAAGGAATGGAAATTAAAGAAAAAGAAAAGGAAGAAAAGATAAAGATGGTGGAAAAGGTAGTAGAGAAACAAGGTGTTTAATCAAAGGCCTCCCCTGTTTAGTTGCATTCGTTTACGAAAACGACAACACTGTTGTAAGCCAAAGATTAGTGGAGAAACTCAAGTTACCAACAACCATTCACTCGAATCAACCAAGGATCAAATTCAGTACGGGACACTGTGTGCAAGAAGTATTATCTGATATTGCTCACACAAACTCTTGTCATCTTCTTTTCAGATTGGCATGGCTTCATTTTAAAACGCTCAATCTTGATAAAGGTTCCCTTTATTTGAGGCATGAGGGACATGAAATGAAGTTGAAATTTATGACACCAAGACAAGCTAGTAAGGATCAACATAGGCTGAAGGAGAAAATAGAAAAAGAAAGAATAGAAAAGGAAGAAATATAGACTATGGAAGGAATGGAAATTGAAGAAAAAGAAAAGGAAGAAAAGATAAAGATGATGGAAAAGCTAGTAGAGAAACAAGGTGTTTAATCAAAGCCACCCATGTTTAGTTGCATTCGTTTACGAAAGCGACAACACTGTTGTAAGCCAAAGATCGGTGGAGAAACTCAAATTACCAACAAGCTTTCACTCGAATCAAGCAAGGATCAAATTCAGTACGGGACAATGTGTGGAAGAAGTATTATGTGATATTGCTCCCACGAACTCTTGTCATCTTCTCTTGAGATTGGCATGGCTTCATTTTAAAACGCTCAATCTTGATAAAGGTTCCCTTTATTTGAGGCATGAGGGACATGAAATGAAGTTGAAATTTATGACACCAAGACAAGCCAGTAAGGATCATCATAGGCTGAAGGAGAAAATAGAAAAAGAAAGAATAGAAAAAGAAGAAATATAAACTGTGGAAGGAATGGAAACTGAAGAAAAAGAAAAGGAAGAAAAGATAAAGATGATGGAAAAGGTAGTAGAGAAACAAGGTGTTTAATCAAAGACCACCCATGTTTAGTTGCATTCGTTTACGAAAGTGACAACACTATTGTAAGCCAAAGACTGGTGGAGAAACTCAAGTTACCAACAAGCTTTTACTCGAATCAAGCAAGGATCAAATTCAGTACGGCACAATGTGTGAAAGAAGTATTATCTGATATTGCTCCCACGAACTCTTGTCATCTTCTTTTGAGATTGGCATGGCTTTATTTTAAAACGCCCAATCTTGATAAAGGTTCCCTTTATTTGAGGGATGAGGGACATGAAATGAAGTTGAAATGTATGACACTAACACAAGCCAGTAAGGATCAACATAGGCTGAAGGAGAAAATAGAGAAAGAAGGAATAGAAAAGGAAGAAATATAAACTGTGGAAGGAATGGAAATTAAAGAAAAAGAAAAGGAAGAAAAGATAAAGATGGTGGAAAAGGTAGTAGAGAAACAAGGTGTTTAATCAAAGGCCTCCCCTGTTTAGTTGCATTCGTTTACGAAAACGACAACACTATTGTAAGCCAAAGATTAGTGGAGAAACTCAAGTTACCAACAACCATTCACTCGAATCAACCAAGGATCAAATTCAGTACGGGACACTGTGTGCAAGAAGTATTATCTGATATTGCTCACACAAACTCTTGTCATCTTCTTTTGAGATTGGCATGGCTTCATTTTAAAACGCTCAATCTTGATAAAGGTTCCCTTTATTTGAGGCATGAGGGACATGAAATGAAGTTGAAATTTATGACACCAAGACAAGCTAGTAAGGATCAACATAGGCTGAAGGAGAAAATAGAAAAAGAAAGAATAGAAAAGGAAGAAATATAGACTATGGAAGGAATGGAAATTGAAGAAAAAGAAAAGGAAGAAAAGATAAAGATGATGGAAAAGCTAGTAGAGAAACAAGGTGTTTAATCAAAGCCACCCATGTTTAGTTGCATTCGTTTACGAAAGCGACAACACTGTTGTAAGCCAAAGATCGGTGGAGAAACTCAAATTACCAACAAGCTTTCACTCGAATCAAGCAAGGATCAAATTCAGTACGGCACAATGTGTGAAAGAAGTATTATGTGATATTGCTCCCACAAACTCTTGTCATCTTCTTTTGAGATTGGCATGGCTTTATTTTAAAACGCTCAATCTTGATAAAGGTTCCCTTTATTTGAGGGATGAGGGACATGAAATGAAGTTGAAATTTATGACACCAACACAAGCCAGTAAGGATCAACATAGGCTGAAGGAAAAAATAGAAAAAGAAGCAATACAAAAGGAAGAAATATAAATTATGGAAGGAATGGTAATTAAAGAAAAAGAAAAGGAAGAAAAGATAAAGATGGTGGAAAAGGTAGTAGAGAAACAAGGTGTTTAATCAAAGGCCTCCCATGTTTAGTTGCATTCGTTTACGAAAACGACAACACTGTTGTAAGCCAAAGATTAGTGGAGAAACTCAAGTTACCAACAACCATTCACTCGAATCAACCAAGGATCAAATTCAGTACGGGACACTGTATGCAAGAAGTATTATCTGATATTGCTCACACAAACTCTTGTCATCTTCTTTTGAGATTGGCATGGCTTCATTTTAAAACGCTCAATCTTGATAAAGGTCCCCTTTATTTGAGGCATGAGGGACATGAAATGAAGTTGAAATATATGACACCAAGACAAGCTAGTAAGGATCAACATAGGCTGAAGGAGAAAATAGAAAAAGAAAGAATAGAAAAGGAAGAAATATAGACTGTGGAAGGAATGGAAATTGAAGAAAAAGAAAAGGAAGAAAAGATAAAGATGATGGAAAAGCTAGTAGAGAAACAAGGTGTTTAATCAAAGCCACCCATGTTTAGTTGCATTCGTTTACGAAAGCGACAACACTGTTGTAAGCCAAAGATCGGTGGAGAAACTCAAATTACCAACAAGCTTTCACTCGAATCAAGCAAGGATCAAATTCATTACGGCACAATGTGTGAAAGAAGTATTATGTGATATTGCTCCCACGAACTCTTGTCATCTTCTTTTGAGATTGGCATGGCTTTATTTTAAAACGCTCAATCTTGATAAAGGTTCCCTTTATTTGAGGGATGAAGAACATGAAATGAAGTTGAAATTTATGACACCAACACAAGCCAGTAAGGATCAACATAGGCTGAAGGAGAAAATAGAAAAAGAAGGAATAGAAAAGGAAGGAATATAAACTGTGGAAGGAATGGAAATTAAAGAAAAAGAAAAGGAAGAAAAGATAAAGATGATGGAAAAGCTAGTAGAGAAACAAGGTGTTTAATCAAAGCCACCCATGTTTAGTTGCATTCATTTACGAAAGCGACAACACTGTTGTAAGCCAAAGATCGGTGGAGAACCTCAAATTACCTACAAGCTTTCACTCGAATCAAGCAAGGATCAAGTTCAGTACGACACAATGTGTGAAAGAGGTATTATGTGATATTGCTCCCACGAACTCTTGTCATCTTCTTTTGAGATTGGCATGGCTTTATTTTAAAACGCCCAATCTTGATAAAGGTTCCCTTTATTTGAGGGATGAGGGACATGAAATGAAGTTGAAATGTATGACACTAACACAAGCCAGTAAGGATCAACATAGGCTGAAGGAGAAAATAGAGAAAGAAGGAATAGAAAAGGAAGAAATATAAACTGTGGAAGGAATGGAAATTAAAGAAAAAGAAAAGGAAGAAAAGATAAAGATGGTGGAAAAGGTAGTAGAGAAACAAGGTGTTTAATCAAAGGCCTCCCCTGTTTAGTTGCATTCGTTTACGAAAACGACAACACTGTTGTAAGCCAAAGATTAGTGGAGAAACTCAAGTTACCAACAACCATTCACTCGAATCAACCAAGGATCAAATTCAGTACGGGACACTGTGTGCAAGAAGTATTATCTGATATTGCTCACACAAACTCTTGTCATCTTCTTTTCAGATTGGCATGGCTTCATTTTAAAACGCTCAATCTTGATAAAGGTTCCCTTTATTTGAGGCATGAGGGACATGAAATGAAGTTGAAATTTATGACACCAAGACAAGCTAGTAAGGATCAACATAGGCTGAAGGAGAAAATAGAAAAAGAAAGAATAGAAAAGGAAGAAATATAGACTATGGAAGGAATGGAAATTGAAGAAAAAGAAAAGGAAGAAAAGATAAAGATGATGGAAAAGCTAGTAGAGAAACAAGGTGTTTAATCAAAGCCACCCATGTTTAGTTGCATTCGTTTACGAAAGCGACAACACTGTTGTAAGCCAAAGATCGGTGGAGAAACTCAAATTACCAACAAGCTTTCACTCGAATCAAGCAAGGATCAAATTCAGTACGGGACAATGTGTGGAAGAAGTATTATGTGATATTGCTCCCACGAACTCTTGTCATCTTCTCTTGAGATTGGCATGGCTTCATTTTAAAACGCTCAATCTTGATAAAGGTTCCCTTTATTTGAGGCATGAGGGACATGAAATGAAGTTGAAATTTATGACACCAAGACAAGCCAGTAAGGATCATCATAGGCTGAAGGAGAAAATAGAAAAAGAAAGAATAGAAAAAGAAGAAATATAAACTGTGGAAGGAATGGAAACTGAAGAAAAAGAAAAGGAAGAAAAGATAAAGATGATGGAAAAGGTAGTAGAGAAACAAGGTGTTTAATCAAAGACCACCCATGTTTAGTTGCATTCGTTTACGAAAGTGACAACACTATTGTAAGCCAAAGACTGGTGGAGAAACTCAAGTTACCAACAAGCTTTTACTCGAATCAAGCAAGGATCAAATTCAGTACGGCACAATGTGTGAAAGAAGTATTATCTGATATTGCTCCCACGAACTCTTGTCATCTTCTTTTGAGATTGGCATGGCTTTATTTTAAAACGCCCAATCTTGATAAAGGTTCCCTTTATTTGAGGGATGAGGGACATGAAATGAAGTTGAAATGTATGACACTAACACAAGCCAGTAAGGATCAACATAGGCTGAAGGAGAAAATAGAGAAAGAAGGAATAGAAAAGGAAGAAATATAAACTGTGGAAGGAATGGAAATTAAAGAAAAAGAAAAGGAAGAAAAGATAAAGATGGTGGAAAAGGTAGTAGAGAAACAAGGTGTTTAATCAAAGGCCTCCCCTGTTTAGTTGCATTCGTTTACGAAAACGACAACACTATTGTAAGCCAAAGATTAGTGGAGAAACTCAAGTTACCAACAACCATTCACTCGAATCAACCAAGGATCAAATTTAGTACGGGACACTGTGTGCAAGAAGTATTATCTGATATTGCTCACACAAACTCTTGTCATCTTCTTTTGAGATTGGCATGGCTTCATTTTAAAACGCTCAATCTTGATAAAGGTTCCCTTTATTTGAGGCATGAGGGACATGAAATGAAGTTGAAATTTATGACACCAAGACATGCTAGTAAGGATCAACATAGGCTGAAGGAGAAAATAGAAAAAGAAAGAATAGAAAAGGAAGAAATATAGACTATGGAAGGAATGGAAATTGAAGAAAAAGAAAAGGAAGAAAAGATAAAGATGATGGAAAAGCTAGTAGAGAAACAAGGTGTTTAATCAAAGCCACCCATGTTTAGTTGCATTCGTTTACGAAAGCGACAGCACTGTTGTAAGCCAAAGATCGGTGGAGAAACTCAAATTACCAACAAGCTTTCACTCGAATCAAGCAAGGATCAAATTCAGTACGGGACAATGTGTGGAAGAAGTATTATCTGATATTGCTCACACAAACTCTTGTCATATTTTGAGATTGGCATGGCTTCATTTTAAAACGCTCAATCTTGATAAAGGTTCCCTTTATTTGAGGCATGAGGGACATGAAATGAAGTTGAAATTTATGACACCAAGACAAGCTAGTAAGGATCAACATAGGCTGAAGGAGAAAATAGAAAAAGAAAGAATAGAAAAGGAAGAAATATAAACTGTGGAAGGAATGAAAATTGAAGAAAAGAAAAGGAAGAAAAGATAAAGATGATGGAAAAGCTAGTAGAGAAACAAGGTGTTTAATGAAAGGCCACCCATGTTTAGTTGCATTCGTTTACGAAAGCGACAACATTGTTGTAAGCCAAAGATGGGTGGAGAAACTCAAGTTACCAACAAGCTTTCACTCGAATCAAGCAAGGATCAAATTCAGTACGGGACAATGTGTGGAAGAAGTATTATGTGATATTGCTCCCACGAACTCTTGTCATCTTCTCTTGAGATTGGCATGGCTTCATTTTAAAACGCTCAATCTTGATAAAGGTTCCCTTTATTTGAGGCATGAGGGACATGAAATGAAGTTGAAATTTATGACACCAAGACAGGCCAGTAAGGATCAACATAGGCTGAAGGAGAAAATAGAAAAAGAAAGAATAGAAAAAGAAGAAATATAAACTGTGGAAGGAATGGAAACTGAAGAAAAAGAAAAGGAAGAAAAGATAAAGATGATGGAAAAGCTAGTAGAGAAACAAGGTGTTTAATCAAAGACCACCCATGTTTAGTTGCATTCGTTTACGAAAGCGACAACACTATTGTCAGCCAAAGATTGGTGGAGAAACTCAAGTTACCAACAAGGTTTCACTCGAATCAAGCAAGGATCAAATTCAGTACGGGACAATGTGTGAAAGAAGTATTATGTGATATTGCTCCCACGAACTCTTGTCATCTTCTCTTGAGATTGGCATGGCTTCATTTTAAAATGCTCAATCTTGATAAAGGTTCCCTTTATTTGAGGCATGAGGGACATGAAATGAAGTTGAAATTTATGACACCAAGACAAGCCAGTAAGGATCAACATAGGCTGAAGGAGAAAATAGAAAAAGAAAGAATAGAAAAAGAAGAAATATAAACTGTGGAAGGAATCGAAATTGAAGAAAAAGAAAAGGAAGAAAAGATAAAGATGATGGAAAAGCTAGTAGAGAAACAAGGTGTTTAATCAAAGGCCACCCATGTTTAGTTGCATTCATTTACGAAAGCGACAACACTGTTGTAAGCCAAAGATCGGTGGAGAACCTCAAATTACCTACAAGCTTTCACTCGAATCAAGCAAGGATCAAATTCAGTACGGGACAATGTGTGAAAGAAGTATTATGTGATATTGCTCCCACGAACTCTTGTCATCTTCTTTTGAGATTGGCATGGCTTCATTTTAAAATGCTGAATCTTGATCAAGGTTCCCTTTATTTGAGGCATGAGGGACATGAAATGCAGTTGAAATTTATGACACCAAGACAAGCCAGTAAGGATCAACATAGGTTGAAGAAGAAATTAGAAAAAGAAAGAATAGAAAAAGAAGAAATATAAACTGTGGAAGGAATGCAAACTGAAGAAAAAGAAAAGGAAGAAAAGATAAAGATGATGGAAAAGCTAGTAGAGAAACAAGGTGTTTAATCAAAGACCACCCATGTTTAGTTGCATTCGTTTACGAAAGCGACAACGCTATTAAGCCAAAGATTGGTGGAGAAACTCAAGTTACCAACAAGCTTTCACTCGAATCAAGCAAGGATCAAATTCAGTACGGGACACTGTGTGAAAGAAGTATTATCTGATATTGCTCCCACGAACTCTTGTCATCTTCTTTTGAGATTGGCATGGCTTTATTTTAAAACGCCCAATCTTGATAAAGGTTCCCTTTATTTGAGGGATGAGGGACATGAAATGAAGTTGAAATGTATGACACTAACACAAGCCAGTAAGGATCAACATAGGCTGAAGGAGAAAATAGAGAAAGAAGGAATAGAAAAGGAAGAAATATAAACTGTGGAAGGAATGGAAATTAAAGAAAAAGAAAAGGAAGAAAAGATAAAGATGGTGGAAAAGGTAGTAGAGAAACAAGGTGTTTAATCAAAGGCCTCCCCTGTTTAGTTGCATTCGTTTACGAAAACGACAACACTATTGTAAGCCAAAGATTAGTGGAGAAACTCAAGTTACCAACAACCATTCACTCGAATCAACCAAGGATCAAATTTAGTACGGGACACTGTGTGCAAGAAGTATTATCTGATATTGCTCACACAAACTCTTGTCATCTTCTTTTGAGATTGGCATGGCTTCATTTTAAAACGCTCAATCTTGATAAAGGTTCCCTTTATTTGAGGCATGAGGGACATGAAATGAAGTTGAAATTTATGACACCAAGACATGCTAGTAAGGATCAACATAGGCTGAAGGAGAAAATAGAAAAAGAAAGAATAGAAAAGGAAGAAATATAGACTATGGAAGGAATGGAAATTGAAGAAAAAGAAAAGGAAGAAAAGATAAAGATGATGGAAAAGCTAGTAGAGAAACAAGGTGTTTAATCAAAGCCACCCATGTTTAGTTGCATTCGTTTACGAAAGCGACAGCACTGTTGTAAGCCAAAGATCGGTGGAGAAACTCAAATTACCAACAAGCTTTCACTCGAATCAAGCAAGGATCAAATTCAGTACGAGACAATGTGTGGAAGAAGTATTATCTGATATTGCTCACACAAACTCTTGTCATATTTTGAGATTGGCATGGCTTCATTTTAAAACGCTCAATCTTGATAAAGGTTCCCTTTATTTGAGGCATGAGGGACATGAAATGAAGTTGAAATTTATGACACCAAGACAAGCTAGTAAGGATCAACATAGGCTGAAGGAGAAAATAGAAAAAGAAAGAATAGAAAAGGAAGAAATATAAACTGTGGAAGGAATGAAAATTGAAGAAAAGAAAAGGAAGAAAAGATAAAGATGATGGAAAAGCTAGTAGAGAAACAAGGTGTTTAATGAAAGGCCACCCATGTTTAGTTGCATTCGTTTACGAAAGCGACAACATTGTTGTAAGCCAAAGATGGGTGGAGAAACTCAAGTTACCAACAAGCTTTCACTCGAATCAAGCAAGGATCAAATTCAGTACGGGACAATGTGTGGAAGAAGTATTATGTGATATTGCTCCCACGAACTCTTGTCATCTTCTCTTGAGATTGGCATGGCTTCATTTTAAAACGCTCAATCTTGATAAAGGTTCCCTTTATTTGAGGCATGAGGGACATGAAATGAAGTTGAAATTTATGACACCAAGACAGGCCAGTAAGGATCAACATAGGCTGAAGGAGAAAATAGAAAAAGAAAGAATAGAAAAAGAAGAAATATAAACTGTGGAAGGAATGGAAACTGAAGAAAAAGAAAAGGAAGAAAAGATAAAGATGATGGAAAAGCTAGTAGAGAAACAAGGTGTTTAATCAAAGACCACCCATGTTTAGTTGCATTCGTTTACGAAAGCGACAACACTATTGTCAGCCAAAGATTGGTGGAGAAACTCAAGTTACCAACAAGGTTTCACTCGAATCAAGCAAGGATCAAATTCAGTACGGGACAATGTGTGAAAGAAGTATTATGTGATATTGCTCCCACGAACTCTTGTCATCTTCTCTTGAGATTGGCATGGCTTCATTTTAAAATGCTCAATCTTGATAAAGGTTCCCTTTATTTGAGGCATGAGGGACATGAAATGAAGTTGAAATTTATGACACCAAGACAAGCCAGTAAGGATCAACATAGGCTGAAGGAGAAAATAGAAAAAGAAAGAATAGAAAAAGAAGAAATATAAACTGTGGAAGGAATCGAAATTGAAGAAAAAGAAAAGGAAGAAAAGATAAAGATGATGGAAAAGCTAGTAGAGAAACAAGGTGTTTAATCAAAGGCCACCCATGTTTAGTTGCATTCATTTACGAAAGCGACAACACTGTTGTAAGCCAAAGATCGGTGGAGAACCTCAAATTACCTACAAGCTCTCACTCGAATCAAGCAAGGATCAAATTCAGTACGGGACAATGTGTGAAAGAAGTATTATGTGATATTGCTCCCACGAACTCTTGTCATCTTCTTTTGAGATTGGCATGGCTTCATTTTAAAATGCTGAATCTTGATCAAGGTTCCCTTTATTTGAGGCATGAGGGACATGAAATGCAGTTGAAATTTATGACACCAAGACAAGCCAGTAAGGATCAACATAGGTTGAAGAAGAAATTAGAAAAAGAAAGAATAGAAAAAGAAGAAATATAAACTGTGGAAGGAATGCAAACTGAAGAAAAAGAAAAGGAAGAAAAGATAAAGATGATGGAAAAGCTAGTAGAGAAACAAGGTGTTTAATCAAAGACCACCCATGTTTAGTTGCATTCGTTTACGAAAGCGACAACGCTATTAAGCCAAAGATTGGTGGAGAAACTCAAGTTACCAACAAGCTTTCACTCGAATCAAGCAAGGATCAAATTCAGTACGGGACACTGTGTGAAAGAAGTATTATCTGATATTGCTCCCACGAACTCTTGTCATCTTCTTTTGAGATTGGCATAGCTTTATTTTAAAACGCTCAATCTTGATAAAGGTTCCCTTTATTTGAGGGATGAGGGACATGAAATGAAGTTGAAATTTATGACACCAAGACAAGCCAGTAAGGATCAACATAGGCTGAAGGAGAAAATAGAAAAAGAAAGAATAGAAAAAGAAGAAATATAAACTGTGGAAGGAATGGAAACTGAAGAAAAAGAAAAGGAAGAAAAGATAAAGATGATGGAAAAGCTAGTAGAGAAACAAGGTGTTTAATCAAAGACCACCCATGTTTAGTTGCATTCGTTTACGAAAGCGACAACACTATTGTCAGCCAAAGATTGGTGGAGAAACTCAAGTTACCAACAAGCTTTCACTCGAATCAAGCAAGGATCAAATTCAGTACGGGACAATGTGTGAAAGAAGTATTATGTGATATTGCTCCCACGAACTCTTGTCATCTTCTTTTGAGATTGGCATGGCTTCATTTTAAAACGCTCAATCTTGATAAAGGTTCCCTTTATTTGAGGCATGAGGGACATGAAATGAAGTTGAAATTTATGACAACAACACAAGCCAGTAAGGATCAACATAGGCTGAAGGAGAAAATAGAAAAAGAAGAAATATAAACTGTGGAAGGAATGGAAAATGAAGAAAAAGAAAAGGAAGAAAAGATAAAGATGATGGAAAAGGTAGTAGAGAAACAAGGTGTTTAATCAAAGACCACCCATGTTTAGTTGCATTCGTTTACGAAAGCGACAACACTGTTGTAAGCCAAAGATTGGTGGAGAAACTCAAGTTACCAACAAGCTTTCACTCGAATCAAGCAAGGATCAAATTCAGTACGGGACAATGTGTGAAAGAAGTATTATGTGATATTGCTTCCACGAACTCTTGTCATCTTCATTTGAGATTGGCATGGCTTCATTTTAAAACGCTCAATCTTGATCAAGGTTCCCTTTATTTGAGGCATGAGGGACATGATGATAAAGGATTGATCACTACCAAGGATGATGGCCCATGGCACATGCTTAGAAGAAAGGGAGTTCCTTGATCCCTTCCTTTGCTTTTATTTTCTTTAGTTTAAAATTCCTTTAAGTTGGCTTGGTTGACTATTTTTGAGTTGACTTGTTGACCTTGACTTTGGGTTGACTTGTTGACTCAAAAGATTAGCTTAACCTTAAACCAACATGCTAATAAATTCCTTAAATTGCTTTTGTAGGAATAAGAAAGGAGGAGGACCACATAGGAGACACTTGGCGTCCTAAGGAAGAGAGAGAATGAATAAGACTTTCTAGAAGCATCTAGAAAGAGGAGGCCCACATGCCTTGGACACCAAGTCTTCTAGAATGTTCTAGAACCTTCCTTTGGGAGCCTTGGCCATGAAGACTTGCCACCTAGATGGCTTGGACGAAAATTCACCCATGTGCACCCTAGGATGACCTACTTTCTAGAACATGCTAGGTTTCTTTTGTAATCCTTTAACTTAGTTGTTTTGCTAAGGGGCCCCTAGACTTGTCTATTTAAGGGGACCTCTAACACTTGTACAAGGGTTGAACATTTTGGAGAAATTATACACTTTGTGTTTCAACCTTTTGTGAGAGCATTCCTCCTTAGGGAGTGGAGTTCTTTCAAGCCTTATCTTGCCTTGGCAAGTGGCGGCATACACCACTCATCTTCAAGGTTGCCATGGCTTCTTCTAGCCTAGCGTTGTAGTGGCGTGAATCCTCCATTCCTCCTATTCCCCTTGCTTTTAATTTTATGTTTCTTTACTCTTCTTGGTTTATATTGTTTCTATTATATGTTTTTCCTTTTGATTTCTTACTCCCCATCAATCCATTCTTCCCCTCTCTAGAACCTTGGAAAGGAACCTTCACATCTAGATAGTTTGCTATCTTAATGTCCAGTGGGGATTTCCTTGGTTTTCTTAATCAACTCACACCATATTCAATAATCTTAAAAAGGAACAAGATAATCCTTCATCACATGATATGAAGTTGAAATTTATGACACCAAGACAAGCCAGTAAGGATCAACATAGGTTGAAGGAGAAAATAGAAAAAGAAAGAATAGAAAAAGAAGAAATATAAACTGTGGAAGGAATGGAAATTAAAGTAAAAGAAAAGGAAGAAAAGATAAAGATGGGGGAAAAGGTAGTAGAGAAACAAGGTATTTAATCAAAGGCCTCCCATGTTTAGTTGCATTCGTTTACGAAAGCGACAACACTGTTGTAAGCCAAAGATCGGTGGAGAAACTCAAGTTACCAACAAGCTTTCACTCGAATCAAGCAAGGATCAAATTCAGTACGGGACAATGTGTGCAAGAAGTATTATCTGATATTGCTCACACAAACTCTTGTCATCTGCTTTTGAGATTGGCATGGCTTCATTTTAAAAAACTCAATCTTGATCAAGGTTCCCTTTATTTGAGGCATGAGGGACATGAAATGAAGTTGAAATTTATGACACCAAGACAAGCAAGTAAGGATCAACATAGGTTGAAGGAGAAAATAGAAAAGGAAAGAATAGAAAAAGAAGAAATATAAACTGTGGAAGGAATGGAAATTAAAGAAAAAGAAAAGGAAGAAAAGATAAAGATGATGGAAAAGGTAGTAGAGAAACAAGGTGTTTAATCAAAGACCACCCATGTTTAGTTGCATTCGTTTTGTGAAAGCGACAACACTGTTGTAAGCCAAAGATTGGTGGAGAAACTCAAGTTACCAACAATCTTTCACTCGAATCAAGCAAGGATCAAATTCAGTACGGGACACTGTATGAAAGAAGTATTATCTGATATTGCTCCCACGAACTCTTGTCATCTTCGATTGAGATTGGCATGGCTTTATTTTAAAACGCTCAATCTTGATAAAGATTCCCTTTATTTGAGGGATGAGGGATATGAAATGAAGTTGAAATTTATGACACCAAGGCAAGCCAGTAAGGATCAACATAGGCTGAAGGTGAAAATAGAAAAAGAAAGAATAGAAAAAGAAGAAATATAAACTGTGGAAGGAATGGAAATTAAAGAAAAAGAAAAGGAAGAAAAGATAAAGATGGTGGAAAAGGTAGTAGAGAAACGAGGTGTTTAATCAAAGGCCTCCCATGTTTAGTTGCATTCGTTTTGCGAAAGCGACAACACTGTTGAAAGCCAAAGATTGGTGGAGAAACTCAAGTTACCAACAAGCTTTCACTCGAATCAAGCAAGGATCAAATTCAGTACGGCACAATGTGTGAAAGAAGTATTATGTGATATTGCTTCCATGAACTGTTGTCTTCTTCTTTTGAGATTGGCATGGCTTCATTTTAAAACGCTCAATCTTGATCAAGGTTCCCTTTATTAGAGGCATGAGGGACATGAAATGAAGTTGAAATTTATGACACCAAGACAAGCCAGTAAGGATCAACATAGGCTGAAGGTGAAAATAGAAAAAGAAAGAATAGAAAAAGAAGAAATATAAACTGTGGAAGGAATGGAAACTGAAGAAAAAGAAAAGGAAGAAAAGATAAAGATGATGGAAAAGGTAGTAGAGAAACAAGGTGTTTAATCAAAGACCACCCATGTTTAGTTGCATTCGTTTTGTGAAAGCGACAACACTGTTGTAAGCCAAAGATTGGTGGAGAAACTCAAGTTACCAATAGCTTTCACTCGAATCAAGCAAGGATCAAATTCCGTACCTGACAATGTGTGAAAGAAGTATTATGTGATATTGCTTCCACGAACTCTTGTCATCTTCTTTTAAGATTGGCATGGCTTCATTTTAAAACGCTTAATCTTGATCAAGGTTCCCTTTTTTTAGGCATGAGGGACATGAAAGGAAGTTGAAATTTATGACAACAACACAAGCCAGTAAGGATCAACATAGGCTGAAGGAGAAAATAGAAAAAGAAGAAATATAAACTGTGGAAGGAATGGAAAATGAAGAAAAAGAAATGGAAGAAAAGATAAAGTTGATGGAAAAGGTAGTAGAGAAACAAGGTGTTTAATCAAAGACCACCCATGTTTAGTTGCATTCGTTTACGAAAGCGACAACACTGTTGTAAGCCAAAGATTGGTGGAGAAACTCAAGTTACCAACAAGCTTTCACTCGAATCAAGCAAGGATCAAATTCAGTACGGGACACTATGTGCAAGAAGTATTATCTGATATTGCTCACACCAACTCTTGTCATCTTCTTTTAAGATTGGCATGGATTCATTTTAAAACGCTCAATCTTGATAAAGGTTCCCTTTATTTTAGTGACGAGGGACATGAAATGAAGTTGAAATTTATGACACCAAGACAAGCCAGTAAGGATCAACATAGGCTGAAGGAGAAAATAGAAAAAGAAAGAATAGAAAAGGAAGAAATATAAACTGTGGAAGGAATGGAAACTGAAGAAAAAGAAAAGGAAGAAAAGATAAAGATGATGGAAAAGGTAGTAGAGAAACAAGGTGTTTAATCAAAGACCACGCATGTTTAGTTGCATTCGTTTACGAAAGCAACAATACTATTGTAAGCCAAAGATTGGTGGAGAAACTCAAGTTACCAACAAGCTTTCACTCGAATCAAGCAAGGATCAAATTCAGTACGGGACACTGTATGAAAGAAGTATTATCTGATATTGCTCCCACGAACTCTTTTCACCTTCTTTTGAGATTGGCATGGCTTCATTTTAAAACGCTCAATCTTGATAAAGGTTCCCTTTATTTGAGGCATGAGGAACATGAAATGAAGTTGAAATTTATGACACCAAGACAAGCCAGTAAGGATCAACATAGGCTGAAGGAGAAAATAGAAAAATAAAGAATAGAAAAGGAAGAAATACAGTTGTCCATGTACCCGTAGAAGATTCGGCGGCTACCGCAACACCTGCTTCTTCAGGTGGAATTCCAGGTTGAGGAGTTACTCGAAATGCTGCCAAGATATTAGTATCTTTGGTTTCATACTCAGGAGTATAATAATTCAATTTATAATCTTTAACACCAGCTTTGGACCCAACACTTGCTTTAGTCTCTGTTTGTGGTGACATAAATCCCTCCCTACAACTCTTGAATTGAGAATTCTTGAAACAATAAAGTCTAATGGAAATTGAAGAAAAAGAAAAGGAAGAAAAGATAAAGATGATGGAAAAGGTAGTAGAGAAACAAGGTGTTTAATCAAAGACCACCCATGTTTAGTTGCATTTGTTTACGGAAGCGACAACAATGTTGTAAGCCAAAGATTGGTGGAGAAATTCCATTTACCAATAAGCTTTCACTCGAATCAAGCAAGGATCAAATTCAGTACGGGACAATGTGTGAAAGAAGTATTATCTGATATTGCTCCCACGAACTGTTGTCATCTTCTTTTGAGATTGGCATGGCTTCATTTTAAAACGCTCAATCTTGATAAAGGTTCCCTTTATTTGAGGGATGAGGGACATGCAATGAAGTTGAAATTTATGACACCAAGACAACCAGTAAGGATCAACATAGGCTGAAGGAGAAAATAGAAAAAGAAAGAATAGAAAAGGAAGAAATATAAACTGTGGAAGGAATGGAAACTGAAGAAAAAGAAAAGGAAGAAAAGATAAAGATGATGGAAAAGGTAGTAGAGAAACAAGGTGTTTAATCAAAGACCACGCATGTTTAGTTGCATTCGTTTACAAAAGCGACAACACTGTTGTAAGCCAAAGATTGGTGGAGAAACTCAAGTTACCAACAAGCTTTCACTCGAATCAAGCAAGGATCAAATTCAGTACGGGACAATGTGTGAAAGAAGTATTATGTGATATTGCTCCCACGAACTCTTGTCATCTTCTTTTGAGATTGGCATGCTTCATTTTAAAACGCTCAATCTTGATCAAGGTTCCCTTTATTTGAGGCATGAGGGACATGAAATGAAGTTGAAATTTATGACACCAAGACAAGCCAGTAAGGATCAACATAGGCTGAAGGTGAAAATAGAAAAAGAAAGAATAGAAAAAGAAGAAATATAAACTGTGGAAGGAATGGAAACTGAAGAAAAAGAAAAGGAAGAAAAGATAAAGATGATGGAAAAGGTAGTAGAGAAACAAGGTGTTTAATCAAAGACCACCCATGTTTAGTTGCATTCGTTTTGTGAAAGCGACAACACTGTTGTAAGCCAAAGATTGGTGGAGAAACTCAAGTTACCAACAAGCTTTCACTCGAATCAAGCAAGGATCAAATTCCGTACGGGACAATGTGTGAAAGAAGTATTATGTGATATTGCTTCCACGAACTCTTGTCATCTTCTTTTAAGATTGGCATGGCTTCATTTTAAAACGCTTAATCTTGATCAAGGTTCCCTTTTTTTAGGCATGAGGGACATGAAAGGAAGTTGAAATTTATGACAACAACACAAGCCAGTAAGGATCAACATAGGCTGAAGGAGAAAATAGAAAAAGAAGAAATATAAACTGTGGAAGGAATGGAAAATGAAGAAAAAGAAATGGAAGAAAAGATAAAGTTGATGGAAAAGGTAGTAGAGAAACAAGGTGTTTAATCAAAGACCACCCATGTTTAGTTGCATTCGTTTACGAAAGCGACAACACTGTTGTAAGCCAAAGATTGGTGGAGAAACTCAAGTTACCAACAAGCTTTCACTCGAATCAAGCAAGGATAAAATTCAGTACGGGACAATGTGTGCAAGAAGTATTATCTGATATTGCTTACACAAACTCTTGTCATCTGCTTTTGAGATTGGCATGGCTTCATTTTAAAACGCTCAAGCTTGATAAAGGTTCCCTTTATTTGAGGCATGAGGGACAAGAAATGAAGTTGAAATTTATGACACCAAGACAAGCAAGTAAGGATCAACATGGGTTGAAGGAGAAAATAGAAAAAGAAGGAATAGAAAAGGAAGAAATATAAACTGTGGAAGGAATGGAAATTAAAGAAAAAGAAAAGGAAGAAAAGATAAAGATGATGGAAAAGGTAGTAGAGAAACAAGATGTTTAATCAAAGGCCTCCCATGTTTAGGTGCATTCGTTTACGAAAGCGACAACACTGTTGTAAGCCAAAGATTGGTGGAAAAACTCAAGTTACCAACAAGCATTCACTCGAATCAAGCAAGGATCAAATTCAGTACGGGACAATGTGTGAAAGAAGTATTATGTGATATTGCTCCCACGAACTCTTGTCATCTTCTTTTGAGATTGGCATGGCTTCATTTTAAAACGCTCAATCTTGATAAAGGTTCCCTTTATTTGAGGGATGAGGGACATGAAATGAAGTTGAAATTTATGACACCAAGACAAGCCAGTAAGGATCAACATAGGCTAAAGGAGAAAATAGAAAAAGGAAGAATAGAAAAGGAAGAAATATAAACTGTGGAAGGAATGGAAACTGAAGAAAAAGAAAAGGAAGAAAAGATAAAGATGATGGAAAAGGTAGTAGAGAAACAAGGTGTTTAATCAAAGACCACGCATGTTTAGTTGCATTCGTTTACGAAAGCGACAACACTATTGTAAGCCAAAGATTGGTGGAGAAACTCAAGTTACCAACAAGCTTTCACTCGAATCAAGCAAGGATCAAATTCAGTACGGGACACTGTGTGCAAGAAGTATTATCTGATATTGCTCACACCAACTCTTGTCATCTTCTTTTGAGATTGGCATGGATTCATTTTAAAACGCTCAATCTTGATAAAGGTTCCCTTTTTGAGGGATGAGGGACATGAAATGAAGTTCAAATTTATGACACCAACACAAGCCAGTAAGGATCAACATAGGCTGAAGGAGAAAATAGAAAAAGAAGGAATAGAAAAGGAAGAAATATAAACTGTGGAAGGAATGGAAATTAAAGAAAAAGAAAAGGAAGAAAAGATAAAGATGGTGGAAAAGGTAGTAGAGAAACAAGGTGTTTAATCAAAGGCCTCCCATGTTTAGTTGCATTCATTTACGAAAACGACAACACTGTTGTAAGCCAAATATTGGTGGAGAAACTCCAGTTACCAACAATCATTCACTCGAATCAAGCAAGGATCAAATTCAGTACGGGACACTGTGTGCAAGAAGTATTATCTGATATTGCTCACACCAACTCTTGTCATCTTCTTTTGAGATTGGCATGGCTTCATTTTAAAACGCTCAATCTTGATAAAGGTTCCCTTTATTTGAGGGATGAGGGACATGAAATGAAATTCAAATTTATGACCCCAAGACAAGCCAGTAAGGATCAACATAGGCTGAAGGAGAAAATAGAAAAAGAAAGAATAGAAAAAGAAGAAATATAAACTGTGGAAGGAATGGAAATTGAAGAAAAAGAAAAGGTAGTAGAGAAACAAGGTGTTTAATCAAAGACCATGCATGTTTAGTTGCATTCGTTTACGAAAGCGACAACACTATTGTAAGCCAAAGATTGGTGGAGAAACTCAAGTTACCAACAAGCTTTCACTCGAATCAAGCAAGGATCAAATTCAGTACGGGACAATGTGTGAAAGAAGTATTATGTGATATTGCTCCCACGAACTCTTGTCATCTTCTTTTGATATTGGCATGGCTTCATTTTAAAACGCTCAATCTTGATAAAGGTTCCCTTTATTTCAGGGGTGAGAGACATGAAATGAAGTTGAAATTTATGACACCAACACAAGCCAGTAAGGATCAACATAGGCTGAAGGAGAAAATAGAAAAAGAAGGAATAGAAAAGGAAGAAATATAAACTGTGGAAGGAATGGAAATTAAAGAAAAAGAAAAGGAAGAAAAGATAAATATGGTGGAAAAGGTAGTAGAGAAACAAGGTGTTTAATCAAAGGCCTCCCATGTTTAGTTGTATTCGTTTACGAAAATAACAACACTGTTGTAAGCCAAAGATTGGTGGAGAAATTCCAGTTACCAACAATCATTCACTCGAATCAAGCAAGGATCAAATTCAGTACGGGACACTATGTGCAAGAAGTATTATCTGATATTGCTCACACCAACTCTTGTCATCTTCTTTTGAGATTGGCATGGATTCATTTTAAAACGCTCAATCTTGATAAAGGTTCCTTTTATTTGAGGGATGAGGGACATGAAATGAAGTTGAAATTTATGACACCAAGACAAGCCAGTAAGGATCAACATAGGCTGAAGGAGAAAATAGAAAAAGAAAGAATAGAAAAGGAAGAAATATAAACTGTGGAAGGAATGGAAACTGAAGAAAAAGAAAAGGAAGAAAAGATAAAGATGGTGGAAAAGGTAGTAGAGAAACAATGTGTTTAATCAAAGACCACGCATGTTTAGTTGCATTCGTTTACGAAAGCGACAACACTATTGTAAGCCAAAGATTGGTGGAGAAACTCAAGTTACCAACAAGCTTTCACTCGAATCAAGCAAGGATCAAATTCAGTACGGGACAATGTGTGAAAGAAGTATTATGTGATATTGCTCCCACGAACTCTTGTCATCTTCTTTTGAGATTGGCATGGCTTCATTTTAAAACGCTCAATCTTGATAAAGGTTCCCTTTATTTGAGGGATGAGGGACACGAAATGAAGTTGAAATTTATGACACCAAGACAAGCCAGTAAGGATCAACATAGGCTGAAGGAGAAAATAGAACAAGGAAGAATAGAAAAGGAAGAAATATAAACTGTGGAAGTAATGGAAACTGAAGAAAAAGAAAAGGAAGAAAAGATAAAGATGATGGAAAAGGTTGTAGAGAAACAAGGTGTTTAATCAAAGGCCTCCCATGTTTAGTTGCATTCGTTTACGAAAGCGACAACACTATTGTAAGGCAAAGATTGGTGGAGAAACTCAAGTTACCAACAAGCTTTCACTCGAATCAAGCAAGGATCAAATTCAGTACGGGACAATGTGTGAAAGAAGTATTATGTGATATTGCTCCCACGAACTCTTGTCATCTTCTTTTGAGATTGGCATGGCTTCATTTTAAAACGCTCAATCTTGATCAAGGTTCCCTTTATTTGAGGCATGAGGGACATGAAATGAAGTTGAAATTTATGACACCAAGACAAGCAAGTAAGGATCAACATAGGCTGAAGGAGAAAATATAAAAAGAAAGAATAGAAAAAGAAGAAATATAAACTGTGGAAGGAATGGAAACTGAAGAAAAAGAAAAGGAAGAAAAGAAAAAGATGATGGAAAAGGTAGTAAATAAATAAGGTGTTTAATCAAAGACCACCCATGTTTAGTTGCATTCGTTTACGAAAGCGACAACACTGTTGTAAGCCAAAGATTGGTGGAGAAACTCAAGTTACCAAGAAGCTTTCACTCGAATCAAGCAAGGATCAAATTCAGTACGGGACAATGTGTGAAAGAAGTATTATGTGATATTGCTCCCACGAACTCTTGTCATCTTCTTTTGATATTGGCATGGCTTCATTTTAAAACGCTCAATCTTGATAAAGGTTCCCTTTATTTCAGGGGTGAGAGACATGAAATGAAGTTGAAATTTATGACACCAACACAAGCCATTAAGGATCAACATAGGCTGAAGGAGAAATTAGAAAAAGAAGGAATAGAAAAGGAAGAAATATAAACTGTGGAAGGAATGGAAATTAAAGAAAAAGAAAAGGAAGAAAAGATAAAGATGGTGGAAAAGGTAGTAGAGAAACAAGGTGTTTAATCAAAGACCACGCATGTTTTGTTGCATTCGTTTACGAAAGCGACAACACTATTGTAAGCCAAAGATTGGTGGAGAAACTCAAGTTACCAACAAGCTTTCACTCGAATCAAGCAAGGATCAAATTCAGTACGGGACACTGTGTGCAAGAAGTATTATCTGATATTGCTCACACCAACTCTTGTCATCTTCTTTTGAGATTGGCATGGATTCATTTTAAAACGCTCAATCTTGATAAAGGTTCCCTTTTTGACGGATGAGGGACATGAAATGAAGTTGAAATTTATGACACCAAGACAAGCCAGTAAGGATCAACATAGGCTGAAGGAGAAAATAGAAAAAGAAAGAATAGAAAAGGAAGAAATATAAACTGTGGAAGGAATGGAAACTGAAGAAAAAGAAAAGGAAGAAAAGATAAAGATGATGGAAAAGGTAGTAGAGAAACAAGGTGTTTAATCAAAGACCACGCATGTTTAGTTGCATTCGTTTACGAAAGCGACAACACTATTGTAAGCCAAAGATTGGTGGAGAAACTCAAGTTACCAACAAGCTTTCACTCGAATCAAGCAAGGATCAAATTCAGTACGGGACAATGTGTGAAAGAAGTATTATGTGATATTGCTCCCACGAACTCTTGTCATCTTCTTTTGATATTGGCATGGCTTCATTTTAAAACGCTCAATCTTGATAAAGGTTCCCTTTATTTCAGGGGTGAGAGACATGAAATGAAGTTGAAATTTATGACACCAACACAAGCCAGTAAGGATCAACATAGGCTGAAGGAGAAAACAGAAAAAGAAGGAATAGAAAAGGAAGAAATATAAACTGTGGAAGGAATGGAAATTAAAGAAAAAGAAAAGGAAGAAAAGATAAAGATGGTGGAAAAGGTAGTAGAGAAACAAGGTGTTTAATCAAAGGCCTCCCATGTTTAGTTGCATTCATTTACGAAAACGACAACACTGTTGTAAGCCAAAGATTGGTGGAGAAACTCCAGTTACCAACAATCATTCACTCGAATCAAGCAAGGATCAAATTCAGTACGGGACACTGTGTGCAAGAAGTATTATCTGATATTGCTCACACCAACTCTTGTCATCTTCTTTTGAGATTGGCATGGCTTCATTTTAAAACGCTCAATCTTGATAAAGGTTCCCTTTATTTGAGGGATGAGGGACATGAAATGAAGTTCAAATTTATGACCCCAAGACAAGCCAGTAAGGATCAACATAGGCTGAAGGAGAAAATAGAAAAAGAAAGAATAGAAAAGGAAGAAATATAAACTGTGGAAGGAATGGAAACTGAAGAAAAAGAAAAGGTAGTAGAGAAACAAGGTGTTTAATCAAAGACCATGCATGTTTAGTTGCATTCGTTTACGAAAGCGACAACACTATTGTAAGCCAAAGATTGGTGGAGAAACTCAAGTTACCAACAAGCTTTCACTCGAATCAAGCAAGGATCAAATTCAGTACGGGACAATGTGTGAAAGAAGTATTATGTGATATTGCTCCCACGAACTCTTGTTATCTTCTTTTGATATTGGCATGGCTTCATTTTAAAACGCTCAATCTTGATAAAGGTTCCCTTTATTTCAGGGGTGAGAGACATGAAATGAAGTTGAAATTTATGACACCAACACAAGCCAGTAAGGATCAACATAGGCTGAAGGAGAAAATAGAAAAAGAAGGAATAGAAAAGGAAGAAATATAAACTGTGGAAGGAATGGAAATTAAAGAAAAAGAAAAGGAAGAAAAGATAAATATGGTGGAAAAGGTAGTAGAGAAACAAGGTGTTTAATCAAAGGCCTCCCATGTTTAGTTGTATTCGTTTACGAAAATAACAACACTGTTGTAAGAGAAAGATTGGTGGAGAAATTCCAGTTACCAACAATCATTCACTCGAATCAAGCAAGGATCAAATTCAGTACGGGACACTATGTGCAAGAAGTATTATCTGATATTGCTCACACCAACTCTTGTCATCTTCTTTTGAGATTGGCATGGATTCATTTTAAAACGCTCAATCTTGATAAAGGTTCCTTTTATTTGAGGGATGAGGGACATGAAATGAAGTTGAAATTTATGACACCAAGACAAGCCAGTAAGGATCAACATAGGCTGGAGGAGAAAATAGAAAAAGAAAGAATAGAAAAGGAAGAAATATAAACTGTGGAAGGAATGGAAACTGAAGAAAAAGAAAAGGAAGAAAAGATAAAGATGATGGAAAAGGTAGTAGAGAAACAAGGTGTTTAATCAAAGACCACGCATGTTTAGTTGCATTCGTTTACGAAAGCGACAACACTATTGTAAGCCAAAGATTGGTGGAGAAACTCAAGTTACCAACAAGCTTTCACTCGAATCAAGCAAGGATCAAATTCAGTACGGGACAATGTGTGAAAGAAGTATTATGTGATATTGCTCCCACGAACTCTTGTCATCTTCTTTTGATATTGGCATGGCTTCATTTTAAAACGCTCAATCTTGATAAAGGTTCCCTTTATTTCAGGGGTGAGAGACATGAAATGAAGTTGAAATTTATGACACCAACACAAGCCAGTAAGGATCAACATAGGCTGAAGGAGAAAATAGAAAAAGAAGGAATAGAAAAGGAAGAAATATAAACTGTGGAAGGAATGGAAATTAAAGAAAAAGAAAAGGAAGAAAAGATAAAGATGGTGGAAAAGGTAGTAGAGAAACAAGGTGTTTAATCAAAGGCCTCCCATGTTTAGTTGCATTCATTTACGAAAACGACAACACTGTTGTAAGCCAAAGATTGGTGGAGAAACTCCAGTTACCAACAATCATTCACTCGAATCAAGCAAGGATCAAATTCAGTACGGGACACTGTGTGCAAGAAGTATTATCTGATATTGCTCACACCAACTCTTGTCATCTTCTTTTGAGATTGGCATGGCTTCATTTTAAAACGCTCAATCTTGATAAAGGTTCCCTTTATTTGAGGGATGAGGGACATGAAATGAAGTTCAAATTTATGACCCCAAGACAAGCCAGTAAGGATCAACATAGGCTGAAGGAGAAAATAGAAAAAGAAAGAATAGAAAAGGAAGAAATATAAACTGTGGAAGGAATGGAAACTGAAGAAAAAGAAAAGGTAGTAGAGAAACAAGGTGTTTAATCAAAGACCATGCATGTTTAGTTGCATTCGTTTACGAAAGCGACAACACTATTGTAAGCCAAAGATTGGTGGAGAAACTCAAGTTACCAACAAGCTTTCACTCGAATCAAGCAAGGATCAAATTCAGTACGGGACAATGTGTGAAAGAAGTATTATGTGATATTGCTCCCACGAACTCTTGTTATCTTCTTTTGATATTGGCATGGCTTCATTTTAAAACGCTCAATCTTGATAAAGGTTCCCTTTATTTCAGGGGTGAGAGACATGAAATGAAGTTGAAATTTATGACACCAACACAAGCCAGTAAGGATCAACATAGGCTGAAGGAGAAAATAGAAAAAGAAGGAATAGAAAAGGAAGAAATATAAACTGTGGAAGGAATGGAAATTAAAGAAAAAGAAAAGGAAGAAAAGATAAATATGGTGGAAAAGGTAGTAGAGAAACAAGGTGTTTAATCAAAGGCCTCCCATGTTTAGTTGTATTCGTTTACGAAAATAACAACACTGTTGTAAGAGAAAGATTGGTGGAGAAATTCCAGTTACCAACAATCATTCACTCGAATCAAGCAAGGATCAAATTCAGTACGGGACACTATGTGCAAGAAGTATTATCTGATATTGCTCACACCAACTCTTGTCATCTTCTTTTGAGATTGGCATGGATTCATTTTAAAACGCTCAATCTTGATAAAGGTTCCTTTTATTTGAGGGATGAGGGACATGAAATGAAGTTGAAATTTATGACACCAAGACAAGCCAGTAAGGATCAACATAGGCTGGAGGAGAAAATAGAAAAAGAAAGAATAGAAAAGGAAGAAATATAAACTGTGGAAGGAATGGAAACTGAAGAAAAAGAAAAGGAAGAAAAGATAAAGATGATGGAAAAGGTAGTAGAGAAACAAGGTGTTTAATCAAAGACCACGCATGTTTAGTTGCATTCGTTTACGAAAGCGACAACACTATTGTAAGCCAAAGATTGGTGGAGAAACTCAAGTTACCAACAAGCTTTCACTCGAATCAAGCAAGGATCAAATTCAGTACGGGACACTGTGTGCAAGAAGTATTATCTGATATTGCTCACACCAACTCTTGTCATCTTCTTTTGAGATTGGCATGGATTCATTTTAAAACGCTCAATCTTGATAAAGGTTCCCTTTTTGAGGGATGAGGGACATGAAATGAAGTTGAAATTTATGACACCAAGACAAGCCAGTAAGGATCAACATAGGCTGAAGGAGAAAATAGAAAAAGAAAGAATAGAAAAGGAAGAAATATAAATTGTGGAAGGAATGGAAACTGAAGAAAAAGAAAAGGAAGAAAAGATAAAGATGATGGAAAAGGTAGTAGAGAAACAAGGTGTTTAATCAAAGACCACGCATGTTTAGTTGCATTCGTTTACGAAAGCGACAACACTATTGTAAGCCAAAGATTGGTGGAGAAACTCAAGTTACCAACAAGCTTTCACTCGAATCAAGCAAGGATCAAATTCAGTACAGGACAATGTGTGAAAGAAGTATTATGTGATATTGCTCCCACGAACTCTTGTCATCTTCTTTTGATATTGGCATGGCTTCATTTTAAAACGCTCAATCTTGATAAAGGTTCCCTTTATTTCAGGGGTGAGAGACATGAAATGAAGTTGAAATTTATGACACCAACACAAGCCAGTAAGGATCAACATAGGCTAAAGGAGAAAATAGAAAAAGAAGGAATAGAAAAGGAAGAAATATAAACTGTGGAAGGAATGGAAATTAAAGAAAAAGAAAAGGAAGAAAAGATAAAGATGGTGGAAAAGGTAGTAGAGAAACAAGGTGTTTAATCAAAGGCCTCCCATGTTTAGTTGCATTCATTTACGAAAACGACAACACTGTTGTAAGCCAAAGATTGGTGGAGAAACTCCAGTTACCAACAATCATTCACTCGAATCAAGCAAGGATCAAATTCAGTACGGGACACTGTGTGCAAGAAGTATTATCTGATATTGCTCACACCAACTCTTGTCATCTTCTTTTGAGATTGGCATGGCTTCATTTTAAAACGCTCAATCTTGATAAAGGTTCCCTTTATTTGAGGGATGAGGGACATGAAATGAAGTTCAAATTTATGACCCCAAGACAAGCCAGTAAGGATCAACATAGGCTGAAGGAGAAAATAGAAAAAGAAAGAATAGAAAAGGAAGAAATATAAACTGTGGAAGGAATGGAAACTGAAGAAAAAGAAAAGGTAGTAGAGAAACAAGGTGTTTAATCAAAGACCATGCATGTTTAGTTGCATTCGTTTACGAAAGCGACAACACTATTGTAAGCCAAAGATTGGTGGAGAAACTCAAGTTACCAACAAGCTTTCACTCGAATCAAGCAAGGATCAAATTCAGTACGGGACAATGTGTGAAAGAAGTATTATGTGATATTGCTCCCACGAACTCTTGTCATCTTCTTTTGATATTGGCATGGCTTCATTTTAAAACGCTCAATCTTGATAAAGGTTCCCTTTATTTCAGGGGTGAGAGACATGAAATGAAGTTGAAATTTATGACACCAACACAAGCCAGTAAGGATCAACATAGGCTGAAGGAGAAAATAGAAAAAGAAGGAATAGAAAAGGAAGAAATATAAACTGTGGAAGGAATGGAAATTAAAGAAAAAGAAAAGGAAGAAAAGATAAATATGTGGAAAAGGTAGTAGAGAAACAAGGTGTTTAATCAAAGGCCTCCCATGTTTAGTTGCATTCGTTTACGAAAATAACAACACTGTTGTAAGCCAAAGATTGGTGGAGAAATTCCAGTTACCAACAATCATTCACTCGAATCAAGCAAGGATCAAATTCAGTACGGGACACTATGTGCAAGAAGTATTATCTGATATTGCTCCCACGAACTCTTGTCATCTTCTTTTGAGATTGGCATGGATTCATTTTAAAACGCTCAATCTTGATAAAGGTTCCTTTTATTTGAGGGATGAGGGACATGAAATGAAGTTGAAATTTATGACACCAAGACAAGCCAGTAAGGATCAACATAGGCTGGAGGAGAAAATAGAAAAAGAAAGAATAGAAAAGGAAGAAATATAAACTGTGGAAGGAATGGAAACTGAAGAAAAAGAAAAGGAAGAAAAGATAAAGATGATGGAAAAGGTAGTAGAGAAACAAGGTGTTTAATCAAAGACCACGCATGTTTAGTTGCATTCGTTTACGAAAGCGACAACACTATTGTAAGCCAAAGATTGGTGGAGAAACTCAAGTTACCAACAAGCTTTCACTCGAATCAAGCAAGGATCAAATTCAGTACGGGACACTGTGTGCAAGAAGTATTATCTGATATTGCTCACACCAACTCTTGTCATCTTCTTTTGAGATTGGCATGGATTCATTTTAAAACGCTCAATCTTGATAAAGGTTCCCTTTTTGAGGGATGAGGGACATGAAATGAAGTTGAAATTTATGACACCAAGACAAGCCAGTAAGGATCAACATAGGCTGAAGGAGAAAATAGAAAAAGAAAGAATAGAAAAGGAAGAAATATAAATTGTGGAAGGAATGGAAACTGAAGAAAAAGAAAAGGAAGAAAAGATAAAGATGATGGAAAAGGTAGTAGAGAAACAAGGTGTTTAATCAAAGACCACGCATGTTTAGTTGCATTCGTTTACGAAAGCGACAACACTATTGTAAGCCAAAGATTGGTGGAGAAACTCAAGTTACCAACAAGCTTTCACTCGAATCAAGCAAGGATCAAATTCAGTACAGGACAATGTGTGAAAGAAGTATTATGTGATATTGCTCCCACGAACTCTTGTCATCTTCTTTTGATATTGGCATGGCTTCATTTTAAAACGCTCAATCTTGATAAAGGTTCCCTTTATTTCAGGGGTGAGAGACATGAAATGAAGTTGAAATTTATGACACCAACACAAGCCAGTAAGGATCAACATAGGCTAAAGGAGAAAATAGAAAAAGAAGGAATAGAAAAGGAAGAAATATAAACTGTGGAAGGAATGGAAATTAAAGAAAAAGAAAAGGAAGAAAAGATAAAGATGGTGGAAAAGGTAGTAGAGAAACAAGGTGTTTAATCAAAGGCCTCCCATGTTTAGTTGCATTCATTTACGAAAACGACAACACTGTTGTAAGCCAAAGATTGGTGGAGAAACTCCAGTTACCAACAATCATTCACTCGAATCAAGCAAGGATCAAATTCAGTACGGGACACTGTGTGCAAGAAGTATTATCTGATATTGCTCACACCAACTCTTGTCATCTTCTTTTGAGATTGGCATGGCTTCATTTTAAAACGCTCAATCTTGATAAAGGTTCCCTTTATTTGAGGGATGAGGGACATGAAATGAAGTTCAAATTTATGACCCCAAGACAAGCCAGTAAGGATCAACATAGGCTGAAGGAGAAAATAGAAAAAGAAAGAATAGAAAAGGAAGAAATATAAACTGTGGAAGGAATGGAAACTGAAGAAAAAGAAAAGGTAGTAGAGAAACAAGGTGTTTAATCAAAGACCATGCATGTTTAGTTGCATTCGTTTACGAAAGCGACAACACTGTTGTAAGCCAAAGATTGGTGGAGAAACTCAAGTTAACAACAAGCTTTCACTCGAATCAAGCAAGGATCAAATTCAGTACGGGACAATGTGTGAAAGAAGTATTATGTGATATTGCTCCCACGAACTCTTGTCATCTTCTTTTGAGATTGGCATGGCTTTATTTTAAAACGCTCAATCTTGATAAAGGTTCCCATTATTTCAGGGATGAGGGACATGAAATGAAGTTGAAATTTATGACACCAAGACAAGCCAATAAGGATCAACATAGGCTGAAGGAGAAAATAGAAAAAGAAGGAATAGAAAAGGAAGAAATATAAACTGTGGAAGGAATGGAAATTAAAGAAAAAGAAAAGGGAGAAAAGATAAAGATGATGGAAAAGGTAGTAGATAAACAAGGTGTTTAATCAAAGACCATCCATGTTTAGTTGCATTCGTTTTCGAAAGCGACAACACTGTTGTAAGCCAAAGATTGGTGGAGAAACTCAAGTTACCAACAAGCTTTCACTCGAATAAAGCAAGGATCAAATTCAGTACGGGACAATGTGTGAAAGAAGTATTATGTGATATTGCTCCACGAACACTTGTCATCTTCTTTTGAGATTGGCATGGCTTCATTTTAAAACGCTCAATCTTGATCAAGGTTCCCTTTATTTGAGGCATGAGGGACATGAAATGAAGTTGAAATTTATGACACCAAGACAAGCAAGTAAGGATCAACATAGGCTGAAGGAGAAAATAGAAAAAGAAAGAATAGAAAAAGAAGAAATATAAACTGTGGAAGGAATGGAAACTGAAGAAAAAGAAAAGGAAGAAAAGACAAAGATGATGGAAAAGGTAGTAAATAAATAAGGTGTTTAATCAAAGACCACCCATGTTTAGTTGCATTCGTTTACGAAAGCGACAACACTGTTGTAAGCCAAAGATTGGTGGAGAAACTCAAGTTACCAAGAAGCTTTCACTCGAATCAAGCAAGGATCAAATTCAGTACGGGACAATGTGTGAAAGAAGTATTATCTGATATTGCTCCCACGAACTCTTGTCATCTTCTTTTAAGATTGGCATGGCTTCATTTTAAAACGCTCAATCTTGATAAAGGTTCCCTTTATTTGAGGGATGAGGGACACGAAATGAAGTTGAAATTTATGACACCAAGACAAGCCAGTAAGGATCAACATAGGCTGAAGGAGAAAATAGAACAAGGAAGAATAGAAAAGGAAGAAATATAAACTGTGGAAGTAATGGAAACTAAAGAAAAAGAAAAGGAAGAAAAGATAAAGATGATGGAAAAGGTTGTAGAGAAACAAGGTGTTTAATCAAAGGCCTCCCATGTTTAGTTGCATTCGTTTACGAAAGCGACAACACTGTTGTAAGGCAAAGATTGGTGGAGAAACTCAAGTTACCAACAAGCTTTCACTCGAATCAAGCAAGGATCAAATTCAGTACGGGACAATGTGTGAAAGAAGTATTATGTGATATTGCTCCCACGAACTCTTGTCATCTTCTTTTGAGATTGGCATGGCTTCATTTTAAAACGCTCAATCTTGATCAAGGTTCCCTTTATTTGAGGCATGAGGGACATGAAATGAAGTTGAAATTTATGACACCAAGACAAGCAAGTAAGGATCAACATAGGCTGAAGGAGAAAATAGAAAAAGAAAGAATAGAAAAAGAAGAAATATAAACTGTGGAAGGAATGGAAACTGAAGAAAAAGAAAAGGAAGAAAAGACAAAGATGATGGAAAAGGTAGTAAAAAAATAAGGTGTTTAATCAAAGACCACCCATGTTTAGTTGCATTCGTTTACGAAAGCGACAACACTGTTGTAAGCCAAAGATTGGTGGAGAAACTCAAGTTACCAAGAAGCTTTCACTCGAATCAAGCAAGGATCAAATTCAGTACGGGACAATGTGTGAAAGAAGTATTATGTGATATTGCTCCCACGAACTCTTGTCATCTTCTTTTGATATTGGCATGGCTTCATTTTAAAACGCTCAATCTTGATAAAGGTTCCCTTTATTTCAGGGGTGAGAGACATGAAATGAAGTTGAAATTTATGACACCAACACAAGCCAGTAAGGATCAACATAGGCTGAAGGAGAAAATAGAAAAAGAAGGAATAGAAAAGGAAGAAATATAAACTGTGGAAGGAATGGAAATTAAAGAAAAAGAAAAGGAAGAAAAGATAAAGATGGTGGAAAAGGTAGTAGAGAAACAAGGTGTTTAATCAAAGGCCTCCCATGTTTAGTTGCATTCATTTACGAAAACGACAACACTGTTGTAAGCCAAAGATTGGTGGAGAAACTCCAGTTACCAACAATCATTCACTCGAATCAAGCAAGGATCAAATTCAGTACGGGACACTGTGTGCAAGAAGTATTATCTGATATTGCTCACACCAACTCTTGTCATCTTCTTTTGAGATTGGCAAGGCTTCATTTTAAAACGCTCAATCTTGATAAAGGTTCCCTTTATTTGAGGGATGAGGGACATGAAATGAAGTTCAAATTTATGACCCCAAGACAAGCCAGTAAGGATCAACATAGGCTGAAGGAGAAAATAGAAAAAGAAAGAATAGAAAAGGAAGAAATATAAACTGTGGAAGGAATGGAAACTGAAGAAAAAGAAAAGGTAGTAGAGAAACAAGGTGTTTAATCAAAGACCATGCATGTTTAGTTGCATTCGTTTACGAAAGCGACAACACTGTTGTAAGCCAAAGATTGGTGGAGAAACTCAAGTTACCAACAAGCTTTCACTCGAATCAAGCAAGGATCAAATTCAGTACGGGACAATGTGTGAAAGAAGTATTATGTGATATTGCTCCCACGAACTCTTGTCATCTTCTTTTGAGATTGGCATGGCTTTATTTTAAAACGCTCAATCTTGATAAAGGTTCCCATTATTTCAGGGATGAGGGACATGAAATGAAGTTGAAATTTATGACACCAAGACAAGCCAATAAGGATCAACATAGGCTGAAGGAGAAAATAGAAAAAGAAGGAATAGAAAAGGAAGAAATATAAACTGTGGAAGGAATGGAAATTAAAGAAAAAGAAAAGGGAGAAAAGATAAAGATGATGGAAAAGGTAGTAGATAAACAAGGTGTTTAATCAAAGACCATCCATGTTTAGTTGCATTCGTTTTCGAAAGCGACAACACTGTTGTAAGCCAAAGATTGGTGGAGAAACTCAAGTTACCAACAAGCTTTCACTCGAATCAAGCAAGGATCAAATTCAGTACGGGACAATGTGTGAAAGAAGTATTATGTGATATTGCTCCACGAACTCTTGTCATCTTCTTTTGAGATTGGCATGGCTTCATTTTAAAACGCTCAATCTTGATCAAGGTTCCCTTTATTTGAGGCATGAGGGACATGAAATGAAGTTGAAATTTATGACACCAAGACAAGCAAGTAAGGATCAACATAGGCTGAAGGAGAAAATAGAAAAAGAAAGAATAGAAAAAGAAGAAATATAAACTGTGGAAGGAATGGAAACTGAAGAAAAAGAAAAGGAAGAAAAGACAAAGATGATGGAAAAGGTAGTAAATAAATAAGGTGTTTAATCAAAGACCACCCATGTTTAGTTGCATTCGTTTACGAAAGCGACAACACTGTTGTAAGCCAAAGATTGGTGGAGAAACTCAAGTTACCAAGAAGCTTTCACTCGAATCAAGCAAGGATCAAATTCAGTACGGGACACTGTGTGAAAGAAGTATTATCTGATATTGCTCCCACGAACTCTTGTCATCTTCTTTTGAGATTGGCATAGCTTTATTTTAAAACGCTCAATCTTGATAAAGGTTCCCTTTATTTGAGGGATGAGGGACATGAAATGAAGTTGAAATTTATGACACCAAGACAAGCCAGTAAGGATCAACATAGGCTGAAGGAGAAAATAGAAAAAGAAAGAATTGAAAAAGAAGAAATATAAACTGTGGAAGGAATGGAAACTGAAGAAAAAGAAAAGGAAGAAAAGATAAAGATGATGGAAAAGGTAGTAGAGAAACAAGGTGTTTAATCAAAGACCACCCATGTTTAGTTGCATTCGTTTACGAAAGCGACAACACTGTTGTAAGCCAAAGATTGGTGGAGAAACTCAAGTTACCAACAAGCTTTCACTCGAATCAAGCAAGGATCAAATTCAGTACGGGACAATGTGTGAAAGAAGTATTATGTGATATTGCTCTCTCGAACTCTTGTCATCTTCTTTTGAGATTGGCATGGCTTCATTTTAAAACGCTCAATCTTGATCAAGGTTCCCTTTATTTGAGGCATGAGGGACATGAAATGAAGTTGAAATTTATGACACCAAGACAAGCTAGTAAGGATCAACATAGGCTGAAGGAGAAAATAGAAAAAGAAGGAATAGAAAAAGAAGAAATATAAACTGTGGAAGGAATGCAAACTGAAGAAAAAGAAAAGGAAGAAAAGATAAAGATGGTGGAAAAGCTAGTAGAGAAACAAGGTGTTTAATCAAAGACCACGCATGTTTAGTTGCATTCGTTTACGAAAGCGACAACACTGTTGTAAGCCAAAGATTGGTGGAGAAACTCAAGTTACCAAGAAGCTTTCACTCGAATCAAGCAAGGATCAAATTCAGTACGGGACAATGTGTGAAAGAAGTATTATGTGATATTGCTCCCACGAACTCTTGTCATCTTCTTTTGATATTGGCATGGCTTCATTTTAAAACGCTCAATCTTGATAAAGGTTCCCTTTATTTCAGCGGTGAGAGACATGAAATGAAGTTGAAATTTATGACACCAACACAAGCCAGTAAGGATCAACATAGGCTGAAGGAGAAAATAGAAAAAGAAGGAATAGAAAAGGAAGAAATATAAACTGTGGAAGGAATGGAAATTAAAGAAAAAGAAAAGGAAGAAAAGATAAAGATGGTGGAAAAGGTAGTAGAGAAACAAGGTGTTTAATCAAAGGCCTCCCATGTTTAGTTGCATTCATTTACGAAAACGACAACACTGTTGTAAGCCAAAGATTGGTGGAGAAACTCCAGTTACCAACAATCATTCACTCGAATCAAGCAAGGATCAAATTCAGTACGGGACACTGTGTGCAAGAAGTATTATCTGATATTGCTCACACCAACTCTTGTCATCTTCTTTTGAGATTGGCATGGCTTCATTTTAAAACGCTCAATCTTGATAAAGGTTCCCTTTATTTGAGGGATGAGGGACATGAAATGAAGTTCAAATTTATGACCCCAAGACAAGCCAGTAAGGATCAACATAGGCTGAAGGAGAAAATAGAAAAAGAAAGAATAGAAAAGGAAGAAATATAAACTGTGGAAGGAATGGAAACTGAAGAAAAAGAAAAGGTAGTAGAGAAACAAGGTGTTTAATCAAAGACCATGCATGTTTAGTTGCATTCGTTTACAAAAGCGACAACACTGTTGTAAGCCAAAGATTGGTGGAGAAACTCAAGTTACCAACAAGCTTTCACTCGAATCAAGCAAGGATCAAATTCAGTACGGGACAATGTGTGAAAGAAGTATTATGTGATATTGCTCCCACGAACTCTTGTCATCTTCTTTTGAGATTGGCATGGCTTCATTTTAAAACGCTCAATCTTGATCAAGGTTCCCTTTATTTGAGGCATGAGGGACATGAAATGAAGTTGAAATTTATGACACCAAGACAAGCAAGTAAGGATCAACATAGGCTGAAGGAGAAAATAGAAAAAGAAAGAATAGAAAAAGAAGAAATATAAACTGTGGAAGGAATGGAAACTGAAGAAAAAGAAAAGGAAGAAAAGACAAAGATGATGGAAAAGGTAGTAAAAAAATAAGGTGTTTAATCAAAGACCACCCATGTTTAGTTGCATTCGTTTACGAAAGCGACAACACTATTGTAAGCCAAAGATTGGTGGAGAAACTCAAGTTACCAAGAAGCTTTCACTCGAATCAAGCAAGGATCAAATTCAGTACGGGACAATGTGTGAAAGAAGTATTATGTGATATTGCTCCCACGAACTCTTGTCATCTTCTTTTGATATTGGCATGGCTTCATTTTAAAACGCTCAATCTTGATAAAGGTTCCCTTTATTTCAGGGGTGAGAGACATGAAATGAAGTTGAAATTTATGACACCAACACAAGCCAGTAAGGATCAACATAGGCTGAAGGAGAAAATAGAAAAAGAAGGAATAGAAAAGGAAGAAATATAAACTGTGGAAGGAATGGAAATTAAAGAAAAAGAAAAGGAAGAAAAGATAAAGATGGTGGAAAAGGTAGTAGAGAAACAAGGTGTTTAATCAAAGGCCTCCCATGTTTAGTTGCATTCATTTACGAAAACGACAACACTGTTGTAAGCCAAAGATTGGTGGAGAAACTCCAGTTACCAACAATCATTCACTCGAATCAAGCAAGGATCAAATTCAGTACGGGACACTGTGTGCAAGAAGTATTATCTGATATTGCTCACACCAACTCTTGTCATCTTCTTTTGAGATTGGCAAGGCTTCATTTTAAAACGCTCAATCTTGATAAAGGTTCCCTTTATTTGAGGGATGAGGGACATGAAATGAAGTTCAAATTTATGACCCCAAGACAAGCCAGTAAGGATCAACATAGGCTGAAGGAGAAAATAGAAAAAGAAAGAATAGAAAAGGAAGAAATATAAACTGTGGAAGGAATGGAAACTGAAGAAAAAGAAAAGGTAGTAGAGAAACAAGGTGTTTAATCAAAGACCATGCATGTTTAGTTGCATTCGTTTACGAAAGCGACAACACTGTTGTAAGCCAAAGATTGGTGGAGAAACTCAAGTTACCAACAAGCTTTCACTCGAATCAAGCAAGGATCAAATTCAGTACGGGACAATGTGTGAAAGAAGTATTATGTGATATTGCTCCCACGAACTCTTGTCATCTTCTTTTGAGATTGGCATGGCTTTATTTTAAAACGCTCAATCTTGATAAAGGTTCCCATTATTTCAGGGATGAGGGACATGAAATGAAGTTGAAATTTATGACACCAAGACAAGCCAATAAGGATCAACATAGGCTGAAGGAGAAAATAGAAAAAGAAGGAATAGAAAAGGAAGAAATATAAACTGTGGAAGGAATGGAAATTAAAGAAAAAGAAAAGGGAGAAAAGATAAAGATGATGGAAAAGGTAGTAGATAAACAAGGTGTTTAATCAAAGACCATCCATGTTTAGTTGCATTCGTTTTCGAAAGCGACAACACTGTTGTAAGCCAAAGATTGGTGGAGAAACTCAAGTTACCAACAAGCTTTCACTCGAATCAAGCAAGGATCAAATTCAGTACGGGACAATGTGTGAAAGAAGTATTATGTGATATTGCTCCACGAACTCTTGTCATCTTCTTTTGAGATTGGCATGGCTTCATTTTAAAACGCTCAATCTTGATCAAGGTTCCCTTTATTTGAGGCATGAGGGACATGAAATGAAGTTGAAATTTATGACACCAAGACAAGCAAGTAAGGATCAACATAGGCTGAAGGAGAAAATAGAAAAAGAAAGAATAGAAAAAGAAGAAATATAAACTGTGGAAGGAATGGAAACTGAAGAAAAAGAAAAGGAAGAAAAGACAAAGATGATGGAAAAGGTAGTAAATAAATAAGGTGTTTAATCAAAGACCACCCATGTTTAGTTGCATTCGTTTACGAAAGCGACAACACTGTTGTAAGCCAAAGATTGGTGGAGAAACTCAAGTTACCAAGAAGCTTTCACTCGAATCAAGCAAGGATCAAATTCAGTACGGGACACTGTGTGAAAGAAGTATTATCTGATATTGCTCCCACGAACTCTTGTCATCTTCTTTTGAGATTGGCATAGCTTTATTTTAAAACGCTCAATCTTGATAAAGGTTCCCTTTATTTGAGGGATGAGGGACATGAAATGAAGTTGAAATTTATGACACCAAGACAAGCCAGTAAGGATCAACATAGGCTGAAGGAGAAAATAGAAAAAGAAAGAATTGAAAAAGAAGAAATATAAACTGTGGAAGGAATGGAAACTGAAGAAAAAGAAAAGGAAGAAAAGATAAAGATGATGGAAAAGGTAGTAGAGAAACAAGGTGTTTAATCAAAGACCACCCATGTTTAGTTGCATTCGTTTACGAAAGCGACAACACTGTTGTAAGCCAAAGATTGGTGGAGAAACTCAAGTTACCAACAAGCTTTCACTCGAATCAAGCAAGGATCAAATTCAGTACGGGACAATGTGTGAAAGAAGTATTATGTGATATTGCTCTCTCGAACTCTTGTCATCTTCTTTTGAGATTGGCATGGCTTCATTTTAAAACGCTCAATCTTGATCAAGGTTCCCTTTATTTGAGGCATGAGGGACATGAAATGAAGTTGAAATTTATGACACCAAGACAAGCTAGTAAGGATCAACATAGGCTGAAGGAGAAAATAGAAAAAGAAGGAATAGAAAAAGAAGAAATATAAACTGTGGAAGGAATGCAAACTGAAGAAAAAGAAAAGGAAGAAAAGATAAAGATGGTGGAAAAGCTAGTAGAGAAACAAGGTGTTTAATCAAAGACCACGCATGTTTAGTTGCATTCGTTTACGAAAGCGACAACACTGTTGTAAGCCAAAGATTGGTGGAGAAACTCAAGTTACCAAGAAGCTTTCACTCGAATCAAGCAAGGATCAAATTCAGTACGGGACAATGTGTGAAAGAAGTATTATGTGATATTGCTCCCACGAACTCTTGTCATCTTCTTTTGATATTGGCATGGCTTCATTTTAAAACGCTCAATCTTGATAAAGGTTCCCTTTATTTCAGCGGTGAGAGACATGAAATGAAGTTGAAATTTATGACACCAACACAAGCCAGTAAGGATCAACATAGGCTGAAGGAGAAAATAGAAAAAGAAGGAATAGAAAAGGAAGAAATATAAACTGTGGAAGGAATGGAAATTAAAGAAAAAGAAAAGGAAGAAAAGATAAAGATGGTGGAAAAGGTAGTAGAGAAACAAGGTGTTTAATCAAAGGCCTCCCATGTTTAGTTGCATTCATTTACGAAAACGACAACACTGTTGTAAGCCAAAGATTGGTGGAGAAACTCCAGTTACCAACAATCATTCACTCGAATCAAGCAAGGATCAAATTCAGTACGGGACACTGTGTGCAAGAAGTATTATCTGATATTGCTCACACCAACTCTTGTCATCTTCTTTTGAGATTGGCATGGCTTCATTTTAAAACGCTCAATCTTGATAAAGGTTCCCTTTATTTGAGGGATGAGGGACATGAAATGAAGTTCAAATTTATGACCCCAAGACAAGCCAGTAAGGATCAACATAGGCTGAAGGAGAAAATAGAAAAAGAAAGAATAGAAAAGGAAGAAATATAAACTGTGGAAGGAATGGAAACTGAAGAAAAAGAAAAGGTAGTAGAGAAACAAGGTGTTTAATCAAAGACCATGCATGTTTAGTTGCATTCGTTTACAAAAGCGACAACACTGTTGTAAGCCAAAGATTGGTGGAGAAACTCAAGTTACCAACAAGCTTTCACTCGAATCAAGCAAGGATCAAATTCAGTACGGGACAATGTGTGAAAGAAGTATTATGTGATATTGCTCCCACGAACTCTTGTCATCTTCTTTTGAGATTGGCATGGCTTTATTTTAAAACGCTCAATCTTGATAAAGGTTCCCATTATTTCAGGGATGAGGGACATGAAATGAAGTTGAAATTTATGACACCAAGACAAGCCAATAAGGATCAACATAGGCTGAAAGAGAAAATAGAAAAAGAAGGAATAGAAAAGGAAGAAATATAAACTGTGGAAGGAATGGAAATTAAAGAAAAAGAAAAGGGAGAAAAGATAAAGATGATGGAAAAGGTAGTAGATAAACAAGGTGTTTAATCAAAGACCATCCATGTTTAGTTGCATTCGTTTTCGAAAGCGACAACACTGTTGTAAGCCAAAGATTGGTGGAGAAACTCAAGTTACCAACAAGCTTTCTCTCGAATCAAGCAAGGATCAAATTCAGTACGGGACAATGTGTGAAAGAAGTATTATGTGATATTGCTCCACGAACTCTTGTCATCTTCTTTTGAGATTGGCATGGCTTCATTTTAAAACGCTCAATCTTGATCAAGGTTCCCTTTATTTGAGGCATGAGGGACATGAAATGAAGTTGAAATTTATGACACCAAGACAAGCAAGTAAGGATCAACATAGGCTGAAGGAGAAAATAGAAAAAGAAAGAATAGAAAAAGAAGAAATATAAACTGTGGAAGGAATGGAAACTGAAGAAAAAGAAAAGGTAGTAGAGAAACAAGGTGTTTAATCAAAGACCATGCATGTTTAGTTGCATTCGTTTACAAAAGCGACAACGCTGTTGTAAGCCAAAGATTGGTGGAGAAACTCAAGTTACCAACAAGCTTTCACTCGAATCAAGCAAGGATCAAATTCAGTACGGGACAATGTGTGAAAGAAGTATTATGTGATATTGCTCCCACGAACTCTTGTCATCTTCTTTTGAGATTGGCATGGCTTTATTTTAAAACGCTCAATCTTGATAAAGGTTCCCATTATTTCAGGGATGAGGGACATGAAATGAAGTTGAAATTTATGACACCAAGACAAGCCAATAAGGATCAACATAGGCTGAAGGAGAAAATAGAAAAAGAAGGAATAGAAAAGGAAGAAATATAAACTGTGGAAGGAATGGAAATTAAAGAAAAAGAAAAGGGAGAAAAGATAAAGATGATGGAAAAGGTAGTAGATAAACAAGGTGTTTAATCAAAGACCATCCATGTTTAGTTGCATTCGTTTTCGAAAGCGACAACACTGTTGTAAGCCAAAGATTGGTGGAGAAACTCAAGTTACCAACAAGCTTTCACTCGAATCAAGCAAGGATCAAATTCAGTACGGGACAATGTGTGAAAGAAGTATTATGTGATATTGCTCCACGAACTCTTGTCATCTTCTTTTGAGATTGGCATGGCTTCATTTTAAAACGCTCAATCTTGATCAAGGTTCCCTTTATTTGAGGCATGAGGGACATGAAATGAAGTTGAAATTTATGACACCAAGACAAGCAAGTAAGGATCAACATAGGCTGAAGGAGAAAATAGAAAAAGAAAGAATAGAAAAAGAAGAAATATAAACTGTGGAAGGAATGGAAACTGAAGAAAAAGAAAAGGAAGAAAAGACAAAGATGATGGAAAAGGTAGTAAATAAATAAGGTGTTTAATCAAAGACCACCCATGTTTAGTTGCATTCGTTTACGAAAGCGACAACACTGTTGTAAGCCAAAGATTGGTGGAGAAACTCAAGTTACCAAGAAGCTTTCACTCGAATCAAGCAAGGATCAAATTCAGTACGGGACAATGTGTGAAAGAAGTATTATCTGATATTGCTCCCACGAACTCTTGTCATCATCTTTTAAGATTGGCATGGCTTCATTTTAAAACGCTCAATCTTGATAAAGGTTCCCTTTATTTGAGGGATGAGGGACACGAAATGAAGTTGAAATTTATGACACCAAGACAAGCCAGTAAGGATCAACATAGGCTGAAGGAGAAAATAGAACAAGGAAGAATAGAAAAGGAAGAAATATAAACTGTGGAAGTAATGGAAACTGAAGAAAAAGAAAAGGAAGAAAAGATAAAGATGATGGAAAAGGTTGTAGAGAAACAAGTTGTTTAATCAAAGGCCTCCCATGTTTAGTTGCATTCGTTTACGAAAGCGACAACACTGTTGTAAGGCAAAGATTGGTGGAGAAACTCAAGTTACCAACAAGCTTTCACTCGAATCAAGCAAGGATCAAATTCAGTACGGGACAATGTGTGAAAGAAGTATTATGTGATATTGCTCCCACGAACTCTTGTCATCTTCTTTTGAGATTGGCATGGCTTCATTTTAAAACGCTCAATCTTGATCAAGGTTCCCTTTATTTGAGGCATGAGGGACATGAAATGAAGTTGAAATTTATGACACCAAGACAAGCAAGTAAGGATCAACATAGGCTGAAGGAGAAAATAGAAAAAGAAAGAATAGAAAAAGAAGAAATATAAACTGTGGAAGGAATGGAAACTGAAGAAAAAGAAAAGGAAGAAAAGACAAAGATGATGGAAAAGGTAGTAAATAAATAAGGTGTTTAATCAAAGACCACCCATGTTTAGTTGCATTCGTTTACGAAAGCGACAACACTGTTGTAAGCCAAAGATTGGTGGAGAAACTCAAGTTACCAAGAAGCTTTCACTCGAATCAAGCAAGGATCAAATTCAGTACGGGACAATGTGTGAAAGAAGTATTATCTGATATTGCTCCCACGAACTCTTGTCATCTTCTTTTAAGATTGGCATGGCTTCATTTTAAAACGCTCAATCTTGATAAAGGTTCCCTTTATTTGAGGGATGAGGGACATGAAATGAAGTTCAAATTTATGACCCCAAGACAAGCCAGTAAGGATCAACATAGGCTGAAGGAGAAAATAGAAAAAGAAAGAATAGAAAAGGAAGAAATATAAACTGTGGAAGGAATGGAAACTGAAGAAAAAGAAAAGGTAGTAGAGAAACAAGGTGTTTAATCAAAGACCATGCATGTTTAGTTGCATTCGTTTACAAAAGCGACAACACTGTTGTAAGCCAAAGATTGGTGGAGAAACTCAAGTTACCAACAAGCTTTCACTCGAATCAAGCAAGGATCAAATTCAGTACGGGACAATGTGTGAAAGAAGTATTATGTGATATTGCTCCCACGAACTCTTGTCATCTTCTTTTGAGATTGGCATGGCTTTATTTTAAAACGCTCAATCTTGATAAAGGTTCCCATTATATCAGGGATGAGGGACATGAAATGAAGTTGAAATTTATGACACCAAGACAAGCCAATAAGGATCAACATAGGCTGAAAGAGAAAATAGAAAAAGAAGGAATAGAAAAGGAAGAAATATAAACTGTGGAAGGAATGGAAATTAAAGAAAAAGAAAAGGGAGAAAAGATAAAGATGATGGAAAAGGTAGTAGATAAACAAGGTGTTTAATCAAAGACCATCCATGTTTAGTTGCATTCGTTTTCGAAAGCGACAACACTGTTGTAAGCCAAAGATTGGTGGAGAAACTCAAGTTACCAACAAGCTTTCTCTCGAATCAAGCAAGGATCAAATTCAGTACGGGACAATGTGTGAAAGAAGTATTATGTGATATTGCTCCACGAACTCTTGTCATCTTCTTTTGAGATTGGCATGGCTTCATTTTAAAACGCTCAATCTTGATCAAGGTTCCCTTTATTTGAGGCATGAGGGACATGAAATGAAGTTGAAATTTATGACACCAAGACAAGCAAGTAAGGATCAACATAGGCTGAAGGAGAAAATAGAAAAAGAAAGAATAGAAAAAGAAGAAATATAAACTGTGGAAGGAATGGAAACTGAAGAAAAAGAAAAGGTAGTAGAGAAACAAGGTGTTTAATCAAAGACCATGCATGTTTAGTTGCATTCGTTTACAAAAGCGACAACGCTGTTGTAAGCCAAAGATTGGTGGAGAAACTCAAGTTACCAACAAGCTTTCACTCGAATCAAGCAAGGATCAAATTCAGTACGGGACAATGTGTGAAAGAAGTATTATGTGATATTGCTCCCACGAACTCTTGTCATCTTCTTTTGAGATTGGCATGGCTTTATTTTAAAACGCTCAATCTTGATAAAGGTTCCCATTATTTCAGGGATGAGGGACATGAAATGAAGTTGAAATTTATGACACCAAGACAAGCCAATAAGGATCAACATAGGCTGAAGGAGAAAATAGAAAAAGAAGGAATAGAAAAGGAAGAAATATAAACTGTGGAAGGAATGGAAATTAAAGAAAAAGAAAAGGGAGAAAAGATAAAGATGATGGAAAAGGTAGTAGATAAACAAGGTGTTTAATCAAAGACCATCCATGTTTAGTTGCATTCGTTTTCGAAAGCGACAACACTGTTGTAAGCCAAAGATTGGTGGAGAAACTCAAGTTACCAACAAGCTTTCACTCGAATCAAGCAAGGATCAAATTCAGTACGGGACAATGTGTGAAAGAAGTATTATGTGATATTGCTCCACGAACTCTTGTCATCTTCTTTTGAGATTGGCATGGCTTCATTTTAAAACGCTCAATCTTGATCAAGGTTCCCTTTATTTGAGGCATGAGGGACATGAAATGAAGTTGAAATTTATGACACCAAGACAAGCAAGTAAGGATCAACATAGGCTGAAGGAGAAAATAGAAAAAGAAAGAATAGAAAAAGAAGAAATATAAACTGTGGAAGGAATGGAAACTGAAGAAAAAGAAAAGGAAGAAAAGACAAAGATGATGGAAAAGGTAGTAAATAAATAAGGTGTTTAATCAAAGACCACCCATGTTTAGTTGCATTCGTTTACGAAAGCGACAACACTGTTGTAAGCCAAAGATTGGTGGAGAAACTCAAGTTACCAAGAAGCTTTCACTCGAATCAAGCAAGGATCAAATTCAGTACGGGACAATGTGTGAAAGAAGTATTATCTGATATTGCTCCCACGAACTCTTGTCATCTTCTTTTAAGATTGGCATGGCTTCATTTTAAAACGCTCAATCTTGATAAAGGTTCCCTTTATTTGAGGGATGAGGGACACGAAATGAAGTTGAAATTTATGACACCAAGACAAGCCAGTAAGGATCAACATAGGCTGAAGGAGAAAATAGAACAAGGAAGAATAGAAAAGGAAGAAATATAAACTGTGGAAGTAATGGAAACTGAAGAAAAAGAAAAGGAAGAAAAGATAAAGATGATGGAAAAGGTTGTAGAGAAACAAGGTGTTTAATCAAAGGCCTCCCATGTTTAGTTGCATTCGTTTACGAAAGCGACAACACTGTTGTAAGGCAAAGATTGGTGGAGAAACTCAAGTTACCAACAAGCTTTCACTCGAATCAAGCAAGGATCAAATTCAGTACGGGACAATGTGTGAAAGAAGTATTATGTGATATTGCTCCCACGAACTCTTGTCATCTTCTTTTGAGATTGGCATGGCTTCATTTTAAAACGCTCAATCTTGATCAAGGTTCCCTTTATTTGAGGCATGAGGGACATGAAATGAAGTTGAAATTTATGACACCAAGACAAGCAAGTAAGGATCAACATAGGCTGAAGGAGAAAATAGAAAAAGAAAGAATAGAAAAAGAAGAAATATAAACTGTGGAAGGAATGGAAACTGAAGAAAAAGAAAAGGAAGAAAAGACAAAGATGATGGAAAAGGTAGTAAATAAATAAGGTGTTTAATCAAAGACCACCCATGTTTAGTTGCATTCGTTTACGAAAGCGACAACACTGTTGTAAGCCAAAGATTGGTGGAGAAACTCAAGTTACCAAGAAGCTTTCACTCGAATCAAGCAAGGATCAAATTCAGTACGGGACAATGTGTGAAAGAAGTATTATCTGATATTGCTCCCACGAACTCTTGTCATCTTCTTTTAAGATTGGCATGGCTTCATTTTAAAACGCTCAATCTTGATAAAGGTTCCCTTTATTTGAGGGATGAGGGACACGAAATGAAGTTGAAATTTATGACACCAAGACAAGCCAGTAAGGATCAACATAGGCTGAAGGAGAAAATAGAACAAGGAAGAATAGAAAAGGAAGAAATATAAACTGTGGAAGTAATGGAAACTGAAGAAAAAGAAAAGGAAGAAAAGATAAAGATGATGGAAAAGGTTGTAGAGAAACAAGGTGTTTAATCAAAGGCCTCCCATGTTTAGTTGCATTCGTTTACGAAAGCGACAACACTGTTGTAAGGCAAAGATTGGTGGAGAAACTCAAGTTACCAACAAGCTTTCACTCGAATCAAGCAAGGATCAAATTCAGTACGGGACAATGTGTGAAAGAAGTATTATGTGATATTGCTCCCACGAACTCTTGTCATCTTCTTTTGAGATTGGCATGGCTTCATTTTAAAACGCTCAATCTCGATCAAGGTTCCCTTTATTTGAGGCATGAGGGACATGAAATGAAGTTGAAATTTATGACACCAAGACAAGCAAGTAAGGATCAACATAGGCTGAAGGAGAAAATAGAAAAAGAAAGAATAGAAAAAGAAGAAATATAAACTGTGGAAGGAATGGAAACTGAAGAAAAAGAAAAGGAAGAAAAGACAAAGATGATGGAAAAGGTAGTAAATAAATAAGGTGTTTAATCAAAGACCACCCATGTTTAGTTGCATTCGTTTACGAAAGCGACAACACTGTTGTAAGCCAAAGATTGGTGGAGAAACTCAAGTTACCAAGAAGCATTCACTCGAATCAAGCAAGGATCAAATTCAGTACGGGTCAATGTCTGAAAGAAGTATTATGTGATATTGCTCCAACGAACTCTTGTCATCTTCTTTTAAGATTGGCATGGCTTCATTTTAAAACGCTCAATCTTGATCAAGGTTCCCTTTATTTGAGGCATGAGGGACATGAAATGAAGTTGAAATTTATGACACCAAGACAAGCCAGTAAGGATCAACATAGGCTGAAGGAGAAAATAGAAAAAGAAAGAATAGAAAAAGAAGAAATATAAACTGTGGAAGGAATGGAAACTGAAGAAAAAGAAAAGGAAGAAAAGATAAAGATGATGGAAAAGCTAGTAGAGAAACAAGGTGTTTAATCAAAGACCACCCATTTTTAGTTGCATTCGTTTACGAAAGCGACAACAGTGTTGTAAGCCAAAGATTGGTGGAGAAACTCAAGTTACCAACAAGCTTTCACTCGAATCGAGCAAGGATCAAATTCAGTACGGGACACTGTGTGCAAGAAGTATTATCTGATATTGCTCACACAAACTCTTGTCATCTTCTTATGAGATTGGCATGGCTTCATTTTAAAACGCCCAATCTTGATAAAGGTTCCCTTTATTTGAGGGGTGAGGGACATGAAATGAAGTTGAAATTTATGACACCAACACAAGCCAGTAAGGATCAACATAGGCTGAAGGAGAAAATAGAAAAAGAAGGAATAGAAAAGGAAGAAATATAAACTGTGGAAGGAATGGAAATGAAAGAAAAAGACAAGGAAGAAAAGATAAAGATGGTGGAAAAGGTAGTAGAGAAACAAGGTGTTTAATCAAAGGCCTCCCATGTTTAGTTGCATTCGTTTACGAAAAGGACAACACTGTTGTAAGACAAAGATTGGTGGAGAAACTCCAGTTACCAACAATCATTCCCTCGAATCAAGCAAGGATCAAATTCAGTACGGGACACTGTGTGCAAGAAGTATTTTCTGATATTGCTCACACCAACTCTTGTCATCTTCCTTTGAGATTGGCATGGCTTCATTTTAAAACGCTCAATCTTGATAAAGGTTCCCTTTATTTGAGGGATGAGGGACATGAAATGAAGTTCAAATTTATGACACCAAGACAAGCCATTAAGGATCAACATAGGCTGAAGGAGCAAATAGAAAAAGAAAGAATAGCACAGGAAGAAATATAAACTGTGGAAGGAATGGAAACTGAAGAAAAAGAAAAGGAAGAAAAGATAAAGATGATGGAAAAGGTAGTAGAGAAACAAGGTGTTTAATCAAAGACCACGCATGTTTAGTTGCATTCATTTACGAAAGCGACAACACTGTTGTAAGCCAAAGATTGGTGGAGAAACTCAAGTTACCAACAAGCTTTCACTCGAATCAAGCAAGGATCAAATTCAGTACGGGACAATGTGTGAAAGAAGTATTATATGATATTGCTCCCACGAACTCTTGTCACCTTCTTTTGAGATTGGCATGGCTTTATTTTAAAACGCTCAATCTTGATAAAGGTTCCCTTTATTTCAGGGATGAGGGACATGAAATGAAGTTGAAATTTATGACACCAACACAAGCCAATAAGGATCAACATAGGCTGAAGGAGAAAATAGAAAAAGAAGGAATAGAAAAGGAAGAAATAAAAACTGTGGAAGGAATGGAAATTAAAGAAAAAGAAAAGGGAGAAAAGATAAAGATGATGGAAAAGGTAGTAGCTAAACAAGGTGTTTAATCAAAGACCACCCATGTTTAGTAGCATTCGTTTACGAAAGCGACAACACTGTTGTAAGCCAAAGATTGGTGGAGAAACTCCAGTTACCAACAATCATTCACTCGAATCAAGCAAGGATCAAATTCAGTACGAGACACTGTGTGCAAGAAGTATTATCTGATATTGCTCACACCAACTCTTGTCATCTTCTTTTGAGATTGGCATGGCTTCATTTTAAAACGCTCAATCTTGATAAAGGTTCCCTTTATTTCAGGGATGACGGACATGAAATGAAGTTGAAATTTATGACACCAACACAAGCCAATAAGGATCAACATAGGCTGAAGGAGAAAATAGAAAAAGAAGGAATAGAAAAGGAAGAAATAAAAACTGTGGAAGGAATGGAAATTAAAGAAAAAGAAAAGGGAGAAAAGATAAAGATGATGGAAAAGGTAGTAGCTAAACAAGGTGTTTAATCAAAGACCACCCATGTTTAGTAGCATTCGTTTACGAAAGCGACAACACTGTTGTAAGCCAAAGATTGGTGGAGAAACTCCAGTTACCAACAATCATTCACTCGAATCAAGCAAGGATCAAATTCAGTACGAGACACTGTGTGCAAGAAGTATTATCTGATATTGCTCACACCAACTCTTGTCATCTTCTTTTGAGATTGGCATGGCTTCATTTTAAAACGCTCAATCTTGATAAAGGTTCCCTTTATTTCAGGGATGAGGGACATGAAATGAAGTTGAAATTTATGACACCAACACAAGCCAATAAGGATCAACATAGGCTGAAGGAGAAAATAGAAAAAGAAGGAATAGAAAAGGAAGAAATATAAACTGTGGAAGGAATGGAAATTAAAGAAAAAGAAAAGGGAGAAAAGATAAAGATGATGGAAAAGGTAGTAGATAAACAAGGTGTTTAATCAAAGACAACCCATGTTTAGTTGCTTTCGTTTACGAAAGCGAGAACACTGTTGTAAGCCAAAGACTGGTGGAGAAACTCAAGTTACAAAGAAGCTTTCACTCGAATCAAGCAAGGATCAGATTCGGTACGGGACAATGTGTGAAAGAAGTATTATATGATATTGCTCCCACGAACTCTTGTCATCTTCTTTTAAGATTGGCATGGCTTCATTTTAAAACGCTCAATCTTGATAAAGGTTCCCTTTATTTGAGGGATGAGGGACATGAAATGAAGTTGAAATTTATGACACCAAGACAAGCCAGTAAGGATCAACATAGGCTGAAGGAGAAAATAGAAAAAGGAAGAATAGAAAAGGAAGAAATATAAACTGTGGAAGGAATGGAAACTGAAGAAAAAGAAAAAGAAGAAAAGATAAAGATGATGGAAAAGGTAGTAGAGAAACAAGGTGCTTAATCAAAGGCCTCCCATGTTTAGTTGCATTCGTTTACGAAAGCGACAACACTGTTGTAAGCCAAAGATTGGTGGAGAAACTCAAGTTACCAACAAGCTTTCACTCGAATCAAGCAAGGATCAAATTCAGTACGGGACAATGTGTGAAAGAAGTATTATGTGATATTGCTCCCACGAACTCTTGTCATCTTCTTTTGAGATTGGCATGGCTTCATTTTAAAACGCTCAATCTTGATCAAGGTTCCCTTTATTTGAGGCATGAGGGACATGAAATGAAGTTGAAATTTATGACACCAAGACAAGCCAGTAAGGATCAACAAAGGCTGAAGGAGAAAATAGAAAAAGAAAGAATAGAAAAGGAAGAAATATAAACTGTGGAAGGAATGGAAATTGAAGAAAAAGAAAAGGAAGAAAAGATAAAGATGATGGAAAAGCTAGTAGAGAAACAAGGTGTTTAATCAAAGGCCACCCATGTTTAGTTGCATTCGTTTACGAAAGCGACAACTCTGTTGTAAGCCAAAGATCGGTGGAGAACCTCAAATTACCAACAAGCTTTCACTCGAATCAAGCAAGGATCAAATTCAGTACGGGACACTGTGTGAAAGAAGTATTATCTGATATTGCTCCCACGAACTCTTGTCATCTTCTTTTGAGATTGGCATAGCTTTATTTTAAAACGCTCATTCTTGATAAAGGTTCCCTTTATTTGAGGGATGAGGGACATGAAATGAAGTTGAAATTTATGACACCAAGACAAGCCAGTAAGGATCAACATAGGCTGAAGGAGAAAATAGAAAAAGAAAGAATTGAAAAAGAAGAAATATAAACTGTGGAAGGAATGGAAACTGAAGAAAAAGAAAAGGAAGAAAAGATAAAGATGATGGAAAAGGTAGTAGAGAAACAAGGTGTTTAATCAAAGACCACCCATGTTTAGTTGCATTCGTTTACGAAAGCGACAACACTGTTGTAAGCCAAAGATTGGTGGAGAAACTCAAGTTACCAACAAGCTTTCACTCGAATCAAGCAAGGATCAAATTCAGTACGGGACAATGTGTGAAAGAAGTATTATGTGATATTGCTCTCACGAACTCTTGTCATCTTCTTTTGAGATTAGTATGGCTTCATTTTAAAACGCTCAATCTTGATCAAGGTTCCCTTTATTTGAGGCATGAGGGACATGAAATGAAGTTGAAATTTATGACACCAAGACAAGCTAGTAAGGATCAACATAGGCTGAAGGAGAAAATAGAAAAAGAAGGAATAGAAAAAGAAGAAATATAAACTGTGGAAGGAATGCAAACTGAAGAAAAAGAAAAGGAAGAAAAGATAAAGATGGTGGAAAAGCTAGTAGAGAAACAAGGTGTTTAATCAAAGACCACGCATGTTTAGTTGCATTCGTTTACGAAAGCGACAACACTGTTGTAAGCCAAAGATTGGTGGAGAAACTCAAGTTACCAATAAGATTTCACTCGAATCAAGCAAGGATCAAATTCAGTACGGGACAATGTGTGAATGAAGTATTATCTGATATTGCTACCACGAACTCTTGTCATCTACTTTTGAGATTGGCATGGCTTTATTTTAAAACGCTCAATCTTGATAAAGGTTCCCTTTATTTCAGGGATGAGGGACATGAAATGAAGTTGAAATTTATGACACCAACACAAGCCAATAAGGATCAACATAGGCTGAAGGAGAAAATAGAAAAAGAAGGAATAGAAAAGGAAGAAATATAAAGTGCGGAAGGAATGGAAATTAAAGAAAAAGAAAAGGAAGAAAAGATAAAGATGGTGGAAAAGGTAGTAGAGAAACAAGGTGTTTAATCAAAGGCCTCCCATGTTTAGTTGCATTCGTTTACGAAAGCGACAACGCTATTAAGCCAAAGATTGGTGGAGAAACTCAAGTTACCAACAAGCTTTCACTCGAATCAAGCAAGGATCAAATTCAGTACGGGACACTGTGTGAAAGAAGTATTATCTGATATTGCTCCCACGAACTCTTGTCATCTTCTTTTGAGATTGGCATAGCTTTATTTTAAAACGCTCAATCTTGATCAAGGTTCCCTTTATTTGAGGCATGAGGGACATGAAATGAAGTTGAAATTTATGACACCAAGACAAGCTAGTAAGGATCAACATAGGCTGAAGGAGAAAATAGAAAAAGAAGAAATATAAACTGTGGAAGGAATGCAAACTGAAGAAAAAGAAAAGGAAGAAAAGATAAAGATGGTGGAAAAGCTAGTAGAGAAACAAGGTGTTTAATCAAAGACCACGCATGTTTAGTTGCATTCGTTTACGAAAGCGACAACACTGTTGTAAGCCAAAGATTGGTGGAGAAACTCAAGTTACCAACAAGCTTTCACTCGAATCAAGCAAGGATCAAATTCAGAACGGGACAATGTGTGAAAGAAGTATTATGTGATATTGCTCCCACGAACTCTTGTCATCTTCTTTTGAGATTGGCATGGCTTCATTTTAAAATGCTCAATCTTGATCAAGGTTCCCTTTATTTGAGGCATGAGGGACATGAAATGCAGTTGAAATTTATGACACCAAGACAAGCCAGTAAGCATCAACATAGGCTGAAGGAGAAAATAGAAAAAGAAGGAATAGAAAAGGAAGAAATATAAAGTGCGGAAGGAATGGAAATTAAAGAAAAAGAAAAGGAAGAAAAGATAAAGATGGTGGAAAAGGTAGTAGAGAAACAAGGTGTTTAATCAAAGGCCTCCCATGTTTAGTTGCATTCGTTTACGAAAGCGACAACACTATTAAGCCAAAGATTGGTGGAGAAACTCAAGTTACCAACAAGCTTTCACTCGAATCAAGCAAGGATCAAATTCAGTACGGGACACTGTGTGAAAGAAGTATTATCTGATATTGCTCCCACGAACTCTTGTCATCTTCTTTTGAGATTGGCATAGCTTTATTTTGAAACGCTCAATCTTGATAAAGGTTCCCTTTATTTGAGGGATGAGGGACATGAAATGAAGTTGAAATTTATGACACCAAGACAAGCCAGTAAGGATCAACATAGGCTGAAGGAGAAAATAGAAAAAGAAGGAATAGAAAAGGAAGAAATATAAATTGTGGAAGGAATGGAAATTAAAGAAAAAGAAAAGGGAGAAAAGATAAAGATGGTGGAAAAGGTAGTAGAGAAACAAGGTGTTTAATCAAAGGCCACCCATGTTTAGTTGCATTCGTTTACGAAAGCGACAACACTGTTTTAAGCCAAAGATTGGTGGCGAAACTCCAGTTACCAACAAGCTTTCACTCGAATTAAGCAAGGATCAAATTCAGTACGGGACAATGTGTGAAATAAGTATTATGTGATATTGCTCCCACGAACTCTTGTCATCTTCTTTTGAGATTGGCATGGCTTCATTTTAAAATGCTCAATCTTGATCAAGGTTCCCTTTATTTGAGGCATGAGGGACATGAAATGAAGTTGAAATTTATGACACCAAGACAAGCCAGTAAGGATCAACATAGGCTGAAGGAGAAAATAGAAAAAGAAGGAATAGAAAAGGAAGAAATATAAATTGTGGAAGGAATGGAAATTAAAGAAAAAGAAAAGGGAGAAAAGATAAAGATGGTGGAAAAGGTAGTAGAGAAACAAGGTGTTTAATCAAAGGCCACCCATGTTTCACTCGAATTAAGCAAGGATCAAAGACCACGCATGTTTAGTTGCATTCGTTTACAAAAGCGACAACACTGTTGTAAGCCAAAGATTGGTGGAGAAACTCAGGTTACCAACAAGCTTTCACTCGAATTAAGCAAGGATCAAAGACCACGCATGTTTAGTTGCATTCGTTTACGAAAGCGACAACACTGTTGTAAGCCAAAGATTGGTGGAGAAACTCAGGTTACCAACAAGCTTTCACTCGAATTAAGCAAGGATCAAATTCAGTACGGGACAATGTGTGAAAGAAGTATTATCTGATATTGCTCCCACGAACTCTTGTCATCTTCTTTTAAGATTGGCATGGCTTCATTTTAAAACGCTCAATCTTGATAAAGGTTCCCTTTATTTTAGGCATGAGGGACACAAAATGAAGTTGAAATTTATGACACCAAGACAAGCTAGTAAGGATCAACATAGGCTGAAGGAGAAAATAGAAAAAGGAAGAATAGAAAAGGAAGAAATATAAACTGTGGAAGGAATGGAAACTGAAGAAAAAGAAAAGGAAGAAAAGATAAAGATGATGGAAAAGGTAGTAGAGAAACAAGGTGTTTAATCAAAGACCACGCATGTTTAGTTGCATTCGTTTACGAAAGCGACAACACTGTTGTAAGCCAAAGATTGGTGGAGAAACTCAGGTTACCAACAAGCTTTCACTCGAATTAAGCAAGGATCAAATTCAGTACGGGACAATGTGTGAAATAAGTATTATGTGATATTGCTCCCACGAACTCTTGTCATCTTCTTTTGAGATTGGCATGGCTTCATTTTAAAATGCTCAATCTTGATCAAGGTTCCCTTTATTTGAGGCATGAGGGACATGAAATGAAGTTGAAATTTATGACACCAAGACAAGCCAGTAAGGATCAACATAGGCTGAAGGAGAAAATAGAAAAAGAAGGAATAGAAAAGGAAGAAATATAAATTGTGAAAGGAATGGAAATTAAAGAAAAAGAAAAGGGAGAAAATATAAAGATGGTGGAAAAGGTAGTAGAGAAACAAGGTGTTTAATCAAAGGCCACCCATGTTTAGTTGCATTCGTTTACGAAAGCGACAACACTGTTTTAAGCCAAAGATTGGTGGCGAAACTCCAGTTACCAACAAGCTTTCACTGGAATCAAGCAAGGATCAAATTAAGTACGGGACAATGTGTGAAAGAAGTATTATGTGATATTGCTCCCACGAACTCTTGTCATCTTCTTTTGAGATTGGCATGGCTTCATTTTAAAATGCTCAATCTTGATCAAGGTTCCATTTATTTGAGGCATGAGGGATATGAAATGAAGTTGAAATTTATGACACCAAGACAAGCCAGTAAGGATCAACATAGGCTGAAGGAGAAAATAGAAAAAGAAGGAATAGAAAAGGAAGAAATATAAATTGTGGAAGGAATGGAAATTAAAGAAAAAGAAAAGGGAGAAAAGATAAAGATGGTGGAAAAGGTAGTAGAGAAACAAGGTGTTTAATCAAAGGCCACCCATGTTTAGTTGCATTCGTTTACGAAAGCGACAACACTGTTTTAAGCCAAAGATTGGTGGAGAAACTCCAGTTACCAACAAGCTTTCACTCGAATCAAGGAAGGATCAAATTAAGTACGGGACAATGTGTGAAAGAAGTATTATGTGATATTGCTCCCACGAACTCTTGTCATCTTCTTTTGAGATTGGCATGGCTTCATTTTAAAATGCTCAATCTTGATCAAGGTTCCCTTTATTTGAGGCATGAGGGACATGAAATGAAGTAGAAATTTATGACACCAAGACAAGCCAGTAAGGATCAACATAGGCTGAAGGAGAAAATAGAAAAATTAAGAATAGAAAAAGAAGAAATATAAACTGTGGAAGGAATGGAAATTGAAGAAAAAGAAAAGGAAGAAAAGATAAAGATGATGGAAAAGCTAGTAGAGAAACAAGGTGTTTAATCAAAGACCACGCATGTTTAGTTGCATTCGTTTACGAAAGCGACAACACTGTTGTAAGCCAAAGATTGGTGGAGAAACTCAGGTTACCAACAAGCTTTCACTCGAATTAAGCAAGGATCAAATTCAGTACGGGACAATGTGTGAAATAAGTATTATGTGATATTGCTCCCACGAACTCTTGTCATCTTCTTTTGAGATTGGCATGGCTTCATTTTAAAATGCTCAATCTTGATCAAGGTTCCCTTTATTTGAGGCATGAGGGACATGAAATGAAGTTGAAATTTATGACACCAAGACAAGCTAGTAAGGATCAACATAGGCTGAAGGAGAAAATAGAAAAAGGAAGAATAGAAAAGGAAGAAATATAAATTGTGGAAGGAATGGAAACTGAAGAAAAAGAAAAGGAAGAAAAGATAAAGATGATGGAAAAGGTAGTAGAGAAACAAGGTGTTTAATCAAAGGCCACCCATGTTTAGTTGCATTCGTTTACGAAAGCGACAACACTGTTTTAAGCCAAAGATTGGTGGAGAAACTCCAGTTACCAACAAGCTTTCACTCGAATCAAGGAAGGATCAAATTAAGTACGGGACAATGTGTGAAAGAAGTATTATGTGATATTGCTCCCACGAACTCTTGTCATCTTCTTTTGAGATTGGCATGGCTTCATTTTAAAATGCTCAATCTTGATCAAGGTTCCCTTTATTTGAGGCATGAGGGACATGAAATGAAGTAGAAATTTATGACACCAAGACAAGCCAGTAAGGATCAACATAGGCTGAAGGAGAAAATAGAAAAAGAAAGAATAGAAAAAGAAGAAATATAAACTGTGGAAGGAATGCAAACTGAAGAAAAAGAAAAGGAAGAAAAGATAAAGATGGTGGAAAAGGTAGTAGAGAAACAAGGTGTTTAATCAAAGACCACGCATGTTTAGTTGCATTCGTTTACGAAAGCGACAACACTGTTGTAAGCCAAAGATTGGTGGAGAAACTCAGGTTACCAACAAGCTTTCACTCGAATTAAGCAAGGATCAAATTCAGTACGGGACAATGTGTGAAATAAGTATTATGTGATATTGCTCCCACGAACTCTTGTCATCTTCTTTTGAGATTGGCATGGCTTCATTTTAAAATGCTCAATCTTGATCAAGGTTCCCTTTATTTGAGGCATGAGGGACATGAAATGAAGTTGAAATTTATGACACCAAGACAAGCTAGTAAGGATCAACATAGGCTGAAGGAGAAAATAGAAAAAGGAAGAATAGAAAAGGAAGAAATATAAACTGTGGAAGGAATGGAAACTGAAGAAAAAGAAAAGGAAGAAAAGATAAAGATGATGGAAAAGGTAGTAGAGAAACAAGGTGTTTAATCAAAGACCACGCATGTTTAGTTGCATTCGTTTACGAAAGCGACAACACTGTTTTAAGCCAAAGATTGGTGGAGAAACTCCAGTTACCAACAAGCTTTCACTCGAATCAAGGAAGGATCAAATTAAGTACGGGACAATGTGTGAAAGAAGTATTATGTGATATTGCTCCCACGAACTCTTGTCATCTTCTTTTGAGATTGGCATGGCTTCATTTTAAAATGCTCAATCTTGATCAAGGTTCCATTTATTTGAGGCATGAGGGATATGAAATGCAGTTGAAATTTATGACACCAAGACAAGCTAGTAAGGATCAACATAGGCTGAAGGAGAAAATAGAAAAAGAAAGAATAGAAAAAGAAGAAATATAAACTGTGGAAGGAATGCAAACTGAAGAAAAAGAAAAGGAAGAAAAGATAAAGATGGTGGAAAAGCTAGTAGAGAAACAAGGTGTTTAATCAAAGACCACGCATGTTTAGTTGCATTCGTTTACGAAAGCGACAACACTGTTGTAAGCCAAAGATCGGTGGAGAAACTCAAGTTACCAACAAGTTTTCACTCGAATCAAGCAAGGATCAAATTCAGTACGGGCAATGTGTGAAATAAGTATTATGTGATATTGCTTCCACGAACTCTTGTCATCTTCTTTTGAGATTGGCATGGCTTCATTTTAAAACGCTCAATCTTGATCAAGGTTCCCTTTATTTGAGGCATGAGGGACATGAAATGAAGTTGAAATTTATGACACCAAGACAAGCCAGTAAGGATCAACATAGGCTGAAGGAGAAAATAGAAAAAGAAGGAATAGAAAAGGAAGAAATATAAATTGTGGAAGGAATGGAAATTAAAGAAAAAGAAAAGGGAGAAAAGATAAAGATGGTGGAAAAGGTAGTAGAGAAACAAGGTGTTTAATCAAAGGCCACCCATGTTTAGTTGCATTCGTTTACGAAAACGACAACACTGTTGTAAGCCAAAGATTGGTGGAGAAACTCAAGTTACCAACAAGCATTCACTCGAATCAAGCAAGGATCAAGTTCAGTACGGGACACTGTGTGCAAGAAGTATTATCTGATATTGCTCCCACGAACTCTTGTCATCTTCTTTTAAGATTGGCATGGCTTCATTTTAAAACGCTCAATCTTGATAAAGGTTCCCTTTATTTTAGGCATGAGGGACACAAAATGAAGTTGAAATTTATGACACCAAGACAAGCTAGTAAGGATCAACATAGGCTGAAGGAGAAAATAGAAAAAGGAAGAATAGAAAAGGAAGAAATATAAACTGTGGAAGGAATGGAAACTGAAGAAAAAGAAAAGGAAGAAAAGATAAAGATGATGGAAAAGGTAGTAGAGAAACAAGGTGTTTAATCAAAGACCACGCATGTTTAGTTGCATTCGTTTACGAAAGCGACAACACTGTTGTAAGCCAAAGATTGGTGGAGAAACTCAGGTTACCAACAAGCTTTCACTCGAATTAAGCAAGGATCAAATTCAGTACGGGACAATGTGTGAAATAAGTATTATGTGATATTGCTCCCACGAACTCTTGTCATCTTCTTTTGAGATTGGCATGGCTTCATTTTAAAATGCTCAATCTTGATCAAGGTTCCCTTTATTTGAGGCATGAGGGACATGAAATGAAGTTGAAATTTATGACACCAAGACAAGCCAGTAAGGATCAACATAGGCTGAAGGAGAAAATAGAAAAAGAAGGAATAGAAAAGGAAGAAATATAAATTGTGGAAGGAATGGAAATTAAAGAAAAAGAAAAGGGAGAAAAGATAAAGATGGTGGAAAAGGTAGTAGAGAAACAAGGTGTTTAATCAAAGGCCACCCATGTTTAGTTGCATTCGTTTACGAAAGCGACAACACTGTTTTAAGCCAAAGATTGGTGGAGAAACTCCAGTTACCAACAAGCTTTCACTCGAATCAAGGAAGGATCAAATTAAGTACGGGACAATGTGTGAAAGAAGTATTATGTGATATTGCTCCCACGAACTCTTGTCATCTTCTTTTGAGATTGGCATGGCTTCATTTTAAAATGCTCAATCTTGATCAAGGTTCCCTTTATTTGAGGCATGAGGGACATGAAATGAAGTAGAAATTTATGACACCAAGACAAGCCAGTAAGGATCAACAAAGGCTGAAGGAGAAAATAGAAAAAGAAAGAATAGAAAAGGAAGAAATATAAACTGTGGAAGGAATGGAAATTGAAGAAAAAGAAAAGGAAGAAAAGATAAAGATGATGGAAAAGCTAGTAGAGAAACAAGGTGTTTAATCAAAGGCCAACCATGTTTTGTTGCATTCGTTTACGAAAGCGACAACACTGTGGTAAGCCAAAAATCGGTGGAGAACCTCAAATTACCAACAAGCTTTCACTCGAATCAAGCAAGGATCAAATTCACTACGGGACAATGTGTGAAAGAAGTATTATGTGATATTGCTCTCACGAACTCTTGTCATCTTCTTTTGAGATTGGCATGGCTTCATTTTAAAATGCTTAATCTTGATCAAGGTTCCCTTTATTTGAGGCATGAGGGACATGAAATGAAGTTGAAATTTATGACACCAAGACAAGCCAGTAAGGATCAACATAGGCTGAAGGAGAAAATAGAAAAAGAAAGAATAGAAAAAGAAGAAATATAAACTGTGGAAGGAATGGAAACTGAAGAAAAAGAAAAGGAAGAAAAGATAAACATGATGGAAAAGCTAGTAGAGAAACAAGGTGTTTAATCAAAGGCCACCCATGTTTCCTTGCATTCGTTTACGAAGGCGACAACACTATTGTAAGCCAATGATTGGTGGAGAAACTCAAGTTACCAACAAGCTTTCACTCGAATCAAGCAAGGATCAAATTCAGTACGGGACAATGTGTGAAAGAAGTATTATGTGATATTGCTCCCACGAACTCTTGTCATCTTCTTTTGAGATTGGCATGGCTTCATTTTAAAACGCTCAATCTTGATCAAGGTTCCCTTTATTTGAGGCATGAGGGACATGAAATGAAGTTGAAATTTATGACACCAAGATAAGCCAGTAAGGATCAACATAGGCTGAAGGAGAAAATAGAAAAAGAAGGAATAGAAAAGGAAGAAATATAAATTGCGGAAGGAATGGAAATTAAAGAAAAAGAAAAGGGAGAAAAGATAAAGATGGTGGAAAAGGTAGTAGAGAAACAAGGTGTTTAATCAAAGACCACCCATGTTTAGTTGCATTCGTTTACGAAAACGACAACACTGTTGTAAGCCAAAGATTGGTGGAGAAACTCAAGTTACCAACAAGCATTCACTCGAATCAAGCAAGGATCAAGTTCAGTACGGGACACTGTGTGCAAGAAGTATTATCTGATATTGCTCCCACGAACTCTTGTCATCTTCTTTTAAGATTGGCATGGCTTCATTTTAAAACGCTCAATCTTGATAAAGGTTCCCTTTATTTGAGGCATGAGGGACACGAAATGAAGTTGAAATTTATGACACCAAGACAAGCCAGTAAGGATCAACATAGGCTGAAGGAGAAAATAGAAAAAGAAAGAATAGAAAAGGAAGAAATATAAACTGTGGAAGGAATGGAAATTGAAGAAAAAGAAAAGGAAGAAAAGATAAAGATGATGGAAAAGCTAGTAGAGAAACAAGGTGTTTAATCAAAGGCCACCCATGTTTAGTTGCATTCGTTTACGAAAGCGACAACACTGTTGTAAGCCAAAGATCGGTGGAGAACCTCAAATTACCAACAAGCTTTCACTCGAATCAAGCAAGGATCAAATTCACTACGGGACAATGTGTGAAAGAAGTATTATGTGATATTGCTTCCACGAACTCTTGTCATCTTCTTTTGAGATTGGCATGGCTTCATTTTAAAATGCTCAATCTTGATCAAGGTTCCCTTTATTTGAGGCATGAGGGACATGAAATGAAGTTGAAATTTATGACACCAAGACAAGCCAGTAAGGATCAACATAGGCTGAAGGAGAAAATAGAAAAAGAAGGAATAGAAAAGGAAGAAATATAAATTGTGGAAGGAATGGAAATTAAAGAAAATGAAAAGGGAGAAAAGATAAAGATGGTGGAAAAGGTAGTAGAGAAACAAGGTGTTTAATCAAAGGCCACCCATGTTTAGTTGCATTCGTTTACGAAAGCGACAACACTGTTGTAAGCCAAAGATCGGTGGAGAACCTCAAGTTACCAACAAGCATTCACTCGAATCAAGCAAGGATCAAGTTCAGTACGGGACACTGTGTGCAAGAAGTATTATCTGATATTGCTCCCACGAACTCTTGTCATCTTCTTTTAAGATTGGCATGGCTTCATTTTAAAACGCTCAATCTTGATAAAGGTTCCCTTTATTTGAGGCATGAGGGACACAAAATGAAGTTGAAATTTATGACACCAAGACAAGCTAGTAAGGATCAACATAGGCTGAAGGAGAAAATAGAAAAAGGAAGAATAGAAAATGAAGAAATATAAACTGTGGAAGGAATGGAAACTGAAGAAAAAGAAAAGGAAGAAAAGATAAAGATGATGGAAAAGGTAGTAGAGAAACAAGGTGTTTAATCAAAGACCACGCATGTTTAGTTGCATTCGTTTACGAAAGCGACAACACTGTTGTAAGCCAAAGATTGGTGGAGAAACTCAAGTTACCAACAAGCTTTCACTCGAATTAAGCAAGGATCAAATTCAGTACGGGACAATGTGTGAAAGAAGTATTATGTGATATTGCTCCCACGAACTCTTGTCATCTTCTTTTGAGATTGGCATGGCTTCATTTTAAAATGCTCAATCTTGATCAAGGTTCCCTTTATTTGAGGCATGAGGGACATGAAATGAAGTTGAAATTTATGACACCAAGATAAGCCAGTAAGGATCAACATAGGCTGAAGGAGAAAATAGAAAAAAAAGGAATAGAAAAGGAAGAAATATAAATTGTGGAAGGAATGGAAATTAAAGAAAAAGAAAAGGGAGAAAAGATAAAGATGGTGGAAAAGGTAGTAGAGAAACAAGGTGTTTAATCAAAGGCCACCCATGTTTAGTTGCATTCGTTTACGAAAGCGACAACACTGTTTTAAGCCAAAGATTGGTGGAGAAACTGCAGTTACCAACAAGCTTTCACTCGAATCAAGGAAGGATCAAATTAAGTACGGGACAATGTGTGAAAGAAGTATTATGTGATATTGCTCCCACGAACTCTTGTCATCTTCTTTTGAGATTGGCATGGCTTCATTTTAAAATGCTCAATCTTGATCAAGGTTCCCTTTATTTGAGGCATGAGGGACATGAAATGAAGTTGAAATTTATGACACCAAGACAAGCCAGTAAGGATCAACAAAGGCTGAAGGAGAAAATAGAAAAAGAAAGAATATTTAAGGAAGAAATATAAACTGTGGAAGGAATGGAAATTGAAGAAAAAGAAAAGGAAGAAAAGATAAAGATGATGGAAAAGCTAGTAGAGAAACAAGGTGTTTAATCAAAGGCCGCCCATGTTTAGTTGCATTCGTTTACGAAAGCGACAACACTGTTGTAAGCCAAAGATCGATGGAGAACCTCAAATTACCAACAAGCTTTCACTCGAATCAAGCAAGGATCAAATTCACTACGGAACAATGTGTGAAAGATGTACTATGTGATATTGCTCTCACGAACTCTTGTCATCTTCTTTTGAGATTGGCATGGCTTCATTTTAAAATGCTTAATCTTGATCAAGGTTCCCTTTATTTGAGGCATGAGGGACATGAAATGAAGTTGAAATTTATGACACCAAGACAAGCCAGTAAGGATCAACATAGGCTGAAGGAGAAAATAGAAAAAGAAAGAATAGAAAAAGAAGAAATATAAACTGTGGAAGGAATGGAAACTGAAGAAAGAGAAAAGGAAGAAAAGATAAACATGATGGAAAAGCTAGTAGAGAAACAAGGTGTTTAATCAAAGGCCACCCATGTTTCCTTGCATTCGTTTACGAAGGCGACAACACTATTGTAAGCCAATGATTGGTGGAGAAACTCAAGTTACCAACAAGCTTTCACTCGAATCAAGCAAGGATCAAATTCAGTACGGGACAATGTGTGAAAGAAGTATTATGTGATATTGCTCCCACGAACTCTTGTCATCTTCTTTTGAGATTGGCATGGCTTCATTTTAAAACGCTCAATCTTGATCAAGGTTCCCTTTATTTGAGGCATGAGGGACATGAAATGAAGTTGAAATTTATGACACCAAGATAAGCCAGTAAGGATCAACATAGGCTGAAGGAGAAAATAGAAAAAGAAGGAATAGAAAAGGAAGAAATATAAATTGCGGAAGGAATGGAAATTAAAGAAAAAGAAAAGGGAGAAAAGATAAAGATGGTGGAAAAGGTAGTAGAGAAACAAGGTGTTTAATGAAAGGCCACCCATGTTTAGTTGCATTCGTTTACGAAAACGACAACACTGTTGTAAGCCAAAGATTGGTGGAGAAACTCAAGTTACCAACAAGCATTCACTCGAATCAAGCAAGGATCAAGTTCAGTACGGGACACTGTGTGCAAGAAGTATTATCTGATATTGCTCCCACGAACTCTTGTCATCTTCTTTTAAGATTGGCATGGCTTCATTTTAAAACGCTCAATCTTGATAAAGGTTCCCTTTATTTGAGGCATGAGGGACACGAAATGAAGTTGAAATTTATGACACCAAGACAAGCCAGTAAGGATCAACATAGGCTGAAGGAGAAAATAGAAAAAGAAAGAATAGAAAAGGAAGAAATATAAACTGTGGAAGGAATGGAAATTGAAGAAAAAGAAAAGGAAGAAAAGATAAAGATGATGGAAAAGCTAGTAGAGAAACAAGGTGTTTAATCAAAGGCCACCCATGTTTAGTTGCATTCGTTTACGAAAGCGACAACACTGTTGTAAGCCAAAGATCGGTGGAGAACCTCAAATTACCAACAAGCTTTCACTCGAATCAAGCAAGGATCAAATTCACTACGGGACAATGTGTGAAAGAAGTATTATGTGATATTGCTTCCACGAACTCTTGTCATCTTCTTTTGAGATTGGCATGGCTTCATTTTAAAATGCTCAATCTTGATCAAGGTTCCCTTTATTTGAGGCATGAGGGACATGAAATGAAGTTGAAATTTATGACACCAAGACAAGCCAGTAAGGATCAACATAGGCTGAAGGAGAAAATAGAAAAAGAAGGAATAGAAAAGGAAGAAATATAAATTGTGGAAGGAATGGAAATTAAAGAAAAAGAAAAGGGAGAAAAGATAAAGATGGTGGAAAAGGTAGTAGAGAAACAAGGTGTTTAATCAAAGGCCACCCATGTTTAGTTGCATTCGTTTACGAAAGCGACAACACTGTTGTAAGCCAAAGATCGGTGGAGAACCTCAAGTTACCAACAAGCATTCACTCGAATCAAGCAAGGATCAAGTTCAGTACGGGACACTGTGTGCAAGAAGTATTATCTGATATTGCTCCCACGAACTCTTGTCATCTTCTTTTAAGATTGGCATGGCTTCATTTTAAAACGCTCAATCTTGATAAAGGTTCCCTTTATTTGAGGCATGAGGGACACAAAATGAAGTTGAAATTTATGACACCAAGACAAGCCAGTAAGGATCAACATAGGCTGAAGGAGAAAATAGAAAAAGAAAGAATAGAAAAGGAAGAAATATAAACTGTGGAAGGAATGGAAATTGAAGAAAAAGAAAAGGAAGAAAAGATAAAGATGATGGAAAAGCTAGTAGAGAAACAAGGTGTTTAATCAAAGGCCACCCATGTTTAGTTGCATTCGTTTACGAAAGCGACAACACTGTTGTAAGCCAAAGATCGGTGGAGAACCTCAAATTACCAACAAGCTTTCACTCGAATCAAGCAAGGATCAAATTCACTACGGGACAATGTGTGAAAGAAGTATTATGTGATATTGCTTCCACGAACTCTTGTCATCTTCTTTTGAGATTGGCATGGCTTCATTTTAAAATGCTCAATCTTGATCAAGGTTCCCTTTATTTGAGGCATGAGGGACATGAAATGAAGTTGAAATTTATGACACCAAGACAAGCCAGTAAGGATCAACATAGGCTGAAGGAGAAAATAGAAAAAGAAGGAATAGAAAAGGAAGAAATATAAATTGTGGAAGGAATGGAAATTAAAGAAAAAGAAAAGGGAGAAAAGATAAAGATGGTGGAAAAGGTAGTAGAGAAACAAGGTGTTTAATCAAAGGCCACCCATGTTTAGTTGCATTCGTTTACGAAAGCGACAACACTGTTGTAAGCCAAAGATCGGTGGAGAACCTCAAGTTACCAACAAGCATTCACTCGAATCAAGCAAGGATCAAGTTCAGTACGGGACACTGTGTGCAAGAAGTATTATCTGATATTGCTCCCACGAACTCTTGTCATCTTCTTTTAAGATTGGCATGGCTTCATTTTAAAACGCTCAATCTTGATAAAGGTTCCCTTTATTTGAGGCATGAGGGACACAAAATGAAGTTGAAATTTATGACACCAAGACAAGCCAGTAAGGATCAACATAGGCTGAAGGAGAAAATAGAAAAAGAAAGAATAGAAAAGGAAGAAATATAAACTGTGGAAGGAATGGAAATTGAAGAAAAAGAAAAGGAAGAAAAGATAAAGATGATGGAAAAGCTAGTAGAGAAACAAGGTGTTTAATCAAAGGCCACCCATGTTTAGTTGCATTCGTTTACGAAAGCGACAACACTGTTGTAAGCCAAAGATCGGTGGAGAACCTCAAATTACCAACAAGCTTTCACTCGAATCAAGCAAGGATCAAATTCACTACGGGACAATGTGTGAAAGAAGTATTATGTGATATTGCTTCCACGAACTCTTGTCATCTTCTTTTGAGATTGGCATGGCTTCATTTTAAAATGCTCAATCTTGATCAAGGTTCCCTTTATTTGAGGCATGAGGGACATGAAATGAAGTTGAAATTTATGACACCAAGACAAGCCAGTAAGGATCAACATAGGCTGAAGGAGAAAATAGAAAAAGAAGGAATAGAAAAGGAAGAAATATAAATTGTGGAAGGAATGGAAATTAAAGAAAAAGAAAAGGGAGAAAAGATAAAGATGGTGGAAAAGGTAGTAGAGAAACAAGGTGTTTAATCAAAGGCCACCCATGTTTAGTTGCATTCGTTTACGAAAGCGACAACACTGTTGTAAGCCAAAGATCGGTGGAGAACCTCAAGTTACCAACAAGCATTCACTCGAATCAAGCAAGGATCAAGTTCAGTACGGGACACTGTGTGCAAGAAGTATTATCTGATATTGCTCCCACGAACTCTTGTCATCTTCTTTTAAGATTGGCATGGCTTCATTTTAAAACGCTCAATCTTGATAAAGGTTCCCTTTATTTGAGGCATGAGGGACACAAAATGAAGTTGAAATTTATGACACCAAGACAAGCTAGTAAGGATCAACATAGGCTGAAGGAGAAAATAGAAAAAGGAAGAATAGAAAATGAAGAAATATAAACTGTGGAAGGAATGGAAACTGAAGAAAAAGAAAAGGAAGAAAAGATAAAGATGATGGAAAAGGTAGTAGAGAAACAAGGTGTTTAATCAAAGACCACGCATGTTTAGTTGCATTCGTTTACGAAAGCGACAACACTGTTGTAAGCCAAAGATTGGTGGAGAAACTCAAGTTACCAACAAGCTTTCACTCGAATTAAGCAAGGATCAAATTCAGTACGGGACAATGTGTGAAAGAAGTATTATGTGATATTGCTCCCACGAACTCTTGTCATCTTCTTTTGAGATTGGCATGGCTTCATTTTAAAATGCTCAATCTTGATCAAGGTTCCCTTTATTTGAGGCATGAGGGACATGAAATGAAGTTGAAATTTATGACACCAAGATAAGCCAGTAAGGATCAACATAGGCTGAAGGAGAAAATAGAAAAAAAAGGAATAGAAAAGGAAGAAATATAAATTGTGGAAGGAATGGAAATTAAAGAAAAAGAAAAGGGAGAAAAGATAAAGATGGTGGAAAAGGTAGTAGAGAAACAAGGTGTTTAATCAAAGGCCACCCATGTTTAGTTGCATTCGTTTACGAAAGCGACAACACTGTTTTAAGCCAAAGATTGGTGGAGAAACTGCAGTTACCAACAAGCTTTCACTCGAATCAAGGAAGGATCAAATTAAGTACGGGACAATGTGTGAAAGAAGTATTATGTGATATTGCTCCCACGAACTCTTGTCATCTTCTTTTGAGATTGGCATGGCTTCATTTTAAAATGCTCAATCTTGATCAAGGTTCCCTTTATTTGAGGCATGAGGGACATGAAATGAAGTTGAAATTTATGACACCAAGACAAGCCAGTAAGGATCAACAAAGGCTGAAGGAGAAAATAGAAAAAGAAAGAATAGAAAAGGAAGAAATATAAACTGTGGAAGGAATGGAAATTGAAGAAAAAGAAAAGGAAGAAAAGATAAAGATGATGGAAAAGCTAGTAGAGAAACAAGGTGTTTAATCAAAGGCCACCCATGTTTAGTTGCATTCGTTTATGAAAGCGACAACACTGTTGTAAGCCAAAGATCGATGGAGAACCTCAAATTACCAACAAGCTTTCACTCGAATCAAGCAAGGATCAAATTCACTACGGAACAATGTGTGAAAGAAGTACTATGTGATATTGCTCTCACGAACTCTTGTCATCTTCTTTTGAGATTGGCATGGCTTCATTTTAAAATGCTTAATCTTGATCAAGGTTCCCTTTGTTTGAGGCATGAGGGACATGAAATGAAGTTGAAATTTATGACACCAAGACAAGCCAGTAAGGATCAACATAGGCTGAAGGAGAAAATAGAAAAAGAAAGAATAGAAAAAGAAGAAATATAAACTGTGGAAGGAATGGAAACTGAAGAAAAAGAAAAGGAAGAAAAGATAAACATGATGGAAAAGCTAGTAGAGAAACAAGGTGTTTAATCAAAGGCCACCCATGTTTACTTGCATTCGTTTACGAAGGCGACAACACTGTTGTAAGCCAATGATTGGTGGAGAAACTCAAGTTACCAACAAGCTTTCACTCGAATCAAGCAAGGATCAAATTCAGTACGGGACAATGTGTGAAAGAAGTATTATGTGATATTGCTCCCACGAACTCTTGTCATCTTCTTTTGAGATTGGCATGGTTTCATTTTAAAACGCTCAATCTTGATCAAGGTTCCCTTTATTTGAGGCATGAGGGACACAAAATGAAGTTGAAATTTATGACACCAAGATAAGCCAGTAAGGATCAACATAGGCTGAAGGAGAAAATAGAAAAAAAAGGAATAGAAAAGGAAGAAATATAAATTGTGGAAGGAATGGAAATTAAAGAAAAAGAAAAGGGAGAAAAGATAAAGATGGTGGAAAAGGTAGTAGAGAAACAAGGTGTTTAATCAAAGGCCACCCATGTTTAGTTGCATTCGTTTACGAAAGCGACAACACTGTTTTAAGCCAAAGATTGGTGGAGAAACTGCAGTTACCAACAAGCTTTCACTCGAATCAAGGAAGGATCAAATTAAGTACGGGACAATGTGTGAAAGAAGTATTATGTGATATTGCTCCCACGAACTCTTGTCATCTTCTTTTGAGATTGGCATGGCTTCATTTTAAAATGCTCAATCTTGATCAAGGTTCCCTTTATTTGAGGCATGAGGGACATGAAATGAAGTTGAAATTTATGACACCAAGACAAGCCAGTAAGGATCAACAAAGGCTGAAGGAGAAAATAGAAAAAGAAAGAATAGAAAAGGAAGAAATATAAACTGTGGAAGGAATGGAAATTGAAGAAAAAGAAAAGGAAGAAAAGATAAAGATGATGGAAAAGCTAGTAGAGAAACAAGGTGTTTAATCAAAGGCCACCCATGTTTAGTTGCATTCGTTTACGAAAGCGACAACACTGTTGTAAGCCAAAGATCGGTGGAGAACCTCAAATTACCAACAAGCTTTCACTCGAATCAAGCAAGGATCAAATTCACTACGGAACAATGTGTGAAAGAAGTACTATGTGATATTGCTCTCACGAACTCTTGTCATCTTCTTTTGAGATTGGCATGGCTTCATTTTAAAATGCTTAATCTTGATCAAGGTTCCCTTTATTTGAGGCATGAGGGACATGAAATGAAGTTGAAATTTATGACACCAAGACAAGCCAGTAAGGATCAACATAGGCTGAAGGAGAAAATAGAAAAAGAAGGAATAGAAAAGGAAGAAATATAAATTGTGGAAGGAATGGAAATTAAAGAAAAAGAAAAGGGAGAAAAGATAAAGATGGTGGAAAAGGTAGTAGAGAAACAAGGTGTTTAATCAAAGGCCACCCATGTTTAGTTGCATTCGTTTACGAAAACGACAACATTGTTGTAAGCCAAAGATTGGTGGAGAAACTCAAGTTACCAACAAGCATTCACTCGAATCAAGCAAGGATCAAGTTCAGTACGGGACACTGTGTGCAAGAAGTATTATCTGATATTGCTCCCACGAACTCTTGTCATCTTCTTTTAAGATTGGCATGGCTTCATTTTAAAACGCTCAATCTTGATAAGGGTTCCCTTTATTTGAGGCATGAGGGACACAAAATGAAGTTGAAATTTATGACACCAAGACAAGCTAGTAAGGATCAACATAGGCTGAAGGAGAAAATAGAAAAAGGAAGAATAGAAAAGGAAGAAATATAAACTGTGGAAGGAATGGAAACTGAAGAAAAAGAAAAGGAAGAAAAGATAAAGATGATGGAAAAGGTAGTAGAGAAACAAGGTGTTTAATCAAAGACCACGCATGTTTAGTTGCATTCGTTTACGAAAGCGACAACACTGTTGTAAGCCAAAGATTGGTGGAGAAACTCAAGTTACCAACAAGCTTTCACTCGAATTAAGCAAGGATCAAATTCAGTACGGGACAATGTGTGAAAGAAGTATTATGTGATATTGCTCCCACGAACTCTTGTCATCTTCTTTTGAGATTGGCATGGCTTCATTTTAAAATGCTCAATCTTGATCAAGGTTCCCTTTATTTGAGGCATGAGGGACATGAAATGAAGTTGAAATTTATGACACCAAGACAAGCCAGTAAGGATCAACATAGGCTGAAGGAGAAAATAGAAAAAGAAGGAATAGAAAAGGAAGAAATATAAATTGTGGAAGGAATGGAAATTAAAGAAAAAGAAAAGGGAGAAAAGATAAAGATGGTGGAAAAGGTAGGAGAGAAACAAGGTGTTTAATCAAAGGCCACCCATGTTTAGTTGCATTCGTTTACGAAAACGACAACATTGTTGTAAGCCAAAGATTGGTGGAGAAACTCAAGTTACCAACAAGCATTCACTCGAATCAAGCAAAGATCAAGTTCAGTACGGGACACTGTGTGCAAGAAGTATTATCTGATATTGCTCCCACGAACTCTTGTCATCTTCTTTTAAGATTGGCATGGCTTCATTTTAAAACGCTCAATCTTGATAAAGGTTCCCTTTATTTGAGGCATGAGGGACACGAAATGAAGTTGAAATTTATTACACCAAGACAAGCTAGTAAGGATCAACATAGGCTGAAGGAGAAAATAGAAAAAGAAGGAATAGAAAAGGAAGAAATATAAATTGTGGAAGGAGTGGAAATTAAAGAAAAAGAAAAGGGAGAAAAGATAAAGATGGTGGAAAAGGTAGTAGAGAAACAAGGTGTTTAATCAAAGGCCACCCATGTTTAGTTGCATTCGTTTACGAAAGCGACAACAATGTTTTAAGCCAAAGATTGGTGGATAAACTCCAGTTACCAACAAGCTTTCACTCGAATCAAGCAAGGATCAAATTAAGTATGGGACAATGTGTGAAAGAAGTATTATGTGATATTGCTCCCACGAACTCTTGTCATCTTCTTTTGAGATTGGCATGGCTTCATTTTAAAATGCTCAATCTTGATCAAGGTTCCCTTTATTTGAGGCATGAGGGACATGAAATGAAGTTGAAATTTATGACACCAAGACAAGCCAGTAAGGATCAACAAAGGCTGAAGGAGAAAATAGAAAAAGAAAGAATAGAAAAGGAAGAAATATAAACTAAGGAAGGAATGGAAATTGAAGAAAAAGAAAGGGAAGAAAAGATAAAGATGGTGGAAAAGGTAGTAGAGAAACAAGGTGTTTAATCAAAGGCCACCCATGTTTAGTTGCATTCGTTTACGAAAGCGACAACAATGTTTTAAGCAAAAGATTGGTGGCTAAACTCCAGTTACCAACAAGCTTTCACTCGAATCAAGCAAGGATCAAATTCACTACGGGACAATGTGTGAAAGAAGTATTATGTGATATTGCTCCCACGAACTCTTGTCATCTTCTTTTGAGATTGGCATGGCCTCATTTTAAAATGCTCAATCTTGATCAAGGTTCCCTTTATTTGAGGCATGAGGGACATGAAATGAAGTTGAAATTTATGACACATGGACAAGCCAGTAAGGATCAACAAAGGCTGAAGGAGAAAATAGAAAAAGAAAGAATAGAAAAGGAAGAAATATAAACTAAGGAAGGAATGGAAATTGAAGAAAAAGAAAGGGAAGAAAAGATAAAGATGATGGAAAAGCTAGTAGAGAAACAAGGTGTTTAATCAAAGGCCACCCATGTTTAGTTGCATTCGTTTACGAAAGCGACAACACTGTTGTAAGCCAAAGATCGGTGGAGAACCTCAAATTACCAACAAGCTTTCACTCGAATCAAGCAAGGATCAAATTCACTACGGGACAATGTGTGAAAGAAGTATTATGTGATATTGCTTCCACGAACTCTTGTCATCTTCTTTTGAGATTGGCATGGCTTCATTTTAAAATGCTCAATCTTGATCAAGGTTCCCTTTATTTGAGGCATGAGGGACATGAAATGAAGTTGAAATTTATGACACCAAGAGAAGCCTGTAAGGATCAACATAGGCTGAAGGAGAAAATAGAAAAAGAAAGAATAGAAAAAGAAGAAATATAAACTGTGGAAGGAATGGAAACTGAAGAAAAAGAAAAGGAAGAAAAGATAAAGATGATGGAAAAGCTAGTAGAGAAACAAGGTGTTTAATCAAAGGCCACCCATGTTTACTTGCATTCGTTTACGAAGGCGACAACACTGTTGTAAGCCAATGATTGGTGGAGAAACTCAAGTTACGAACAAGCTTTCACTCGAATCAAGCAAGGATCAAATTCAGTACGGGACAATGTGTGAAAGAAGTATTATGTGATATTGCTTCCACGAACTCTTGTCATCTTCTTTTGAGATTGGCATGGCTTCATTTTCAAACGCTCAATCTTGATCAAGGTTCCCTTTATTTGAGGCATCAGGGACATGAAATGAAGTTGAAATTTATGACACCAAGACAAGCCAGTAAGGATCAACATAGGCTGAAGGAGAAAATAGAAAAAGAAAAAATAGAAAAAGAAGAAATATAAACTGTGGAAGGAATGGAAACTGAAGAAAAAGAAAAGGAAGAAAAGATAAAAATGATGGAAATGGTAGTAGAGAAACAAGGTGTTTAATCAAAGACCACCCATGTTTAGTTGCATTCGTTTACGAAAGCGACAACACTGTTGTAAGCCAAAGATTGGTGGAGAAACTCAAGTTACCAACAAGCATTCACTCGAGTCAAGCAAGGATCAAATTCAGTACGGGACAAGGTGTGCAAGAAGTATTATCTGATATTGCTCACACGAACTCTTGTCATCTTCTTTTCAGATTGGCATGGCTTCAATTTAAAACGCTCAATCTTGATAAAGGTTCCCTTTATTTGAGGCATGAGGAACATGAAATGAAGTTGAAATTTATGACACCAAGACAAGCTAGTAAGGATCAACATAGGCTGAAGGAGAAAATAGGAAAAGGAAGAATAAAAAAGGAAGAAATATAAACTGTGGAAGGAATGGAAACTGAAGAAAAAGAAAAGGAAGAAAAGATAAAGATGATGGAAAAAGTAGTAGAGAAACAAGGTGTTTAATCAAAGACCACGCATGTTTAGTTGCATTCGTTTACGAAAGCGACAACACTGTTGTAAGCCAAAGATTGGTGGAGAAACTCAAGTTACCAATAAGCTTTCACTCGAATTAAGCAAGGATCAAATTCAGTACGGGACAATGTGTGAAAGAAGTATTATGTGATATTGCTCCCACGAACTCTTGTCATCTTCTTTTGAGATTGGCATGGCTTCATTTTAAAATGCTCAATCTTGATCAAGGTTCCCTTTATTTGAGGCATGAGGGACATGAAATGAAGTTGAAATTTATGACACCAAGACAAGCCAGTAAGGATCAACATAGGCTGAAGGAGAAAATAGAAAAAGAAGGAATAGAAAAGGAAGAAATATAAATTGTGGAAGGAATGGAAATTAAAGAAAAAGAAAAGGGAGAAAAGATAAAGATGGTGGAAAAGGTAGTAGAGAAACAAGGTGTTTAATCAAAGGCCACCCATGTTTAGTTGCATTCGTTTACGAAAACGAAAACATTGTTGTAAGCCAAAGATTGGTGGAGAACCTCAAGTTACCAACAAGCATTCACTCGAATCAAGCAAGGATCAAGTTCAGTACGGGTCACTGTGTGCAAGAAGTATTATCTGATATTGCTCCCACGAACTCTTGTCATCTTCTTTTAAGATTGGCATGGCTTCATTTTAAAACGCTCAATCTTGATAAAGGTTTCCTTTATTTGAGGCATGAGGGACACGAAATGAAGTTGAAATTTATGACACCAAGACAAGCCAGTAAGGATCAACATAGGCTGAAGGAGAAAATAGAAAAAGAAAGAATAGAAAAGGAAGAAATATAAACTGTGGAAGGAATGGAAACTGAAGAAAAAGAAAAGGGAGAAAAGATAAAGATGATGGAAAAGGTAGTAGATAAACAAGGTGTTTACTCAAAGGCCACCCATGTTTAGTTGCATTCGTTTACGAAAGCGACAACACTGTTGTAAGCCAAAGATTGGTGGAGAACCTCAAGTTACCAACAAGCATTCACTCGAATCAAGCAAGGATCAAATTCAGTACGGGACAATGTGTGAAAGAAGTATTATGTGATATTGCTCCCACGAACTCTTGTCATCTTCTTTTAAGATTGGCATGGCTTCATTTTAAAACGCTCAATCTTGATAAAGGTTCCCTTTATTTGAGGCATGAGGGACACGAAATGAAGTTGAAATTTATGACACCAAGACAAGCTAGTAAGGATCAACATAGGCTGAAGGAGAAAATAGAAAAAGAAGGAATAGAAAAGGAAGAAATATAAATTGTGGAAGGAATGGAAATTAAAGAAAAAGAAAAGGGAGAAAAGATAAAGATGGTGGAAAAGGTAGTAGAGAAACAAGGTGTTTAATCAAAGGCCACCCATGTTTAGTTGCATTCGTTTACGAAAGCGACAACAGTGTTTTAAGCCAAAGATTGGTGGATAAACTCCAGTTACCAACAAGCTTTCACTCGAATCAAGCAAGGATCAAATTAAGTATGGGACAATGTGTGAAAGAAGTATTATGTGATATTGCTCCCACGAACTCTTGTCATCTTCTTTTGAGATTGGCATGGCTTCATTTTAAAATGCTCAATCTTGATCAAGGTTCCCTTTATTTGAGGCATGAGGGACATGAAATGAAGTTGAAACTTATGACACCAAGACAAGCCAGTAAGGAGCAACAAAGGCTGAAGGAGAAAATAGAAAAAGAAAGAATAGAAAAGGAAGAAATATAAACTAAGGAAGGAATGGAAATTGAAGAAAAAGAAAAGGAAGAAAAGATAAAGATGATGGAAAAGCTAGTAGAGAAACAAGGTGTTTAATCAAAGGCCACCCATGTTTAGTTGCATTCGTTTACGAAAGCGACAACACTGTTGTAAGCCAAAGATCGGTGGAGAACCTCAAATTACCAACAAGCTTTCACTCGAATCAAGCAAGGATCAAATTCACTACGGGACAATGTGTGAAAGAAGTATTATGTGATATTGCTTCCACGAACTCTTGTCATCTTCTTTTGAGATTGGCATGGCTTCATTTTAAAATGCTCAATCTTGATCAAGGTTCCCTTTATTTGAGGCATGAGGGACATGAAATGAAGTTGAAATTTATGACACCAAGAGAAGCCTGTAAGGATCAACATAGGCTGAAGGAGAAAATAGAAAAAGAAAGAATAGAAAAAGAAGAAATATAAACTGTGGAAGGAATGGAAACTGAAGAAAAAGAAAAGGAAGAAAAGATAAACATGATGGAAAAGCTAGTAGAGAAACAAGCTGTTTAATCAAAGGCCACCCATGTTTACTTGCATTCGTTTACGAAGGCGACAACACTGTTGTAAGCCAATGATTGGTGGAGAAACTCAAGTTACCAACAAGCTTTCACTCGAATCAAGCAAGGATCAAATTCAGTACGGGACAATGTGTGAAAGAAGTATTTTGTGATATTGCTTCCACGAACTCTTGTCATCTTCTTTTGAGATTGGCATGGCTTCATTTTAAAACGCTCAATCTTGATCAAGGTTCCCTTTATTTGAGGCATGAGGGACATGAAATGAAGTTGAAATTTATGACACCAAGACAAGCCAGTAAGGATCAACATAGGCTGAAGGAGAAAATACAAAAAGAAAGAATAGAAAAAGAAGAAATATAAACTGTGGAAGGAATGGAAACTGAAGAAAAAGAAAAGGAAGAAAAGATAAAAATGATGGAAATGGTAGTAGAGAAACAAGGTGTTTAATCAAAGACCACCCATGTTTAGTTCCATTCGTTTACGAAAGCGACAACACTGTTGTAAGCCAAAGATTGGTGGAGAAACTCAAGTTACCAACAAGCATTCACTCGAGTCAAGCAAGGATCAAATTCAGTACGGGACAAGGTGTGCAAGAAGTATTATCTGATATTGCTCACACGAACTCTTGTCATCTTCTTTTGAGATTGGCATGGCTTCATTTTAAAACGCTCAATCTTGATAAAGGTTCCCTTTATTTGAGGCATGAGGAACATGAAATGAAGTTGAAATTTATGACACCAAGACAAGCCAGTAAAGATCAACATAGGCTGAGGAGAAAATAGAAAAAGAAAGAATAGAAAAGGAAGAAATACAGTGGTACATGTACCAGTAGAAGATTCGGCGGCTACCGCAGCACCTGCTTCTTCAGGTGGAACTCCACGTTGAGGAGTTAGTCGAAATGCTGCCAAGATATTAGTATCTTTGGTTTCATACTCAGGAGTATAATAATTCAATTTATAATCTTTAGCACCAGCTTTGAACCCAACACTTGCTTTAGTCTCTGTTTGTGGTGACATAAATCCCTCCCTACAACTCTTGAATTAAGAATTCTTGAAACAATAAGGTCTAATGGAAATTAAAGAAAAAGAAAAGTAAGAAAAGATAAAGATGGTGGAAAAGGTAGTAGAGAAACAAGGTGTTTAATCAAAGGCCACCCATGTTTAGTTGCATTCGTTTACGAAAACGACAACACTGTTGTAAGCCAAAGATTGGTGGAGAAACTCAAGTTACCAACAAGCATTCCCTCGAATCAAGCAAGGATCAAATTTAGTACGGGACAATGTGTGCAAGAAGTAATATCTGATATTGCTCACACAAACTCTTGTCATCTTCTTTTGAGATTGGCATGGCTTCATTTTAAAACGCTCAATCTTGATAAAGGTTCCCTTTATTTGAGGCATGAGGAACATGAAATGAAGTTGAAATTTATGACACCAAGACAAGCCAGTAAGGATCAACATAGGCTGAAGGAGAAAATAGAAAAAGAAAGAATAGAAAAGGAAGAAATACAGTTGTCCATGTACTAGTAGAAGATTCGGCGGCTACCGCAGCACCTGCTTCTTCAGGTGGAACTCCAAGTTGAGGAGTTACTCGAAATGCTGCCAAGATATTAGTATCTTTGGTTTCATACTCAGGAGTATAATAATTCAATTTATAATCTTTAACACCAGCTTTGAACCCAACACTTGCTTTAGTCTCTGTTTGTGGTGACATAAATCCCTCCCTACAACTCTTGAATTAAGAATTCTTGAAACAATAAGGTCTAATGGAAATTCAAGAACAAGAAACGGAAGAAAAGATAAAGATGATGGAAAAGCTAGTAGAGAAACAAGGTGTTTAATCAAAGGCCACCCATGTTTAGTTGCATTCGTTTACGAAAGCGACAACACTGTTGTAAGCCAAAGATCGGTGGAGAAACTCAAATTACCAAAAAGCATTCATTCGAATCAACCAAGGATCAAATTCAGTACAGGACAATGAGTGCAAGAAGTATTATCTGATATTGCTCCCACAAACTCTTGTCATCTTCTGTTGAGATTGGCATGGCTTCATTTTAAAACGCTCAACCATGATAAAGGTTCGCTTTATTTGAGGCATGAAGGACATGAAATGAAGTTGAAATTTATGACACCAAGACAAGGCAGTAAGGATCAACATAGGCTGAAGGAGAAAATAGAAAAAGAAAGAATAGAAAAGGAAGAAATATAAACTGTGGAAGGAATGGAAATTGAAGAAAAAGAAAAGGAAGAAAAGATAAAGATGATGGATAAGGTAGTAGAGAAACAAGATGTTTAATCAGAGGTCACCCATGTTTAGTTGCATTCGTTTACGAAAGCGACAACACTGTTGTAAGCCAAAGATTGGTGGAGAAACTCAAGTTACCAACAAGCATTCACTCGAATCAAGCAAGGATCAAATTCAGTACGGGACAATGTGTGCAAGAAGTATTATCTGATATTGCTCACACAAACTCTTGTCATCTTCTTTTGAGATTGGCATGGCTTCATTTTAAAACGCTTAATCTTGATCAAGGTTCCCTTTTCTGAGGCATGAGGGACATGAAATGAAGTTGAAATTTATGACACCAACATAAGCCAGTAAGGATCAACATAGGTTGAAGGAGAAAATAGAAAACGAAGGAATAGAAAAGGAAGAAATACAATTGTCCATGTACCAGTAGAAGATTCGGTGGCTACCGCAACACCTTCTTCTTCAGGTGGAAGTCCAGGTTGAGGAGTTACTCGAAATGCTGCCAAGATATTAGTATCTTTGGTTTCATACTCAGGAGTATAATAATTCAATTTATAATCTTTAACACCAGCTTTGGACCCAACACTTGCTTTAGTCTCTGTTTGTGGTGACATAAATCCCTCCCTACAACTCTTGAATTAAGAATTCTTGAAACAATAAGGTCTAATGGAAATTGAAGAAAAAGAAAAGGAAGAAAAGATAAAAATGATGGAAAAGGTAGTAGAGAAACAAGGTGTTTAATCAAAGGCCACCCATGTTTAGTTGCATTCGTTTACGAAAGCGACAACACTATTGTAAGCCAAAGATCGATGGAGAAACTAAAATTACCAACAAGCTTTCACTCGAATCAAGCAATGATCAAATTCAGTACGGGACAATGTGTGAAAGAAGTATTATGTGATATTGCTTCCACGAACTCTTGTCATCTTCTTTTGAAATTTGGCATGGCAGCATTTTAAAACGCTCAATCCTTATAAAGGTTCCATTTATTTGAGGCATGAGGGACATGAAATGAAGTTGAAATTTATGACACCAAGACAAGCCAGTAAGGATCAACATAGGCTGAAGGAGAAAATAGAAAAAGAAAGAATAGAAAAAGAAGAAATATAAACTGTGGAAGGAATGGAAACTGAAGAAAAAGAAAAGGAAGAAAAGAGAAAGATGATGGAAAAGGTAGTTGAGAAACAAGGTGTTTAACCAAAGACCACCCATGTTTAGTTGAATTCGTTTACGAAAGCGACAACACTGTTGTAAGCCAAAGATTGATGGAGAAACTCAAGTTACCAACAAGCTTTCACTCGAATCAAGCAAGGATCAAATTCAGTACGGGACAATGTGTGAAAGAAGTATTACGTGATATTGCTTCCACGAACTCTTGTCATCTTCTTTTGAGATTGGCATGGCATCATTTTAAAACGCTCAATCTTGATCAAGGTTCCCTTTATTTGAGGCATGAGGGACATGAAATGAAGTTGAAATTTATGACACCAAGACAAGCCAGTAAGGATCAACATAGGCTGAAGGAGAAAATACAAAAAGAAAGAATAGAAAAAGAAGAAATATAAACTGTGGAAGGAATGGAAACTGAAGAAAAAGAAAAGGAAGAAAAGATAAAAATGATGGAAATGGTAGTAGAGAAACAAGGTGTTTAATCAAAGACCACCCATGTTTAGTTCCATTCGTTTACGAAAGCGACAACACTGTTGTAAGCCAAAGATTGGTGGAGAAACTCAAGTTACCAACAAGCATTCACTCGAGTCAAGCAAGGATCAAATTCAGTACGGGACAAGGTGTGCAAGAAGTATTATCTGATATTGCTCACACGAACTCTTGTCATCTTCTTTTGAGATTGGCATGGCTTCATTTTAAAACGCTCAATCTTGATAAAGGTTCCCTTTATTTGAGGCATGAGGAACATGAAATGAAGTTGAAATTTATGACACCAAGACAAGCCAGTAAAGATCAACATAGGCTGAGGAGAAAATAGAAAAAGAAAGAATAGAAAAGGAAGAAATACAGTGGTACATGTACCAGTAGAAGATTCGGCGGCTACCGCAGCACCTGCTTCTTCAGGTGGAACTCCACGTTGAGGAGTTACTCGAAATGCTGCCAAGATATTAGTATCTTTGGTTTCATACTCAGGAGTATAATAATTCAATTTATAATGTTTAGCACCAGCTTTGAACCCAACACTTGCTTTAGTCTCTGTTTGTGGTGACATAAATCCCTCCCTACAACTCTTGAATTAAGAATTCTTGAAACAATAAGGTCTAATGGAAATTAAAGAAAAAGAAAAGTAAGAAAAGATAAAGATGGTGGAAAAGGTAGTAGAGAAACAAGGTGTTTAATCAAAGGCCACCCATGTTTAGTTGCATTCGTTTACGAAAACGACAACACTGTTGTAAGCCAAAGATTGGTGGAGAAACTCAAGTTACCAACAAGCATTCCCTCGAATCAAGCAAGGATCAAATTTAGTACGGGACAATGTGTGCAAGAAGTAATATCTGATATTGCTCACACAAACTCTTGTCATCTTCTTTTGAGATTGGCATGGCTTCATTTTAAAACGCTCAATCTTGATAAAGGTTCCCTTTATTTGAGGCATGAGGAACATGAAATGAAGTTGAAATTTATGACACCAAGACAAGCCAGTAAGGATCAACATAGGCTGAAGGAGAAAATAGAAAAAGAAAGAATAGAAAAGGAAGAAATACAGTTGTCCATGTACTAGTAGAAGATTCGGCGGCTACCGCAGCACCTGCTTCTTCAGGTGGAACTCCAAGTTGAGGAGTTACTCGAAATGCTGCCAAGATATTAGTATCTTTGGTTTCATACTCAGGAGTATAATAATTCAATTTATAATCTTTAACACCAGCTTTGAACCCAACACTTGCTTTAGTCTCTGTTTGTGGTGACATAAATCCCTCCCTACAACTCTTGAATTAAGAATTCTTGAAACAATAAGGTCTAATGGAAATTCAAGAACAAGAAACGGAAGAAAAGATAAAGATGATGGAAAAGCTAGTAGAGAAACAAGGTGTTTAATCAAAGGCCACCCATGTTTAGTTGCATTCGTTTACGAAAGCGACAACACTGTTGTAAGCCAAAGATCGGTGGAGAAACTCAAATTACCAAAAAGCATTCATTCGAATCAACCAAGGATCAAATTCAGTACAGGACAATGAGTGCAAGAAGTATTATCTGATATTGCTCCCACAAACTCTTGTCATCTTCTGTTGAGATTGGCATGGCTTCATTTTAAAACGCTCAACCATGATAAAGGTTCGCTTTATTTGAGGCATGAAGGACATGAAATGAAGTTGAAATTTATGACACCAAGACAAGGCAGTAAGGATCAACATAGGCTGAAGGAGAAAATAGAAAAAGAAAGAATAGAAAAGGAAGAAATATAAACTGTGGAAGGAATGGAAATTGAAGAAAAAGAAAAGGAAGAAAAGATAAAGATGATGGATAAGGTAGTAGAGAAACAAGATGTTTAATCAGAGGTCACCCATGTTTAGTTGCATTCGTTTACGAAAGCGACAACACTGTTGTAAGCCAAAGATTGGTGGAGAAACTCAAGTTACCAACAAGCATTCACTCGAATCAAGCAAGGATCAAATTCAGTATGGGACAATGTGTGCAAGAAGTATTATCTGATATTGCTCACACAAACTCTTGTCATCTTCTTTTGAGATTGGCATGGCTTCATTTTAAAACGCTTAATCTTGATCAAGGTTCCCTTTTCTGAGGCATGAGGGACATGAAATGAAGTTGAAATTTATGACACCAACATAAGCCAGTAAGGATCAACATAGGTTGAAGGAGAAAATAGAAAACGAAGGAATAGAAAAGGAAGAAATACAATTGTCCATGTACCAGTAGAAGATTCGGTGGCTACCGCAACACCTTCTTCTTCAGGTGGAACTCCAGGTTGAGGAGTTACTCGAAATGCTGCCAAGATATTAGTATCTTTGGTTTCATACTCAGGAGTATAATAATTCAATTTATAATCTTTAACACCAGCTTTGGACCCAACACTTGCTTTAGTCTCTGTTTGTGGTGACATAAATCCCTCCCTACAACTCTTGAATTAAGAATTCTTGAAACAATAAGGTCTAATGGAAATTGAAGAAAAAGAAAAGGAAGAAAAGATAAAAATGATGGAAAAGGTAGTAGAGAAACAAGGTGTTTAATCAAAGGCCACCCATGTTTAGTTGCATTCGTTTACGAAAGCGACAACACTATTGTAAGCCAAAGATCGATGGAGAAACTAAAATTACCAACAAGCTTTCACTCGAATCAAGCAATGATCAAATTCAGTACGGGACAATGTGTGAAAGAAGTATTATGTGATATTGCTTCCACGAACTCTTGTCATCTTCTTTTGAAATTTGGCATGGCAGCATTTTAAAACGCTCAATCCTTATAAAGGTTCCATTTATTTGAGGCATGAGGGACATGAAATGAAGTTGAAATTTATGACACCAAGACAAGCCAGTAAGGATCAACATAGGCTGAAGGAGAAAATAGAAAAAGAAAGAATAGAAAAAGAAGAAATATAAACTGTGGAAGGAATGGAAACTGAAGAAAAAGAAAAGGAAGAAAAGAGAAAGATGATGGAAAAGGTAGTTGAGAAACAAGGTGTTTAACCAAAGACCACCCATGTTTAGTTGAATTCGTTTACGAAAGCGACAACACTGTTGTAAGCCAAAGATTGATGGAGAAACTCAAGTTACCAACAAGCTTTCACTCGAATCAAGCAAGGATCAAATTCAGTACGGGACAATGTGTGAAAGAAGTATTACGTGATATTGCTTCCACGAACTCTTGTCATCTTCTTTTGAGATTGGCATGGCATCATTTTAAAACGCTCAATCTTGATCAAGGTTCCCTTTATTTGAGGCATGAGGGACATGAAATGAAGTTGAAATTTATGACACCAAGTCAAGCCAGTAAGGATCAACATAGGTTGAAGGAGAAAATAGAAAAAGAAAGAATAGAAAAAGAAGAAATATAAACTGTGGAAGGAATGGAAACTGAAGAAAAAGAAAAGGAAGAAAAGATAAAGATGATGGAAAAGGTAGTAGAGAAACAAGGTGTTTAATCAAAGACCACGCATGTTTAGTTGCATTCGTTTACGAAAGCGACAACACTGTTGTAAGCCAAAGATTGGTAGAGAAACTCAAGTTACCAAAAAGCATTCACTCGAATCAAGCAAGGATCAAATTCAGTACGGGACAATTTGTGCAAGAAGTATTACCTGATATTGCTCACACAAACTCTTGTCATCTTCTTTTGAGATTGGCATGGCTTCATTTTAAAACGCTCAACCTTGATAAAAGGTCCCTTTATTTGAGGCATGAGGAACATGAAATGAAGTTGAAATTTATGACACCAACACAAGCCAGTAAGGATCAACATAGGCTTAAGGAGAAAATAGAAAAAGAAAGAATAGAAAAGGAAGAAATATAAACTGTGGAAGGAATGGAAATTAAAGAAAAAGAAAAGGAAGAAAAGATAAAGATGATGGAAAAGGTAGTAGAGAAACAAGGTGTTTAATCAAAGGCCTCCCATGTTTAGTTGCATTCGTTTACGAAAGCGACAACACTGTTGTAAGACAAAGATTGGTGCAAAAACTCAAGTTACCAACAAACTTTCACACGAATCAAGGAAGGATCAAATTCAGTACGGGACAATGTGTGAAAGAAGTATTATGTGATATTGGTCCCACGAACTCTTGTCACATTCTTTTGATATTGGCATGGCTACATTTTAAACCGCTCAATCTTGATCAAGGTTCCCTTTATTTGAGGCATGAGGGACATGAAATGAAGTTGAAATTTATGATACCAAGACAAGCCAGTAAGGATCAACATAGGTTGAAGGAGAAAATAGAAAAAGAAGGAATAGAAAAGGAAGAAATATAAACTGTGGAAGGCATGGAAATTGAAGAAAAAGTAAAGGAAGAAAAGATAAAGATGATGGAAAAGGTAGTACAGAAACAAGGTGTTTAATCAAAGACCACCCATATTTAGTTGCATTCGTTTACGAAAGTGACAACAATGTTGTAAGCCAAAGATTGGTGGAGAAACTCAAGTTACCAACAAGCTTTCACTCGAATCAAGCAAGGATCAAATTCAGTACGGGACAATGTGTGAAAGAAGTATTATGTGATATTGCTCCCACGAACTCTTGTCATCTTCTTTTGAGATTACCATGGCTTCATTTTAAAACGCTCAATCTTGATAAAGGTTCCCTTTATTTGAGGGATGAGGGACATGAAATGAAGTTGAAATTTATGACACCAACACAAGCTAGTAAGGATCAACATAGGCTGAAGGAGAAAATAGAAAAAGAAAGAACAGAAAAGGAAGAAATATAAACTGTGGAAGGAATGGAAATTAAAGAAAAAGAAAAGGAAGAAAAGATAAAGATGGGGGAAAAGGTACTAGAGAAACAAGGTGTTTAATCAAAGGCCTCCTTTTATGTTTAGTTGCATTCGTTTACGAAAGCGACATCATTGTTGTAAGCCAAAGATTGGTGGACAAACTCAAGTTACCAACAAGCTTTCACTCGAATCAAGCAAGGATCAAATTCAGTACGGGACAATGTGTGAAAGAAGTATTATGTGATATTGCTCCCACGAACTCTTGTCATCTTCTTTTGAGATTGGCATGGCTTCATTTTAAAACGCTCAATCTTGATAAATGTTCCCTTTATTTGAGGGACATGAAATGAAGTTGAAACTTATGACACCAAGACAAGCTAGTAAGGATCAACATAGGTTGAAGAAAAAAATAGAAAAAGAAGGAATAGAAAAGGAAGAAATATAAATTGTGGAAGGAATGGAAATTAAAGAAAAAGAAAAGGAAGAAAAGATAAAGATGGTGGAGAAGGTAGTAGAAAAACAAGCTGTTTAATCAAAGGCCTCCCATGTTTAGTTGCATTCGTTTACGAAAGCGACAACACTGTGGTAAGCCAAAGATTGGTGGAGAAACTCAAGTTACCAACAAGCTTTCACTCGAATCAAGCAAGGATCAAATTCAGTACGGGACAATGTGTGAAAGAAGTATTATGTGATATTGCTCCCACGAACTCTTGTCATCTTCTTTTGAGATTGGCATGGCTTCATTTTAAAACGCTCAATCTTGATAAAGGTTCCCTTTATTTGAGGGACATGAAATGAAGTTGAAACTTGTGACACCAAGACAAGCTAGTAAGGATCAACATAGGTTGAAGGAAAAAATAGAAAAAGAAGGAATAGAAAAGGAAGAAATATAAATTGTGGAAGGAATGGAAATTAAAGAAAAAGAAAAGGAAGAAAAGATAAAGATGGTGGAGAAGGTAGTAGAAAAACAAGGTGTTTAATCAAAGGCCTCCCATGTTTAGTTGCATTCGTTTACGAAAGCGACAACACTGTGGTAAGCCAAAGATTGGTGGAGAAACTCAAGTTACCAACAAGCATTCACTCGAATCAAGCAAGGATCAAATTCAGTACGGGACAATGTCTACAAGAAGTATTATCTGATATTGCTCACACAAACTCTTGCCATCTTCTTTTGAGATTGGCATGGCTTCATTTTAAAACGCTCAATCTTTATAAAGGTTCCCTTTATTTGAGGCATGAGGGACATGAAATGAAGTTGAAATTTATGACACCAAGGCAAGCTAGTAAGGATCAACATAGGTTGAAGGAAAAAATAGAAAAAGAAGGAATAGAAAAGGAAGAAATATAAATTGTGGAAGGAATGGAAATTAAAGAAAAAGAAAAGGAAGAAAAGATAAAGATGGTGGAGAAGGTAGTAGAAAAACAAGGTGTTTAATCAAAGGCCTCCCATGTTTAGTTGCATTCGTTTACGAAAGCAACAACACTGTTATAAGCCAAAGATTGGTGGAGAAACTCAAGTTACCAACAAGCTTTCACTCGAATCAAGCAAGGATCAAATTCAATACGAGACAATGTGTGAAAAAACTATTATCTGATATTGCTCCCACGAACTCTTGTCATCTTCCTTTGAGATTGGCATGGCTTCATTTTAAAACGCTCAATCTTGATAAAGGTTCCCTTTATTTGAGGCATGAGGGACATGAAATGAAGTTGAAATTTATGACACCAAGACAAGCCAGTAAGGATCAACATAGGCTGAAGGAGAAAGTAGAAAAAGAAAGAACAGAAAAAGAAGAAATATAAACTGTGGAAGGAATGGAAACTGAACAAAAAGAAAAGGAAGAAAAGATAAAGATGATGTTAAAGGTAGTAGAGAAACAAGGTTTTTAATCAAAGACCACCGATGTTGAGTTGCATTCGTTTATGAAAGCAACAACACTGTTGTAACCCAAAGATTGGTGGAGAAACTCAAGTTACCAACAAGCTTTCACTCGAATCAAGCAAGGATCAAATTCAGTACGGGACAATGTGTGAAAGAAGTATTATCTGATATTGCTCCCACGAACTCTTGTCATCTTCTTCTTAGATGGGCATGGCTTCATTTTAAAACGCTCAATCTTGATAAAGGTTCCATTTATTTGAGGCATGAGGGACATGAAATGAAGTTGAAATTTATGACACCAAGACAAGCCAGTAAGGATCAACATAGGCTGAAGGAGAAAATAGAAAAAGAAAGAATAGAAAAGGAAGAAATATAAACTGTGGAAGGAATGGAAATTGAAGAAAAAGAAAAGGAAGAAATATAATCTGTGGAAGGAATGGAAATTAAAGAAAAAGAAAAGGAAGAAAAGATAAAGATGGTGGAAAAGGTAGGAGAGAAACAAGGTGTTTAATCAAAGACCACCCATGTTTAGTTGCATTCGTTTATGAAAGTGACAACACTATTGTAAGCCAAAGATTGGTGGAGAATCTCAAGTTACCAACAAGCTTTCACTCGAATCAAGCAAGGATCAAATTCAGTACGGGACAATGTGTGAAAGAAGTATTATCTGATATTGCTCCCACGAACTCTTGTCATCTTCTTCTTAGATGGGCATGGCTTCATTTTAAAACGCTCAATCTTGATAAAGGTTCCATTTATTTGAGGCATGAGGGACATGAAATGAAGTTGAAATTTATGACACCGACACAAGCCAGTAAGGATCAACATAGGCTGAAGGAGAAAATAGAAAAAGAAAGAATAGAAAAGGAAGAAATATAAACTGTGGAAGGAATGGAAATTGAAGAAAAAGAAAAGGAAGAAAAGATAAAGATGATGGAAAAGGTAGTAGAGAAACAAAGTGTTTAATCAAAGACCACCCATGTTTAGTTGCATTCGTTTACGAAAGCGACAACAATCTTGTAAGCCAAAGATTGGTGGAGAAACTCAAGTTACCAACAAGCTTTCACTTGAATCAAGCAAGGATCAAATTCAGTACGAGACAATGTGTGAAAGAAGTATTATCTGATATTGCTCCCACGAACTCTTGTCATCTTCTTTTGAGATTGGCATGGCTTCATTTTAAAACGCTCAATCTTGATAAAGGTTCCCTTTATTTGAGGGATGAGGGACATGAAATGAAGTTGAACTTTATGACACCAACACAAGCCAGTAAGGATCAACATAGTTTGAAGGAGAAAATAGAAAAAGAAGGAATAGAAAAGGAAGAAATATAAACTGTGGAAGGAATGAAAATTAAAGAAAAAGAAAAAGAAGAAAAGATAAAGATGGTGGAAAAGGTAGTAGAGAAACAAGGTGTTTAAACAAAGGCCTCCCATGTTTAGGTGCATTCGTTTACGAAAACGACAACATTATTGTAGGCCAAAGATTGGTGGAGAAACTCAAGTTACCAACAAGCATTCACTCGAATCAAGCAAGGATCAAATTCAGTACGGGAGAATGTGTGCAAGAAGTATTATCTGATATTGCTCACACGAACTCTTGTCATCTTCTTTTGAGATTAGCATGGCTTCATTTTAAAACGCTCAATCTTTATAAAGGTTCCCTTTATTTGAGGCATGAGGGACATGAAATGAAGTTGAAATTTATGACACCAAGACAAGCCAGTAAGGATCAACATAGGCTGAAGGAGAAAATAGAAAAAGAAAGAATAGAAAAGGAAGAAATATAATCTGTGGAAGGAATGGAAATTGAAGAAAAAGAAAACGAAGAAATATAATCTGTGGAAGGAATGGAAATTAAAGAAAAAGAAAAGGAAGAAAAGATAAAGATGGTGGAAAAGGTAGTAGAGAAACAAGGTGTTTAATCAAAGACCACCCATGTTTAGTTGCATTCGTTTACGAAAGCGACAACAATGTTGTAATCCCAAGATTGGTGGAGAAACTCAAGTTACCAACAAGCTTTCACTTGAATCAAGCAAGGATCAAATTCAGTACGAGACAATGTGTGAAAGAAGTATTATCTGATATTGCTCCCACGAACTCTTGTCATCTTCTTTTGAGATTGGCATGGCTTCATTTTAAAACGCTAAATCTTGATAAAGGTTCCCTTTATTTGAGGGATGAGGGACATGAAATGAAGTTGAAATTTATGACACCAACACAAGCCAGTAAGGATCAACATAGTTTGAAGGAGAAAATAGAAAAAGAAGGAATAGAAAAGGAAGAAATATAAACTGTGGAAGGAATGAAAATTAAAGAAAAAGAAAAAGAAGAAAAGATAAAGATGGTGGAAAAGGTAGTAGAGAAACAAGGTGTTTAAACAAAGGCCTCCCATGTTTAGGTGCATTCGTTTACGAAAATGACAACATTATTGTAGGCCAAAGATTGGTGGAGAAACTCAAGTTTCAAACAAGCATTCACTCGAATCAAGCAAGGATCAAATTCAGTACGGGAGAATGTGTGCAAGAAGTATTATCTGATATTGCTCACACGAACTCTTGTCATCTTCTTTTGAGATTAGCATGGCTTCATTTTAAAACGCTCAATCTTTATAAAGGTTCCCTTTATTTGAGGCATGAGGGACATGAAATGAAGTTGAAATTTATGACACCAAGACAAGCCAGTAAGGATCAACATAGGCTGAAGGAGAAAATAGAAAAAGAAAGAATAGAAAAGGAAGAAATATAATCTGTGGAAGGAATGGAAATTGAAGAAAAAGAAAACGAAGAAATATAATCTGTGGAAGGAATGGAAATTAAAGAAAAAGAAAAGGAAGAAAAGATAAAGATGGTGGAAAAGGTAGTAGAGAAACAAGGTGTTTAATCAAAGACCACCCATGTTTAGTTGCATTCGTTTACGAAAGCGACAACAATGTTGTAAGCCCAAGATTGGTGGAGAAACTCAAGTTACCAACAAGCTTTCACTTGAATCAAGCAAGGATCAAATTCAGTACGAGACAATGTGTGAAAGAAGTATTATCTGATATTGCTCCCACGAACTCTTGTCATCTTCTTTTGAGATTGGCATGGCTTCATTTTAAAACGCTAAATCTTGATAAAGGTTCCCTTTATTTGAGGGATGAGAGACATGAAATGAAGTTGAAATTTATGACACCAACACAAGCCAGTAAGGATCAACATAGTTTGAAGGAGAAAATAGAAAAAGAAGGAATAGAAAAGGAAGAAATATAAACTGTGGAAGGAATGAAAATTAAAGAAAAAGAAAAAGAAGAAAAGATAAAGATGGTGGAAAAGGTAGTAGAGAAACAAGGTGTTTAAACAAAGGCCTCCCATGTTTAGGTGCATTCGTTTACGAAAATGACAACATTATTGTAGGCCAAAGATTGGTGGAGAAACTCAAGTTACCAACAAGCATTCACTCGAATCAAGCAAGGATCAAATTCAGTACGGGAGAATGTGTGCAAGAAGTATTATCTGATATTGCTTACACGAACTCTTGTCATCTTCTTTTGAGATTAGCATGGCTTCATTTTAAAACGCTCAATCTTTATAAAGGTTCCCTTTATTTGAGTCGTGAGGGACATGAAATGAAGTTGAAATTTATGACACCAAGACAAGCCAGTAAGGATCAACATAGGCTGAAGGAGAAAATAGAAAAAGAAAGAATAGAAAAGGAAGAAATATAAACTGTGGAAGGACTGGAAATTGAAGAAAAAGAAAAGGAAGAAATATAATCTGTGGAAGGAATGGAAATTAAAGAAAAAGAAAAGGAAGAAAAGATAAAGATGGTGGAAAAGGTAGTAGAGAAACAAGGTGTTTAATCAAAGACCACCCATGTTTAGTTGCATTCGTTTATGAAAGCGACAACACTATTGTAAGCCAAAGATTGGTGGAGAGTTTCAAGTTACCAACAAGCTTTCACTCGAATCAAGCAAGGATCAAATTCAGTACGGGACAATGTGTGAAAGAAGTATTATCTGATATTGCTCCCACGAACTCTTGTCATCTTCTTCTTAGATGGGCATGGCTTCATTTTAAAACGCTCAATCTTGATAAAGGTTCCATTTATTTGAGGCATGAGGGACATGAAATGAAGTTGAAATTTATGACACCAACACAAGCCAGTAAGGATCAACATAGGCTGAAGGAGAAAATAGAAAAAGAAAGAATAGAAAAGGAAGAAATATAAACTGTGGAAGGAATGGAAATTGAAGAAAAAGAAAAGGAAGAAAAGATAAAGATGATGGAAAAGGTAGTAGAGAAAGCAAGTGTTTAATCAAAGACCACCCATGTTTAGTTGCATTCCTTTACGAAAGCGACAACAATGTTGTAAGCCAAAGATTGGTGGAGAAACTCAAGTTACCAACAAGCTTTCACTTGAATCAAGCAAGGATCAAATTCAGTACGAGACAATGTGTGAAAGAAGTATTATCTGATATTGCTCCCACGAACTCTTGTCATCTTCCTTTGAGATTGGCATGGCTTCATTTTAAAACGCTCAATCTTTATAAAGGTTCCTTTATTTGAGGCATGAGGGACATGAAATGAAGTTGAAATTTATGACACCAAGACAAGCCAGTAAGGATCAACATAGGCTGAAGGAGAAAATAGAAAAAGAAAGAATAGAAAAGGAAGAAATATAATCTGTGGAAGGAATGCAAATTGAAGAAAAAGAAAACGAAGAAATATAAACTGTGGAAGGAATGGAAATTGAAGAAAAAGAAAAGGAAGAAAAGATAAAGATGATGGAAAAGGTAGTAGAGAAACAAGGTGTTTAATCAAAGGCCACCCATGTTTAGTTGCATTCGTTTACGAAAGCGACAACACTATTGTAAGCCAAAGATTGGTGGAGAAACTCAAATTACCAACAAGCTTTCACTCGAATCAATCAAGGATCAAATTCAGTACGGGACAATGTGAAAGAAGTATTATCTGATATTGCTCCCACGAACTCTTGTCATCTTCTTTTTAGATGGGCATGGCTTAATTTTAAAACGCTCAATCTTGATAAAGGTTCCCTTTATTTGAGGCATGAGGGACATGAAATGAAGTTCAAATTTATGACAGCAAGACAAGCCAGTAAGGATCAACATAGGCTGAAGAAGAAAATAGAAAAAGAAAGAATAGAAAAGGAAGAAATATAATCTGTGGAAGGAATGGAAATTAAAGAAAAAGAAAAGGAAGAAAAGATAAAGATGGTGGAAAAGGTAGTAGAGAAACAAGGTGTATAATCAAGGGCCTCCCATGTTTAGTTGCATTCGTTTACGAAAGCGACAACAATGTTGTAAGCCAAAGATTGGTGGAGAAACTCAAGTTACCAACAAGCTTTCACTTGAATCAAGCAAGGATCAAATTCAGTACGAGACAATGTGTGAAAGAAGTATTATCTGATATTGCTCCCACGAATTCTTGTCATCTTCTTTTGAGATTGGCATGGCTTCATTTTAAAACGCTCAATCTTGATAAAGGTTCCTTTTATATGAGGGATGAGGGACATGAAATGAAGTTGAAATTTATGACACCAACACAAGCCAGTAAGGATCAACATAGGTTGAAGGAGAAAATAGAAAAAGAAGGAATAGAAAAGGAAGTATAAACTGTGGAAGGAATGAAAATTAAAGAAAAAGAAAAAGAAGAAAAGATAAAGATGGTGGAAAAGGTAGTAGAGAAACAAGGTGTTTAAACAAAGGCCTCCCATGTTTAGATGCATTCGTTTACGAAGACGACAACACTATTGTAGGCCAAAGATTGGTGGAGAAACTCAAGTTACCAACAAGCATTCACTCGAATCAAGCAAGGATCAAATTCAGTACGGGAGAATGTGTGCAAGAAGTATTATCTGATATTGCTCACACGAACTCTTGTCATCTTCTTTTGAGATTGGCATGGCTTCATTCTAAAACGCTCAATCTTTATAAAGGTTCCCTTTATTTGAGGCATGAGGGACATGAAATGAAGTTGAAATTTATGACACTAAGACAAGCCAGTAAATATCAACATAGGCTGAAGGAGAAAATAGAAATAGAAAGAATAGAAAAGGAAAAAATATAAACTGTGGAAGGAATGGAAATTAAAGAAAAAGAAAAGGAAGAAAAGATAAAGATGATGGAAAAGGTAGTAGAGAAACAAAGTGTTTAATCAAAGACCACCCATGTTTAGTTGCATTCGTTTACGAAAACGACAACAATGTTGTAAGCCAAAGATTGGTGGAGAAAGTCAAGTTACCAACAAGCTTTCACTCGAATCGAGCAAGGATCAAATTCAGTACGGGACAATGTGTGAAAGAAGTATTATCTGATATTGCTCCCACGAACTCTTGTCATCTTCTTTTGAGATTGGCATGGCTTCATTTTAAAATGCTCAAACTTGATAAAGGTTCCATTTATTTGAGGGATGAGGGACATGAAATGAAGTTGAAATTTATGACACCAACACAAGCCAGTAAGGATCAACATAGGTTGAAGGAGAAAATAGAAAAAGAAGGAATAGAAAAGGAAGAAATATAAACTGTGGAAGGAATGGGAATTAAAGAAAAAGAAAAGGAAGAAAAGATAAAGATGGTGGAAAAGGTAGTAGAGAAACAAGGTGTTTAAACAAAGGCCTCCCATGTTTAGGTGCATTCGATTACGAAAACGACAACACTGTTGTAACCCAAAGACTCGTGGAGAAAGTCAAGTTACCAACAAGCATTCACTCGAATCAAGCAAGGATAAAATTCAGTACGGGACAATGTCTGAAAGAAGTATTATCTGATATTGCTCCCACGAACTCTTGTCATCTTCTTTTGAGATTGGCATGGCTTCATTTTAAAACGCTCAATCTTGATAAAGGTTCCCTTTATTTTAGGGATGAGGGACATAAAATGAAGTTGAAATTTATGACACCAACACAAGCCAGTAAGGATCAACATAGGTTGAAGGACGAAATAGAAAAAGAAGGAATAAAAAAGGAAGAAATATAAACTGTGGAAGGAATGGAAATTAAAGAAAAAGAAAAGGAAGAAAAGATAAAGATGGTGGAAAAGGTAGTAGAGAAACAAGGTGTTTAAACAAAGGCCTCCCATGTTTAGGTGCATTCGTTTACGAAAACGACAACAATGTTGTAAGCCAAAGATTGGTGGAGAAAGTCAAGTTACCAACAAGCTTTCACTTGAATCAAGATGGGATCAAATTCAATACGGGACAATGTGTGAAAGAAGTATTATCTGATATTGCTCCCACGAACTCTTGTCATCTTCTTTTGAGATTGGCATGGCTTCATTTTAAAACGCTCAATCTTGATAAAGGTTCCCTTTATTTGAGGGATGAGGGACATGAATTGAAGTTGAAATTTATGACACCAACACAAGCCAGTAAGGATCAACATAGGTTGAAGGAGAAAATAGAAAAAGAAAGAATAGAAAAGGAAGAAATATAAACTGTGGAAGGAATGGAAATTGAAGAAAAAGAAAAGGAAGAAAAGATAAAGATGATGGAAAAGGTAGTAGAGAAACAAGGTGTTTAATCAAAGGCCACCCATGTTTAGTTGCATTCGTTTACGAAAGCGACAATACTATTGTAAGCCAAAGATTGGTAGAGAAACTCAAATTACCAACAAGCTTTCACTCGAATCAATCAAGGATCAAATTCAGTACGGGACAATGTGAAAGAAGTATTATCTGATATTGCTCCCACGAACTCTTGTCATCTTCTTTTTAGATGGGCATGGCTTAATTTTAAAACGCTCAATCTTGATAAAGGTTCCCTTTATTTGAGGGATGAGGGACATGAAATGAAGTTGAAATTTATGACACTAACATAAGCCAGTAAGGATCAACATAGGTTGAAGAAGAAAATAGAAAAGGAAAGAATAGAAAAAGAAGAAATACAAACTGTGGAAGGAATGGAAACTGAAGAAAAAGAAAAGGAAAAAAAGATAAAGATGATGGAAAAGCTAGTAGAGAAACAAGCTGTTTAATCAAAGGCCACCCATGTTTAGTTGCATTCGTTTACGAAAGCGACAACACTGTTGTAAGCCAAAGATTGGTGGAGAAACTCAAGTTACCAACAAGCATTCACTCGAATCAAGCAAGGATCAAATTCACTACAGGACAATGTGTGAAAGAAGTATTATGTGATATTGCTCCCACGAACTCTAGTCATCTTCTTTTGAGATTGGCATGGCTTCATTTTAAAACGCTTAATCTTGATAAAGGTTCCCTTTATTTGAGGCATGAGGGATATGAAATGAAGTTGAAATTTATGACACCAACACAAGCCAGTAAGGGTCAACATAGGCTGAAGGAGAAAATAGAAAAAGAAAGAATAGAAAAGGAAGAAATATAAACTGTGGAAGGAATGGAAATTAAAGAAAAAGAAAAGGAAGAAAAGATAAAGATGGTGGAAAAGGTAGTAGAGAAACAAGGTGTTTAATCAAAGACGACCCATGTTTAGCTGCATTCGTTTACGAAAGCGACAACATTGTTGTAAGCCAAAGATTGGTGGAGAAATTCAAATTACCAACAAGCTTTTACTAGAATCAAGCAAGGATCAAATTCAATACGGGACAATGTGTGAAAGAAGTATTATCTGATATTGCTCTCACGAACTCTAGTCATCTTCTTTTGAGATTGGCATGGCTTCATTTTAAAACGCTCAATCTTGATAAAGGTTCCCTTTATTTGAGGGATGAGGGACATGAAATGAAGTCGAAATTTATGACACCAAGACAAGCCAGTAAGGATCAACATAGGTTGAAGGAGAAAATAGAAAAAGAAGGAATAGAAAAGGAAGAAATATAAACTGTGGAAGGAATGGAAATTAAAGAAAAAGAAAAGGAAGAAAAGATAAAGATGGTGGAAAAGGTAGTAGAGAAACAAGGTGTTTAATCAAAGGCCTCCCATTTTTAGTAGCATTCGTTTACGAAAGCGACAACATTGTTGTAAGCCAAAGATTGGTGGAGAAACTCAAGTTACCATCAAGCATTCACTCGAATCAAGCAAGGATCAAATTCAGTACGGGACAATGTCTGCAAGAAGTATTATCTGATATTGCTCACACAAACTCTTGTCATCTTCTTTTGAGATTGGCATGGCTTCATTTTAAAACGCTCAATCTTGATAAAGGTTCCCTTTATTTGAGGGATGAGGGACATGAAATGAAGTTGAAATTTATGACACCAACACAAGCCAGTAAGGATCAACATAGCCTGAAGGAGAGAATAGAAAAAGAAAGAATAGAAAAGGAAGAAATATAAACTGTGGAAGGAATGGAAATTAAAGAAAAAGAAAAGGAAGAAAAGATAAAGATGGTGGAAAAGGTAGTAGAGAAACAAGGTGTTTAATCAAAGGCCTCCAATGTTTATTTACATTCGTTTACGAAAGCGACAACACTATTGTAAGCCAAAGATTGGTGGAGAAACTTCAGTTATCAACAAGCTTTCACTCGAATCAAGCAAGGATCAAATTCAGTACGCGACAATGTGTGAAAGAAGTATTATCTGATATTGCTCCCACGAACTCTTGTCATCTTCTTTTGAGATTCGCATGGCTTCATTTTAAAACGCTCAATCTTGATAAAGGTTCCCTTTATTTGAGGGATGAGGGACATGAAATGAAGTTGAAATTTATGAAACCAACACAAGCCAGTAAGGATCAACATAGGTTGAAGGAGAAAATAGAAAAAGAAGGAATAGAAAAGGAAGAAATATAAACTGTGGAAGGAATGGAAATTAAAGAAAAAGAAAAGGAAGAAAAGATAAAGATGGTGGAAAAGGTAGTAGAGAAACAAGGTGTTTAATCAAAGGCCTCCCATGCTTAGGTGCATTCGTTTACGAAAACGACAAAACTGTTGTAAGCCAAAGATTTGTGGACAAACTCAAGTTACCAACAAGCATTCACTCGAATCAAGCAAGAATCAAATTCAGTACGGGACAATGTGTGCAAGAAGTATTATGTGATATTGCTCACACGAACTCTTGTCATCTTCTTTTGAGATTGGCATGGCTTCATTTGAAAACGCTCAATCTTGATAAAGGTTCCCTTTATTTGAGGCATGAGGGACATGAAATGAAGTTTAAATTTATGATACCAACACAATCCAGTAAGGATCAACATAGGTTGAAGGAGAAAATAGAAAAAGAAGGAATAGAAAAGGAAGAAATATAAACTGTGGAAGGAATGGAAATTAAAGAAAAAGAAAAGGAAGAAAAGATAAAGATGGTGGAAAAGGTAGTAGAGAAACAAGGTGTTTAATCAAAGGCCTCCCATGCTTAGGTGCATTCGTTTACGAAAACGACAACACTGTTGTAAGCCAAAGATTGGTGGAGAAACTCTAGTTACCAACAAGCATTCACTCGAATCAAGCAAGGATCAAATTCAGTACGGGACAATGTGTGCAAGAAGTATGATGTGAATTTGCTCACACGAACTCTTGTCATCTTCTTTTGAGATTGGCATGGCTTCATTTTAAAACGCTCAATCTTGATAAAGGTTCCCTTTATTTGAGGCATGAGGGACATGAAATGAAGTTTAAATTTATGATACCAACACAAGCCAGTAAGGATCAACATAGGCTGAAGGAGAAAATCGAAAAAGAAAGAATAGAAAAGGAAGAAATATAAATTGTGGAAGGAATGGAAATTAAAGAAAAAGAAAAGGAAGAAAAGATAAAGATGGTGGAAAAGGTAGTAGAGAAACAAGGTGTTTAATCAAAGGCCTCCCATGTTTATTTACATTCGTTTACCAAAGCGACAACACTATTGTAAGCCAAAGATTGGTGGAGAAACTTCAGTTATCAACAAGCTTTCACTCGAATCAAGCAAGGATCAAATTCAGTACGCGACAATGTGTGAAAGAAGTATTATCTGATATTGCTCCCACGAACTCTTGTCATCTGCTTTTGAGATTCGCATGGCTTCATTTTAAAACGCTCTATCTTGATAAAGATTCCCTTTATTTGAGGGATGAGGGACATGAAATGAAGTTGAAATTTATGACACCAACACAAGCCAGTAAGGATCAACATAGGTTGAAGGAGAAAATTGAAAAAGAAGGAATAGAAAAGGAAGAAATATAAACTGTGGAAGGAATGGAAATTAAAGAAAAAGAAAAGGAAGAAAAGATAAAGATGGTGGAAAAGGTAGTAGAGAAACAATGTGTTTAATCAAAGGCCTCCCATGCTTAGGTGCATTTGTTTACGAAAACGACAACACTGTTGTAAGCCAGAGATTGGTGGAGAAACTCTAGTTACCAACAAGCATTCACTCGAATCAAGCAAGGATCAAATTCAGTACGAGACAATGTGTGAAAGAAGTACTATCTGATATTGCTCCCACGAACTCTTGTCATCTTCTTTTGAGATTGGCATGGCTTCATTTTAAAACGCTCAATCTTGATAAAGGTTCCCTTTATTTGAGGGATGAGGGACATGAAATGAAGTTGAAATTTATGATACCAACACAAGCCAGTAAGGATCAACATAGGTTGAAGGAGAAAATAGAAAAAGAAGGAATAGAAAAGGAAGAAATATAAACTGTGGAAGGAATGGAAATTAAAGAAAAAGAAAAGGAAGAAAAGATAAAGATGGTGGAAAAGGTAGTAGAGAAACAAGGTGTTTAATCAAAGGCCTCCCATGCTTAGGTGCATTCGTTTACGAAAACGACAACACTGTTGTAAGCCAAAGATTGGTGGAGAAACTCTAGTTACCAACAAGCATTCACTCGAATCAAGCAAGGATCAAATTCAGTACGGGACAATGTGTGCAAGAAGTATGATGTGAATTTGCTCACACGAACTCTTGTCATCTTCTTTTGAGATTGGCATGGCTTCATTTTAAAACGCTCAATCTTGATAAAGGTTCCCTTTATTTGAGGGATGAGAGACATGAAATGAAGTTGAAATTTATGATACCAACACAAGCCAGTAAGGATCAACATAGGTTGAAGGAGAAAATAGAAAAAGAAGGAATAGAAAAGGAAGAAATATAAACTGTGGAAGGAATGGAAATTAAAGAAAAAGAAAAGGAAGAAAAGATAAAGATGGTGGAAAAGGTAGTAGAGAAACAAGGTGTTTAATCAAAGGCCTCCCATGCTTAGGTGCATTCGTTTACGAAAACGACAACACTGTTGTAAGCCAAAGATTGGTGGAGAAACTCTAGTTACCAACAAGCATTCACTCGAATCAAGCAAGGATCAAATTCAGTACGGGACAATGTGTGCAAGAAGTATGATGTGAATTTGCTCACACGAACTCTTGTCATCTTCTTTTGAGATTGGCATGGCTTCATTTTAAAACGCTCAATCTTGATAAAGGTTCCCTTTATTTGAGGCATGAGGGACATGAAATGAAGTTGAAATTTATGACACCAACACAAGCCAGTAAGGATCAACATAGGCTGAAGGAGAAAATAGAAAAAGAAAGAATAGAAAAGGAAGAAATATAAACTGTGGAAGGAATGGAAATTAAAGAAAAAGAAAAGGAAGAAAAGATAAAGATGGTGGAAAAGAGAAACAAGGTGTTTAATCAAAGGCCTCCCATGCTTAGGTGCATTCGTTTACGAAAGTGACAACACTATTGTAAGCCAAAGATTGGTGGAGAAACTCAAATTACCAACAAGCTTTCACTCGAATCAAGCAAGGATCAAATTCAGTACGGGACAATGTGTGCAAGAAGTATTATGTGATATTGCTCACACGAACTCTTGTCATCTGCTTTTGAGATTGGCATGGCTTCATTTTAAAACGCTCAATCTTGATAAAGGTTCCCTTTATTTGAGGCATGAGGGACATGAAATGAAGTTGAAATTTATGATACCAACACAAGCCAGTTAGGATCAACATAGGCTGAAGGAGAAAATAGAAAAAGAAAGAATAGAAAAGGAAGAAATATAAACTGTGGAAGGAATGGAAATTAAAGAAAAAGAAAAGGAAGAAAAGATAAAGATGGTGGAAAAGGTAGTAGAGAAACAAGGTGTTTAATCAAAGGCCTCCCATGTTTATTTACATTCGTTTACGAAAGCGACAACACTATTGTAAGCCAAAGATTAGTGGAGAAACTCAAATTACCAACAAGCTTTCACTCGAATCAAGCAAGGATCAAATTCAGTACGGGACAATGTGTGCAAGAAGTATTATGTGATATTGCTCACACAAACTCTTGTCATCTGCTTTTGAGATTGGCATGGCTTCATTTTAAAACGCTCAATCTTGATAAAGGTTCCCTTTATTTGAGGCATGAGGGACATGAAATGAAGTTGAAATTTATGATACCAACACAAGCCAGTTAGGATCAACATAGGCTGAAGGAGAAAATAGAAAAAGAAAGAATAGAAAAGGAAGAAATATAAACTGTGGAAGGAATGGAAATTAAAGAAAAAGAAAAGGAAGAAAAGATAAAGATGGTGGAAAAGGTAGTAGAGAAACAAGGTGTTTAATCAAAGGCCTCCCATGTTTATTTACATTCGTTTACGAAAGCGACAACACTATTGTAAGCCAAAGATTGGTGGAGAAACTTCAGTTATCAACAAGCTTTCACTCGAATCAAGCAAGGATCAAATTCAGTACGCGACAATGTGTGAAAGAAGTATTATCTGATATTGCTCCCACGAACTCTTGTCATCTGCTTTTGAGATTCGCATGGCTTCATTTTAAAACGCTCTATCTTGATAAAGATTCCCTTTATTTGAGGGATGAGGGACATGAAATGAAGTTGAAATTTATGACACCAACACAAGCCAGTAAGGATCAACATAGGTTGAAGGAGAAAATTGAAAAAGAAGGAATAGAAAAGGAAGAAATATAAACTGTGGAAGGAATGGAAATTAAAGAAAAAGAAAAGGAAGAAAAGATAAAGATGGTGGAAAAGGTAGTAGAGAAACAAGGTGTTTAATCAAAGGCCTCCCATGCTTAGGTGCATTTGTTTACGAAAACGACAACACTGTTGTAAGCCAAAGATTGGTGGAGAAACTCTAGTTACCAACAAGCATTCACTCGAATCAAGCAAGGATCAAAGTCAGTACGGGACAATGTGTGCAAGAAGTATTATGTGATATTGCTCACACGAACTCTTGTCATCTTCTTTTGAGATGGGCATGGCTTCATTTTAAAACGCTCAATCTTGATAAAGGTTCCCTTTATTTGAGGGATGAGGGACATGAAATGAAGTTGAAATTTATGACACCAAGACAAGCCAGTAAGGATCAACATAGGTTGAAGGAGAAAATAGAAAAAGAAAGAATAGAAAAGGAAGAAATATAAAGTGTGGAAGGAATGGACATTAAAGAAAAAGAAAAGGAAGAAAAGATAAAGATGGTGGAAAAGGTAGTAGAGAAACAAGGTGTTTAATCAAAGGCCTCCCATGTTCAGTTGCATTCGTTTACGAAAGCGACAACACTATTGTAAGCCAAAGATTGGTGGAGAAACTCCAATTACCAACAAGCTTTCACTCGAATCAAGCAAGGATCAAATTCAGTACGGGACAATGTGTGCAAGAAGTATTATGTGATATTGCTCACACGAACTCTTGTCATCTTCTTTTGAGATTGGCATGGCTTCATTTTAAAACGCTCAATCTTGATAAAGGTTCCCTTTATTTGAGGCATGAGGGACATGAAATGAAGTTGAAATTTATGACATCCACACAAGCCAGTAAGGATCAACATAGGCTGAAGGAGAAAATAGAAAAAGAAAGAATAGAAAAGGAAGAAATATAAACTGTGGAAGGAATGGAAATTAAAGAAAAAGAAAAGGAAGAAAAGATAAAGATGGTGGAAAAGGTAGTAGAGAAACAAGGTGTTTAATCAAAGGCCTCCCATGCTTAGGTGCATTCGTTTACGAAAACGACAACACTGCTGTAAGCCAAAGATTGGTGGAGAAACTCTAGTTACCAACAAGCATTCACTCGAATCAAGCAAGGATCAAATTCAGTACGGGACAATGTGTGCAAGAAGTATTATGTGATATTGCTCACACGAACTCTTGTCATCTTCTTTTGAGATTGGCATGGCTTCATTTTAAAACGCTCAATCTTGATAAAGGTTCCCTTTATTTGAGGCATGAGGGACATGAAATGAAATTGAAATTTATGACACCAACACAAGCCAGTAAGGATCAACATAGGCTGAAGGAGAAAATAGAAAAAGAAAGAGTAGAAAAGGAAGAAATATAAACTGTGGAAGGAATGGAAATTAAAGAAAAAGTAAAGGAGGAAAAGATAAAGATGGTGGAAAAGGTAGTAGAGAAACAAGGTGTTTAATCAAAGGCCTCCCATGTTCAGTTGCATTCGTTTACGAAAGTGACAACACTATTGTAAGCCAAAGATTAGTGGAGAAACTCAAATTACCAACAAGCTTTCACTCGAATCAAGCAAGGATCAAATTCAGTACGGGACAATGTGTGCAAGAAGTATTATGTGATATTGCTCACACGAACTCTTGTCATCTGCTTTTGAGATTGGCATGGCTTCATTTTAAAACGCTCAATCTTGATAAAGGTTCCCTTTATTTGAGGCATGAGGGACATGAAATGAAGTTGAAATTTATGATACCAACACAAGCCAGTTAGGATCAACATAGGCTGAAGGAGAAAATAGAAAAAGAAAGAATAGAAAAGGAAGAAATATAAACTGTGGAAGGAATGGAAATTAAAGAAAAAGAAAAGGAAGAAAAGATAAAGATGGTGGAAAAGGTAGTAGAGAAACAAGGTGTTTAATCAAAGGCCTCCCATGTTTATTTACATTCGTTTACGAAAGCGACAACACTATTGTAAGCCAAAGATTGGTGGAGAAACTTCAGTTATCAACAAGCTTTCACTCGAATCAAGCAAGGATCAAATTCAGTACGCGACAATGTGTGAAAGAAGTATTATCTGATATTGCTCCCACGAACTCTTGTCATCTGCTTTTGAGATTCGCATGGCTTCATTTTAAAACGCTCAATCTTGATAAAGATTCCCTTTATTTGAGGGATGAGGGACATGAAATGAAGTTGAAATTTATGACACCAACACAAGCCAGTAAGGATCAACATAGGTTGAAGGAGAAAATAGAAAAAGAAGGAATAGAAAAGGAAGAAATATAAACTGTGGAAGGAATGGAAATTAAAGAAAAAGAAAAGGAAGAAAAGATAAAGATGGTGGAAAAGGTAGTAGAGAAACAAGGTGTTTAATCAAAGGCCTCCCATGCTTAGGTGCATTTGTTTACGAAAGCGACAACACTGTTGTAAGCCAAAGATTGGTGGAGAAACTCTAGTTACCAACAAGCATTCACTCGAATCAAGCAAGGATCAAATTCAGTACGGGACAATGTGTGCAAGAAGTATTATGTGATATTGCTCACACGAACTCTTGTCATCTTCTTTTGAGATGGGCATGGCTTCATTTTAAAACGCTCAATCTTGATAAAGGTTCCCTTTATTTGAGGGATGAGGGACATGAAATGAAGTTGAAATTTATGACACCAAGACAAGCCAGTAAGGATCAACATAGGTTGAAGGAGAAAATAGAAAAAGAAAGAATAGAAAAGGAAGAAATATAAAGTGTGGAAGGAATGGAAATTAAAGAAAAAGAAAAGGAAGAAAAGATAAAGATGGTGGAAAAGGTAGTAGAGAAACAAGGTGTTTAATCAAAGGCCTCCCATGTTTAGTTGCATTCGTTTACGAAAGCGACAACAATGTTGTAAGCCAAAGATTGATGGAGAAACTCTAGTTACCAACAAGCTTTCATTCGAATCAAGCAAGGATCAAATTCAGTACGGGACAATGTGTTAAAGAAGTATTATGTGATATTGCTCCCACAAACTCTTGTCATCTTCTTTTGAGATTGGCATCGCTTCATTTTAAAACGCTCAATCTTGATAAACGTTCCCTTTATTTGAGGCATGAGGGACATGAAATGAAGTTGAAATTTATGACACCAAGAAAAGCCAGTAAGGATCAACATAGGTTGAAGGAGAAAATAGAAAAAGAAAGAATAGAAAAGGAAGAAATATAAACTGTGGATAGAAAAGGAAGAAATATAAACTGTGGAAGGAATGGAAATTAAAGAAAAAGAAAAGGAAGAAAAGATAAAGATGGTGGAAAAGGTAGTAGAGAAACAAGGTGTTTAATCAAAGGCCTCCAATGTTTATTTACATTCGTTTACGAAAGCGACAACACTATTGGAAGCCAAAGATTGGTGGAGAAACTTCTGTTATCAACAAGCTTTCACTCGAATCAACCAAGGATCAAATTCAGTACGCGACAATGTGTGAAAGAAGTATTATCTGATATTGCTCACACGAACTCTTGTCATCTTCTTTTGAGATTCGCATGGCTTCATTTTAAAACGCTCAATCTTGATAAAGGTTCCCTTTATTTGAGGGATGAGGGACATGAAATGAAGTTGAAATTTATGACACCAACACAAGCCAGTAAGGATCAACATAGGTTGAAGGAGAAAATAGAAAAAGAAGGAATAGAAAAGGAAGAAATATAAACTGTGGAAGGAATGGAAATTAAAGAAAAAGAAAAGGAAGAAAAGATAAAGATGGTGGAAAAGGTAGTAGAGAAACAAGGTGTTTAATCAAAGGCCTCCCATGTTCAGTTGCATTCGTTTACGAAAGCGACAACACTGTTGTAAGCCAAAGATTGGTGGAGAAACTCAAGTTACCAACAAGCATTCACTCGAATCAAGCAAGGATCAAATTCAGTACGGGACAATGTGTGCAAGAAGTATTATGTCATATTGCTCACACGAACTCGTGTCATCTTCTTTTGAGATTGGCATGGCTTCATTTTAAAACGCTCAATCTTGATAAAGGTTCCCTTTATTTAAGGCATGAGGGACATGAAATGAAGTTGAAATTTATGACACCAACACAAGCCAGTAAGGATCAACATAGGCTGAAGGAGAAAATAGAAAAGGAAAGAATAGAAAAGGAAGAAATATAAACTGTGGAAGGAATGGAAATTAAAGAAAAAGAAAAGGAAGAAAAGATAAAGATGGTGGAAAAGGTAGTAGAGAAACAAGGTGTTTAATCAAAGGCCTCCCATGTTTAGTTGCATTCGTTTACGAAAGCGACAACAATGTTGTAAGCCAAAGATTGATGGAGAAACTCTAGTTACCAACAAGCTTTCATTCGAATCAAGCAAGGATCAAATTCAGTACGGGACAATGTGTTAAAGAAGTATTATGTGATATTGCTCCCACAAACTCTTGTCATCTTCTTTTGAGATTGGCATCGCTTCATTTTAAAACGCTCAATCTTGATAAAGGTTCCCTTTATTTGAGGCATGAGGGACATGAAATGAAGTTGAAATTTATGACACCAAGAAAAGCCAGTAAGGATCAACATAGGCTGAAGGAGAAAATAGAAAAAGAAAGAACAGAAAAGGAAGAAATATAAACTGTGGATAGAAAAGGAAGAAATATAAACTGTGGAAGGAATGGAAATTAAAGAAAAAGAAAAGGAAGAAAAGATAAAGATGGTGGAAAAGGTAGTAGAGAAACAAGGTGTTTAATCAAAGGCCTCCAATGTTTATTTACATTCGTTTACGAAAGCGACAACACTATTGTAAGCCAAAGATTGGTGGAGAAACTTCTGTTATCAACAAGCTTTCACTCGAATCAAGCAAGGATCAAATTCAGTACGCGACAATGTGTGAAAGAAGTATTATCTGATATTGCTCCCACGAACTCTTGTCATCTTCTTTTGAGATTCGCATGGCTTCATTTTAAAACGCTCAATCTTGATAAAGGTTCCCTTTATTTGAGGGATGAGGGACATGAAATGAAGTTGAAATTTATGACACCAACACAAGCCAGTAAGGATCAACATAGGTTGAAGGAGAAAATAGAAAAAGAAGGAATAGAAAAGGAAGAAATATAAACTGTGGAAGGAATGGAAATTAAAGAAAAAGAAAAGGAAGAAAAGATAAAGATGGTGGAAAAGGTAGTAGAGAAACAAGGTGTTTAATCAAAGGCCTCCCATGCTTAGGTGCATTCGTTTACGAAAACGACAACACTGTTGTAAGCCAAAGATTGGTGGAGAAACTCTAGTTACCAACAAGCATTCACTCGAATCAAGCAAGGATCAAATTCAGTACGGGACAATGTGTGGAAGAAGTATTATGTGATATTGCTCACACGAACTCTTGTCATCTTCTTTTGAGATGGGCATGGCTTCATTTTAAAACGCTCAATCTTGATAAAGGTTCCCTTTATTTGAGGGATGAGAGACATGAAATGAAGTTGAAATTTATGATACCAACACAAGCCAGTAAGGATCAACATAGGTTGAAGGAGAAAATAGAAAAAGAAGGAATAGAAAAGGAAGAAATATAAACTGTGGAAGGAATGGAAATTAAAGAAAAAGAAAAGGAAGAAAAGATAAAGATGGTGGAAAAGGTAGTAGAGAAACAAGGTGTTTAATCAAAGGCCTCCCATGCTTAGGTGCATTCGTTTACGAAAACGACAACACTGTTGTAAGCCAAAGATTGGTGGAGAAACTCTAGTTACCAACAAGCATTCACTCGAATCAAGCAAGGATCAAATTCAGTACGGGACAATGTGTGCAAGAAGTATGATGTGAATTTGCTCACACGAACTCTTGTCATCTTCTTTTGAGATTGGCATGGCTTCATTTTAAAACGCTCAATCTTGATAAAGGTTCCCTTTATTTGAGGCATGAGGGACATGAAATGAAGTTGAAATTTATGACACCAACACAAGCCAGTAAGGATCAACATAGGCTGAAGGAGAAAATAGAAAAAGAAAGAATAGAAAAGGAAGAAATATAAACTGTGGAAGGAATGGAAATTAAAGAAAAAGAAAAGGAAGAAAAGATAAAGATGGTGGAAAAGAGAAACAAGGTGTTTAATCAAAGGCCTCCCATGCTTAGGTGCATTCGTTTACGAAAGTGACAACACTATTGTAAGCCAAAGATTGGTGGAGAAACTCTAGTTACCAACAAGCATTCACTCGAATCAAGCAAGGATCAAATTCAGTACGGGACAATGTGTGCAAGAAGTATGATGTGAATTTGCTCACACGAACTCTTGTCATCTTCTTTTGAGATTGGCATGGCTTCATTTTAAAACGCTCAATCTTGATAAAGGTTCCCTTTATTTGAGGCATGAGGGACATGAAATGAAGTTGAAATTTATGACACCAACACAAGCCAGTAAGGATCAACATAGGCTGAAGGAGAAAATAGAAAAAGAAAGAATAGAAAAGGAAGAAATATAAACTGTGGAAGGAATGGAAATTAAAGAAAAAGAAAAGGAAGAAAAGATAAAGATGGTGGAAAAGAGAAACAAGGTGTTTAATCAAAGGCCTCCCATGCTTAGGTGCATTCGTTTACGAAAACGACAACACTGTTGTAAGCCAAAGATTGGTGGAGAAACTCTAGTTACCAACAAGCATTCACTCGAATCAAGCAAGGATCAAATTCAGTACGGGACAATGTGTGCAAGAAGTATTATGTGATATTGCTCACACGAACTCTTGTCATCTTCTTTTGAGATTGGCATGACTTCATTTTAAAACGCTTAATCTTGATAAAGGTTCCCTTTATTTGAGGCATGAGGGACATGAAATGAAATTGAAATTTATGACACCAACACAAGCCAGTAAGGATCAACATAGGCTGAAGGAGAAAATAGAAAAAGAAAGAGTAGAAAAGGAAGAAATATAAACTGTGGAAGGAATGGAAATTAAAGAAAAAGAAAAGGAAGAAAAGATAAAGATGGTGGAAAAGGTAGTAGAGAAACAAGGTGTTTAATCAAAGGCCTCCCATGTTCAGTTGCATTCGTTTACGAAAGCGACAACACTATTGTAAGCCAAAGATTGGTGGAGAAACTCAAATTACCAACAAGCTTTCACTCGAATCAAGCAAGGATCAAATTCAGTACGGGACAATGTGTGCAAGAAGTATTATGTGATATTGCTCACACGAACTCTTGTCATCTTCTTTTGAGATTGGCATGGCTTCATTTTAAAACGCTCAATCTTGATCAAGGTTCCCTTTATTTGAGGCATGAGGGACATGCAATGAAGTTGAAATTTATGAGACCAAGACAAGCCAGTAAGGATCAACATAGGCTGAAGGAGAAAATAGAAAACGAAGGAAGAGAAAAGGAAGGAATATAAACTGTGGAAGGAATGGAAATTAAAGAAAAAGAAAAGGAAGAAAAGATAAAGATGGTGGAAAAGGTAGTAGAGAAACAAGGTGTTTAATCAAAGGCCTCCCATGTTTAGTTGCATTCGTTTACGAAAACGACAACACTGTTGTAAGCCAAAGATTGGTGGAGAAACTCAAGTTACCAACAAGCTTTCACTCGAATCAAGCAAGGATCAAATTCAGTACGGCACAATGTGTGAAAGAAGTATTATGTGATATTGCTTCCATGAACTCTTGTCATCTTCTTTTGAGATTGGCATGGCTTCATTTTAAAACGCTCAATCTTGATCAAGGTTCCCTTTATTAGAGGGATGAGGGACATGAAATGAAGTTGAAATTTATGATACCAACACAAGCCAGTAAGGATCAATATAGGCTGAAGGAGAAAATAGAAAAAGAAAGAATAGAAAAGGAAGAAATATAAACTGTGGAAGGAATGGAAATTAAAGAAAAAGAAAAGGAAGAAAAGATAAAGATGATGGAAAAGGTAGTAGAGAAACAAGGTGTTTAATCAAAGACCACCCATGTTTAGTTGCATTCGTTTACGAAAGTGACAACACTATTGTGAGCCAAAGACTGGTGGAGAAACTCAAGTTACCAACAAGCTTTCACTCGAATCAAGCAAGGATCAAATTCAGTACGGCACAATGTGTGAAAGAAGTATTATGTGATATTGCTCCCACGAACTCTTGTCATCTTCTTTTGAGATTGCCATGGCTTTATTTTAAAACACTCAATCTTGATAAAGGTTCCCTTTATTTGAGGGATGAGGGACATGAAATGAAGTTGAAATTTATGACACCAACACAAGCCAGTAAGGATCAACATAGGCTGAAGGAGAAAATAGAAAAGGAAGGAATAGAAAAGGAAGAAATAGAAACTGTGGAAGGAATGGAAATTGAAGAAAAAGAAAAGGAAGAAAAGATAAAGATGATGGAAAAGGTAGTAGAGAAACAAGGTGTTTAATCAAAGGCCTCCCATGTTTAGTTGCATTCGTTTACGAAAACGACAACATTGTTGTAAGCCAAAGACTAGTGGAGAAACTCAAGTTACCAACAACCATTCACTCGAATCAACCAAGGATCAAATTCAGTACGGGACACTGTGTGCAACAAGTATTATCTGATATTGCTCACACAAACTCTTGTCATCTTCTTTTGAGATTGGCATGGCTTCATTTTAAAACGCTCAATCTTGATAAAGGTCCCCTTTATTTGAGGCATGAGGGACATGAAATGAAGTTGAAATTTATGACACCAAGACAAGCTAGTAAGGATCAACATAGGCTGAAGGAGAAAATAGAAAAAGAAAGAATAGAAAAGGAAGAAATATAAACTGTGGAAGGAATGGAAATTGAAGAAAAAGAAAAGGAAGAAAAGATAAAGATGATGGAAAAGCTGGTAGAGAAATAAGGTGTTTAATCAAAGCCACCCATGTTTAGTTGCATTCGTTTACGAAAGCGACAACACTGTTGTAAGCCAAAGATCGGTGGAGAAACTCAAATTACCAAGCTTTCACTCGAATCAAGCAAGGATCAAATTCAGTACGGGACAATGTGTGAAAGAAGTATTATGTGATATTGCTCCCACGAACTCTTGTCATCTTCTTTTGAGATTGGCATGGCTTTATTTTAAAACGCTCAATCTTGATAAAGGTTCCCTTTATTTGAGGGATGAGGGACATGAAATGAAGTTGAAATTTATGACACCAACACAAGCCAGTAAGGATCAACATAGGCTGAAGGAGAAAATAGAAAAGGAAGGAATAGAAAAGGAAGGAATATAAACTGTGGAAGGAATGGAAATTAAAGAAAAAGAAAAGGAAGAAAAGATAAAGATGGTGGAAAAGGTAGTAGAGAAACAAGGTGTTTAAACAAAGGCCTCCCATGTTTAGTTGCATTCGTTTACGAAAGCGACAACACTGTTGTAAGCCAAAGATTAGTGGAGAAACTCAAGTTACCAACAAGCATTCACTCGAATTAACCAAGGATCAAATTCAGTACGGGACACTGTGTGCAAGAAGTATTATCTGATATTGCTCACACAAACTCTTGTCATCTTCTTTTGAGATTGGCATGGCTTCATTTTAAAACGCTCAATCTTGATAAAGGTTCCCTTTATTTGAGGCATGAGGGACATGAAATGAAGTTGAAATTTATGACACCAAGACAAGCTAGTAAGGATCAACATAGGCTGAAGGAGAAAATAGAAAAAGAAAGAATAGAAAAGGAAGAAATATAAATTGGGGAAGGAATGGAAATTGAAGAAAAAGAAAAGGAAGAAAAAATAAAGATGATGGAAAAGCTAGTAGAGAAACAAGGTGTTTAATCAAAGCCACCCATGTTTAGTTGCATTCGTTTACGAAAGCGACAACACTATTGTAAGCCAAAGACTGGTGGAGAAACTCAAGTTACCAACAAGCTTTCACTCGAATCAAGCAAGGATCAAATTCAGTAAGGCACAATGTGTGAAAGAAGTATTATCTGATATTGCTCCCACGAACTCTTGTCATCTTCTTTTGAAGTTGGCATGGCTTTATTTTAAAACGCCCAATCTTGATAAAGGTTCCCTTTCTTTGAGGGATGAGGGACATTAAATGAAGTTGAAATTTATGACACCAACACAAGCCAGTAAGGATCAACATAGGCTGAAGGAGAAAATAGAAAAAGAAGGAATAGAAAAGGAAGAAATATAAACTGTGGAAGGAATGGAAATTAAAGAAAAAGAAAAGGAAGAAAAGATAAAGATGGTGGAAAAGGTAGTAGAGAAACAAGGTGTTTAATCAAAGGCCTCCCATGTTTAGTTGCATTCGTTTACGAAAACGACAACACTGTTGTAAGCCAAAGATTAGTGGAGAAACTCAAGTTACCAACAACCATTCACTCGAATCAACCAAGGATCAAATTCAGTACGGGACACTGTGTGCAAGAAGTATTATCTGATATTGCCCACACAAACTCTTGTCATCTTCTTTTGAGATTGGCATGGCTTCATTTTAAAACGCTCAATCTTGATAAAGGTCCCCTTTATTTGAGGCATGAGGGACATGAAATGAAGTTGAAATTTATGACACCAAGACAAGCTAGTAAGGATCAACATAGGCTGAAGGAGAAAATAGAAAAAGAAGGAATAGAAAAGGAAGAAATATAAACTGTGGAAGGAATGGAAATTAAAGAAAAAGAAAAGGAAGAAAAGATAAAGATGGTGGAAAAGGTAGTAGAGAAACAAGGTGTTTAATCAAAGGCCTCCCATGTTTAGTTGCATTCGTTTACGAAAACGACAACACTGTTGTAAGCCAAAGATTAGTGGAGAAACTCAAGTTACCAACAACCATTCACTCGAATCAACCAAGGATCAAATTCAGTACGGGACACTGTGTGCAAGAAGTATTATCTGATATTGCTCACACAAACTCTTGTCATCTTCTTTTGAGATTGGCATGGCTTCATTTTAAAACGCTCAATCTTTATAAAGGTCCCCTTTATTTGAGGCATGAGGGACATGAAATGAAGTTGAAATTTATGACACCAAGACAAGCTAGTAAGGATCAACATAGGCTGAAGGAGAAAATAGAAAAAGAAAGAATAGAAAAGGAAGAAATATAAACTGTGGAAGGAATGGAAATTGAAGAAAAAGAAAAGGAAGAAAAGGTAAAGATGATGGAAAAGCTAGTAGAGAAACAAGGTGTTTAATCAAAGCCAACCATGTTTAGTTGCATTCGTTTACGAAAGCGACAACACTGTTGTAAGCCAAAGATCGGTGGAGAAACTCAAATTACCAACAAGCTTTCACTAGAATCAAGCAAGGATCAAATTCAGTACGGGACAATGTGTGAAAGAAGTATTATGTGATATTTCACCCACGAACTCTTGTCATCTTCTTTTGAGATTGGCATGGCTTTATTTTAAAACGCTCAATCTTGATAAAGGTTCCCTTTATTTGAGGGATGAGGGACATGAAATGAAGTTGAAATTTATGACACCAACACAAGCCAGTAAGGATCAACATAGGTTGAAGGAGAAAATAGAAAAAGAAGGAATAGAAAAGGAAGAAATATAAACTGTGGAAGGAATGGAAATTAAAGAAAAAGAAAAGGAAGAAAAGATAAAGATGATGGAAAAGGTAGTAGAGAAACAAGGTGTTTAATCAAAGACCACCCATGTTTAGTTGCATTCGTTTACGAAAGTGACAACACTATTGTGAGCCAAAGACTGGTGGAGAAACTCAAGTTACCAACAAGCTTTCACTCGAATCAAGCAAGGATCAAATTCAGTACGGCACAATGTGTGAAAGAAGTATTATGTGATATTGCTCCCACGAACTCTTGTCATCTTCTTTTGAGATTGCCGTGGCTTTATTTTAAAACGCTCAATCTTGATAAAGGTTCCCTTTATTTGAGGGATGAGGGACATGAAATGAAGTTGAAATTTATGACACCAACACAAGCCAGTAAGGATCAACATAGGTTGAAGGAGAAAATAGAAAAAGAAAGAATAGAAAAGGAAGAAATATAAACTGTGGAAGGAATGGAAATTGAAGAAAAAGAAAAGGAAGAAAAGGTAAAGATGATGGAAAAGCTAGTAGAGAAACAAGGTGTTTAATCAAAGCCAACCATGTTTAGTTGCATTCGTTTACGAAAGCGACAACACTATTGTAAGCCAAAGACTGGTGGAGAAACTCAAGTTACCAACAAGCTTTCACTCGAATCAAGCAAGGATCAAATTCAGTACGGCACAATGTGTGAAAGAAGTATTATGTGATATTGCTTCCATGAACTTTTGTCATCTTCTTTTGAGATTGGCATGGCTTCATTTTAAAACGCTCAATCTTGATAAAGGTTCCCTTTATTTGAGGGATGAGGGACATGAAATGAAATTGAAATTTATGACACCAACACAAGCCAGTAAGGATCAACATAGGTTGAAGGAGAAAATAGAAAAAGAAGGAATAGAAAAGGAAGAAATATAAACTGTGGAAGGAATGGAAATTAAAGAAAAAGAAAAGGAAGAAAAGATAAAGATGATGGAAAAGGTAGTAGAGAAACAAGGTGTTTAATCAAAGACCACCCATGTTTAGTTGCATTCGTTTACGAAAGTGACAACACTATTGTGAGCCAAAGACTGGTGGAGAAACTCAAGTTACCAACAAGCTTTCACTTGAATCAAGCAAGGATCAAATTCAGTACGGCACAATGTGTGAAAGAAGTATTATGTGATATTGCTCCCACGAACTCTTGTCATCTTCTTTTGAGATTGCCATGGCTTTATTTTAAAACGCTCAATCTTGATAAAGGTTCCCTTTATTTGAGGGATGAGGGACATGAAATAAAGTATAAATTTATGACACCAACACAAGCCAGTAAGGATCAACATAGGCTGAAGGAGAAAATAGAAAAAGAAGCAATACAAAAGGAAGAAATATAAATTATGGAAGGAATGGTAATTAAAGAAAAAGAAAAGGAAGAAAAGATAAAGATGGTGGAAAAGGTAGTAGAGAAACAAGGTGTTTAATCAAAGGCCTCCCATGTTTAGTTGCATTCGTTTACGAAAACGACAACACTGTTGTAAGCCAAAGATTAGTGGAGAAACTCAAGTTACCAACAACCATTCACTCGAATCAACCAAGGATCAAATTCAGTACGGGACACTGTGTGCAACAAGTATTATCTGATATTGCTCACACAAACTCTTGTCATCTTCTTTTGAGATTGGCATGGCTTCATTTTAAAACGCTCAATCTTGATAAAGGTCCCCTTTATTTGAGGCATGAGGGACATGAAATGAAGTTGAAATTTATGACACCAAGACAAGCTAGTAAGGATCAACATAGGCTGAAGGAGAAAATAGAAACAGAAAGAATAGAAAAGGAAGAAATATAAACTGTGGAAGGAATGGAAATTGAAGAAAAAGAAAAGGAAGAAAAGATAAAGATGATGGAAAAGCTAGTAGAGAAACAAGGTGTTTAATCAAAGCCACCCATGTTTAGTTGCATTCGTTTACGAAAGCGACAACACTGTTGTAAGCCAAAGATTGGTGGAGAAACTCAAGTTACCAACAAGCTTTCACTCGAATCAAGCAAGGATCAAATTCAGTACGGCACAATGTGTGAAAGAAGTATTATGTGATATTGCTTCCATGAACTCTTGTCATCTTCTTTTGAAATTGGCATGGCTTTATTTTAAAACGCCCAATCTTGATAAAGGTTCCCTTTATTTGAGGGATGAGGGACATTAAATGAAGTTGAAATTTATGACACCAACACAAGCCAGTAAGGATCAACATAGGCTGAAGGAGAAAATAGAAAAAGAAGGAATAGAAAAGGAAGAAATATAAACTGTGGAAGGAATGGAAATTAAAGAAAAAGAAAAGGAAGAAAAGATAAAGATGGTGGAAAAGGTAGTAGAGAAACAAGGTGTTTAATCAAAGGCCTCCCATGTTTAGTTGCATTCGTTTACGAAAACGACAACACTGTTGTAAGCCAAAGATTAGTGGAGAAACTCAAGTTACCAACAACCATTCACTCGAATCAACCAAGGATCAAATTCAGTACGGGACACTGTGTGCAAGAAGTATTATCTGATATTGCTCACACAAACTCTTGTCATCTTCTTTTGAGATTGGCATGGCTTCATTTTAAAACGCTCAATCTTGATAAAGGTCCCCTTTATTTGAGGCATGAGGGACATGAAATGAAGTTGAAATTTATGACACCAACACAAGCCAGTAAGGATCAACATAGGCTGAAGGAGAAAATAGAAAAAGAAGGAATAGAAAAGGAAGGAATATAAACTGTGGAAGGAATGGAAATTAAAGAAAAAGAAAAGGAAGAAAAGATAAAGATGGTGGAAAAGGTAGTAGAGAAACAAGGTGTTTAATCAAAGGCCTCCCATGTTTAGTTGCATTCGTTTACGAAAGCGACAACACTGTTGTAAGCCAAAGATTGGTGGAGAAACTCAAGTTACCAACAAGCTTTCACTCGAATCAAGCAAGGATCAAATTCAGTACGGCACAATGTGTGAAAGAAGTATTATGTGATATTGCTTCCATGAACTCTTGTCATCTTCTTTTGAGATTGGCATGGCTTCATTTTAAAACGCTCAATCTTGATCAAGGTTCCCTTTATTAGAGGCATGAGGGACATGAAATGAAGTTGAAATTTATGACACCAAGACAAGCCAGTAAGGATCAATATAGGCTGAAGGAGAAAATAGAAAAAGAAAGAATAGAAAAAGAAGAATTATAAATTGTGGAAGGAATGGAAACTGAAGAAAAAGAAAAAGGAAGAAAATATAAAGATGATGGAAAAGCTAGTAGAGAAACAAGGTGTTTAATCAAAGATCACCCATGTTTACTTGCATTCGTTTACGAAAGCGACAACACTGTTGTAAGCCAAAGATTGGTGGAGAAACTCATGTTACCAACAAGCTTTCACTCGAATCAAGCAAGGATCAAATTCAGTACGGCACAATGTGTGAAAGAAGTATTATGTGATATTGCTTCCATGAACTTTTGTCATCTTCTTTTGAGATTGGCATGGCTTCATTTTAAAACGCTCAATCTTGATAAAGGTTCCCTTTATTTGAGGGATGAGGGACATGAAATGAAGTTGAAATTTATGACACCAACACAAGCCAGTAAGGATCAACATAGGTTGAAGGAGAAAATAGAAAAAGAAGGAATAGAAAAGGAAGAAATATAAACTGTGGAAGGAATGGAAATTAAAGAAAAAGAAAAGGAAGAAAAGATAAAGATGATGGAAAAGGTAGTAGAGAAACAAGGTGTTTAATCAAAGACCACCCATGTTTAGTTGCATTCGTTTACGAAAGTGACAACACTATTGTATGCCAAAGACTGGTGGAGAAACTCAAGTTACCAACAAGCTTTCACTCGAATCAAGCAAGGATCAAATTCAGTACGGCACAATGTGTGAAAGAAGTATTATATGATATTGCTCCCACGAACTCTTGTCATCTTCTTTTGAGATTGCCATGGCTTTATTTTAAAACGCTCAATCTTGATAAAGGTTCCCTTTATTTGAGGGATGAGGGACATGAAATAAAGTATAAATTTATGACACCAACACAAGCCAGTAAGGATCAACATAGGCTGAAGGAGAAAATAGAAAAAGAAGCAATACAAAAGGAAGAAATATAAATTATGGAAGGAATGGTAATTAAAGAAAAAGAAAAGGAAGAAAAGATAAAGATGGTGGAAAAGGTAGTAGAGAAACAAGGTGTTTAATCAAAGGCCTCCCATGTTTAGTTGCATTCGTTTATGAAAACGACAACACTGTTGTAAGCCAAAGATTAGTGGAGAAACTCAAGTTACCAACAACCATTCACTCGAATCAACCAAGGATCAAATTCAGTACGGGACACTGTGTGCAACAAGTATTATCTGATATTGCTCACACAAACTCTTGTCATCTTCTTTTGAGATTGGCATGGCTTCATTTTAAAACGCTCAATCTTGATAAAGGTCCCCTTTATTTGAGGCATGAGGGACATGAAATGAAGTTGAAATTTATGACACCAAGACAAGCTAGTAAGGATCAACATAGGCTGAAGGAGAAAATAGAAACAGAAAGAATAGAAAAGGAAGAAATATAAACTGTGGAAGGAATGGAAATTGAAGAAAAAGAAAAGGAAGAAAAGATAAAGATGATGGAAAAGCTAGTAGAGAAACAAGGTGTTTAATCAAAGCCACCCATGTTTAGTTGCATTCGTTTACGAAAGCGACAACACTGTTGTAAGCCAAAGATCGGTGGAGAAACTCAAATTACCAACAAGCTTTCACTCGAATCAAGCAAGGATCAAATTCAGTACGGGACAATGTGTGAAAGAAGTATTATGTGATATTGCTCCCACGAACTCTTGTCATCTTCTTTTGAGATTGGCATGGCTTTATTTTAAAACGCTCAATCTTGATAAAGGTTCCCTTTATTTGAGGGATGAGGGACATGAAATGAAGTTGAAATTTATGACACCAACACAAGCCAGTAAGGATCAACATTGGCTGAAGGAGAAAATAGAAAAAGAAGGAATAGAAAAGGAAGGAATATAAACTGTGGAAGGAATGGAAATTAAAGAAAAAGAAAAGGAAGAAAAGATAAAGATGGTGGAAAAGGTAGTAGAGAAACAAGGTGTTTAATCAAAGGCCTCCCATGTTTAGTTGCATTCGTTTATGAAAGCGACAACACTGTTGTAAGCCAAAGATTGGTGGAGAAACTCAAGTTACCAACAAGCTTTCACTCGAATCAAGCAAGGATCAAATTCAGTACGGCACAATGTGTGAAAGAAGTATTATGTGATATTGCTCCCACGAACTCTTGTCATCTTCTTTTGAGATTGGCATGGCTTCATTTTAAAACGCTCAATCTTGATAAAGGTTCCCTTTATTTGAGGGATGAGGGACATGAAATGAAGTTGAAATTTATGACACCAACACAAGCCAGTAAGGATCAACATAGGCTGAAGGAGAAAATAGAAAAAGAAAGAATAGAAAAAGAAGAAATATAAATTGTGGAAGGAATGGAAACTGAAGAAAAAGAAAAAGGAAGAAAAGATAAAGATGATGGAAAAGCTAGTAGAGAAACAAGGTGTTTAATCAAAGATCACCCATGTTTACTTGCATTCGTTTACGAAAGCGACAACACTGTTGTAAGCCAAAGATTGGTGGAGAAACTCATGTTACCAACAAGCTTTCACTCGAATCAAGCAAGGATCAAATTCAGTACGGCACAATGTGTGAAAGAAGTATTATGTGATATTGCTTCCATGAACTTTTGTCATCTTCTTTTGAGATTGGCATGGCTTCATTTTAAAACGCTCAATCTTGATAAAGGTTCCCTTTATTTGAGGGATGAGGGACATGAAATGAAGTTGAAATTTATGACACCAACACAAGCCAGTAAGGATCAACATAGGTTCAAGGAGAAAATAGAAAAAGAAGGAATAGAAAAGGAAGAAATATAAACTGTGGAAGGAATGGAAATTAAAGAAGAAGAAAAGGAAGAAAAGATAAAGATGATGGAAAAGGGAGTAGAGAAACAAGGTGTTTAATCAAAGACCACCCATGTTTAGTTGCATTCGTTTACGAAAGTGACAACACTATTGTAAGCCAAAGACTGGTGTTGAAACTCAAGTTACCAACAAGCTTTCACTCGAATCAAGCAAGGATCAAATTCAGTACGGCACAATAGTATTATGTGATATTGCTCCCACGAACTCTTGTCATCTTCTTTTGAGATTGGCATGGCTTTATTTTAAAACGCTCAATCTTGATAAAGGTTCCCTTTATTTGAGGGATGAGGGACATGAAATGAAGTTGAAATTTATGACACCAACACAAGCCAGTAAGGATCAACATAGGCTGAAGGAGAAAATAGAAAAAGAAGCAATACAAAAGGAAGAAATATAAATTATGGAAGGAATGGTAATTAAAGAAAAAGAAAAGGAAGAAAAGATAAAGATGGTGGAAAAGGTAGTAGAGAAACAAGGTGTTTAATCAAAGGCCTCCCATGTTTAGTTGCATTCGTTTACGAAAACGACAACACTGTTGTAAGCCAAAGATTAGTGGAGAAACTCAAGTTACCAACAACCATTCACTCGAATCAACCAAGGATCAAATTCAGTACGGGACACTGTGTGCAAGAAGTATTATCTGATATTGCTCACACAAACTCTTGTCATCTTCTTTTGAGATTGGCATGGCTTCATTTTAAAACGCTCAATCTTGATAAAGGTCCCCTTTATTTGAGGCATGAGGGACATGAAATGAAGTTGAAATTTATGACACCAAGACAAGCTAGTAAGGATCAACATAGGCTGAAGGAGAAAATAGAAAAAGAAAGAATAGAAAAGGAAGAAATATAAACTATGGAAGGAATGGAAATTGAAGAAAAAGAAAAGGAAGAAAAGATAAAGATGATGGAAAAGCTAGTAGAGAAACAAGGTGTTTAATCAAAGCCACCCATGTTTAGTTGCATTCGTTTACGAAAGCGACAACACTGTTGTAAGCCAAAGATCGGTGGAGAAACTCAAATTACCAACAAGCTTTCACTCGAATCAAGCAAGGATCAAATTCAGTACGGGACAATGTGTGAAAGAAGTACTATGTGATATTGCTCCCACGAACACTTGTCATCTTCTTTTGAGATTGGCATGGCTTTATTTTAAAACGCTCAATCTTGATAAAGGTTCCCTTTATTTGAGGGATGAGGGACATGAAATGAAGTTGAAATTTATGACACCAACACAAGCCAGTAAGGATCAACATTGGCTGAAGGAGAAAATAGAAAAAGAAGGAATAGAAAAGGAAGGAATATAAACTGTGGAAGGAATGGAAATTAAAGAAAAAGAAAAGGAAGAAAAGATAAAGATGGTGGAAAAGGTAGTAGAGAAACATGGTGTTTAATCAAAGGCCTCCCATGTTTAGTTGCATTCGTTTACGAAAGCGACAACACTGTTGAAAGCCAAAGATTGGTGGAGAAACTCAAGTTACCAACAAGCTTTCACTCGAATCAAGCAAGGATCAAATTCAGTACGGCACAATGTGTGAAAGAAGTATTATGTGATATTGCTTCCATGAACTCTTGTCATCTTCTTTTGAGATTGGCATGGCTTCATTTTAAAACGCTCAATCTTGATCAAGGTTCCCTTTATTAGAGGCATGAGGGACATGAAATGAAGTTGAAATTTATGACACCAAGACAAGCCAGTAAGGATCAATATAGGCTGAAGGAGAAAATAGAAAAAGAAAGAATAGAAAAAGAAGAAATATAAATTGTGGAAGGAATGGAAACTGAAGAAAAAGAGAAAGGAAGAAAAGATAAAGATGATGGAAAAGCTAGTAGAGAAACAAGGTGTTTAATCAAAGATCACCCATGTTTACTTGCATTTGTTTACGAAAGCGACAACACTGTTGTAAGCCAAAGATTGGTGGAGAAACTCATGTTACCAACAAGCTTTCACTCGAATCAAGCAAGGATCAAATTCAGTACGGCACAATGTATTATGTGATATTGCTTCCATGAACTTTTGTCATCTTCTTTTGAGATTGGCATGGCTTCATTTTAAAACGCTCAATCTTGGTAAAGGTTCCCTTTATTTGAGGGATGAGGGACATGAAATGAAGTTGAAATTTATGACACCAACACAAGCCAGTAAGGATCAACATAGGTTCAAGGAGAAAATAGAAAAAGAAGGAATAGAAAAGGAAGAAATATAAACTGTGGAAGGAATGGAAATTAAAGAAGAAGAAAAGGAAGAAAAGATAAAGATGATGGAAAAGGTAGTAGAGAAACAAGGTGTTTAATCAAAGACCACCCATGTTTAGTTGCATTCGTTTACGAAAGCGACAACACTGTTGTAAGCCAAAGACTGGTGGAGAAACTCAAGTTACCAACAAGCTTTCACTCGAATCAAGCAAGGATCAAATTCAGTACGGCACAATGTGTGAAAGAAGTATTATGTGATATTGCTCCCACGAACTCTTGTCATCTTCTTTTGAGATTGGCATGGCTTTATTTTAAAACGCTCAATCTTGATAAAGGTTCCCTTTATTTGAGGGATGAGGGACATGAAATGAAGTTGAAATTTATGACACCAACACAAGCCAGTAAGGATCAACATTGGCTGAAGGAGAAAATAGAAAAAGAAGGAATAGAAAAGGAAGGAATATAAACTGTGGAAGGAATGGAAATTAAAGAAAAAGAAAAGGAAGAAAAGATAAAGATGGTGGAAAAGGTAGTAGAGAAACAAGGTGTTTAATCAAAGGCCTCCCATGTTTAGTTGCATTCGTTTACGAAAGCGACAACACTGTTGTAAGCCAAAGATTGGTGGAGAAACTCAAGTTACCAACAAGCTTTCACTCGAATCAAGCAAGGATCAAATTCAGTACGGCACAATGTGTGAAAGAAGTATTATGTGATATTGCTTCCATGAACTCTTGTCATCTTCTTTTGAGATTGGCATGGCTTCATTTTAAAACGCTCAATCTTGATCAAGGTTCCCTTTATTAGAGGCATGAGGGACATGAAATGAAGTTGAAATTTATGACACCAAGACAAGCCAGTAAGGATCAATATAGGCTGAAGGAGAAAATAGAAAAAGAAAGAATAGAAAAAGAAGAAATATAAATTGTGGAAGGAATGGAAACTGAAGAAAAAGAAAAAGGAAGAAAAGATAAAGATGATGGAAAAGCTAGTAGAGAAACAAGGTGTTTAATCAAAGATCACCCATGTTTACTTGCATTCGTTTACGAAAGCGACAACACTGTTGTAAGCCAAAGATTGGTGGAGAAACTCATGTTACCAACAAGCTTTCACTCGAATCAAGCAAGGATCAAATTCAGTACGGCACAATGTGTGAAAGAAGTATTATGTGATATTGCTTCCATGAACTTTTGTCATCTTCTTTTGAGATTGGCATGGCTTCATTTTAAAACGCTCAATCTTGATAAAGGTTCCCTTTATTTGAGGGATGAGGGACATGAAATGAAGTTGAAATTTATGACACCAACACAAGCCAGTAAGGATCAACATAGGTTCAAGGAGAAAATAGAAAAAGAAGGAATAGAAAAGGAAGAAATATAAACTGTGGAAGGAATGGAAATTAAAGAAGAAGAAAAGGAAGAAAAGATAAAGATGATGGAAAAGGGAGTAGAGAAACAAGGTGTTTAATCAAAGACCACCCATGTTTAGTTGCATTCGTTTACGAAAGTGACAACACTATTGTAAGCCAAAGACTGGTGTTGAAACTCAAGTTACCAACAAGCTTTCACTCGAATCAAGCAAGGATCAAATTCAGTACGGCACAATAGTATTATCTGATATTGCTCCCACGAACTCTTGTCATCTTCTTTTGAGATTGGCATGGCTTTATTTTAAAACGCTCAATCTTGATAAAGGTTCCCTTTATTTGAGGGATGAGGGACATGAAATGAAGTTGAAATTTATGACACCAACACAAGCCAGTAAGGATCAACATAGGCTGAAGGAGAAAATAGAAAAAGAAGCAATACAAAAGGAAGAAATATAAATTATGGAAGGAATGGTAATTAAAGAAAAAGAAAAGGAAGAAAAGATAAAGATGGTGGAAAAGGTAGTAGAGAAACAAGGTGTTTAATCAAAGGCCTCCCATGTTTAGTTGCATTCGTTTACGAAAACGACAACACTGTTGTAAGCCAAAGATTAGTGGAGAAACTCAAGTTACCAACAACCATTCACTCGAATCAACCAAGGATCAAATTCAGTACGGGACACTGTGTGCAACAAGTATTATCTGATATTGCTCACACAAACTCTTGTCATCTTCTTTTGAGATTGGCATGGCTTCATTTTAAAACGCTCAATCTTGATAAAGGTCCCCTTTATTTGAGGCATGAGGGACATGAAATGAAGTTGAAATTTATGACACCAAGACAAGCTAGTAAGGATCAACATAGGCTGAAGGAGAAAATAGAAAAAGAAAGAATAGAAAAGGAAGAAATATAAACTATGGAAGGAATGGAAATTGAAGAAAAAGAAAAGGAAGAAAAGATAAAGATGATGGAAAAGCTAGTAGAGAAACAAGGTGTTTAATCAAAGCCACCCATGTTTAGTTGCATTCGTTTACGAAAGCGACAACATTGTTGTAAGCCAAAGATCGGTGGAGAAACTCAAATTACCAACAAGCTTTCACTCGAATCAAGCAAGGATCAAATTCAGTACGGGACAATGTGTGAAAGAAGTACTATGTGATATTGCTCCCACGAACACTTGTCATCTTCTTTTGAGATTGGCATGGCTTTATTTTAAAACGCTCAATCTTGATAAAGGTTCCCTTTATTTGAGGGATGAGGGACATGAAATGAAGTTGAAATTTATGACACCAACACAAGCCAGTAAGGATCAACATTGGCTGAAGGAGAAAATAGAAAAAGAAGGAATAGAAAAGGAAGGAATATAAACTGTGGAAGGAATGGAAATTAAAGAAAAAGAAAAGGAAGAAAAGATAAAGATGGTGGAAAAGGTAGTAGAGAAACAAGGTGTTTAATCAAAGGCCTCCCATGTTTAGTTGCATTCGTTTACGAAAGCGACAACACTGTTGAAAGCCAAAGATTGGTGGAGAAACTCAAGTTACCAACAAGCTTTCACTCGAATCAAGCAAGGATCAAATTCAGTACGGCACAATGTGTGAAAGAAGTATTATGTGATATTGCTTCCATGAACTCTTGTCATCTTCTTTTGAGATTGGCATGGCTTCATTTTAAAACGCTCAATCTTGATCAAGGTTCCCTTTATTAGAGGCATGAGGGACATGAAATGAAGTTGAAATTTATGACACCAAGACAAGCCAGTAAGGATCAATATAGGCTGAAGGAGAAAATAGAAAAAGAAAGAATAGAAAAAGAAGAAATATAAATTGTGGAAGGAATGGAAACTGAAGAAAAAGAAAAAGGAAGAAAAGATAAAGATGATGGAAAAGCTAGTAGAGAAACAAGGTGTTTAATCAAAGATCACCCATGTTTACTTGCATTCGTTTACGAAAGCGACAACACTGTTGTAAGCCAAAGATTGGTGGAGAAACTCATGTTACCAACAAGCTTTCACTCGAATCAAGCAAGGATCAAATTCAGTACGGCACAATGTGTGAAAGAAGTACTATGTGATATTGCTCCCACGAACTCTTGTCATCTTCTTTTGAGATTGGCATGGCTTTATTTTAAAACGCTCAATCTTGATAAAGGTTCCCTTTATTTGAGGGATGAGGGACATGAAATGAAGTTGAAATTTATGACACCAACACAAGCCAGTAAGGATCAACATTGGCTGAAGGAGAAAATAGAAAAAGAAGGAATAGAAAAGGAAGGAATATAAACTGTGGAAGGAATGGAAATTAAAGAAAAAGAAAAGGAAGAAAAGATAAAGATGGTGGAAAAGGTAGTAGAGAAACAAGGTGTTTAATCAAAGGCCTCCCATGTTTAGTTGCATTCGTTTACGAAAGCGACAACACTGTTGAAAGCCAAAGATTGGTGGAGAAACTCAAGTTACCAACAAGCTTTCACTCGAATCAAGCAAGGATCAAATTCAGTACGGCACAATGTGTGAAAGAAGTATTATGTGATATTGCTTCCATGAACTGTTGTCTTCTTCTTTTGAGATTGGCATGGCTTCATTTTAAAACGCTCAATCTTGATCAAGGTTCCCTTTATTAGAGGCATGAGGGACATGAAATGAAGTTGAAATTTATGACACCAAGACAAGCCAGTAAGGATCAATATAGGCTGAAGGAGAAAATAGAAAAAGAAAGAATAGAAAAAGAAGAAATATAAATTGTGGAAGGAATGGAAACTGAAGAAAAAGAAAAAGGAAGAAAAGATAAAGATGATGGAAAAACTAGTAGAGAAACAAGGTGTTTAATCAAAGATCACCCATGTTTACTTGCATTCGTTTACGAAAGCGACAACACTGTTGTAAGTCAAAGATTGGTGGAGAAACTCATGTTACCAACAAGCTTTCACTCGAATCAAGCAAGGATCAAATTCAGTACGGCACAATGTGTGAAAGAAGTATTATGTGATATTGCTTCCATGAACTTTTGTCATCTTCTTTTGAGATTGGCATGGCTTCATTTTAAAACGCTCAATCTTGATAAAGGTTCCCTTTATTTGAGGGATGAGGGACATGAAATGAAGTTGAAATTTATGACACCAACACAAGCCAGTAAGGATCAACATAGGTTCAAGGAGAAAATAGAAAAAGAAGGAATAGAAAAGGAAGAAATATAAACTGTGGAAGGAATGGAAATTAAAGAAGAAGAAAAGGAAGAAAAGATAAAGATGATGGAAAAGGTAGTAGAGAAACAAGGTGTTTAATCAAAGACCACCCATGTTTAGTTGCATTCGTTTACGAAAGTGACAACACTATTGTAAGCCAAAGACTGGTGGAGAAACTCAAGTTACCAACAAGCTTTCACTCGAATCAAGCAAGGATCAAATTCAGTACGGCACAATGTGTGAAAGAAGTATTATGTGATATTGCTCCCACAAACTCTTGTCATCTTCTTTTGAGATTGGCATGGCTTTATTTTAAAACGCTCAATCTTGATAAAGGTTCCCTTTATTTGAGGGATGAGGGACATGAAATAAAGTATAAATTTATGACACCAACACAAGCCAGTAAGGATCAACATAGGCTGAAGGAGAAAATAGAAAAAGAAGCAATACAAAAGGAAGAAATATAAATTATGGAAGGAATGGTAATTAAAGAAAAAGAAAAGGAAGAAAAGATAAAGATGGTGGAAAAGGTAGTAGAGAAACAAGGTGTTTAATCAAAGGCCTCCCATGTTTAGTTGCATTCGTTTACGAAAGCGACAACACTGTTGTAAGCCAAAGATTGGTGGAGAAACTCAAGTTACCAACAAGCTTTCACTCGAATCAAGCAAGGATCAAATTCAGTACGGCACAATGTGTGAAAGAAGTATTATGTGATATTGCTTCCATGAACTCTTGTCATCTTCTTTTGAGATTGGCATGGCTTCATTTTAAAACGCTCAATCTTGATCAAGGTTCCCTTTATTAGAGGCATGAGGGACATGAAATGAAGTTGAAATTTATGACACCAAGACAAGCCAGTAAGGATCAATATAGGCTGAAGGAGAAAATAGAAAAAGAAAGAATAGAAAAAGAAGAAATATAAATTGTGGAAGGAATGGAAACTGAAGAAAAAGAAAAAGGAAGAAAAGATAAAGATGATGGAAAAGCTAGTAGAGAAACAAGGTGTTTAATCAAAGATCACCCATGTTTACTTGCATTCGTTTACGAAAGCGACAACACTGTTGTAAGCCAAAGATTGGTGGAGAAACTCATGTTACCAACAAGCTTTCACTCGAATCAAGCAAGGATCAAATTCAGTACGGCACAATGTGTGAAAGAAGTATTATGTGATATTGCTTCCATGAACTTTTGTCATCTTCTTTTGAGATTGGCATGGCTTCATTTTAAAACGCTCAATCTTGATAAAGGTTCCCTTTATTTGAGGGATGAGGGACATGAAATGAAGTTGAAATTTATGACACCAACACAAGCCAGTAAGGATCAACATAGGTTCAAGGAGAAAATAGAAAAAGAAGGAATAGAAACGGAAGAAATATAAACTGTGGAAGGAATGGAAATTAAAGAAGAAGAAAAGGAAGAAAAGATAAAGATGATGGAAAAGGGAGTAGAGAAACAAGGTGTTTAATCAAAGACCACCCATGTTTAGTTGCATTCGTTTACGAAAGTGACAACACTATTGTAAGCCAAAGACTGGTGTTGAAACTCAAGTTACCAACAAGCTTTCACTCGAATCAAGCAAGGATCAAATTCAGTACGGCACAATAGTATTATGTGATATTGCTCCCACGAACTCTTGTCATCTTCTTTTGAGATTGGCATGGCTTTATTTTAAAACGCTCAATCTTGATAAAGGTTCCCTTTATTTGAGGGATGAGGGACATGAAATGAAGTTGAAATGTATGACACTAACACAAGCCAGTAAGGATCAACATAGGCTGAAGGAGAAAATAGAAAAAGAAAGAATAGAAAAAGAAGAAATATAAACTGTGGAAGGAATGGAAACTAAAGAAAAAGAAAAGGAAGAAAAGATAAAGATGGTGGAAAAGGTAGTAGAGAAACAAGGTGTTTAATCAAAGGCCTCCCATGTTTAGTTGCATTCGTTTACGAAAACGACAACACTGTTGTAAGCCAAAGATTAGTGGAAAAACTCAAGTTACCAACAACCATTCACTCGAATCAACCAAGGATCAAATTCAGTACGGGACACTGTATGCAAGAAGTATTATCTGATATTGCTCACACAAACTCTTGTCATCTTCTTTTGAGATTGGCATGGCTTCATTTTAAAACGCTCAATCTTGATAAAGGTCCCCTTTATTTGAGGCATGAGGGACATGAAATGAAGTTGAAATATATGACACCAAGACAAGCTAGTAAGGATCAACATAGGCTGAAGGAGAAAATAGAAAAAGAAAGAATAGAAAAGGAAGAAATATAGACTGTGGAAGGAATGGAAATTGAAGAAAAAGAAAAGGAAGAAAAGATAAAGATGATGGAAAAGCTAGTAGAGAAACAAGGTGTTTAATCAAAGCCACCCATGTTTAGTTGCATTCGTTTACGAAAGCGACAACACTGTTGTAAGCCAAAGATCGGTGGAGAAACTCAAATTACCAACAAGCTTTCACTCGAATCAAGCAAGGATCAAATTCATTACGGCACAAAGTGTGAAAGAAGTATTATGTGATATTGCTCCCACGAACTCTTGTCATCTTCTTTTGAGATTGGCATGGCTTTATTTTAAAACGCTCAATCTTGATAAAGGTTCCCTTTATTTGAGGGATGAAGAACATGAAATGAAGTTGAAATTTATGACACCAACACAAGCCAGTAAGGATCAACATAGGCTGAAGGAGAAAATAGAAAAAGAAGGAATAGAAAAGGAAGGAATATAAACTGTGGAAGGAATGGAAATTAAAGAAAAAGAAAAGGAAGAAAAGATAAAGATGATGGAAAAGCTAGTAGAGAAACAAGGTGTTTAATCAAAGCCACCCATGTTTAGTTGCATTCGTTTACGAAAGCGACAACACTGTTGTAAGCCAAAGATCGGTGGAGAAACTCAACTTACCAACAAGCTTTCACTCGAATCAAGCAAGGATCAAATTCAGTACGGGACAATATGTGAAAGAAGTATTATGTGATATTGCTCCCACGAACTCTTGTCATCTTCTTTTGAGATTGGCATGGCTTTATTTTAAAACGCCCAATCTTGATAAAGGTTCCCTTTATTTGAGGGATGAGGGACATGAAATGAAGTTGAAATGTATGACACTAACACAAGCCAGTAAGGATCAACATAGGCTGAAGGAGAAAATAGAAAAAGAAAGAATAGAAAAAGAAGAAATATAAACTGTGGAAGGAATGGAAACTGAAGAAAAAGAAAAGGAAGAAAAGATAAAGATGATGGAAAAGGTAGTAGAGAAACAAGGTGTTTAATCAAAGACCACCCACGTTTAGTTGCATTCGTTTACGAAAGTGACAACACTATTGTAAGCCAAAGACTGGTGGAGAAACTCAAGTTACCAACAAGCTTTCACTCGAATCAAGCAAGGATCAAATTCAGTACGACACAATGTGTGAAAGAGGTATTATGTGATATTGCTCCCACGAACTCTTGTCATCTTCTTTTGAGATTGGCATGGCTTTATTTTAAAACGCCCAATCTTGATAAAGGTTCCCTTTATTTGAGGGATGAGGGACATGAAATGAAGTTGAAATGTATGACACTAACACAAGCCAGTAAGGATCAACATAGGCTGAAGGAGAAAATAGAGAAAGAAGGAATAGAAAAGGAAGAAATATAAACTGTGGAAGGAATGGAAATTAAAGAAAAAGAAAAGGAAGAAAAGATAAAGATGGTGGAAAAGGTAGTAGAGAAACAAGGTGTTTAATCAAAGGCCTCCCCTGTTTAGTTGCATTCGTTTACGAAAACGACAACACTGTTGTAAGCCAAAGATTAGTGGAGAAACTCAAGTTACCAACAACCATTCACTCGAATCAACCAAGGATCAAATTCAGTACGGGACACTGTGTGCAAGAAGTATTATCTGATATTGCTCACACAAACTCTTGTCATCTTCTTTTCAGATTGGCATGGCTTCATTTTAAAACGCTCAATCTTGATAAAGGTTCCCTTTATTTGAGGCATGAGGGACATGAAATGAAGTTGAAATTTATGACACCAAGACAAGCTAGTAAGGATCAACATAGGCTGAAGGAGAAAATAGAAAAAGAAAGAATAGAAAAGGAAGAAATATAGACTATGGAAGGAATGGAAATTGAAGAAAAAGAAAAGGAAGAAAAGATAAAGATGATGGAAAAGCTAGTAGAGAAACAAGGTGTTTAATCAAAGCCACCCATGTTTAGTTGCATTCGTTTACGAAAGCGACAACACTGTTGTAAGCCAAAGATCGGTGGAGAAACTCAAATTACCAACAAGCTTTCACTCGAATCAAGCAAGGATCAAATTCAGTACGGGACAATGTGTGGAAGAAGTATTATGTGATATTGCTCCCACGAACTCTTGTCATCTTCTCTTGAGATTGGCATGGCTTCATTTTAAAACGCTCAATCTTGATAAAGGTTCCCTTTATTTGAGGCATGAGGGACATGAAATGAAGTTGAAATTTATGACACCAAGACAAGCCAGTAAGGATCATCATAGGCTGAAGGAGAAAATAGAAAAAGAAAGAATAGAAAAAGAAGAAATATAAACTGTGGAAGGAATGGAAACTGAAGAAAAAGAAAAGGAAGAAAAGATAAAGATGATGGAAAAGGTAGTAGAGAAACAAGGTGTTTAATCAAAGACCACCCATGTTTAGTTGCATTCGTTTACGAAAGTGACAACACTATTGTAAGCCAAAGACCGGTGGAGAAACTCAAGTTACCAACAAGCTTTTACTCGAATCAAGCAAGGATCAAATTCAGTACGGCACAATGTGTGAAAGAAGTATTATCTGATATTGCTCCCACGAACTCTTGTCATCTTCTTTTGAGATTGGCATGGCTTTATTTTAAAACGCCCAATCTTGATAAAGGTTCCCTTTATTTGAGGGATGAGGGACATGAAATGAAGTTGAAATGTATGACACTAACACAAGCCAGTAAGGATCAACATAGGCTGAAGGAGAAAATAGAGAAAGAAGGAATAGAAAAGGAAGAAATATAAACTGTGGAAGGAATGGAAATTAAAGAAAAAGAAAAGGAAGAAAAGATAAAGATGGTGGAAAAGGTAGTAGAGAAACAAGGTGTTTAATCAAAGGCCTCCCCTGTTTAGTTGCATTCGTTTACGAAAACGACAACACTATTGTAAGCCAAAGATTAGTGGAGAAACTCAAGTTACCAACAACCATTCACTCGAATCAACCAAGGATCAAATTCAGTACGGGACACTGTGTGCAAGAAGTATTATCTGATATTGCTCACACAAACTCTTGTCATCTTCTTTTGAGATTGGCATGGCTTCATTTTAAAACGCTCAATCTTGATAAAGGTTCCCTTTATTTGAGGCATGAGGGACATGAAATGAAGTTGAAATTTATGACACCAAGACAAGCTAGTAAGGATCAACATAGGCTGAAGGAGAAAATAGAAAAAGAAAGAATAGAAAAGGAAGAAATATAGACTATGGAAGGAATGGAAATTGAAGAAAAAGAAAAGGAAGAAAAGATAAAGATGATGGAAAAGCTAGTAGAGAAACAAGGTGTTTAATCAAAGCCACCCATGTTTAGTTGCATTCGTTTACGAAAGCGACAACACTGTTGTAAGCCAAAGATCGGTGGAGAAACTCAAATTACCAACAAGCTTTCACTCGAATCAAGCAAGGATCAAATTCAGTACGGGACAATGTGTGGAAGAAGTATTATCTGATATTGCTCACACAAACTCTTGTCATATTTTGAGATTGGCATGGCTTCATTTTAAAACGCTCAATCTTGATAAAGGTTCCCTTTATTTGAGGCATGAGGGACATGAAATGAAGTTGAAATTTATGACACCAAGACAAGCTAGTAAGGATCAACATAGGCTGAAGGAGAAAATAGAAAAAGAAAGAATAGAAAAGGAAGAAATATAAACTGTGGAAGGAATGAAAATTGAAGAAAAGAAAAGGAAGAAAAGATAAAGATGATGGAAAAGCTAGTAGAGAAACAAGGTGTTTAATGAAAGGCCACCCATGTTTAGTTGCATTCGTTGACGAAAGCGACAACATTGTTGTAAGCCAAAGATGGATGGAGAAACTCAAGTTACCAACAAGCTTTCACTCGAATCAAGCAAGGATCAAATTCAGTACGGGACAATGTGTGGAAGAAGTATTATGTGATATTGCTCCCACGAACTCTTGTCATCTTCTCTTGAGATTGGCATGGCTTCATTTTAAAACGCTCAATCTTGATAAAGGTTCCCTTTATTTGAGGCATGAAGGACATGAAATGAAGTTGAAATTTATGACACCAAGACAGGCCAGTAAGGATCAACATAGGCTGAAGGAGAAAATAGAAAAAGAAAGAATAGAAAAAGAAGAAATATAAACTGTGGAAGGAATGGAAACTGAAGAAAAAGAAAAGGAAGAAAAGATAAAGATGATGGAAAAGGTAGTAGAGAAACAAGGTGTTTAATCAAAGACCACCCATGTTTAGTTGCATTCGTTTACGAAAGCGACAACACTATTGTCAGCCAAAGATTGGTGGAGAAACTCAAGTTACCAACAAGCTTTCACTCGAATCAAGCAAGGATCAAATTCAGTACGGGACAATGTGTGAAAGAAGTATTATGTGATATTGCTCCCACGAACTCTTGTCATCTTCTCTTGAGATTGGCATGGCTTCATTTTAAAATGCTCAATCTTGATAAAGGTTCCCTTTCTTTGAGGCATGAGGGACATGAAATGAAGTTGAAATTTATAACACCAACACAAGCCAGTAAGGATCAACATAGGCTGAAGGAGAAAATAGAAAAAGAAAGAACAGAAAAGGAAGAAATATAAACTGTGGAAGGAATGGAAATTAAAGAAAAAGAAAAGGAAGAAAAGATAAAGATGGTGGAAAAGGTAGTAGAGAAACAAGGTGTTTAATCAAAGGCCTCCCCTGTTTAGTTGCATTCGTTTACGAAAACGACAACACTATTGTAAGCCAAAGATTAGTGGAGAAACTCAAGTTACCAACAACCATTCACTCGAATCAACCAAGGATCAAATTCAGTACGGGACACTGTGTGCAAGAAGTATTATCTGATATTGCTCACACAAACTCTTGTCATCTTCTTTTGAGATTGGCATGGCTTCATTTTAAAACGCTCAATCTTGATAAAGGTTCCCTTTATTTGAGGCATGAGGGACATGAAATGAAGTTGAAATTTATGACACCAAGACAAGCTAGTAAGGATCAACATAGGCTGAAGGAGAAAATAGAAAAAGAAAGAATAGAAAAGGAAGAAATATAGACTATGGAAGGAATGGAAATTGAAGAAAAAGAAAAGGAAGAAAAGATAAAGATGATGGAAAAGCTAGTAGAGAAACAAGGTGTTTAATCAAAGACCACCCATGTTTAGTTGCATTCGTTTACGAAAGCGACAACACTATTGTCAGCCAAAGATTGGTGGAGAAACTCAAGTTACCAACAAGCTTTCACTCGAATCAAGCAAGGATCAAATTCAGTACGGGACAATGTGTGAAAGAAGTATTATGTGATATTGCTCCCACGAACTCTTGTCATCTTCTCTTGAGATTGGCATGGCTTCATTTTAAAATGCTCAATCTTGATAAAGGTTCCCTTTCTTTGAGGCATGAGGGACATGAAATGAAGTTGAAATTTATAACACCAACACAAGCCAGTAAGGATCAACATAGGCTGAAGGAGAAAATAGAGAAAGAAGGAATAGAAAAGGAAGAAATATAAACTGTGGAAGGAATGGAAATTAAAGAAAAAGAAAAGGAAGAAAAGATAAAGATGATGGAAAAGCTAGTAGAGAAACAAGGTGTTTAATCAAAGACCACCCATGTTTAGTTGCATTCGTTTACGAAAGCGACAACACTATTGTCAGCCAAAGATTGGTGGAGAAACTCAAGTTACCAACAAGCTTTCACTCGAATCAAGCAAGGATCAAATTCAGTACGGGACAATGTGTGAAAGAAGTATTATGTGATATTGCTCCCACGAACTCTTGTCATCTTCTCTTGAGATTGGCATGGCTTCATTTTAAAATGCTCAATCTTGATAAAGGTTCCCTTTCTTTGAGGCATGAGGGACATGAAATGAAGTTGAAATTTATAACACCAACACAAGCCAGTAAGGATCAACATAGGCTGAAGGAGAAAATAGAAAAAGAAAGAACAGAAAAGGAAGAAATATAAACTGTGGAAGGAATGGAAATTAAAGAAAAAGAAAAGGAAGAAAAGATAAAGATGGTGGAAAAGGTAGTAGAGAAACAAGGTGTTTAATCAAAGGCCTCCCCTGTTTAGTTGCATTCGTTTACGAAAACGACAACACTATTGTAAGCCAAAGATTAGTGGAGAAACTCAAGTTACCAACAACCATTCACTCGAATCAACCAAGGATCAAATTCAGTACGGGACACTGTGTGCAAGAAGTATTATCTGATATTGCTCACACAAACTCTTGTCATCTTCTTTTGAGATTGGCATGGCTTCATTTTAAAACGCTCAATCTTGATAAAGGTTCCCTTTATTTGAGGCATGAGGGACATGAAATGAAGTTGAAATTTATGACACCAAGACAAGCTAGTAAGGATCAACATAGGCTGAAGGAGAAAATAGAAAAAGAAAGAATAGAAAAGGAAGAAATATAGACTATGGAAGGAATGGAAATTGAAGAAAAAGAAAAGGAAGAAAAGATAAAGATGATGGAAAAGCTAGTAGAGAAACAAGGTGTTTAATCAAAGCCACCCATGTTTAGTTGCATTCGTTTACGAAAGCGACAACACTGTTGTAAGCCAAAGATCGGTGGAGAAACTCAAATTACCAACAAGCTTTCACTCGAATCAAGCAAGGATCAAATTCAGTACGGGACAATGTGTGGAAGAAGTATTATCTGATATTGCTCACACAAACTCTTGTCATATTTTGAGATTGGCATGGCTTCATTTTAAAACGCTCAATCTTGATAAAGGTTCCCTTTATTTGAGGCATGAGGGACATGAAATGAAGTTGAAATTTATGACACCAAGACAAGCTAGTAAGGATCAACATAGGCTGAAGGAGAAAATAGAAAAAGAAAGAATAGAAAAGGAAGAAATATAAACTGTGGAAGGAATGAAAATTGAAGAAAAGAAAAGGAAGAAAAGATAAAGATGATGGAAAAGCTAGTAGAGAAACAAGGTGTTTAATGAAAGGCCACCCATGTTTAGTTGCATTCGTTGACGAAAGCGACAACATTGTTGTAAGCCAAAGATGGGTGGAGAAACTCAAGTTACCAACAAGCTTTCACTCGAATCAAGCAAGGATCAAATTCAGTACGGGACAATGTGTGGAAGAAGTATTATGTGATATTGCTCCCACGAACTCTTGTCATCTTCTCTTGAGATTGGCATGGCTTCATTTTAAAACGCTCAATCTTGATAAAGGTTCCCTTTATTTGAGGCATGAAGGACATGAAATGAAGTTGAAATTTATGACACCAAGACAGGCCAGTAAGGATCAACATAGGCTGAAGGAGAAAATAGAAAAAGAAAGAATAGAAAAAGAAGAAATATAAACTGTGGAAGGAATGGAAACTGAAGAAAAAGAAAAGGAAGAAAAGATAAAGATGATGGAAAAGGTAGTAGAGAAACAAGGTGTTTAATCAAAGACCACCCATGTTTAGTTGCATTCGTTTACGAAAGCGACAACACTATTGTCAGCCAAAGATTGGTGGAGAAACTCAAGTTACCAACAAGCTTTCACTCGAATCAAGCAAGGATCAAATTCAGTACGGGACAATGTGTGAAAGAAGTATTATGTGATATTGCTCCCACGAACTCTTGTCATCTTCTCTTGAGATTGGCATGGCTTCATTTTAAAATGCTCAATCTTGATAAAGGTTCCCTTTATTTGAGGCATGAGGGACATGAAATGAAGTTGAAATTTATGACACCAAGACAAGCCAATAAGGATCAACATAGGCTGAAGGAGAAAATAGAAAAAGAAAGAATAGAAAAAGAAGAAATATAAACTGGGGAAGGAATGGAAACTGAAGAAAAAGAAAAGGAAGAAAAGATAAAGATGATGGAAAAGCTAGTAGAGAAACAAGGTGTTTAATCAAAGACCACCCATGTTTAGTTGCATTCGTTTACGAAAGCGACAACACTATTGTCAGCCAAAGATTGGTGGAGAAACTCAAGTTACCAACAAGCTTTCACTCGAATCAAGCAAGGATCAAATTCAGTACGGGACAATGTGTGAAAGAAGTATTATGTGATATTGCTCCCACAAACTCTTGTCATCTTCTTTTGAGATTGGCATGGCTTCATTTTAAAACGCTCAATCTTGATAAAGGTTCCCTTTATTTGAGGCATGAGGGACATGAAATGAAGTTGAAATTTATGACAACAACACAAGCCAGTAAGGATCAACATAGGCTGAAGGAGAAAATAGAAAAAGAAGAAATATAAACTGTGGAAGGAATGGAAAATGAAGAAAAAGAAAAGGAAGAAAAGATAAAGATGATGGAAAAGGTAGTAGAGAAACAAGGTGTTTAATCAAAGACCACCCATGTTTAGTTGCATTCGTTTACGAAAGCGACAACACTGTTGTAAGCCAAAGATTGGTGGAGAAACTCAAGTTACCAACAAGCTTTCACTCGAATCAAGCAAGGATCAAATTCAGTACGGGACAATGTGTGAAAGAAGTATTATGTGATATTGCTTCCACGAACTCTTGTCATCTTCATTTGAGATTGGCATGGCTTCATTTTAAAACGCTCAATCTTGATTAAGGTTCCCTTTATTTGAGGCATGAGGGACATGATGATAAAGGATTGATCACTACCAAGGATGATGGCCCATGGCACATGGTTAGAAGAAAGGGAGTTCCTTGATCCCTTCCTTTGCTTTTATTTTCTTTAGTTTAAAATTCCTTTAAGTTGGCTTGGTTGACTATTTTTGAGTTGACTTGTTGACCTTGACTTTGGGTTGACTTGTTGACTCAAAAGATTAGCTTAACCTTAAACCAACATGCTAATAAATTCCTTAAATTGCTTTTGTAGGAATAAGAAAGGAGGAGGACCACATAGGAGACACTTGGCGTCCTAAGGAAGAGAGAGAAGGAATAAGACTTTCTAGAAGCATCTAGAAAGAGGAGGCCCACATGCCTTGGACACCAAGTCTTCTAGAATGTTCTAGAACCTTCCTTTGGGAGCCTTGGCCATGAAGACTTGCCACCTAGATGGCTTGGACGAAAATTCACCCATGTGCACCCTAGGATGACCTACTTTCTAGAACATGCTAGGTTTCTTTTGTAATCCTTTAACTTAGTTGTTTTGCTAAGGGGCCCCTAGACTTGTCTATTTAAGGGGACCTCTAACACTTGTACAAGGGTTGAACATTTTGGAGAAATTATACACTTTGTGTTTCAACCTTTTGTGAGAGCATTCCTCCTTAGGGAGTGGAGTTCTTTCAAGCCTTATCTTGCCTTGGCAAGTGGCGGCATACACCACTCATCTTCAAGGTTGCCATGGCTTCTTCTAGCCTAGCGTTGTAGTGGCGTGAATCCTCCATTCCTCCTATTTCCCTTGCTTTTCATTTTATGTTTCTTTACTCTTCTTGGTTTATATTGTTTCTATTATATGTTTTTCCTTTTGATTTCTTACTCCCCATCAATCCATTCTTCCCCTCTCTAGAACCTTGGAAAGGAACCTTCACATCTAGATAGTTTGCTATCTTAATGTCCAGTGGGGATTTCCTTGGTTTTCTTAATCAACTCACACCATATTCAATAATCTTAAAAAGGAACAAGATAATCCTTCATCACATGATATGAAGTTGAAATTTATGACACCAAGACAAGCCAGTAAGGATCAACATAGGTTGAAGGAGAAAATAGAAAAAGAAAGAATAGAAAAAGAAGAAATATAAACTGTGGAAGGAATGGAAATTAAAGTAAAAGAAAAGGAAGAAAAGATAAAGATGGGGGAAAAGGTAGTAGAGAAACAAGGTATTTAATCAAAGGCCTCCGATGTTTAGTTGCATTCGTTTACGAAAGCGACAACACTGTTGTAAGCCAAAGATCGGTGGAGAAACTCAAGTTACCAACAAGCTTTCACTCGAATCAAGCAAGGATCAAATTCAGTACGGGACAATGTGTGCAAGAAGTATTATCTGATATTGCTCACACAAACTCTTGTCATCTGCTTTTGAGATTGGCATGGCTTCATTTTAAAAAACTCAATCTTGATCAAGGTTCCCTTTATTTGAGGCATGAGGGACATGAAATGAAGTTGAAATTTATGACACCAAGACAACCAAGTAAGGATCAACATAGGTTGAAGGAGAAAATAGAAAAGGAAAGAATAGAAAAAGAAGAAATATAAACTGTGGAAGGAATGGAAATTAAAGAAAAAGAAAAGGAAGAAAAGATAAAGATGATGGAAAAGGTAGTAGAGAAACAAGGTGTTTAATCAAAGACCACCCATGTTTAGTTGCATTCGTTTTGTGAAAGCGACAACACTGTTGTAAGCCAAAGATTGGTGGAGAAACTCAAGTTACCAACAATCTTTCACTCGAATCAAGCAAGGATCAAATTCAGTACGGGACACTGTATGAAAGAAGTATTATCTGATATTGCTCCCACGAACTCTTGTCATCTTCGATTGAGATTGGCATGGCTTTATTTTAAAACGCTCAATCTTGATAAAGATTCCCTTTATTTGAGGGATGAGGGATATGAAATGAAGTTGAAATTTATGACACCAAGGCAAGCCAGTAAGGATCAACATAGGCTGAAGGTGAAAATAGAAAAAGAAAGAATAGAAAAAGAAGAAATATAAACTGTGGAAGGAATGGAAACTGAAGAAAAAGAAAAGGAAGAAAAGATAAAGATGATGGAAAAGGTAGTAGAGAAACAAGGTGTTTAATCAAAGACCACCCATGTTTAGTTGCATTCGTTTTGCGAAAGCGACAACACTGTTGAAAGCCAAAGATTGGTGGAGAAACTCAGGTTACCAACAAGCTTTCACTCGAATCAAGCAAGGATCAAATTCAGTACGGGCCAATGTGTGCAAGAAGTATTATCTGATATTGCTCACACAAACTCTTGTCATCTGCTTTTGAGAATGGCATGGCTTCATTTTAAAGCGTTCAATCTTGATCAAGGTTCCTTTTATTTGAGGCATGAGGGACATGAAATGAAGTTGAAATTTATGACACCAAGACAAGCCAGTAAGGATCAACATAGGCTGAAGGTGAAAATAGAAAAAGAAAGAATAGAAAAAGAAGAAATATAAACTGTGGAAGGAATGGAAACTGAAGAAAAAGAAAAGGAAGAAAAGATAAAGATGATGGAAAAGGTAGTAGAGAAACAAGGTGTTTAATCAAAGACCACCCATGTTTAGTTGCATTCGTTTTGTGAAAGCGACAACACTGTTGTAAGCCAAAGATTGGTGGAGAAACTCAAGTTACCAACAAGCTTTCACTCGAATCAAGCAAGGATCAAATTCCGTACGGGACAATGTGTGAAAGAAGTATTATGTGATATTGCCTCCACAAACTCTTGTCATCTTCTTTTAAGATTGGCATGGCTTCATTTTAAAACGCTTAATCTTGATCAAGGTTCCCTTTTTTTAGGCATGAGGGACATGAAAGGAAGTTGAAATTTATGACAACAACACAAGCCAGTAAGGATCAACATAGGCTGAAGGAGAAAATAGAAAAAGAAGAAATATAAACTGTGGAAGGAATGGAAAATGAAGAAAAAGAAATGGAAGAAAAGATAAAGTTGATGGAAAAGGTAGTAGAGAAACAAGGTGTTTAATCAAAGACCACCCATGTTTAGTTGCATTCGTTTACGAAAGCGACAACACTGTTGTAAGCCAAAGATTGGTGGAGAAACTCAAGTTACCAACAAGCTTTCACTCGAATCAAGCAAGGAACAAATTCAGTACGGGACACTATGTGCAAGAAGTATTATCTGATATTGCTCACACCAACTCTTGTCATCTTCTTTTAAGATTGGCATGGATTCATTTTAAAACGCTCAATCTTGATAAAGGTTCCCTTTATTTTAGGGACGAGGGACATGAAATGAAGTTGAAATTTATGACACCAAGACAAGCCAGTAAGGATCAACATAGGCTGAAGGAGAAAATAGAAAAAGAAAGAATAGAAAAGGAAGAAATATAAACTGTGGAAGGAATGGAAACTGAAGAAAAAGAAAAGGAAGAAAAGATAAAGATGATGGAAAAGGTAGTAGAGAAACAAGGTGTTTAATCAAAGACCACGCATGTTTAGTTGCATTCGTTTACGAAAGCGACAATACTATTGTAAGCCAAAGATTGGTGGAGAAACTCAAGTTACCAACAAGCTTTCACTCGAATCAAGCAAGGATCAAATTCAGTACGGGACACTGTATGAAAGAAGTATTATCTGATATTGCTCCCACGAACTCTTGTCACCTTCTTTTGAGATTGGCATGGCTTCATTTTAAAACGCTCAATCTTGATAAAGGTTCCCTTTATTTGAGGCATGAGGAACATGAAATGAAGTTGAAATTTATGACACCAAGACAAGCCAGTAAGGATCAACATAGGCTGAAGGAGAAAATAGAAAAATAAAGAATAGAAAAGGAAGAAATACAGTTGTCCATGTACCCGTAGAAGATTCGGCGGCTACCGCAGCACCTGCTTCTTCAGGTGGAATTCCAGGTTGAGGAGTTACTCGAAATGCTGCCAAGATATTAGTATCTTTGGTTTCATACTCAGGAGTATAATAATTCAATTTATAATCTTTAACACCAGCTTTGGACCCAACACTTGCTTTAGTCTCTGTTTGTGGTGACATAAATCCCTCCCTACAACTCTTGAATTGAGAATTCTTGAAACAATAAAGTCTAATGGAAAATGAAGAAAAAGAAATGGAAGAAAAGATAAAGTTGATGGAAAAGGTAGTAGAGAAACAAGGTGTTTAATCAAAGACCACCCATGTTTAGTTGCATTCGTTTACGAAAGCGACAACACTGTTGTAAGCCAAAGATTGGTGGAGAAATTCCATTTACCAATAAGCTTTCACTCGAATCAAGCAAGGATCAAATTCAGTACGGGACAATGTGTGAAAGAAGTATTATCTGATATTGCTCCCACGAACTGTTGTCATCTTCTTTTGAGATTTGCATGGCTTCATTTTAAAACGCTCAATCTTGATAAAGGTTCCCTTTATTTGAGGGATGAGGGACATGCAATGAAGTTGAAATTTATGACACCAAGACAACCAGTAAGGATCAACATAGGCTGAAGGAGAAAATAGAAAAAGAAAGAATAGAAAAGGAAGAAATATAAACTGTGGAAGGAATGGAAACTGAAGAAAAAGAAAAGGAAGAAAAGATAAAGATGATGGAAAAGGTAGTAGAGAAACAAGGTGTTTAATCAAAGACCACGCATGTTTAGTTGCATTCGTTTACAAAAGCGACAACACTGTTGTAAGCCAAAGATTGGTGGAGAAACTCAAGTTACCAACAAGCTTTCACTCGAATCAAGCAAGGATCAAATTCAGTACGGGACAATGTGTGAAAGAAGTATTATGTGATATTGCTCCCACGAACTCTTGTCATCTTCTTTTGAGATTGGCATGCTTCATTTTAAAACGCTCAATCTTGATAAAGGTTCTCTTTATTTGAGGCATGAGGGACATGAAATGAAGTTGAAATTTATGACACCAACACAAGCCAGTAAGGATCAACATAGGCTGAAGGAGAAAATAGAAAAAGAAGGAATAGAAAAGGAAGAAATATAAACTGTGGAAGGAATGGAAATTAAAGAAAAAGAAAAGGAAGAAAAGATAAAGATGGTGGAAAAGGTAGTAGAGAAACAAGGTGTTTAATCAAAGGCCTCCCATGTTTAGTTGCATTCATTTACGAAAACGACAACACTGATGTAAGCCAAAGATTGGTGGAGAAACTCAAGTTACCAACAAGCTTTCACTCGAATCAAGCAAGGATCAAATTCAGTACGGGACAATGTGTGAAAGAAGTATTATGTGATATTGCTCCCACGAACTCTTGTCATCTTCTTTTGAGATTGGCATGGCTTCATTTTAAAATGCTCAATCTTGGTCAAGGTTCCCTTTATTTGAGGCATGAGGGACATGAAATGAAGTTGAAATTTATGACACCAACACAAGCCAGTAAGGATCAACATAGGTTGAAGGAGAAAATAGAAAAAGAAGGAATAGAAGAGGAAGAAATATAAACTGTGGAAGGAATGGAAATTAAAGAAAAAGAAAAGGAAAAAAAGATAAAGATGGTGGAAAAGGTAGTAGAGAAACAAGGTGTTTAATCAAAGGCCTCCCATGTTTAGTTGCATTCGTTTACGAAAACGACAACACTGTTGTAAACAAGCATTGATTCGAATCAAGCAAGGATAAAATTCAGTACGGGACAATGTGTGCAAGAAGTATTATCTGATATTGCTTACACAAACTCTTGTCATCTGCTTTTGAGATTGGCATGGCTTCATTTTAAAACGCTCAAGCTTGATAAAGGTTCCCTTTATTTGAGGCATGATGGACAAGAAATGAAGTTGAAATTTATGACACCAAGACAAGCAAGTAAGGATCAACATAGGCTGAAGGAGAAAATAGAAAAAGAAAGAATAGAAAAGGAAGAAATATAAACTGTGGAAGGAATGGAAACTGAAGAAAAAGAAAAGGAAGAAAAGATAAAGATGATGGAAAAGGTAGTAGAGAAACAAGGTGTTTAATCAAAGACCACGCATGTTTAGTTGCATTCGTTTACGAAAGCGACAATACTATTGTAAGCCAAAGATTGGTGGAGAAACTCAAGTTACCAACAAGCTTTCACTCGAATCAAGCAAGGATCAAATTCAGTACGGGACACTGTATGAAAGAAGTATTATCTGATATTGCTCCCACGAACTCTTGTCACCTTCTTTTGAGATTGGCATGGCTTCATTTTAAAACGCTCAATCTTGATAAAGGTTCCCTTTATTTGAGGCATGAGGAACATGAAATGAAGTTGAAATTTATGACACCAAGACAAGCCAGTAAGGATCAACATAGGCTGAAGGAGAAAATAGAAAAATAAAGAATAGAAAAGGAAGAAATACAGTTGTCCATGTACCCGTAGAAGATTCGGCGGCTACCGGAGCACCTGCTTCTTCAGGTGGAATTCCAGGTTGAGGAGTTACTCGAAATGCTGCCAAGATATTAGTATCTTTGGTTTCATACTCAGGAGTATAATAATTCAATTTATAATCTTTAACACCAGCTTTGGACCCAACACTTGCTTTAGTCTCTGTTTGTGGTGACATAAATCCCTCCCTACAACTCTTGAATTGAGAATTCTTGAAACAATAAAGTCTAATGGAAAATGAAGAAAAAGAAATGGAAGAAAAGATAAAGTTGATGGAAAAGGTAGTAGAGAAACAAGGTGTTTAATCAAAGACCACCCATGTTTAGTTGCATTCGTTTACGAAAGCGACAACACTGTTGTAAGCCAAAGATTGGTGGAGAAATTCCATTTACCAATAAGCTTTCACTCGAATCAAGCAAGGATCAAATTCAGTACGGGACAATGTGTGAAAGAAGTATTATCTGATATTGCTCCCACGAACTGTTGTCATCTTCTTTTGAGATTGGCATGGCTTCATTTTAAAACGCTCAATCTTGATAAAGGTTCCCTTTATTTGAGGGATGAGGGACATGCAATGAAGTTGAAATTTATGACACCAAGACAACCAGTAAGGATCAACATAGGCTGAAGGAGAAGATAGAAAAAGAAAGAATAGAAAAGGAAGAAATATAAACTGTGGAAGGAATGGAAACTGAAGAAAAAGAAAAGGAAGAAAAGATAAAGATGATGGAAAAGGTAGTAGAGAAACAAGGTGTTTAATCAAAGACCACGCATGTTTAGTTGCATTCGTTTACAAAAGCGACAACACTGTTGTAAGCCAAAGATTGGTGGAGAAACTCAAGTTACCAACAAGCTTTCACTCGAATCAAGCAAGGATCAAATTCAGTACGGGACAATGTGTGAAAGAAGTATTATGTGATATTGCTCCCACGAACTCTTGTCATCTTCTTTTGAGATTGGCATGCTTCATTTTAAAACGCTCAATCTTGATAAAGGTTCTCTTTATTTGAGGCATGAGGGACATGAAATGAAGTTGAAATTTATGACACCAACACAAGCCAGTAAGGATCAACATAGGCTGAAGGAGAAAATAGAAAAAGAAGGAATAGAAAAGGAAGAAATATAAACTGTGGAAGGAATGGAAATTAAAGAAAAAGAAAAGGAAGAAAAGATAAAGATGGTGGAAAAGGTAGTAGAGAAACAAGGTGTTTAATCAAAGGCCTCCCATGTTTAGTTGCATTCATTTACGAAAACGACAACACTGTTGTAAGCCAAAGATTGGTGGAGAAACTCAAGTTACCAACAAGCTTTCACTCGAATCAAGCAAGGATCAAATTCAGTACGGGACAATGTGTGAAAGAAGTATTATGTGATATTGCTCCCACGAACTCTTGTCATCTTCTTTTGAGATTGGCATGGCTTCATTTTAAAATGCTCAATCTTGGTCAAGGTTCCCTTTATTTGAGGCATGAGGGACATGAAATGAAGTTGAAATTTATGACACCAACACAAGCCAGTAAGGATCAACATAGGTTGAAGGAGAAAATAGAAAAAGAAGGAATAGAAGAGGAAGAAATATAAACTGTGGAAGGAATGGAAATTAAAGAAAAAGAAAAGGAAAAAAAGATAAAGATGGTGGAAAAGGTAGTAGAGAAACAAGGTGTTTAATCAAAGGCCTCCCATGTTTAGTTGCATTCGTTTACGAAAACGACAACACTGTTGTAAACAAGCATTGATTCGAATCAAGCAAGGATAAAATTCAGTACGGGACAATGTGTGCAAGAAGTATTATTTGATATTGCTTACACAAACTCTGGTCATCTGCTTTTGAGATTGGCATGGCTTCATTTTAAAACGCTCAAGCTTGATAAAGGTTCCCTTTATTTGAGGCATGATGGACAAGAAATGAAGTTGAAATTTATGACACCAAGACAAGCAAGTAAGGATCAACATAGGTTGAAGGAGAAAATAGAAAAAGAAGGAATAGAAAAGGAAGAAATATAAACTGTGGAAGGAATGGAAATTAAAGAAAAAGAAAAGGAAGAAAAGATAAAGTTGGTGGAAAAGGTAGTAGAGAAACAAGGTGTTTAATCAAAGGCCTCACATGTTTAGTTGCATTCGTTTACGAAAATGACAACACTGTTGTAAGCCAAAGATTGGTGGAGAAACTCCAGTTACCAACAAGCATTCACTCGAATCAAGCAAGGATGAAATTCAGTATGGGACAATGTGTGCAAGAAGTATTATCTGATATTGCTCACACAAACTCTTGTCACCTTCTTTTGAGATTGGCATGGCTTCATTTTAAAACGCTCAATCTTGATAAAGGTTCCCTTTATTTGAGGCATGAGGAACATGAAATGAAGTTGAAATTTATGACACCAAGACAAGCCAGTAAGGATCAACATAGGCTGAAGGAGAAAATAGAAAAATAAAGAATAGAAAAGGAAGAAATACAGTTGTCCATGTACCCGTAGAAGATTCGGTGGCTACCGCAGCACCTGCTTCTTCAGGTGGAATTCCAGGTTGAGGAGTTACTCGAAATGCTGCCAAGATATTAGTATCTTTGGTTTCATACTCAGGAGTATAATAATTCAATTTATAATCTTTAACACCAGCTTTGGACCCAACACTTGCTTTAGTCTCTGTTTGTGGTGACATAAATCCCTCCCTACAACTCTTGAATTGAGAATTCTTGAAACAATAAAGTCTAATGGAAATTGAAGAAAAAGAAAAGGAAGAAAAGATAAAGATGATGGAAAAGGTAGTAGAGAAACAAGGTGTTTAATCAAAGACCACCCATGTTTAGTTGCATTTGTTTACGGAAGCGACAACACTGTTGTAAGCCAAAGATTGGTGGAGAAATTCCATTTACCAATAAGCTTTCACTCGAATCAAGCAAGGATCAAATTCAGTACGGGACAATGTGTGAAAGAAGTATTATCTGATATTGCTCCCACGAACTGTTGTCATCCTCTTTTGAGATTGGCATGGCTTCATTTTAAAACGCTCAATCTTGATAAAGGTTCCCTTTATTTGAGGGATGAGGGACATGAAATGAAGTTGAAATTTATGACACCAAGACAACCAGTAAGGATCAACATAGGCTGAAGGAGAAAATAGAAAAAGAAAGAATAGAAAAGGAAGAAATATAAACTGTGGAAGGAATGGAAACTGAAGAAAAAGAAAAGGAAGAAAAGATAAAGATGATGGAAAAGGTAGTAGAGAAACAAGGTGTTTAATTAAAGACCACGCATGTTTAGTTGCATTCGTTTACAAAAGCGACAACACTGTTGTAAGCCAAAGATTGGTGGAGAAACTCAAGTTACCAACAAGCTTTCACTCGAATCAAGCAAGGATCAAATTCAGTACGGGACAATGTGTGAAAGAAGTATTATGTGATATTGCTCCCACGAACTCTTGTCATCTTCTTTTGAGATTGGCATGGCTTCATTTTAAAACGCTCAATCTTGATAAAGGTTCTCTTTATTTGAGGGATGAGGGACATGAAATGAAGCTGAAATTTATGACACCAAGACAAGCCAGTAAGGATCAACATAGGCTGAAGGAGAAAATAGAAATAGAAAGAATAGAAAAGGAAGAAATATAAACTGTGGAAGGAATGGAAACTGAAGAAAAAGAAAAGGAAGAAAAGATAAAGATGATGCAAAAGGTAGTAGAGAAACAAAGTGTTTAATGAAAGACCACGCATGTTTAGTTGCATTCCTTTACGAAAGTGACAACACTGTTGTAAGCCAAAGATTGGTGGAGAAACTCAAGTTACCAAGAAGCTTTCACTCGAATCAAGCAAGGATCAAATTCAGTACGGGACAATGTGTGAAAGAAGTATTATCTGATATTGCTCCCACGAACTCTTGTCATCTTCTTTTAAGATTGGCATGGCTTCATTTGAAAACGCTCAATCTTGATAAAGGTTCCCTTTATTTGAGGGATGAGGGACATGAAATGAATTTGAAATTTATGACACCAAGACAAGCCAGTAAGGATCAACATAGGCTAAAGGAGAAAATAGAAAAAGGAAGAATAGAAAAGGAAGAAATATAAACTGTGGAAGGAATGGAAACTGAAGAAAAAGAAAAGGAAGAAAAGATAAAGATGATGGAAAAGGTAGTAGAGAAACAAGATGTTTAATCAAAGGCCTCCCATGTTTAGGTGCATTCGTTTACGAAAGCGACAACACTGTTGTAAGCCAAAGATTGGTGGAAAAACTCAAGTTACCAACAAGCATTCACTCGAATCAAGCAAGGATCAAATTCAGTACGGGACAATGTGTGAAAGAAGTATTATGTGATATTGCTCCCACGAACTCTTGTCATCTTCTTTTGAGATTGGCATGGCTTCATTTTAAAACGCTCAATCTTGATAAAGGTTCCCTTTATTTGAGGGATGAGGGACATGAAATGAAGTTGAAATTTATGACACCAAGACAAGCTAGTAAGGATCAACATAGGCTAAAGGAGAAAATAGAAAAAGGAAGAATAGAAAAGGAAGAAATATAAACTGTGGAAGGAATGGAAACTGAAGAAAAAGAAAAAGAAGAAAAGATAAAGATGATGAAAAAGGTAGTAGAGAAACAAGGTGTTTAATCAAAGGCCTCCCATGTTTAGTTGCATTCGTTTACGAAAGCGACAACACTGTTGTAAGCCAAAGATTGGTGGAGAAACTCAAGTTACCAACAAGCATTCACTCGAATCAAGCAATGATTAAATTCAGTACGGATCAATGTGTGAAAGAAGTATTATGTGATATTGCTCCCACGAACTCTTGTCATCTTCTTTTGAGATTGGCATGGCTTCATTTTAAAACGCTCAATCTTGATCAAGGTTCCCTTTATTTGAGGCATGAGGGACATGAAATGAAGTTGAAATTTATGACACCAAGACAAGCCAGTAAGGATCAACATAGGCTGAAGGAGAAAATAGAAAAAGAAAGAATAGAAAAAGAAGAAATATAAACTGTGGAAGGAATGGAAACTGAAGAAAAAGAAAAGGTAGTAGAGAAACAAGGTGTTTAATCAAAGACCATGCATGTTTAGTTGCATTCGTTTACGAAAGCGACAACACTATTGTAAGCCAAAGATTGGTGGAGAAACTCAAGTTACCAACAAGCTTTCACTCGAATCAAGCAAGGATCAAATTCAGTACGGGACAATGTGTGAAAGAAGTATTATGTGATATTGCTCCCACGAACTCTTGTCATCTTCTTTTGATATTGGCATGGCTTCATTTTAAAACGCTCAATCTTGATAAAGGTTCCCTTTATTTCAGGGGTGAGAGACATGAAATGAAGTTGAAATTTATGACACCAACACAAGCCAGTAAGGATCAACATAGGCTGAAGGAGAAAATAGAAAAAGAAGGAATAGAAAAGGAAGAAATATAAACTGTGGAAGGAATGGAAATTAAAGAAAAAGAAAAGGAAGAAAAGATAAATATGGTGGAAAAGGTAGTAGAGAAACAAGGTGTTTAATCAAAGGCCTCCCATGTTTAGTTGTATTCGTTTACGAAAATAACAACACTGTTGTAAGCCAAAGATTGGTGGAGAAATTCCAGTTACCAACAATCATTCACTCGAATCAAGCAAGGATCAAATTCAGTACGGGACACTATGTGCAAGAAGTATTATCTGATATTGCTCACACCAACTCTTGTCATCTTCTTTTGAGATTGGCATGGATTCATTTTAAAACGCTCAATCTTGATAAAGGTTCCTTTTATTTGAGGGATGAGGGACATGAAATGAAGTTGAAATTTATGACACCAAGACAAGCCAGTAAGGATCAACATAGGCTGGAGGAGAAAATAGAAAAAGAAAGAATAGAAAAGGAAGAAATATAAACTGTGGAAGGAATGGAAACTGAAGAAAAAGAAAAGGAAGAAAAGATAAAGATGATGGAAAAGGTAGTAGAGAAACAAGGTGTTTAATCAAAGACCACGCATGTTTAGTTGCATTCGTTTACGAAAGCGACAACACTATTGTAAGCCAAAGATTGGTGGAGAAACTCAAGTTACCAACAAGCTTTCACTCGAATCAAGCAAGGATCAAATTCAGTACGGGACACTGTGTGCAAGAAGTATTATCTGATATTGCTCACACCAACTCTTGTCATCTTCTTTTGAGATTGGCATGGATTCATTTTAAAACGCTCAATCTTGATAAAGGTTCCCTTTTTGAGGGATGAGGGACATGAAATGAAGTTGAAATTTATGACACCAAGACAACCAGTAAGGATCAACATAGGCTGAAGGAGAAAATAGAAAAAGAAGGAATAGAAAAGGAAGAAATATAAACTGTGGAAGGAATGGAAATTAAAGAAAAAGAAAAGGAAGAAAAGATAAAGATGGTGGAAAAGGTAGTAGAGAAACAAGGTGTTTAATCAAAGGCCTCCCATGTTTAGTTGCATTCATTTACGAAAACGACAACACTGTTGTAAGCCAAATATTGGTGGAGAAACTCCAGTTACCAACAATCATTCACTCGAATCAAGCAAGGATCAAATTCAGTACGGGACACTGTGTGCAAGAAGTATTATCTGATATTGCTCACACCAACTCTTGTCATCTTCTTTTGAGATTGGCATGGCTTCATTTTAAAACGCTCAATCTTGATAAAGGTTCCCTTTATTTGAGGGATGAGGGACATGAAATGAAGTTCAAATTTATGACCCCAAGACAAGCCAGTAAGGATCAACATAGGCTGAAGGAGAAAATAGAAAAAGAAAGAATAGAAAAGGAAGAAATATAAACTGTGGAAGGAATGGAAACTGAAGAAAAAGAAAAGGTAGTAGAGAAACAAGGTGTTTAATCAAAGACCATGCATGTTTAGTTGCATTCGTTTACGAAAGCGACAACACTGTTGTAAGCCAAAGATTGGTGGAGAAACTCAAGTTACCAACAAGCTTTCACTCGAATCAAGCAAGGATCAAATTCAGTACGGGACACTGTGTGCAAGAAGTATTATCTGATATTGCTCCCACGAACTCTTGTCATCTTCTTTTGATATTGGCATGGCTTCATTTTAAAACGCTCAATCTTGATAAAGGTTCCCTTTATTTCAGGGGTGAGAGACATGAAATGAAGTTGAAATTTATGACACCAACACAAGCCAGTAAGGATCAACATAGGCTGAAGGAGAAAATAGAAAAAGAAGGAATAGAAAAGGAAGAAATATAAACTGTGGAAGGAATGGAAATTAAAGAAAAAGAAAAGGAAGAAAAGATAAAGATGGTGGAAAAGGTAGTAGAGAAACAAGATGTTTAATCAAAGGCCTCCCATGTTTAGTTGCATTCATTTACGAAAACGACAACACTGTTGTAAGCCAAAGATTGGTGGAGAAACTCCAGTTACCAACAATCATTCACTCGAATCAAGCAAGGATCAAATTCAGTACGGGACACTGTGTGCAAGAAGTATTATCTGATATTGCTCACACCAACTCTTGTCATCTTCTTTTGAGATTGGCATGGATTCATTTTAAAACGCTCAATCTTGATAAAGGTTCCCTTTATTTGAGGGATGAGGGACATGAAATGAAGTTCAAATTTATGACCCCAAGACAAGCCAGTAAGGATCAACATAGGCTGAAGGAGAAAATAGAAAAAGAAAGAATAGAAAAGGAAGAAATATAAACTATGGAAGGAATGGAAACTGAAGAAAAAGAAAAGGTAGTAGAGAAACAAGGTGTTTAATCAAAGACCATGCATGTTTAGTTGCATTCGTTTACGAAAGCGACAACACTATTGTAAGCCAAAGATTGGTGGAGAAACTCAAGTTACCAACAAGCTTTCACTCGAATCAAGCAAGGATCAAATTCAGTACGGGACAATGTGTGAAAGATGTATTATGTGATATTGCTCCCACGAACTCTTGTCATCTTCTTTTGATATTGGCATGGCTTCATTTTAAAACGCTCAATCTTGATAAAGGTTCCCTTTATTTCAGGGGTGAGAGACATGAAATGAAGTTGAAATTTATGACACCAACACAAGCCAGTAAGGATCAACATAGGCTGAAGGAGAAAATAGAAAAAGAAGGAATAGAAAAGGAAGAAATATAAACTGTGGAAGGAATGGAAATTAAAGAAAAAGAAAAGGAAGAAAAGATAAAGATGGTGGAAAAGGTAGTAGAGAAACAAGATGTTTAATCAAAGGCCTCCCATGTTTAGTTGCATTCATTTACGAAAACGACAACACTGTTGTAAGCCAAAGATTGGTGGAGAAACTCCAGTTACCAACAATCATTCACTCGAATCAAGCAAGGATCAAATTCAGTACGGGACACTGTGTGCAAGAAGTATTATCTGATATTGCTCACACCAACTCTTGTCATCTTCTTTTGAGATTGGCATGGCTTCATTTTAAAACGCTCAATCTTGATAAAGGTTCCCTTTATTTGAGGGATGAGGGACATGAAATGAAGTTCAAATTTATGACCCCAAGACAAGCCAGTAAGGATCAACATAGGCTGAAGGAGAAAATAGAAAAAGAAAGAATAGAAAAGGAAGAAATATAAACTATGGAAGGAATGGAAACTGAAGAAAAAGAAAAGGTAGTAGAGAAACAAGGTGTTTAATCAAAGACCATGCATGTTTAGTTGCATTCGTTTACGAAAGCGACAACACTATTGTAAGCCAAAGATTGGTGGAGAAACTCAAGTTACCAACAAGCTTTCACTCGAATCAAGCAAGGATCAAATTCAGTACGGGACAATGTGTGAAAGATGTATTATGTGATATTGCTCCCACGAACTCTTGTCATCTTCTTTTGATATTGGCATGGCTTCATTTTAAAACGCTCAATCTTGATAAAGGTTCCCTTTATTTCAGGGGTGAGAGACATGAAATGAAGTTGAAATTTATGACACCAACACAAGCCAGTAAGGATCAACATAGGCTGAAGGAGAAAATAGAAAAAGAAGGAATAGAAAAGGAAGAAATATAAACTGTGGAAGGAATGGAAATTAAAGAAAAAGAAAAGGAAGAAAAGATAAATATGGTGGAAAAGGTAGTAGAGAAACAAGGTGTTTAATCAAAGGCCTCCCATGTTTAGTTGTATTCGTTTACGAAAATAACAACACTGTTGTAAGCCAAAGATTGGTGGAGAAATTCCAGTTACCAACAATCATTCACTCGAATCAAGCAAGCATCAAATTCAGTACGGGACACTATGTGCAAGAAGTATTATCTGATATTGCTCACACCAACTCTTGTCATCTTCTTTTGAGATTGGCATGGATTCATTTTAAAACGCTCAATCTTGATAAAGGTTTCTTTTATTTGAGGGATGAGGGACATGAAATGAAGTTGAAATTTATGACACCAAGACAAGCCAGTAAGGATCAACATAGGCTGGAGGAGAAAATAGAAAAAGAAAGAATAGAAAAGGAAGAAATATAAACTGTGGAAGGAATGGAAACTGAAGAAAAAGAAAAGGAAGAAAAGATAAAGATGATGGAAAAGGTAGTAGAGAAACAAGGTGTTTAATCAAAGACCACGCATGTTTAGTTGCATTCGTTTACGAAAGCGACAACACTATTGTAAGCCAAAGATTGGTGGAGAAACTCAAGTTACCAACAAGCTTTCACTCGAATCAAGCAAGGATCAAATTCAGTACGGGACACTGTGTGCAAGAAGTATTATCTGATATTGCTCACACCAACTCTTGTCATCTTCTTTTGGGATTGGCATGGATTCATTTTAAAACGCTCAATCTTGATAAAGGTTCCCTTTTTGAGGGATGAGGGACATGAAATGAAGTTGAAATTTATGACACCAAGACAAGCCAGTAAGGATCAACATAGGCTGAAGGAGAAAATAGAAAAAGAAGGAATAGAAAAGGAAGAAATATAAACTGTGGAAGGAATGGAAACTGAAGAAAAAGAAAAGGAAGAAAAGATAAAGATGATGGAAAAGGTAGTAGAGAAACAAGGTGTTTAATCAAAGACCACGGATGTTTAGTTGCATTCATTTACGAAAGCGACAACACTATTGTAAGCCAAAGATTGGTGGAGAAACTCAAGTTACCAACAAGCTTTCACTCGAATTAAGCAAGGATCAAATTCAGTACGGGACAATGTGTGAAAGAAGTATTATGTGATATTGCTCCCACGAACTCTTGTCATCTTCTTTTGATATTGGCATGGCTTCATTTTAAAACGCTCAATCTTGATAAAGGTTCCCTTTATTTCAGGGGTGAGAGACATGAAATGAAGTTGAAATTTATGACACCAACACAAGCCAGTAAGGATCAACATAGGCTGAAGGAGAAAATAGAAAAAGAAGGAATAGAAAAGGAAGAAATATAAACTGTGGAAGGAATGGAAATTAAAGAAAAAGAAAAGGAAGAAAAGATAAAGATGGTGGAAAAGGTAGTAGAGAAACAAGGTGTTTAATCAAAGGCCTCCCATGTTTAGTTGCATTCATTTACGAAAACGACAACACTGTTGTAAGCCAAAGATTGGTGGAGAAACTCCAGTTACCAACAATCATTCACTCGAATCAAGCAAGGATCAAATTCAGTACGGGACACTGTGTGCAAGAAGTATTATCTGATATTGCTCACACCAACTCTTGTCATCTTCTTTTGAGATTGGCATGGCTTCATTTTAAAACGCTCAATCTTGATAAAGGTTCCCTTTATTTGAGGGATGAGGGACATGAAATGAAGTTCAAATTTATGACCCCAAGACAAGCCAGTAAGGATCAACATAGGCTGAAGGAGAAAATAGAAAAAGAAAGAATAGAAAAGGAAGAAATATAAACTGTGGAAGGAATGGAAACTGAAGAAAAAGAAAAGGTAGTAGAGAAACAAGGTGTTTAATCAAAGACCATGCATGTTTAGTTGCATTCGTTTACGAAAGCGACAACACTATTGTAAGCCAAAGATTGGTGGAGAAACTCAAGTTACCAACAAGCTTTCACTCGAATCAAGCAAGGATCAAATTCAGTACGGGACAATGTGTGAAAGATGTATTATGTGATATTGCTCCCACGAACTCTTGTCATCTTCTTTTGATATTGGCATGGCTTCATTTTAAAACGCTCAATCTTGATAAAGGTTCCCTTTATTTCAGGGGTGAGAGACATGAAATGAAGTTGAAATTTATGACACCAACACAAGCCAGTAAGGATCAACATAGGCTGAAGGAGAAAATAGAAAAAGAAGGAATAGAAAAGGAAGAAATATAAACTGTGGAAGGAATGGAAATTAAAGAAAAAGAAAAGGAAGAAAAGATAAATATGGTGGAAAAGGTAGTAGAGAAACAAGGTGTTTAATCAAAGGCCTCCCATGTTTAGTTGTATTCGTTTACGAAAATAACAACACTGTTGTAAGCCAAAGATTGGTGGAGAAATTCCAGTTACCAACAATCATTCACTCGAATCAAGCAAGGATCAAATTCAGTACGGGACACTATGTGCAAGAAGTATTATCTGATATTGCTCACACCAACTCTTGTCATCTTCTTTTGAGATTGGCATGGATTCATTTTAAAACGCTCAATCTTGATAAAGGTTCCTTTTATTTGAGGGATGAGGGACATGAAATGAAGTTGAAATTTATGACACCAAGACAAGCCAGTAAGGATCAACATAGGCTGAAGGAGAAAATAGAAAAAGAAAGAATAGAAAAGGAAGAAATATAAACTGTGGAAGGAATGGAAACTGAAGAAAAAGAAAAGGTAGTAGAGAAACAAGGTGTTTAATCAAAGACCATGCATGTTTAGTTGCATTCGTTTACGAAAGCGACAACACTGTTGTAAGCCAAAGATTGGTGGAGAAACTCAAGTTACCAACAAGCTTTCACTCGAATCAAGCAAGGATCAAATTCAGTACGGGACACTGTGTGCAAGAAGTATTATCTGATATTGCTCCCACGAACTCTTGTCATCTTCTTTTGATATTGGCATGGCTTCATTTTAAAACGCTCAATCTTGATAAAGGTTCCCTTTATTTCAGGGGTGAGAGACATGAAATGAAGTTGAAATTTATGACACCAACACAAGCCAGTAAGGATCAACATAGGCTGAAGGAGAAAATAGAAAAAGAAGGAATAGAAAAGGAAGAAATATAAACTGTGGAAGGAATGGAAATTAAAGAAAAAGAAAAGGAAGAAAAGATAAAGATGGTGGAAAAGGTAGTAGAGAAACAAGATGTTTAATCAAAGGCCTCCCATGTTTAGTTGCATTCATTTACGAAAACGACAACACTGTTGTAAGCCAAAGATTGGTGGAGAAACTCCAGTTACCAACAATCATTCACTCGAATCAAGCAAGGATCAAATTCAGTACGGGACACTGTGTGCAAGAAGTATTATCTGATATTGCTCACACCAACTCTTGTCATCTTCTTTTGAGATTGGCATGGCTTCATTTTAAAACGCTCAATCTTGATAAAGGTTCCCTTTATTTGAGGGATGAGGGACATGAAATGAAGTTCAAATTTATGACCCCAAGACAAGCCAGTAAGGATCAACATAGGCTGAAGGAGAAAATAGAAAAAGAAAGAATAGAAAAGGAAGAAATATAAACTATGGAAGGAATGGAAACTGAAGAAAAAGAAAAGGTAGTAGAGAAACAAGGTGTTTAATCAAAGACCATGCATGTTTAGTTGCATTCGTTTACGAAAGCGACAACACTATTGTAAGCCAAAGATTGGTGGAGAAACTCAAGTTACCAACAAGCTTTCACTCGAATCAAGCAAGGATCAAATTCAGTACGGGACAATGTGTGAAAGATGTATTATGTGATATTGCTCCCACGAACTCTTGTCATCTTCTTTTGATATTGGCATGGCTTCATTTTAAAACGCTCAATCTTGATAAAGGTTCCCTTTATTTCAGGGGTGAGAGACATGAAATGAAGTTGAAATTTATGACACCAACACAAGCCAGTAAGGATCAACATAGGCTGAAGGAGAAAATAGAAAAAGAAGGAATAGAAAAGGAAGAAATATAAACTGTGGAAGGAATGGAAATTAAAGAAAAAGAAAAGGAAGAAAAGATAAAGATGGTGGAAAAGGTAGTAGAGAAACAAGATGTTTAATCAAAGGCCTCCCATGTTTAGTTGCATTCATTTACGAAAACGACAACACTGTTGTAAGCCAAAGATTGGTGGAGAAACTCCAGTTACCAACAATCATTCACTCGAATCAAGCAAGGATCAAATTCAGTACGGGACACTGTGTGCAAGAAGTATTATCTGATATTGCTCACACCAACTCTTGTCATCTTCTTTTGAGATTGGCATGGCTTCATTTTAAAACGCTCAATCTTGATAAAGGTTCCCTTTATTTGAGGGATGAGGGACATGAAATGAAGTTCAAATTTATGACCCCAAGACAAGCCAGTAAGGATCAACATAGGCTGAAGGAGAAAATAGAAAAAGAAAGAATAGAAAAGGAAGAAATATAAACTATGGAAGGAATGGAAACTGAAGAAAAAGAAAAGGTAGTAGAGAAACAAGGTGTTTAATCAAAGACCATGCATGTTTAGTTGCATTCGTTTACGAAAGCGACAACACTATTGTAAGCCAAAGATTGGTGGAGAAACTCAAGTTACCAACAAGCTTTCACTCGAATCAAGCAAGGATCAAATTCAGTACGGGACAATGTGTGAAAGATGTATTATGTGATATTGCTCCCACGAACTCTTGTCATCTTCTTTTGATATTGGCATGGCTTCATTTTAAAACGCTCAATCTTGATAAAGGTTCCCTTTATTTCAGGGGTGAGAGACATGAAATGAAGTTGAAATTTATGACACCAACACAAGCCAGTAAGGATCAACATAGGCTGAAGGAGAAAATAGAAAAAGAAGGAATAGAAAAGGAAGAAATATAAACTGTGGAAGGAATGGAAATTAAAGAAAAAGAAAAGGAAGAAAAGATAAATATGGTGGAAAAGGTAGTAGAGAAACAAGGTGTTTAATCAAAGGCCTCCCATGTTTAGTTGTATTCGTTTACGAAAATAACAACACTGTTGTAAGCCAAAGATTGGTGGAGAAATTCCAGTTACCAACAATCATTCACTCGAATCAAGCAAGCATCAAATTCAGTACGGGACACTATGTGCAAGAAGTATTATCTGATATTGCTCACACCAACTCTTGTCATCTTCTTTTGAGATTGGCATGGATTCATTTTAAAACGCTCAATCTTGATAAAGGTTCCTTTTATTTGAGGGATGAGGGACATGAAATGAAGTTGAAATTTATGACACCAAGACAAGCCAGTAAGGATCAACATAGGCTGGAGGAGAAAATAGAAAAAGAAAGAATAGAAAAGGAAGAAATATAAACTGTGGAAGGAATGGAAACTGAAGAAAAAGAAAAGGAAGAAAAGATAAAGATGATGGAAAAGGTAGTAGAGAAACAAGGTGTTTAATCAAAGACCACGCATGTTTAGTTGCATTCGTTTACGAAAGCGACAACACTATTGTAAGCCAAAGATTGGTGGAGAAACTCAAGTTACCAACAAGCTTTCACTCGAATCAAGCAAGGATCAAATTCAGTACGGGACACTGTGTGCAAGAAGTATTATCTGATATTGCTCACACCAACTCTTGTCATCTTCTTTTGGGATTGGCATGGATTCATTTTAAAACGCTCAATCTTGATAAAGGTTCCCTTTTTGAGGGATGAGGGACATGAAATGAAGTTGAAATTTATGACACCAAGACAAGCCAGTAAGGATCAACATAGGCTGAAGGAGAAAATAGAAAAAGAAGGAATAGAAAAGGAAGAAATATAAACTGTGGAAGGAATGGAAACTGAAGAAAAAGAAAAGGAAGAAAAGATAAAGATGATGGAAAAGGTAGTAGAGAAACAAGGTGTTTAATCAAAGACCACGGATGTTTAGTTGCATTCATTTACGAAAGCGACAACACTATTGTAAGCCAAAGATTGGTGGAGAAACTCAAGTTACCAACAAGCTTTCACTCGAATTAAGCAAGGATCAAATTCAGTACGGGACAATGTGTGAAAGAAGTATTATGTGATATTGCTCCCACGAACTCTTGTCATCTTCTTTTGATATTGGCATGGCTTCATTTTAAAACGCTCAATCTTGATAAAGGTTCCCTTTATTTCAGGGGTGAGAGACATGAAATGAAGTTGAAATTTATGACACCAACACAAGCCAGTAAGGATCAACATAGGCTGAAGGAGAAAATAGAAAAAGAAGGAATAGAAAAGGAAGAAATATAAACTGTGGAAGGAATGGAAATTAAAGAAAAAGAAAAGGAAGAAAAGATAAAGATGGTGGAAAAGGTAGTAGAGAAACAAGGTGTTTAATCAAAGGCCTCCCATGTTTAGTTGCATTCATTTACGAAAACGACAACACTGTTGTAAGCCAAAGATTGGTGGAGAAACTCCAGTTACCAACAATCATTCACTCGAATCAAGCAAGGATCAAATTCAGTACGGGACACTGTGTGCAAGAAGTATTATCTGATATTGCTCACACCAACTCTTGTCATCTTCTTTTGAGATTGGCATGGCTTCATTTTAAAACGCTCAATCTTGATAAAGGTTCCCTTTATTTGAGGGATGAGGGACATGAAATGAAGTTCAAATTTATGACCCCAAGACAAGCCAGTAAGGATCAACATAGGCTGAAGGAGAAAATAGAAAAAGAAAGAATAGAAAAGGAAGAAATATAAACTGTGGAAGGAATGGAAACTGAAGAAAAAGAAAAGGTAGTAGAGAAACAAGGTGTTTAATCAAAGACCATGCATGTTTAGTTGCATTCGTTTACGAAAGCGACAACACTATTGTAAGCCAAAGATTGGTGGAGAAACTCAAGTTACCAACAAGCTTTCACTCGAATCAAGCAAGGATCAAATTCAGTACGGGACAATGTGTGAAAGATGTATTATGTGATATTGCTCCCACGAACTCTTGTCATCTTCTTTTGATATTGGCATGGCTTCATTTTAAAACGCTCAATCTTGATAAAGGTTCCCTTTATTTCAGGGGTGAGAGACATGAAATGAAGTTGAAATTTATGACACCAACACAAGCCAGTAAGGATCAACATAGGCTGAAGGAGAAAATAGAAAAAGAAGGAATAGAAAAGGAAGAAATATAAACTGTGGAAGGAATGGAAATTAAAGAAAAAGAAAAGGAAGAAAAGATAAATATGGTGGAAAAGGTAGTAGAGAAACAAGGTGTTTAATCAAAGGCCTCCCATGTTTAGTTGTATTCGTTTACGAAAATAACAACACTGTTGTAAGCCAAAGATTGGTGGAGAAATTCCAGTTACCAACAATCATTCACTCGAATCAAGCAAGGATCAAATTCAGTACGGGACACTATGTGCAAGAAGTATTATCTGATATTGCTCACACCAACTCTTGTCATCTTCTTTTGAGATTGGCATGGATTCATTTTAAAACGCTCAATCTTGATAAAGGTTCCTTTTATTTGAGGGATGAGGGACATGAAATGAAGTTGAAATTTATGACACCAAGACAAGCCAGTAAGGATCAACATAGGCTGAAGGAGAAAATAGAAAAAGAAAGAATAGAAAAGGAAGAAATATAAACTGTGGAAGGAATGGAAACTGAAGAAAAAGAAAAGGTAGTAGAGAAACAAGGTGTTTAATCAAAGACCATGCATGTTTAGTTGCATTCGTTTACGAAAGCGACAACACTGTTGTAAGCCAAAGATTGGTGGAGAAACTCAAGTTACCAACAAGCTTTCACTCGAATCAAGCAAGGATCAAATTCAGTACGGGACAATGTGTGAAAGAAGTATTATGTGATATTGCTCCCACGAACTCTTGTCATCTTCTTTTGAGATTGGCATGGCTTTATTTTAAAACGCTCAATCTTGATAAAGATTCCCATTATTTCAGGGATGAGGGACATGAAATGAAGTTGAAATTTATGACACCAAGACAAGCCAATAAGGATCAACATAGGCTGAAGGAGAAAATAGAAAAAGAAGGAATAGAAAAGGAAGAAATATAAACTGTGGAGGGAATGGAAATTAAAGAAAAAGAAAAGGGAGAAAAGATAAAGATGATGGAAAAGGTAGTAGATAAACAAGGTGTTTAATCAAAGACCATCCATGTTTAGTTGCATTCGTTTTCGAAAGCGACAACACTGTTGTAAGCCAAAGATTGGTGGAGAAACTCAAGTTACCAACAAGCTTTCACTCGAATCAAGCAAGGATCAAATTCAGTACGGGACAATGTGTGAAAGAAGTATTATGTGATATTGCTCCACGAACTCTTGTCATCTTCTTTTGAGATTGGCATGGCTTCATTTTAAAACGCTCAATCTTGATCAAGGTTCCCTTTATTTGAGGCATGAGGGACATGAAATGAAGTTGAAATTTATGACACCAAGACAAGCAAGTAAGGATCAACATAGGCTGAAGGAGAAAATAGAAAAAGAAAGAATAGAAAAAGAAGAAATATAAACTGTGGAAGGAATGGAAACTGAAGAAAAAGAAAAGGAAGAAAAGACAAAGATGATGGAAAAGGTAGTAAATAAATAAGGTGTTTAATCAAAGACCACCCATGTTTAGTTGCATTCGTTTACGAAAGCGACAACACTGTTGTAAGCCAAAGATTGGTGGAGAAACTCAAGTTACCAAGAAGCTTTCACTCGAATCAAGCAAGGATCAAATTCAGTACGGGACAATGTGTGAAAGAAGTATTATCTGATATTGCTCCCACGAACTCTTGTCATCTTCTTTTAAGATTGGCATGGCTTCATTTTAAAACGCTCAATCTTGATAAAGGTTCCCTTTATTTGAGGGATGAGGGACACGAAATGAAGTTGAAATTTATGACACCAAGACAAGCCAGTAAGGATCAAGATAGGCTGAAGGAGAAAATAGAACAAGGAAGAATAGAAAAGGAAGAAATATAAACTGTGGAAGTAATGGAAACTGAAGAAAAAGAAAAGGAAGAAAAGATAAAGATGATGGAAAAGGTTGTAGAGAAACAAGGTGTTTAATCAAAGGCCTCCCATGTTTAGTTGCATTCGTTTACGAAAGCGACAACACTGTTGTAAGGCAAAGATTGGTGGAGAAACTCAAGTTACCAACAAGCTTTCACTCGAATCAAGCAAGGATCAAATTCAGTACGGGACAATGTGTGAAAGAAGTATTATGTGATATTGCTCCCACGAACTCTTGTCATCTTCTTTTGAGATTGGCATGGCTTCATTTTAAAACGCTCAATCTTGATCAAGGTTCCCTTTATTTGAGGCATGAGGGACATGAAATGAAGTTGAAATTTATGACACCAAGACAAGCAAGTAAGGATCAACATAGGCTGAAGGAGAAAATAGAAAAAGAAAGAATAGAAAAAGAAGAAATATAAACTGTGGAAGGAATGGAAACTGAAGAAAAAGAAAAGGAAGAAAAGACAAAGATGATGGAAAAGGTAGTAAATAAATAAGGTGTTTAATCAAAGACCACCCATGTTTAGTTGCATTCGTTTATGAAAGCGACAACACTGTTGTAAGCCAAAGATTGGTGGAGAAACTCAAGTTACCAAGAAGCTTTCACTCGAATCAAGCAAGGATCAAATTCAGTACGGGACAATGTGTGAAAGAAGTATTATGTGATATTGCTCCCACGAACTCTTGTCATCTTCTTTTGATATTGGCATGGCTTCATTTTAAAACGCTCAATCTTGATAAAGGTTCCCTTTATTTCAGGGGTGAGAGACATGAAATGAAGTTGAAATTTATGACACCAACACAAGCCAGTAAGGATCAACATAGGCTGAAGGAGAAAATAGAAAAAGAAGGAATAGAAAAGGAAGAAATATAAACTGTGGAAGGAATGGAAATTAAAGAAAAAGAAAAGGAAGAAAAGATAAAGATGGTGGAAAAGGTAGTAGAGAAACAAGGTGTTTAATCAAAGACCACGCATGTTTAGTTGCATTCGTTTACGAAAGCGACAACACTATTGTAAGCCAAAGATTGGTGGAGAAACTCAAGTTACCAACAAGCTTTCACTCGAATCAAGCAAGGATCAAATTCAGTACGGGACACTGTGTGCAAGAAGTATTATCTGATATTGCTCACACCAACTCTTGTCATCTTCTTTTGAGATTGGCATGGATTCATTTTAAAACGCTCAATCTTGATAAAGGTTCCCTTTTTGAGGGATGAGGGACATGAAATGAAGTTGAAATTTATGACACCAAGACAAGCCAGTAAGGATCAACATAGGCTGAAGGAGAAAATAGAAAAAGAAAGAATAGAAAAGGAAGAAATATAAACTGTGGAAGGAATGGAAACTGAAGAAAAAGAAAAGGTAGTAGAGAAACAAGGTGTTTAATCAAAGACCATGCATGTTTAGTTGCATTCGTTTACGAAAGCGACAACACTATTGTAAGCCAAAGATTGGTGGAGAAACTCAAGTTACCAACAAGCTTTCACTCGAATCAAGCAAGGATCAAATTCAGTACGGGACAATGTGTGAAAGAAGTATTATGTGATATTGCTCCCACGAACTCTTGTCATCTTCTTTTGATATTGGCATGGCTTCATTTTAAAACGCTCAATCTTGATAAAGGTTCCCTTTATTTCAGGGGTGAGAGACATGAAATGAAGTTGAAATTTATGACACCAACACAAGCCAGTAAGGATCAACATAGGCTGAAGGAGAAAATAGAAAAAGAAGGAATAAAAAAGGAAGAAATATAAACTGTGGAAGGAATGGAAATTAAAGAAAAAGAAAAGGAAGAAAAGATAAATATGGTGGAAAAGGTAGTAGAGAAACAAGGTGTTTAATCAAAGGCCTCCCATGTTTAGTTGTATTCGTTTACGAAAATAACAACACTGTTGTAAGCCAAAGATTGGTGGAGAAATTCCAGTTACCAACAATCATTCACTCGAATCAAGCAAGGATCAAATTCAGTACGGGACACTATGTGCAAGAAGTATTATCTGATATTGCTCACACCAACTCTTGTCATCTTCTTTTGAGATTGGCATGGATTCATTTTAAAACGCTCAATCTTGATAAAGGTTCCTTTTATTTGAGGGATGAGGGACATGAAATGAAGTTGAAATTTATGACACCAAGACAAGCCAGTAAGGATCAACATAGGCTGGAGGAGAAAATAGAAAAAGAAAGAATAGAAAAGGAAGAAATATAAACTGTGGAAGGAATGGAAACTGAAGAAAAAGAAAAGGAAGAAAAGATAAAGATGATGGAAAAGGTAGTAGAGAAACAAGGTGTTTAATCAAAGACCACGCATGTTTAGTTGCATTCGTTTACGAAAGCGACAACACTATTGTAAGCCAAAGATTGGTGGAGAAACTCAAGTTACCAACAAGCTTTCACTCGAATCAAGCAAGGATCAAATTCAGTACGGGACACTGTGTGCAAGAAGTATTATCTGATATTGCTCACACCAACTCTTGTCATCTTCTTTTGAGATTGGCATGGATTCATTTTAAAACGCTCAATCTTGATAAAGGTTCCCTTTTTGAGGGATGAGGGACATGAAATGAAGTTGAAATTTATGACACCAAGACAAGCCAGTAAGGATCAACATAGGCTGAAGGAGAAAATAGAAAAAGAAAGAATAGAGAAGGAAGAAATATAAACTGTGGAAGGAATGGAAACTGAAGAAAAAGAAAAGGAAGAAAAGATAAAGATGATGGAAAAGGTAGTAGAGAAACAAGATGTTTAATCAAAGACCACGCATGTTTAGTTGCATTCGTTTACGAAAGCGACAACACTATTGTAAGCCAAAGATTGGTGGAGAAACTTAAGTTACCAACAAGCTTTCACTCGAATCAAGCAAGGATCAAATTCAGTACGGGACAATGTGTGAAAGAAGTATTATGTGATATTGCTCCCACGAACTCTTGTCATCTTCTTTTGATATTGGCATGGCTTCATTTTAGAACGCTCAATCTTGATAAAGGTTCCCTTTATTTCAGGGGTGAGAGACATGAAATGAAGTTGAAATTTATGACACCAACACAAGCCAGTAAGGATCAACATAGGCTGAAGGAGAAAATAGAAAAAGAAGGAATAGAAAAGGAAGAAATATAAACTGTGGAAGGAATGGAAATTAAAGAAAAAGAAAAGGAAGAAAAGATAAAGATGGTGGAAAAGGTAGTAGAGAAACAAGGTGTTTAATCAAAGGCCTCCCATGTTTAGTTGCATTCATTTACGAAAACGACAACACTGTTGTAAGCCAAAGATTGGTGGAGAAACTCCAGTTACCAATAATCATTCACTCGAATCAAGCAAGGATCAAATTCAGTACGGGACACTGTGTGCAAGAAGTATTATCTGATATTGCTCACACCAACTCTTGTCATCTTCTTTTGAGATTGGCATGGCTTCATTTTAAAACGCTCAATCTTGATAAAGGTTCCCTTTATTTGAGGGATGAGGGACATGAAATGAAGTTCAAATTTATGACCCCAAGACAAGCCAGTAAGGATCAACATAGGCTGAAGGAGAAAATAGAAAAAGAAAGAATAGAAAAGGAAGAAATATAAACTGTGGAAGGAATGGAAACTGAAGAAAAAGAAAAGGTAGTAGAGAAACAAGGTGTTTAATCAAAGACCATGCATGTTTAGTTGCATTCGTTTACGAAAGCGACAACACTATTGTAAGCCAAAGATTGGTGGAGAAACTCAAGTTACCAACAAGCTTTCACTCGAATCAAGCAAGGATCAAATTCAGTACGGGACAATGTGTGAAAGAAGTATTATGTGATATTGCTCCCACGAACTCTTGTCATCTTCTTTTGATATTGGCATGGCTTCATTTTAAAACGCTCAATCTTGATAAAGGTTCCCTTTATTTCAGGGGTGAGAGACATGAAATGAAGTTGAAATTTATGACACCAACACAAGCCAGTAAGGATCAACATAGGCTGAAGGAGAAAATAGAAAAAGAAGGAATAAAAAAGGAAGAAATATAAACTGTGGAAGGAATGGAAATTAAAGAAAAAGAAAAGGAAGAAAAGATAAATATGGTGGAAAAGGTAGTAGAGAAACAAGGTGTTTAATCAAAGGCCTCCCATGTTTAGTTGTATTCGTTTACGAAAATAACAACACTGTTGTAAGCCAAAGATTGGTGGAGAAATTCCAGTTACCAACAATCATTCACTCGAATCAAGCAAGGATCAAATTCAGTACGGGACACTATGTGCAAGAAGTATTATCTGATATTGCTCACACCAACTCTTGTCATCTTCTTTTGAGATTGGCATGGATTCATTTTAAAACGCTCAATCTTGATAAAGGTTCCTTTTATTTGAGGGATGAGGGACATGAAATGAAGTTGAAATTTATGACACCAAGACAAGCCAGTAAGGATCAACATAGGCTGAAGGAGAAAATAGAAAAAGAAAGAATAGAAAAGGAAGAAATATAAACTGTGGAAGGAATGGAAACTGAAGAAAAAGAAAAGGTAGTAGAGAAACAAGGTCTTTAATCAAAGACCATGCATGTTTAGTTGCATTCGTTTACGAAAGCGACAACACTGTTGTAAGCCAAAGATTGGTGGAGAAACTCAAGTTACCAACAAGCTTTCACTCGAATCAAGCAAGGATCAAATTCAGTACGGGACAATGTGTGAAAGAAGTATTATGTGATATTGCTCCCACGAACTCTTGTCATCTTCTTTTGAGATTGGCATGGCTTTATTTTAAAACGCTCAATCTTGATAAAGGTTCCCATTATTTCAGGGATGAGGGACATGAAATGAAGTTGAAATTTATGACACCAAGACAAGCCAATAAGGATCAACATAGGCTGAAGGAGAAAATAGAAAAAGAAGGAATAGAAAAGGAAGAAATATAAACTATGGAAGGAATGGAAATTAAAGAAAAAGAAAAGGCAGAAAAGATAAAGATGATGGAAAAGGTAGTAGATAAACAAGGTGTTTAATCAAAGACCATCCATGTTTAGTTGCATTCGTTTTCGAAAGCGACAACACTGTTGTAAGCCAAAGATTGGTGGAGAAACTCAAGTTACCAACAAGCTTTCACTCGAATCAAGCAAGGATCAAATTCAGTACGGGACAATGTGTGAAAGAAGTATTATCTGATATTGCTCCCACGAACTCTTGTCATCTTCTTTTAAGATTGGCATGGCTTCATTTTAAAACGCTCAATCTTGATAAAGGTTCCCTTTATTTGAGGGATGAGGGACACGAAATGAAGTTGAAATTTATGACACCAAGACAAGCCAATAAGGATCAACATAGGCTGAAGGAGAAAATAGAAAAAGAAGGAATAGAAAAGGAAGAAATATAAACTGTGGAAGGAATGGAAATTAAAGAAAAAGAAAAGGAAGAAAAGATAAAGATGATGGAAAAGGTTGTAGAGAAACAAGGTGTTTAATCAAAGGCCTCCCATGTTTAGTTGCATTCGTTTACGAAAGCGACAACACTGTTGTAAGGCAAAGATTGGTGGAGAAACTCAAGTTACCAACAAGCTTTCACTCGAATCAAGCAAGGATCAAATTCAGTACGGGACAATGTGTGAAAGAAGTATTATGTGATATTGCTCCACGAACTCTTGTCATCTTCTTTTGATATTGGCATGGCATCATTTTAAAACGCTCAATCTTGATCAAGGTTCCCTTTATTTGAGGCATGAGGGACATGAAATGAAGTTGAAATTTATGACACCAAGACAAGCAAGTAAGGATCAACATAGGCTGAAGGAGAAAATAGAAAAAGAAAGAATAGAAAAAGAAGAAATATAAACTGTGGAAGGAATGGAAACTGAAGAAAAAGAAAAGGAAGAAAAGACAAAGATGATGGAAAAGGTAGTAAATAAATAAGGTGTTTAATCGAAGACCACCCATGTTTAGTTGCATTCGTTTACGAAAGCGACAACACTGTTGTAAGCCAAAGATTGGTGGAGAAACTCAAGTTACCAAGAAGCTTTCACTCGAATCAAGCAAGGATCAAATTCAGTACGGGACAATGTGTGAAAGAAGTATTATCTGATATTGCTCCCACGAACTCTTGTCATCTTCTTTTAAGATTGGCATGGCTTCATTTTAAAACGCTCAATCTTGATAAAGGTTCCCTTTATTTGAGGGATGAGGGACACGAAATGAAGTTGAAATTTATGACACCAAGACAAGCCAGTAAGGATCAACATAGGCTGAAGGAGAAAATAGAAAAAGAAGGAATAGAAAAGGAAGAAATATAAACTGTGGAAGGAATGGAAATTAAAGAAAAAGAAAAGGAAGAAAAGATAAAGATGGTGGAAAAGGTAGTAGAGAAACAAGGTGTTTAATCAAAGACAAACGCATGTTTAGTTGCATTCGTTTACGAAAGCGACAACACTATTGTAAGCCAAAGATTGGTGGAGAAACTCAAGTTACCAACAAGCTTTCACTCGAATCAAGCAAGGATCAAATTCAGTACGGGACACTGTGTGCAAGAAGTATTATCTGATATTGCTCACACCAACTCTTGTCATCTTCTTTTGAGATTGGCATGGATTCATTTTAAAACGCTCAATCTTGATAAAGGTTCCCTTTTTGAGGGATAAGGGACATGAAATGAAGTTGAAATTTATGACACCAAGACAAGCCAGTAAGGATCAACATAGGCTGAAGGAGAAAATAGAAAAAGAAAGAATAGAAAAGGAAGAAATATAAACTGTGGAAGGAATGGAAACTGAAGAAAAAGAAAAGGAAGAAAAGATAAAGATGATGGAAAAGGTAGTAGAGAAACAAGGTGTTTAATCAAAGACCACGCATGTTTAGTTGCATTCGTTTACGAAAGCGACAACACTATTGTAAGCCAAAGATTGGTGGAGAAACTCAAGTTACCAACAAGCTTTCACTCGAATCAAGCAAGGATCAAATTCAGTACGGGACAATGTGTGAAAGAAGTATTATGTGATATTGCTCCCACGAACTCTTGTCATCTTCTTTTGATATTGGCATGGCTTCATTTTAAAACGCTCAATCTTGATAAAGGTTCCCTTTATTTCAGGGGTGAGAGACATGAAATGAAGTTGAAATTTATGACACCAACACAAGCCAGTAAGGATCAACATAGGCTGAAGGAGAAAATAGAAAAAGAAGGAATAGAAAAGGAAGAAATATAAACTGTGGAAGGAATGGAAATTAAAGAAAAAGAAAAGGAAGAAAAGATAAAGATGGTGGAAAAGGTAGTAGAGAAACAAGGTGTTTAATCAAAGGCCTCCCATGTTTAGTTGCATTCATTTACGAAAACGACAACACTGTTGTAAGCCAAAGATTGGTGGAGAAACTCCAGTTACCAACAATCATTCACTCGAATCAAGCAAGGATCAAATTCAGTACGGGACACTGTGTGCAAGAAGTATTATCTGATATTGCTCACACCAACTCTTGTCATCTTCTTTTGAGATTGGCATGGCTTCATTTTAAAACGCTCAATCTTGATAAAGGTTCCCTTTATTTGAGGGATGAGGGACATGAAATGAAGTTCAAATTTATGACCCCAAGACAAGCCAGTAAGGATCAACATAGGCTGAAGGAGAAAATAGAAAAAGAAAGAATAGAAAAGGAAGAAATATAAACTGTGGAAGGAATGGAAACTGAAGAAAAAGAAAAGGTAGTAGAGAAACAAGGTGTTTAATCAAAGACCATGCATGTTTAGTTGCATTCGTTTACGAAAGCGACAACACTATTGTAAGCCAAAGATTGGTGGAGAAACTCAAGTTACCAACACGCTTTCACTCGAATCAAGCAAGGATCAAATTCAGTACGGGACAATGTGTGAAAGAAGTATTATGTGATATTGCTCCCACGAACTCTTGTCATCTTCTTTTGATATTGGCATGGCTTCATTTTAAAACGCTCAATCTTGATAAAGGTTCCCTTTATTTCAGGGGTGAGAGACATGAAATGAAGTTGAAATTTATGACACCAAGACAAGCCAATAAGGATCAACATAGGCTGAAGGAGAAAATAGAAAAAGAAGGAATAGAAAAGGAAGAAATATAAACTGTGGAAGGAATGGAAATTAAAGAAAAAGAAAAGGCAGAAAAGATAAAGATGATGGAAAAGGTAGTAGATAAACAAGGTGTTTAATCAAAGACCATCCATGTTTAGTTGCATTCGTTTTCGAAAGCGACAACACTGTTGTAAGCCAAAGATTGGTGGAGAAACTCAAGTTACCAACAAGCTTTCACTCGAATCAAGCAAGGATCAAATTCAGTACGGGACAATGTGTGAAAGAAGTATTATCTGATATTGCTCCCACGAACTCTTGTCATCTTCTTTTAAGATTGGCATGGCTTCATTTTAAAACGCTCAATCTTGATAAAGGTTCCCTTTATTTGAGGGATGAGGGACACGAAATGAAGTTGAAATTTATGACACCAAGACAAGCCAATAAGGATCAACATAGGCTGAAGGAGAAAATAGAAAAAGAAGGAATAGAAAAGGAAGAAATATAAACTGTGGAAGGAATGGAAATTAAAGAAAAAGAAAAGGAAGAAAAGATAAAGATGATGGAAAAGGTTGTAGAGAAACAAGGTGTTTAATCAAAGGCCTCCCATGTTTAGTTGCATTCGTTTACGAAAGCGACAACACTGTTGTAAGGCAAAGATTGGTGGAGAAACTCAAGTTACCAACAAGCTTTCACTCGAATCAAGCAAGGATCAAATTCAGTACGGGACAATGTGTGAAAGAAGTATTATGTGATATTGCTCCACGAACTCTTGTCATCTTCTTTTGATATTGGCATGGCATCATTTTAAAACGCTCAATCTTGATCAAGGTTCCCTTTATTTGAGGCATGAGGGACATGAAATGAAGTTGAAATTTATGACACCAAGACAAGCAAGTAAGGATCAACATAGGCTGAAGGAGAAAATAGAAAAAGAAAGAATAGAAAAAGAAGAAATATAAACTGTGGAAGGAATGGAAACTGAAGAAAAAGAAAAGGAAGAAAAGACAAAGATGATGGAAAAGGTAGTAAATAAATAAGGTGTTTAATCGAAGACCACCCATGTTTAGTTGCATTCGTTTACGAAAGCGACAACACTGTTGTAAGCCAAAGATTGGTGGAGAAACTCAAGTTACCAAGAAGCTTTCACTCGAATCAAGCAAGGATCAAATTCAGTACGGGACAATGTGTGAAAGAAGTATTATCTGATATTGCTCCCACGAACTCTTGTCATCTTCTTTTAAGATTGGCATGGCTTCATTTTAAAACGCTCAATCTTGATAAAGGTTCCCTTTATTTGAGGGATGAGGGACACGAAATGAAGTTGAAATTTATGACACCAAGACAAGCCAGTAAGGATCAACATAGGCTGAAGGAGAAAATAGAAAAAGAAGGAATAGAAAAGGAAGAAATATAAACTGTGGAAGGAATGGAAATTAAAGAAAAAGAAAAGGAAGAAAAGATAAAGATGGTGGAAAAGGTAGTAGAGAAACAAGGTGTTTAATCAAAGACAAACGCATGTTTAGTTGCATTCGTTTACGAAAGCGACAACACTATTGTAAGCCAAAGATTGGTGGAGAAACTCAAGTTACCAACAAGCTTTCACTCGAATCAAGCAAGGATCAAATTCAGTACGGGACACTGTGTGCAAGAAGTATTATCTGATATTGCTCACACCAACTCTTGTCATCTTCTTTTGAGATTGGCATGGATTCATTTTAAAACGCTCAATCTTGATAAAGGTTCCCTTTTTGAGGGATAAGGGACATGAAATGAAGTTGAAATTTATGACACCAAGACAAGCCAGTAAGGATCAACATAGGCTGAAGGAGAAAATAGAAAAAGAAAGAATAGAAAAGGAAGAAATATAAACTGTGGAAGGAATGGAAACTGAAGAAAAAGAAAAGGAAGAAAAGATAAAGATGATGGAAAAGGTAGTAGAGAAACAAGGTGTTTAATCAAAGACCACGCATGTTTAGTTGCATTCGTTTACGAAAGCGACAACACTATTGTAAGCCAAAGATTGGTGGAGAAACTCAAGTTACCAACAAGCTTTCACTCGAATCAAGCAAGGATCAAATTCAGTACGGGACAATGTGTGAAAGAAGTATTATGTGATATTGCTCCCACGAACTCTTGTCATCTTCTTTTGATATTGGCATGGCTTCATTTTAAAACGCTCAATCTTGATAAAGGTTCCCTTTATTTCAGGGGTGAGAGACATGAAATGAAGTTGAAATTTATGACACCAACACAAGCCAGTAAGGATCAACATAGGCTGAAGGAGAAAATAGAAAAAGAAGGAATAGAAAAGGAAGAAATATAAACTGTGGAAGGAATGGAAATTAAAGAAAAAGAAAAGGAAGAAAAGATAAAGATGGTGGAAAAGGTAGTAGAGAAACAAGGTGTTTAATCAAAGGCCTCCCATGTTTAGTTGCATTCATTTACGAAAACGACAACACTGTTGTAAGCCAAAGATTGGTGGAGAAACTCCAGTTACCAAAAATCATTCACTCGAATCAAGCAAGGATCAAATTCAGTACGGGACACTGTGTGCAAGAAGTATTATCTGATATTGCTCACACCAACTCTTGTCATCTTCTTTTGAGATTGGCATGGCTTCATTTTAAAACGCTCAATCTTGATAAAGGTTCCCTTTATTTGAGGGATGAGGGACATGAAATGAAGTTCAAATTTATGACCCCAAGACAAGCCAGTAAGGATCAACATAGGCTGAAGGAGAAAATAGAAAAAGAAAGAATAGAAAAGGAAGAAATATAAACTGTGGAAGGAATGGAAACTGAAGAAAAAGAAAAGGTAGTAGAGAAACAAGGTGTTTAATCAAAGACCATGCATGTTTAGTTGCATTCGTTTACGAAAGCGACAACACTATTGTAAGCCAAAGATTGGTGGAGAAACTCAAGTTACCAACACGCTTTCACTCGAATCAAGCAAGGATCAAATTCAGTACGGGACAATGTGTGAAAGAAGTATTATGTGATATTGCTCCCACGAACTCTTGTCATCTTCTTTTGATATTGGCATGGCTTCATTTTAAAACGCTCAATCTTGATAAAGGTTCCCTTTATTTCAGGGGTGAGAGACATGAAATGAAGTTGAAATTTATGACACCAACACAAGCCAGTAAGGATCAACATAGGCTGAAGGAGAAAATAGAAAAAGAAGGAATAGAAAAGGAAGAAATATAAACTGTGGAAGGAATGGAAATTAAAGAAAAAGAAAAGGAAGAAAAGATAAATATGGTGGAAAAGGTAGTAGAGAAACAAGGTGTTTAATCAAAGGCCTCCCATGTTTAGTTGTATTCGTTTACGAAAATAACAACACTGTTGTAAGCCAAAGATTGGTGGAGAAATTCCAGTTACCAACAATCATTCACTCGAATCAAGCAAGGATCAAATTCAGTACGGGACACTATGTGCAAGAAGTATTATCTGATATTGCTCACACCAACTCTTGTCATCTTCTTTTGAGATTGGCATGGATTCATTTTAAAACGCATAATCTTGATAAAGGTTCCTTTTATTTGAGGGATGAGGGACATGAAATGAAGTTGAAATTTATGACACCAAGACAAGCCAGTAAGGATCAACATAGGCTGGAGGAGAAAATAGAAAAAGAAAGAATAGAAAAGGAAGAAATATAAACTGTGGAAGGAATGGAAACTGAAGAAAAAGAAAAGGAAGAAAAGATAAAGATGATGGAAAAGGTAGTAGAGAAACAAGGTGTTTAATCAAAGACCACGCATGTTTAGTTGCATTCGTTTACGAAAGCGACAACACTATTGTAAGCCAAAGATTGGTGGAGAAACTCAAGTTACCAACAAGCTTTCACTCGAATCAAGCAAGGATCAAATTCAGTACGGGACACTGTGTGCAAGAAGTATTATCTGATATTGCTCACACCAACTCTTGTCATCTTCTTTTGAGATTGGCATGGATTCATTTTAAAACGCTCAATCTTGATAAAGGTTCCCTTTTTGAGGGATGAGGGACATGAAATGAAGTTGAAATTTATGACACCAAGACAAGCCAGTAAGGATCAACATAGGCTGAAGGAGAAAATAGAAAAAGAAAGAATAGAAAAGGAAGAAATATAAATTGTGGAAGGAATGGAAACTGAAGAAAAAGAAAAGGAAGAAAAGATAAAGATGATGGAAAAGGTAGTAGAGAAACAAGGTGTTTAATCAAAGACCACGCATGTTTAGTTGCATTCGTTTACGAAAGCGACAACACTATTGTAAGCCAAAGATTGGTGGAGAAACTCAAGTTACCAACAAGCTTTCACTCGAATCAAGCAAGGATCAAATTTAGTACAGGACAATGTGTGAAAGAAGTATTATGTGATATTGCTCCCACGAACTCTTGTCATCTTCTTTTGATATTGGCATGGCTTCATTTTAAAACGCTCAATCTTGATAAAGGTTCCCTTTATTTCAGGGGTGAGAGACATGAAATGAAGTTGAAATTTATGACACCAACACAAGCCAGTAAGGATCAACATAGGCTGAAGGAGAAAATAGAAAAAGAAGGAATAGAAAAGGAAGAAATATAAACTGTGGAAGGAATGGAAATTAAAGAAAAAGAAAAGGAAGAAAAGATAAAGATGGTGGAAAAGGTAGTAGAGAAACAAGGTGTTTAATCAAAGGCCTCCCATGTTTAGTTGCATTCATTTACGAAAACGACAACACTGTTGTAAGCCAAAGATTGGTGGAGAAACTCCAGTTACCAACAATCATTCACTCGAATCAAGCAAGGATCAAATTCAGTACGGGACACTGTGTGCAAGAAGTATTATCTGATATTGCTCACACCAACTCTTGTCATCTTCTTTTGAGATTGGCATGGCTTCATTTTAAAACGCTCAATCTTGATAAAGGTTCCCTTTATTTGAGGGATGAGGGACATGAAATGAAGTTCAAATTTATGACCCCAAGACAAGCCAGTAAGGATCAACATAGGCTGAAGGAGAAAATAGAAAAAGAAAGAATAGAAAAGGAAGAAATATAAACTGTGGAAGGAATGGAAACTGAAGAAAAAGAAAAGGTAGTAGAGAAACAAGGTGTTTAATCAAAGACCATGCATGTTTAGTTGCATTCGTTTACGAAAGCGACAACACTGTTGTAAGCCAAAGATTGGTGGAGAAACTCAAGTTACCAACAAGCTTTCACTCGAATCAAGCAAGGATCAAATTCAGTACGGGACAATGTGTGAAAGAAGTATTATGTGATAATGCTCCCACGAACTCTTGTCATCTTCTTTTGAGATTGGCATGGCTTTATTTTAAAACGCTCAATCTTGATAAAGGTTCCCATTATTTCAGGGATGAGGGACATGAAATGAAGTTGAAATTTATGACACCAAGACAAGCCAATAAGGATCAACATAGGCTGAAGGAGAAAATAGAAAAAGAAGGAATAGAAAAGGAAGAAATATAAACTGTGGAAGGAATGGAAATTAAAGAAAAAGAAAAGGGAGAAAAGATAAAGATGATGGAAAAGGTAGTAGATAAACAAGGTGTTTAATCAAAGACCATCCATGTTTAGTTGCATTCGTTTTCGAAAGCGACAACACTGTTGTAAGCCAAAGATTGGTGGAGAAACTCAAGTTACCAACAAGCTTTCACTCGAATCAAGCAAGGATCAAATTCAGTACGGGACAATGTTTGAAAGAAGTATTATGTGATATTGCTCCACGAACTCTTGTCATCTTCTTTTGAGATTGGCATGGCTTCATTTTAAAACGCTCAATCTTGATCAAGGTTCCCTTTATTTGAGGCATGAGGGACATGAAATGAAGTTGAAATTTATGACACCAAGACAAGCAAGTAAGGATCAACATAGGCTGAAGGAGAAAATAGAAAAAGAAAGAATAGAAAAAGAAGAAATATAAACTGTGGAAGGAATGGAAACTGAAGAAAAAGAAAAGGAAGAAAAGACAAAGATGATGGAAAAGGTAGTAAATAAATAAGGTGTTTAATCAAAGACCACCCATGTTTAGTTGCATTCGTTTACGAAAGCGACAACACTGTTGTAAGCCAAAGATTGGTGGAGAAACTCAAGTTACCAAGAAGCTTTCACTCGAATCAAGCAAGGATCAAATTCAGTACGGGACAATGTGTGAAAGAAGTATTATCTGATATTGCTCCCACGAACTCTTGTCATCTTCTTTTAAGATTGGCATGGCTTCATTTTAAAACGCTCAATCTTGATAAAGGTTCCCTTTATTTGAGGGATGAGGGACACGAAATGAAGTTGAAATTTATGACACCAAGACAAGCCAGTAAGGATCAACATAGGCTGAAGGAGAAAATAGAACAAGGAAGAATAGAAAAGGAAGAAATATAAACTGTGGAAGTAATGGAAACTGAAGAAAAAGAAAAGGAAGAAAAGATAAAGATGATGGAAAAGGTTGTAGAGAAACAAGGTGTTTAATCAAAGGCCTCCCATGTTTAGTTGCATTCGTTTACGAAAGCGACAACACTGTTGTAAGGCAAAGATTGGTGGAGAAACTCAAGTTACCAACAAGCTTTCACTCGAATCAAGCAAGGATCAAATTCAGTACGGGACAATGTGTGAAAGAAGTATTATGTGATATTGCTCCCACGAACTCTTGTCATCTTCTTTTGAGATTGGCATGGCTTCATTTTAAAACGCTCAATCTTGATCAAGGTTCCCTTTATTTGAGGCATGAGGGACATGAAATGAAGTTGAAATTTATGACACCAAGACAAGCAAGTAAGGATCAACATAGGCTGAAGGAGAAAATAGAAAAAGAAAGAATAGAAAAAGAAGAAATATAAACTGTGGAAGGAATGGAAACTGAAGAAAAAGAAAAGGAAGAAAAGACAAAGATGATGGAAAAGGTAGTAAATAAATAAGGTGTTTAATCAAAGACCACCCATGTTTAGTTGCATTCGTTTACGAAAGCGACAACACTGTTGTAAGCCAAAGATTGGTGGAGAAACTCAAGTTACCAAGAAGCTTTCACTCGAATCAAGCAAGGATCAAATTCAGTACGGGACAATGTGTGAAAGAAGTATTATGTGATATTGCTCCCACGAACTCTTGTCATCTTCTTTTGATATTGGCATGGCTTCATTTTAAAACGCTCAATCTTGATAAAGGTTCCCTTTATTTCAGGGGTGAGAGACATGAAATGAAGTTGAAATTTATGACACCAACACAAGCCAGTAAGGATCAACATAGGCTGAAGGAGAAAATAGAAAAAGAAGGAATAGAAAAGGAAGAAATATAAACTGTGGAAGGAACTGAAATTAAAGAAAAAGAAAAGGAAGAAAAGATAAAGATGGTGGAAAAGGTAGTAGAGAAACAAGGTGTTTAATCAAAGGCCTCCCATGTTTAGTTGCATTCATTTACGAAAACGACAACACTGTTGTAAGCCAAAGATTGGTGGAGAAACTCCAGTTACCAACAATCATTCACTCGAATCAAGCAAGGATCAAATTCAGTACGGGACACTGTGTGCAAGAAGTATTATCTGATATTGCTCACACCAACTCTTGTCATCTTCTTTTGAGATTGGCATGGCTTCATTTTAAAATGCTCAATCTTGATAAAGGTTCCCTTTATTTGAGGGATGAGGGACATGAAATGAAGTTCAAATTTATGACCCCAAGACAAGCCAGTAAGGATCAACATAGGCTGAAGGAGAAAATAGAAAAAGAAAGAATAGAAAAGGAAGAAATATAAACTGTGGAAGGAATGGAAACTGAAGAAAAAGAAAAGGTAGTAGAGAAACAAGGTGTTTAATCAAAGACCATGCATGTTTAGTTGCATTCGTTTACGAAAGCGACAACACTGTTGTAAGCCAAAGATTGGTGGAGAAACTCAAGTTACCAACAAGCTTTCACTCGAATCAAGCAAGGATCAAATTCAGTACGGGACAATGTGTGAAAGAAGTATTATGTGATATTGCTCCCACGAACTCTTGTCATCTTCTTTTGAGATTGGCATGGCTTTATTTTAAAACGCTCAATCTTGATAAAGGTTCCCATTATTTCAGGGATGAGGGACATGAAATGAAGTTGAAATTTATGACACCAAGACAAGCCAATAAGGATCAACATAGGCTGAAGGAGAAAATAGAAAAAGAAGGAATAGAAAAGGAAGAAATATAAACTGTGGAAGGAATGGAAATTAAAGAAAAAGAAAAGGGAGAAAAGATAAAGATGATGGAAAAGGTAGTAGATAAACAAGGTGTTTAATCAAAGACCATCCATGTTTAGTTGCATTCGTTTTCGAAAGCGACAACACTGTTGTAAGCCAAAGATTGGTGGAGAAACTCAAGTTACCAACAAGCTTTCACTCGAATCAAGCAAGGATCAAATTCAGTACGGGACAATGTGTGAAAGAAGTATTATGTGATATTGCTCCACGAACTCTTGTCATTTTCTTTTGAGATTGGCATGGCTTCATTTTAAAACGCTCAATCTTGATCAAGGTTCCCTTTATTTGAGGCATGAGGGACATGAAATGAAGTTGAAATTTATGACACCAAGACAAGCAAGTAAGGATCAACATAGGCTGAAGGAGAAAATAGAAAAAGAAAGAATAGAAAAAGAAGAAATATAAACTGTGGAAGGAATGGAAACTGAAGAAAAAGAAAAGGAAGAAAAGACAAAGATGATGGAAAAGGTAGTAAATAAATAAGGTGTTTAATCAAAGACCACCCATGTTTAGTTGCATTCGTTTACGAAAGCGACAACACTGTTGTAAGCCAAAGATTGGTGGAGAAACTCAAGTTACCAAGAAGCTTTCACTCGAATCAAGCAAGGATCAAATTCAGTACGGGACAATGTGTGAAAGAAGTATTATCTGATATTGCTCCCACGAACTCTTGTCATCTTCTTTTAAGATTGGCATGGCTTCATTTTAAAACGCTCAATCTTGATAAAGGTTCCCTTTATTTGAGGGATGAGGGACACGAAATGAAGTTGAAATTTATGACACCAAGACAAGCCAGTAAGGATCAACATAGGCTGAAGGAGAAAATAGAACAAGGAAGAATAGAAAAGGAAGAAATATAAACTGTGGAAGTAATGGAAACTGAAGAAAAAGAAAAGGAAGAAAAGATAAAGATGATGGAAAAGGTTGTAGAGAAACAAGGTGTTTAATCAAAGGCCTCCCATGTTTAGTTGCATTCGTTTACGAAAGCGACAACACTGTTGTAAGGCAAAGATTGGTGGAGAAACTCAAGTTACCAACAAGCTTTCACTCGAATCAAGCAAGGATCAAATTCAGTACGGGACAATGTGTGAAAGAAGTATTATGTGATATTGCTCCCACGAACTCTTGTCATCTTCTTTTGAGATTGGCATGGCTTCATTTTAAAACGCTCAATCTTGATCAAGGTTCCCTTTATTTGAGGCATGAGGGACATGAAATGAAGTTGAAATTTATGACACCAAGACAAGCAAGTAAGGATCAACATAGGCTGAAGGAGAAAATAGAAAAAGAAAGAATAGAAAAAGAAGAAATATAAACTGTGGAAGGAATGGAAACTGAAGAAAAAGAAAAGGAAGAAAAGACAAAGATGATGGAAAAGGTAGTAAATAAATAAGGTGTTTAATCAAAGACCACCCATGTTTAGTTGCATTCGTTTACGAAAGCGACAACACTGTTGTAAGCCAAAGATTGGTGGAGAAACTCAAGTTACCAAGAAGCTTTCACTCGAATCAAGCAAGGATCAAATTCAGTACGGGACAATGTGTGAAAGAAGTATTATGTGATATTGCTCCCACGAACTCTTGTCATCTTCTTTTGATATTGGCATGGCTTCATTTTAAAACGCTCAATCTTGATAAAGGTTCCCTTTATTTCAGCGGTGAGAGACATGAAATGAAGTTGAAATTTATGACACCAACACAAGCCAGTAAGGATCAACATAGGCTGAAGGAGAAAATAGAAAAAGAAGGAATAGAAAAGGAAGAAATATAAACTGTGGAAGGAATGGAAATTAAAGAAAAAGAAAAGGAAGAAAAGATAAAGATGGTGGAAAAGGTAGTAGAGAAACAAGGTGTTTAATCAAAGGCCTCCCATGTTTAGTTGCATTCATTTACGAAAACGACAACACTGTTGTAAGCCAAAGATTGGTGGAGAAACTCCAGTTACCAACAATCATTCACTCGAATCAAGCAAGGATCAAATTCAGTACGGGACACTGTGTGCAAGAAGTATTATCTGATATTGCTCACACCAACTCTTGTCATCTTCTTTTGAGATTGGCATGGCTTCATTTTAAAACGCTCAATCTTGATAAAGGTTCCCTTTATTTAGGGATGAGGGACATGAAATGAAGTTCAAATTTATGACCCCAAGACAAGCCAGTAAGGATCAACATAGGCTGAAGGAGAAAATAGAAAAAGAAAGAATAGAAAAGGAAGAAATATAAACTGTGGAAGGAATGGAAACTGAAGAAAAAGAAAAGGTAGTAGAGAAACATGGTGTTTAATCAAAGACCATGCATGTTTAGTTGCATTTGTTTACAAAAGCGACAACACTGTTGTAAGCCAAAGATTGGTGGAGAAACTCAAGTTACCAACAAGCTTTCACTCGAATCAAGCAAGGATCAAATTCAGTACGGGACAATGTGTGAAAGAAGTATTATGTGATATTGCTCCCACGAACTCTTGTCATCTTCTTTTGAGATTGGCATGGCTTTATTTTAAAACGCTCAATCTTGATAAAGGTTCCCATTATTTCAGGGATGAGGGACATGAAATGAAGTTGAAATTTATGACACCAAGACAAGCCAATAAGGATCAACATAGGCTGAAGGAGAAAATAGAAAAAGAAGGAATAGAAAAGGAAGAAATATAAACTGTGGAAGGAATGGAAATTAAAGAAAAAGAAAAGGGAGAAAAGATAAAGATGATGGAAAAGGTAGTAGATAAACAAGGTGTTTAATCAAAGACCATCCATGTTTAGTTGCATTCGTTTTCGAAAGCGACAACACTGTTGTAAGCCAAAGATTGGTGGAGAAACTCAAGTTACCAACAAGCTTTCACTCGAATCAAGCAAGGATCAAATTCAGTACGGGACAATGTGTGAAAGAAGTATTATGTGATATTGCTCCACGAACTCTTGTCATCTTCTTTTGAGATTGGCATGGCTTCATTTTAAAACGCTCAATCTTGATCAAGGTTCCCTTTATTTGAGGCATGAGGGACATGAAATGAAGTTGAAATTTATGACACCAAGACAAGCAAGTAAGGATCAACATAGGCTGAAGGAGAAAATAGAAAAAGAAAGAATAGAAAAAGAAGAAATATAAACTGTGGAAGGAATGGAAACTGAAGAAAAAGAAAAGGAAGAAAAGACAAAGATGATGGAAAAGGTAGTAAATAAATAAGGTGTTTAATCAAAGACCACCCATGTTTAGTTGCATTCGTTTACGAAAGCGACAACACTGTTGTAAGCCAAAGATTGGTGGAGAAACTCAAGTTACCAAGAAGCTTTCACTCGAATCAAGCAAGGATCAAATTCAGTACGGGACAATGTGTGAAAGAAGTATTATCTGATATTGCTCCCACGAACTCTTGTCATCTTCTTTTAAGATTGGCATGGCTTCATTTTAAAACGCTCAATCTTGATAAAGGTTCCCTTTATTTCAGCGGTGAGAGACACGAAATGAAGTTGAAATTTATGACACCAACACAAGCCAGTAAGGATCAACATAGGCTGAAGGAGAAAATAGAACAAGGAAGAATAGAAAAGGAAGAAATATAAACTGTGGAAGTAATGGAAACTGAAGAAAAAGAAAAGGAAGAAAAGATAAAGATGATGGAAAAGGTTGTAGAGAAACAAGGTGTTTAATCAAAGGCCTCCCATGTTTAGTTGCATTCGTTTACGAAAGCGACAACACTGTTGTAAGGCAAAGATTGGTGGAGAAACTCAAGTTACCAACAAGCTTTCACTCGAATCAAGCAAGGATCAAATTCAGTACGGGACAATGTGTGAAAGAAGTATTATGTGATATTGCTCCCACGAACTCTTGTCATCTTCTTTTGAGATTGGCATGGCTTCATTTTAAAACGCTCAATCTTGATCAAGGTTCCCTTTATTTGAGGCATGAGGGACATGAAATGAAGTTGAAATTTATGACACCAAGACAAGCAAGTAAGGATCAACATAGGCTGAAGGAGAAAATAGAAAAAGAAAGAATAGAAAAAGAAGAAATATAAACTGTGGAAGGAATGGAAACTGAAGAAAAAGAAAAGGAAGAAAAGACAAAGATGATGGAAAAGGTAGTAAATAAATAAGGTGTTTAATCAAAGACCACCCATGTTTAGTTGCATTCGTTTACGAAAGCGACAACACTGTTGTAAGCCAAAGATTGGTGGAGAAACTCAAGTTACCAAGAAGCTTTCACTCGAATCAAGCAAGGATCAAATTCAGTACGGGACAATGTGTGAAAGAAGTATTATGTGATATTGCTCCTACGAACTCTTGTCATCTTCTTTTGATATTGGCATGGCTTCATTTTAAAACGCTCAATCTTGATAAAGGTTCCCTTTATTTCAGCGGTGAGAGACATGAAATGAAGTTGAAATTTATGACACCAACACAAGCCAGTAAGGATCAACATAGGCTGAAGGAGAAAATAGAAAAAGAAGGAATAGAAAAGGAAGAAATATAAACTGTGGAAGGAATGGAAATTAAAGAAAAAGAAAAGGAAGAAAAGATAAAGATGGTGGAAAAGGTAGTAGAGAAACAAGGTGTTTAATCAAAGGCCTCCCATGTTTAGTTGCATTCATTTACGAAAACGACAACACTGTTGTAAGCCAAAGATTGGTGGAGAAACTCCAGTTACCAACAATCATTCACTCGAATCAAGCAAGGATCAAATTCAGTACGGGACACTGTGTGCAAGAAGTATTATCTGATATTGCTCACACCAACTCTTGTCATCTTCTTTTGAGATTGGCATGGCTTCATTTTAAAACGCTCAATCTTGATAAAGGTTCCCTTTATTTGAGGGATGAGGGACATGAAATGAAGTTCAAATTTATGACCCCAAGACAAGCCAGTAAGGATCAACATAGGCTGAAGGAGAAAATAGAAAAAGAAAGAATAGAAAAGGAAGAAATATAAACTGTGGAAGGAATGGAAACTGAAGAAAAAGAAAAGGTAGTAGAGAAACATGGTGTTTAATCAAAGACCATGCATGTTTAGTTGCATTCGTTTACAAAAGCGACAACACTGTTGTAAGCCAAAGATTGGTGGAGAAACTCAAGTTACCAACAAGCTTTCACTCGAATCAAGCAAGGATCAAATTCAGTACGGGACAATGTGTGAAAGAAGTATTATGTGATATTGCTCCCACGAACTCTTGTCATCTTCTTTTGAGATTGGCATGGCTTTATTTTAAAACGCTCAATCTTGATAAAGGTTCCCATTATTTCAGGGATGAGGGACATGAAATGAAGTTGAAATTTATGACACCAAGACAAGCCAATAAGGATCAACATAGGCTGAAGGAGAAAATAGAAAAAGAAGGAATAGAAAAGGAAGAAATATAAACTGTGGAAGGAATGGAAATTAAAGAAAAAGAAAAGGGAGAAAAGATAAAGATGATGGAAAAGGTAGTAGATAAACAAGGTGTTTAATCAAAGACCATCCATGTTTAGTTGCATTCGTTTTCGAAAGCGACAACACTGTTGTAAGCCAAAGATTGGTGGAGAAACTCAAGTTACCAACAAGCTTTCACTCGAATCAAGCAAGGATCAAATTCAGTACGGGTCAATGTCTGAAAGAAGTATTATGTGATATTGCTCCACGAACTCTTGTCATCTTCTTTTGAGATTGGCATGGCTTCATTTTAAAACGCTCAATCTTGATCAAGGTTCCCTTTATTTGAGGCATGAGGGACATGAAATGAAGTTGAAATTTATGACACCAAGACAAGCAAGTAAGGATCAACATAGGCTGAAGGAGAAAATAGAAAAAGAAAGAATAGAAAAAGAAGAAATATAAACTGTGGAAGGAATGGAAACTGAAGAAAAAGAAAAGGAAGAAAAGACAAAGATGATGGAAAAGGTAGTAAATAAATAAGGTGTTTAATCAAAGACCACCCATGTTTAGTTGCATTCGTTTACGAAAGCGACAACACTGTTGTAAGCCAAAGATTGGTGGAGAAACTCAAGTTACCAAGAAGCTTTCACTCGAATCAAGCAAGGATCAAATTCAGTACGGGACAATGTGTGAAAGAAGTATTATCTGATATTGCTCCCACGAACTCTTGTCATCTTCTTTTAAGATTGGCATGGCTTCATTTTAAAACGCTCAATCTTGATAAAGGTTCCCTTTATTTGAGGGATGAGGGACACGAAATGAAGTTGAAATTTATGACACCAAGACAAGCCAGTAAGGATCAACATAGGCTAAAGGAGAAAATAGAACAAGGAAGAATAGAAAAGGAAGAAATATAAACTGTGGAAGTAATGGAAACTGAAGAAAAAGAAAAGGAAGAAAAGATAAAGATGATGGAAAAGGTTGTAGAGAAACAAGGTGTTTAATCAAAGGCCTCCCATGTTTAGTTGCATTCGTTTACGAAAGCGACAACACTGTTGTAAGGCAAAGATTGGTGGAGAAACTCAAGTTACCAACAAGCTTTCACTCGAATCAAGCAAGGATCAAATTCAGTACGGGACAATGTGTGAAAGAAGTATTATGTGATATTGCTCCCACGAACTCTTGTCATCTTCTTTTGAGATTGACATGGCTTCATTTTAAAACGCTCAATCTTGATCAAGGTTCCCTTTATTTGAGGCATGAGGGACATGAAATGAAGTTGAAATTTATGACACCAAGACAAGCAAGTAAGGATCAACATAGGCTGAAGGAGAAAATAGAAAAAGAAAGAATAGAAAAAGAAGAAATATAAACTGTGGAAGGAATGGAAACTGAAGAAAAAGAAAAGGAAGAAAAGACAAAGATGATGGAAAAGGTAGTAAATAAATAAGGTGTTTAATCAAAGACCACCCATGTTTAGTTGCATTCGTTTACGAAAGCGACAACACTGTTGTAAGCCAAAGATTGGTGGAGAAACTCAAGTTACCAACAAGCTTTCACTCGAATCAAGCAAGGATCAAATTCAGTACGGGACAATGTGTGAAAGAAGTATTATCTGATATTGCTCCCACGAACTCTTGTCATCTTCTTTTAAGATTGGCATGGCTTCATTTTAAAACGCTCAATCTTGATAAAGGTTCCCTTTATTTGAGGGATGAGGGACACGAAATGAAGTTGAAATTTATGACACCAAGACAAGCCAGTAAGGATCAACATAGGCTGAAGGAGAAAATAGAACAAGGAAGAATAGAAAAGGAAGAAATATAAACTGTGGAAGTAATGGAAACTGAAGAAAAAGAAAAGGAAGAAAAGATAAAGATGATGGAAAAGGTTGTAGAGAAACAAGGTGTTTAATCAAAGGCCTCCCATGTTTAGTTGCATTCGTTTACGAAAGCGACAACACTGTTGTAAGGCAAAGATTGGTGGAGAAACTCAAGTTACCAAGAAGCTTTCACTCGAATCAAGCAAGGATCAAATTCAGTACGGGACAATGTGTGAAAGAAGTATTATCTGATATTGCTCCCACGAACTCTTGTCATCTTCTTTTAAGATTGGCATGGCTTCATTTTAAAACGCTCAATCTTGATAAAGGTTCCCTTTATTTGAGGGATGAGGGACACGAAATGAAGTTGAAATTTATGACACCAAGACAAGCCAGTAAGGATCAACATAGGCTGAAGGAGAAAATAGAACAAGGAAGAATAGAAAAGGAAGAAATATAAACTGTGGAAGTAATGGAAACTGAAGAAAAAGAAAAGGAAGAAAAGATAAAGATGATGGAAAAGGTTGTAGAGAAACAAGGTGTTTAATCAAAGGCCTCCCATGTTTAGTTGCATTCGTTTACGAAAGCGACAACACTGTTGTAAGGCAAAGATTGGTGGAGAAACTCAAGTTACCAACAAGCTTTCACTCGAATCAAGCAAGGATCAAATTCAGTACGGGACAATGTGTGAAAGAAGTATTATGTGATATTGCTCCCACGAACTCTTGTCATCTTCTTTTGAGATTGACATGGCTTCATTTTAAAACGCTCAATCTTGATCAAGGTTCCCTTTATTTGAGGCATGAGGGACATGAAATGAAGTTGAAATTTATGACACCAAGACAAGCAAGTAAGGATCAACATAGGCTGAAGGAGAAAATAGAAAAAGAAAGAATAGAAAAAGAAGAAATATAAACTGTGGAAGGAATGGAAACTGAAGAAAAAGAAAAGGAAGAAAAGACAAAGATGATGGAAAAGGTAGTAAATAAATAAGGTGTTTAATCAAAGACCACCCATGTTTAGTTGCATTCGTTTACGAAAGCGACAACACTGTTGTAAGCCAAAGATTGGTGGAGAAACTCAAGTTACCAAGAAGCTTTCACTCGAATCAAGCAAGGATCAAATTCAGTACGGGACAATGTGTGAAAGAAGTATTATCTGATATTGCTCCCACGAACTCTTGTCATCTTCTTTTAAGATTGGCATGGCTTCATTTTAAAACGCTCAATCTTGATAAAGGTTCCCTTTATTTGAGGGATGAGGGACACGAAATGAAGTTGAAATTTATGACACCAAGACAAGCCAGTAAGGATCAACATAGGCTGAAGGAGAAAATAGAACAAGGAAGAATAGAAAAGGAAGAAATATAAACTGTGGAAGTAATGGAAACTGAAGAAAAAGAAAAGGAAGAAAAGATAAAGATGATGGAAAAGGTTGTAGAGAAACAAGGTGTTTAATCAAAGGCCTCCCATGTTTAGTTGCATTCGTTTACGAAAGCGACAACACTGTTGTAAGGCAAAGATTGGTGGAGAAACTCAAGTTACCAACAAGCTTTCACTCGAATCAAGCAAGGATCAAATTCAGTACGGGACAATGTGTGAAAGAAGTATTATGTGATATTGCTCCCACGAACTCTTGTCATCTTCTTTTGAGATTGGCATGGCTTCATTTTAAAACGCTCAATCTCGATCAAGGTTCCCTTTATTTGAGGCATGAGGGACATGAAATGAAGTTGAAATTTATGACACCAAGACAAGCAAGTAAGGATCAACATAGGCTGAAGGAGAAAATAGAAAAAGAAAGAATAGAAAAAGAAGAAATATAAACTGTGGAAGGAATGGAAACTGAAGAAAAAGAAAAGGAAGAAAAGATAAAGATGATGGAAAAGGTAGTAAATAAATAAGGTGTTTAATCAAAGACCACCCATGTTTAGTTGCATTCGTTTACGAAAGCGACAACACTGTTGTAAGCCAAAGATTGGTGGAGAAACTCAAGTTACCAAGAAGCTTTCACTCGAATCAAGCAAGGATCAAATTCAGTACGGGTCAATGTCTGAAAGAAGTATTATGTGATATTGCTCCAACGAACTCTTGTCATCTTCTTTTGAGATTGGCATGGCTTCATTTTAAAACGCTCAATCTTGATCAAGGTTCCCTTTATTTGAGGCATGAGGGACATGAAATGAAGTTGAAATTTATGACACCAAGACAAGCCAGTAAGGATCAACATAGGCTGAAGGAGAAAATAGAAAAAGAAAGAATAGAAAAAGAAGAAATATAAACTGTGGAAGGAATGGAAACTGAAGAAAAAGAAAAGGAAGAAAAGATAAAGATGATGGAAAAGCTAGTAGAGAAACAAGGTGTTTAATCAAAGACCACCCATTTTTAGTTGCATTCGTTTACGAAAGCGACAACAGTGTTGTAAGCCAAAGATTGGTGGAGAAACTCAAGTTACCAACAAGCTTTCACTCGAATCGAGCAAGGATCAAATTCAGTACGGGACACTGTGTGCAAGAAGTATTATCTGATATTGCTCACACAAACTCTTGTCATCTTCTTATGAGATTGGCATGGCTTCATTTTAAAACGCCCAATCTTGATAAAGGTTCCCTTTATTTGAGGGGTGAGGGACATGAAATGAAGTTGAAATTTATGACACCAACACAAGCCAGTAAGGATCAACATAGGCTGAAGGAGAAAATAGAAAAAGAAGGAATAGAAAAGGAAGAAATATAAACTGTGGAAGGAATGGAAATGAAAGAAAAAGACAAGGAAGAAAAGATAAAAATGGTGGAAAAGGTAGTAGAGAAACAAGGTGTTTAATCAAAGGCCTCCCATGTTTAGTTGCATTCGTTTACGAAAAGGACAACACTGTTGTAAGCCAAAGATCGGTGGAGAACCTCAAGTTACCAACAAGCATTCACTCGAATCAAGCAAGGATCAAGTTCAGTACGGGACACTGTGTGCAAGAAGTATTATCTGATATTGCTCCCACGAACTCTTGTCATCTTCTTTTAAGATTGGCATGGCTTCATTTTAAAACGCTCAATCTTGATCAAGGTTCCCTTTATTTCAGGGATGAGGGACATGAAATGAAGTTGAAATTTATGACACCAACACAAGCCAATAAGGATCAACATAGGCTGAAGGAGAAAATAGAAAAAGAAGGAATACAAAAGGAAGAAATATAAACTGTGGAAGGAATGGAAATTAAAGAAAAAGAAAAGGGAGAAAAGATAAAGATGATGGAAAAGGTAGTAGAGAAACAAGGTGTTTAATCAAAGACCACGCATGTTTAGTTGCATTCGTTTACGAAAGCGACAACACTGTTGTAAGCCAAAGATTGGTGGAGAAACTCAAGTTACCAACAAGCTTTCACTCGAATCAAGCAAGGATCAAATTCAGTACGGGACAATGTGTGAAAGAAGTATTATGTGATATTGCTCCCACGAACTCTTGTCATCTTCTTTTGAGATTGGCATGGCTTCATTTTAAAATGCTCAATCTTGATCAAGGTTCCCTTTATTTGAGGCATGAGGGACATGAAATGCAGTTGAAATTTATGACACCAAGACAAGCCAGTAAGGATCAACATAGGCTGAAGGAGAAAATAGAAAAAGAAGGAATAGAAAATGAAGAAATATAAACTGTGGAAGGAATGGAAATTAAAGAAAAAGAAAAGGGAGAAAAGATAAAGATGGTGGAAAAGGTAGTAGAGAAACAAGGTGTTTAATCAAAGGCCACCCATGTTTAGTTGCATTCGTTTACGAAAGTGACAACACTCTTTTAAGCCAAAGATTGGTGGCGAAACTCCAGTTACCAACAAGCTTTCACTCGAATCAAGCAAGGATCAAATTAAGTACGGGACAATGTGTGAAAGAAGTATTATGTGATATTGCTCCCGCGAACTCTTGCCATCTTCTTTTGAGATTGGCATGGCTTCATTTTAAAATGCTCAATCTTGATCAAGGTTCCCTTTATTTGAGGCATGATCGACATGAAATGAAGATGAATTTATGACACCAAGACAAGCCAGTAAGGATCAACAAAGGCTGAAGGAGAAAATAGAAAAAGAAAGAATAGAAAAGGAAGAAGTATAAACTGTGGAAGGAATGGAAATTGAAGAAAAAGAAAAGGAAGAAAAGATAAAGATGATGGAAAAACTAGTAGAGAAACAAGGTGTTTAATCAAAGGCCACCCATGTTTAGTTCCATTCATTTGCGAAAGCGACAACACTGTTTTAAGCCAAAGATCGGTGGAGAACCTCAAATTACCTACAAGCTTTCACTCGAATCAAGCAAGGATCAAATTCAGTACGGGACAATGTGTGAAAGAAGTATTATGTGATATTGCTCCCACGAACTCTTGTCATCTTCTTTTGAGATTGGCATGGCTTCATTTTAAAACGCTCAATCTTGATCAAGGTTCCCTTTATTTGAGGCATGAGGGACATGAAATGAAGTTGAAATTTATGACACCAAGACAAGCCAGTAAGGATCAACATAGGCTGAAAGAGAAAATAGAAAAAGAAAGAATAGAAAAAGAAGAAATATAAACTGTGGAAGTAATGGAAACTGAAGAAAAAGAAAAGGAAGAAAAGATAAAGATGATGGAAAAGGTAGTAGAGAAACAAAGTGTTTAATCAAAGACCACCCATGTTTAGTTGCATTCGTTTACGAAAGCGACAACAGTGTTGTAAGCCAAAGATTGGTGGAGAAACTCAAGTTACCAACAAGCTTTCACTCGAATCAAGCAAGGATGAAATTCAGTACGGGACAATGTGTGAAAGAAGTATTATGTGATATTGCTCCCACGAACTCTTGCCATCTTCTTTTGAGATTGGCATGGCTTCATTTTAAAATGCTCAATCTTGATCAAGGTTCCCTTTATTTGAGGCATGAGGGACATGAAATGAAGTTGAATTTATGACACCAAGACAAGCCAGTAAGGATCAACAAAGGCTGAAGGAGAAAATAGAAAAAGAAAGAATAGAAAAGGAAGAAGTATAAACTGTGGAAGGAATAGAAATTGAAGAAAAAGAAAAGGAAGAAAAGATAAAGATGATGGAAAAGCTAGTAGAGAAACAAGGTGTTTAATCAAAGGCCACCCATGTTTAGTTCCATTCATTTACGAAAGCGACAACACTGTTGTAAGCCAAAGATCGGTGGAGAACCTCAAATTACCTACAAGCTTTCACTCGAATCAAGCAAGGATCAAATTCAGTACGGGACAATGTGTGAAAGAAGTATTATGTGATATTGCTCCCACGAACTCTTGTCATCTTCTTTTGAGATTGGCATGGCTTCATTTTAAAACGCTCAATCTTGATCAAGGTTCCCTTTATTTGAGGCATGAGGGACATGAAATGAAGTTGAAATTTATGAGACCAAGACAAGCCAGTAAGGATCAACAGAGGCTGAAAGAGAAAATAGAAAAAGAAAGAATAGAAAAAGAAGAAATATAAACTGTGGAAGGAATGGAAACTGAAGAAAAAGAAAAGGAAGAAAAGATAAAGATGATGGAAAAGGTAGTAGAGAAACAAGGTGTTTAATCAAAGACCACCCATGTTTAGTTGCATTCGTTTACGAAAGCGACAACACTGTTGTAAGCCAAAGATTGGTGGAGAAACTCAAGTTACCAACAAGCTTTCACTCGAATCAAGCAAGGATCAAATTCAGTACGGGACAATGTGTGAAAGAAGTATTATGTGATATTGCTCCCACGAACTCTTGTCATCTTCTTTTGAGATTGGCATGGCTTCATTTTAAAATGCTCAATCTTGATCAAGGTTCCATTTATTTGAGGCATGAGGGATATGAAATGCAGTTGAAATTTATGACACCAAGACAAGCTAGTAAGGATCAACATAGGCTGAAGGAGAAAATAGAAAAAGAAAGAATAGAAAAAGAAGAAATATAAACTGTGGAAGGAATGCAAACTGAAGAAAAAGAAAAGGAAGAAAAGATAAAGATGGTGGAAAAGCTAGTAGAGAAACAAGGTGTTTAATCAAAGACCATGCATGTTTAGTTGCATTCGTTTACGAAAGCGACAACACTGTTGTAAGCCAAAGATTGGTGGAGAAACTCAAGTTACCAACAAGCTTTCACTCGAATCAAGCAAGGATCAAATTCAGTACGAGACAATGTGTGAAAGAAGTATTATGTGATATTGCTCCCACGAACTCTTGTCATCTTCTTTTGATATTGGCATGGCTTCATTTTAAAATGCTCAATCTTGATCAAGGTTCCCTTTATTTGAGGCATGAGGGACATGAAATGCAGTTGAAATTTATGACACCAAGACAAGCCAGTAAGGATCAACATAGGCTGAAGGAGAAAATAGAAAAAGAAGGAATAGAAAATGAAGAAATATAAACTGTGGAAGGAATGGAAATTAAAGAAAAAGAAAAAGGAGAAAAGATAAAGATGGTGGAAAAGGTAGTAGAGAAACAAGGTGTTTAATCAAAGGCCACGCATGTTTAGTTGCATTCGTTTACGAAAGCGACAACACTCTTTTAAGCCAAAGATTGGTGGCGAAACTCCAGTTACCAACAAGCTTTCACTCGAATCAAGCAAGGATCAAATTAAGTACGGGACAATGTGTGAAAGAAGTATTATGTGATATTGCTCCCACGAACTCTTGTCATCTTCTTTTGAGATTGGCATGGCTTCATTTTAAAATGCTCAATCTTGATCAAGGTTCCATTTATTTGAGGCATGAGGGATATGAAATGCAGTTGAAATTTATGACACCAAGACAAGCTAGTAAGGATCAACATAGGCTGAAGGAGAAAATAGAAAAAGAAAGAATAGAAAAAGAAGAAATGTAAACTGTGGAAGGAATGGAAACTGAAGAAAAAGAAAAGGAAGAAAAGATAAAGATGGTGGAAAAGCTAGTAGAGAAACAAGGTGTTTAATCAAAGGCCACGCATGTTTAGTTGCATTCGTTTACGAAAGTGACAACACTCTTTTAAGCCAAAGATTGGTGGCGAAACTCCAGTTACCAACAAGCTTTCACTGGAATCAAGCAAGGATCAAATTAAGTACGGGACAATGTGTGAAAGAAGTATTATGTGATATTGCTCCCACGAACTCTTGTCATCTTCTTTTGAGATTGGAATGGCTTCATTTTAAAATGCTCAATCTTGATCAAGGTTCCATTTATTTGAGGCATGAGGGATATGAAATGCAGTTGAAATTTATGACACCAAGACAAGCTAGTAAGGATCAACATAGGCTGAAGGAGAAAATAGAAAAAGAAAGAATAGAAAAAGAAGAAATATAAACTGTGGAAGGAATGCAAACTGAAGAAAAAGAAAAGGAAGAAAAGATAAAGATGGTGGAAAAGCTAGTAGAGAAACAAGGTGTTTAATCAAAGACCACGCATGTTTAGTTGCATTCGTTTACGAAAGCGACAACACTGTTGTAAGCCAAAGATCGGTGGAGAAACTCAAGTTACCAACAAGCTTTCACTCGAATCAAGCAAGGATCAAATTCAGTACGAGACAATGTGTGAAAGAAGTATTATGTGATATTGCTTCCACGAACTCTTGTCATCTTCTTTTGAGATTGGCATGGCTTCATTTTAAAATGCTCAATCTTGATCAAGGTTCCCTTTATTTGAGGCATGAGGGACATGAAATGCAGTTGAAATTTATGACACCAAGACAAGCCAGTAAGGATCAACATAGGCTGAAGGAGAAAATAGAAAAAGAAGGAATAGAAAATGAAGAAATATAAACTGTGGAAGGAATGCAAACTGAAGAAAAAGAAAAGGAAGAAAAGATAAAGATGGTGGAAAAGCTAGTAGAGAAACAAGGTGTTTAATCAAAGACCATGCATGTTTAGTTGCATTCGTTTACGAAAGCGACAACACTGTTGTAAGCCAAAGATTGGTGGAGAAACTCAAGTTACCAACAAGCTTTCACTCGAATCAAGCAAGGATCAAATTCAGTACGGGACAATGTGTGAAAGAAGTAATATGTGATATTGCTCCCACGAACTCTTGTCATCTTCTTTTGAGATTGGCATGGCTTCATTTTAAAACGCTCAATCTTGAACAAGGTTCCCTTTATTTGAGGCATGAGGGACATGAAATGAAGTTGAAATTTATGACACCAAGACAAGCCAGTAAGGATCAACATAGGCTGAAGGAGAAAATAGAAAAAGAAGGAATAAAAAAGGAAGAAATATAAACTGTGGAAGGAATGGAAATTAAAGAAAAAGAAAAGGGAGAAAAGATAAAGATGGTGGAAAAGGTAGTAGAGAAACAAGGTGTTTAATCAAAGGCCACCCATGTTTAGTTGCATTCGTTTACGAAAGCGACAACACTGTTTTAAGCCAAAGATTGGTGGAGAAACTCCAGTTACCAACAAGCTTTCACTCGCATCAAGGAAGGATCAAATTAAGTACGGGACAATGTGTGAAAGAAGTATTATGTGATATTGCTCCCACGAACTCTTGTCATCTTCTTTTGAGATTGGCATGGCTTCATTTTAAAATGCTCAATCTTGATAAAGGTTCCCTTTATTTGAGGCATGAGGGACATGAAATGAAGTTGAAATTTATGACACCAAGACAAGCCAGTAAGGATCAACAAAGGCTGAAGGAGAAAATAGAAAAAGAAAGAATAGAAAAGGAAGAAATATAAACTGTGGAAGGAATGGAAATTAAAGAAAAAGAAAAGGAAGAAAAGATAAAGATGATGGAAAAGCTAGTAGAGAAACAAGGTGTTTAATCAAAGGCCACCCATGTTTAGTTGCATTCGTTTACGAAAGCGACAACACTGTTGTAAGCCAAAGATCGATGGAGAACCTCAAATTACCAACAAGCTTTCACTCGAATCAAGCAAGGATCAAATTCACTACGGAACAATGTGTGAAAGAAGTACTATGTGATATTGCTCTCACGAACTCTTGTCATCTTCTTTTGAGATTGGCATGGCTTCATTTTAAAATGCTTAATCTTGATCAAGGTTCCCTTTGTTTGAGGCATGAGGGACATGAAATGAAGTTGAAATTTATGACACCAAGACAAGCCAGTAAGGATCAACATAGGCTGAAGGAGAAAATAGAAAAAGAAAGAATAGAAAAAGAAGAAATATAAACTGTGGAAGGAATGGAAACTGAAGAAAAAGAAAAGGAAGAAAAGATAAACATGATGGAAAAGCTAGTAGAGAAACAAGGTGTTTAATCAAAGGCCACCCATGTTTACTTGCATTCGTTTACGAAGGCGACAACACTGTTGTAAGCCAATGATTGGTGGAGAAACTCAAGTTACCAACAAGTTTTCACTCGAATCAAGCAAGGATCAAATTCAGTACGGGCAATGTGTGAAATAAGTATTATGTGATATTGCTTCCACGAACTCTTGTCATCTTCTTTTGAGATTGGCATGGCTTCATTTTAAAACGCTCAATCTTGATCAAGGTTCCCTTTATTTGAGGCATGAGGGACATGAAATGAAGTTGAAATTTATGACACCAAGACAAGCCAGTAAGGATCAACATAGGCTGAAGGAGAAAATAGAAAAAGAAGGAATAGAAAAGGAAGAAATATAAATTGTGGAAGGAATGGAAATTAAAGAAAAAGAAAAGGGAGAAAAGATAAAGATGGTGGAAAAGGTAGTAGAGAAACAAGGTGTTTAATCAAAGGCCACCCATGTTTAGTTGCATTCGTTTACGAAAACGACAACACTCTTTTAAGCCAAAGATTGGTGGCGAAACTCCAGTTACCAACAAGCTTTCACTCGAATTAAGCAAGGATCAAATTAAGTACGGGACAATGTGTGAAAGAAGTATTATGTGATATTGCTCCCACGAACTCTTGCCATCTTCTTTTGAGATTTGCATGGCTTCATTTTAAAATGCTCAATCTTGATCAAGGTTCCCTTTATTTGAGGCATGAGGGACATGAAATGAAGTTGAATTTATGACACCAAGACAAGCCAGTAAGGATCAACAAAGGCTGAAGGAGAAAATAGAAAAAGAAAGAATAGAAAAGGAAGAAGTATAAACTGTGGAAGGAATAGAAATTGAAGAAAAAGAAAAGGAAGAAAAGATAAAGATGATGGAAAAGCTAGTAGAGAAACAAGGTGTTTAATCAAAGGCCACCCATGTTTAGTTGCATTCATTTACGAAAGCGACAACACTGTTGTAAGCCAAAGATCGGTGGAGAACCTCAAATTACCTACAAGCTTTCACTCGAATCAAGCAAGGATCAAATTCAGTACGGGACAATGTGTGAAAGAAGTATTATGTGATATTGCTCCCACGAACTCTTGTCATCTTCTTTTGAGATTGGCATGGCTTCATTTTAAAACGCTCAATCTTGATCAAGGTTCCCTTTATTTGAGGCATGAGGGACATGAAATGAAGTTGAAATTTATGACACCAAGACAAGCCAGTAAGGATCAACAGAGGCTGAAAGAGAAAATAGAAAAAGAAAGAATAGAAAAAGAAGAAATATAAACTGTGGAAGGAATGGAAACTGAAGAAAAAGAAAAGGAAGAAAAGATAAAGATGATGGAAAAGGTAGTAGAGAAACAAGGTGTTTAATCAAAGACCACCCATGTTGAGTTGTATTCGTTTACGAAAGCGACAACACTGTTGTAAGCCAAAGATCGGTGGAGAACCTCAAATTACCAACAAGCTTTCACTCGAATCAAGCAAGGATCAAATTCAGTACGGGACAATGTGTGAAAGAAGTATTATGTGATATTGCTCCCACGAACTCTTGTCATCTTCTTTTGAGATTGGCATGGCTTCATTTTAAAACGCTCAATCTTGAACAAGGTTCCCTTTATTTGAGGCATGAGGGACATGAAATGAAGTTGAAATTTATGACACCAAGACAAGCCAGTAAGGATCAACATAGGCTGAAGGAGAAAATAGAAAAAGAAGGAATAAAAAAGGAAGAAATATAAACTGTGGAAGGAATGGAAATTAAAGAAAAAGAAAAGGGAGAAAAGATAAAGATGGTGGAAAAGGTAGTAGAGAAACAAGGTGTTTAATCAAAGGCCACCCATGTTTAGTTGCATTCGTTTACGAAAGCGACAACACTGTTTTAAGCCAAAGATTGGTGGAGAAACTCCAGTTACCAACAAGCTTTCACTCGCATCAAGGAAGGATCAAATTAAGTACGGGACAATGTGTGAAAGAAGTATTATGTGATATTGCTCCCACGAACTCTTGTCATCTTCTTTTGAGATTGGCATGGCTTCATTTTAAAATGCTCAATCTTGATCAAGGTTCCCTTTATTTGAGGCATGAGGGACATGAAATGAAGTTGAAATTTATGACACCAAGACAAGCCAGTAAGGATCAACAAAGGCTGAAGGAGAAAATAGAAAAAGAAAGAATAGAAAAGGAAGAAATATAAACTGTGGAAGGAATGGAAATTAAAGAAAAAGAAAAGGAAGAAAAGATAAAGATGATGGAAAAGCTAGTAGAGAAACAAGGTGTTTAATCAAAGGCCACCCATGTTTAGTTGCATTCGTTTACGAAAGCGACAACACTGTTGTAAGCCAAAGATCGATGGAGAACCTCAAATTACCAACAAGCTTTCACTCGAATCAAGCAAGGATCAAATTCACTACGGAACAATGTGTGAAAGAAGTACTATGTGATATTGCTCCCACGAACTCTTGTCATCTTCTTTTGAGATTGGCATGGCTTCATTTTAAAACGCTCAATCTTGAACAAGGTTCCCTTTATTTGAGGCATGAGGGACATGAAATGAAGTTGAAATTTATGACACCAAGACAAGCCAGTAAGGATCAACATAGGCTGAAGGAGAAAATAGAAAAAGAAGGAATAAAAAAGGAAGAAATATAAACTGTGGAAGGAATGGAAATTAAAGAAAAAGAAAAGGGAGAAAAGATAAAGATGGTGGAAAAGGTAGTAGAGAAACAAGGTGTTTAATCAAAGGCCACCCATGTTTAGTTGCATTCGTTTACGAAAGCGACAACACTGTTTTAAGCCAAAGATTGGTGGAGAAACTCCAGTTACCAACAAGCTTTCACTCGCATCAAGGAAGGATCAAATTAAGTACGGGACAATGTGTGAAAGAAGTATTATGTGATATTGCTCCCACGAACTCTTGTCATCTTCTTTTGAGATTGGCATGGCTTCATTTTAAAATGCTCAATCTTGATAAAGGTTCCCTTTATTTGAGGCATGAGGGACATGAAATGAAGTTGAAATTTATGACACCAAGACAAGCCAGTAAGGATCAACAAAGGCTGAAGGAGAAAATAGAAAAAGAAAGAATAGAAAAGGAAGAAATATAAACTGTGGAAGGAATGGAAATTAAAGAAAAAGAAAAGGAAGAAAAGATAAAGATGATGGAAAAGCTAGTAGAGAAACAAGGTGTTTAATCAAAGGCCACCCATGTTTAGTTGCATTCGTTTACGAAAGCGACAACACTGTTGTAAGCCAAAGATCGATGGAGAACCTCAAATTACCAACAAGCTTTCACTCGAATCAAGCAAGGATCAAATTCACTACGGAACAATGTGTGAAAGAAGTACTATGTGATATTGCTCTCACGAACTCTTGTCATCTTCTTTTGAGATTGGCATGGCTTCATTTTAAAATGCTTAATCTTGATCAAGGTTCCCTTTGTTTGAGGCATGAGGGACATGAAATGAAGTTGAAATTTATGACACCAAGACAAGCCAGTAAGGATCAACATAGGCTGAAGGAGAAAATAGAAAAAGAAAGAATAGAAAAAGAAGAAATATAAACTGTGGAAGGAATGGAAACTGAAGAAAAAGAAAAGGAAGAAAAGATAAACATGATGGAAAAGCTAGTAGAGAAACAAGGTGTTTAATCAAAGGCCACCCATGTTTACTTGCATTCGTTTACGAAGGCGACAACACTGTTGTAAGCCAATGATTGGTGGAGAAACTCAAGTTACCAACAAGTTTTCACTCGAATCAAGCAAGGATCAAATTCAGTACGGGCAATGTGTGAAATAAGTATTATGTGATATTGCTTCCACGAACTCTTGTCATCTTCTTTTGAGATTGGCATGGCTTCATTTTAAAACGCTCAATCTTGATCAAGGTTCCCTTTATTTGAGGCATGAGGGACATGAAATGAAGTTGAAATTTATGACACCAAGACAAGCCAGTAAGGATCAACATAGGCTGAAGGAGAAAATAGAAAAAGAAGGAATAGAAAAGGAAGAAATATAAATTGTGGAAGGAATGGAAATTAAAGAAAAAGAAAAGGGAGAAAAGATAAAGATGGTGGAAAAGGTAGTAGAGAAACAAGGTGTTTAATCAAAGGCCACCCATGTTTAGTTGCATTCGTTTACGAAAACGACAACACTCTTTTAAGCCAAAGATTGGTGGCGAAACTCCAGTTACCAACAAGCTTTCACTCGAATTAAGCAAGGATCAAATTAAGTACGGGACAATGTGTGAAAGAAGTATTATGTGATATTGCTCCCACGAACTCTTGCCATCTTCTTTTGAGATTGGCATGGCTTCATTTTAAAATGCTCAATCTTGATCAAGGTTCCCTTTATTTGAGGCATGAGGGACATGAAATGAAGTTGAATTTATGACACCAAGACAAGCCAGTAAGGATCAACAAAGGCTGAAGGAGAAAATAGAAAAAGAAAGAATAGAAAAGGAAGAAGTATAAACTGTGGAAGGAATAGAAATTGAAGAAAAAGAAAAGGAAGAAAAGATAAAGATGATGGAAAAGCTAGTAGAGAAACAAGGTGTTTAATCAAAGGCCACCCATGTTTAGTTGCATTCATTTACGAAAGCGACAACACTGTTGTAAGCCAAAGATCGGTGGAGAACCTCAAATTACCTACAAGCTTTCACTCGAATCAAGCAAGGATCAAATTCAGTACGGGACAATGTGTGAAAGAAGTATTATGTGATATTGCTCCCACGAACTCTTGTCATCTTCTTTTGAGATTGGCATGGCTTCATTTTAAAACGCTCAATCTTGATCAAGGTTCCCTTTATTTGAGGCATGAGGGACATGAAATGAAGTTGAAATTTATGACACCAAGACAAGCCAGTAAGGATCAACAGAGGCTGAAAGAGAAAATAGAAAAAGAAAGAATAGAAAAAGAAGAAATATAAACTGTGGAAGGAATGGAAACTGAAGAAAAAGAAAAGGAAGAAAAGATAAAGATGATGGAAAAGGTAGTAGAGAAACAAGGTGTTTAATCAAAGACCACCCATGTTTAGTTGTATTCGTTTACGAAAGCGACAACACTGTTGTAAGCCAAAGATCGGTGGAGAACCTCAAATTACCAACAAGCTTTCACTCGAATCAAGCAAGGATCAAATTCAGTACGGGACAATGTGTGAAAGAAGTATTATGTGATATTGCTCCCACGAACTCTTGTCATCTTCTTTTGAGATTGGCATGGCTTCATTTTAAAACGCTCAATCTTGAACAAGGTTCCCTTTATTTGAGGCATGAGGGACATGAAATGAAGTTGAAATTTATGACACCAAGACAAGCCAGTAAGGATCAACATAGGCTGAAGGAGAAAATAGAAAAAGAAGGAATAAAAAAGGAAGAAATATAAACTGTGGAAGGAATGGAAATTAAAGAAAAAGAAAAGGGAGAAAAGATAAAGATGGTGGAAAAGGTAGTAGAGAAACAAGGTGTTTAATCAAAGGCCACCCATGTTTAGTTGCATTCGTTTACGAAAGCGACAACACTGTTTTAAGCCAAAGATTGGTGGAGAAACTCCAGTTACCAACAAGCTTTCACTCGCATCAAGGAAGGATCAAATTAAGTACGGGACAATGTGTGAAAGAAGTATTATGTGATATTGCTCCCACGAACTCTTGTCATCTTCTTTTGAGATTGGCATGGCTTCATTTTAAAATGCTCAATCTTGATCAAGGTTCCCTTTATTTGAGGCATGAGGGACATGAAATGAAGTTGAAATTTATGACACCAAGACAAGCCAGTAAGGATCAACAAAGGCTGAAGGAGAAAATAGAAAAAGAAAGAATAGAAAAGGAAGAAATATAAACTGTGGAAGGAATGGAAATTAAAGAAAAAGAAAAGGAAGAAAAGATAAAGATGATGGAAAAGCTAGTAGAGAAACAAGGTGTTTAATCAAAGGCCACCCATGTTTAGTTGCATTCGTTTACGAAAGCGACAACACTGTTGTAAGCCAAAGATCGATGGAGAACCTCAAATTACCAACAAGCTTTCACTCGAATCAAGCAAGGATCAAATTCACTACGGAACAATGTGTGAAAGAAGTACTATGTGATATTGCTCTCACGAACTCTTGTCATCTTCTTTTGAGATTGGCATGGCTTCATTTTAAAATGCTTAATCTTGATCAAGGTTCCCTTTGTTTGAGGCATGAGGGACATGAAATGAAGTTGAAATTTATGACACCAAGACAAGCCAGTAAGGATCAACATAGGCTGAAGGAGAAAATAGAAAAAGAAAGAATAGAAAAAGAAGAAATATAAACTGTGGAAGGAATGGAAACTGAAGAAAAAGAAAAGGAAGAAAAGATAAACATGATGGAAAAGCTAGTAGAGAAACAAGGTGTTTAATAAAAGGCCACCCATGTTTACTTGCATTCGTTTACGAAGGCGACAACACTGTTGTAAGCCAATGATTGGTGGAGAAACTCAAGTTACCAACAAGTTTTCACTCGAATCAAGCAAGGATCAAATTCAGTACGGGCAATGTGTGAAATAAGTATTATGTGATATTGCTTCCACGAACTCTTGTCATCTTCTTTTGAGATTGGCATGGCTTCATTTTAAAACGCTCAATCTTGATCAAGGTTCCCTTTATTTGAGGCATGAGGGACATGAAATGAAGTTGAAATTTATGACACCAAGACAAGCCAGTAAGGATCAACATAGGCTGAAGGAGAAAATAGAAAAAGAAGGAATAGAAAAGGAAGAAATATAAATTGTGGAAGGAATGGAAATTAAAGAAAAAGAAAAGGGAGAAAAGATAAAGATGGTGGAAAAGGTAGTAGAGAAACAAGGTGTTTAATCAAAGGCCACCCATGTTTAGTTGCATTCGTTTACGAAAACGACAACACTCTTTTAAGCCAAAGATTGGTGGCGAAACTCCAGTTACCAACAAGCTTTCACTCGAATTAAGCAAGGATCAAATTAAGTACGGGACAATGTGTGAAAGAAGTATTATGTGATATTGCTCCCACGAACTCTTGCCATCTTCTTTTGAGATTGGCATGGCTTCATTTTAAAATGCTCAATCTTGATCAAGGTTCCCTTTATTTGAGGCATGAGGGACATGAAATGAAGTTGAATTTATGACACCAAGACAAGCCAGTAAGGATCAACAAAGGCTGAAGGAGAAAATAGAAAAAGAAAGAATAGAAAAGGAAGAAGTATAAACTGTGGAAGGAATAGAAATTGAAGAAAAAGAAAAGGAAGAAAAGATAAAGATGATGGAAAAGCTAGTAGAGAAACAAGGTGTTTAATCAAAGGCCACCCATGTTTAGTTGCATTCATTTACGAAAGCGACAACACTGTTGTAAGCCAAAGATCGGTGGAGAACCTCAAATTACCTACAAGCTTTCACTCGAATCAAGCAAGGATCAAATTCAGTACGGGACAATGTGTGAAAGAAGTATTATGTGATATTGCTCCCACGAACTCTTGTCATCTTCTTTTGAGATTGGCATGGCTTCATTTTAAAACGCTCAATCTTGATCAAGGTTCCCTTTATTTGAGGCATGAGGGACATGAAATGAAGTTGAAATTTATGACACCAAGACAAGCCAGTAAGGATCAACAGAGGCTGAAAGAGAAAATAGAAAAAGAAAGAATAGAAAAAGAAGAAATATAAACTGTGGAAGGAATGGAAACTGAAGAAAAAGAAAAGGAAGAAAAGATAAAGATGATGGAAAAGGTAGTAGAGAAACAAGGTGTTTAATCAAAGACCACCCATGTTTAGTTGCATTCGTTTACGAAAGCGACAACACTGTTGTAAGCCAAAGATTGGTGGAGAAACTCAAGTTACCAAGAAGCTTTCACTCGAATCAAGCAAGGATCAAATTCAGTACGGGACAATGTGTGAAAGAAGTATTATGTGATATTGCTCCCACGAACTCTTGTCATCTTCTTTTGAGATTGGCATGGCTTCATTTTAAAATGCTCAATCTTGATCAAGGTTCCATTTATTTGAGGCATGAGGGATATGAAATGCAGTTGAAATTTATGACACCAAGACAAGCTAGTAAGGATCAACATAGGCTGAAGGAGAAAATAGAAAAAGAAAGAATAGAAAAAGAAGAAATATAAACTGTGGAAGGAATGCAAACTGAAGAAAAAGAAAAGGAAGAAAAGATAAAGATGGTGGAAAAGCTAGTAGAGAAACAAGGTGTTTAATCAAAGACCATGCATGTTTAGTTGCATTCGTTTACGAAAGCGACAACACTGTTGTAAGCCAAAGATTGGTGGAGAAACTCAAGTTACCAACAAGCTTTCACTCGAATCAAGCAAGGATCAAATTCAGTACGAGACAATGTGTGAAAGAAGTATTATGTGATATTGCTCCCACGAACTCTTGTCATCTTCTTTTGAGATTGGCATGGCTTCATTTTAAAATGCTCAATCTTGATCAAGGTTCCCTTTATTTGAGGCATGAGGGACATGAAATGCAGTTGAAATTTATGACACCAAGACAAGCCAGTAAGGATCAACATAGGCTGAAGGAGAAAATAGAAAAAGAAGGAATAGAAAATGAAGAAATATAAACTGTGGAAGGAATGGAAATTAAAGAAAAAGAAAAAGGAGAAAAGATAAAGATGGTGGAAAAGGTAGTAGAGAAACAAGGTGTTTAATCAAAGGCCACGCATGTTTAGTTGCATTCGTTTACGAAAGCGACAACACTCTTTTAAGCCAAAGATTGGTGGCGAAACTCCAGTTACCAACAAGCTTTCACTCGAATCAAGCAAGGATCAAATTAAGTACGGGACAATGTGTGAAAGAAGTATTATGTGATATTGCTCCCACGAACTCTTGTCATCTTCTTTTGAGATTGGCATGGCTTCATTTTAAAATGCTCAATCTTGATCAAGGTTCCATTTATTTGAGGCATGAGGGATATGAAATGCAGTTGAAATTTATGACACCAAGACAAGCTAGTAAGGATCAACATAGGCTGAAGGAGAAAATAGAAAAAGAAAGAATAGAAAAAGAAGAAATGTAAACTGTGGAAGGAATGGAAACTGAAGAAAAAGAAAAGGAAGAAAAGATAAAGATGGTGGAAAAGCTAGTAGAGAAACAAGGTGTTTAATCAAAGGCCACGCATGTTTAGTTGCATTCGTTTACGAAAGTGACAACACTCTTTTAAGCCAAAGATTGGTGGCGAAACTCCAGTTACCAACAAGCTTTCACTGGAATCAAGCAAGGATCAAATTAAGTACGGGACAATGTGTGAAAGAAGTATTATGTGATATTGCTCCCACGAACTCTTGTCATCTTCTTTTGAGATTGGCATGGCTTCATTTTAAAATGCTCAATCTTGATCAAGGTTCCATTTATTTGAGGCATGAGGGATATGAAATGCAGTTGAAATTTATGACACCAAGACAAGCTAGTAAGGATCAACATAGGCTGAAGGAGAAAATAGAAAAAGAAAGAATAGAAAAAGAAGAAATATAAACTGTGGAAGGAATGCAAACTGAAGAAAAAGAAAAGGAAGAAAAGATAAAGATGGTGGAAAAGCTAGTAGAGAAACAAGGTGTTTAATCAAAGACCACGCATGTTTAGTTGCATTCGTTTACGAAAGCGACAACACTGTTGTAAGCCAAAGATCGGTGGAGAAACTCAAGTTACCAACAAGCTTTCACTCGAATCAAGCAAGGATCAAATTCAGTACGAGACAATGTGTGAAAGAAGTATTATGTGATATTGCTTCCACGAACTCTTGTCATCTTCTTTTGAGATTGGCATGGCTTCATTTTAAAATGCTCAATCTTGATCAAGGTTCCCTTTATTTGAGGCATGAGGGACATGAAATGCAGTTGAAATTTATGACACCAAGACAAGCCAGTAAGGATCAACATAGGCTGAAGGAGAAAATAGAAAAAGAAGGAATAGAAAATGAAGAAATATAAACTGTGGAAGGAATGGAAATTAAAGAAAAAGAAAAGGGAGAAAAGATAAAGATGGTGGAAAAGGTAGTAGAGAAACAAGGTGTTTAATCAAAGGCCACCCATGTTTAGTTGTATTCGTTTACGAAAGCGACAACACTGTTGTAAGCCAAAGATCGGTGGAGAACCTCAAATTACCAACAAGCTTTCACTCGAATCAAGCAAGGATCAAATTCAGTACGGGACAATGTGTGAAAGAAGTATTATGTGATATTGCTCCCACGAACTCTTGTCATCTTCTTTTGAGATTGGCATGGCTTCATTTTAAAACGCTCAATCTTGAACAAGGTTCCCTTTATTTGAGGCATGAGGGACATGAAATGAAGTTGAAATTTATGACACCAAGACAAGCCAGTAAGGATCAACATAGGCTGAAGGAGAAAATAGAAAAAGAAGGAATAAAAAAGGAAGAAATATAAACTATGGAAGGAATGGAAATTAAAGAAAAAGAAAAGGGAGAAAAGATAAAGATGGTGGAAAAGGTAGTAGAGAAACAAGGTGTTTAATCAAAGGCCACCCATGTTTAGTTGCATTCGTTTACGAAAGCGACAACACTGTTTTAAGCCAAAGATTGGTGGAGAAACTGCAGTTACCAACAAGCTTTCACTCGAATCAAGGAAGGATCAAATTAAGTACGGGACAATGTGTGAAAGAAGTATTATGTGATATTGCTCCCACGAACTCTTGTCATCTTCTTTTGAGATTGGCATGGCTTCATTTTAAAATGCTCAATCTTGATCAAGGTTCCCTTTATTTGAGGCATGAGGGACATGAAATGAAGTTGAAATTTATGACACCAAGACAAGCCAGTAAGGATCAACATAGGCTGAAGGAGAAAATAGAAAAAGAAAGAATAGAAAAGGAAGAAATATAAACTGTGGAAGGAATGGAAATTAAAGAAAAAGAAAAGGAAGAAAAGATAAAGATGATGGAAAAGCTAGTAGAGAAACAAGGTGTTTAATCAAAGGCCACCCATGTTTAGTTGCATTCGTTTACGAAAGCGACAACACTGTTGTAAGCCAAAGATCGATGGAGAACCTCAAATTACCAACAAGCTTTCACTCGAATCAAGCAAGGATCAAATTCACTACGGAACAATGTGTGAAAGAAGTACTATGTGATATTGCTCTCACGAACTCTTGTCATCTTCTTTTGAGATTGGCATGGCTTCATTTTAAAATGCTTAATCTTGATCAAGGTTCCCTTTGTTTGAGGCATGAGGGACATGAAATGAAGTTGAAATTTATGACACCAAGACAAGCCAGTAAGGATCAACATAGGCTGAAGGAGAAAATAGAAAAAGAAAGAATAGAAAAAGAAGAAATATAAACTGTGGAAGGAATGGAAACTGAAGAAAAAGAAAAGGAAGAAAAGATAAACATGATGGAAAAGCTAGTAGAGAAACAAGGTGTTTAATCAAAGGCCACCCATGTTTACTTGCATTCGTTTACGAAGGCGACAACACTGTTGTAAGCCAATGATTGGTGGAGAAACTCAAGTTACCAACAAGCTTTCACTCGAATCAAGCAAGGATCAAATTCAGTACGGGACACTGTGTGCAAGAAGTATTATCTGATATTGCTCCCACGAACTCTTGTCATCTTCTTTTAAGATTGGCATGGCTTCATTTTAAAACGCTCAAGCTTGATAAAGGTTCCCTTTATTTTAGGCATGAGGGACACAAAATGAAGTTGAAATTTATGACACCAAGACAAGCTAGTAAGGATCAACATAGGCTGAAGGAGAAAATAGAAAAAGGAAGAATAGAAAAGGAAGAAATATAAACTGTGGAAGGAATGGAAACTGAAGAAAAAGAAAAGGAAGAAAAGATAAAGATGATGGAAAAGGTAGTAGAGAAACAAGGTGTTTAATCAAAGACCACGCATGTTTAGTTGCATTCGTTTACGAAAGCGACAACACTGTTGTAAGCCAAAGATTGGTGGAGAAACTCAGGTTACCAACAAGCTTTCACTCGAATTAAGCAAGGATCAAATTCAGTACGGGACAATGTGTGAAATAAGTATTATGTGATATTGCTCCCACGAACTCTTGTCATCTTCTTTTGAGATTGGCATGGCTTCATTTTAAAATGCTCAATCTTGATCAAGGTTCCCTTTATTTGAGGCATGAGGGACATGAAATGAAGTTGAAATTTATGACACCAAGACAAGCCAGTAAGGATCAACAAAGGCTGAAGGAGAAAATAGAAAAAGAAAGAATAGAAAAGGAAGAAATATAAACTGTGGAAGGAATGGAAATTAAAGAAAAAGAAAAGGAAGAAAAGATAAAGATGATGGAAAAGCTAGTAGAGAAACAAGGTGTTTAATCAAAGGCCACCCATGTTTAGTTGCATTCGTTTACGAAAGCGACAACACTGTTGTAAGCCAAAGATCGATGGAGAACCTCAAATTACCAACAAGCTTTCACTCGAATCAAGCAAGGATCAAATTCACTACGGAACAATGTGTGAAAGAAGTACTATGTGATATTGCTCTCACGAACTCTTGTCATCTTCTTTTGAGATTGGCATGGCTTCATTTTAAAATGCTTAATCTTGATCAAGGTTCCCTTTGTTTGAGGCATGAGGGACATGAAATGAAGTTGAAATTTATGACACCAAGACAAGCCAGTAAGGATCAACATAGGCTGAAGGAGAAAATAGAAAAAGAAAGAATAGAAAAAGAAGAAATATAAACTGTGGAAGGAATGGAAACTGAAGAAAAAGAAAAGGAAGAAAAGATAAACATGATGGAAAAGCTAGTAGAGAAACAAGGTGTTTAATCAAAGGCCACCCATGTTTACTTGCATTCGTTTACGAAGGCGACAACACTGTTGTAAGCCAATGATTGGTGGAGAAACTCAAGTTACCAACAAGTTTTCACTCGAATCAAGCAAGGATCAAATTCAGTACGGGCAATGTGTGAAATAAGTATTATGTGATATTGCTTCCACGAACTCTTGTCATCTTCTTTTGAGATTGGCATGGCTTCATTTTAAAACGCTCAATCTTGATCAAGGTTCCCTTTATTTGAGGCATGAGGGACATGAAATGAAGTTGAAATTTATGACACCAAGACAAGCCAGTAAGGATCAACATAGGCTGAAGGAGAAAATAGAAAAAGAAGGAATAGAAAAGGAAGAAATATAAATTGTGGAAGGAATGGAAATTAAAGAAAAAGAAAAGGGAGAAAAGATAAAGATGGTGGAAAAGGTAGTAGAGAAACAAGGTGTTTAATCAAAGGCCACCCATGTTTAGTTGCATTCGTTTACGAAAACGACAACACTGTAGTAAGCCAAAGATTGGTGGAGAAACTCAAGTTACCAACAAGCATTCACTCGAATCAAGCAAGGATCAAGTTCAGTACGGGACACTGTGTGCAAGAAGTATTATCTGATATTGCTCCCACGAACTCTTGTCATCTTCTTTTAAGATTGGCATGCCTTCATTTTAAAACGCTCAATCTTGATAAAGGTTCCCTTTATTTTAGGCATGAGGGACACAAAATGAAGTTGAAATTTATGACACCAAGACAAGCTAGTAAGGATCAACATAGGCTGAAGGAGAAAATAGAAAAAGGAAGAATAGAAAAGGAAGAAATATAAACTGTGGAAGGAATGGAAACTGAAGAAAAAGAAAAGGAAGAAAAGATAAAGATGATGGAAAAGGTAGTAGAGAAACAAGGTGTTTAATCAAAGACCACGCATGTTTAGTTGCATTCGTTTACGAAAGCGACAACACTGTTGTAAGCCAAAGATTGGTGGAGAAACTCAGGTTACCAACAAGCTTTCACTCGAATTAAGCAAGGATCAAATTCAGTACGGGACAATGTGTGAAATAAGTATTATGTGATATTGCTCCCACGAACTCTTGTCATCTTCTTTTGAGATTGGCATGGCTTCATTTTAAAATGCTCAATCTTGATCAAGGTTCCCTTTATTTGAGGCATGAGGGACATGAAATGAAGTTGAAATTTATGACACCAAGACAAGCCAGTAAGGATCAACATAGGCTGAAGGAGAAAATAGAAAAAGAAGGAATAGAAAAGGAAGAAATATAAATTGTGGAAGGAATGGAAATTAAAGAAAAAGAAAAGGGAGAAAAGATAAAGATGGTGGAAAAGGTAGTAGAGAAACAAGGTGTTTAATCAAAGGCCACCCATGTTTAGTTGCATTCGTTTACGAAAGCGACAACACTGTTTTAAGCCAAAGATTGGTGGAGAAACTCCAGTTACCAACAAGCTTTCACTCGAATCAAGGAAGGATCAAATTAAGTACGGGACAATGTGTGAAAGAAGTATTATGTGATATTGCTCCCACGAACTCTTGTCATCTTCTTTTGAGATTGGCATGGCTTCATTTTAAAATGCTCAATCTTGATCAAGGTTCCCTTTATTTGAGGCATGAGGGACATGAAATGAAGTAGAAATTTATGACACCAAGACAAGCCAGTAAGGATCAACAAAGGCTGAAGGAGAAAATAGAAAAAGAAAGAATAGAAAAGGAAGAAATATAAACTGTGGAAGGAATGGAAATTGAAGAAAAAGAAAAGGAAGAAAAGATAAAGATGATGGAAAAGCTAGTAGAGAAACAAGGTGTTTAATCAAAGGCCACCCATGTTTAGTTGCATTCGTTTACGAAAGCGACAACACTGTGGTAAGCCAAAAATCGGTGGAGAACCTCAAATTACCAACAAGCTTTCACTCGAATCAAGCAAGGATCAAATTCACTACGGGACAATGTGTGAAAGAAGTATTATGTGATATTGCTCTCACGAACTCTTGTCATCTTCTTTTGAGATTGGCATGGCTTCATTTTAAAATGCTTAATCTTGATCAAGGTTCCCTTTATTTGAGGCATGAGGGACATGAAATGAAGTTGAAATTTATGACACCAAGACAAGCCAGTAAGGATCAACATAGGCTGAAGGAGCAAATAGAAAAAGAAAGAATAGAAAAAGAAGAAATATAAACTGTGGAAGGAATGGAAACTGAAGAAAAAGAAAAGGAAGAAAAGATAAACATGATGGAAAAGCTAGTAGAGAAACAAGGTGTTTAATCAAAGGCCACCCATGTTTCCTTGCATTCGTTTACGAAGGCGACAACACTATTGTAAGCCAATGATTGGTGGAGAAACTCAAGTTACCAACAAGCTTTCACTCGAATCAAGCAAGGATCAAATTCAGTACGGGACAATGTGTGAAAGAAGTATTATGTGATATTGCTCCCACGAACTCTTGTCATCTTCTTTTGAGATTGGCATGGCTTCATTTTAAAACGCTCAATCTTGATCAAGGTTCCCTTTATTTGAGGCATGAGGGACATGAAATGAAGTTGAAATTTATGACACCAAGATAAGCCAGTAAGGATCAACATAGGCTGAAGGAGAAAATAGAAAAAGAAGGAATAGAAAAGGAAGAAATATAAATTGCGGAAGGAATGGAAATTAAAGAAAAAGAAAAGGGAGAAAAGATAAAGATGGTGGAAAAGGTAGTAGATAAACAAGGTGTTTGATCAAAGGCCACCCATGTTTAGTTGCATTCGTTTACGAAAACGACAACACTGTTGTAAGCCAAAGATTGGTGGAGAAACTCAAGTTACCAACAAGCATTCACTCGAATCAAGCAAGGATCAAGTTCAGTACGGGACACTGTGTGCAAGAAGTATTATCTGATATTGCTCCCACGAACTCTTGTCATCTTCTTTTAAGATTGGCATGGCTTCATTTTAAAACGCTCAATCTTGATAAAGGTTCCCTTTATTTGAGGCATGAGGGACACGAAATGAAGTTGAAATTTATGACACCAAGACAAGCCAGTAAGGATCAACATAGGCTGAAGGAGAAAATAGAAAAAGAAAGAATAGAAAAGGAAGAAATATAAACTGTGGAAGGAATGGAAATTGAAGAAAAAGAAAAGGAAGAAAAGATAAAGATGATGGAAAAGCTAGTAGAGAAACAAGGTGTTTAATCAAAGGCCACCCATGTTTAGTTGCATTCGTTTACGAAAGCGACAACACTATTGTAAGCCAAAGATCGGTGGAGAACCTCAAATTACCAACAAGCTTTCACTCGAATCAAGCAAGGATCAAATTCACTACGGGACAATGTGTGAAAGAAGTATTATGTGATATTGCTTCCACGAACTCTTGTCATCTTCTTTTGAGATTGGCATGGCTTCATTTTAAAATGCTCAATCTTGATCAAGGTTCCCTTTATTTGAGGCATGAGGGACATGAAATGAAGTTGAAATTTATGACACCAAGACAAGCCAGTAAGGATCAACATAGGCTGAAGGAGAAAATAGAAAAAGAAGGAATAGAAAAGGAAGAAATATAAATTGTGGAAGGAATGGAAATTAAAGAAAAAGAAAAGGGAGAAAAGATAAAGATGGTGGAAAAGGTAGTAGAGAAACAAGGTGTTTAATCAAAGGCCACCCATGTTTAGTTGCATTCGTTTACGAAAACGACAACACTGTTGTAAGCCAAAGATTGGTGGAGAAACTCAAGTTACCAACAAGCATTCACTCGAATCAAGCAAGGATCAAGTTCAGTACGGGACACTGTGTGCAAGAAGTATTATCTGATGTTGCTCCCACGAACTCTTGTCATCTTCTTTTAAGATTGGCATGGCTTCATTTTAAAACGCTCAATCTTGATAAAGGTTCCCTTTATTTGAGGCATGAGGGACACAAAATGAAGTTGAAATTTATGACACCAAGACAAGCTAGTAAGGATCAACATAGGCTGAAGGAGAAAATAGAAAAAGGAAGAATAGAAAAGGAAGAAATATGAACTGTGGAAGGAATGGAAACTGAAGAAAAAGAAAAGGAAGAAAAGATAAAGATGATGGAAAAGGTAGTAGAGAAACAAGGTGTTTAATCAAAGACCACGCATGTTTAGATGCATTCGTTTACGAAAGCGACAACACTGTTGTAAGCCAAAGATCGGTGGAGAACCTCAAATTACCTACAAGCTTTCACTCGAATCAAGCAAGGATCAAATTCAGTACGGGACAATGTGTGAAAGAAGTATTATGTGATATTGCTCCCACGAACTCTTGTCATCTTCTTTTGAGATTGACATGGCTTCATTTTAAAACGCTCAATCTTGATAAAGGTTCCCTTTATTTGAGGCATGAGGGACACGAAGTGAAGTTGAAATTTATGACACCAAGACAAGCCAGTAAGGATCAACATAGGCTGAAGGAGAAAATAGAAAAAGAAAGAATAGAAAAGGAAGAAATATAAACTGTGGAAGGAATGGAAATTGAAGAAAAAGAAAAGGAAGAAAAGATAAAGATGATGGAAAAGCTAGTAGAGAAACAAGGTGTTTAATCAAAGGCCACCCATGTTTAGTTGCATTCGTTTACGAAAGCGACAACACTGTTGTAAGCCAAAGATCGGTGGAGAACCTCAAGTTACCAACAAGCATTCACTCGAATCAAGCAAGGATCAAGTTCAGTACGGGACACTGTGTGCAAGAAGTATTATCTGATAGTGCTCCCACGAACTCTTGTCATCTTCTTTTAAGATTGGCATGGCTTCATTTTAAAACGCTCAATCTTGATAAAGGTTCCCTTTATTTGAGGCATGAGGGACACAAAATGAAGTTGAAATTTATGACACCAAGACAAGCTAGTAAGGATCAACATAGGCTGAAGGAGAAAATAGAAAAAGGAAGAATAGAAAATGAAGAAATATAAACTGTGGAAGGAATGGAAATTGAAGAAAAAGAAAAGGAAGAAAAGATAAAGATGGTGGAAAAGGTAGTAGAGAAACAAGGTGTTTAATCAAAGGCCACCCATGTTTAGTTGCATTCGTTTACGAAAGCGACAACACTGTTTTAAGCCAAAGATTGGTGGAGAAACTGCAGTTACCAACAAGCTTTCACTCGAATCAAGGAAGGATCAAATTAAGTACGGGACAATGTGTGAAAGAAGTACTATGTGATATTGCTCTCACGAACTCTTGTCATCTTCTTTTGAGATTGGCATGGCTTCATTTTAAAATGCTTAATCTTGATCAAGGTTCCCTTTGTTTGAGGCATGAGGGACATGAAATGAAGTTGAAATTTATGACACCAAGACAAGCCAGTAAGGATCAACATAGGCTGAAGGAGAAAATAGAAAAAGAAAGAATAGAAAAAGAAGAAATATAAACTGTGGAAGGAATGGAAACTGAAGAAAAAGAAAAGGAAGAAAAGATAAACATGATGGAAAAGCTAGTAGAGAAACAAGGTGTTTAATCAAAGGCCACCCATGTTTACTTGCATTCGTTTACGAAGGCGACAACACTGTTGTAAGCCAATGCTTGGTGGAGAAACTCAAGTTACCAACAAGCTTTCACTCGAATCAAGCAAGGATCAAATTCAGTACGGGACAATGTGTGAAAGAAGTATTATGTGATATTGCTCCCACGAACTCTTGTCATCTTCTTTTGAGATTGGCATGGTTTCATTTTAAAACGCTCAATCTTGATCAAGGTTCCCTTTATTTGAGGCATGAGGGACACAAAATGAAGTTGAAATTTATGACACCAAGATAAGCCAGTAAGGATCAACATAGGCTGAAGGAGAAAATAGAAAAAAAAGGAATAGAAAAGGAAGAAATATAAATTGTGGAAGGAATGGAAATTAAAGAAAAAGAAAAGGGAGAAAAGATAAAGATGGTGGAAAAGGTAGTAGAGAAACAAGGTGTTTAATCAAAGGCCACCCATGTTTAGTTGCATTCCTTTACGAAAGCGACAACACTGTTTTAAGCCAAAGATTGGTGGAGAAACTGCAGTTACCAACAAGCTTTCACTCGAATCAAGGAAGGATCAAATTAAGTACGGGACAATGTGTGAAAGAAGTATTATGTGATATTGCTCCCACGAACTCTTGTCATCTTCTTTTGAGATTGGCATGGCTTCATTTTAAAATGCTCAATCTTGATCAAGGTTCCCTTTATTTGAGGCATGAGGGACATGAAATGAAGTTGAAATTTATGACACCAAGACAAGCTAGTAAGGATCAACATAGGCTGAAGGAGAAAATAGAAAAAGGAAGAATAGAAAATGAAGAAATATAAACTGTGGAAGGAATGGAAATTGAAGAAAAAGAAAAGGAAGAAAAGATAAAGATGGTGGAAAAGCTAGTAGAGAAACAAGGTGTTTAATCAAAGGCCACCCATGTTTAGTTGCATTCGTTTACGAAAGCGACAACACTGTTGTAAGCCAAAGATCGGTGGAGAACCTCAAGTTACCAACAAGCATTCACTCGAATCAAGCAAGGATCAAGTTCAGTACGGGACACTGTGTGCAAGAAGTATTATCTGATATTGCTCCCACGAACTCTTGTCATCTTCTTTTAAGATTGGCATGGCTTCATTTTAAAACGCTCAATCTTGATAAAGGTTCCCTTTATTTGAGGCATGAGGGACACAAAATGAAGTTGAAATTTATGACACCAAGACAAGCTAGTAAGGATCAACATAGGCTGAAGGAGAAAATAGAAAAAGGAAGAATAGAAAATGAAGAAATATAAACTGTGGAAGGAATGGAAATTGAAGAAAAAGAAAAGGAAGAAAAGATAAAGATGGTGGAAAAGGTAGTAGAGAAACAAGGTGTTTAATCAAAGGCCACCCATGTTTAGTTGCATTCGTTTACGAAAGCGACAACACTGTTTTAAGCCAAAGATTGGTGGAGAAACTGCAGTTACCAACAAGCTTTCACTCGAATCAAGGAAGGATCAAATTAAGTACGGGACAATGTGTGAAAGAAGTATTATGTGATATTGCTCCCACGAACTCTTGTCATCTTCTTTTGAGATTGGCATGGCTTCATTTTAAAATGCTCAATCTTGATCAAGGTTCCCTTTATTTGAGGCATGAGGGACATGAAATGAAGTTGAAATTTATGACACCAAGACAAGCCAGTAAGGATCAACAAAGGCTGAAGGAGAAAATAGAAAAAGAAAGAATAGAAAAGGAAGAAATATAAACTGTGGAAGGAATGGAAATTGAAGAAAAAGAAAAGGAAGAAAAGATAAAGATGATGGAAAAGCTAGTAGAGAAACAAGGTGTTTAATCAAAGGCCACCCATGTTTAGTTGCATTCGTTTACGAAAGCGACAACACTGTTGTAAGCCAAAGATCGGTGGAGAACCTCAAATTACCAACAAGCTTTCACTCGAATCAAGCAAGGATCAAATTCACTACGGAACAATGTGTGAAAGAAGTACTATGTGATATTGCTCTCACGAACTCTTGTCATCTTCTTTTGAGATTGGCATGGCTTCATTTTAAAATGCTTAATCTTGATCAAGGTTCCCTTTATTTGAGGCATGAGGGACATGAAATGAAGTTGAAATTTATGACACCAAGACAAGCTAGTAAGGATCAACATAGGCTGAAGGAGAAAATAGAAAAAGAAGGAATAGAAAAGGAAGAAATATAAATTGTGGAAGGAATGGAAATTAAAGAAAAAGAAAAGGGAGAAAAGATAAAGATGGTGGAAAAGGTAGTAGAGAAACAAGGTGTTTAATCAAAGGCCACCCATGTTTAGTTGCATTCGTTTACGAAAACGACAACATTGTTGTAAGCCAAAGATTGGTGGAGAAACTCAAGTTACCAACAAGCATTCACTCGAATCAAGCAAGGATCAAGTTCAGTACGGGACACTGTGTGCAAGAAGTATTATCTGATATTGCTCCCACGAACTCTTGTCATCTTCTTTTAAGATTGGCATGGCTTCATTTTAAAACGCTCAATCTTGATAAGGGTTCCCTTTATTTGAGGCATGAGGGACACAAAATGAAGTTGAAATTTATGACACCAAGACAAGCTAGTAAGGATCAACATAGGCTGAAGGAGAAAATAGAAAAAGGAAGAATAGAAAAGGAAGAAATATAAACTGTGGAAGGAATGGAAACTGAAGAAAAAGAAAAGGAAGAAAAGATAAAGATGATGGAAAAGGTAGTAGAGAAACAAGGTGTTTAATCAAAGACCACGCATGTTTAGTTGCATTCGTTTACGAAAGCGACAACACTGTTGTAAGCCAAAGATTGGTGGAGAAACTCAAGTTACCAACAAGCTTTCACTCGAATTAAGCAAGGATCAAATTCAGTACGGGACAATGTGTGAAAGAAGTATTATGTGATATTGCTCCCACGAACTCTTGTCATCTTCTTTTGAGATTGGCATGGCTTCATTTTAAAATGCTCAATCTTGATCAAGGTTCCCTTTATTTGAGGCATGAGGGACACGAAGTGAAGTTGAAATTTATGACACCAAGACAAGCCAGTAAGGATCAACATAGGCTGAAGGAGAAAATAGAAAAAGGAAGAATAGAAAATGAAGAAATATAAACTGTGGAAGGAATGGAAATTGAAGAAAAAGAAAAGGAAGAAAAGATAAAGATGGTGGAAAAGGTAGTAGAGAAACAAGGTGTTTAATCAAAGGCCACCCATGTTTAGTTGCATTCGTTTACGAAAGCGACAACACTGTTTTAAGCCAAAGATTGGTGGAGAAACTGCAGTTACCAACAAGCTTTCACTCGAATCAAGGAAGGATCAAATTAAGTACGGGACAATGTGTGAAAGAAGTATTATGTGATATTGCTCCCACGAACTCTTGTCATCTTCTTTTGAGATTGGCATGGCTTCATTTTAAAATGCTCAATCTTGATCAAGGTTCCCTTTATTTGAGGCATGAGGGACATGAAATGAAGTTGAAATTTATGACACCAAGACAAGCCAGTAAGGATCAACAAAGGCTGAAGGAGAAAATAGAAAAAGAAAGAATAGAAAAGGAAGAAATATAAACTGTGGAAGGAATGGAAATTGAAGAAAAAGAAAAGGAAGAAAAGATAAAGATGGTGGAAAAGGTAGTAGAGAAACAAGGTGTTTAATCAAAGGCCACCCATGTTTAGTTGCATTCGTTTACGAAAGCGACAACACTGTTTTAAGCCAAAGATTGGTGGAGAAACTGCAGTTACCAACAAGCTTTCACTCGAATCAAGGAAGGATCAAATTAAGTACGGGACAATGTGTGAAAGAAGTATTATGTGATATTGCTCCCACGAACTCTTGTCATCTTCTTTTGAGATTGGCATGGCTTCATTTTAAAATGCTCAATCTTGATCAAGGTTCCCTTTATTTGAGGCATGAGGGACATGAAATGAAGTTGAAATTTATGACACCAAGACAAGCCAGTAAGGATCAACAAAGGCTGAAGGAGAAAATAGAAAAAGAAAGAATAGAAAAGGAAGAAATATAAACTGTGGAAGGAATGGAAATTGAAGATAAAGAAAAGGAAGAAAAGATAAAGATGATGGAAAAGCTAGTAGAGAAACAAGGTGTTTAATCAAAGGCCACCCATGTTTAGTTGCATTCGTTTACGAAAGCGACAACACTGTTGTAAGCCAAAGATCGGTGGAGAACCTCAAGTTACCAACAAGCATTCACTCGAATCAAGCAAGGATCAAGTTCAGTACGGGACACTGTGTGCAAGAAGTATTATCTGATATTGCTCCCACGAACTCTTGTCATCTTCTTTTAAGATTGGCATGGCTTCATTTTAAAACGCTCAATCTTGATAAAGGTTCCCTTTATTTGAGGCATGAGGGACACAAAATGAAGTTGAAATTTATGACACCAAGACAAGCTAGTAAGGATCAACATAGGCTGAAGGAGAAAATAGAAAAAGGAAGAATAGAAAATGAAGAAATATAAACTGTGGAAGGAATGGAAATTGAAGAAAAAGAAAAGGAAGAAAAGATAAAGATGGTGGAAAAGGTAGTAGAGAAACAAGGTGTTTAATCAAAGGCCACCCATGTTTAGTTGCATTCGTTTACGAAAGCGACAACACTGTTTTAAGCCAAAGATTGGTGGAGAAACTGCAGTTACCAACAAGCTTTCACTCGAATCAAGGAAGGATCAAATTAAGTACGGGACAATGTGTGAAAGAAGTATTATGTGATATTGCTCCCACGAACTCTTGTCATCTTCTTTTGAGATTGGCATGGCTTCATTTTAAAATGCTCAATCTTGATCAAGGTTCCCTTTATTTGAGGCATGAGGGACATGAAATGAAGTTGAAATTTATGACACCAAGACAAGCCAGTAAGGATCAACAAAGGCTGAAGGAGAAAATAGAAAAAGAAAGAATAGAAAAGGAAGAAATATAAACTGTGGAAGGAATGGAAATTGAAGAAAAAGAAAAGGAAGAAAAGATAAAGATGGTGGAAAAGGTAGTAGAGAAACAAGGTGTTTAATCAAAGGCCACCCATGTTTAGTTGCATTCGTTTACGAAAGCGACAACACTGTTTTAAGCCAAAGATTGGTGGAGAAACTGCAGTTACCAACAAGCTTTCACTCGAATCAAGGAAGGATCAAATTAAGTACGGGACAATGTGTGAAAGAAGTATTATGTGATATTGCTCCCACGAACTCTTGTCATCTTCTTTTGAGATTGGCATGGCTTCATTTTAAAATGCTCAATCTTGATCAAGGTTCCCTTTATTTGAGGCATGAGGGACATGAAATGAAGTTGAAATTTATGACACCAAGACAAGCCAGTAAGGATCAACAAAGGCTGAAGGAGAAAATAGAAAAAGAAAGAATAGAAAAGGAAGAAATATAAACTGTGGAAGGAATGGAAATTGAAGATAAAGAAAAGGAAGAAAAGATAAAGATGATGGAAAAGCTAGTAGAGAAACAAGGTGTTTAATCAAAGGCCACCCATGTTTAGTTGCATTCGTTTACGAAAGCGACAACACTGTTGTAAGCCAAAGATCGATGGAGAACCTCAAATTACCAACAAGCTTTCACTCGAATCAAGCAAGGATCAAATTCACTACGGAACAATGTGTGAAAGAAGTACTATGTGATATTGCTCTCACGAACTCTTGTCATCTTCTTTTGAGATTGGCATGGCTTCATTTTAAAATGCTTAATCTTGATCAAGGTTCCCTTTATTTGAGGCATGAGGGACACAAAATGAAGTTGAAATTTATGACACCAAGACAAGCTAGTAAGGATCAACATAGGCTGAAGGAGAAAATAGAAAAAGGAAGAATAGAAAAGGAAGAAATATAAACTGTGGAAGGAATGGAAACTGAAGAAAAAGAAAAGGAAGAAAAGATAAAGATGATGGAAAAGGTAGTAGAGAAACAAGGTGTTTAATCAAAGACCACGCATGTTTAGATGCATTCGTTTACGAAAGCGACAACACTGTTGTAAGCCAAAGATCGGTGGAGAACCTCAAATTACCTACAAGCTTTCACTCGAATCAAGCAAGGATCAAATTCAGTACGGGACAATGTGTGAAAGAAGTATTATGTGATATTGCTCCCACGAACTCTTGTCATCTTCTTTTGAGATTGGCATGGCTTCATTTTAAAATGCTCAATTTTGATCAAGGTTCCCTTTATTTGAGGCATGAGGGACACGAAGTGAAGTTGAAATTTATGACACCAAGACAAGCCAGTAAGGATCAACATAGGCTGAAGGAGAAAATAGAAAAAGGAAGAATAGAAAATGAAGAAATATAAACTGTGGAAGGAATGGAAATTGAAGAAAAAGAAAAGGAAGAAAAGATAAAGATGGTGGAAAAGGTAGTAGAGAAACAAGGTGTTTAATCAAAGGCCACCCATGTTTAGTTGCATTCGTTTACGAAAGCGACAACACTGTTTTAAGCCAAAGATTGGTGGAGAAACTGCAGTTACCAACAAGCTTTCACTCGAATCAAGGAAGGATCAAATTAAGTACGGGACAATGTGTGAAAGAAGTATTATGTGATATTGCTCCCACGAACTCTTGTCATCTTCTTTTGAGATTGGCATGGCTTCATTTTAAAATGCTCAATCTTGATCAAGGTTCCCTTTATTTGAGGCATGAGGGACATGAAATGAAGTTGAAATTTATGACACCAAGACAAGCCAGTAAGGATCAACAAAGGCTGAAGGAGAAAATAGAAAAAGAAAGAATAGAAAAGGAAGAAATATAAACTGTGGAAGGAATGGAAATTGAAGAAAAAGAAAAGGAAGAAAAGATAAAGATGGTGGAAAAGGTAGTAGAGAAACAAGGTGTTTAATCAAAGGCCACCCATGTTTAGTTGCATTCGTTTACGAAAGCGACAACACTGTTTTAAGCCAAAGATTGGTGCAGAAACTGCAGTTACCAACAAGCTTTCACTCGAATCAAGGAAGGATCAAATTAAGTACGGGACAATGTGTGAAAGAAGTATTATGTGATATTGCTCCCACGAACTCTTGTCATCTTCTTTTGAGATTGGCATGGCTTCATTTTAAAATGCTCAATCTTGATCAAGGTTCCCTTTATTTGAGGCATGAGGGACATGAAATGAAGTTGAAATTTATGACACCAAGACAAGCCAGTAAGGATCAACAAAGGCTGAAGGAGAAAATAGAAAAAGAAAGAATAGAAAAGGAAGAAATATAAACTGTGGAAGGAATGGAAATTGAAGATAAAGAAAAGGAAGAAAAGATAAAGATGATGGAAAAGCTAGTAGAGAAACAAGGTGTTTAATCAAAGGCCACCCATGTTTAGTTGCATTCGTTTACGAAAGCGACAACACTGTTGTAAGCCAAAGATCGATGGAGAACCTCAAATTACCAACAAGCTTTCACTCGAATCAAGCAAGGATCAAATTCACTACGGAACAATGTGTGAAAGAAGTACTATGTGATATTGCTCTCACGAACTCTTGTCATCTTCTTTTGAGATTGGCATGGCTTCATTTTAAAATGCTTAATCTTGATCAAGGTTCCCTTTATTTGAGGCATGAGGGACACAAAATGAAGTTGAAATTTATGACACCAAGACAAGCTAGTAAGGATCAACATAGGCTGAAGGAGAAAATAGAAAAAGGAAGAATAGAAAAGGAAGAAATATAAACTGTGGAAGGAATGGAAACTGAAGAAAAAGAAAAGGAAGAAAAGATAAAGATGATGGAAAAGGTAGTAGAGAAACAAGGTGTTTAATCAAAGACCACGCATGTTTAGATGCATTCGTTTACGAAAGCGACAACACTGTTGTAAGCCAAAGATCGGTGGAGAACCTCAAATTACCTACAAGCTTTCACTCGAATCAAGCAAGGATCAAATTCAGTACGGGACAATGTGTGAAAGAAGTATTATGTGATATTGCTCCCACGAACTCTTGTCATCTTCTTTTGAGATTGACATGGCTTCATTTTACAACGCTCAATCTTGATAAAGGTTCCCTTTATTTGAGGCATGAGGGACACGAAGTGAAGTTGAAATTTATGACACCAAGACAAGCCAGTAAGGATCAACATAGGCTGAAGGAGAAAATAGAAAAAGAAAGAATAGAAAAGGAAGAAATATAAACTGTGGAAGGAATGGAAATTGAAGAAAAAGAAAAGGAAGAAAAGATAAAGATGATGGAAAAGCTAGTAGAGAAACAAGGTGTTTAATCAAAGGCCACCCATGTTTAGTTGCATTCGTTTACGAAAGCGACAACACTGTTGTAAGCCAAAGATCGGTGGAGAACCTCAAGTTACCAACAAGCATTCACTCGAATCAAGCAAGGATCAAGTTCAGTACGGGACACTGTGCGCAAGAAGTATTATCTGATATTGCTCCCACGAACTCTTGTCATCTTCTTTTAAGATTGGCATGGCTTCATTTTAAAACGCTCAATCTTGATAAAGGTTCCCTTTATTTGAGGCATGAGGGACACAAAATGAAGTTGAAATTTATGACACCAAGACAAGCTAGTAAGGATCAACATAGGCTGAAGGAGAAAATAGAAAAAGGAAGAATAGAAAATGAAGAAATATAAACTGTGGAAGGAATGGAAATTGAAGAAAAAGAAAAGGAAGAAAAGATAAAGATGGTGGAAAAGGTAGTAGAGAAACAAGGTGTTTAATCAAAGGCCACCCATGTTTAGTTGCATTCGTTTACGAAAGCGACAACACTGTTTTAAGCCAAAGATTGGTGGAGAAACTGCAGTTACCAACAAGCTTTCACTCGAATCAAGGAAGGATCAAATTAAGTACGGGACAATGTGTGAAAGAAGTATTATGTGATATTGCTCCCACGAACTCTTGTCATCTTCTTTTGAGATTGGCATGGCTTCATTTTAAAATGCTCAATCTTGATCAAGGTTCCCTTTATTTGAGGCATGAGGGACATGAAATGAAGTTGAAATTTATGACACCAAGACAAGCCAGTAAGGATCAACAAAGGCTGAAGGAGAAAATAGAAAAAGAAAGAATAGAAAAGGAAGAAATATAAACTGTGGAAGGAATGGAAATTGAAGAAAAAGAAAAGGAAGAAAAGATAAAGATGATGGAAAAGCTAGTAGAGAAACAAGGTGTTTAATCAAAGGCCACCCATGTTTAGTTGCATTCGTTTACGAAAACGACAACATTGTTGTAAGCCAAAAATTGGTGGAGAAACTCAAGTTACCAACAAGCATTCACTCGAATCAAGCAAAGATCAAGTTCAGTACGGGACACTGTGTGCAAGAAGTATTATCTGATATTGCTCCCACGAACTCTTGTCATCTTCTTTTAAGATTGGCATGGCTTCATTTTAAAACGCTCAATCTTGATAAAGGTTCCCTTTATTTGAGGCATGAGGGACACGAAATGAAGTTGAAATTTATGACACCAAGACAAGCTAGTAAGGATCAACATAGGCTGAAGGAGAAAATAGAAAAAGAAGGAATAGAAAAGGAAGAAATATAAATTGTGGAAGGAATGGAAATTAAAGAAAAAGAAAAGGGAGAAAAGATAAAGATGGTGGAAAAGGTAGTAGAGAAACAAGGTGTTTAATCAAAGGCCACCCATGTTTAGTTGCATTCGTTTACGAAAGCGACAACAATGTTTTAAGCCAAAGATTGGTGGAGAAACTCCAGTTACCAACAAGCTTTCACTCGAATCAAGCAAGGATCAAATTAAGTATGGGACAATGTGTGAAAGAAGTATTATGTGATATTGCTCCCACGAACTCTTGTCATCTTCTTTTGAGATTGGCATGGCTTCATTTTAAAATGCTCAATCTTGATCAAGGTTCCCTTTATTTGAGGCATGAGGGACATGAAATGAAGTTGAAATTTATGACACCAAGACAAGCCAGTAAGGATCAACAAAGGCTGAAGGAGAAAATAGAAAAAGAAAGAATAGAAAAGGAAGAAATATAAACTAAGGAAGGAATGGAAATTGAAGAAAAAGAAAGGGAAGAAAAGATAAAGATGGTGGAAAAGGTAGTAGAGAAACAAGGTGTTTAATCAAAGGCCACCCATGTTTAGTTGCATTCGTTTACGAAAGCGACAACAATGTTTTAAGCAAAAGATTGGTGGCTAAACTCCAGTTACCAACAAGCTTTCACTCGAATCAAGCAAGGATCAAATTCACTACGGGACAATGTGTGAAAGAAGTATTATGTGATATTGCTCCCACGAACTCTTGTCATCTTCTTTTGAGATTGGCATGGCCTCATTTTAAAATGCTCAATCTTGATCAAGGTTCCCTTTATTTGAGGCATGAGGGACATGAAATGAAGTTGAAATTTATGACACATGGACAAGCCAGTAAGGATCAACAAAGGCTGAAGGAGAAAATAGAAAAAGAAAGAATAGAAAAGGAAGAAATATAAACTAAGGAAGGAATGGAAATTGAAGAAAAAGAAAGGGAAGAAAAGATAAAGATGATGGAAAAGCTAGTAGAGAAACAAGGTGTTTAATCAAAGGCCACCCATGTTTAGTTGCATTCGTTTACGAAAGCGACAACACTGTTGTAAGCCAAAGATCGGTGGAGAACCTCAAATTACCAACAAGCTTTCACTCGAATCAAGCAAGGATCAAATTCACTACGGGACAATGTGTGAAAGAAGTATTATGTGATATTGCTTCCACGAACTCTTGTCATCTTCTTTTGAGATTGGCATGGCTTCATTTTAAAATGCTCAATCTTGATCAAGGTTCCCTTTATTTGAGGCATGAGGGACATGAAATGAAGTTGAAATTTATGACACCAAGAGAAGCCTGTAAGGATCAACATAGGCTGAAGGAGAAAATAGAAAAAGAAAGAATAGAAAAAGAAGAAATATAAACTGTGGAAGGAATGGAAACTGAAGAAAAAGAAAAGGAAGAAAAGATAAACATGATGGAAAAGCTAGTAGAGAAACAAGGTGTTTAATCAAAGGCCACCCATGTTTACTTGCATTCGTTTACGAAGGCGACAACACTGTTGTAAGCCAATGATTGGTGGAGAAACTCAAGTTACGAACAAGCTTTCACTCGAATCAAGCAAGGATCAAATTCAGTACGGGACAATGTGTGAAAGAAGTATTATGTGATATTGCTTCCACGAACTCTTGTCATCTTCTTTTGAGATTGGCATGGCTTCATTTTCAAACGCTCAATCTTGATCAAGGTTCCCTTTATTTGAGGCATCAGGGACATGAAATGAAGTTGAAATTTATGACACCAAGACAAGCCAGTAAGGATCAACATAGGCTGAAGGAGAAAATAGAAAAAGAAAAAATAGAAAAAGAAGAAATATAAACTGTGGAAGGAATGGAAACTGAAGAAAAAGAAAAGGAAGAAAAGATAAAAATGATGGAAATGGTAGTAGAGAAACAAGGTGTTTAATCAAAGACCACCCATGTTTAGTTGCATTCGTTTACGAAAGCGACAACACTGTTGTAAGCCAAAGATTGGTGGAGAAACTCAAGTTACCAACAAGCATTCACTCGAGTCAAGCAAGGATCAAATTCAGTACGGGACAAGGTGTGCAAGAAGTATTATCTGATATTGCTCACACGAACTCTTGTCATCTTCTTTTCAGATTGGCATGGCTTCATTTTAAAACGCTCAATCTTGATAAAGGTTCCCTTTATTTGAGGCATGAGGAACATGAAATGAAGTTGAAATTTATGACACCAAGACAAGCTAGTAAGGATCAACATAGGCTGAAGGAGAAAATAGGAAAAGGAAGAATAAAAAAGGAAGAAATATAAACTGTGGAAGGAATGGAAACTGAAGAAAAAGAAAAGGAAGAAAAGATAAAGATGATGGAAAAGGTAGTAGAGAAACAAGGTGTTTAATCAAAGACCACGCATGTTTAGTTGCATTCGTTTACGAAAGCGACAACACTGTTGTAAGCCAAAGATTGGTGGAGAAACTCAAGTTACCAACAAGCTTTCACTCGAATTAAGCAAGGATCAAATTCAGTACGGGACAATGTGTGAAAGAAGTATTATGTGATATTGCTCCCACGAACTCTTGTCATCTTCTTTTGAGATTGGCATGGCTTCATTTTAAAATGCTCAATCTTGATCAAGGTTCCCTTTATTTGAGGCATGAGGGACATGAAATGAAGTTGAAATTTATGACACCAAGACAAGCCAGTAAGGATCAACATAGGCTGAAGGAGAAAATAGAAAAAGAAGGAATAAAAAAGGAAGAAATATAAATTGTGGAAGGAATGGAAATTAAAGAAAAAGAAAAGGGAGAAAAGATAAAGATGGTGGAAAAGGTAGTAGAGAAACAAGGTGTTTAATCAAAGGCCACCCATGTTTAGTTGCATTCGTTTACGAAAACGAAAACATTGTTGTAAGCCAAAGATTGGTGGAGAACCTCAAGTTACCAACAAGCATTCACTCGAATCAAGCAAGGATCAAGTTCAGTACGGGTCACTGTGTGCAAGAAGTATTATCTGATATTGCTCCCACGAACTCTTGTCATCTTCTTTTAAGATTGGCATGGCTTCATTTTAAAACGCTCAATCTTGATAAAGGTTTCCTTTATTTGAGGCATGAGGGACACGAAATGAAGTTGAAATTTATGACACTAAGAGAAGCCTGTAAGGATCAACATAGGCTGAAGGAGAAAATAGAAAAAGAAAGAATAGAAAAAGAAGAAATATAAACTGTGGAAGGAATGGAAACTGAAGAAAAAGAAAAGGAAGAAAAGATAAACATGATGGAAAAGCTAGTAGAGAAACAAGCTGTTTAATCAAAGGCCACCCATGTTTACTTGCATTCGTTTACGAAGGCGACAACACTGTTGTAAGCCAATGATTGGTGGAGAACCTCAAGTTACCAACAAGCATTCACTCGAATCAAGCAAGGATCAAGTTCAGTACGGGTCACTGTGTGCAAGAAGTATTATCTGATATTGCTCCCACGAACTCTTGTCATCTTCTTTTAAGATTGGCATGGCTTCATTTTAAAACGCTCAATCTTGATAAAGGTTTCCTTTATTTGAGGCATGAGGGACACGAAATGAAGTTGAAATTTATGACACCAAGACAAGCCAGTAAGGATCAACATAGGCTGAAGGAGAAAATAGAAAAAGAAAGAATAGAAAAGGAAGAAATATAAACTGTGGAAGGAATGGAAACTGAAGAAAAAGAAAAGGGAGAAAAGATAAAGATGATGGAAAAGGTAGTAGATAAACAAGGTGTTTAATCAAAGGCCACCCATGTTTACCTGCATTCGTTTACGAAGGCGACAACACTGTTGTAAGCCAATGATTGGTGGAGAAACTCAAGTTACCAAAAAGCATTCACTCGAATCAAGCAAGGATCAAATTCAGTACGGGACAATTTGTGCAAGAAGTATTACCTGATATTGCTCACACAAACTCTTGTCATCTTCTTTTGAGATTGGCATGGCTTCATTTTAAAACGCTCAACCTTGATAAAGGGTCCCTTTATTTGAGGCATGAGGAACATGAAATGAAGTTGAAATTTATGACACCAACACAAGCCAGTAAGGATCAACATAGGCTGAAGGAGAAAATAGAAAAAGAAAGAATAGAAAAGGAAGAAATATAAACTGTGGAAGGAATGGAAATTAAAGAAAAAGAAAAGGAAGAAAAGATAAAGATGATGGAAAAGGTAGTAGAGAAACAAGGTGTTTAATCAAAGGCCTCCCATGTTTAGTTGCATTCGTTTACGAAAGCGACAACACTGTTGTAAGACAAAGATTGGTGCAAAAACTCAAGTTACCAACAAACTTTCACACGAATCAAGCAAGGATCAAATTCAGTACGGGACAATGTGTGAAAGAAGTATTATGTGATATTGGTCCCACGAACTCTTGTCACATTCTTTTGATATTGGCATGGCTTCATTTTAAACCGCTCAATTTTGATCAAGGTTCCCTTTATTTGAGGCATGAGGGACATGAAATGAAGTTGAAATTTATGACACCAAAACAAGCTAGTAAGGATCAACATAGGTTGAAGGAGAAAATAGAAAAAGAAGGAATAGAAAAGGAAGAAATATAAACTGTGGAAGGCATGGAAATTGAAGAAAAAGTAAAGGAAGAAAAGATAAAGATGATGGAAAAGGTAGTACAGAAACAAGGTGTTTAATCAAAGACCACCCATATTTAGTTGCATTCGTTTACGAAAGTGACAACAATGTTGTAAGCCAAAGATTGGTGGAGAAACTCAAGTTACCAACAAGCTTTCACTCGAATCAAGCAAGGATCAAATTCAGTACGGGACAATGTGTGAAAGAAGTATTATGTGATATTGCTCCCACGAACTCTAGTCATCTTCTTTTGAGATTGGCATCGCTTCATTTTAAAACGCTCAATCTTGATAAAGGTTCCCTTTATTTGAGGGATGAGGGACATGAAATGAAGTTGAAATTTTTGACACCAACACAAGCTAGTAAGGAGCAATATAGGTTGAAGGAGAAAATAGAAAAAGAAGGAATAGAAAAGGAAGAAATATAAACCGTGGAAGGAATGGAACTTAAAGAAAAAGAAAAGGAAGAAAAGATAAAGATGGTGGAAAAGGTAGTAGAGAAACAAGGTGTATAATCAAAGGCCTCCCACGTTTAGTTGCATTCGTTTACGAAAGCGACATCATTGTTGTAAGCCAAAGATTGGTGGAGAAACTCAAGTTACCAACAAGCTTTCACTTGAATCAAGCAAGGATCAAATTCAGTACGGGACAATGTGTGAAAGAAGTATTATGTGATATTGCTCCCACGAACTCTTGTCATCTTCTTTTGAGATTGGCATGGCTTCATTTTAAAACGCTCAATCTTGATAAAGGTTCCCTTTATTTGAGGGACATGAAATGAAGTTGAAACTTATGACACCAAGACAAGCTAGTAAGGATCAACATAGGTTGAAGGAAAAAATAGAAAAAGAAGGAATATAAAAGGAAGAAATATAAATTGTGGAAGGAATGGAAATTAAAGAAAAAGAAAAGGAAGAAAAGATAAAGATGGTGGAGAAGGTAGTAGAAAAACAAGGTGTTTAATCAAAGGCCTCCCATATTTAGTTGCATTCGTTTACGAAAGCGACAACACTGTGGTAAGCCAAAGATTGGTGGAGAAACTCAAGTTACCAACAAGCTTTCACTCGAATCAAGCAAGGATCAAATTCAGTACGGGACAATGTGTGAAAGAAGTATTATGTGATATTGCTCCCACGAACTCTTGTCATCTTCTTTTGAGATTGGCATGGCTTCATTTTAAAACGCTCAATCTTGATAAAAGTTCCCTTTATTTGAGGGACATGAAATGAAGTTGAAACTTATGACACCAAGACAAGCTAGTAAGGATCAACATAGGTTGAAGGAAAAAATAGAAAAAGAAGGAATAGAAAAGGAAGAAATATAAATTGTGGAAGGAATGGAAATTAAAGAAAAAGAAAAGGAAGAAAAGATAAAGATGGTGGAGAAGGTAGTAGAAAAACAAGGTGTTTAATCAAAGGCCTCCCATGTTTAGTTGCATTCGTTTACGAAAGCGACAACACTGTGGTAAGCCAAAGATTGGTGGAGAAACTCAAGTTACCAACAAGCATTCACTCGAATCAAGCAAGGATCAAATTCAGTACGGGACAATGTCTACAAGAAGTATTATCTGATATTGCTCACACAAACTCTTGCCATCTTCTTTTGAGATTGGCATGGCTTCATTTTAAAACGCTCAATCTTTATAAAGGTTCCCTTTATTTGAGGCATGAGGGACATGAAATGAAGTTGAAATTTATGACACCAAGGCAAGCTAGTAAGGATCAACATAGGTTGAAGGAAAAAATAGAAAAAGAAGGAATAGAAAAGGAAGAAATATAAATTGTGGAAGGAATGGAAATTAAAGAAAAAGAAAAGGAAGAAAAGATAAAGATGGTGGAGAAGGTAGTAGAAAAACAAGGTGTTTAATCAAAGGCCTCCCATGTTTAGTTGCATTCGTTTACGAAAGCAACAACACTGTTATAAGCCAAAGATTGGTGGAGAAACTCAAGTTACCAACAAGCTTTCACTCGAATCAAGCAAGGATCAAATTCAATACGAGACAATGTGTGAAAAAACTATTATCTGATATTGCTCCCATGAACTCTTGTCATCTTCCTTTGAGATTGGCATGGCTTCATTTTAAAACGCTCAATCTTGATAAAGGTTCCCTTTATTTGAGGCATGAGGGACATGAAATGAAGTTGAAATTTATGACACCAAGACAAGCCAGTAAGGATCAACATAGGCTGAAGGAGAAAGTAGAAAAAGAAAGAACAGAAAAAGAAGAAATATAAATTGTGGAAGGAATGGAAACTGAACAAAAAGAAAAGGAAGAAAAGATAAAGATGATGTTAAAGGTAGTAGAGAAACAAGGTTTTTAATCAAAGACCACCGATGTTGAGTTGCATTCGTTTATGAAAGCAACAACACTGTTGTAACCCAAAGATTGGTGGAGAAACTCAAGTTACCAACAAGCTTTCACTCGAATCAAGCAAGGATCAAATTCAGTACGGGACAATGTGTGAAAGAAGTATTATCTGATATTGCTCCCACGAACTCTTGTCATCTTCTTCTTAGATGGGCATGGCTTCATTTTAAAACGCTCAATCTTGATAAAGGTTCCATTTATTTGAGGCATGAGGGACATGAAATGAAGTTGAAATTTATGACACCAAGACAAGCCAGTAAGGATCAACATAGGCTGAAGGAGAAAATAGAAAAAGAAAGAATAGAAAAGGAAGAAATATAAACTGTGGAAGGAATGGAAATTGAAGAAAAAGAAAAGGAAGAAATATAATCTGTGGAAGGAATGGAAATTAAAGAAAAAGAAAAGGAAGAAAAGATAAAGATGGTGGAAAAGGTAGGAGAGAAACAAGGTGTTTAATCAAAGACCACCCATGTTTAGTTGCATTCGTTTATGAAAGTGACAACACTATTGTAAGCCAAAGATTGGTGGAGAATCTCAAGTTACCAACAAGCTTTCACTCGAATCAAGCAAGGATCAAATTCAGTACGGGACAATGTGTGAAAGAAGTATTATCTGATATTGCTCCCACGAACTCTTGTCATCTTCTTCTTAGATGGGCATGGCTTCATTTTAAAACGCTCAATCTTGATAAAGGTTCCATTTATTTGAGGCATGAGGGACATGAAATGAAGTTGAAATTTATGACACCGACACAAGCCAGTAAGGATCAACATAGGCTGAAGGAGAAAATAGAAAAAGAAAGAATAGAAAAGGAAGAAATATAAACTGTGGAAGGAATGGAAATTGAAGAAAAAGAAAAGGAAGAAAAGATAAAGATGATGGAAAAGGTAGTAGAGAAACAAAGTGTTTAATCAAAGACCACCCATGTTTAGTTGCATTCGTTTACGAAAGCGACAACAATCTTGTAAGCCAAAGATTGGTGGAGAAACTCAAGTTACCAACAAGCTTTCACTTGAATCAAGCAAGGATCAAATTCAGTACGAGACAATGTGTGAAAGAAGTATTATCTGATATTGCTCCCACGAACTCTTGTCATCTTCTTTTGAGATTGGCATGGCTTCATTTTAAAACGCTCAATCTTGATAAAGGTTCCCTTTATTTGAGGGATGAGGGACATGAAATGAAGTTGAACTTTATGACACCAACACAAGCCAGTAAGGATCAACATAGTTTGAAGGAGAAAATAGAAAAAGAAGGAATAGAAAAGGAAGAAATATAAACTGTGGAAGGAATGAAAATTAAAGAAAAAGAAAAAGAAGAAAAGATAAAGATGGTGGAAAAGGTAGTAGAGAAACAAGGTGTTTAAACAAAGGCCTCCCATGTTTAGGTGCATTCGTTTACGAAAACGACAACATTATTGTAGGCCAAAGATTGGTGGAGAAACTCAAGTTACCAACAAGCATTCACTCGAATCAAGCAAGGATCAAATTCAGTACGGGAGAATGTGTGCAAGAAGTATTATCTGATATTGCTCACACGAACTCTTGTCATCTTCTTTTGAGATTAGCATGGCTTCATTTTAAAACGCTCAATCTTTATAAAGGTTCCCTTTATTTGAGGCATGAGGGACATGAAATGAAGTTGAAATTTATGACACCAAGACAAGCCAGTAAGGATCAACATAGGCTGAAGGAGAAAATAGAAAAAGAAAGAATAGAAAAGGAAGAAATATAATCTGTGGAAGGAATGGAAATTGAAGAAAAAGAAAACGAAGAAATATAATCTGTGGAAGGAATGGAAATTAAAGAAAAAGAAAAGGAAGAAAAGATAAAGATGGTGGAAAAGGTAGTAGAGAAACAAGGTGTTTAATCAAAGACCACCCATGTTTAGTTGCATTCGTTTACGAAAGCGACAACAATGTTGTAAGCCCAAGATTGGTGGAGAAACTCAAGTTACCAACAAGCTTTCACTTGAATCAAGCAAGGATCAAATTCAGTACGAGACAATGTGTGAAAGAAGTATTATCTGATATTGCTCCCACGAACTCTTGTCATCTTCTTTTGAGATTGGCATGGCTTCATTTTAAAACGCTAAATCTTGATAAAGGTTCCCTTTATTTGAGGGATGAGGGACATGAAATGAAGTTGAAATTTATGACACCAACACAAGCCAGTAAGGATCAACATAGTTTGAAGGAGAAAATAGAAAAAGAAGGAATAGAAAAGGAAGAAATATAAACTGTGGAAGGAATGAAAATTAAAGAAAAAGAAAAAGAAGAAAAGATAAAGATGGTGGAAAAGGTAGTAGAGAAACAAGGTGTTTAAACAAAGGCCTCCCATGTTTAGGTGCATTCGTTTACGAAAATGACAACATTATTGTAGGCCAAAGATTGGTGGAGAAACTCAAGTTACCAACAAGCATTCACTCGAATCAAGCAAGGATCAAATTCAGTACGGGAGAATGTGTGCAAGAAGTATTATCTGATATTGCTCACACGAACTCTTGTCATCTTCTTTTGAGATTAGCATGGCTTCATTTTAAAACGCTCAATCTTTATAAAGGTTCCCTTTATTTGAGGCATGAGGGACATGAAATGAAGTTGAAATTTATGACACCAAGACAAGCCAGTAAGGATCAACATAGGCTGAAGGAGAAAATAGAAAAAGAAAGAATAGAAAAGGAAGAAATATAATCTGTGGAAGGAATGGAAATTGAAGAAAAAGAAAACGAAGAAATATAATCTGTGGAAGGAATGGAAATTAAAGAAAAAGAAAAGGAAGAAAAGATAAAGATGGTGGAAAAGGTAGTAGAGAAACAAGGTGTTTAATCAAAGACCACCCATGTTTAGTTGCATTCGTTTACGAAAGCGACAACAATGTTGTAAGCCCAAGATTGGTGGAGAAACTCAAGTTACCAACAAGCTTTCACTTGAATCAAGCAAGGATCAAATTCAGTACGAGACAATGTGTGAAAGAAGTATTATCTGATATTGCTCCCACGAACTCTTGTCATCTTCTTTTGAGATTGGCATGGCTTCATTTTAAAACGCTAAATCTTGATAAAGGTTCCCTTTATTTGAGGGATGAGGGACATGAAATGAAGTTGAAATTTATGACACCAACACAAGCCAGTAAGGATCAACATAGTTTGAAGGAGAAAATAGAAAAAGAAGGAATAGAAAAGGAAGAAATATAAACTGTGGAAGGAATGAAAATTAAAGAAAAAGAAAAAGAAGAAAAGATAAAGATGGTGGAAAAGGTAGTAGAGAAACAAGGTGTTTAAACAAAGGCCTCCCATGTTTAGGTGCATTCGTTTACGAAAATGACAACATTATTGTAGGCCAAAGATTGGTGGAGAAACTCAAGTTACCAACAAGCATTCACTCGAATCAAGCAAGGATCAAATTCAGTACGGGAGAATGTGTGCAAGAAGTATTATCTGATATTGCTCACACGAACTCTTGTCATCTTCTTTTGAGATTAGCATGGCTTCATTTTAAAACGCTCAATCTTTATAAAGGTTCCCTTTATTTGAGTCATGAGGGACATGAAATGAAGTTGAAATTTATGACACCAAGACAAGCCAGTAAGGATCAACATACGCTGAAGGAGAAAATAGAAAAAGAAAGAATAGAAAAGGAAGAAATATAAACTATGGAAGGACTGGAAATTGAAGAAAAAGAAAAGGAAGAAATATAATCTGTGGAAGGAATGGAAATTAAAGAAAAAGAAAAGGAAGAAAAGATAAAGATGGTGGAAAAGGTAGTAGAGAAACAAGGTGTTTAATCAAAGACCACCCATGTTTAGTTGCATTCGTTTATGAAAGCGACAACACTATTGTAAGCCAAAGATTGGTGGAGAGTTTCAAGTTACCAACAAGCTTTCACTCGAATCAAGCAAGGATCAAATTCAGTACGGGACAATGTGTGAAAGAAGTATTATCTGATATTGCTCCCACGAACTCTTGTCATCTTCTTCTTAGATGGGCATGGCTTCATTTTAAAACGCTCAATCTTGATAAAGGTTCCATTTATTTGAGGCATGAGGGACATGAAATGAAGTTGAAATTTATGACACCAACACAAGCCAGTAAGGATCAACATAGGCTGAAGGAGAAAATAGAAAAAGAAAGAACAGAAAAGGAAGAAATATAAACTGTGGAAGGAATGGAAATTGAAGAAAAAGAAAAGGAAGAAAAGATAAAGATGATGGAAAAGGTAGTAGAGAAAGCAAGTGTTTAATCAAAGACCACCCATGTTTAGTTGCATTCGTTTACGAAAGCGACAACAATGTTGTAAGCCAAAGATTGGTGGAGAAACTCAAGTTACCAACAAGCTTTCACTTGAATCAAGCAAGGATCAAATTCAGTACGAGACAATGTGTGAAAGAAGTATTATCTGATATTGCTCCCACGAACTCTTGTCATCTTCCTTTGAGATTGGCATGGCTTCATTTTAAAACGCTCAATCTTTATAAAGGTTCCCTTTATTTGAGGCATGATGGACATGAAATGAAGTTGAAATTTATGACACCAAGACAAGCCAGTAAGGATCAACATAGGCTGAAGGAGAAAATAGAAAAAGAAAGAATAGAAAAGGAAGAAATATAATCTGTGGAAGGAATGCAAATTGAAGAAAAAGAAAACGAAGAAATATAAACTGTGGAAGGAATGGAAATTGAAGAAAAAGAAAAGGAAGAAAAGATAAAGATGATGGAAAAGGTAGTAGAGAAACAAGGTGTTTAATCAAAGGCCACCCATGTTTAGTTGCATTCGTTTACGAAAGCGACAACACTATTGTAAGCCAAAGATTGGTGGAGAAACTCAAATTACCAACAAGCTTTCACTCGAATCAATCAAGGATCAAATTCAGTACGGGACAATGTGAAAGAAGTATTATCTGATATTGCTCCCACGAACTCTTGTCATCTTCTTCTTAGATGGGCATGGCTTCATTTTAAAACGCTCAATCTTGATAAAGGTTCCATTTATTTGAGGCATGAGGGACATGAAATGAAGTTGAAATTTATGACACCGACACAAGCCAGTAAGGATCAACATAGGCTGAAGGAGAAAATAGAAAAAGAAAGAATAGAAAAGGAAGAAATATAAACTGTGGAAGGAATGGAAATTGAAGAAAAAGAAAAGGAAGAAAAGATAAAGATGATGGAAAAGGTAGTAGAGAAACAAAGTGTTTAATCAAAGACCACCCATGTTTAGTTGCATTCGTTTACGAAAGCGACAACAATCTTGTAAGCCAAAGATTGGTGGAGAAACTCAAGTTACCAACAAGCTTTCACTTGAATCAAGCAAGGATCAAATTCAGTACGAGACAATGTGTGAAAGAAGTATTATTTGATATTGCTCCCACGAACTCTTGTCATCTTCTTTTGAGATTGGCATGGCTTCATTTTAAAACGCTCAATCTTGATAAAGGTTCCCTTTATTTGAGGGATGAGGGACATGAAATGAAGTTGAACTTTATGACACCAACACAAGCCAGTAAGGATCAACATAGTTTGAAGGAGAAAATAGAAAAAGAAGGAATAGAAAAGGAAGAAATATAAACTGTGGAAGGAATGAAAATTAAAGAAAAAGAAAAAGAAGAAAAGATAAAGATGGTGGAAAAGGTAGTAGAGAAACAAGGTGTTTAAACAAAGGCCTCCCATGTTTAGGTGCATTCGTTTACGAAAATGACAACATTATTGTAGGCCAAAGATTGGTGGAGAAACTCAAGTTACCAACAAGCATTCACTCGAATCAAGCAAGGATCAAATTCAGTACGGGAGAATGTGTGCAAGAAGTATTATCTGATATTGCTCACACGAACTCTTGTCATCTTCTTTTGAGATTAGCATGGCTTCATTTTAAAACGCTCAATCTTTATAAAGGTTCCCTTTATTTGAGTCATGAGGGACATGAAATGAAGTTGAAATTTATGACACCAAGACAAGCCAGTAAGGATCAACATAGGCTGAAGGAGAAAATAGAAAAAGAAAGAATAGAAAAGGAAGAAATATAAACTATGGAAGGATTGGAAATTGAAGAAAAAGAAAAGGAAGAAATATAATCTGTGGAAGGAATGGAAATTAAAGAAAAAGAAAAGGAAGAAAAGATAAAGATGGTGGAAAAGGTAGTAGAGAAACAAGGTGTTTAATCAAAGACCACCCATGTTTAGTTGCATTCGTTTATGAAAGCGACAACACTATTGTAAGCCAAAGATTGGTGGAGAGTTTCAAGTTACCAACAAGCTTTCACTCGAATCAAGCAAGGATCAAATTCAGTACGGGACAATGTGTGAAAGAAGTATTATCTGATATTGCTCCCACGAACTCTTGTCATCTTCTTCTTAGATGGGCATGGCTTCATTTTAAAACGCTCAATCTTGATAAAGGTTCCATTTATTTGAGGCATGAGGGACATGAAATGAAGTTGAAATTTATGACACCAACACAAGCCAGTAAGGATCAACATAGGCTGAAGGAGAAAATAGAAAAAGAAAGAATAGAAAAGGAAGAAATATAAACTGTGGAAGGAATGGAAATTGAAGAAAAAGAAAAGGAAGAAAAGATAAAGATGATGGAAAAGGTAGTAGAGAAAGCAAGTGTTTAATTAAAGACCACCCATGTTTAGTTGCATTCGTTTACGAAAGCGACAACAATGTTGTAAGCCAAAGATTGGTGGAGAAACTCAAGTTACCAACAAGCTTTCACTTGAATCAAGCAAGGATCAAATTCAGTACGAGACAATGTGTGAAAGAAGTATTATCTGATATTGCTCCCACGAACTCTTGTCATCTTCCTTTGAGATTGGCATGGCTTCATTTTAAAACGCTCAATCTTTATAAAGGTTCCCTTTATTTGAGGCATGATGGACATGAAATGAAGTTGAAATTTATGACACCAAGACAAGCCAGTAAGGATCAACATAGGCTGAAGGAGAAAATAGAAAAAGAAAGAATAGAAAAGGAAGAAATATAATCTGTGGAAGGAATGCAAATTGAAGAAAAAGAAAACGAAGAAATATAAACTGTGGAAGGAATGGAAATTGAAGAAAAAGAAAAGGAAGAAAAGATAAAGATGATGGAAAAGGTAGTAGAGAAACAAGGTGTTTAATCAAAGCCCACCCATGTTTAGTTGCATTCGTTTACGAAAGCGACAACACTATTGTAAGCCAAAGATTGGTGGAGAAACTCAAATTACCAACAAGCTTTCACTCGAATCAATCAAGGATCAAATTCAGTACGGGACAATGTGAAAGAAGTATTATCTGATATTGCTCCCACGAACTCTTGTCATCTTCTTCTTACATGGGCATGGCTTCATTTTAAAACGCTCAATCTTGATAAAGGTTCCATTTATTTGAGGCATGAGGGACATGAAATGAAGTTGAAATTTATGACACCGACACAAGCCAGTAAGGATCAACATAGGCTGAAGGAGAAAATAGAAAAAGAAAGAATAGAAAAGGAAGAAATATAAACTGTGGAAGGAATGGAAATTGAAGAAAAAGAAAACGAAGAAATATAAACTGTGGAAGGAATGGAAATTGAAGAAAAAGAAAAGGAAGAAAAGATAAAGATGATGGAAAAGGTAGTAGAGAAACAAAGTGTTTAATCAAAGACCACCCATGTTTAGTTGCATTCGTTTACGAAAGCGACAACAATCTTGTAAGCCAAAGATTGGTGGAGAAACTCAAGTTACCAACAAGCTTTCACTTGAATCAAGCAAGGATCAAATTCAGTACGAGACAATGTGTGAAAGAAGTATTATCTGATATTGCTCCCACGAACTCTTGTCATCTTCTTTTGAGATTGGCATGGCTTCATTTTAAAACGCTCAATCTTGATAAAGGTTCCCTTTATTTGAGGGATGAGGGACATGAAATGAAGTTGAACTTTATGACACCAACACAAGCCAATAAGGATCAACATAGTTTGAAGGAGAAAATAGAAAAAGAAGGAATAGAAAAGGAAGAAATATAAACTGTGGAAGGAATGAAAATTAAAGAAAAAGAAAAAGAAGAAAAGATAAAGATGGTGGAAAAGGTAGTAGAGAAACAAGGTGTTTAAACAAAGGCCTCCCATGTTTAGGTGCATTCGTTTACGAAAACGACAACATTATTGTAGGCCAAAGATTGGTGGAGAAACTCAAGTTACCAACAAGCATTCACTCGAATCAAGCAAGGATCAAATTCAGTACGGGAGAATGTGTGCAAGAAGTATTATCTGATATTGCTCACACGAACTCTTGTCATCTTCTTTTGAGATTAGCATGGCTTCATTTTAAAACGCTCAATCTTTATAAAGGTTCCCTTTATTTGAGTCATGAGGGACATGAAATGAAGTTGAAATTTATGACACCAAGACAAGCCAGTAAGGATCAACATAGGCTGAAGGAGAAAATAGAAAAAGAAAGAATAGAAAAGGAAGAAATATAAACTATGGAAGGACTGGAAATTGAAGAAAAAGAAAAGGAAGAAATATAATCTGTGGAAGGAATGGAAATTAAAGAAAAAGAAAAGGAAGAAAAGATAAAGATGGTGGAAAAGGTAGTAGAGAAACAAGGTGTTTAATCAAAGACCACCCATGTTTAGTTGCATTCGTTTATGAAAGCGACAACACTATTGTAAGCCAAAGATTGGTGGAGAGTTTCAAGTTACCAACAAGCTTTCACTCGAATCAAGCAAGGATCAAATTCAGTACGGGACAATGTGTGAAAGAAGTATTATCTGATATTGCTCCCACGAACTCTTGTCATCTTCTTCTTAGATGGGCATGGCTTCATTTTAAAACGCTCAATCTTGATAAAGGTTCCATTTATTTGAGGCATGAGGGACATGAAATGAAGTTGAAATTTATGACACCAACACAAGCCAGTAAGGATCAACATAGGCTGAAGGAGAAAATAGAAAAAGAAAGAATAGAAAAGGAAGAAATATAAACTGTGGAAGGAATGGAAATTGAAGAAAAAGAAAAGGAAGAAAAGATAAAGATGATGGAAAAGGTAGTAGAGAAAGCAAGTGTTTAATCAAAGACCACCCATGTTTAGTTGCATTCGTTTACGAAAGCGACAACAATGTTGTAAGCCAAAGATTGGTGGAGAAACTCAAGTTACCAACAAGCTTTCACTTGAATCAAGCAAGGATCAAATTCAGTACGAGACAATGTGTGAAAGAAGTATTATCTGATATTGCTCCCACGAACTCTTGTCATCTTCCTTTGAGATTGGCATGGCTTCATTTTAAAACGCTCAATCTTTATAAAGGTTCCCTTTATTTGAGGCATGAGGGACATGAAATGAAGTTGAAATTTATGACACCAAGACAAGCCAGTAAGGATCAACATAGGCTGACGGAGAAAATAGAAAAAGAAAGAATAGAAAAGGAAGAAATATAATCTGTGGAAGGAATGCAAATTGAAGAAAAAGAAAACGAAGAAATATAAACTGTGGAAGGAATGGAAATTGAAGAAAAAGAAAAGGAAGAAAAGATAAAGATGATGGAAAAGGTAGTAGAGAAACAAGGTGTTTAATCAAAGGCCACCCATGTTTAGTTGCATTCGTTTACGAAAGCGACAACACTATTGTAAGCCAAAGACTGGTGGAGAAACTCAAATTACCAACAAGCTTTCACTCGAATCAATCAAGGATCAAATTCAGTACGGGACAATGTGAAAGAAGTATTATCTGATATTGCTCCCACGAACTCTTGTCATCTTCTTTTTAGATGGGCATGGCTTAATTTTAAAACGCTCAATCTTGATAAAGGTTCCCTTTATTTGAGGCATGAGGGACATGAAATGAAGTTCAAATTTATGACAGCAAGACAAGCCAGTAAGGATCAACATAGGCTGAAGAAGAAAATAGAAAAAGAAAGAATAGAAAAGGAAGAAATATAATCTGTGGAAGGAATGGAAATTAAAGAAAAAGAAAAGGAAGAAAAGATAAAGATGGTGGAAAAGGTAGTAGAGAAACAAGGTGTATAATCAAGGGCCTCCCATGTTTAGTTGCATTCGTTTACGAAAGCGACAACAATGTTGTAAGCCAAAGATTGGTGGAGAAACTCAAGTTACCAACAAGCTTTCACTTGAATCAAGCAAGGATCAAATTCAGTACGAGACAATGTGTGAAAGAAGTATTATCTGATATTGCTCCCACGAATTCTTGTCATCTTCTTTTGAGATTGGCATGGCTTCATTTTAAAACGCTCAATCTTGATAAAGGTTCCTTTTATATGAGGGATGAGGGACATGAAATGAAGTTGAAATTTATGACACCAACACAAGCCAGTAAGGATCAACATAGGTTGAAGGAGAAAATAGAAAAAGAAGGAATAGAAAAGGAAGTATAAACTGTGGAAGGAATGAAAATTAAAGAAAAAGAAAAAGAAGAAAAGATAAAGATGGTGGAAAAGGTAGTAGAGAAACAAGGTGTTTAAACAAAGGCCTCCCATGTTTAGGTGCATTCGTTTACGAAGACGACAACACTATTGTAGGCCAAAGATTGGTGGAGAAACTCAAGTTACCAACAAGCATTCACTCGAATCAAGCAAGGATCAAATTCAGTACGGGAGAATGTGTGCAAGAAGTATTATCTGATATTGCTCACACGAACTCTTGTCATCTTCTTTTGAGATTGGCATGGCTTCATTTTAAAACGCTCAATCTTTATAAAGGTTCCCTTTATTTGAGGCATGAGGGACATGAAATGAAGTTGAAATTTATGACACTAAGACAAGCCAGTAAATATCAACATAGGCTGAAGGAGAAAATAGAAATAGAAAGAATAGAAAAGGAAAAAATATAAACTGTGGAAGGAATGGAAATTAAAGAAAAAGAAAAGGAAGAAAAGATAAAGATGATGGAAAAGGTAGTAGAGAAACAAGGTGTTTAATCAAAGACCACCCATGTTTAGTTGCATTCGTTTACGAAAGCGACAACAATGTTGTAAGCCCAAGATTGGTGGAGAAACTCAAGTTACCAACAAGCTTTCACTTGAATCAAGCAAGGATCAAATTCAGTACGAGACAATGTGTGAAAGAAGTATTATCTGATATTGCTCCCACGAACTCTTGTCATCTTCTTTTGAGATTGGCATGGCTTCATTTTAAAATGCTCAAACTTGATAAAGGTTCCCTTTATTTGAGGGATGAGGGACATGAAATGAAGTTGAAATTTATGACACCAACACAAGCCAGTAAGGATCAACATAGGTTGAAGGAGAAAATAGAAAAAGAAGGAATAGAAAAGGAAGAAATATAAACTGTGGAAGGAATGGGAATTAAAGAAAAAGAAAAGGAAGAAAAGATAAAGATGGTGGAAAAGGTAGTAGAGAAACAAGGTGTTTAAACAAAGGCCTCCCATGTTTAGGTGCATTCGATTACGAAAACGACAACACTGTTGTAACCCAAAGACTCGTGGAGAAAGTCAAGTTACCAACAAGCATTCACTCGAATCAAGCAAGGATCAAATTCAGTACGAGACAATGTGTGAAAGAAGTATTATCTGATATTGCTCCCACGAATTCTTGTCATCTTCTTTTGAGATTGGCATGGCTTCATTTTAAAACGCTCAATCTTGATAAAGGTTCCTTTTATATGAGGGATGAGGGACATGAAATGAAGTTGAAATTTATGACACCAACACAAGCCAGTAAGGATCAACATAGGTTGAAGGAGAAAATAGAAAAAGAAGGAATAGAAAAGGAAGTATAAACTGTGGAAGGAATGAAAATTAAAGAAAAAGAAAAAGAAGAAAAGATAAAGATGGTGGAAAAGGTAGTAGAGAAACAAGGTGTTTAAACAAAGGCCTCCCATGTTTAGGTGCATTCGTTTACGAAGACGACAACACTATTGTAGGCCAAAGATTGGTGGAGAAACTCAAGTTACCAACAAGCATTCACTCGAATCAAGCAAGGATCAAATTCAGTACGGGAGAATGTGTGCAAGAAGTATTATCTGATATTGCTCACACGAACTCTTGTCATCTTCTTTTGAGATTGGCATGGCTTCATTTTAAAACGCTCAATCTTTATAAAGGTTCCCTTTATTTGAGGCATGAGGGACATGAAATGAAGTTGAAATTTATGACACTAAGACAAGCCAGTAAATATCAACATAGGCTGAAGGAGAAAATAGAAATAGAAAGAATAGAAAAGGAAAAAATATAAACTGTGGAAGGAATGGAAATTAAAGAAAAAGAAAAGGAAGAAAAGATAAAGATGATGGAAAAGGTAGTAGAGAAACAAGGTGTTTAATCAAAGACCACCCATGTTTAGTTGCATTCGTTTACGAAAGCGACAACAATGTTGTAAGCCCAAGATTGGTGGAGAAACTCAAGTTACCAACAAGCTTTCACTTGAATCAAGCAAGGATCAAATTCAGTACGAGACAATGTGTGAAAGAAGTATTATCTGATATTGCTCCCACGAACTCTTGTCATCTTCTTTTGAGATTGGCATGGCTTCATTTTAAAATGCTCAAACTTGATAAAGGTTCCCTTTATTTGAGGGATGAGGGACATGAAATGAAGTTGAAATTTATGACACCAACACAAGCCAGTAAGGATCAACATAGGTTGAAGGAGAAAATAGAAAAAGAAGGAATAGAAAAGGAAGAAATATAAACTGTGGAAGGAATGGGAATTAAAGAAAAAGAAAAGGAAGAAAAGATAAAGATGGTGGAAAAGGTAGTAGAGAAACAAGGTGTTTAAACAAAGGCCTCCCATGTTTAGGTGCATTCGATTACGAAAACGACAACACTGTTGTAACCCAAAGACTCGTGGAGAAAGTCAAGTTACCAACAAGCATTCACTCGAATCAAGCAAGGATCAAATTCAGTACGGGACAATGTCTGAAAGAAGTATTATCTGATATTGCTCCCACGAACTCTTGTCATCTTCTTTTGAGATTGGCATGGCTTCATTTTAAAATGCTCAATCTTGATAAAGGTTCCCTTTATTTTAGGGATGAGGGACATGAAATGAAGTTGAAATTTATGACACCAACACAAGCCAATAAGGATCAACATAGGTTGAAGGACGAAATAGAAAAAGAAGGAATAGAAAAGGAAGAAATATAAACTGTGGAAGGAATGGAAATTAAAGAAAAAGAAAAGGAAGAAAAGATAAAGATGGTGGAAAAGGTAGTAGAGAAACAAGGTGTTTAAACAAAGGCCTCCCATGTTTAGGTGCATTCGTTTACGAAAACGACAACAATGTTGTAAGCCAAAGATTGGTGGAGAAAGTCAAGTTACCAACAAGCTTTCACTTGAATCAAGATGGGATCAAATTCAATACGGGACAATGTGTGAAAGAAGTATTATCTGATATTGCTCACACGAACTCTTGTCATCTTCTTTTGAGATTGGCATGGCTTCATTTTAAAACGCTCAATCTTTATAAAGGTTCCCTTTATTTGAGGCATGAGGGACATGAAATGAAGTTGAAATTTATGACACTAAGACAAGCCAGTAAATATCAACATAGGCTGAAGGAGAAAATAGAAATAGAAAGAATAGAAAAGGAAAAAATATAAACTGTGGAAGGAATGGAAATTAAAGAAAAAGAAAAGGAAGAAAAGATAAAGATGGTGGAAAAGGTAGTAGAGAAACAAGGTGTTTAAACAAAGGCCTCCCATGTTTAGGTGCATTCGTTTACGAAGACGACAACACTATTGTAGGCCAAAGATTGGTGGAGAAACTCAAGTTACCAACAAGCATTCACTCGAATCAAGCAAGGATCAAATTCAGTACGGGAGAATGTGTGCAAGAAGTATTATCTGATATTGCTCACACGAACTCTTGTCATCTTCTTTTGAGATTGGCATGGCTTCATTTTAAAACGCTCAATCTTTATAAAGGTTCCCTTTATTTGAGGCATGAGGGACATGAAATGAAGTTGAAATTTATGACACTAAGACAAGCCAGTAAATATCAACATAGGCTGAAGGAGAAAATAGAAATAGAAAGAATAGAAAAGGAAAAAATATAAACTGTGGAAGGAATGGAAATTAAAGAAAAAGAAAAGGAAGAAAAGATAAAGATGATGGAAAAGGTAGTAGAGAAACAAGGTGTTTAATCAAAGACCACCCATGTTTAGTTGCATTCGTTTACGAAAGCGACAACAATGTTGTAAGCCCAAGATTGGTGGAGAAACTCAAGTTACCAACAAGCTTTCACTTGAATCAAGCAAGGATCAAATTCAGTACGAGACAATGTGTGAAAGAAGTATTATCTGATATTGCTCCCACGAACTCTTGTCATCTTCTTTTGAGATTGGCATGGCTTCATTTTAAAATGCTCAAACTTGATAAAGGTTCCCTTTATTTGAGGGATGAGGGACATGAAATGAAGTTGAAATTTATGACACCAACACAAGCCAGTAAGGATCAACATAGGTTGAAGGAGAAAATAGAAAAAGAAGGAATAGAAAAGGAAGAAATATAAACTGTGGAAGGAATGGGAATTAAAGAAAAAGAAAAGGAAGAAAAGATAAAGATGGTGGAAAAGGTAGTAGAGAAACAAGGTGTTTAAACAAAGGCCTCCCATGTTTAGGTGCATTCGATTACGAAAACGACAACACTGTTGTAACCCAAAGACTCGTGGAGAAAGTCAAGTTACCAACAAGCATTCACTCGAATCAAGCAAGGATCAAATTCAGTACGGGACAATGTCTGAAAGAAGTATTATCTGATATTGCTCCCACGAACTCTTGTCATCTTCTTTTGAGATTGGCATGGCTTCATTTTAAAATGCTCAATCTTGATAAAGGTTCCCTTTATTTTAGGGATGAGGGACATGAAATGAAGTTGAAATTTATGACACCAACACAAGCCAATAAGGATCAACATAGGTTGAAGGACGAAATAGAAAAAGAAGGAATAGAAAAGGAAGAAATATAAACTGTGGAAGGAATGGAAATTAAAGAAAAAGAAAAGGAAGAAAAGATAAAGATGGTGGAAAAGGTAGTAGAGAAACAAGGTGTTTAAACAAAGGCCTCCCATGTTTAGGTGCATTCGTTTACGAAAACGACAACAATGTTGTAAGCCAAAGATTGGTGGAGAAAGTCAAGTTACCAACAAGCTTTCACTTGAATCAAGATGGGATCAAATTCAATACGGGACAATGTGTGAAAGAAGTATTATCTGATATTGCTCCCACGAACTCTTGTCATCTTCTTTTGAGATTGGCATGGCTTCATTTTAAAACGCTCAATCTTGATAAAGGTTCCCTTTATTTGAGGGATGAGGGACATGAAATGAAGTTGAAATTTATGACACCAACACAAGCCAGTAAGGATCAACATAGGTTGAAGGAGAAAATAGAAAAAGAAAGAATAGAAAAGGAAGAAATATAAACTGTGGAAGGAATGGAAATTGAAGAAAAAGAAAAGGAAGAAAAGATAAAGATGATGGAAAAGGTAGTAGAGAAACAAGGTGTTTAATCAAAGGCCACCCATGTTTAGTTGCATTCGTTTACGAAAGCGACAATACTATTGTAAGCCAAAGATTGGTAGAGAAACTCAAATTACCAACAAGCTTTCACTCGAATCAATCAAGGATCAAATTCAGTACGGGACAATGTGAAAGAAGTATTATCTGATATTGCTCCCACGAACTCTTGTCATCTTCTTTTTAGATGGGCATGGCTTAATTTTAAAACGCTCAATCTTGATAAAGGTTCCCTTTATTTGAGGCATGAGGGACATGAAATGAAGTTGAAATTTATGACACCAAGACAAGCCAGTAAGGATCAACATAGGCTGAAAAAGAAAACAGAAAAAGAAAGAATAGAAAAGGAAGAAATATAATCTGTGGAAGGAATGGAAATTAAAGAAAAAGAAAAGGAAGAAAAGATAAAGATGGTGGAAAAGGTAGTAGAGAAACAAGGTGTATAATCAAAGGCCTCCCATGTTTAGTTGCATTCGTTTACGAAAGCGACAACAATGTTGTAAGCCAAAGATTGGTGGAGAAACTCAAGTTACCAACAAGCTTTCACTTGAATCAAGCAAGGATCAAATTCAGTACGAGACAATGTGTGAAAGAAGTATTATCTGATATTGCTCCCACGAACTCTAGTCATCTTCTTTTGAGATTGGCATGGCTTCATTTTAAAACGCTCAATCTTGATAAAGGTTCCTTTTATATGAGGGATGAGGGACATGAAATGAAGTTGAAATTTATGACACCAACACAAGCCAGTAAGGATCAACATAGGTTGAAGGAGAAAATAGAAAAAGAAGGAAAAGAAAAGGAAGAAATATAAACTGTGGAAGGAATGGAAACTGAAGAAAAAGAAAAGGAAAAAAAGATAAAGATGATGGAAAAGCTAGTAGAGAAACAAGGTGTTTAATCTAAGGCCACCCATGTTTAGTTGCATTCGTTTACGAAAGCGACAACACTGTCGTAAGCCAAAGATTGGTGGAGAAACTCAAGTGACAACCAAGCATTCACTCGAGTCCAGCAAGGATCAAATTCAGTACGGGACAATGTGTGCAAGAAGTATTATCTAATATTACACCCACAAACTCTTCTCATCTTCTTTTGAGATTGGCATGGCTTCATTTTAAAACGCTCAATCTTGATAAAGGTTCCCTTTATTTGAGGCATGAGGGACATGAAATGAAGTTGAAATTTATGACACCAAGACAAGCCAGTAAGGATTAACATAGGCTAAAGGAGAAAATAGAAAAAGAAAGAATAGAAAAGGAAGAAATATAAACTGTGGAAGGAATGGAAATTGAAGAAAAAGAAAAGGAAGAAAAGATAAAGATGATGGAAAAGGTAGTAGAGAAACAAGGTGTTTAATCAAAGGCCACCCATGTTTAGTTCGATACGTTTACAAAAGCGACAACACTGTTGTAAGCCAAAGATTGGCGGAGAAACTCAAGTTACCAACAAGCATTCACTCGAATCCAGCAAGGATCAAATTCAGTACGGGACAATGTGTGCAAGAAGTATTATTTGATATTGCTCCCACGAACTCTTGTCATCTTCTTTTGAGATTGCATTGGCTTAATTTTAAAACGCTCAATCTCTATAAAGGTTCCCTTTATTTGAGGGATGAGGGACATGAAATGAAGTTGAAATTTATGACACTAACATAAGCCAGTAAGGATCAACATAGGTTGAAGAAGAAAATAGAAAAGGAAAGAATAGAAAAAGAAGAAATATAAACTGTGGAAGGAATGGAAACTGAAGAAAAAGAAAAGGAAAAAAAGATAAAGATGATGGAAAAGCTAGTAGAGAAACAAGCTGTTTAATCAAAGGCCACCCATGTTTAGTTGCATTCGTTTACGAAAGCGACAACACTGTTGTAAGCCAAAGATTGGTGGAGAAACTCAAGTTACCAACAAGCATTCACTCGAATCAAGCAAGGATCAAATTCACTACAGGACAATGTGTGAAAGAAGTATTATGTGATATTGCTCCCACGAACTCTAGTCATCTTCTTTTGAGATTGGCATGGCTTCATTTTAAAACGCTTAATCTTGATAAAGGTTCCCTTTATTTGAGGCATGAGGGATATGAAATGAAGTTGAAATTTATGACACCAACACAAGCCAGTAAGGGTCAACATAGGCTGAAGGAGAAAATAGAAAAAGAAAGAATAGAAAAGGAAGAAATATAAACTGTGGAAGGAATGGAAATTAAAGAAAAAGAAAAGGAAGAAAAGATAAAGATGGTGGAAAAGGTAGTAGAGAAACAAGGTGTTTAATCAAAGCCGACCCATGTTTAGCTGCATTCGTTTACGAAAGCGACAACATTGTTGTAAGCCAAAGATTGGTGGAGAAATTCAAATTACCAACAAGCTTTTACTAGAATCAAGCAAGGATCAAATTCAATACGGGACAATGTGTGAAAGAAGTATTATCTGATATTGCTCTCACGAACTCTAGTCATCTTCTTTTGAGATTGGCTTGGCTTCATTTTAAAACGCTCAATCTTGATAAAGGTTCCCTTTATTTGAGGGATGAGGGACATGAAATGAAGTCGAAATTTATGACACCAAGACAAGCCAGTAAGGATCAACATAGGTTGAAGGAGAAAATAGAAAAAGAAGGAATAGAAAAGGAAGAAATATAAACTGTGGAAGGAATGGAAATTAAAGAAAAAGAAAAGGAAGAAAAGATAAAGATGGTGGAAAAGGTAGTAGAGAAACAAGGTGTTTAATCAAAGGCCTCCCATTTTTAGTAGCATTCGTTTACGAAAGCGACAACATTGTTGTAAGCCAAAGATTGGTGGAGAAACTCAAGTTACCATCAAGCATTCACTCGAATCAAGCAAGGATCAAATTCAGTACGGGACAATGTCTGCAAGAAGTATTATCTGATATTGCTCACACAAACTCTTGTCATCTTCTTTTGAGATTGGCATGGCTTCATTTTAAAACGCTCAATCTTGATAAAGGTTCCCTTTATTTGAGGGATGAGGGACATGAAATGAAGTTGAAATTTATGACACCAACACAAGCCAGTAAGGATCAACATAGCCTGAAGGAGAGAATAGAAAAAGAAAGAATAGAAAAGGAAGAAATATAAACTGTGGAAGGAATGGAAATTAAAGAAAAAGAAAAGGAAGAAAAGATAAAGATGGTGGAAAAGGTAGTAGAGAAACAAGGTGTTTAATCAAAGGCCTCCAATGTTTATTTACATTCGTTTACGAAAGCGACAACACTATTGTAAGCCAAAGATTGGTGGAGAAACTTCAGTTATCAACAAGCTTTCACTCGAATCAAGCAAGGATCAAATTCAGTACGCGACAATGTGTGAAAGAAGTATTATCTGATATTGCTCCCACGAACTCTTGTCATCTTCTTTTGAGATTCGCATGGCTTCATTTTAAAACGCTCAATCTTGATAAAGGTTCCCTTTATTTGAGGGATGAGGGACATGAAATGAAGTTGAAATTTATGAAACCAACACAAGCCAGTAAGGATCAACATAGGTTGAAGGAGAAAATAGAAAAAGAACGAATAGAAAAGGAAGAAATATAAACTGTGGAAGGAATGGAAATTAAAGAAAAAGAAAAGGAAGAAAAGATAAAGATGGTGGAAAAGGTAGTAGAGAAACAAGGTGTTTAATCAAAGGCCTCCCATGCTTAGGTGCATTCGTTTACGAAAACGACAACACTGTTGTAAGCCAAAGATTGGTGGACAAACTCAAGTTACCAACAAGTATTCACTCGAATCAAGCAAGGATCAAATTCAGTATGGGACAATGTGTGCAAGAAGTATTATGTGATATTGCTCACACGAACTCTTGTCATCTTCTTTTGAGATGGGCATGGCTTCATTTTAAAACGCTCAATCTTTATAAACGTTCCCTTTATTTGAGGCATGAGGGACATGAAATGAAATTGAAATTTATGACACCAACACAAGCCAGTAAGGATCAACATAGGCTGAAGGAGAAAATAGAAAAAGAAAGAGTAGAAAAGGAAGAAATATAAACTGTGGAAGGAATGAAAGTTAAAGAAAAAGAAAAGGAAGAAAAGATAAAGATGGTGGAAAAGGTAGTAGAGAAACAAGGTGTTTAATCAAAGGCCTCCCATGTTTATTTACATTCGTTTACGAAAGCGACAACACTATTGTAAGCCAAAGATTGGTGGAGAAACTTCAGTTATCAACAAGCTTTCACTCGAATCAAGCAAGGATCAAATTCAGTACGCAACAATGTGTGAAAGAAGTATTATCTGATATTGCTCCCACGAACTCTTGTCATCTGCTTTTGAGATTCGCATGGCTTCATTTTAAAACGCTCAATCTTGATAAAGATTCCCTTTATTTGAGGGATGAGGGACATGAAATGAAGTTGAAATTTATGACACCAACACAAGCCAGTAAGGATCAACATAGGCTGAAGGATAAAATAGAAAAAGAAAGAATAGAGAAGGAAGAAATATAAAGTGTGGAAGGAATGGACATTAAAGAAAAAGAAAAGGAAGAAAAGATAAAGATGGTGGAAAAGGTAGTAGAGAAACAAGGTGTTTAATCAAAGGCCTCCCATGTTCAGTTGCATTCGTTTACGAAAGCGACAACACTATTGTATGCCAAAGATTGGTGGAGAAACTCAAAAACAAGCTTTCACTCGAATCAAGCAAGGATCAAATTCAGTACGGGACAATGTGTGAAAGAAGTATTATGTGATATTGCTCCCACGAACTCTTGTCATCTTCTTTTGAGATGGGCATGGCTTCATTTTAAAACGCTCAATCTTCCTAAACGTTCCCTTTATTTGAGGAATGAGGGACATGAAATGAAGTTGAAATTTATGACACCATGACAAGCCAGTAAGGATCAACATAGGTTGAAGGAGAAAATTGAAAAAGAAGAAATAGAAAAGGAAGAAATATAAACTGTGGAAGGAATGGAAATTAAAGAAAAAGAAAAGGAAGAAAAGATAAAGATGGTGGAAAAGGTAGTAGAGAAACAAGGTGTTTAATCAAAGGCCTCCATGCTTAGGTGCATTTGTTTACGAAAACGACAACACTGTTGGAAGCCAGAGATTGGTGAAGAAACTCTAGTTACCAACAAGCACTCACTCGAATCAAGCAAGGATCAAATTCAATACGGGACAATGTGTGCAAGAAGTATTATGTGATATTGCTCACACGAACTCTTGTCATCTTCTTTTGAGATGGGCATGGCTTCATTTTAAAACGCTCAATCTTGATAAAGGTTCCCTTTATTTGAGGGATGAGGGACATGAAATGAAGTTGAAATTTATGACACCAAGACAAGCCAGTAAGGATCAACATAGGCTGAAGGAGAAAATAGAAAAAGAAAGAATAGAAAAGGAAGAAATATAAACTGTGGAAGGAATGGAAATTAAAGAAAAAGAAAAGGAAGAAAAGATAAAGATGGTGGAAAAGGTAGTAGAGAAACAAGGTGTTTAATCAAAGGCCTTCCATGCTTAGGTGCATTCGTTTACGAAAACGACAACACTGTTGTAAGCCAAAGATTGGTGGAGAAACTCTAGTGACCAACAAGCATTCACTCGAATCAAGCAAGGATCAAATTCAGTACGGGACAATGTGTGCAAGAAGTATTATGTGATATTGCTCACACGAACTCTTGTCATCTTCTTTTGAGATGGGCATGGCTTCATTTTGAAACGCTCAATCTTTATAAACGTTCCCTTTATTTGAGGCATGAGGGACATGAAATGAAATTGAAATTTATGACACCAACACAAGCCAGTAAGGATCAACATAGGCTGAAGGAGAAAATAGAAAAAGAAAGAGTAGAAAAGGAAGAAATATAAACTGTGGAAGGATTGGAAATTAAAGAAAAAGAAAAGGAAGAAAAGATAAAGATGGTGGAAAAGGTAGTAGAGAAACAAGGTGTTTAATCAAAGGCCTCCCATGTTTAGTTGCATTCGTTTACGAAAGCGACAACATTGTTGTAACCCAAAGATTGGTGGAGAAACTTCAGTTATCAACAAGCTTTCACTCGAATCAAGCAAGGATCAAATTCAGTACGGGACAATGTGTGAAAGAAGTATTATCTGATATTGCTCCCACGAACTCTTGTCATCTGCTTTTGAGATTCGCATGGCTTCATTTTAAAACGCTCAATCTTTATAAAGATTCCCTTTATTTGAGGGATGAGGGACATGAAATGAAGTTGAAATTTATGACACCAACACAAGCCAGTAAGGATCAACATAGGCTGAAGGAGAAAATAGAAAAATAAAGAATAGAAAAGGAAGAAATATAAAGTGTGGAAGGAATGGACATTAAAGAAAAAGAAAAGGAAGAAAAGATAAAGATGGTGGAAAAGGTAGTAGAGAAACAAGGTGTTTAATCAAAGGCCTCCCATGTTCAGTTGCATTCGTTTACGAAAGCGACAACACTATTGTAAGCCAAAGATTGGTGGAGAAACTCAAATTACCAACAAGCTTTCACTCGAATCAAGCAAGGATCAAATTCAGTACGGGACAATGTGTGTAAGAAGTATTATGTGATATTGCTCCCACGAACTCTTGTCATCTTCTTTTGAGATGGGCATGGCTTCATTTTAAAACGCTCAATCTTCCTAAACGTTCCCTTTATTTGAGGCATGAGGGACATGAAATGAAGTTGAAATTTATGACACCATGACAAGCCAGTAAGGATCAACATAGGCTGAAGGAGAAAATAGAAAAAGAAAGAATAGAAAAGGAAGAAATATAAACTGTGGAAGGAATGGAAATTAAAGAAAAAGAAAAGGAAGAAAAGATAAAGATGATGGAAAAGGTAGTAGAGAAACAAAGTGATTAATCAAAGGCCACCCATGTTTAGTTGCATTCGTTTACGAAAGCGACAACACTGTTGTAAGCCAAAGATTGGTGGAGAAACTCAAGTTACCAACAAGCTTTCATTCGAATCAAGCAAGGATCAAATTCAGTACATGACAATGTATGAAAGAAGTATTATGTGATATTGCTCCCACAAACTCTTGTCATCTTTTTTTTAGATGGGCATGGCTTCATTTTAAAACGCTCAATCTTGAGAGAGGTTCCCTTTATTAGAGGCATGAGCGACATGAAATGAAGTTGAAATTTATGACACCAAGACAAGCCAGTAAGGATCAACATAGGCTGAAGGAGAAAATAGAAAAAGAATGAATAGAAAAGGAAGAAATATAAAGTGTGGAAGGAATGGAAATTAAAGAAAAAGAAAAGGAAGAAAAGATAAAGATGATGGAAAAGGTAGTAGAGAAACAAGGTCTTTAATCAAAGGCCACCCATGTTTAGTTGCATTCATTTACGAAAGCGACAACACTGTTGTAAGCCAAAGATTGGTGGAGAAACTCAAGTTACCAACAAGCTTTCACTCGAATCAAGCAAGGATCAAATTCAGTACGGGACAATGTGTGAAAGAAGTATTATGTGATATTGCTCCCACGAACTCTTGTCATCTGCTTTTGAGAATCGCATGGCTTCATTTTAAAACGCTCAATCTTGATAAAGGTTCCCTTTATTTGAGGGATGAGGGACATGAAATGAAGTTGAAATTTATGACACCAACACAAGCTAATAAGGATCAACATAGGCTGAAGGAGAAAATAGAAAAAGAAAGAATAGAAAAGGAAGAAATATGAAATGTGGAAGGAATGGAAATTAAAGAAAAAGAAAAGGAAGCAAAGATAAAAATGGTGGAAAAGGTAGTAGAGAAACAAGGTGTTTAATCAAAGGCGCCCATGTTTAGTTGCATTCGTTTACGAAAGCAACAACACTGTTGTAAGCCAAAGATTGGTGGAGAAACTCAAGTTACCAACAAGCTTTCACTCGAATCAAGCAAGGATCAAATTCAGTACGGGACAATGTGTGCAAGAAGTATTATGTGATATTGCTCACACGAACTCTTGTCATCTTCTTTTGAGATTGGCATGGCTTCATTTTAAAACGCTCAATCTTGATAAAGGTACCCTTTATTTGAGGCATGAGGGACATGAAATGAAGTTGAAATTTATGACACCAACACAAGCCAGTAAGGATCAACATAAGCTGAAGGAGAAAATAGAAAAAGAAAGAATAGAAAAGGAAGAAATATAAACTGTGGAAGGAATGGAAATTAAAGAAAAAGAAAAGGAAGAAAAGATAAAGATGATGGAAAAGGAAGTAGAGAAACAAGGTGTTTAATCAAAGACGACCCATGTTTAGTTGCATTCGTTTACGAAAGCGACAACATTATTGTAAGCCAAAGATTGGTGGAGAAACTCAAATTACCAACAAGCTTTTACTCGAATCCAGCAAGCATCAAATTCAGTACGGGACAATGTGTGCAAGAAGTATTATCTGATATTGCTCCCACAAACTCTTGTCATCTTCTTTTGAGATTGGCATGGCTTCATTTTAAAACGCTCAATCTTGATAAAGGTTCCCTTTATTTGAGGCATGAGGGACATGAAATGAAGTTGAAATTTATGACACCAACACAAGCCAGTAAGGATCAACATAGGCTGAAGGAGAAAATAGAAAAAGAAAGAATAGAAAAGGAAGAAATATAAACTGTGGAAGGAATGGAAATTAAAGAAAAAGAAAAGGAAGAAAAGATAAAGATGATGGAAAAGGAAGTAGAGAAACAAGGTGTTTAATCAAAGACGACCCATGTTTAGTTGCATTCGTTTACGAAAGCGACAACATTGTTGTAAGCCAAAGATTGGTGGAGAAACTCAAATTACCAACAAGCTTTTACTCGAATCAAGCAAGGATCAAATTCAGTACGGGACAACGTGTGAAATAAGTATTATCTGATATTGCTCCCTCGAACTCTAGTCATCTTCTTTTGAGATTGGCATGACTTCATTTTAAAATGCTCAATCTTGATAAAGGTTCCCTTTATTTGAGGCATGAGGGACATGAAATGAAGTTGAAATTTATGACACCAAGACAAGCCAGTAAGGATCAACATAGGTTGTAGGAGAAAATAGAAAAATAAGGAATAGAAAAGGAAGAAATATAAACTGTGGAAGGAATGGAAATTAAAGAAAAAGAAAAGGAAGAAAAGATAAAGATGGTGGAAAAGGTAGTAGAGAAGCAAGGTGTTTAATCAAAGGCCACCCATGTTTAGTTGCCTTCGTTTACGAAAGCGACAACACTGTTGTAAGCCAAAGATTGGTGGAGAACCTCAAGTTACCAACAAGCATTCACTCGAATACAGCAAGCATCAAATTCAGTACGGGACAATATGTGCAGGAAGTATTATCTGATATTGCTCCCACAAACTCTTGTCATCTTCTTTTGAGATTGGCATGGCTTCATTTTAAAACGCTCAATCTTGATAAAGGTTCCCTGTATTTGAGGGATGAGGGACATGAAATGAAGTTGAAATTTATGACACCAACACAAGCTAATAAGGATCAACATAGGCTGAAGGAGAAAATAGAAAAAGAAAGAATAGAAAAGGAAGAAATATAAATTGTGGAAGGAATGGAAATTAAAGAAAAAGAAAAGGAAGAAAAGATAAAAATGGTGGAAAAGGTAGTAGAGAAACAAGGTGTTTAATCAAAGGCCTCCCATGTTTAGTTGCATTCGTTTACGAAAGCAACAACACTGTTGTAAGCCAAAGATTGGTGCAGAATCTCAAGTTACCAACAAGCTTTCACTCGAATCAAGCAAGGATCAAATTCAGTACGGGACAATGTGTGCAAGAAGTATTATGTGATCTTGCTCACACGAACTCTTGTCATCTTCTTTTGAGATTGGCGTGGCTTCATTTTAAAACGCTCAATCTTGATAAAGGTTCCCTTTATTTGAGGCATGAGGGACATGAAATGAAGTTGAAATTTATGACACCAACACAAGCCAGTAAGGATCAACATAGGCTGAAGGAGAAAATAGAAAAAGAAAGAATAGAAAAGGAAGAAATATAAACTGTAGAAGGAATGGAAATTAAAGAAAAAGAAAAGGAAGAAAAGATAAAGATGATGGAAAAGGAAGTAGAGAAACAAAGTGTTTAATCAAAGACGACCCATGTTTAGTTGCATTCGTTTAAGAAAGCGACAACATTGTTGTAAGCCAAAGATTGGTGGAGAAACTCAAATTACCAACAAGCTTTTACTCGAATCAAGCAAGGATCAAATTCAGTACGGGACAATGTGTGAAAGAAGTATTATGTGATATTGCTCCCACGAACTCTTGTCATCTTCTTTTGAGATGGGCATGGCTTCATTTTAAAACGCTCAATCTTCATAAACGTTCCCTTTATTTGAGGCATGAGGGACATGAAATGAAGTTGAAATTTATGACACTATGACAAGCCAGTAAAGATCAACATAGGCTTAAGGAGAAAATAGAAAAAGAAAGAATAGAAAAGGAAGAAATATAAATTGTGGTAGGAATGGAAATTGAAGAAAAAGAAAAGGAAGAAAAGATAAAGATGATGGAAAAGGTAGTAGAGAAACAAGGTGTCTAATCAAAGGCCACCCATGTTTAGTTGCATTCGTTTACGAAAGCGACAACACTGTTGTAAGCCAAAGATTGGTGGAGAAACTCAAGTTACCAACAAGCTTTCATTCGAATCAAGCAAGGATCAAATTCAGTACATGACAATGTGTGAAAGAAGTATTATGTGATATTGCTCCCACAAACTCTTGTCATCTTTTTTTTAGATGGGCATGGCTTCATTTTAAAACGCTCAATCTTGAGAAAGGTTCCCTTTATTAGAGGCATGAGCGACATGAAATGAAGTTGAAATTTATGACACCAAGACAAGCCAGTAAGGCTCAACATAGGCTAAAGGAGAAAATAGAAAAAGAAAGAATAGAAAAGGAAGAAATATAAACTGTGGAAGGAATGGAAATTGAAGAAAAAGAAAAGGAAGAAAAGATAAAGATGATGGAAAAGGTAGTAGAGAAACAAGGTGTTTAATCAAAGGCCACCCATGTTTAGTTGCATTCGTTTACGAAAGCGACAACACTGTTGTAAGCCAAAGATTGGTGGAGAAACTCAAGTTACCAACAAGCTTTCATTCGAATCAAGCAAGGTTCAAATTCAGTACATGACAATGTGTGAAAGAAGTATTATGTGATATTGCTCCCACAAACTCATGTCATCTTTTTTTTAGATGGGCATGGCTTCATTTTAAAACGCTCAATCTTGAGAAAGGTTCCCTTTATTAGAGGCATGAGCGACATGAAATGAAGTTGAAATTTATGACACGAAGACAAGCCAGTAAGGATCAACATAGGCTGAAGGAGAAAATAGAAAAAGAAAGAATAGAAAAGGAAGAAATATAAACTGTGGAAGGAATGGAAATTGAAGAAAAAGAAAAGGAAGAAAAGATAAAGATGATGGAAATGGTAGTAGAGAAACAAGGTGTTTAATCAAAGGCCACCCATGTTTAGTTGCATTCATTTACGAAAGCGACAACACTGTTGTAAGCCAAAGATTGGTGGAGAAACTGAAGTTACCAACAAGCTTTCACTCGAATCAAGCAAGGATCAAATTCAGTACGGGACAATGTGTGAAAGAAGTATTATGTGATATTGCTCCCACGTACTCTTGTCATCTTCTTTTGAGATTGGCATGGCTTCATTTTAAAACGCTCAATCTTGATAAAGGTTCCCTGTATTTGAGGGATGAGGGACATGAAATGAAGTTGAAATTTATGACACCAACACAAGCTAATAAGGATCAACATAGGCTGAAGGAGAAAATAGAAAAAGAAAGAATAGAAAAGGAAGAAATATAAATTGTGGAAGGAATGGAAATTAAAGAAAAAGAAAAGGAAGAAAAGATAAAAATGGTGGAAAAGGTAGTAGAGAAACAAGGTGTTTAATCAAAGGCCTCCCATGTTTAGTTGCATTCGTTTACGAAAGCAACAACACTGTTGTAAGCCAAAGATTGGTGGAGAATCTCAAGTTACCAACAAGCTTTCACTCGAATCAAGCAAGGATCAAATTCAGTACGAGACAATGTGTGCAAGAAGTATTATGTGATCTTGCTCACACGAACTCTTGTCATCTTCTTTTGAGATTGGCATGGCTTCATTTTAAAACGCTCAATCTTGATAAAGGTTCCCTTTATTTGAGGCATGAGGGACATGAAATGAAGTTCAAATTTATGACACCAACACAAGCCAGTAAGGATCAACATAGGCTGAAGGAGAAAATAGAAAAAGAAAGAATAGAAAAGGAAGAAATATAAACTGTGGAAGGAATGGAAATTAAAGAAAAAGAAAAGGAAGAAAAGATAAAGATGATGGAAAAGGAAGTAGAGAAACAAAGTGTTTAATCAAAGACGACCCATGTTTAGTTGCATTCGTTTACGAAAGCGACAACATTGTTGTAAGCCAAAGATTGGTGGAGAAACTCAAATTACCAACAAGCTTTTACTCGAATCAAGCAAGGATCAAATTCAGTACGGGACAATGTGTGAAAGAAGTATTATGTGATATTGCTCCCACGAACTCTTGTCATCTTCTTTTGAGATGGGCATGGCTTCATTTTAAAACGCTCAATCTTCATAAACGTTCCCTTTATTTGAGGCATGAGGGACATGAAATGAAGTTGAAATTTATGACACTATGACAAGCCAGTAAAGATCAACATAGGCTTAAGGAGAAAATAGAAAAAGAAAGAATAGAAAAGGAAGAAATATAAATTGTGGTAGGAATGGAAATTGAAGAAAAAGAAAAGGAAGAAAAGATAAAGATGATGGAAAAGGTAGTAGAGAAACAAGGTGTCTAATCAAAGGCCACCCATGTTTAGTTGCATTCGTTTACGAAAGCGACAACACTGTTGTAAGCCAAAGATTGGTGGAGAAACTCAAGTTACCAACAAGCTTTCATTCGAATCAAGCAAGGATCAAATTCAGTACATGACAATGTGTGAAAGAAGTATTATGTGATATTGCTCCCACAAACTCTTGTCATCTTTTTTTTAGATGGGCATGGCTTCATTTTAAAACGCTCAATCTTGAGAAAGGTTCCCTTTATTAGAAGCATGAGCGACATGAAATGAAGTTGAAATTTATGACACCAAGACAAGCCAGTAAGGATCAACATAGGCTGAAGGAGAAAATAGAAAAAGAAAGAATAGAAAAGGAAGAAATATAAACTGTGGAAGGAATGGAAATTGAAGAAAAAGAAAAGGAAGAAAAGATAAAGATGATGGAAAAGGTAGTAGAGAAACAAGGTGTTTAATCAAAGGCCACCCATGTTTAGTTGCATTCATTTACGAAAGCGACAACACTGTTGTAAGCCAAAGATTGGTGGAGAAACTCAAGTTACCAACAAGCTTTCACTCGAATCAAGCAAGGATCAAATTCAGTACGGGACAATGTGTGAAAGAAGTATTATGTGATATTGCTCCCACGAACTCTTGTCATCTTCTTTTGAGATTGGCATGGCTTCATTTTAAAACGCTCAATCTTGATAAAGGTTCCCTGTATTTGAGGGATGAGGGACATGAAATGAAGTTGAAATTTATGACACCAACACAAGCTAATAAGGATCAACATAGGCTGAAGGAGAAAATAGAAAAAGAAAGAATAGAAAAGGAAGAAATATAAATTGTGGAAGGAATGGAAATTAAAGAAAAAGAAAAGGAAGAAAAGATAAAAATGGTGGAAAAGGTAGTAGAGAAACAAGGTGTTTAATCAAAGGCCTCCCATGTTTAGTTGCATTCGTTTATGAAAGCAACAACACTGTTGTAAGCCAAAGATTGGTGGAGAATCTCAAGTTACCAACAAGCTTTCACTCGAATCAAGCAAGGATCAAATTCAGTACGGGACAATGTGTGCAAGAAGTATTATGTGATATTGCTCACACGAACTCTTGTCATCTTCTTTTGAGATTGGCATGGGTTCATTTTAAAACGCTCAGTCTTGATAAAGGTTCCCTTTATTTGAGGCATGAGGGACATGAAATGAAGTTGAAATTTATTACACCAACAGAAGCCAATAAGGATCAACATAGGCTAAAGGAGAAAAAAGAAAAAGAAAGAATAGAAAAGGAAGAAATATAAACTGTGGAAGGAATGGAAATTGAAGAAAAAGAAAAGGAAGAAAAGATAAAGATGATGGAAAAGGTAGTAGAGAAACAAGGTGTTTAATCAAAGGCCACCCATGTTTAGTTGCATTCGTTTACGAAAACCACAACACTGTTGTAAGCCAAAGATTGGTGGAGAAACTCAAGTTACCAACAAGCTTTCATTCGAATCAAGCAAGGATCAAATTCAGTACATGACAATGTGTGAAAGAAGTATTATGTGACATTGCTCCCACAAACTCTTGTCATCTTTTTTTTAGATGGGCATGGCTTCATTTTAAAACGCTCAATCTTGAGAAAGGTTCCCTTTATTAGAGGCACGAGCGACATGAAATGAAGTTGAAATTTATGACACCAAGACAAGCCAGTAAGGATCAACATAGGCTGAAGGAGAAAATAGAAAAAGAAAGAATAGAAAAGGAAGAAATATAAACTGTGGAAGGAATGAAAATTGAAGAAAAAGAAAAGGAAGAAAAGATAAAGATGATGGAAAAGGTAGTAGAGAAACAAGGTGTTTAATCAAAGGCCATCCATGTTTAGTTGCATTCATTTACGAAAGCGACAACACTGTTGTAAGCCAAAGATTGGTGGAGAAACTCAAGTTACCAACAAGCTTTCACTCGAATCAAGCAACGATCAAATTCAGTACGGGACAATGTGTGAAAGAAGTATTATGTGATATTGCTCCCACGAACTCTTGTCATCTTCTTTTGAGATTGGCATGGCTTCATTTTAAAACGCTCAATCTTGATAAAGGTTCCCTGTATTTGAGGGATGAGGGACATGAAATGAAGTTGAAATTTATGACACCAACACAAGCTAATAAGGATCAACATAGGCTGAAGGAGAAAATAGAAAAAGAAAGAATAGAAAAGGAAGAAATATAAATTGTGGAAGGAATGGAAATTAAAGAAAAAGAAAAGGAAGAAAAGATAAAAATGGTGGAAAAGGTAGTAGAGAAACAAGGTGTTTAATCAAAGGCCTACCATGTTTAGTTGCATTCGTTTACGAAAGCAACAACACTGTTGTAAGCCAAAGATTGGTGGAGAATCTCAAGTTACCAACAAGCTTTCACAAGCAAGGATCAAATTCAGTACGGGACAATGTGTGCAAGAAGTATTATGTGATATTGCTCACACGAACTCTTGTCTTCTTCTTTTGAGATTGGCATGGCTTCATTTCAAAACGCTCAATCTTGATAAAGGTTCCCTTTATTTGAGGCATGAGGGACATGAAATGAAGTTGAAATTTATTACACAAACAGAAGCCAGTAAGGATCAACATAGGCTAAAGGAGAAAATAGAAAAAGAAAGAATAGAAAAGGAAGAAATATAAGCTGTGGAAGGAATGGAAATTGAAGAAAAAGAAAAGGAAGAAAAGATAAAGATGATGGAAAAGGTAGTAGAGAAACAAGGTGTTTAATCAAAGGCCACCCATGTTTAGTTGCATTCGTTTACGAAAACCACAACACTGTTGTAAGCCAAAGATTGGTGGAGAAACTCAAGTTACCAACAAGCTTTCATTCGAATCAAGCAAGGATCAAATTCAGTACATGACAATGTGTGAAAGAAGTATTATGTGATATTGCTCCCACAAACTCTTGTCATCTTTTTTTTAGATGGGCATGGCTTCATTTTAAAACGCTCAATCTTGAGAAAGGTTCCCTTTATTAGAGGCATGAGCGACATGAAATGAAGTTGAAATTTATGACACCAAGACAAGCCAGTAAGGATCAACATAGGCTGAAGGAGAAAATAGAAAAAGAAAGAATAGAAAAGGAAGAAATATAAACTATGGAAGGAATGGAAATTGAAGAAAAAGAAAAGGAAGAAAAGATAAAGATGATGGAAAAGGTAGTAGAGAAACAAGGTGTTTAATCAAAGGCCATCCATGTTTAGTTGCATTCATTTACGAAAGCGACAACACTGTTGTAAGCCAAAGATTGGTGGAGAAACTCAAGTTACCAACAAGCTTTCACTCGAATCAAGCAAGGATCAAATTCAGTACGGGACAATGTGTGAAAGAAGTATTATGTGACATTGCTCCCACAAACTCTTGTCATCTTTTTTTTAGATGGGCATGGCTTCTTTTTAAAACGCTCAATCTTAAGAAAGGTTCCCTTTATTAGAGGCATGAGCGACATGAAATGAAGTTGAAATTTATGACACCAAGACAAGCCAGTAAGGATCAACATAGGCTGAAGGAGAAAATAGAAAAAGAAAGAATAGAAAAGGAAGAAATATAAACTATGGAAGGAATGAAAATTGAAGAAAAAGAAAAGGAAGAAAAGATAAAGATGATGGAAAAGGTAGTAGAGAAACAAGGTGTTTAATCAAAGGCCATCCATGTTTAGTTGCATTCATTTACGAAAGCGACAACACTGTTGTAAGCCAAAGATTGGTGGAGAAACTCAAGTTACCAACAAGCTTTCACTCGAATCAAGCAAGGATCAAATTCAGTACGGGACAATGTGTGAAAGAAGTATTATGTGATATTGCTCCCACGAACTCTTGTCATCTTCTTTTGAGATTGGCATGGCTTCATTTTAAAACGCTCAATCTTGATAAAGGTTCCCTGTATTTGAGGGATGAGGGACATGAAATGAAGTTGAAATTTATGACACCAACACAAGCTAATAAGGATCAACATAGGCTGAAGGAGAAAATAGAAAAAGAAAGAATAGAAAAGGAAGAAATATAAATTGTGGAAGGAATGGAAATTAAAGAAAAAGAAAAGGAAGAAAAGATAAAAATGGTGGAAAAGGTAGAAGAGAAACAAGGTGTTTAATCAAAGGCCTACCATGTTTAGTTGCATTCGTTTACGAAAGCAACAACACTGTTGTAAGCCAGAGATTGGTGGAGAATCTCAAGTTACCAACAAGCTTTCACTCGAATCAAGCAAGGATCAAATTCAGTACGGGACAATGTGTGCAAGAAGTATTATGTGATATTGCTCACACGAACTCTTGTCATCTTCTTTTGAGATTGGCATGGCTTCATTTTAAAACGCTCAATCTTGATAAAGGTTCCCTTTATTTGAGGCATGAGGGACATGAAATGAAGTTGAAATTTATTACACCAACAGAAGCCAGTAAGGATCAACATAGGCTAAAGGAGAAAATAGAAAAAGAAAGAATAGAAAAGGAAGAAATATAAACTGTGGAAGGAATGGAAATTGAAGAAAAAGAAAAGGAAGAAAAGATAAAGATGATGGAAAAGGTAGTAGAGAAACAAGGTGTTTAATCAAAGGCCACCCATGTTTAGTTGCATTCGTTTACGAAAACCACAACACTGTTGTAAGCCAAAGATTGGTGGAGAAACTCAAGTTACCAACAAGCTTTCATTCGAATCAAGCAAGGATCAAATTCAGTACATGACAATGTGTGAAAGAAGTATTATGTGATATTGCTCCCACAAACTCTTGTCATCTTTTTTTTAGATGGGCATGGCTTCATTTTAAAACGCTCAATCTTGAGAAAGGTTCCCTTTATTAGAGGCATGAGCGACATGAAATGAAGTTGAAATTTATGACACCAAGACAAGCCAGTAAGGATCAACATAGGCTGAAGGAGAAAATAGAAAAAGAAAGAATAGAAAAGGAAGAAATATAAACTGTGGAAGGAATGGAAATTGAAGAAAAAGAAAAGGAAGAAAAGATAAAGATGATGGAAAAGGTAGTAGAGAAACAAGGTGTTTAATCAAAGGCCACCCATGTTTAGTTGCATTCATTTACGAAAGCGACAACACTGTTGTAAGCCAAAGATTGGTGGAGAAACTCAAGTTACCAACAAGCTTTCACTCGAATCAAGCAACGATCAAATTCAGTACGGGACAATGTGTGAAAGAAGTATTATGTGATATTGCTCCCACGAACTCTTGTCATCTTCTTTTGAGATTGGCATGGCTTCATTTTAAAACGCTCAATCTTGATAAAGGTTCCCTGTATTTGAGGGATGAGGGACATGAAATGAAGTTGAAATTTATGACACCAACACAAGCTAATAAGGATCAACATAGGCTGAAGGAGAAAATAGAAAAAGAAAGAATAGAAAAGGAAGAAATATAAATTGTGGAAGGAATGGAAATTAAAGAAAAAGAAAAGGAAGAAAAGATAAAAATGGTGGAAAAGGTAGTAGAGAAACAAGGTGTTTAATCAAAGGCCTGCCATGTTTAGTTGCATTCGTTTATGAAAGCAACAACACTGTTGTAAGCCAAAGATTGGTGGAGAATCTCAAGTTACCAACAAGCTTTCACTCGAATCAAGCAAGGATCAAATTCAGTACGGGACAATGTGTGCAAGAAGTATTATGTGATATTGCTCACACGAACTCTTGTCATCTTCTTTTGAGATTGGCATGGCTTCATTTTAAAACGCTCAATCTTGGTAAAGGTTCCCTTTATTTGAGGCATGAGGGACATGAAATGAAGTTGAAATTTATTACACCAACAGAAGCCAATAAGGATCAACATAGGCTAAAGGAGAAAAAAGAAAAAGAAAGAATAGAAAAGGAAGAAATATAAACTGTGGAAGGAATGGAAATTGAAGAAAAAGAAAAGGAAGAAAAGATAAAGATGATGGAAAAGGTAGTAGAGAAACAAGGTGTTTAATCAAAGGCCTCCCATGTTTAGTTGCATTCGTTTACGAAAACCACAACACTGTTGTAAGCCAAAGATTGGTGGAGAAACTCAAGTTACCAACAAGCTTTCATTCGAATCAAGCAAGGATCAAATTTAGTACATGACAATGTGTGAAAGAAGTATTATGTGATATTGCTCCCACAAACTCTTGTCATCTTTTTTTTAGATGGGCATGGCTTCATTTTAAAACGCTCAATCTTGAGAAAGGTTCCCTTTATTAGAGGCATGAGCGACATGAAATGAAGTTGAAATTTATGACACCAAGACAAGCCAGTAAGGATCAACATAGGCTGAAGGAGAAAATAGAAAAAGAAAGAATAGAAAAGGAAGAAATATAAACTGTGGAAGGAATGGAAATTGAAGAAAAAGAAAAGGAAGAAAAGATAAAGATGATGGAAAAGGTAGTAGAGAAACAAGGTGTTTAATCAAAGGCCACCCATGTTTAGTTGCATTCATTTACGAAAGCGACAACACTGTTGTAAGCCAAAGATTGGTGGAGAAACTCAAGTTACCAACAAGCTTTCACTCGAATCAAGCAAGGATCAAATTCAGTACGGGACAATGTGTGAAAGAAGTATTATGTGATATTGCTCCCACGAACTCTTGTCATCTTCTTTTGAGATTGGCATGGCTTCATTTTAAAACGCTCAATCTTGATAAAGGTTCCCTGTATTTGAGGGATGAGGGACATGAAATGAAGTTGAAATTTATGACACCAACACAAGCTAATAAGAATCAACATAGGCTGAAGGAGAAAATAGAAAAAGAAAGAATAGAAAAGGAAGAAATATAAATTGTGGAAGGAATGGAAATTAAAGAAAAAGAAAAGGAAGAAAAGATAAAAATGGTGGAAAAGGTAGTAGAGAAACAAGGTGTTTAATCAAAGGCCTGCCATGTTTAGTTGCATTCGTTTATGAAAGCAACAACACTGTTGTAAGCCAAAGATTGGTGGAGAATCTCAAGTTACCAACAAGCTTTCACTCGAATCAAGCAAGGATCAAATTCAGTACGGGACAATGTGTGCAAGAAGTATTATGTGATATTGCTCACACGAACTCTTGTCATCTTCTTTTGAGATTGGCATGGGTTCATTTTAAAACGCTCAATCTTGATAAAGGTTCCCTTTATTTGAGGCATGAGGGACATGAAATGAAGTTGAAATTTATTACACCAACAGAAGCCAATAAGGATCAACATAGGCTAAAGGAGAAAAAAGAAAAAGAAAGAATAGAAAAGGAAGAAATATAAACTGTGGAAGGAATGGAAATTGAAGAAAAAGAAAAGGAAGAAAAGATAAAGATGATGGAAAAGGTAGTAGAGAAACAAGGTGTTTAATCAAAGGCCTCCCATGTTTAGTTGCATTCGTTTACGAAAACCACAACACTGTTGTAAGCCAAAGATTGGTGGAGAAACTCAAGTTACCAACAAGCTTTCATTCGAATCAAGCAAGGATCAAATTCAGTACATGGCAATGTGTGAAAGAAGTATTATGTGATATTGCTCCCACAAACTCTTGTCATCTTTTTTTTAGATGGGCATGGCTTCATTTTAAAACGCTCAATCTTGAGAAAGGTTCCCTTTATTAGAGGCATGAGCGACATGAAATGAAGTTGAAATTTATGACACCAAGACAAGCCAGTAAGGATCAACATAGGCTGAAGGAGAAAATAGAAAAAGAAAGAATAGAAAAGGAAGAAATATAAACTGTGGAAGGAATGGAAATTGAAGAAAAAGAAAAGGAAGAAAAGATAAAGATGATGGAAAAGGTAGTAGAGAAACAAGGTGTTTAATCAAAGGCCACCCATGTTTAGTTGCATTCATTTACGAAAGCGACAACACTGTTGTAAGCCAAAGATTGGTGGAGAAACTCAAGTTACCAACAAGCTTTCACTCGAATCAAGCAAGGATCAAATTCAGTACGGGACAATGTGTGAAAGAAGTATTATGTGATATTGCTCCCACGAACTCTTGTCATCTTCTTTTGAGATTGGCATGGCTTCATTTTAAAACGCTCAATCTTGATAAAGGTTCCCTGTATTTGAGGGATCAGGGACATGAAATGAAGTTGAAATTTATGACACCAACACAAGCTAATAAGGATCAACATAGGCTGAAGGAGAAAATAGAAAAAGAAAGAATAGAAAAGGAAGAAATATAAATGGTGGAAGGAATGGAAATTAAAGAAAAAGAAAAGGAAGAAAAGATAAAAATGGTGGAAAAGGTAGTAGAGAAACAAGGTGTTTAATCAAAGGCCTCCCATGTTTAGTTGCATTCGTTTATGAAAGCAACAACACTGTTGTAAGCCAAAGATTGGTGGAGAATCTCAAGTTACCAACAAGCTTTCACTCGAATCAAGCAAGGAGCAAATTCAGTACGGGACAATGTGTGCAAGAAGTATTTTGTGATATTGCTCACACGAACTCTTGTCATCTTCTTTTGAGATTGGCATGGCTTCATTTTAAAACGCTCAATCTTGATAAAGGTTCCCTTTATTTGAGGCATGAGGGACATGAAATGAAGTTGAAATTTATTACACCAACAGAAGCCAGTAAGGATCAACATAGGCTAAAGGAGAAAATAGAAAAAGAAAGAATAGAAAAGGAAGAAATATAAACTGTGGAAGGAATGGAAATTGAAGAAAAAGAAAAGGAAGAAAAGATAAAGATGATGGAAAAGGTAGTAGAGAAACAAGGTGTTTAATCAAAGGCCACCCATGTTTAGTTGCATTCGTTTACGAAAACCACAACACTGTTGTAAGCCAAAGATTGGTGGAGAAACTCAAGTTACCAACAAGCTTTCATTCGAATCAAGCAAGGATCAAATTCAGTACATGACAATGTGTGAAAGAAGTATTATGTGATATTGCTCCCACAAACTCTTGTCATCTTTTTTTTAGATGGGCATGGCTTCATTTTAAAACGCTCAATCTTGAGAAAGGTTCACTTTATTAGAGGCATGAGCGACATGAAATGAAGTTGAAATTTATGACACCAAGATAAGCCAATAAGGATCAACATAGGCTGAAGGAGAAAATAGAAAAAGAAAGAATAGAAAAGGAAGAAATATAAACTGTGGAAGGAATGAAAATTGAAGAAAAAGAAAAGGAAGAAAAGATAAAGATGATGGAAAAGGTAGTAGAGAAACAAGGTGTTTAATCAAAGGCCATCCATGTTTAGTTGCATTCATTTACGAAAGCGACAACACTGTTGTAAGCCAAAGATTGGTGGAGAAACTCAAGTTACCAACAAGCTTTCACTCGAATCAAGCAAGGATCAAATTCAGTACGGGACAATGTGTGAAAGAAGTATTATGTGATATTGCTCCCACGAACTCTTGTCATCTTCTTTTGAGATTGGCATGGCTTCATTTTAAAACGCTCAATCTTGATAAAGGTTCCCTGTATTTGAGGGATGAGGGACATGAAATGAAGTTGAAATTTATGACACCAACAGAAGCCAGTAAGGATCAACATAGGCTAAAGGAGAAAATAGAAAAAGAAAGAATAGAAAAGGAAGAAATATAAACTGTGGAAGGAATGGAAATTGAAGAAAAAGAAAAGGAAGAAAAGATAAAGATGATGGAAAAAGTAGTAGAGAAACAAGGTGTTTAATCAAAGGCCACCCATGTTTAGTTGCATTCGTTTACGAAAACCACAACACTGTTGTAAGCCAAAGATTGGTGGAGAAACTCAAGTTACCAACAAGCTTTCATTCGAATCAAGCAAGGATCAAATTCAGTACATGACAATGTGTGAAAGAAGTATTATGTGATATTGCTCCCACAAACTCTTGTCATCTTTTTTTTAGATGGGCATGGCTTCATTTTAAAACGCTCAATCTTGAGAAAGGTTCCCTTTATTAGAGGCATGAGCGACATGAAATGAAGTTGAAATTTATGACACCAAGACAAGCCAGTAAGGATCAACATAGGCTGAAGGAGAAAATAGAAAAAGAAAGAATAGAAAAGGAAGAAATATAAACTGTGGAAGGAATGGAAATTGAAGAAAAAGAAAAGGAAGAAAAGATAAAGATGATGGAAAAGGTAGTAGAGAAACAAGGTGTTTAATCAAAGGCCACCCATGTTTAGTTGCATTCATTTACGAAAGCGACAACACTGTTGTAAGCCAAAGATTGGTGGAGAAACTCAAGTTACCAACAAGCTTTCACTCGAATCAAGCAAGGATCAAATTCAGTACGGGACAATGTGTGAAAGAAGTATTATGTGATATTGCTCCCACGAACTCTTGTCATCTTCTTTTGAGATTGGCATGGCTTCATTTTAAAACGCTCAATCTTGATAAAGGTTCCCTGTATTTGAGGGATGAGGGACATGAAATGAAGTTGAAATTTATGACACCAACACAAGCTAATAAGAATCAACATAGGCTGAAGGAGAAAATAGAAAAAGAAAGAATAGAAAAGGAAGAAATATAAATTGTGGAAGGAATGGAAATTAAAGAAAAAGAAAAGGAAGAAAAGATAAAAATGGTGGAAAAGGTAGTAGAGAAACAAGGTGTTTAATCAAAGGCCTGCCATGTTTAGTTGCATTCGTTTATGAAAGCAACAACACTGTTGTAAGCCAAAGATTGGTGGAGAATCTCAAGTTACCAACAAGCTTTCACTCGAATCAAGCAAGGATCAAATTCAGTACGGGACAATGTGTGCAAGAAGTATTATGTGATATTGCTCACACGAACTCTTGTCATCTTCTTTTGAGATTGGCATGGCTTCATTTTAAAACGCTCAATCTTGATAAAGGTTCCCTTTATTTGAGGCATGAGGGACATGAAATGAAGTTGAAATTTATTACACCAACAGAAGCCAATAAGGATCAACATAGGCTAAAGGAGAAAAAAGAAAAAGAAAGAATAGAAAAGGAAGAAATATAAACTGTGGAAGGAATGGAAATTGAAGAAAAAGAAAAGGAAGAAAAGATAAAGATGATGGAAAAGGTAGTAGAGAAACAAGGTGTTTAATCAAAGGCCTCCCATGTTTAGTTGCATTCGTTTACGAAAACCACAACACTGTTGTAAGCCAAAGATTGGTGGAGAAACTCAAGTTACCAACAAGCTTTCATTCGAATCAAGCAAGGATCAAATTCAGTACATGGCAATGTGTGAAAGAAGTATTATGTGATATTGCTCCCACAAACTCTTGTCATCTTTTTTTTAGATGGGCATGGCTTCATTTTAAAACGCTCAATCTTGAGAAAGGTTCCCTTTATTAGAGGCATGAGCGACATGAAATGAAGTTGAAATTTATGACACCAAGACAAGCCAGTAAGGATCAACATAGGCTGAAGGAGAAAATAGAAAAAGAAAGAATAGAAAAGGAAGAAATATAAACTGTGGAAGGAATGGAAATTGAAGAAAAAGAAAAGGAAGAAAAGATAAAGATGATGGAAAAGGTAGTAGAGAAACAAGGTGTTTAATCAAAGGCCACCCATGTTTAGTTGCATTCATTTACGAAAGCGACAACACTGTTGTAAGCCAAAGATTGGTGGAGAAACTCAAGTTACCAACAAGCTTTCACTCGAATCAAGCAAGGATCAAATTCAGTACGGGACAATGTGTGAAAGAAGTATTATGTGATATTGCTCCCACGAACTCTTGTCATCTTCTTTTGAGATTGGCATGGCTTCATTTTAAAACGCTCAATCTTGATAAAGGTTCCCTGTATTTGAGGGATCAGGGACATGAAATGAAGTTGAAATTTATGACACCAACACAAGCTAATAAGGATCAACATAGGCTGAAGGAGAAAATAGAAAAAGAAAGAATAGAAAAGGAAGAAATATAAATGGTGGAAGGAATGGAAATTAAAGAAAAAGAAAAGGAAGAAAAGATAAAAATGGTGGAAAAGGTAGTAGAGAAACAAGGTGTTTAATCAAAGGCCTCCCATGTTTAGTTGCATTCGTTTATGAAAGCAACAACACTGTTGTAAGCCAAAGATTGGTGGAGAATCTCAAGTTACCAACAAGCTTTCACTCGAATCAAGCAAGGATCAAATTCAGTACGGGACAATGTGTGCAAGAAGTATTTTGTGATATTGCTCACACGAACTCTGGTCATCTTCTTTTGAGATTGGCATGGCTTCATTTTAAAACGCTCAATCTTGATAAAGGTTCCCTTTATTTGAGGCATGAGGGACATGAAATGAAGTTGAAATTTATTACACCAACAGAAGCCAGTAAGGATCAACATAGGCTAAAGGAGAAAATAGAAAAAGAAAGAATAGAAAAGGAAGAAATATAAACTGTGGAAGGAATGGAAATTGAAGAAAAAGAAAAGGAAGAAAAGATAAAGATGATGGAAAAGGTAGTAGAGAAACAAGGTGTTTAATCAAAGGCCACCCATGTTTAGTTGCATTCGTTTACGAAAACCACAACACTGTTGTAAGCCAAAGATTGGTGGAGAAACTCAAGTTACCAACAAGCTTTCATTCGAATCAAGCAAGGATCAAATTCAGTACATGACAATGTGTGAAAGAAGTATTATGTGATATTGCTCCCACAAACTCTTGTCATCTTTTTTTTAGATGGGCATGGCTTCATTTTAAAACGCTCAATCTTGAGAAAGGTTCACTTTATTAGAGGCATGAGCGACATGAAATGAAGTTGAAATTTATGACACCAAGATAAGCCAATAAGGATCAACATAGGCTGAAGGAGAAAATAGAAAAAGAAAGAATAGAAAAGGAAGAAATATAAACTGTGGAAGGAATGAAAATTGAAGAAAAAGAAAAGGAAGAAAAGATAAAGATGATGGAAAAGGTAGTAGAGAAACAAGGTGTTTAATCAAAGGCCATCCATGTTTAGTTGCATTCATTTACGAAAGCGACAACACTGTTGTAAGCCAAAGATTGGTGGAGAAACTCAAGTTACCAACAAGCTTTCACTCGAATCAAGCAAGGATCAAATTCAGTACGGGACAATGTGTGAAAGAAGTATTATGTGATATTGCTCCCACGAACTCTTGTCATCTTCTTTTGAGATTGGCATGGCTTCATTTTAAAACGCTCAATCTTGATAAAGGTTCCCTGTATTTGAGGGATGAGGGACATGAAATGAAGTTGAAATTTATGACACCAACAGAAGCCAGTAAGGATCAACATAGGCTAAAGGAGAAAATAGAAAAAGAAAGAATAGAAAAGGAAGAAATATAAACTGTGGAAGGAATGGAAATTGAAGAAAAAGAAAAGGAAGAAAAGATAAAGATGATGGAAAAAGTAGTAGAGAAACAAGGTGTTTAATCAAAGGCCACCCATGTTTAGTTGCATTCGTTTACGAAAACCACAACACTGTTGTAAGCCAAAGATTGGTGGAGAAACTCAAGTTACCAACAAGCTTTCATTCGAATCAAGCAAGGATCAAATTCAGTACATGACAATGTGTGAAAGAAGTATTATGTGATATTGCTCCCACAAACTCTTGTCATCTTTTTTTTAGATGGGCATGGCTTCATTTTAAAACGCTCAATCTTGAGAAAGGTTCCCTTTATTAGAGGCATGAGCGACATGAAATGAAGTTGAAATTTATGACACCAAGACAAGCCAGTAAGGATCAACATAGGCTGAAGGAGAAAATAGAAAAAGAAAGAATAGAAAAGGAAGAAATATAAACTGTGGAAGGAATGGAAATTGAAGAAAAAGAAAAGGAAGAAAAGATAAAGATGATGGAAAAGGTAGTAGAGAAACAAGGTGTTTAATCAAAGGCCACCCATGTTTAGTTGCATTCATTTACGAAAGCGACAACACTGTTGTAAGCCAAAGATTGGTGGAGAAACTCAAGTTACCAACAAGCTTTCACTCGAATCAAGCAAGGATCAAATTCAGTACGGGACAATGTGTGAAAGAAGTATTATGTGATATTGCTCCCACGAACTCTTGTCATCTTCTTTTGACATTGGCATGGCTTCATTTTAAAACGCTCAATCTTGATAAAGGTTCCCTGTATTTGAGGGATGAGGGACATGAAATGAAGTTGAAATTTATGACACCAACACAAGCTAATAAGGATCAACATAGGCTGAAGGAGAAAATAGAAAAAGAAAGAACAGAAAAGGAAGAAATATAAACTGTGGAAGGAATGGAAATTAAAGAAAAAGAAAAGGAAGAAAAGATAAAGATGGTGGAAAAGGTAGTAGAGAAACAAGGTGTTTAATCAAAGGCCTCTCATGCTTAGGTGCATTCGTTTACGAAAACGACAACACTGTTGTAAGCCAAAGATTGGTGGACAAACTCAAGTTACCAACAAGCATTCACTCGAATCAAGCAAGGATCAAATTCAGTACGGGACAATGTGTGCAAGAAGTATTATGTGATATTGCTCACACGAACTCATGTCATCTTCTTTTGAGATTGGCATGGCTTCATTTTAAAACGCTCAATCTTGATAAAGGTTCCCTTTATTAGAGGCATGAGGGACATGAAATGAAGTTGAAATTTATGACACCAACACAAGCCAGTAAGGATCAACATAGGCTGAAGGAGAAAATAGAAAAAGAAAGAATAGAAAAGGAAAAAATATAAACTGTGGAAGGAATGGAAATTAAAGAAAAAGAAAAAGTAGAAAAGATAAAGATGGTGGAAAAGGTAGTAGAGGAACAAGGTGTTTAATCAAAGGCCTCCCATGTTTAGTTGCATTCGTTTACGAAAGCGACAACACTGTTGTAAGCCAAAGATTGGTGGAGAAACTCAAGTTACCAACAAGCTTTCACTCGAATCAAGCAATGATCAAATTCAGTACGGGACAATGTGTCAAAGAAGTATTATATGATATTGCTCCCACGAACTCTTGTCATCTTCTTTTGAGATTGGCATTGAGTCATTTTAAAACGCTCAATCTTGATCAAGGTTCCCTTTATTTGAGGCATGAGAGACATGAAATGAAGTTGAAATTTATGACACCAAGAAAAGCCAGTAAGGATCAACATAGGATGAAGGAGAAAATAGAAAAAGAAAGACTAGAAAAGGAAGAAATATAAACTGTGGTAGGAATGGAAATTAAAGAAAAAGAAAAGGAAGAAAAGATAAAGATGGTGGAAAAGGTAGTAGAGAAACAAGGTGTTTAATCAAAGGCCTCCCATGTTTAGTTGCATTCGTTTACGAAAGTGACAACACTATTGTAAGCCAAAGACTGGTGGAGAAACTTCAGTTATCAACAAGCTTTCACTCGAATCAAGCAAGGACCAAATTCAGTACGGGACAATGTGTGAAAGAAGTATTATCTGATATTACTCCCACGAACTCTTGTCATCTTCTTTTGAGATTGGCATGGCTTCATTTTAAAGCGCTCAATCTTGATAAAGGTTCCCTTTATTGGAGGGATGAGGGACATGAAATGAAGTTGAAATTTATGACAACAAGACAAGCCAGTAAGGATCAACATAGGCTGAAGGAGAAAATAGAAAAAGAAAGAATAGAAAAGGAAGAAATATAAACTGTGGAAGGAATGGAAATTAAAGAAAAAGAAAAGGAAGAAAAGATAAAGATGGTGGAAAGGGTAGTAGAGGAACAAGGTGTTTAATCAAAGGCCTCCCATGTTTAGTTGCATTCGTTTATGAAAGCGACAACACTGTTGTAAGCCAAAGATTGGTGGAGAAACTCAAGTTACCAACAAGCTTTCACTCGAATCAAGCAATGATCAAATTCAGTACGGGACAATGTGTGAAAGAAGTATTATGTGATATTGCTCCCACGAACTCTTGTCATCTTCTTTTGAGATTGGCATTGAGTCATTTTAAAACGCTCAATCTTGATCAAGGTTCCCTTTATTTGAGGCATGAGGGACATGAAATGAAGTTGAAATTTATGACACCAAGAAAAGCCAGTAAGGATCAACATAGGCTGAAGGAGAAAATAGAAAAAGAAAGACTAGAAAAGGAAGAAATATAAACTGTGGAAGGAATGGAAATTAAAGAAAAAGAAAAGGAAGAAAAGATAAAGATGGTGGAAAAGGTAGTAGAGAAACAAGGTGTTTAATCAAAGGCCTCCCATGTTTAGTTGCATTCGTGTACGAAAGTGACAACACTATTGTAAGCCAAAGACTGGTGGAGAAACTTCAGTTATCAACAAGCTTTCACTCGAATCAAGCAAGGATCAAATTCAGTACGGGACAATGTGTGAAAGAAGTATTATCTGATATTGCTCCCACAAACTCTTGTCATCTTCTTTTGAGATTGGCATGGCTTCATTTTAAAGCGCTCAATCTTGATAAAGGTTCCCTTTATTTGAGGGATGAGGGACATGAAATGAAGTTGAAATTTATGACAACAAGACAAGCTAGTAAGGATCAACATAGGCTGAAGGAGAAAATAGAAAAAGAAAGAATAGAAAAGGAAGAAATATAAACTGTGGTAGGAATGGAAATTGAAGAAAAAGAAAAGGAAGAAAAGATAAAGATGATGGAAAAGGTAGTAGAGAAACAAGGTGTTTAATCAAAGGCCACCCATGTTTAGTTGCATTCGTTTATGAAAGCGACAACACTGTTGTAAGCCAAAGATTGATGGAGAAACTCGAATTACCAACAAGCATTCACTCGAATCCAGCAAGGATCAAATTCAGTACGGGACAATGTGTGCAAGAAGTATTATCTGATATTGCTCCCACAAACTCTTGTCATCTTCTTTTGAGATTGGCATGGCTTCATTTTAAAACGCTCAATCTTGATAAAGGTTCCCTTTATTAGAGGCATGAGGGACATGAAATGAAGTTGAAATTTATGACACCAAGACAAGCCAGTAAGGATCAATATGGGTTGAAGGAGAAAATAGAAAAAGAAAGAATAGAAAAGGAAGAAATATAAACTGTGGAAGGAATGGAAATTGAAGAAAAAGAAAAGGAAGAAAAGATAAAGATGATGGAAAAGGTAGTAGAGAAACAAGGTGTTTAATCAAAGGCCACCTATGTTTAGTTGCATTCGTTTACGAAAGCGACAACACTGTTGTAAGCCAAAGATTGGTGGAAAAACTCAAGTTACCAACAAGATTTCACTCGAATCAAGCGAGGATCAAATTCAGTACGGGATAATGTGTGAAAGAAGTATTATGTGATATTGCTCCCATGAACTCTTGTCATCTTCTTTTGAGATTGGCATGGCATCATTTTAAAACACTCAATCTTGATCAAATTTCCCTTTATTTGAGGCATGAGGGACATGAACTGAAGTTGAAATTTATGACACCAAGACAAGCCAGTAAGGATCAACATAGGCTGAAGGAGAAAATAGAAAAAGAAAGAATAGAAAAAGAAGAAATATAAACTGTGGAAGGAATGGAAATTGAAGAAAAAGAAAAGGAAGAAAAGATAAAGATGGTGGAAAAGGTAGTAGAGAAACAAGGCGTATAATCAAAGGCCTCCCATGTTTAGTTGCATTCGTTTACGAAAGCGACAACCCTGTTGTATGCCAAAGATTGGTAGAGAAACTCAAATTACCAACAAGCTTTCACTCGAATCAAGCGAGGATCAAATTCAGTACGGGATAATGTGTGAAAGAAGTATTATGTGATATTGCTCCCATGACTCTTGTCATCTTCTTTTGAGATTGGCATGGCATCATTTTAATACGCTCAATCTTGATTAAGGTTCCCTTTATATGAGTGAGGAGGGACATGAAATGAAGTTGAAATTTATCACACCAACACAAGCCAGTAAGTATCAACATAGGTTGAAAGAAAAAGAAAGAATAGAAAAGGAAGAAATATAAACTGTGGAAGGAATGGAAATTGAAGAAAAAGAAAAGGAAGAAAAGATGAAGATGGTGGAAAAGGTAGTAGAGAAACAAGGTATATAATCAAAGGCCTCCCATGTTTAGTTGCATTCGTTTACGAAAGCGACAACACTGTTGTAAGCCAAAGATTGGTGGAGAAACTCAAGTTACCAACAAGCATTCACTCGAATCAAGCAAGGATCAAATTCAGTACGGGACAATGTGTGCAAGAAGTATTATCTAATATTGCTCACACAAACTCTAGTCATCTTCTTTTGAGATTGGCATGGCTTCATTTTAACACGCTCAATCTTGATTAACGTTCCCTTTATTTGAGTGATGAGGGACATGAAATGAAGTTGAAATTTATGACACCAACACAAGCCAGTAAGTATCAACATAGGTTGAACGAAAAAGAAAGAATAGAAAAGGAAGAAATATAAACTGTGGAAGGAATGGAAATTGAAGAAAAAGAAAAGGAAGAAAAGATAAAGATGGTGGAAAAGGTAGTAGAGAAACAAGGTGTTTAATCAAAGGCCTCCCATGTTTAGTTGCATTAGTTTAGGAAAGCGACAACACTGTTGTAAGCCAAAGATTGGTGGAGAAACTCAAGTTACCAACAAGCATTCACTCGAATCAAGCAAGGATCAAATTCAGTACGGGACAATGTGTGCAAGAAGTATTATCTAATATTGCTCACACAAACTCTTGTGATCTTCTTTTGAGATTGGCATGGCTTCATTTTAACACGCTCAATCTTGATAAAGGTTCCCTTTCTTTGAGGCATGAGGGACATGAAATGAAGTTGAAATTTATGACACCAAGACAAGCCAGTAAGGATCAACATAGGCTGAACGAGAAAATAGAAAAGGAAAGAATAGAAAAGGAAGAAATATAAACTGTGGAAGGAATGGAAATTGAAGAAAAAGAAAAGGAAGAAAAGATAAAGATGGTGGAAAAGGTAGTAGAGAAACAAGGTGTTTAATCAAAGGCCTCCCATGTTTAGTTGCATTAGTTTAGGAAAGCGACAACACTGTTGTAAGCCAAAGATTGGTGGAGAAACTCAAGTTACCAACAAGCATTCACTCGAATCAAGCAAGGATCAAATTCAGTACGGGACAATGTGTGCAAGAAGTATTATCTAATACTGCTCACACAAACTCTTGTCATCTTCTTTTGAGATTGGCATGGCTTCATTTTAACACGCTCAATCTTGATTAAGGTTCCCTTTCTTTGAGGCATGAGGGACATGAAATGAAGTTGAAATTTATGACACCAAGACAAGCCAGTAAGGATCAACATAGGCTGAAGGAGAAAATAGAAAAAGAAAGAATAGAAAAGGAAGAAATATAAATTGTGGAAGGAATGGAAATTGAAGAAAGAGAAAAGGAAAAAAAGATAAAGATGGTGGAAAAGGTAGTAGAGAAACAAGGCGTATAATCAAAGGCCTCCCATGTTTAGTTGCATTCGTTTACGAAAGCGACAACCCTGTTGTATGCCAAAGATTGGTAGAGAAACTCAAATTACCAACAAGCTTTCACTCGAATCAAGCGAGGATCAAATTCAGTACGGGATAATGTGTGAAAGAAGTATTATGTGATATTGCTCCCATGAACTCTTGTCATCTTCTTTTGAGATTGGCATGGCATCATTTTAAAACACTCAATCTTGATCAAATTTCCCTTTATTTGAGGCATGAGGGACATGAACTGAAGTTGAAATTTATGACACCAAGACAAGCCAGTAAGGATCAACATAGGCTGAAGGAGAAAATAGAAAAAGAAAGAATAGAAAAAGAAGAAATATAAACTGTGGAAGGAATGGAAATTGAAGAAAAAGAAAAGGAAGAAAAGATAAAGATGGTGGAAAAGGTAGTAGAGAAACAAGGCGTATAATCAAAGGCCTCCCATGTTTAGTTGCATTCGTTTACGAAAGCGACAACCCTGTTGTATGCCAAAGATTGGTAGAGAAACTCAAATTACCAACAAGCTTTCACTCGAATCAAGCGAGGATCAAATTCAGTACGGGATAATGTGTGAAAGAAGTATTATGTGATATTGCTCCCATGAACTCTTGTCATCTTCTTTTGAGATTTGCATGGCATCATTTTAAAACACTCAATCTTGATCAAATTTCCCTTTATTTGAGGCATGAGGGACATGAACTGAAGTTGAAATTTATGACACCAAGACAAGCCAGTAAGGATCAACATAGGCTGAAGGAGAAAATAGAAAAAGAAAGAATAGAAAAAGAAGAAATATAAACTGTGGAAGGAATGGAAATTGAAGAAAAAGAAAAGGAAGAAAAGATAAAGATGGTGGAAAAGGTAGTAGAGAAACAAGGTGTTTAATCAAAGGCCTCCCATGTTTAGTTCCATTAGTTTAGGAAAGCGACAACACTGTTGTAAGCCAAAGATTGGTGGAGAAACTCAAGTTACCAACAAGCATTCACACGAATCAAGCAAGGATCAAATTCAGTACGGGACAATGTGTGCAAGAAGTATTATCTAATACTGCTTACACAAACTCTTGTCATCTTCTTTTGAGATTGGCATGACTTGATTTTAACACGCTCAATCTTGATAAAGGTTCCCTTTCTTTGAGGCATGAGGGACATGAAATGAAGTTGAAATTTATGACACCAAGACAAGCCAGTAAGGATCAACATAGGCTGAAGGAGAAAGTAGAAAAAGAAAGAATAGAAAAGGAAGAAATATAAATTGTGGAAGGAATGGAAATTGAAGAAAAACAAAAAGGAAGAAAAGATAAAGATGGTGGAAAAGGTAGTAGAGAAACAAGGTGTTTAATCAAAGGCCTCCCATGTTTAGTTGCATTAGTTTAGGAAAGCGACAACACTGTTGTAAGCCAAAGATTGGTGGAGAAACTCAAGTTACCAACAAGCATTCACTCGAATCAAGCAAGGATCAAATTCAGTACGGGACAATGTGTGCAAGAAGTATTATCTAATACAGCTCACACAAACTCTTGTCCTCTTCTTTTGAGATTGGCATGGCTTCATTTTAACACGCTCAATCTTGATAAAGGTTCCCTTTCTTTGAGGCATGAGGAACATGAAATGAAGTTGAAATTTATGACACCAAGACAAGCCAGTAAGGATCAACATAGGCTGAAGGAGAAAATAGAAAAAGAAAGAATAGAAAAGGAAGAAATATAAACTGTGGAAGGAATGGAAATTGAAGGAAAAGAAAAGGAAGAAAAGATAAAGATGGTGGAAAAGGTAGTACAGAAACAAGGTGTATAATCAAAGGCCACCCATGTTTAGTTGCATTCGTTTACGAAAGCGACAACACTGTTGTAAGCCAAAGATTGGTGGAGAAACTCAAGTTACCAACAAGCATTCACCCGAATCAAGCAAGGATCAAATTCAGTACGGGACAATGTGTGCAAGAAGTATTATCTAATATTGCTCACACAAACTCTTGTCATCTTCTTTTGAGATTGGCATGGCTTCATTTTAACACGCTCAATCTTGATAAAGGTTCCCTTTCTTTGAGGCATGAGGGACATGAAATGAAGTTGAAATTTATGACACCAAGACAAGCCAGTAAGGATCAACATAGGCTGAAGGAGAAAATAGAAAAAGAAAGAATAGAAAAGGAAGAAATATAAACTGTGGAAGGAATGGAAATTGAAGAAAAAGAAAAGGAAGAAAAGATAAAGATGGTGGAAAAGGTAGTAGAGAAACAAGGTGTATAATCAAAGGCCTCCCATGTTTAGTTGCATTCGTTTACGAAAGCGACAACACTGTTGTAAGCCAAAGATTGGTGGAGAAACTCAAGTTACCAACAAGCATTCACTCGAATCAAGCAAGGATCAAATTCAGTACGGGACAATGTGTGCAAGAAGTATTATCTAATATTGCTCACACAAACTCTTGTCATCTTCTTTTGAGATTGGCATGGCTTCATTTTAACACGCTCAATCTTGATAAAGGTTCCCTTTCTTTTAGGCATGAGGGACATGAAATGAAGTTGAAATTTATGACACCAAGACAAGCCAGTAAGGATCAACATAGGCTGAACGAGAAAATAGAAAAGGAAAGAATAGAAAAGGAAGAAATATAAACTGTGGAAGGAATGGAAATTGAAGAAAAAGAAAAGGAAGAAAAGATAAAGATGGTGGAAAAGGTAGTAGAGAAACAAGGTGTTTAATCAAAGGCCTCCCATGTTTAGTTGCATTAGTTTAGGAAAGCGACAACACTGTTGTAAGCCAAAGATTGGTGGAGAAACTCAAGTTACCAACAAGCATTCACTCGAATCAAGCAAGGATCAAATTCAGTACGGGACAATGTGTGCAAGAAGTATTATCTAATACTGCTCACACAAACTCTTGTCATCTTCTTTTGAGATTGGCATGGCTTCATTTTAACACGCTCAATCTTGATAAAGGTTCCCTTTCTTTGAGGCATGAGGGACATGAAATGAAGTTGAAATTTATGACACCAAGACAAGCCAGTAAGGATCAACATAGACTGAAGGAGAAAATAGAAAAAGAAAGAATAGAAAAGGAAGAAATATAAATTGTGCAAGGAATGGAAATTGATGAAAGAGAAAAGGAAAAAAAGATAAAGATGGTGGAAAAGGTAGTAGAGAAACAAGGCGTATAATCAAAGGCCTCCCATGTTTAGTTGCATTCGTTTACGAAAGCGACAACCCTGTTGTATGCCAAAGATTGGTAGAGAAACTCAAATTACCAACAAGCTTTCACTCGAATCAAGCAAGGATCAAATTCAGTACGGGATAATGTGTGAAAGAAGTATTATGTGATATTGCTCCCACGAACTCTTGTCATCTTCTTTTGAGATTGGCATGGCATCATTTTAAAACACTCAATCTTGATCAAAGTTCCCTTTATTTGAGGCATGAGGGACATGAACTGAAGTTGAAATTTATGACACCAAGACAAGCCAGTAAGGATCAACATAGGCTGAAGGAGAAAATAGAAAAAGAAAGAATAGAAAAAGAAGAAATATAAACTGTGGAAGGAATGGAAATTGAAGAAAAAGAAAAGGAAGAAAAGATAAAGATGGTGGAAAAGGTAGTAGAGAAACAACGTGTTTAATCAAAGGCCTCCCATGTTTAGTTGCATTAGTTTAGGAAAGCGACAACACTGTTGTAAACCAAAGATTGGTGGAGAAACTCAAGTTACCAACAAGCATTCACTCGAATCAAGCAAGGATCAAATTCAGTACGGGACAATGTGTGCAAGAAGTATTATCTAATACTGCTCACACAAACTCTTGTCATCTTCTTTTGAGATTGGCATGGCTTCATTTTAACACGCTTAATCTTGATAAAGGTTCCCTTTCTTTGAGGCATGAGGGACATGAAATGAAGTTGAAATTTATGACACCAAGACAAGCCAGTAAGGATCAACATAGGCTGAAGGAGAAAATAGAAAAAGAAAGAATAGAAAAGGAAGAAATATAAACTGTGGAAGGAATGGAAATTGAAGAAAAAGAAAAGGAAGAAAAGATAAAGATGGTGGAAAAGGTAGTAGAGAAACAAGGTGTATAATCAAAGGCCTCCCATGTTTAGTTGCATTCGTTTACGAAAGCGACAACACTGTTGTAAGCCAAAAATTGGTGGAGAAACTCAAGTTACCAACAAGCATTCACTCGAATCAAGCAAGGATCAAATTCAGTACGGGACAATGTGTGCAAGAAGTATTATCTAATATTGCTCACACAAACTCTTGTCATCTTCTTTTGAGATTGGCATGGCTTCATTTTAACACGCTCAATCTTGATAAAGGTTCCTTTTCTTTGAGGCATGAGGGACATGAAATGAAGTTGAAATTTATGACACCAAGACTAGCCAGTAAGGATCAACATAGGCTGAACGAGAAAATAGAAAAGGAAAGAATAGAAAAGGAAGAAATATAAACTGTGGAAGGAATGGAAATTGAAGAAAAAGAAAAGGAAGAAAAGATAAAGATGGTGGAAAAGGTAGTAGAGAAACAAGGTGTTTAATCAAAGGCCTCCCATGTTTAGTTGCATTAGTTTAGGAAAGCGACAACACTGTTGTAAGCCAAAGATTGGTGGAGAAACTCAAGTTACCAACAAGCATTCACTCGAATCAAGCAAGGATCAAATTCAGTACGGGACAATGTGTGCAAGAAGTATTATCTAATACTGCTCACACAAACTCTTGTCATCTTCTTTTGAGATTGGCATGGCTTCATTTTAACACGCTCAATCTTGATAAAGGTTCCCTTTCTTTGAGGCATGAGGGACATGAAATGAAGTTGAAATTTATGACACCAAGACAAGCCAGTAAGGATCAACATAGGCTGAAGGAGAAAATAGAAAAAGAAAGAATAGAAAAGGAAGAAATATAAATTGTGGAAGGAATGGAAATTGAAGAAAGAGAAAAGGAAAAAAAGATAAAGATGGTGGAAAAGGTAGTAGAGAAACAAGGCGTATAATCAAAGGCCTCCCATGTTTAGTTGCATTCGTTTACGAAAGCGACAACCCTGTTGTATGCCAAAGATTGGTAGAGAAACTCAAATTACCAACAAGCTTTCACTCGAATCAAGCAAGGATCAAATTCAGTACGGGATAATGTGTGCAAGAAGTATTATGTGATATTGCTCCCACGAACTCTTGTCATCTTCTTTTGAGATTGGCATGGCATCATTTTAAAACACTCAATCTTGATCAAAGTTCCCTTTATTTGAGGCATGAGGGACATGAACTGAAGTTGAAATTTATGACACCAAGACAAGCCAGTAAGGATCAACATAGGCTGAAGGAGAAAATAGAAAAAGAAAGAATAGAAAAAGAAGAAATATAAACTGTGGAAGGAATGGAAATTGAAGAAAAAGAAAAGGAAGAAAAGATAAAGATGGTGGAAAAGGTAGTAGAGAAACAACGTGTTTAATCAAAGGCCTCCCATGTTTAGTTGCATTAGTTTAGGAAAGCGACAACACTGTTGTAAACCAAAGATTGGTGGAGAAACTCAAGTTACCAACAAGCATTCACTCGAATCAAGCAAGGATCAAATTCAGTACGGGACAATGTGTGCAAGAAGTATTATCTAATACTGCTCACACAAACTCTTGTCATCTTCTTTTGAGATTGGCATGGCTTCATTTTAACACGCTTAATCTTGATAAAGGTTCCCTTTCTTTGAGGCATGAGGGACATGAAATGAAGTTGAAATTTATGACACCAAGACAAGCCAGTAAGGATCAACATAGGCTGAAGGAGAAAATAGAAAAAGAAAGAATAGAAAAGGAAGAAATATAAACTGTGGAAGGAATGGAAATTGAAGAAAAAGAAAAGGAAGAAAAGATAAAGATGGTGGAAAAGGTAGTAGAGAAACAAGGTGTATAATCAAAGGCCTCCCATGTTTAGTTGCATTCGTTTACGAAAGCGACAACACTGTTGTAAGCCAAAAATTGGTGGAGAAACTCAAGTTACCAACAAGCATTCACTCGAATCAAGCAAGGATCAAATTCAGTACGGGACAATGTGTGCAAGAAGTATTATCTAATATTGCTCACACAAACTCTTGTCATCTTCTTTTGAGATTGGCATGGCTTCATTTTAACACGCTCAATCTTGATAAAGGTTCCTTTTCTTTGAGGCATGAGGGACATGAAATGAAGTTGAAATTTATGACACCAAGACTAGCCAGTAAGGATCAACATAGGCTGAACGAGAAAATAGAAAAGGAAAGAATAGAAAAGGAAGAAATATAAACTGTGGAAGGAATGGAAATTGAAGAAAAAGAAAAGGAAGAAAAGATAAAGATGGTGGAAAAGGTAGTAGAGAAACAAGGTGTTTAATCAAAGGCCTCCCATGTTTAGTTGCATTAGTTTAGGAAAGCGACAACACTGTTGTAAGCCAAAGATTGGTGGAGAAACTCAAGTTACCAACAAGCATTCACTCGAATCAAGCAAGGATCAAATTCAGTACGGGACAATGTGTGCAAGAAGTATTATCTAATACTGCTCACACAAACTCTTGTCATCTTCTTTTGAGATTGGCATGGCTTCATTTTAACACGCTCAATCTTGATAAAGGTTCCCTTTCTTTGAGGCATGAGGGACATGAAATGAAGTTGAAATTTATGACACCAAGACAAGCCAGTAAGGATCAACATAGGCTGAAGGAGAAAATAGAAAAAGAAAGAATAGAAAAGGAAGAAATATAAATTGTGGAAGGAATGGAAATTGAAGAAAGAGAAAAGGAAAAAAAGATAAAGATGGTGGAAAAGGTAGTAGAGAAACAAGGCGTATAATCAAAGGCCTCCCATGTTTAGTTGCATTCGTTTACGAAAGCGACAACCCTGTTGTATGCCAAAGATTGGTAGAGAAACTCAAATTACCAACAAGCTTTCACTCGAATCAAGCAAGGATCAAATTCAGTACGGGATAATGTGTGAAAGAAGTATTATGTGATATTGCTCCCACGAACTCTTGTCATCTTCTTTTGAGATTGGCATGGCATCATTTTAAAACACTCAATCTTGATCAAAGTTCCCTTTATTTGAGGCATGAGGGACATGAACTGAAGTTGAAATTTATGACACCAAGACAAGCCAGTAAGGATCAACATAGGCTGAAGGAGAAAATAGAAAAAGAAAGAATAGAAAAAGAAGAAATATAAACTATGGAAGGAATGGAAATTGAAGAAAAAGAAAAGGAAGAAAAGATAAAGATGGTGGAAAAGGTAGTAGAGAAACAAGGTGTTTAATCAAAGGCCTCCCATGTTTAGTTCCATTAGTTTAGGAAAGCGACAACACTGTTGTAAGCCAAAGATTGGTGGAGAAACTCAAGTTACCAACAAGCATTCACACGAATCAAGCAAGGATCAAATTCAGTACGGGACAATGTGTGCAAGAAGTATTATCTAATACTGCTCACACAAACTCTTGTCATCTTCTTTTGAGATTGGCATGACTTCATTTTAACACGCTCAATCTTGATAAAGGTTCCCTTTCTTTGAGGCATGAGGGACATGAAATGAAGTTGAAATTTATGACACCAAGACAAGCCAGTAAGGATCAACATAGGCTGAAGGAGAAAGTAGAAAAAGAAAGAATAGAAAAGGAAGAAATATAAATTGTGGAAGGAATGGAAATTGAAGAAAAAGAAAAGGAAGAAAAGATAAAGATGGTGGAAAAGGTAGTAGAGAAACAAGGTGTATAATCAAAGGCCTCCCATGTTTAGTTGCATTCGTTTACGAAAGCGACAACACTGTTGTAAGCCAAAGATTGGTGGAGAAACTCAAGTTACCAACAAGCATTCACTCGAATCAAGCAAGGATCAAATTCAGTACGGGACAATGTGTGCAAGAAGTATTATCTAATATTGCTCACACAAACTCTTGTCATCTTCTTTTGAGATTGGCATGGCTTCATTTTAACACGCTCAATCTTGATAAAGGTTCCCTTTCTTTGAGGCATGAGGGACATGAAATGAAGTTGAAATTTATGACACCAAGACAAGCCAGTAAGGATCAACATAGGCTGAACGAGAAAATAGAAAAGGAAAGAATAGAAAAGGAAGAAATATAAACTGTGGAAGGAATGGAAATTGAAGAAAAAGAAAAGGAAGAAAAGATAAAGATGGTGGAAAAGGTAGTAGAGAAACAAGGTGTTTAATCAAAGGCCTCCCATGTTTAGTTGCATTAGTTTAGGAAAGCGACAACACTGTTGTAAGCCAAAGATTGGTGGAGAAACTCAAGTTACCAACAAGCATTCACTCGAATCAAGCAAGGATCAAATTCAGTACGGGACAATGTGTGCAAGAAGTATTATCTAATACTGCTCACACAAACTCTTGTCATCTTCTTTTGAGATTGGCATGGCTTCATTTTAACACGCTCAATCTTGATAAAGGTTCCCTTTCTTTGAGGCATGAGGGACATGAAATGAAGTTGAAATTTATGACACCAAGACAAGCCAGTAAGGATCAACATAGACTGAAGGAGAAAATAGAAAAAGAAAGAACAGAAAAGGAAGAAATATAAATTGTGGAAGGAATGGAAATTGAAGAAAGAGAAAAGGAAAAAAAGATAAAGATGGTGGAAAAGGTAGTAGAGAAACAAGGCGTATAATCAAAGGCCTCCCATGTTTAGTTGCATTCGTTTACGAAAGCGACAACCCTGTTGTATGCCAAAGATTGGTAGAGAAACTCAAATTACCAACAAGCTTTCACTCGAATCAAGCAAGGATCAAATTCAGTACGGGATAATGTGTGAAAGAAGTATTATGTGATATTGCTCCCACGAACTCTTGTCATCTTCTTTTGAGATTGGCATGGCATCATTTTAAAACACTCAATCTTGATCAAAGTTCCCTTTATTTGAGGCATGAGGGACATGAACTGAAGTTGAAATTTATGACACCAAGACAAGCCAGTAGGGATCAACATAGGCTGAAGGAGAAAATAGAAAAAGAAAGAATAGAAAAAGAAGAAATATAAACTGTGGAAGGAATGGAAATTGAAGAAAAAGAAAAGGAAGAAAAGATAAAGATGGTGGAAAAGGTAGTAGAGAAACAACGTGTTTAATCAAAGGCCTCCCATGTTTAGTTGCATTAGTTTAGGAAAGCGACAACACTGTTGTAAACCAAAGATTGGTGGAGAAACTCAAGTTACCAACAAGCATTCACTCGAATCAAGCAAGGATCAAATTCAGTACGGGACAATGTGTGCAAGAAGTATTATCTAATACTGCTCACACAAACTCTTGTCATCTTCTTTTGAGATTGGCATGGCTTCATTTTAACACGCTCAATCTTGATAAAGGTTCCCTTTCTTTGAGGCATGAGGGACATGAAATGAAGTTGAAATTTATGACACCAAGACAAGCCAGTAAGGATCAACATAGGCTGAAGGAGAAAATAGAAAAAGAAAGAATAGAAAAGGAAGAAATATAAACTGTGGAAGGAATGGAAATTGAAGAAAAAGAAAAGGAAGAAAAGATAAAGATGGTGGAAAAGGTAGTAGAGAAACAAGGTGTATAATCAAAGGCCTCCCATGTTTAGTTGCATTCGTTTACGAAAGCGACAACACTGTTGTAAGCCAAAGATTGGTGGAGAAACTCAAGTTACCAACAAGCATTCACTCGAATCAAGCAAGGATCAAATTCAGTACGGGACAATGTGTGAAAGAAGTATTATGTGATATTGCTCCCACGAACTCTTGTCATCTTCTTTTGAGATTGGCATGGCTTCATTTTAACACGCTCAATCTTGATAAAGGTTCCCTTTCTTTGAGGCATGAGGGACATGAAATGAAGTTGAAATTTATGACACCAAGACTAGCCAGTAAGGATCAACATAGGCTGAAGGAGAAAATAGAAAAGGAAAGAATAGAAAAGGAAGAAATATAAACTGTGGAAGGAATGGAAATTGAAGAAAAAGAAAAGGAAGAAAAGATAAAGATGGTGGAAAAGGTAGTAGAGAAACAAGGTGTTTAATCAAAGGCCTCCCATGTTTAGTTGCATTAGTTTAGGAAAGCGACAACACTGTTGTAAACCAAAGATTGGTGGAGAAACTCAAGTTACCAACAAGCATTCACTCGAATCAAGCAAGGATCAAATTCAGTACGGGACAATGTGTGCAAGAAGTATTATCTAATACTGCTCACACAAACTCTTGTCATCTTCTTTTGAGATTGGCATGGCTTCATTTTAACACGCTCAATCTTGATAAAGGTTCCCTTTCTTTGAGGCATGAGGGACATGAAATGAAGTTGAAATTTATGACACCAAGACTAGCCAGTAAGGATCAACATAGGCTGAAGGAGAAAATAGAAAAGGAAAGAATAGAAAAGGAAGAAATATAAACTGTGGAAGGAATGGAAATTGAAGAAAAAGAAAAGGAAGAAAAGATAAAGATGGTGGAAAAGGTAGTAGAGAAACAAGGTGTTTAATCAAAGGCCTCCCATGTTTAGTTGCATTAGTTTAGGAAAGCGACAACACTGTTGTAAACCAAAGATTGGTGGAGAAACTCAAGTTACCAACAAGCATTCACTCGAATCAAGCAAGGATCAAATTCAGTACGGGACAATGTGTGCAAGAAGTATTATCTAATACTGCTCACACAAACTCTTGTCATCTTCTTTTGAGATTGGCATGGCTTCATTTTAACACGCTCAATCTTGATAAAGGTTCCCTTTCTTTGAGGCATGAGGGACATGAAATGAAGTTGAAATTTATGACACCAAGACAAGCCAGTAAGGATCAACATAGGCTGAAGGAGAAAATAGAAAAAGAAAGAATAGAAAAGGAAGAAATATAAACTGTGGAAGGAATGGAAATTGAAGAAAAAGAAAAGGAAGAAAAGATAAAGATGGTGGAAAAGGTAGTAGAGAAACAAGGTGTATAATCAAAGGCCTCCCATGTTTAGTTGCATTCGTTTACGAAAGCGACAACACTGTTGTAAGCCAAAGATTGGTGGAGAAACTCAAGTTACCAACAAGCATTCACTCGAATCAAGCAAGGATCAAATTCAGTACGGGACAATGTGTGCAAGAAGTATTATCTAATATTGCTCACACAAACTCTTGTCATCTTCTTTTGAGATTGGCATGGCTTCATTTTAACACGCTCAATCTTGATAAAGGTTCCTTTTCTTTGAGGCATGAGGGACATGAAATGAAGTTGAAATTTATGACACCAAGACTAGCCAGTAAGGATCAACATAGGCTGAACGAGAAAATAGAAAAGGAAAGAATAGAAAAGGAAGAAATATAAACTGTGGAAGGAATGGAAATTGAAGAAAAAGAAAAGGAAGAAAAGATAAAGATGGTGGAAAAGGTAGTAGAGAAACAAGGTGTTTAATCAAAGGCCTCCCATGTTTAGTTGCATTAGTTTAGGAAAGCGACAACACTGTTGTAAGCCAAAGATTGGTGGAGAAACTCAAGTTACCAACAAGCATTCACTCGAATCAAGCAAGGATCAAATTCAGTACGGGACAATGTGTGCAAGAAGTATTATCTAATACTGCTCACACAAACTCTTGTCATCTTCTTTTGAGATTGGCATGGCTTCATTTTAACACGCTCAATCTTGATAAAGGTTCCCTTTCTTTGAGGCATGAGGGACATGAAATGAAGTTGAAATTTATGACACCAAGACAAGCCAGTAAGGATCAACATAGGCTGAAGGAGAAAATAGAAAAAGAAAGAATAGAAAAGGAAGAAATATAAATTGTGGAAGGAATGGAAATTGAAGAAAGAGAAAAGGAAAAAAAGATAAAGATGGTGGAAAAGGTAGTAGAGAAACAAGGCGTATAATCAAAGGCCTCCCATGTTTAGTTGCATTCGTTTACGAAAGCGACAACCCTGTTGTATGCCAAAGATTGGTAGAGAAACTCAAATTACCAACAAGCTTTCACTCGAATCAAGCAAGGATCAAATTCAGTACGGGATAATGTGTGAAAGAAGTATTATGTGATATTGCTCCCACGAACACTTGTCATCTTCTTTTGAGATTGGCATGGCATCATTTTAAAACACTCAATCTTGATCAAAGTTCCCTTTATTTGAGGCATGAGGGACATGAACTGAAGTTGAAATTTATGACACCAAGACAAGCCAGTAAGGATCAACATAGGCTGAAGGAGAAAATAGAAAAAGAAAGAATAGAAAAAGAAGAAATATAAACTGTGGAAGGAATGGAAATTGAAGAAAAAGAAAAGGAAGAAAAGATAAAGATGGTGGAAAAGGTAGTAGAGAAACAAGGTGTTTAATCAAAGGCCTCCCATGTTTAGTTGCATTAGTTTAGGAAAGCGACAACACTGTTGTAAGCCAAAGATTGGTGGAGAAACTCAAGTTTCCAACAAGCATTCACACGAATCAAGCAAGGATCAAATTCAGTACGGGACAATGTGTGCAAGAAGTATTATCTAATACTGCTCACAGAAACTCTTGTCATCTTCTTTTGAGATTGGCATGACTTCATTTTAACACGCTCAATCTTGATAAAGGTTCCCTTTCTTTGAGGCATGAGGGACATGAAATGAAGTTGAAATTTATGACACCAAGACAAGCCAGTAAGGATCAACATAGGCTGAAGGAGAAAGTAGAAAAAGAAAGAATAGAAAAGGAAGAAATATAAATTGTGGAAGGAATGGAAATTGAAGAAAAAGAAAAGGAAGAAAAGATAAAGATGGTGGAAAAGGTAGTAGAGAAACAAGGTGTTTAATCAAAGGCCTCCCATGTTTAGTTGCATTAGTTTAGGAAAGCGACAACACTGTTGTAAGCCAAAGATTGGTGGAGAAACTCAAGTTACCAACAAGCATTCACTCGAATCAAGCAAGGATCAAATTCAGTACGGGACAATGTGTGCAAGAAGTATTATCTAATACTGCTCACACAAACTCTTGTCCTCTTCTTTTGAGATTGGCATGGCTTCATTTTAACACGCTCAATCTTGATAAAGGTTCCCTTTCTTTGAGGCATGAGGAACATGAAATGAAGTTGAAATTAATGACACCAAGACAAGCCAGTAAGGATCAACATAGGCTGAAGGAGAAAATAGAAAAAGAAAGAATAGAAAAGGAAGAAATATAAACTGTGGAAGGAATGGAAATTGAAGAAAAAGAAAAGGAAGAAAAGATAAAGATGGTGGAAAAGGTAGTAGAGAAACAAGGTGTATAATCAAAGGCCACCCATGTTTAGTTGCATTCGTTTACGAAAGCGACAACACTGTTGTAAGCCAAAGATTGGTGGAGAAACTCAAGTTACCAACAAGCATTCACCCGAATCAAGCAAGGATCAAATTCAGTACGGGACAATGTGTGCAAGAAGTATTATCTAATATTGGTCACACAAACTCTTGTCATCTTCTTTTGAGATTGGCATGGCTTCATTTTAACACGCTCAATCTTGATAAAGGTTCCCTTTCTTTGAGGCATGAGGGACATGAAATGAAGTTGAAATTTATGACACCAAGACAAGCCAGTAAGGATCAACATAGGCTGAACGAGAAAATAGAAAAAGAAAGAATAGAAAAGGAAGAAATATAAACTGTGGAAGGAATGGAAATTGAAGAAAAAGAAAAGGAAGAAAAGATAAAGATGGTGGAAAAGGTAGTAGAGAAACAAGGTGTTTAATCAAAGGCCTCCCATGTTTAGTTGCATTAGTTTAGGAAAGCGACAACACTGTTGTAAACCAAAGATTGGTGGAGAAACTCAAGTTACCAACAAGCATTCACACGAATCAAGCAAGGATCAAATTCAGTACGGGACAATGTGTGCAAGAAGTATTATCTAATACTGCTCACACAAACTCTTGTCATCTTCTTTTGAGATTGGGATGGCTTCATTTTAACACGCTCAATCTTGATAAAGGTTCCCTTTCTTTGAGGCATGAGGGACATGAAATGAAGTTGAAATTTATGACACCAACACAAGCCAGTAAGGATCAACATAGGCTGAAGGAGAAAATAGAAAAAGAAAGAATAGAAAAGGAAGAAATATAAACTGTGGAAGGAATGGAAATTGAAGAAAAAGAAAAGGAAGAAAAGATAAAGATGGTGGAAAAGGTAGTAGAGAAACAAGGTGTATAATCAAAGGCCTCCCATGTTTAGTTGCATTCGTTTACGAAAGCGACAACACTGTTGTAAGCCAAAGATTGGTAGAGAAACTCAAATTACCAACAAGCTTTCACTCGAATCAAGCAAGGATCAAATTCAGTACGGGACAATGTGTGCAAGAAGTATTATCTAATACTGCTCACACAAACTCTTGTCATCTTCTTTTGAGATTGGGATGGCTTCATTTTAACACGCTCAATCTTGATAAAGGTTCCCTTTCTTTGAGGCATGAGGGACATGAAATGAAGTTGAAATTTATGACACCAACACAAGCCAGTAAGGATCAACATAGGCTGAAGGAGAAAATAGAAAAAGAAAGAATAGAAAAGGAAGAAATATAAACTGTGGAAGGAATGGAAATTGAAGAAAAAGAAAAGGAAGAAAAGATAAAGATGGTGGAAAAGGTAGTAGAGAAACAAGGTGTATAATCAAAGGCCTCCCATGTTTAGTTGCATTCGTTTACGAAAGCGACAACACTGTTGTAAGCCAAAGATTGGTAGAGAAACTCAAATTACCAACAAGCTTTCACTCGAATCAAGCAAGGACCAAATTCAGTACGGGACAATGTGTGAAAGAAGTATTATGTGATATTGCTCCCACGAACTCTTGTCATCTTCTTTTGAGATTGGCATGGCATCATTTTAAAACGCTCAATCTTGATCAAAGTTCCCTTTATTTGAGGTAAGAGGGACATGAACTGAAGTTGAAATTTATGACACCAAGACAAGCCAGTAAGGATCAACATAGGCTGAAGGAGAAAATAGAAAAAGAAAGAATAGAAAAAGAAGAAATATAAACTGTGGAAGGAATGGAAATTGAAGAAAAAGAAAAGGAAGAAAAGATAAAGATGGTGGAAAAGGTAGTAGAGAAACAAGGTGTTTAAACAAAGGCCTCCCATGTTTAGTTGCATTCGTTTACGAAAGCGACAACACTGTTGTAAGCCAAAGATTGGTGGAGAAACTCAAGTTACCAACAAGCATTCACCCGAATCAAGCAAGGATCAAATTCAGTACGGGACAATGTGTGCAAGAAGTATTATCTAATACTGCTCACACAAACTCTTGTCATCTTCTTTTGAGATTGGCATGGCTTCATTTTAACACGCTCAATCTTGATAAAGGTTCCCTTTCTTTGAGGCATGAGGGACATGAAATGAAGTTGAAATTTATGACACCAAGACAAGCCAGTAAGGATCAACATAGGCTGAAGGAGAAAATAGAAAAAGAAAGAATAGAAAAGGAAGAAATATAAACTGTGGAAGGAATGGAAATTGAAGAAAAAGAAAAGGAAGAAAAGATAAAGATGGTGGAAAAGGTAGTAGAGAAACAAGGTGTATAATCAAAGGCCTCCCATGTTTAGTTGCATTCGTTTACGAAAGCGACAACACTGTTGTAAGCCAAAGATTGGTAGAGAAACTCAAATTACCAACAAGCTTTCACTCGAATCAAGCAAGGATCAAATTCAGTACGGGACAATGTGTGAAAGAAGTATTATGTGATATTGCTCCCACGAACTCTTGTCATCTTCTTTTGAGATTGGCATGGCATCATTTTAAAACGCTCAATCTTGATCAAAGTTCCCTTTATGTGAGGCATGAGGGACATGAACTGAAGTTGAAATTTATGACACCAAGACAAGCCAGTAAGGATCAACATAGGCTGAAGGAGAAAATAGAAAAAGAAAGAATAGAAAAAGAAGAAATATAAACTGTGGAAGGAATGGAAATTGAAGAAAAAGAAAAGGAAGAAAAGATAAAGATGGTGGAAAAGGTAGTAGAGAAACAAGGTGTTTAAACAAAGGCCTCCCATGTTTAGTTGCATTCGTTTATGAAAACGACAACACTGTTGTAAGCCAAAGATTGGTGGAGAAACTCAAGTTACCAACAAGCATTCACTCGAATCAAGCAAGGATCAAATTCAGTACGGGACAATGTGTGCAAGAAGTATTATCTAATACTGCTCACACAAACTCTTGTCATCTTCTTTTGAGATTGGCATGGCTTCATTTTAACACGCTCAATCTTGATAAAGGTTCCCTTTCTTTGAGGCATGAGGGACATGAAATAAAGTTGAAATTTATAACACCAAGACAAGCCAGTAAGGATCAACATAGGCTGAAGGAGAAAATAGAAAAAGAAAAAATAGAAAAGGAAGAAATATAAACTGTGGAAGGAATGGAAATTGAAGAAAAAGAAAAGGAAGAAAAGATAAAGATGGTGGAAAAGGTAGTAGAGAAACAAAGTGTATAATCAAAGGCCTCCCATGTTTAGTTGCATTCGTTTACGAAAGCGACAACACTGTTGTAAGCCAAAGATTGGTGGAGAAACTCAAGTTACCAACAAGCATTCACTCGAATCAAGCAAGGATCAAATTCAGTACGGGACAATGTGTGCAAGAAGTATTATCTAATACTGCTCACACAAACTCTTGTCCTCTTCTTTTGAGATTGGCATGGCTTCATTTTAACACGCTCAATCTTGATAAAGGTTCCCTTTCTTTGAGGCATGAGGAACATGAAATGAAGTTGAAATTTATGACACCAAGACAAGCCAGTAAGGATCAACATAGGCTGAAGGAGAAAATAGAAAAAGAAAGAACAGAAAAGGAAGAAATATAAACTGTGGAAGGAATGGAAATTGAAGAAAAAGAAAAGGAAGAAAAGATAAAGATGGTGGAAAAGGTATTAGAGAAACAAGGTGTATAATCAAAGGCCTCCCATGTTTAGTTGCATTCGTTTACGAAAGCGACAACACTGTTGTAAGCCAAAGATTGGTGGAGAAACTCAAGTTACCAACAAGCATTCACCCGAATCAAGCAAGGATCAAATTCAGTACGGGACAATGTGTGCAAGAAGTATTATCTAATATTGCTCACACAAACTCTTGTCATCTTCTTTTGAGATTGGCATGGCTTCATTTTAACACGCTCAATCTTGATAAAGGTTCCCTTTCTTAGAGGCATGAGGGACATGAAATGAAGTTGAAATTTATGACACCAAGACAAGCCAGTAAGGATCCACATAGGCTGAACGAGAAAATAGAAAAAGAAAGAATAGAAAAGGAAGAAATATAAACTGTGGAAGGAATGGAAATTGAAGAAAAAGAAAAGGAAGAAAAGATAAAGATGGTGGAAAAGGTAGTAGAGAAACAAGGTGTTTAATCAAAGGCCTCCCATGTTTAGGTGCATTAGTTTAGGAAAGCGACAACACTGTTGTAAACCAAAGATTGGTGGAGAAACTCAAGTTACCAACAAGCATTCACACGAATCAAGAAAGGATCAAATTCAGTACGGGACAATGTGTGCAAGAAGTATTATCTAATACTGCTCACACAAACTCTTGTCATCTTCTTTTGAGATTGGCATGGCTTCATTTTAACACGCTTAATCTTGATAAAGGTTCCCTTTCTTTGAGGCATGAGGGACATGAAATGAAGTTGAAATTTATGACACCAAGACAAGCCAGTAAGGATCAACATAGGCTGAAGGAGAAAATAGAAAAAGAAAGAATAGAAAAGGAAGAAATATAAACTGTGGAAGGAATGGAAATTGAAGAAAAAGAAAAGGAAGAAAAGATAAAGATGGTGGAAAAGTTAGTAGAGAAACAAGGTGTATAATCAAAGGCCTCCCATGTTTAGTTGCATTCGTTTACGAAAGCGACAACACTGTTGTAAGCCAAAGATTGGTAGAGAAACTCAAATTACCAACAAGCTTTCACTCGAATCAAGCAAGGATCAAATTCAGTACGGGACAATGTCTGAAAGAAGTATTATGTGATATTGCTCCCACGAACTCTTGTCATCTTCTTTTGAGATTGGCATGGCATCATTTTAAAACGCTCAATCTTGATCAAAGTTCCCTTTATTTGAGGCATGAGGGACATGAACTGAAGTTGAAATTTATGACACCAGGACAAGCCAGTAAGGATCAACATAGGCTGAAGGAGAAAATAGAAAAAGAAAGAATAGAAAAAGAAGAAATATAAACTGTGGAAGGAATGGAAATTGAAGAAAAAGAAAAGGAAGAAAAGATAAAGATGGTGGAAAAGGTAGTAGAGAAACAAGGTGTTTAAACAAAGGCCTCCCATGTTTAGTTGCATTCGTTTACGAAAACGACAACACTGTTGTAAGCCAAAGATTGGTGGAGAAACTCAAGTTACCAACAAGCTTTCACTCGAATCAAGCAAGGATCAAATTCAGTACGGGACAATGTGTGCAAGAAGTATTATGTAATACTGCTCACACAAACTCTTGTCCTCTTCTTTTGAGATTGGCATGGCTTCATTTTAACACGCTCAATCTTGATAAAGGTTCCCTTTCTTTGAGGCATGAGGAACATGAAATGAAGTTGAAATTTATGACACCAAGACAAGCCGGTAAGGATCAATATAGGCTGAAGGAGAAAATAGAAAAAGAAAGAATAGAAAAGGAAGAAATATAAACTGTGGAAGGAATGGAAATTGAAGAAAAAGAAAAGGAAGAAAAGATAAAGATGGTGGAAAAGGTAGTAGAGAAACAAGGTGTATAATCAAAGGCCTCCCATGTTTAGTTGCATTCGTTTACGAAAGCGACAACACTGTTGTAAGCCAAAGATTGGTGGAGAAACTCAAGTTACCAACAAGCATTCACCCGAATCAAGCAAGGATCAAATTCAGTACGGGACAATGTGTGCAAGAAGTATTATCTAATATTGCTCACACAAACTCTTGTCATCTTCTTTTGAGATTGGCATGGCTTCATTTTAACACGCTCAATCATGATAAAGGTTCCCTTTCTTTGAGGCATGAGGGACATGAAATAAAGTTGAAATTTATAACACCAAGACAAGCCAGTAAGGATCAACATAGGCTGAAGGAGAAAATAGAAAAAGAAAGAATAGAAAAGGAAGAAATATAAACTGTGGAAGGAATGGAAATTGAAGAAAAAGAAAAGGAAGACAAGATAAAGATGGTGGAAAAGGTAGTAGAGAAACAAAGTGTATAATCAAAGGCCTCCCATGTTTAGTTGCATTCGTTTACGAAAGCGACAACACTGTTGTAAGCCAAAGATTGGTGGAGAAACTCAAGTTACCAACAAGCATTCACTCGAATCAAGCAAGGATCAAATTCAGTACGGGACAATGTGTGCAAGAAGTATTATCTAATACTGCTCACACAAACTCTTGTCCTCTTCTTTTGAGATGGGCATGGCTTCATTTTAACACGCTCAATCTTGATAAAGGTTCCCTTTCTTTGAGGCATGAGGAACCTCAAATGAAGTTGAAATTTATGACACCAAGATAAGCCAGTAAGGATCAACATAGGCTGAAGGAGAAAATAGAAAAAGAAAGAATAGAAAAGGAAGAAATATAAACTGTGGAAGGAATGGAAATTGAAGAAAAAGAAAAGGAAGAAAAGATAAAGATGGTGGAAAAGGTAGTAGAGAAACAAGGTGTATAATCAAAGGCCTCCCATGTTTAGTTGCATTCGTTTACGAAAGCGACAACACTGTTGTAAGCCAAAGATTGGTGGAGAAACTCAAGTTACCAACAAGCATTCACCCGAATCAAGCAAGGATCAAATTCAGTACGGGACAATGTGTGCAAGAAGTATTATCTAATATTGCTCACACAAACTCTTGTCTTCTTCTTTTGAGATTGGCATGGCTTCATTTTAACACGCTCAATCTTGATAAAGGTTCCCTTTCTTAGAGGCATGAGGGACATGAAATGAAGTTGAAATTTATGACACCAAGACAAGCCAGTAAGGATCCACATAGGCTGAAGGAGAAAATAGAAAAAGAAAGAATAGAAAAAGAAGAAATATAAACTGTGGAAGGAATGGAAATTGAAGAAAAAGAAAAGGAAGAAAAGATAAAGATGGTGGAAAAGGTAGTAGAGAAACAAGGTGTTTAAACAAAGGCCTCCCATGTTTAGTTGCATTCGTTTACGAAAACGACAACACTGTTGTAAGCCAAAGATTGGTGGAGAAACTCAAGTTACCAACAAGCTTTCACTCGAATCAAGCAAGGATCAAATTCAGTACGGGACAATGTGTGCAAGAAGTATTATGTAATACTGCTCACACAAACTCTTGTCCTCTTCTTTTGAGATTGGCATGGCTTCATTTTAACACGCTCAATCTTGATAAAGGTTCCCTTTCTTTGAGGCATGAGGAACATGAAATGAAGTTGAAATTTATGACACCAAGACAAGCCGGTAAGGATCAACATAGGCTGAAGGAGAAAATAGAAAAAAAAAGAATAGAAAAGGAAGAAATATAAACTGTGGAAGGAATGGAAATTGAAGAAAAAGAAAAGGAAGAAAAGATAAAGATGGTGGAAAAGGTAGTAGAGAAACAAGGTGTATAATCAAAGGCCTCCCATGTTTAGTTGCATTCGTTTACGAAAGCGACAACACTGTTGTAAGCCAAAGATTGGTGGAGAAACTCAAGTTACCAACAAGCATTCACCCGAATCAAGCAAGGATCAAATTCAGTACGGGACAATGTGTGCAAGAAGTATTATCTAATATTGCTCACACAAACTCTTGTCATCTTCTTTTGAGATTGGCATGGCTTCATTTTAACACGCTCAATCTTGATAAAGGTTCCCTTTCTTAGAGGCATGAGGGACATGAAATGAAGTTGAAATTTATGACACCAAGACAAGCCAGTAAGGATCCACATAGGCTGAAGGAGAAAATAGAAAAAGAAAGAATAGAAAAAGAAGAAATATAAACTGTGGAAGGAATGGAAATTGAAGAAAAAGAAAAGGAAGAAAAGATAAAGATGGTGGAAAAGGTAGTAGAGAAACAAGGTGTTTAAACAAAGGCCTCCCATGTTTAGTTGCATTCGTTTACGAAAACGACAACACTGTTGTAAGCCAAAGATTGGTGGAGAAACTCAAGTTACCAACAAGCTTTCACTCGAATCAAGCAAGGATCAAATTCAGTACGGGACAATGTGTGCAAGAAGTATTATGTAATACTGCTCACACAAACTCTTGTCCTCTTCTTTTGAGATTGGCATGGCTTCATTTTAACACGCTCAATCTTGATAAAGGTTCCCTTTCTTTGAGGCATGAGGAACATGAAATGAAGTTGAAATTTATGACACCAAGACAAGCCGGTAAGGATCAACATAGGCTGAAGGAGAAAATAGAAAAAGAAAGAATAGAAAAGGAAGAAATATAAACTGTGGAAGGAATGGAAATTGAAGAAAAAGAAAAGGAAGAAAAGATAAAGATGGTGGAAAAGGTAGTAGAGAAACAAGGTGTATAATCAAAGGCCTCCCATGTTTAGTTGCATTCGTTTACGAAAGCGACAACACTGTTGTAAGCCAAAGATTGGTGGAGAAACTCAAGTTACCAACAAGCATTCACCCGAATCAAGCAAGGATCAAATTCAGTACGGGACAATGTGTGCAAGAAGTATTATCTAATATTGCTCACACAAACTCTTGTCATCTTCTTTTGAGATTGGAATGGCTTCATTTTAACACGCTCAATCTTGATAAAGGTTCCCTTTCTTTGAGGCATGAGGGACATGAAATAAAGTTGAAATTTATAACACCAAGACAAGCCAGTAAGGATCAACATAGGCTGAAGGAGAAAATAGAAAAAGAAAGAATAGAAAAGGAAGAAATATAAACTGTGGAAGGAATGGAAATTGAAGAAAAAGAAAAGGAAGACAAGATAAAGATGGTGGAAAAGGTAGTAGAGAAACAAAGTGTATAATCAAAGGCCTCCCATGTTTAGTTGCATTCGTTTACGAAAGCGACAACACTGTTGTAAGCCAAAGATTGGTGGAGAAACTCAAGTTACCAACAAGCATTCACTCGAATCAAGCAAGGATCAAATTCAGTACGGGACAATGTGTGCAAGAAGTATTATCTAATACTGCTCACACAAACTCTTGTCCTCTTCTTTTGAGATGGGCATGGCTTCATTTTAACACGCTCAATCTTGATAAAGGTTCCCTTTCTTTGAGGCATGAGGAACCTCAAATGAAGTTGAAATTTATGACACCAAGATAAGCCAGTAAGGATCAACATAGGCTGAAGGAGAAAATAGAAAAAGAAAGAATAGAAAAGGAAGAAATATAAACTGTGGAAGGAATGGAAATTGAAGAAAAAGAAAAGGAAGAAAAGATAAAGATGGTGGAAAAGGTAGTAGAGAAACAAGGTGTATAATCAAAGGCCTCCCATGTTTAGTTGCATTCGTTTACGAAAGCGACAACACTGTTGTAAGCCAAAGATTGGTGGAGAAACTCAAGTTACCAACAAGCATTCACCCGAATCAAGCAAGGATCAAATTCAGTACGGGACAATGTGTGCAAGAAGTATTATCTAATATTGCTCACACAAACTCTTGTCATCTTCTTTTGAGATTGGCATGGCTTCATTTTAACACGCTCAATCTTGATAAAGGTTCCCTTTCTTAGAGGCATGAGGGACATGAAATGAAGTTGAAATTTATGACACCAAGACAAGCCAGTAAGGATCCACATAGGCTGAACGAGAAAATAGAAAAAGAAAGAATAAAAAAGGAAGAAATATAAACTGTGGAAGGAATGAAAATTGAAGAAAAAGAAAAGGAAGAAAAGATAAAGATGGTGGAAAAGGTAGTAGAGAAACAAGGTGTTTAATCAAAGGCCTCCCATGTTTAGTTGCATTAGTTTAGGAAAGCGACAACACTGTTGTAAACCAAAGATTGGTGGAGAAACTCAAGTTACCAACAAGCATTCACACGAATCAAGCAAGGATCAAATTCAGTACGGGACAATGTGTGCAAGAAGTATTATCTAATACTGCTCACACAAACTCTTGTCATCTTCTTTTGAGATTGGCATGGCTTCATTTTAACACGCTCAATCTTGATAAAGGTTCCCTTTCTTTGAGGCATGAGGGACATGAAATGAAGTTGAAATTTATGACACCAAGACAAGCCAGTAAGGAGCAACATAGGCTGAAGGAGAAAATAGAAAAAGAAAGAATAGAAAAGGAAGAAATATAAACTGTGGAAGGAATGGAAATTGAAGAAAAAGAAAAGGAAGAAAAGATAAAGATGGTGGAAAAGTTAGTAGAGAAACAAGGTGTATAATCAAAGGCCTCCCATGTTTAGTTGCATTCGTTTACGAAAGCGACAACACTGTTGTAAGCCAAAGATTGGTAGAGAAACTCAAATTACCAACAAGCTTTCACTCGAATCAAGCAAGGATCAAATTCAGTACGGGACAATGTGTGAAAGAAGTATTATGTGATATTGCTCCCACGAACTCTTGTCATCTTCTTTTGAGATTGGCATGGCATCATTTTAAAACGCTCAATCTTGATCAAAGTTCCCTTTATTTGAGGCATGAGGGACATGAACTGAAGTTGAAATTTATGACACCAAGACAAGCCAGTAAGGATCAACATAGGCTGAAGGAGAAAATAGAAAAAGAAGAAATATAAACTGTGGAAGGAATGGAAATTGAAGAAAAAGAAAAGGAAGAAAAGATAAAGATGGTGGAAAAGGTAGTAGAGAAACAAGGTGTTTAAACAAAGGCCTCCCATGTTTAGTTGCATTCATTTACGAAAACGACAACACTGTTGTAAGCCAAAGATTGGTGGAGAAACTCAAGTTACCAACAAGCATTCACTCGAATCAAGCAAGGATCAAATTCAGTACGGGACAATGTGTGCAAGAAGTATTATCTAATACTGCTCACACAAATCTTGTCATCTTCTTTTGAGATTGGCATGGCTTCATTTTAACACGCTCAATCTTGATAAAGGTTCCCTTTCTTTGAGGCATGAGGGACATGAAATAAAGTTGAAATTTATAACACCAAGACAAGCCAGTAAGGATCAACATAGGCTGAAGGAGAAAATAGAAGAAGAAAGAATAGAAAAGGAAGAAATATAAATTGTGGAAGGAATGGAAATTGAAGAAAAAGAAAAGGAAGAAAAGATAAAGATGGTGGAAAAGGTAGTAGAGAAACAAAGTGTATAATCAAAGGCCTCCCATGTTTAGTTGCATTCGTTTACGAAAGCGACAACACTGTTGTAAGCCAAAGATTGGTGGAGAAACTCAAGTTACCAACAAGCATTCACTCGAATCAAGCAAGGATCAAATTCAGTACGGGACAATGTGTGCAAGAAGTATTATCTAATATTGCTCACACACACTCTTGTCATCTTCTTTTGAGATTGGCATGGCTTCATTTTAACACGCTCAATCTTGATAAAGGTTCCCTTTCTTTGAGGCATGAGGGACATGAAATGAAGTTGAAATTTATGACACCAAGACAAGCCAGTAAGGATCAACATAGACTGAACGAGAAAATAGAAAAAGAAAGAATAGAAAAGGAAGAAATATAAACTGTGGAAGGAATGGAAATTGAAGAAAAAGAAAAGGAAGAAAAGATAAAGATGGTGGAAAAGGTAGTAGAGAAACAAGGTGTTTAATCAAAGGCCTCCCATGTTTAGTTGCATTAGTTTAGGAAAGCGACAACACTCTTGTAGGCCAAAGATTGGTGGAGAAACTCAAGTTACCAACAAGCATGATGTGATCCCAATACGGCTTATAGCATTGGGCCAACGCCTAGGCCCATTTCTTTTATTTTTTTTTAATTTCTTTTATTTTAATTAAATAAATTTGACTAATTGGGTTTGTTTGCTAAATGCAGCCTATTTTCTAAGCTGCCAATTATTGAAGAATTAGCATTGGGCCTGAAGCCCAACTCTCACGTTTCTTTAAATTGTTTCATCCGCACACCAACGCTGATCTGGAGCAAGCAACTCCCATGCTTAGCGTCATTGGGCCTAAGCCCAATTTGCACGTTTGCTTTCTGCACCAACCTAATGCAATAACCTTTTGTCTTAATTGGGCCGAGAATCATTTCATGCGTGCAGCCCAATTATCTCTAGGGTTCCTCTTCACGCGTCCATTTCTCTCGTCAACGCCGCTAGATTTCTTTCTCTTTCTAGCTGCTAGGGTTAGTAAAAGAGGGCCACCCCTTTGAAGAGGGTTTCTTTCACAAGCCCTGCTTTCACGTGAGCATCACTCCTGATTCATGTGAGCACGCACCTCCTTCACGCGTTCTATCATACCCATTAGGATTCTTGTACACGGCTTCGTTGCCGTTAGATCCTACTCTCTTTCATTTTTCGTTTCTCTTGCCGTTAGGACTGTTAGACGGTGTTACATTCTTCATTATGGTTTCCGGTTGCCTCTCTTATAAAGGGCAAGCCAATCTCATGTAACAATTAACTTTGATGAATGAGAATATTGGTTGAGAGTACTCCCACCGTTCGTTTTAGCTCCCCTTTCCCATTAGAAGAGGATTTCTCCTCCTAGGGTTCCAAATACAGTGTGCGTGTGAGTTCAGTGTGAGAACGAGAGCAAATCCAATCTTAAGAGTCTTCCGCTGCGTTTCCTCGTCGATTCCACTGAACAATCGACGTTTGGAGGCCATTCTCCAACGAACGGAGCATGTTTCCGCCGATCAATGGCGCCGATGGCCTCATCAAGTGGTATTCAGAGCCACTCCTGCTGGACCGCGATGAGATAAGTATTCTTCGTCTTATCTCTGATTTTTTTTATTCTTCTTGTGTTTGATTCCGTCGTGTTCTTTCTTGTTTGCGTTTTGCTCTTTGCGGATTTTGTGTTGTTGTGGTTTGTTTTCACTGAAATTGATTCACATATGTTTGTTCTGGATATTCTGAATCAATACTGTTGATAGTCTGTTCTAAGCTTCCTACTCTGCCGTTCAAATGCATGTCAATTAGGTTTTTCCATTTCATTTTCTTACTTAGCTTTAATTGTTTTCAAATCTCAGTTTTGTCTTAGGAATTGTTTAGTTGCTTTATATGTCACTAAATTCCATAGCAGTCGTGCCTTCAATGTGTTTTGTTCACTGTTTTGTATTTGTTTTAGTCTCTGTTCTGCTTTCAATGATTAATTTCTTATGTTTTGTTGAGTTCTTTAATTGCTAGTAGATCAATAGCAATTTTCTGCAGTGTATGTTTCATGCTGTTCCTGTTTACCTCTGCTAGATTGCTGCTGATTGTTTTGTTCTATTTCTTAATTTCATTTGCTGTCCAAGTGCATCTACGTTTCAGTTTCAATTTGCATCTCTTGCTGTTCTGGACATTCAATTTCTGGCCAATGACTGTTGCTGCCAAACACTATCTCAGTTAGTACAATCTGATTGTGTTCAGAGTTGTGCTGAGGTTTTGGTTTAGCTGAAAACATAGGCATGTTTAGTACCTTCTTTAGTGTAGTCTTGTATGTCTTCACAGATGTTTACATCTTAGTTCTGTGCTAAATTGTTGCTGCTGGACTAGTCTATCTGTTTTAGTTTGATGCTTTGGTCTTTATGGAGTGCACATTGGATTCACTGTGAAACATTGGATTTGGCCATATCTGTTTCAGTACTCTGTAGTTTCAATTCTGAGTCACGCTCTCTGTGTCCTGTTCAGTTTGCTAATATGTTGATGTTCTGCACTTTGCATTTTGCTGGCCAAGGATTGCTGTGACCGAAGCCTTTTATGCATATTCCATCACAGCGAAATCTGCTTCATATCAGCATTTATGTGTGGAGCTGCAGGCTTGGTCACGTGAAGGCATAAGCTAAATCTTCTTGATGCTCTTTTAAACTGTCACATTATTTGTGTCCAACTGGTGTTATATCATTGTGTTGCAATCTAAATTGAAGAATCCGTGTTATATCACTGAACCTGCAGCATTCTGAGTTGTGCTTTTAGTGAAAAACATAAATAAATTTGAATCTGTTGTTGTGTTCCTTTGTTCTATAACAACTTCATCACATTTTGTTGATCTGTGATTGGCATTGAGTGTCTCTTCTCATATATTTGCAGTTACATATATCTGCCCTGTTTGTGCTGGACTTTCCTTTAATCTGGTTTCAATTCAGTATCTTCATTTAGTGATTCAGTTTGTATTATTGAACTTAATACACTCTCTATATCAAACTGAGTTTCCTTTCTTTCAAATCCTGTTTTGATTCCATGACAATAGTGTGATCTTATGATGCATTGTCTGAAGCTTTACATGGCAGATTATTCATATCTGTGATGCAATTTTTTTTTATGTTGAATGTTGCTTCCTAGTGCAGTGTTGATTTTGGCCATATTCATTGTCTTGAATCAGTTTGAGTTGGTATCTGTTTATTGTTGTTTGACAGTTTCCATTCAGCACTTGCCTTTTTCTGCGTTGCGCTGTCTGCGATTTCTTGTCTTGTGTGCTTTTCATCATTGTTTTTTAAGTTGGATCCTTGTCATTTGTCATATGCAATTGATAGTTTGAATGGATTTGTTAAAATTGCAATTGAAGTGAACTGTGATTTAAAGGAAAAGATGCATATGTGATATATGTGAGTTGAAAAGAAAATCTCTAAATAAAAAAAAAACAGAGAAAGAAAATATGATGAGAAAAGCTGTAATGAAAGATACTGTTTGAGTTATTTGAGTGACAAGAAAGGGAGGCAAAACAGTTCACAAAGTTCATCTTGACTATCCATTTCAAATACAATTTGCATGTGCTCTTGATTCAACTTGTTTTGTGTCTTCTTGATTTTGGTTTTATTCATCTTACTCTAGCTACATTCCTTAGGATCCTTTTGTGTGCTATCCTTTATTGCTTTGCCTTTTTCTTGCTTGTCTTTATTGGCTATCCTTGAGTTTGTCTATTATATCCATCACTTGATGTTGTCCTTATCTTAAATTTGAACTTTTATTGTTTTCTGCTTTTACTCTCAAACGTGGCTGACTACTCATTTATTCTTGGTTCATTTGACTTGCACTCACTGTTTTTGGTAGCCTTGTAGGTGATACCTTTTCTGCAAAGTGCAGCTGTGGTGAGGAAAAACAGTTTGAGTGGCCACCGAGAGGAAAAAGGAGTGAGTTGAGACCTTCAAGGAGGAGTACACACACTTGAGGGTGGTATATTTTGGAGGCTAGCCGAGAGAGAGACGTAGCATTTTGTTATTTTTAGTTTTTGCTGTTTTTGGATGTCACGGGATTTTGTGTAAATTTTTTTTTTCAGATTTCAGTGTTTTCCTTTCATTTGGCTTAGGTGGGAAAATGCTTTAGCGCAATCCCGTCCTTAGCAAGTTTGTAATAGTTTAAGCGTTTAGTGTGATGTTCAAGGGGTTCCAACGGTCACTTGAATTTTCACTTAAGATTTTTCGTCTAGTTTAAGTTTTTTCGCCTTTATGTTTTCTGTTTTATGTTTTAATGCCCAGGTTTTGTGTGTTTGCAATTTCTGTTTTAGGTCACCGTGATATCTAGGTACAATGTGTTTAACACCTAGTTGACCTTCTTTTGGTCTTTCAGTTTTCACTTTCTTCACACACTTTCTCAATTTGTTTTTCATACAATCTGTTTCATTTGTAATTTTTATTGAGAAATTTTGTGAAAGCATTTTAGAGATCTCTGGCTAGGAAAGGCTTGGTTCCTAAGCTTGTCCATGTGACTCACCTCCCTTTCCTGGGAGTATCTCTAGAACTCTTTTCCACTACTTTCTCTTTAGAAATTCATCAACATTGTGAAAAATTGTTTTTGTCAAAAGTGTTTCAAAATGAGTTTTTCTTCTTCTAGCCGTGTGCATTTAGGTAGGCATAGTAGTGTGCAATTAGGTAGGCATAATGGTAGTCATGAGTTGCATCAAACCATTCATAGTGATATTCCATTCTTTGGGGAAGATATAGGACCAATATCATTTAAAGATTGGATGTGGGATACAGAAAAATTGGTGCAACCTTTGTTTAGTAAATATAGTCATATAGACATTCTTAGGCATGTTACATCTAGATTTGTAGGACGTGCATTTGATTGGTGGCAAGAGAGGCAATATCTAGTGAAAAAGGGGAGAACATCATGTATCAATACATTTTATGAATTAAAAACATGCATGTGGAAACATTTCATACCCCCTTCATTTAGGATCACTAAAGAACAACAAGCTAGGATAGAAGACTTCATTGACATTGGGGATGCATTCATCCAAAACATTGATAAGTTTTCTAGACTAGAAAAAGATTTCAAGCACAATTTAGACTTGCTCTTGAGTGAACAAAGAAAGAGAGAAAAATATAAGAGAGAGCAAGTTAAACATCAAAAGCTTCGAGAATTTGAAAAGAAGAGAGAAAAAGAAGCGCTCGAGAAGTTTTGTGCTGAAAAAGAACAAGAGGAAAAAGAGATAAATGAGAAGAAAAGAAGAGAGGAAGAAGAAAAGGCTAAAGAGGAGAGTCTAAGAAAAGCAAAAGAAGAGAATGAGAGAAAAGAGTTAGAGGAAAGAGAGAAAATAAAACAAGAGGGTAATTTTGCAAAACAATCACAAGTGGTAGAGTTAAAGTGCATTTCAAAAGAGCAAAAAGAACTCTGTGTTAGGGATTTGGTGATCAATTCTTCACCAATTCCTTACATGAAGATCCCATTTTCAAAGGGTGTTTTCCCATCTTTAACCTCTACTCACTTTTTCATTAAATCTTTTGTTTTGTTTTCTTCTCAAAATTTGTGTTCTCCATCTCATTTCCTTATTTCATACTCCTCAACATCTAGTGTACCAACACACTTTGACTCTAAAATTCTATCTAACTATCATCTTAGTCAAAGTGTCAAACATTCTTTTTGTGAAGTGGGCCTAATACCAACTTTTCCAAAATTTATAAGCCCATTTTCACATAGTTCCCACTCAATTTTACTGCATGGTCATTATAATTTTAATTCACATTTATTTGATGACTACTGCAGATTTGTTTTTGATCCTGGTGGTACTATTATTTTGGGAGCTGTGAGCCTTTAATAACCCTCTAGATCTGAGGACAGATCCTTTTCAAGGGGGAGGGGATGATGTGATCCCAATACGGCTTATAGCATTGGGCCAACGCCTAGGCCCATTTCTTTTAATTTTTTTTAATTTCTTTTATTTTAATTAAATAAATGTGACTAATTGGGTTTGTTTGCTAAATGCAACCTATTTTCTAAGCTGCCAATTATTGAAGAATTAGCATTGGGCCTGAAGCCCAACTCTCACGTTTCTTCAAATTGTTTCATTCGCACACCAACGCTGATCTGGAGCAAGCAACTCCCATGCTTAGCGTCATTGGGCCTAAGCCCAATCTGCACGTTTGCTTTCTGCACCAACCTAATGCAATAACCTTTTGTCTTAATTGGGCCGAGAATCATTTCATGCGTGCAGCCCAATTATCTCTAGGGTTCCTCTTCACGCGTCCATTTCTCTCGTCAACGCCGCTAGATTTCTTTCTCTTTCCAGCTGCTAGGGTTAGTAAAAGAGGGCCACCCCTTTGAAGAGGGTTTCTTTCACAAGCCCTGCTTTCACGCGAGCATCGCTCCTGATTCATGTGAGCACGCACCTCCTTCACGCGTTCTATCATACCCATTAGGATTCTTGTACACGGCTTCGTTGCCGTTAGATCCTACTCTCTTTCATTTTTCGTTTCTCTTGCCGTTAGGACTGTTAGACGGTGTTACATTCTTCATTATGGTTTCCGGTTGCCTCTCTTATAAAGGGCAAGCCAATCTCATGTAACAATTAGCTTTGATGAATGAGAATATTGGTTGAGAGTACTCCCACCGTTCGTCTTAGCTCCCCTTTCCCATTAGAAGAGGATTTCTCCTCCTAGGGTTCCAAATACAGTGTGCGTGTGAGTTCAGTGTGAGAACGAGAGCAAATCCAATCTTAAGAGTCTTCCGCTGCGTTTCCTCGTCGATTCCACCGAACAATCGACGTTTGGAGGCCATTCTCCAACGAACGGAGCATGTTTCCGCCGATCAATGGCGCCGATGGCCTCATCAAAGCATTCACACGAATCAAGCAAGGATCAAATTCAGTACGGGACAATGTGTGCAAGAAGTATTATCTAATACTGCTCACACAAACTCTTGTCATCTTCTTTTGAGATTGGCATGGCTTCATTTTAACACGCTCAATCTTGATAAAGGTTCCCTTTCTTTGAGGCATGAGGGACATGAAATGAAGTTGAAATTTATGACACCAAGACAAGCCAGTAAGGATCAACATAGGCTGAAGGAGAAAATAGAAAAAGAAAGAATAGAAAAGGAAGAAATATAAACTGTGGAAGGAATGGAAATTGAAGAAAAAGAAAAGGAAGAAAAGATAAAGATGGTGGAAAAGGTAGTAGAGAAACAAGGTGTATAATCAAAGGCCTCCCATGTTTAGTTGCATTCGTTTACGAAAGCGACAACCCTGTTGTAAGCCAAAGATTGGTAGAGAAACTCGAATTACCAACAAGCTTTCACTCGAATCAAGCAAGGATCAAATTCAGTACGGGACAATGTGTGAAAGAAGTATTATGTGATATTGCTCCCACGAACTCTTGTCATCATCTTTTGAGATTGGCATGGCATCATTTTAAAACGCTCAATCTTGATCAAAGTTCCCTTTATTTGAGGCATGAGGGACATGAACTGAAGTTGAAATTTATGACACCAAGACAAGCCAGTAAGGATCAACATAGGCTGAAGGAGAAAATAGAAAAAGAAGGACTAGAAAAGGAAGAAATATAAACTGTGGAAGGAATGGAAATTAAAAAAAAAGAAAAGGCAGAAAAGATAAAGATGGTGGAAAAGGTAGTAGAGAAACAAGGTGTATAATCAAAGGCCTCCCATGTTTAGTTGCATTAGTTTAGGAAAGCGACAACACTGTTGTAAGCCAAAGATTGGTGGAGAAACTTAAGTTACCAACAAGCATTCACTCGAATCAAGCAAGGATCAAATTCAGTACGGGACAATGTGTGCAAGAAGTATTATCTAATACTGCTCACACAAACTCTTGTCATCTTCTTTTGAGATTGGCATGGCTTCATTTTAACACGCTCAATCTTGATAAAGGTTCCCTTTCTTTGAGGCATGAGGGACATGAAATGAAGTTGAAATTTATGACACCAAGACAAGCCAGTAAGGATCAACATAGGCTGAAGGAGAAAATAGAAAAAGAAAGAATAGAAAAGGAAGAAATATAAACTGTGGAAGGAATGGAAATTGAAGAAAAAGAAAAGGAAGAAAAGATAAAGTTGGTGGAAAAGGTAGTAGAGAAACAAGGTGTATAATCAAAGGCCTCCCATGTTTAGTTGCAGTCGTTTACGAAAGCGACAACACTATTGTAAGCCAAAGATTGGTGGAGAAACTCAAGTTACCAACAAGCATTCAGTCGAATCAAGCAAGGATCAAATTCAGTACGGGACAATGTGTGAAAGAAGTATTATGTGATATTGCTCCCACGAACTCTTGTCATCATCTTTTGAGATTGGCATGGCATCATTTTAAAACGCTCAATCTTGATCAAAGTTCCCTTTATTTGAGGCATGAGGGACATGAACTGAAGTTGAAATTTATGACACCAAGACAAGCCAGTAAGGATCAACATAGGCTGAAGGAGAAAATAGAAAAAGAAGGACTAGAAAAGGAAGAAATATAAACTGTGGAAGGAATGGAAATTGAAGAAAAAGAAAAGGAAGAAAAGCTAAAGATGGTGGAAAAGGTAGTAGAGAAACAAGGTGTATAATCAAAGGCCTCCCATGTTTAGTTGCATTCGTTTACGAAAGCGACAACACTGTTGTAAGCCAAAGATTGGTGGAGAAACTCAAGTTACCAACAAGCATTCACTCGAATCAAGCAAGGATCAAATTTAGTACGGGACAATGTGTGCAAGAAGTATTATCTAATATTGCTCACACAAACTCTTGTCATCTTCTTTTGAGATTGGCATGGCTTCATTTTAACACGCTCAATCTTGATAAAGGTTCCCTTTCTTTGAGGCATGAGGGACATGAAATGAAGTTGAAATTTATGACACCAAGACAAGCCAGTAAGGATCAACATAGGCTGAACGAGAAAATAGAAAAAGAAAGAATAGAAAAGGAAGAAATATAAACTGTGGAAGGAATGGAAATTGAAGAAAAAGAAAAGGAAGAAAAGATAAAGATGGTGGAAAAGGTAGTAGAGAAACAAGGTGTATAATCAAAGGCCTCCCATGTTTAGTTGCATTCGTTTACGAAAGCGACAACACTGTTGTAAGCCAAAGATTGGTGGAGAAACTCAAGTTACCAACAAGCATTCACTCGAATCAAGCAAGGATCAAATTCAGTACGGGACAATGTGTGCAAGAAGTATTATCTAATATTGCTCACACAAACTCTTGTCATCTTCTTTTGAGATTGGCATGGCTTCATTTTAACACGCTCAATCTTGATAAAGGTTCCCTTTCTTTAAGGCATGAGGGACATGAAATGAAGTTGAAATTTATGACACCAAGACAAGCCAGTAAGGATCAACATAGGTTGAACGAGAAAATAGAAAAAGAAAGAATAGAAAAGTAAGAAATATAAATTGTGGAAGGAATGGAAATTGAAGAAAAAGAAAAGGAAGAAAAGATAAAGATGGTGGAAAAGGTAGTAGAGAAACAAGGTGTTTAATCAAAGGCCTCCCATGTTTAGTTGCATTCGTTTACGAAAGCGACAACCCTGTTGTAAGCCAAAGATTGGTAGAGAAACACAAGTTACCAACAAGCATTCACTCGAATCCAGCAAGGATCAAATTCTGTACAGGACAATGTGTGCAAGAAGTATTATGTGATATTGCTCCCACGAACTCTTGTCATCGTCTTTTGAGATTGGCATGGCTTCATTTTAAAACGCTCAATCTTCATAAACGTTCCCTTTATTTGAGGCATGAGGGACATGAAATGAAGTTGAAATTTATGACACAATGACAAGCCAGTAAGGATCAACATAGGCTGAAGGAGAAAATAGAAAAAGAAAGAATAGAAAACGAAGAAATATAAATTGTGGAAGGAATGGAAATTGAAGAAAAAGAAAAGGAAGAAAAGATAAAGGTGATGGAAAAGCTAGTAGAGAAACAAGGTGTTTAATCAAAGGCCACCCATGTTTAGTTGCATTCGTTTACGAAAGCGACAACACTGTTGTAAGCCAAAGATTGGTGGAGAAACTCAAGTTACCAAGAAGCTTTCATTCGAATCAAGCAAGGATCAAATTCAGTACATGACAATGTGTGAAAGAAGTATTATGTGATATTGCTCCCACAAACTCTTGTCATCTTTTTTTTAGATGGGCATGGCTTCATTTTAAAACGCTCAATCTTGATAAAGGTTCCCTTTATTAGAGGCATGAGGGACATGAAATGAAGTTGAAATTTCTCACACCAAGACAAACCAGTAAGGACCAACATAGGCTGAAGGAGAAAATAGAAAAAGAAAGAATAGAAAAGGAAGAAATATAAACTATGGAAGGAATGGAAATTGAAGAAAAAGAAAAGGAAGAAAAGATAAAGATGATGGAAAAGGTAGTAGAGAAACAAGGTGTTTAATCAAAGGCCACCCATGTTTAGTTGCATTCGTTTACGAAAGCGACAACACTGTTGTAAGCCAAAGATTGGTGGAGAAACTCAAGTTACCAACAAGCATTCACTCGAATCCAGCAAGGATCAAATTCTGTACGGGACAATGTGTGAAAGAACTATTATCTGATATTGCTCCCACGAACTCTTGTGATCTTCTTTTGAGATTGACATGGCTTCATTTTAAAGCGCTCAATCTTGATAACGGTTCCTTTTATTTGAGGGATGAGGGACATGAAATGAAGTTGAAATTTATGGCACCAACAGAAGCCAGTAAGGATCAACATAGGTTGAAGGAGAAAATAGAAAAAGAAAGAATAGAAAAGCAAGAAATATAAACTGTGGAAGGAATGGAAATTAAAGAAAAAGAAAATGAAGAAAAGATAAAGATGATGGAAAAGGTAGTAGAGAAACAAGGTGTTTAATCAAAGGCCACCCATGTTTAGTTGCATTCGTTTACGAAAGCGACAACACTGTTGTAAGCCAAAGATTGGTGGAGAAACTCAAATTACCAACAAGCTTTCACTCGAATCAAGCAAGGATCAAATTCAGTACGGGACAATGTGTGAAAGAAGTATTATGTGATATTGCTCCCACGAACTCTTGTCATCGTCTTTTGAGATTGGCATGGCTTCATTTTAAAACGCTCAATCTTCATAAACGTTCCCTTTATTTGAGGCATGAGGGACATGAAATGAAGTTGAAATTTATGACACAATGACAAGCCAGTAAGGATCAACATAGGCTGAAGGAGAAAATAGAAAAAGAAAGAATAGAAAACGAAGAAATATAAATTGTGGAAGGAATGGAAATTGAAGAAAAAGAAAAGGAAGAAAAGATAAAGGTGATGGAAAAGCTAGTAGAGAAACAAGGTGTTTAATCAAAGGCCACCCATGTTTAGTTGCATTCGTTTACGAAAGCGACAACACTGTTGTAAGCCAAAGATTGGTGGAGAAACTCAAGTTACCAAGAAGCTTTCATTCGAATCAAGCAAGGATCAAATTCAGTACATGACAATGTGTGAAAGAAGTATTATGTGATATTACTCCCACAAACTCTTGTCATCTTTTTTTTAGATGGGCATGGCTTCATTTTAAAACGCTCAATCTTGATAAAGGTTCCCTTTATTAGAGGCATGAGGGACATGAAATGAAGTTGAAATTTCTCACACCAAGACAAACCAGTAAGGACCAACATAGGCTGAAGGAGAAAATAGAAAAAGAAAGAATAGAAAAGGAAGAAATATAAACTATGGAAGGAATGGAAATTGAAGAAAAAGAAAAGGAAGAAAAGATAAAGATGATGGAAAAGGTAGTAGAGAAACAAGGTGTTTAATCAAAGGCCACCCATGTTTAGTTGCATTCGTTTACGAAAGCGACAACACTGTTGTAAGCCAAAGATTGGTGGAGAAACTCAAGTTACCAACAAGCATTCCCTCGAATCCAGCAAGGATCAAATTCAGTATGGGACAATGTGTGAAAGAAGTATTATCTGATGTTGCTCCCTCGAAATCTTGTCATCTTCTTTTTATCTGGGCATGGCTTCATTTTAAAATGCTCAATCTTGATAAAGGTTCCCTTTATTAGAGGCATGAGGGACATGAAATGAAGTTGAAATTTATGAGACCATGACAAGCCAGTAAGGATCAACATAGGCTGCAGGAGAAAATAGAAAAAGAAAGAATAGAAAAGGAAGAAATATAAACTGTGGAAGGAATGGAAATTAAAGAAAAAGAACAGGAAGAAAAGATAAAAATGGTGGAAAAGGTAGTAGAGAAACAAGGTGTTTAATCAAAGGCCTCCCATGTTTAGTTGCATTCGTTTACGAAAGCGACAACACTCTTGTAAGCCAAATATTGGTGGAGAAACTCAAGTTACCAACAAGCATTCACTCGAATCAAGCAAGGATCAAATTCAGTACGGGACAATGTGTGCAAGAAGTATTATGTGATATTGCTCACACAAACTCTTGTCATCTTCTTTTGAGATTGGCATGGCTTCATTTTAAAACGCTCAATCTTGATAAAGGTTCCCTTTCATTGAGGCATGAGGGACATGAAATGAAGTTGAAATTTATGAAACCAAGACAAGCCAGTAAGGATCAACATAGGCTGAAGGAGAAAATAGAAAAAGAAAGAATAGAAAAGGAAGAAATATAAACTGTGGAAGGAATGAAAATTGAAGAAAAAGAAAAGGAAGAAAAGATAAAGATGGTGGAAGAGGTAGTAGAGAAAAAAGGTGTTTAATCAAAGGCCTCCCATGTTTAGTTGCATTCGTTTACGAAAGCGACAACACTGTTGTAAGCCAAAGATTGGTGGAGAAACTCAAGTTACCAACAAGCATTCACTCGAATCAAGCAAGGATCAAATTCAGTACAGGACAATGTGTGCAAGAAGTATTATGTGATATTGCTCACACAAACTCTTGTCATCTTCTTTTGAGATTGGCATGGCTTCATTGTAAAACGCTCAATCTTGATAAAGGTTCCCTTTCTTTGAGGCATGAGGGACATGAAATGAAGTTAAAATTTATGACACCAAGACAAGCCAGTAAGGATCAACATAGGCTGAAGGGGAAAATAGAAAAAGAAAGAATAGAAAAGGAAGAAATATAAACTGTGGAAGGAATGGAAATTGAAGGAAAAGAAAAGGAAGAAAAGATAAAGATGATGGAAAAGCTAGTTGAGAAACAAGGTGTTTAATCAAAGGCCACCCATGTTTAGTTGCATTCGTTTACGAAAGCGACAACACTGTTGTAAGCCAAAGATTGGTGGAGAAACTCAAGTTACCAACAAGCATTCACTCGAATCCAGCAAGGATCAAATTCTGTACGGGACAATGTGTGAAAGAACTATTATCTGATATTGCTCCCACGAACTCTTGTGATCTTCTTTTGAGATTGGCATGGCTTCATTTTAAAACGCTCAATCTTGATAAAGGTTCCCTTTATTTGAGGGATGAGGGACATGAAATGAAGTTGAAATTTATGGCACCAACACAAGCCAGTAAGGATCAACATAGCTTGAAGGAGAAAATAGAAAAAGAAAGAATAGAAAAGCAAGAAATATAAACTGTGGAAGGAATGGAAATTAAAGAAAAAGAAAATGAAGAAAAGATAAAGATGATGGAAAAGGTAGTAGAGAAACAAGGTGTTTAATCAAAGGCCACCCATGTTTAGTTGCATTCGTTTACGAAAGCGACAACACTGTTGTAAGCCAAAGATTGGTGGAGAAACTCAAATTACCAACAAGCTTTCACTCGAATCAAGCAAGGATCAAATTCAGTACGGGACAATGTGTGAAAGAAGTATTATGTGATATTGCTCCCACGAACTCTTGTCATCTTCTTTTGAGATTGGGATGGCATCATTTTAAAACGCTCAATCTTGATCAAAGTTCCCTTTATTTGAGGCATGAGGGACATGAACTGAAGTTGAAATTTATGACACCAAGACAAGCCAGTAAGGATCAACATAGGCTGAAGGAGAAAATAGAAAAAGAAAGAATAGAAAAGGAAGAAATATAAACTGTGGAAGGAATGGAAATTGAAGAAAAAGAAAAGGAAGAAAAGATAAAGATGATGGAAAAGCTAGTAGAGAAACAAGGTGTTTAATCAAAGGCCACCCATGTTTAGTTGCATTCGTTTACGAAAGCGACAACACTGTTGTAAGCCAAAGATTGGTGGAGAAACTCAAGTTACCAAGAAGCTTTCATTCGAATCAAGCAAGGATCAAATTCAGTACATGACAATGTGTGAAAGAAGTATTATGTGATATTGCTCCCACAAACTCTTGTCATCTTTTTTTTAGATGGGCATGGCTTCATTTTAAAACGCTCAATCTTGATAAAGGTTCCCTTTATTAGAGGCATGAGGGACATGAAATGAAGTTGAAATTTCTCACACCAAGACAAACCAGTAAGGACCAACATAGGCTGAAGGAGAAAATAGAAAAAGAAAGAATAGAAAAGGAAGAAATATAAACTATGGAAGGAATGGAAATTGAAGAAAAAGAAAAGGAAGAAAAGATAAAGATGATGGAAAAGGTAGTAGAGAAACAAGGTGTTTAATCAAAGGCCACCCATGTTTAGTTGCATTCGTTTACGAAAGCGACAACACTGTTGTAAGCCAAAGATTGCTGGAGAAACTCAAGTTACCAACAAGCATTCACTCGAATCAAGCAAGGATCAAATTCAGTATGGGACAATGTGTGAAAGAAGTATTATCTGATATTGCTCCCTCGAACTCTTGTCATCTTCTTTTTATGTGGGCATGGCTTCATTTTAAAATGCTCAATCTTGATAAAGGTTCCCTTTATTAGAGGCATGAGGGACATGAAATGAAGTTAAAATTTATGACACCAAGACAAGCCAGTAAGGATCAACATAGGCTGAAGGAGAAAATAGAAAAAGAAAGAATAGAAAAGGATGAAATATAAACTGTGGAAGGAATGGAAATTGAAGAAAAAGAAAAGGAAGAAAAGATAAAGATGATGGAAAAGCTAGTAGAGAAACAAGGTGTTTAATCCAAGGCCGCCCAAATTTAGTTGCATTCGTTTACGAAAGCGACAACACTGTTGTAAGCCAAAGATTGGTGGAGAAACTCAAGTTACCAACAAGCATTCCCTCGAATCCAGCAAGGATCAAATTCAGTATGGGACAATGTGTGAAAGAAGTATTATCTGATGTTGCTCCCTCGAAATCTTGTCATCTTCTTTTTATCTGGGCATGGCTTCATTTTAAAATGCTCAATCTTGATAAAGGTTCCCTTTATTAGAGGCATGAGGGACATGAAATGAAGTTGAAATTTATGATACCATGACAAGCCAGTAAGGATCAACATAGGCTGCAGGAGAAAATAGAAAAAGAAAGAATAGAAAAGGAAGAAATATAAACTGTGGAAGGAATGGAAATTAAAGAAAAAGAACAGGAAGAAAAGATAAAAATGGTGGAAAAGGTAGTAGAGAAACAAGGTGTTTAATCAAAGGCCTCCCATGTTTAGTTGCATTCGTTTACGAAAGCGACAACACTCTTGTAAGCCAAATATTGGTGGAGAAACTCAAGTTACCAACAAGCATTCACTCGAATCAAGCAAGGATCAAATTCAGTACGGGACAATGTGTGCAAGAAGTATTATGTGATATTGCTCACACAAACTCTTGTCATCTTCTTTTGAGATTGGCATGGCTTCATTTTAAAACGCTCAATCTTGATAAAGGTTCCCTTTCATTGAGGCATGAGGGACATGAAATGAAGTTGAAATTTATGAAACCAAGACAAGCCAGTAAGGATCAACATAGGCTGAAGGAGAAAATAGAAAAAGAAAGAATAGAAAAGGAAGAAATATAAACTGTGGAAGGAATGAAAATTGAAGAAAAAGAAAAGGAAGAAAAGATAAAGATGGTGGAAGAGGTAGTAGAGAAAAAAGGTGTTTAATCAAAGGCCTCCCATGTTTAGTTGCATTCGTTTACGAAAGCGACAACACTGTTGTAAGCCAAAGATTGGTGGAGAAACTCAAGTTACCAACAAGCATTCACTCGAATCAAGCAAGGATCAAATTCAGTACAGGACAATGTGTGCAAGAAGTATTATGTGATATTGCTCACACAAACTCTTGTCATCTTCTTTTGAGATTGGCATGGCTTCATTGTAAAACGCTCAATCTTGATAAAGGTTCCCTTTCTTTGAGGCATGAGGGACATGAAATGAAGTTAAAATTTATGACACCAAGACAAGCCAGTAAGGATCAACATAGGCTGAAGGGGAAAATAGAAAAAGAAAGAATAGAAAAGGAAGAAATATAAACTGTGGAAGGAATGGAAATTGAAGGAAAAGAAAAGGAAGAAAAGATAAAGATGATGGAAAAGCTAGTTGAGAAACAAGGTGTTTAATCAAAGGCCACCCATGTTTAGTTGCATTCGTTTACGAAAGCGACAACACTGTTGTAAGCCAAAGATTGGTGGAGAAACTCAAGTTACCAACAAGCATTCACTCGAATCCAGCAAGGATCAAATTCTGTACGGGACAATGTGTGAAAGAACTATTATCTGATATTGCTCCCACGAACTCTTGTGATCTTCTTTTGAGATTGGCATGGCTTCATTTTAAAACGCTCAATCTTGATAAAGGTTCCCTTTATTTGAGGGATGAGGGACATGAAATGAAGTTGAAATTTATGGCACCAACACAAGCCAGTAAGGATCAACATAGGTTGAAGGAGAAAATAGAAAAAGAAAGAATAGAAAAGCAAGAAATATAAACTGTGGAAGGAATGGAAATTAAAGAAAAAGAAAATGAAGAAAAGATAAAGATGATGGAAAAGGTAGTAGAGAAACAAGGTGTTTAATCAAAGGCCACCCATGTTTAGTTGCATTCGTTTACGAAAGCGACAACACTGTTGTAAGCCAAAGATTGGTGGAGAAACTCAAGTTACCAACAAGCATTCACTCGAATCCAGCAAGGATCAAATTCAGTATGGGACAATGTGTGAAAGAAGTATTATCTGATGTTGCTCCCTCGAAATCTTGTCATCTTCTTTTTATATGGGCATGGCTTCATTTTAAAATGCTCAATCTTGATAAAGGTTCCCTTTATTAGAGGCATGAGGGACATGAAATGAAGTTAAAATTTATGACACCAAGACAAACCAGTAAGGATCAACATAGGCTGAAGGAGAAAATAGAAAAAGAAAGAATAGAAAAGGAAGAAATATAAACTGTTGAAGGAATGGAAATTAAGGAAAAAGAAAAAGAAGAAAAGATAAAGATGGTGGAAAAGGTAGTAGAGAAACAAGGTGTTTAATCAAAGACCTCCCATGTTTAGTTGCATTCGTTTACGAAAGCGACAACAATGTTGTAAGCCAAAGATTGGTGGAGAAACTCCAGTTACCAACAAGCTTTCATTCGAATCAAGCAAGGATCAAATTCAGTACGGGACAATGTGTTAAAGAATTATTATGTGATATTGCTCCCACGAACTCTTGTCATCGTCTTTTGAGATTGGCATGGCTTCATTTTAAAACGCTCAATCTTCATAAACGTTCCCTTTATTTGAGGCATGAGGGACATGAAATGAAGTTGAAATTTATGACACAATGACAAGCCAGTAAGGATCAACATAGGCTGAAGGAGAAAATAGAAAAAGAAAGAATAGAAAACGAAGAAATATAAATTGTGGAAGGAATGGAAATTGAAGAAAAAGAAAAGGAAGAAAAGATAAAGGTGATGGAAAAGCTAGTAGAGAAACAAGGTGTTTAATCAAAGGCCACCCATGTTTAGTTGCATTCGTTTACGAAAGCGACAACACTGTTGTAAGCCAAAGATTGGTGGAGAAACTCAAGTTACCAACAAGCTTTCATTCGAATCAAGCAACGATCAAATTCAGTACAGGACAATGTGTGAAAGAAGTATTATGTGATATTGCTCCCACATACTCTTGTCATCTTCTTTTTATGTGGGCATGGCTTCATTTTAAAATGCTCAATCTTGATAAAGGTTCCCTTTATTAGAGGCATGAGGGACATGAAATGAAGTTGAAATTTATGACACCAAGACAAACCAGTAAGGATCAACATAGGCTGAAGGAGAAAATAGAAAAAGAAAGAATAGAAAAGGAAGAAATATAAACTGTGGAAGGAATGGAAATTGAAGAAAAAGAAAAGGAAGAAAAGATAAAGATGATGGAAAAGGTAGTAGAGAAACAAGGTGTTTAATCAAAGGCCACCCATGTTTAGTTGCATTTGTTTACGAAAGCGACAACACTGTTGTAAGCCAAAGATTGGTGGAGAAACTCAAGTTACCAACAAGCTTTCATTCGAATCAAGCAAGGATCAAATTCAGTACATGACAATGTGTGAAAGAAGTATTATCTGATATTGCTCCCTCGAACTCTTGTCATCTTCTTTTTATGTGGGCATGGCTTCATTTTAAAATGCTCAATCTTGATAAAGGTTCCCTTTATTAGAGGCATGAGGGACATGAAATGAAGTTAAAATATATGACACCATGATGAAGGATTATCTTGTTCCTTTTTAAGATTATTGAATATGGTGTGAGTTAATTAAGAAAGCTAAGCGAAATCCCCACTGGACATTAAGATAGCAAGCTATCTAGATGTGAAGGTTCCTTTCACAAAGCTCAAGAGAAGAAGATGATGGATTGATTCAAAACAAAAAGGAAATGGAAAGCACATAAACCATAGAAAACCAAGAACAATTAAAGGAAGAAGAAAACATAAAATGGAAAGGAAAGAAATGGTAAAAATGTGAGAAGCACGCCACTACAAGGCTAGGCTAGAAGCCATGACAACCTTGAAGATGAGTGGATGTGTGCCGCCACTTGCTATGCAAGATAAGGCTTAAAAGTATTCACTCCCAAGGGAGGAAACTCTCACAAATGGTTGAGACACAAGAGTGTTTTTACTTCAAAATGTTCAACCCTTTTACATGTCTAGGAGCACCCCTTATATAGAAGAGTTTAGGGGCCTCTAAGCAAATAAAAGATACCTAAGGATGTCTCTACAAAAACCTAACCCTAGCTTCTAGAAACTAGGTCAAATAAGGTTACAAAAATGAGAGACAAAAGAGCCAACTATGGTGTGTGTAAGGCTAATTTCGTTCTAGCACAAAAGGAGACAAAGAATGTGTCTCATATGTCTCCAAAAAGTGGCCAAAGTGTGCTAAAAACAAAGGAGACCAAAGGTACATAGGTACACTTGTTTTATGCCTTTTACTTTATGCTTTATGCCTTTGCTTTACTCTCTCATCCACATCATTTATGCTCCCCAATCACCATACGCCACCTAGCATTGCTTTCTTACTCCTAATTAACCTACAAAGCAAATAAACATAGATTAGCATGTTGGCTTAAGTGAAGTCAACTATAGTCAACAAGTCAAACCTAGTCAAAGGTCAACAAGTCAACTAAATTTGATTCAACTAAGTCAACTTAGGGAATCAAAAATAACAAACACAAATGAAAGGGATGAAGGATTAATGAACTTCCTTTCTAAACATGCTTAGTCTTCTTAAGCATGTGCCTCCATCCTTGGTTGGGGTCAATCCTTCATCATCCTCCCCTCCTTGGAGAGAATTTGACCACAAATTCTTTAAGCCTTTGTAGATGGAGCTTGACTTGATTTGGGGGAGAATTTGCGCCTCCCTTTTATGAGCTCTTGTTCCATCCTTTCTAAGGGTATTACCCCTAACTTTGGTTAGGCCATCTTTATTTTCTAAACTATTCTTCCTCTCTTGCTTGTGTTTGGGGCCTTCCTTTTTGGCTTGGGAAGAGAAGGAAGGGTGATGCACATCTTGCTTTGGAAGATATTTTTTGTAGGCAAGTAACACCTTGGTGAAAGCTTGCCCCTTTTCTTTTTCTTCTTTATCTTTTCTTATTATATTTCTATCCTTATTAACTTCTTGAGGTGATAGAGGTAGTAAAGTTATCTTTTTCCCATTTTTGAAGAAAATGTATTGGTTGGTATGGCCATCATGTAAAGTTTGTTTATCAAATTGCCATGGCCTACCTAGTAAGATATGTGTGACTTCCATGGGAACAACATCACATAGCACCTCATCTTTGTAGCTTCCTATAGAGAAGTTAATTAGGACTTGTTTATTGACATCTATTTCTCCCTCTTTACTTATCCAAGCAAGCTTGTAGGGCTTAGCATGAGGAATGGTCTCTAAGCTAAGCTTTTCCACCAACTTTGTGCTAGCTACATTGGTACTACTTCCTCCATCAATAATTAGAGAGCAAACCCATTTGTTAATTTTGCACCTAGATTGAAAAATGTTTTCTCTTTGAGTTGGCTCAAGCTCACTTTGATCTTGACCTATCATGCGCCTTAATAACATAGGGTCTTTCTCAAAAATTTTAGTTTTACTAGAGGAAGAAGATTCTTTTGAAAGAGAATGGGGAGATGAGTGTTCACTTTCAACATCATTACTCTTCTTTAAGATCATGGTCCTTTTGGTTGGGCAATTTAAAGCAATGTGATTATAACCCAAACATTTAAAACATTTAATGGAACTTGATCTTTGAGAAGTGGAATGGTGAATGTGATCACTTGGTGACTTACTTTTACTTGGTGGTTCTTGATGAGAGTTAGAAGGGAACTTATCATGTTTCTTTTTATCCTTTCCCTTCCATGAGTGACTAAAGTAGTGGTTGGGTGAGTAACTCTTCCTTGCCCTTCTTTTTCTTTTCAATTGAATTTCAATCCCAAGGGCAAGTGTGAAAACATTTTCAAGAGTGGAGTACTCATACAACTCTACTTGGTCTTTTATGTCTCTCCTAAGACCACTCACAAATCTTTTTATTTTCTCTTTGTTAGTTTCTTTTATTTCAACCCTACGCATTTGAGACTCTAATTCTTTAAAGTACTCACTCACACTCATAGAACCTTGGTGAAGCCTTTGGAGCTTCAAAAGAAGTTCCTTCCTATAGGAGGGAGGAACAAATCTAGCGCGCATAAGAGTTTTAATGTCCATCCAAGAAGCCGCGGGTGGCCCTTGGTCATAATTCTTACAAACTTTATGCCACCAAGTATTGGCATACTCCAAAAATCCTAAAACTACAAGATCAACTTGTGCTTGATCCTTTACATGATTTTCATTGAAAATTTGATCAACTTTAGCTTCCCAATCAAGGAAGACTTTGGGATCACTTCCTCCATAGAACTTAGGAATCTTTGGAGTTTCCATCTCTTGTGATGGGTTGCGCCTAGAATGCCCTCTTTTCCTAGCCTCTCTTTCTTGCTCTTTAGCTTCAAGCCTTTGAATGTGCTCTTGGATTCTTAGGTCACTTTGCTCCTTTTCTTTTCTCAATTGTTCAAAGGACTCCTTCCTAGAGAACTCCAAATCCCGAAGTAATCTCATCAATGTATTGTTTTTGTTTAGAGTAGGTGCATTTGATGAGCTTGCCATGATTCCTACAAAAAAACACTCAAAGCCAAGACAAAATAAATGAATTAGGAGTTAGACAACATGATAATCGAGACCAATTCCAACCCAAAATGTAACCCAAGTGTTTAGATCACTCTCCCAAAGTAATAAGGCAAGGCTACACTCAAAGCTCTTCCAAAGAAGTGAAGCAAACACTTTTAAGAACTTGTTCAAAACCTTTCAAATGCAAGACAAGTGATTCGGCCACAACATCCCAAGAGTTTCAAGAAAAGAAAACTACTAAGACAAAACAAAGAACACCTAGTGACAAGCAAGAAAAGCACAAAAACAAGGAAAGCTAAACTCTAAAGAAGAAAAGTTTGAGACAAAACTTTTAACAAGACTAAAACAATGAAAAACACTTTTAAGGACTCTATGGAAAGCATTTGAACAAGCCAAGATTATACCTCAAATTATGCATACACCATGAAAGATCATAACCAAGTCAAAGCATGGAACTAATTTGCCAATATCACCCAAAATCCAAGTATAAATTTTGGTAGCATAACACCTAGTAAAAATGGCCAAATGGATTCACCAAGCAACACATTAGCTCTCGGCCAAACTGTTTTTGGTCATGAAAATAATTTTTCTTTTCAAAACTAGGTACTTAAGATGATGAGAAGGATATTTTAGGGTGTCTTGAACACTTAGTTCCTTAAAAATTAGGTCAAAATCAATTTCAAGGAGCATGCTACAACAAAAGGCATAGATCTCATACAATAGCTCAAATACTTAGAAACCAGAATAGGAAAACTCAAAGAAGCATATGACATATGACTCAAGCAAAAGTTAGACACATTTAAAGACTCAACATGACATACACAAAGACACAAACATGTAGCTATCATGCATTTAAACTCATGGATTTGAGGCTCAAAGACTAAGCATCAAAAGACATGTTATCCAACCACATTTAGGAGCAAAAAAGTCACAAAACCGAAGCCAAAATTGCCACAACATAACCTGAAAACGTTGTTTTTCGTATTCTCGGCAGCTCTGACCTTTGCTCACTCATTTGATCATAACTCTCTCCACAGAACTCCAAATGCGTTAATTCTTTTTTTGTTGGAAACTAGACTCACAGAGCTTTCTTTTGATATAAAGAACGTAATTTTTGGATCACTGAGCAGGTGCAGTTTAATCTTTTAAAATCGTGAACAGTTTCTGCCAGCATTATTTTTGTGTGCAATGGAAATGGATTTGAACCATACAAAGATAGCTACAACAAGACAAGGTTAGAACATGAAAACACCATATTCAAGGACAACCAAAGCTCTAGATGACACCATGATGAAGGATTATCTTGTTCCTTTTTAAGATTATTGAATATGGTGTGAGTTAATTAAGAAAGCTAAGCGAAATCCCCACTGGACATTAAGATAGCAAGCTATCTAGATGTGAAGGTTCCTTTCACAAAGCTCAAGAGAAGAAGATGATGGATTGATTCAAAACAAAAAGGAAATGGAAAGCACATAAACCATAGAAAACCAAGAACAATTAAAGGAAGAAGAAAACATAAAATGGAAAGGAAAGAAATGGTAAAAATGTGAGAAGCACGCCACTACAAGGCTAGGCTAGAAGCCATGACAACCTTGAAGATGAGTGGATGTGTGCCGCCACTTGCTATGCAAGATAAGGCTTAAAAGTATTCACTCCCAAGGGAGGAAACTCTCACAAATGGTTGAGACACAAGAGTGTTTTTACTTCAAAATGTTCAACCCTTTTACATGTCTAGGAGCACCCCTTATATAGAAGAGTTTAGGGGCCTCTAAGCAAATAAAAGATACCTAAGGATGTCTCTACAAAAACCTAACCCTAGCTTCTAGAAACTAGGTCAAATAAGGTTACAAAAATGAGAGACAAAAGAGCCAACTATGGTGTGTGTAAGGCTAATTTCGTTCTAGCACAAAAGGAGACAAAGAATGTGTCTCATATGTCTCCAAAAAGTGGCCAAAGTGTGCTAAAAACAAAGGAGACCAAAGGTACATAGGTACACTTGTTTTATGCCTTTTACTTTATGCTTTATGCCTTTGCTTTACTCTCTCATCCACATCATTTATGCTCCCCAATCACCATACGCCACCTAGCATTGCTTTCTTACTCCTAATTAACCTACAAAGCAAATAAACATAGATTAGCATGTTGGCTTAAGTGAAGTCAACTATAGTCAACAAGTCAAACCTAGTCAAAGGTCAACAAGTCAACTAAATTTGATTCAACTAAGTCAACTTAGGGAATCAAAAATAACAAACACAAATGAAAGGGATGAAGGATTAATGAACTTCCTTTCTAAACATGCTTAGTCTTCTTAAGCATGTGCCTCCATCCTTGGTTGGGGTCAATCCTTCATCACACCAAGACAAGCCAGTAAGGATCAACATAGGCTGAAGGAGAAAATAGAAAAAGAAAGAATAGAAAAGGAAGAAATATAAACTGTGGAAGGAATGGAAATTGAAGAAAAAGAAAAGGAAGAAAAGATAAAGATGATGGAAAAGCTAGTAGAGAAACAAGGTGTTTAATCCAAGGCCGCCCATGTTTAGTTGCATTCGTTTACGAAAGCGACAACACTGTTGTAAGCCAAAGATTGGTGGAGAAACTCAAGTTACCAACAAGCATTCCCTCGAATCCAGCAAGGATCAAATTCAATATGGGACAATGTGTGAAAGAAGTATTTTCTGATGTTGCTCCCTCGAAATCTTGTCATCTTCTTTTTATCTGGGCATGGCTTCATTTTAAAATGCTCAATCTTGATAAAGGTTCCCTTTATTAGAGGCATGAGGGACATGAAATGAAGTTAAAATTTATGACACCAAGACAAACCAGTACGGATCAACATCGGCTGAAGGAGAAAATAGAAAAAGAAAGAATAGAAAAGGAAGAAATATAAACTGTGGAAGGAATGGAAATTAAGGAAAAAGAAAAGGGAGAAAAGATAAAGATGGTGGAAAAGGTAGTAGAGAAACAAGGTGTTTAATCAAAGACCTCCCATGTTTAGTTGTATTCGTTTACGAAAGCGACAACAATGTTGTAAGCCAAAGATTGGTGGAGAAACTCCAGTTACCAACAAGCTTTCATTCGAATCAAGCAAGGATCAAATTCAGTACGGGAGAATGTGTTAAAGAAGTATTATGTGATATTGCTCCCACGAACTCTTGTCATCTTCTTTTGAGATTGGCATGGCTTCATTTTAAAACGCTCAATCTTCATAAACGTTCCCTTTATTTGAGGCATGAGGGACATGAAATGAAGTTGAAATTTATGACACCAAGACAAGCCAGTAAGGATCAACACAGGCTGAAGGAGAAAATAGAAAAAGAAAGAATAGAAAAGGAAGAAATATAAACTGTGGAAGGAATGGAAATTGAAGAAAAAGAAAAGGAAGAAAACATAAAGATGATGGAAAAGGTAGTAGAGAAACAAGGTGTTTAATCAAAGGCCACCCATGTTTAGTTGCATTCATTTACGAAAGCGACAACACTCTTGTAAGCCAAAGATTGGTGGAGAAACTCAAGTTACCAACAAGCATTCACTCGAATCCAGCAAGGATCAAATTCAGTATGGGACAATGTGTGAAAGAAGTATTATCTGATATTGCTCCCTCGAACTCTTGTCATCTTCTTTTTATATGGGCATGGCTTCATTTTAAAATGCTCAATCTTGATAAAGGTTCCCTTTATTAGAGGCATGAGGGACATGAAATGAAGTTGAAATTTATGACACCAAGACAAACTAGTAAGGATCAACATAGGCTGAAGGAGAAAATAGAAAAAGAAAGAGTAGAAAAGGAAGAAATATAAACTGTGGAAGGAATGGAAATTGAAGAAAAAGAAAAGGACGAAAAGATAAAGATGATGGAAAAGGTAGTAGAGAACCAAGGTGTTTAATCAAAGGCCACCCATGTTTAGTTGCATTCGTTTACGAAAGCGACAACACTGTTGTAAGCCAAAGATTGGTGGAGAAACTCAAGTTACGAACAAGATTTCACTGGAATCAAGGAAGGATCAAATTCAGTACGGGACAATGTGTTAAAGAAGTATTATGTGATATTGCTTCCACGAACTCTGGTCATCTTCTTTTGAGATGGGCATGGCTTTATTTTAAAACGCTCAATCTCCACAAACATTCCCTTTATTTGAGGCATGAGGGACATGAAATGAAGTTGAAATTTTTGACACCATGACAAGCCAGTAAGGATCAACATAGGCTGAAGGAGAAAATAGAAAAAGAAAGAATGGAAAAGGAAGAAATATAAACTGTGGAAGGAATGGAAATTAAGGAAAAAGAAAAGGGAGAAAAGATAAAGATGGTGGAAAAGGTAGTAGAGAAACAAGGTGTTTAATCAAAGACCTCCCATGTTTAGTTGTATTCGTTTACGAAAGCGACAACAATGTTGTAAGCCAAAGATTGGTGGAGAAACTCCAGTTACCAACAAGCTTTCATTCGAATCAAGCAAGGATCAAATTCAGTACGGGAGAATGTGTTAAAGAAGTATTATCTGATATTGCTCCCTCGAACTCTTGTCATCTTCTTTTTATATGGGCATGGCTTCATTTTAAAATGCTCAATCTTGATAAAGGTTCCCTTTATTAGAGGCATGAGGGACATGAAATGAAGTTGAAATTTATGACACCAAGACAAACCAGTAAGGATCAACATAGGCTGAAGGAGAAAATAGAAAAAGAAAGAGTAGAAAAGGAAGAAATATAAACTGTGGAAGGAATGGAAATTGAAGAAAAAGAAAAGGACGAAAAGATAAAGATGATGGAAAAGGTAGTAGAGAAACAAGGTGTTTAATCAAAGGCCACCCATGTTTAGTTGCATTCGTTTACGAAAGCGACAACACTGTTGTAAGCCAAAGATTGGTGGAGAAACTCAAGTTACGAACAAGATTTCACTGGAATCAAGGAAGGATCAAATTCAGTACGGGACAATGTGTTAAAGAAGTATTATGTGATATTGCTTCCACGAACTCTGGTCATCTTCTTTTGAGATGGGCATGGCTTTATTTTAAAACGCTCAATCTCCACAAACATTCCCTTTATTTGAGGCATGAGGGACATGAAATGAAGTTGAAATTTTTGACACCATGACAAGCCAGTAAGGATCAACATAGGCTGAAGGAGAAAATAGAAAAAGAAAGAATAGAAAAGGAAGAAATATAAACTGTGGAAGGAATGGAAATTGAAGAAAAAGAAAAGGAAGAAAAGATAAAGATGATGGAAAAGGTAGTAGAGAAACAAGGTGTTTAATCAAATGCCTCCCATGTTTAGTTGCATTCGTTTACGAAAGCGACAACACTGTTGTAAGCCAAAGATTGGTGGAGAAACTCAAGTTACCAACAAGCTTTCATTCCAATCAAGCAAGGATCAAATTCAGTACAGGACAATGTGTGAAAGAAGTATTATGTGATATTGCTCCCACATACTCTTGTCATCTTCTTTTTATGTGGGCATGGCTTCATTTTAAAATGCTCAATCTTGATAAAGGTTCCCTTTATTAGAGGCATGAGGGACATGAAATGAAGTTGAAATTTATGACACCAAGACAAACCAGTAAGGATCAACATAGGCTGAAGGAGAAAATAGAAAAAGAAAGAATAGAAAAGGAAGAAATATAAACTGTGGAAGGAATGGAAATTGAAGAAAAAGAAAAGGAAGAAAAGATAAAGATGATGGAAAAGGTAGTAGAGAAACAAGGTGTTTAATCAAAAGCCACCCATGTTTAGTTGCATTTGTTTACGAAAGCGACAACACTGTTGTAAGCCAAAGATTGGTGGAGAAACTCAAGTTACCAACAAGCTTTCATTCGAATCAAGCAAGGATCAAATTCAGTACATGACAATGTGTGAAAGAAGTATTATCTGATATTGCTCCCTCGAACTCTTGTCATCTTCTTTTTATGTGGGCATGGCTTCATTTTAAAATGCTCAATCTTGATAAAGGTTCCCTTTATTAGAGGCATGAGGGACATGAAATGAAGTTAAAATTTATGACACCAAGACAAGCCAGTAAGGATCAACATAGGCTGAAGGAGAAAATAGAAAAAGAAAGAATAGAAAAGGAAGAAATATAAACTGTGGAAGGAATGGAAATTGAGGAAAAAGAAAAGGAAGAAAAGATAAAGATGATGGAAAAGCTAGTAGAGAAACAAGGTGTTTAATCCAAGGCCGCCCATGTTTAGGTGCATTCGTTTACGAAAGCGACAACACTGTTGTAAGCCAAAGATTGGTGGAGAAACTCAAGTTACCAACAAGCATTCCCTCGAATCCAGCAAGGATCAAATTCAGTATGGGACAATGTGTGAAAGAAGTATTATCTGATGTTGCTCCCTCGAAATCTTGTCATCTTCTTTTTATCTGGGCATGGCTTCATTTTAAAATGCTCAATCTTGATAAAGGTTCCCTTTATTAGAGGCATGAGGGACATGAAATGAAGTTAAAATTTATGACACCAAGACAAACCAGTACGGATCAACATCGGCTGAAAGAGAAAATAGAAAAAGAAAGAATGGAAAAGGAAGAAATATAAACTGTGGAAGGAATGGAAATTAAGGAAAAAGAAAAGGGAGAAAAGATAAAGATGGTGGAAAAGGTAGTAGAGAAACAAGGTGTTTAATCAAAGACCTCCCATGTTTAGTTGTATTCGTTTACGAAAGCGACAACAATGTTGTAAGCCAAAGATTGGTGGAGAAACTCCAGTTACCAACAAGCTTTCATTCGAATCAAGCAAGGATCAAATTCAGTACGGGAGAATGTGTTAAAGAAGTATTATGTGATATTGCTCCCACGAACTCTTGTCATCTTCTTTTGAGGTTGGCATGGCTTCATTTTAAAACGCTCAATCTTCATAAACGTTCCCTTTATTTGAGGCATGAGGGACATGAAATGAAGTTGAAATTTATGACACCAAGACAAGCCAGTAAGGATCAACACAGGCTGAAGGAGAAAATAGAAAAAGAAAGAATAGAAAAGGAAGAAATATAAACTGTGGAAGGAATGGAAATTGAAGAAAAAGAAAAGGAAGAAAAGATAAAGATGATGGAAAAGGTAGTAGAGAAACAAGGTGTTTAATCAAAGGCCACCCATGTTTAGTTGCATTCGTTTACGAAAGCGACAACATTGTTGTAAGCCAAAGATTGGTGGAGAAACTCAAGTTACCAACAAGCTTTCGTTCGAATCAAGCAAGGATCAAATTCAGTACAGGACAATGTGTGAAAGAAGTATTATGTGATATTGCTCCCACATACTCTTGTCATCTTCTTTTTATGTGGGCATGGCTTCATTTTAAAATGCTCAATCTTGATAAAGGTTCCCTTTATTAGAGGCATGAGGGACATGAATTGAAGTTGAAATTTATCACACCAAGACAAACCAGTAAGGATCAACATAGGCTGAAGGAGAAAATAGAAAAAGAAAGAATAGAAAAGGAAGAAATATAAACTGTGGAAGGAATGGAAATTGAAGAAAAAGAAAAGGAAGAAAAGATAAAGATGATGGAAAAGGTAGTAGAGAAACAAGGTGTTTAATCAAAGGCCACCCATGTTTAGTTGCATTCGTTTACGAAAGCGACAACACTGTTGTAAGCCAAAGATTGGTGGAGAAACTCAAGTTACGAACGAGCATTCACTGGAATGAAGCAAGGATCAAATTCAGTACGGGACAATGTGTTAAAGAAGTATTATGTGATATTGCTTCCACGAACTCTTGTCATCTTCTTTTGAGATGGGCATGGCTTTATTTTAAAACGCTCAATCTCCACAAATGTTCCCTTTATTTGAGGCATGAGGGACATGAAATGAAGTTGAAATTTTTGACACCATGACAAGCCAGTAAGGATCAACATAGGCTGAAGGAGAAAATAGAAAAAGAAAGAATAGAAAAGGAAGAAATATAAACTGTGGAAGGAATGGAAATTGAAGAAAAAGAAAAGGAAGAAAAGATAAAGATGATGGAAAAGGTAGTAGAGAAACAAGGTGTTTAATCAAATGCCTCCCATGTTTAGTTGCATTCGTTTACGAAAGCGACAACACTGTTGTAAGCCAAAGATTGGTGGAGAAACTCAAGTTACCAACAAGCTTTCATTCCAATCAAGCAAGGAACAAATTCAGTACAGGACAATGTGTGAAAGAAGTATTATGTGATATTGCTCCCACATACTCTTGTCATCTTCTTTTTATGTGGGCATGGCTTTATTTTAAAATGCTCAATCTTGATAAAGGTTGCCTTTATTAGAGGCATGAGGGACATGAAATGAAGTTGAAATTTATCACACCAAGACAAACTAGTAAGGATCAACATAGGCTGAAGGAGAAAATAGAAAAAGAAAGAATAGAAAAGGAAGAAATATAAACTATGGAAGGAATGGAAATTGAAGAAAAAGAAAAGGAAGAAAAGATAAAGATGATGGAAAAGGTAGTAGAGAAACAAGGTGTTTAATCAAAGGCCACCCATGTTTAGTTGCATTCGTTTACGAAAGCGACAACACTGTTGTAAGACAATGATTGGTGGAGAAACTCAAGTTACCAACAAGCATTCACTCGAATCCAGCAAGGATCAAATTCAGTATGGGACAATGTGTGAAAGAAGTATTATCTGATATTGCTCCCTCGAACTCTTGTCATCTTCTTTTTATATGGGCATGGCTTCATTTTAAAATGCTCAATCTTGATAAAGGTTCCCTTTATTAGAGGCATGAGGGACATGAAACGAAGTTGAAATTTATGACACCAACACAAACCAGTAAGGATCAACATAGGCTGAAGGAGAAAATAGAAAAAGAAAGAGTAGAAAAGGAAGAAATATAAACTGTGGAAGGAATGGAAATTGAAGAAAAAGAAAAGGACGAAAAGATAAAGATGATGGAAAAGGTAGTAGAGAAACAAGGTGTTTAATCAAAGGCCACCCATGTTTAGTTGCATTCGTTTACGAAAGCGACAACACTGTTGTAAGCCAAAGATTGGTGGAGAAACTCAAGTTACGAACAAGCATTCACTGGAATCAAGCAAGGATCAAATTCAGTACGGGACAATGTGTTAAAGAAGTATTATGTGATATTGCTTCCACGAACTCTGGTCATCTTCTTTTGAGATGGGCATGGCTTTATTTTAAAACGCTCAATCTCCACAAACGTTCCCTTTATTTGAGGCATGAGGGACATGAAATGAAGTTGAAATTTTTGACACCATGACAAGCCAGTAAGGATCAACATAGGCTGAAGGAGAAAATAGAAAAAGAAAGAATAGAAAAGGAAGAAATATAAACTGTGGAAGGAATGGAAATTGAAGAAAAAGAAAAGGAAGAAAAGATAAAGATGATGGAAAAGGTAGTAGAGAAACAAGGTGTTTAATCAAATGCCTCCCATGTTTAGTTGCATTTGTTTACGAAAGCGACAACACTATTGTAAGCCAAAGATTGGTGGAGAAACTCAAGTTACCAACAAGCTTTCACTCGAACCAAGCAAGGATCAAATTCAGTACAGGACAATGTGTGAAAGAAGTATTATGTGATATTGCTCCCACATACTCTTGTCATCTTCTTTTTATGTGGGCATGGCTTCATTTTAAAATGCTCAATCTTGATAAAGGTTCCCTTTATTAGAGGCATGAGGGACATGAAATGAAGTTGAAATTTATGACACCAAGACAAGCCAGTAAGGATCAACATAGGCTGAAGGAGAAAATAGAAAAAAAAAAGAATAGAAAAGGAAGAAATATAAACTGTGGAAGGAATGGAAATTGAAGAAAAAGAAAAGGAAGAAAAGATAAAGATGATGGAAAAGGTAGTAGAGAAACAAGGTGTTTAATCAAAGGCCACCCATGTTTAGTTGCATTCGTTTACGAAAGCGACAACATTGTTGTAAGCAAAAGATTGGTGGAGAAACTCAAGTTACGAACAAGCTTTCATTCGAATCAAGCAAGGATCAAATTCAGTACAGGACAATGTGTGAAAGAAGTATTATGTGATTTTGCTCCCACATACTCTTGTCATCTTCTTTTTATGTGGGCATGGCTTCATTTTAAAATGCTCAATCTTGATAAAGGTTCCCTTTATTAGAGGCATGAGGGACATGAAATGAAGTTGAAATTTATCACACCAAGACAAACCAGTAAGGATCAACATAGGCTGAAGGAGAAAATAGAAAAAGAAAGAATAGAAAAGGAAGAAATATAAACTATGGAAGGAATGGAAATTGAAGAAAAAGAAAAGGAAGAAAAGATAAAGATGATGGAAAAGGTAGTAGAGAAACAAGGTGTTTAATCAAAGGCCACCCATGTTTAGTTGCATTCGTTTACGAAAGCGACAACACTGTTGTAAGCCAAAGATTGGTGGAGAAACTCAAGTTACCAACAAGCTTTCACTCGAATCAAGCACGGATCAAATTCAGTACGGGACAATGTGTGAAAGAAGTATTATGTGATATTGCTCCCTCGAACTCTTGTCATCTTCTTTTTATGTGGGCATGGATTCATTTTAAAATGCTCAATCTGGATAATGGTTCCCTTTATTAGAGGCATGAGGGACATGAAATGAAGTTAAAATTTATGACACCAAGACAAACCAGTACGGATCAACATCGGCTGAAGGAGAAAATAGAAAAAGAAAGAATAGAAAAGGAAGAAATATAAACTGTGGAAGGAATGGAAATTGAAGAAAAAGAAAAGGACGAAAAGATAAAGATGATGGAAAAGGTAGTAGAGAAACAAGGTGTTTAATCAAAGGCCACCCATGTTTAGTTGCATTCGTTTACGAAAGCGACAACACTGTTGTAAGCCAAAGATTGGTGGAGAAACTCAAGTTACGAACAAGCATTCACTGGAATCAAGCAAGGATCAAATTCAGTACGGGACAATGTGTTAAAGAAGTATTATGTGATATTGCTTCCACGAACTCTGGTCATCTTCTTTTGAGATGGGCATGGCTTTATTTTAAAACGCTCAATCTCCACAAACGTTCCCTTTATTTGAGGCATGAGGGACATGAAATGAAGTTGAAATTTTTGACACCATGACAAGCCAGTAAGGATCAACATAGGCTGAAGGAGAAAATAGAAAAAGAAAGAATAGAAAAGGAAGAAATATAAACTGTGGAAGGAATGGAAATTGAAGAAAAAGAAAAGGAAGAAAAGATAAAGATGATGGAAAAGGTAGTAGAGAAACAAGGTGTTTAATCAAAGGCCACCCATGTTTAGTTGCATTCGTTTACGAAAGCGACAACATTGTTGTAAGCCAAAGATTGGTGGAGAAACTCAAGTTACGAACAAGCTTTCATTCGAATCAAGCAAGGATCAAATTCAGTACAGGACAATGTGTGAAAGAAGTATTATGTGATATTGCTCCCACATACTCTTGTCATCTTCTTTTTATGTGGGCATGGCTTTATTTTAAAATGCTCAATCTTGATAAAGGTTGCCTTTATTAGAGGCATGAGGGACATGAAATGAAGTTGAAATTTATCACACCAAGACAAACTAGTAAGGATCAACATAGGCTGAAGGAGAAAATAGAAAAAGAAAGAATAGAAAAGGAAGAAATATAAACTATGGAAGGAATGGAAATTGAAGAAAAAGAAAAGGAAGAAAAGATAAAGATGATGGAAAAGGTAGTAGAGAAACAAGGTGTTTAATCAAAGGCCACCCATGTTTAGTTGCATTCGTTTACGAAAGCGACAACACTGTTGTAAGACAATGATTGGTGGAGAAACTCAAGTTACCAACAAGCATTCACTCGAATCCAGCAAGGATCAAATTCAGTATGGGACAATGTGTGAAAGAAGTATTATCTGATATTGCTCCCTCGAACTCTTGTCATCTTCTTTTTATATGGGCATGGCTTCATTTTAAAATGCTCAATCTTGATAAAGGTTCCCTTTATTAGAGGCATGAGGGACATGAAACGAAGTTGAAATTTATGACACCAAGACAAACCAGTAAGGATCAACATAGGCTGAAGGAGAAAATAGAAAAAGAAAGAGTAGAAAAGGAAGAAATATAAACTGTGGAAGGAATGGAAATTGAAGAAAAAGAAAAGGACGAAAAGATAAAGATGATGGAAAAGGTAGTAGAGAAACAAGGTGTTTAATCAAAGGCCAACCATGTTTAGTTGCATTCGTTTACGAAAGCGACAACACTGTTGTAAGCCAAAGATTGGTGGAGAAACTCAAGTTACGAACAAGCATTCACTGGAATCAAGCAAGGATCAAATTCAGTACGGGACAATGTGTTAAAGAAGTATTATGTGATATTGCTTCCACGAACTCTGGTCATCTTCTTTTGAGATGGGCATGGCTTTATTTTAAAACGCTCAATCTCCACAAACGTTCCCTTTATTTGAGGCATGAGGGACATGAAATGAAGTTGAAATTTTTGACACCATGACAAGCCAGTAAGGATCAACATAGGCTGAAGGAGAAAATAGAAAAAGAAAGAATAGAAAAGGAAGAAATATAAACTGTGGAAGGAATGGAAATTGAAGAAAAAGAAAAGGAAGAAAAGATAAAGATGATGGAAAAGGTAGTAGAGAAACAAGGTGTTTAATCAAATGCCTCCCATGTTTAGTTGCATTTGTTTACGAAAGCGACAACACTGTTGTAAGCCAAAGATTGGTGGAGAAACTCAAGTTACCAACAAGCTTTCACTCGAACCAAGCAAGGATCAAATTCAGTACAGGACAATGTGTGAAAGAAGTATTATGTGATATTGCTCCCACATACTCTTGTCATCTTCTTTTTATGTGGGCATGGCTTCATTTTAAAATGCTCAATCTTGATAAAGGTTCCCTTTATTAGAGGCATGAGGGACATGAAATGAAGTTGAAATTTATGACACCAAGACAAGCCAGTAAGGATCAACATAGGCTGAAGGAGAAAATAGAAAAAAAAAAGAATAGAAAAGGAAGAAATATAAACTGTGGAAGGAATGGAAATTGAAGAAAAAGAAAAGGAAGAAAAGATAAAGATGATGGAAAAGGTAGTAGAGAAACAAGGTGTTTAATCAAAGGCCACCCATGTTTAGTTGCATTCGTTTACGAAAGCGACAACATTGTTGTAAGCAAAAGATTGGTGGAGAAACTCAAGTTACGAACAAGCTTTCATTCGAATCAAGCAAGGATCAAATTCAGTACAGGACAATGTGTGAAAGAAGTATTATGTGATTTTGCTCCCACATACTCTTGTCATCTTCTTTTTATGTGGGCATGGCTTCATTTTAAAATGCTCAATCTTGATAAAGGTTCCCTTTATTAAAGGCATGAGGGACATGAAATGAAGTTGAAATTTATCACACCAAGACAAACCAGTAAGGATCAACATAGGCTGAAGGAGAAAATAGAAAAAGAAAGAATAGAAAAGGAAGAAATATAAACTATGGAAGGAATGGAAATTGAAGAAAAAGAAAAGGAAGAAAAGATAAAGATGATGGAAAAGGTAGTAGAGAAACAAGGTGTTTAATCAAAGGCCACCCATGTTTAGTTGCATTCGTTTACGAAAGCGACAACACTGTTGTAAGCCAAAGATTGGTGGAGAAACTCAAGTTACCAACAAGTATTCACTCGAATCCAGCAAGGATCAAATTCAGTATGGGACAATGTGTGAAAGAAGTATTATCTGATATTGCTCCCTCGAACTCTTGTCATCTTCTTTTTATGTGGGCATGGATTCATTTTAAAATGCTCAATCTGGATAATGGTTCCCTTTATTAGAGGCATGAGGGACATGAAATGAAGTTAAAATTTATGACACCAAGACAAACCAGTACGGATCAACATCGGCTGAAGGAGAAAATAGAAAAAGAAAGAATAGAAAAGGAAGAAATATAAACTGTGGAAGGAATGGAAATTGAAGAAAAAGAAAAGGACGAAAAGATAAAGATGATGGAAAAGGTAGTAGAGAAACAAGGTGTTTAATCAAAGGCCACCCATGTTTAGTTGCATTCGTTTACGAAAGCGACAACACTGTTGTAAGCCAAAGATTGGTGGAGAAACTCAAGTTACGAACAAGCATTCACTGGAATCAAGCAAGGATCAAATTCAGTACGGGACAATGTGTTAAAGAAGTATTATGTGATATTGCTTCCACGAACTCTGGTCATCTTCTTTTGAGATGGGCATGGCTTTATTTTAAAACGCTCAATCTCCACAAACGTTCCCTTTATTTGAGGCATGAGGGACATGAAATGAAGTTGAAATTTTTGACACCATGACAAGCCAGTAAGGATCAACATAGGCTGAAGGAGAAAATAGAAAAAGAAAGAATAGAAAAGGAAGAAATATAAACTGTGGAAGGAATGGAAATTGAAGAAAAAGAAAAGGAAGAAAAGATAAAGATGATGGAAAAGGTAGTAGAGAAACAAGGTGTTTAATCAAAGGCCACCCATGTTTAGTTGCATTCGTTTACGAAAGCGACAACATTGTTGTAAGCCAAAGATTGGTGGAGAAACTCAAGTTACGAACAAGCTTTCATTCGAATCAAGCAAGGATCAAATTCAGTACAGGACAATGTGTGAAAGAAGTATTATGTGATATTGCTCCCACATACTCTTGTCATCTTCTTTTTATGTGGGCATGGCTTCATTTTAAAATGCTCAATCTTGATAAAGGTTCCCTTTATTAGAGGCATGAGGGACATGAAATGAAGTTGAAATTTATCACACCAAGACAAACCAGTAAGGATCAACATAGGCTGAAGGAGAAAATAGAAAAAGAAAGAATAGAAAAGGAAGAAATATAAACTATGGAAGGAATGGAAATTGAAGAAAAAGAAAAGGAAGAAAAGATAAAGATGATGGAAAAGGTAGTAGAGAAACAAGGTGTTTAATCAAAGGCCACCCATGTTTAGTTGCATTCGTTTACGAAAGCGACAACACTGTTGTAAGCCAAAGATTGGTGGAGAAACTCAAGTTACCAACAAGTATTCACTCGAATCCAGCAAGGATCAAATTCAGTATGGGACAATGTGTGAAAGAAGTATTATCTGATATTGCTCCCTCGAACTCTTGTCATCTTCTTTTTATGTGGGCATGGATTCATTTTAAAATGCTCAATCTGGATAATGGTTCCCTTTATTAGAGGCATGAGGGACATGAAATGAAGTTAAAATTTATGACACCAAGACAAACCAGTACGGATCAACATCGGCTGAAGGAGAAAATAGAAAAAGAAAGAATAGAAAAGGAAGAAATATAAACTGTGGAAGGAATGGAAATTGAAGAAAAAGAAAAGGACGAAAAGATAAAGATGATGGAAAAGGTAGTAGAGAAACAAGGTGTTTAATCAAAGGCCACCCATGTTTAGTTGCATTCGTTTACGAAAGCGACAACACTGTTGTAAGCCAAAGATTGGTGGAGAAACTCAAGTTACGAACAAGCATTCACTGGAATCAAGCAAGGATCAAATTCAGTACGGGACAATGTGTTAAAGAAGTATTATGTGATATTGCTTCCACGAACTCTGGTCATCTTCTTTTGAGATGGGCATGGCTTTATTTTAAAACGCTCAATCTCCACAAACGTTCCCTTTATTTGAGGCATGAGGGACATGAAATGAAGTTGAAATTTTTGACACCATGACAAGCCAGTAAGGATCAACATAGGCTGAAGGAGAAAATAGAAAAAGAAAGAATAGAAAAGGAAGAAATATAAACTGTGGAAGGAATGGAAATTGAAGAAAAAGAAAAGGAAGAAAAGATAAAGATGATGGAAAAGGTAGTAGAGAAACAAGGTGTTTAATCAAAGGCCACCCATGTTTAGTTGCATTCGTTTACGAAAGCGACAACATTGTTGTAAGCCAAAGATTGGTGGAGAAACTCAAGTTACGAACAAGCTTTCATTCGAATCAAGCAAGGATCAAATTCAGTACAGGACAATGTGTGAAAGAAGTATTATGTGATATTGCTCCCACATACTCTTGTCATCTTCTTTTTATGTGGGCATGGCTTCATTTTAAAATGCTCAATCTTGATAAAGGTTCCCTTTATTAGAGGCATGAGGGACATGAAATGAAGTTGAAATTTATCACACCAAGACAAACTAGTAAGGATCAACATAGGCTGAAGGAGAAAATAGAAAAAGAAAGAATAGAAAAGGAAGAAATATAAACTATGGAAGGAATGGAAATTGAAGAAAAAGAAAAGGAAGAAAAGATAAAGATGATGGAAAAGGTAGTAGAGAAACAAGGTGTTTAATCAAAGGCCACCCATGTTTAGTTGCATTCGTTTACGAAAGCGACAACACTGTTGTAACACAATGATTGGTGGAGAAACTCAAGTTACCAACAAGCATTCACTCGAATCCAGCAAGGATCAAATTCAGTATGGGACAATGTGTGAAAGAAGTATTATCTGATATTGCTCCCTCGAACTCTTGTCATTTCTTTTTATATGGGCATGGCTTCATTTTAAAATGCTCAATCTTGATAAAGGTTCCCTTTATTAGAGGCATGAGGGACATGAAACGAAGTTGAAATTTATGACACCAAGACAAACCAGTAAGGATCAACATAGGCTGAAGGAGAAAATAGAAAAAGAAAGAGTAGAAAAGGAAGAAATATAAACTGTGGAAGGAATGGAAATTGAAGAAAAAGAAAAGGACGAAAAGATAAAGATGATGGAAAAGGTAGTAGAGAAACAAGGTGTTTAATCAAATGCCTCCCATGTTTAGTTGCATTCGTTTACGAAAGCGACAACACTGTTGTAAGCCAAAGATTGGTGGAGAAACTCAAGTTACCAACAAGCTTTCACTCGAACCAAGCAAGGATCAAATTCAGTACAGGACAATGTGTGAAAGAAGTATTATGTGATATTGCTCCCACATACTCTTGTCATCTTCTTTTTATGTGGGCATGGCTTCATTTTAAAATGCTCAATCTTGATAAAGGTTCCCTTTATTAGAGGCATGAGGGACATGAAATGAAGTTGAAATTTATGACACCAAGACAAGCCAGTAAGGATCAACATAGGCTGAAGGAGAAAATAGAAAAAAAAAAGAATAGAAAAGGAAGAAATATAAACTGTGGAAGGAATGGAAATTGAAGAAAAAGAAAAGGAAGAAAAGATAAAGATGATGGAAAAGGTAGTAGAGAAACAAGGTGTTTAATCAAAGGCCACCCATGTTTAGTTGCATTCGTTTACGAAAGCGACAACATTGTTGTAAGCAAAAGATTGGTGGAGAAACTCAAGTTACGAACGAGCATTCACTGGAATCAAGCAAGGATCAAATTCAGTACGGGACAATGTGTTAAAGAAGTATTATGTGATATTGCTTCCACGAACTCTTGTCATCTTCTTTTGAGATGGGCATGGCTTTATTTTGAAACGCTCAATCTCCACAAACGTTCCCTTTATTTGAGGCATGAGGGACATGAAATGAAGTTGAAATTTTTGACACCATGACAAGCCAGTAAGGATCAACATAGGCTGAAGGAGAAAATAGAAAAAGAAAGAATAGAAAAGGAAGAAATATAAACTGTGGAAGGAATGGAAATTGAAGAAAAAGAAAAGGAAGAAAAGATAAAGATGATGGAAAAGGTAGTAGAGAAACAAGGTGTTTAATCAAAGGCCTCCCATGTTTAGTTGCATTCGTTTACGAAAGCGACAACACTATTGTAAGCCAAAGATTGGTGGAGAAACTCAAGTTACCAACAAGCTTTCATTCCAATCAAGCAAGGATCAAATTCAGTACAGGACAATGTGTGAAAGAAGTATTATGTGATATTGCTCCCACATACTCTTGTCATCTTCTTTTTATGTGGGCATGGCTTCATTTTAAAATGCTCAATCTTGATAAAGGTTCCCTTTATTAGAGGCATGAGGGACATGAAATGAAGTTGAAATTTATGACACCAAGACAAGCCAGTAAGGATCAACATAGGCTGAAGGAGAAAATAGAAAAAGAAAGAATAGAAAAGGAAGAAATATAAACTGTGGAAGGAATGGAAATTGAAGAAAAAGAAAAGGAAGAAAAGATAAAGATGATGGAAAAGGTAGTAGAGAAACAAGGTGTTTAATCAAAGGCCACCCATGTTTAGTTGCATTCGTTTACGAAAGCGACAACATTGTTGTAAGCCAAAGATTGGTGGAGAAACTCAAGTTACGAACAAGCTTTCATTCGAATCAAGGAAGGATCAAATTCAGTACAGGACAATGTGTGAAAGAAGTATTATGTGATATTGCTCCCACATACTCTTGTCATCTTCTTTTTATGTGGGCATGGCTTCATTTTAAAATGTTCAATCTTGATAAAGGTTCCCTTTATTAGAGGCATGAGGGACATGAAATGAAGTTGAAATTTATCAGACCAAGACAAACCAGTAAGGATCAACATAGGCTGAAGGAGAAAATAGAAAAAGAAAGAATAGAAAAGGAAGAAATATAAACTATGGAAGGAATGGAAATTGAAGAAAAAGAAAAGGAAGAAAAGATAAAGATGATGGAAAAGGTAGTAGAGAAATAAGGTGTTTAATCAAAGGCCACCCATGTTTAGTTGCATTCGTTTACGAAAGCGACAACACTGTTGTAAGCCAAAGATTGGTGGAGAAACTCAATTTACCAACAAGCATTCACTCGAATCCAGCAAGGATCAAATTCAATATGGGACAATGTATGAAAGAAGTATTATCTGATATTGCTCCCTCGAACTCTTGTCATCTTCTTTTTATGTGGGCATGGCTTCATTTTAAAATGCTCAATCTTGATAAAGGTTCCCTTTATTAGAGGCATGAGGGACATGAAATGAAGTTGAAATTTATGACACCAAGACAAACCAGTAAGGATCAACATAGGCTGAAGGAGAAAATAGAAAAAGAAAGAATAGAAAAGGAAGAAATATAAACTGTGGAAGGAATGGAAATTGAAGAAAAAGAAAAGGAAGAAAAGATAAAGATGATGGAAAAGGTAGTAGAGAAACAAGGTGTTTAATCAAAGGCCACCCATGTTTAGTTGCATTCGTTTACGAAAGCGACAACACTGTTGTAAGCCAAAGATTGGTGGAGAAACTCAAGTTACCAACAAGCATTCACTGGAATCAAGCAAGGATCAAATTCAGTACTGGACAATGTGTTAAAGAAGTATTATGTGATATTGCTTCCACGAACTCTTGTCATCTTCTTTTGAGATGGGCATGGCTTTATTTTAAAACGCTCAATCTCCACAAACGTTCCCTTTATTTGAGGCATGAGGGACATGAAATGAAGTTGAAATTTTTGACACCATGACAAGCCAGTAAGGATCAACATAGGCTGAAGGAGAAAATAGAAAAAGAAAGAATAGAAAAGGAAGAAATATAAACTGTGGAAGGAATGGAAATTGAAGAAAAAGAAAAGGAAGAAAAGATAAAGATGATGGAAAAGGTAGTAGAGAAACAAGGTGTTTAATCAAATGCCTCCCATGTTTAGTTGCATTCGTTTACGAAAGCGACAACACTGTTGTAAGCCAAAGATTGGTGGAGAAACTCAAGTTACCAACAAGCTTTCATTCCAATCAAGCAAGGATCAAATTCAGTACAGGACAATGTGTGAAAGAAGTATTATGTGATATTGCTCCCACATACTCTTGTCATCTTCTTTTTATGTGGGCATGGCTTCATTTTAAAATGCTCAATCTTGATAAAGGTTCCCTTTATTAGAGGCATGAGGGACATGAAATGAAGTTGAAATTTATGACACCAAGACAAGCCAGTAAGGATCAACATAGGCTGAAGGAGAAAATAGAAAAAGAAAGAATAGAAAAGGAAGAAATATAAACTGTGGAAGGAATGGAAATTGAAGAAAAAGAAAAGGAAGAAAAGATAAAGATGATGGAAAAGGTAGTAGAGAAACAAGGTGTTTAATCAAAGGCCACCCATGTTTAGTTGCATTCGTTTACGAAAGCGACAACATTGTTGTAAGCCAAAGATTGGTGGAGAAACTCAAGTTACGAACAAGCTTTCATTCGAATCAAGGAAGGATCAAATTCAGTACAGGACAATGTGTGAAAGAAGTATTATGTGATATTGCTCCCACATACTCTTGTCATCTTCTTTTTATGTGGGCATGGCTTCATTTTAAAATGTTCAATCTTGATAAAGGTTCCCTTTATTAGAGGCATGAGGGACATGAAATGAAGTTGAAATTTATCACACCAAGACAAACCAGTAAGGATCAACATAGGCTGAAGGAGAAAATAGAAAAAGAAAGAATAGAAAAGGAAGAAATATAAACTATGGAAGGAATGGAAATTGAAGAAAAAGAAAAGGAAGAAAAGATAAAGATGATGGAAAAGGTAGTAGAGAAACAAGGTGTTTAATCAAAGGCCACCCATGTTTAGTTGCATTCGTTTACGAAAACGACAACACTGTTGTAAGCCAAAGATTAGTGGAGAAACTCAAGTTACCAACAAGCATTCACTCGAATCCAGCAAGGATCAAATTCAGTATGGGACAATGTGTGAAAGAAGTATTATCTGATATTGCTCCCTCGAACTCTTGTCATCTTCTTTTTATGTGGGCATGGCTTCATTTTAAAATGCTCAATCTTGATAAAGGTTCCCTTTATTAGAGGCATGAGGGACATGAAATGAAGTTAAAATTTATGACACCAAGACAAGCCAGTAAGGATCAACATAGGCTGAAGGAGAAAATAGAAAAAGAAAGAATAGAAAAGGAAGAAATATAAACTGTGGAAGGAATGGAAATTGAAGAAAAAGAAAAGGAAGAAAAGATAAAGATGATGGAAAAGGTAGTAGAGAAACAAGGTGTTTAATCAAAGGCCACCCATGTTTAGTTGCATTCGTTTACGAAAGCGACAACACTGTTGTAAGCCAAAGATTGGTGGAGAAACTCAAGTTACGAACAAGCATTCACTAGAATCAAGCAAGGATCAAATTCAGTACGGGACAATGTGTTAAAGAAGTATTATGTGATATTGCTCCCACGAACTCTTGTCATCTTCTTTTGAGATGGGCATGGCTTTATTTTAAAACGATCAATCTTCATAAACGTTCCCTTTATTTGTGGCATGAGGGACATGAAATGAAGTTGAAATTTATGACACCATGACAAGCCAGTAAGGATCAACATAGGCTGAAGGAGAAAATAGAAAAAGAAAGAATAGAAAAGGAAGAAATATAAACTATGGAAGGAATGGAAATTGAAGAAAAAGAAAAGGAAGAAAAGATAAAGATGATGGAAAAGGTAGTAGAGAAACAAGGTGTTTAATCAAAGGCCACCCATGTTTCGTTGCATTCGTTTACGAAAGCGACAACATTGTTGTATGCCAAAGATTGGTGGAGAAACTCAAGTTACGAACAAGCTTTCATTCGAATCAAGCAAGGATCAAATTCAGTACAGGACAATGTGTGAAAGAAGTATTATGTGATTTTGCTCCCACATACTCTTGTCATCTTCTTTTTATGTGGGCATGGCTTCATTTTAAAATGCTCAATCTTGATAAAGGTTCCCTTTATTAGAGGCATGAGGGACATGAAATGAAGTTGAAATTTATCACACCAAGACAAACCAGTGAGGATCAACATAGGCTGAAGGAGAAAATAGAAAAAGAAAGAATAGAAAAGGAAGAAATATAAACTATGGAAGGAATGGAAATTGAAGAAAAAGAAAAGGAAGAAAAGATAAAGATGATGGAAAAGGTAGTAGAGAAACAAGGTGTTTAATCAAAGGCCACCCATGTTTAGTTGCATTCGTTTACGAAAGCGACAACACTATTGTAAGCCAAAGATTGGTGGAGAAACTCAAGTTACCAACAAGCTTTCATTCCAATCAAGCAAGGATCAAATTCAGTACAGGACAATGTGTGAAAGAAGTATTATGTGATATTGCTCCCACATACTCTTGTCATCTTCTTTTTATGTGGGCATGGCTTCATTTTAAAATGCTCAATCTTGATAAAGGTTCCCTTTATTAGAGGCATGAGGGACATGAAATGAAGTTGAAATTTATGACACCAAGACAAGCCAGTAAGGATCAACATAGGCTGAAGGAGAAAATAGAAAAAGAAAGAATAGAAAAGGAAGAAATATAAACTGTGGAAGGAATGGAAATTGAAGAAAAAGAAAAGGAAGAAAAGATAAAGATGATGGAAAAGGTAGTAGAGAAACAAGGTGTTTAATCAAAGGCCACCCATGTTTAGTTGCATTCGTTTACGAAAGCGACAACATTGTTGTAAGCCAAAGATTGGTGGAGAAACTCAAGTTACGAACAAGCTTTCATTCGAATCAAGGAAGGATCAAATTCAGTACAGGACAATGTGTGAAAGAAGTATTATGTGATATTGCTCCCACATACTCTTGTCATCTTCTTTTTATGTGGGCATGGCTTCATTTTAAAATGCTCAATCTTGATAAAGGTTCCCTTTATTAGAGGCATGAGGGACATGAAATGAAGTTGAAATTTATCACACCAAGACAAACCAGTAAGGATCAACATAGGCTGAAGGAGAAAATAGAAAAAGAAAGAATAGAAAAGGAAGAAATATAAACTATGGAAGGAATGGAAATTGAAGAAAAAGAAAAGGAAGAAAAGATAAAGATGATGGAAAAGGTAGTAGAGAAACAAGGTGTTTAATCAAAGGCCACCCATGTTTAGTTGCATTCGTTTACGAAAGCGACAACACTGTTGTAAGCCAAAGAATGGTGGAGAAACTCAAGTTACGAACAAGCATTCACTGGAATCAAGCAAGGATCAAATTCAGTACGGGACAATGTGTGAAAGAAGTATTATGTGATTTTGCTCCCACATACTCTTGTCATCTTCTTTTTATGTGGTTGCATGGCTTCATTTTAAAATGCTCAATCTTGATAAAGGTACCCTTTATTAGAGGCATGAGGGACATGAAATGAAGTTAAAATTTATCACACCAAGACAAACCAGTAAGGATCAACATAGGCTGAAGGAGAAAATAGAAAAAGAAAGAATAGAAAAGGAAGAAATATAAACTATGGAAGGAATGGAAATTGAAGAAAAAGAAAAGGAAGAAAAGATAAAGATGATGGAAAAGGTAGTAGAGAAACAAGGTGTTTAATCAAAGGCCACCCATGTTTAGTTGCATTCGTTTACGAAAACGACAACACTGTTGTAAGCCAAAGATTGGTGGAGAAACTCAAGTTACCAACAAGCATTCACTCGAATCCAGCAAGGATCAAATTCAGTATGGGACAATGTGTGAAAGAAGTATTATCTGATATTGCTCCCTCGAACTCTTGTCATCTTCTTTTTATGTGGGCATGGCTTCATTTTAAAATGCTCAATCTTGATAAAGGTTCCCTTTATTAGAGGCATGAGGGACATGAAATGAAGTTAAAATTTATGGCACCAAGACAAGCCAGTAAGGATCAACATAGGCTGAAGGAGAAAATAGAAAAAGAAAGAATAGAAAAGGAAGAACTATAAACTGTGGAAGGAATGGAAATTGAAGAAAAAGAAAAGGAAGAAAAGATAAAGATGATGGAAAAGGTAGTAGAGAAACAAGGTGTTTAATCAAAGGCCACCCATGTTTAGTTGCATTCGTTTACGAAAGCGACAACACTGTTGTAAGCCAAAGATTGGTGGAGAAACTCAAGTTACGAACAAGCATTCACTGGAATCAAGCAAGGATCAAATTCAGTACGGGACAATGTGTTAAAGAAGTATTATGTGATATTGCTCCCACGAACTCTTGTCATCTTCTTTTGAGATGGGCATGGCTTTATTTTAAAACGATCAATCTTCATAAACGTTCCCTTTATTTGTGGCATGAGGGACATGAAATGAAGTTGAAATTTATGACACCATGACAAGCCAGTAAGGATCAACATAGGCTGAAGGAGAAAATAGAAAAAGAAAGAATAGAAAAGGAAGAAATATAAACTATGGAAGGAATGGAAATTGAAGAAAAAGAAAAGGAAGAAAAGATAAAGATGATGGAAAAGGTAGTAGAGAAACAAGGTGTTTAATCAAAGGCCACCCATGTTTCGTTGCATTCGTTTACGAAAGCGACAACATTGTTGTATGCCAAAGATTGGTGGAGAAACTCAAGTTACGAACAAGCTTTCATTCGAATCAAGCAAGGATCAAATTCAGTACAGGACAATGTGTGAAAGAAGTATTATGTGATTTTGCTCCCACATACTCTTGTCATCTTCTTTTTATGTGGGCATGGCTTCATTTTAAAATGCTCAATCTTGATAAAGGTTCCCTTTATTAGAGGCATGAGGGACATGAAATGAAGTTGAAATTTATCACACCAAGACAAACCAGTAAGGATCAACATAGGCTGAAGGAGAAAATAGAAAAAGAAAGAATAGAAAAGGAAGAAATATAAACTATGGAAGGAATGGAAATTGAAGAAAAAGAAAAGGAAGAAAAGATAAAGATGATGGAAAAGGTAGTAGAGAAACAAGGTGTTTAATCAAAGGCCACCCATGTTTAGTTGCATTCGTTTACGAAAGCGACAACACTGTTGTAAGCCAAAGATTGGTGGAGAAACTCAAGTTACCAACAAGCATTCACTCGAATCCAGCAAGGATCAAATTCAGTATGGGACAATGTGTGAAAGAAGTATTATCTGATATTGCTCCCTCGAACTCTTGTCATCTTCTTTTTATGTGGGCATGGCTTCATTTTAAAATGCTCAATCTTGATAAAGGTTCCCTTTATTAGAGGCATGAGGGACATGAAATGAAGTTAAAATTTATGACACCAAGACAAGCCAGTAAGGATCAACATAGGCTGAAGGAGAAAATAGAAAAAGAAAGAATAGAAAAGGAAGAAATATAAACTGTGGAAGGAATGGAAATTGAAGAAAAAGAAAAGGAAGAAAAGATAAAGATAATGGAAAAGGTAGTAGAGAAACAAGGTGTTTAATCAAAGGCCACCCATGTTTAGTTGCATTCGTTTACGAAAGCGACAACACTGTTGTAAGCCAAAGATTGGTGGAGAAACTCAAGTTACGAACAAGCATTCACTGGAATCAAGCAAGGATCAAATTCAGTACGGGACAATGTGTTAAAGAAGTATTATGTGATATTGCTCCCACGAACTCTTGTCATCTTCTTTTGAGATGGGCATGGCTTTATTTTAAAACGATCAATCTTCATAAACGTTCCCTTTATTTAAGGCATGAGGGACATGAAATGAAGTTGAAATTTATGACACCATGACAAGCCAGTAAGGATCAACATAGGCTGAAGGAGAAAATAGAAAAAGAAAGAATAGAAAAGGAAGAAATATAAACTATGGAAGGAATGGAAATTGAAGAAAAAGAAAAGGAAGAAAAGATAAAGATGATGGAAAAGGTAGTAGAGAAACAAGGTGCTTAATCAAAGGCCACCCATGTTTCGTTGCATTCGTTTACGAAAGCGACAACACTGTTGTAAGCCAAAGATTGGTGGAGAAACTCAAGTTACCAACAAGCATTCACTCGAATCCAGCAAGGATCAAATTCAGTATGGGACAATGTATGAAAGAAGTATTATCTGATATTGCTCCCTCGAACTCTTGTCATCTTCTTTTTATGTGGGCATGGCTTCATTTTAAAATGCTCAATCTTGATAAAGGTTCCCTTTATTAGAGGCATGAGGGACATGAAATGAAGTTGAAATTTATGACACCAAGACAAACCAGTAAGGATCAACATAGGCTGAAGGAGAAAATAGAAAAAGAAAGAATAGAAAAGGAAGAAATATAAACTGTGGAAGGAATGGAAATTGAAGAAAAAGAAAAGGAAGAAAAGATAAAGATGATGGAAAAGGTAGTAGAGAAACAAGGTGTTTAATCAAAGGCCACCCATGTTTAGTTGCATTCATTTACGAAAGCGACAACACTGTTGTAAGCCAAAGATTGGTGGAGAAACTCAAGTTACGAACAAGCATTCACTGGAATCAAGCAAGGATCAAATTCAGTACGGGAGAATGTGTTAAAGAAGTATTATGTGATATTGCTTCCACGAACTCTTGTCATCTTCTTTTGAGATGGGCATGGCTTTATTTTAAAACGCTCAATCTCCACAAACGTTCCCTTTATTTGAGGCATGAGGGACATGAAATGAAGTTGAAATTTTTGACACCATGACAAGCCAGTAAGGATCAACATAGGCTGAAGGAGAAAATAGAAAAAGAAAGAATAGAAAAGGAAGAAATATAAACTGTGGAAGGAATGGAAATTGAAGAAAAAGAAAAGGAAGAAAAGATAAAGATGATGGAAAAGGTAGTACAGAAACAAGGTGTTTAATCAAAGGCCTCCCATGTTTAGTTGCATTCGTTTACGAAGGCGAGAACACTGTTGTAAGCCAAAGATTGGTGGAGAAACTGAAGTTACCAACAACCATTCACTCGAATCAAGCAAGGATCAAATTCAGTACGGGACAATGTGTGCAAGAAGTTTTATCTGATATTGCTCACACAAACTCTTGTCATCTTCTTCTGAGATTGGCATGGCTTCATTTTAAAACGCTCAATCTTGATAAAGGTTCCCATTCTTTGAGGCATGAGCGACATGAACTGAAGTTGAAATTTATGACACCAAGACAAGCCAGTAAGGATCAACATAGGCTGAAGGGGAAAATAGAAAAAGAAAGAATAGAAATGGAAGAAATATAAACTGTGGAAGGAATGGAAATTGAAGAAAAAGAAAAGGTACAAACGATAAAGATGATGGAAAAGCTAGTAGAGAAACAAGGTGTTTAATCAAAGGCCACCCATGTTTAGTTGCATTCGTTTACGAAAGCGACAACACTATTGTAAGCCAAAGATTGGTGGAGAAACTCAAGTTACCAACAAGCTTTCATTCGAATCAAGCAAGGATCAAATTCATTACAGGACAATGTGTGAAAGAAGTATTATGTGATATTGCTCCCACATACTCTTCTCATCTTCTTTTTATGTGGGCATGGCTTCATTTTAAAATGCTCAATCGTGATAAAGGTTCCCTTTATTTGAGGGATGAGGGACATGAAATGAAGTTGAAATTTATGACACCAAGACAAACCAGTAAGGATCAACATAGGCTGAAGGAGAAAATAGAAAAAGAAAGAATAGAAAAGGAAGAAATATAAACTGTGGAAGGAATGGAAATTGAAGAAAAAGAAAAGGAAGAAAAGATAAAGATGATGGAAAAGGTAGTAGAGAAACAAGGTGTTTAATCAAAGGCCACCCATGTTTAGTTGCATTCGTTTACGAAAGCGACAACACTGTTGTAAGCCAAAGATTGGTGGAGAAACTCAAATTACCAACAAGCATTCACTCGAATCAAGCAAGGATCAAATTCAGTACGGGACAATGTGTGAAAGAAGTATTATGTGATATTGCTCCCACAAACTCTTGTCATCTTCTTCTGAGATTGCCATGGCATCATTTTAAAACGCTCAACCTTGATCAAAGTTCCCTTTATTTGAGGCATGAGGGACATGAACTGAAGTTGAAATTTATGACACCAAGACAAGCCAGTAAGGATCAACATAGGCTGAAGGAGAAAATAGAAAAAGAAAGAATAGAAAAAGAAGAAATATAAACTGTGGAAGGAATGGAAATTGAAGAAAATGAAAAGGAAGAAAAGATAAAGATGATGGAAAAGGTAGTAGAGAAACAAGGTGTTTAAACAAAGGCCTCCCATGTTTAGGTGCATTCGTTTAAGAAAACGACAACACTGTTGTAAGCCGAAGATTGGTGGAGAAACTCAAGTTACCAACAAGCATTCACTCGAATGAAGCAAGGATCAAATTCAGTACGGGACAATGTGTGAAAGAAGTATTATCTGGTATTGCTCCCACGAACTCTTGTCATCTTCTTTTTATGTGGGCATGGCTTCATTTTAAAATGCTCAATCTTGATAAAGGTTCCCTTTATTAGAGGCATGAGGGACATGAAATGAAGTTGAAATTTATCACACCAAGACAAACCAGTAAGGATCAATATAGGCTGTAGGAGAAAATAGAAAAAGAAAGAATAGAAAAGGAAGAAATATAAACTGTGGAAGGAATGGAAATTGAAGAAAAAGAAAAGGAAGAAAAGATAAAGATGATGGAAAAGGTAGTAGAGAAACAAGGTGTTTAATCAAAGGCCACCCATGTTTAGTTGCATTCGTTTACGAAAGCGACAACACTGTTGTAAGCCAAAGATTGGTGGAGAAACTCAAATTACCAACAAGCTTTCACTCGAATCAAGCAAGGATCAAATTCAATACGGGACAATGTGTGAAAGAAGTATTATGTGATATTGCTCCCACGAACTCTTGTCATGTTCTTTTGAGATTGGCATGGCATCATTTTAAAAAGCTCAATCTTGATCAAAGTTCCCTTTATTTGAGGCATGAGGGACATGAACTGAAGTTCAAATTTATGGCACCAAGACAAGCTAGTAAGGATCAACATAGGCTGAAGGAGAAAATAGAAAAAGAAAGAATAGAAAAAGAAGAAATATAAACTGTGGAAGGAATGGAAATTGAAGAAAAAGAAAAGGAAGAAAAGATAAAGATGATGGAAAAGGTAGTAGAGAAACAAGGTGTTTAAACAAAGGCCTCCCATGTTTAGGTGCATTCGTTTACGAAAACGACAACACTGTTGTAAGCCAAAGATTGGTGGAGAAACTCAAGTTACCAACAAGCATTCACTCGAATCAAGCAAGGATCAAATTCAGTACGGGACAATGTGTGAAAGAAGTATTATTTGATATTGTTCCCACGAACTCTTGTCATCTTCTTTTGAGATTGGCATGGCTTCTTTTTAAAACTCTAAATCTTGATAAAGGTTCCCTTTATTTGAGGGATGAGGGACATGAAATGAGGTTGAAATTTATGACACCAACACAAGCCAGTAAGGAACAACATAGGTTGAAGGAGAAAATAGAAAAAGAAGGAATAGAAAAGGAAGAAATATGAACTGTAGAAGGAATGGAAATTAATGAAAAAGAAAAGGAAGAAAAGATAATGATGGTGGAAAAGGTAGTAGAGAAACAAGGTGTTTAATCAAAGGCCTCCCATGTTTAGGTGCATTCGTTTACGAAAACGACAACACTGTTGTAAGCCAAAGATTGGTGGAGAAACTCAAGTTACCAACAAGCTTTCATTCGAATCCAGTAAGGATCCAATTCAGTACGGGACAATGTGTGAAAGAAGTATTATCTGATATTGCTCCCACGAACTCTTGTCATCTTCTTTTGAGATTGGCATGGCTTCATTTTAAAACGCTAAATCTTGATAAAGGTTCCCTTTATTTGAGGGATGAGGGACATGAAATGAGGTTGAAATTTATGACACCAACACAAGCCAGTAAGGATCAACATAGGTTGAAGGAGAAAATAGAAAAAGAAGGAATAGAAAAGGAAGAAATATAAACTGTGGAAGGAATGGAAATTGAAGAAAAAGAAAAGGAAGAAAAGATAAAGATGATGGAAAAGGTAGTAGAGAAACAAGGTGTTTAATCAAAGACCACCCATGTTTAGTTGCATTCGTTTACAAAAGCGACAACATTGTTGTAAGCCAAAGATTGGTGGAGAAACTCAAGTTACCAACAAGCATTCACACGAATCCAGTAAGGATCAAATTCAGTACGGGACAATGTGTGCAAGAAGTATTATCTGATATTGCTCCCACAAACTCTTGTCATCTTCTTTTGAGATTGGCATGGCTTCATTTTAATACGCTCAATAAAGTTCCCTTTATTTGAGGCATGAGGGACATGAACTGAAGTTGAAATTTATGACACCAAGACAAGCCAGTAAGGATCAACATAGGCTGAAGGAGAAAATAGAAAAAGAAAGAATAGAAAAAGAAGAAATATAAACTGTGGAAGGAATGGAAATTGAAGAAAAAGAAAAGGAAGAAAAGATAACGATGATGGAAAAGGTAGTAGAGAAACAAGGTGTTTAAACAAAGGCCTCCCATGTTTAGGTGCATTCGTTTAAGAAAACGACAACACTGTTGTAAGCCAAAGATTGGTGGAGAAACTCAAGTTACCAACAAGCATTCAATCGAATCAAGCAAGGATCAAATTCAGTACGGGACAATGTGTGAAAGAAGTATTATCTGATATTGCTCCCACGAACTCTTGTCATCTTCTTTTGAGATTGGCATGGCTTCATTTTAAAACGCTAAATCTTGATAAAGGTTCCCTTTATTTGAGGGATGAGGGACATGAAATGAGGTTGAAATTTATGACACCAACACAAGCCAGTAAGGATCAACATAGGTTGAAGGAGAAAATAGAAAAAGAAGGAATAGAAAAGGAAGAAATATGAACTGTAGAAGGAATGGAAATTAATGAAAAAGAAAAGGAAGAAAAGATAAAGATGGTGGAAAAGGTAGTAGAGAAACAAGGTGTTTAATCAAAGGCCTCCCATGTTTAGGTGCATTCGTTTACGAAAACGACAACACTGTTGTAAGCCAAAGATTGGTGGAGAAACTCAAGTTACCAACAAGCTTTCATTCGAATCCAGTAAGGATCCAATTCAGTACGGGACAATGTGTGCATGAAGTATTATCTGATATTGCTCCCACAAACTCTTGTCATCTTCTTTTGAGATTGGCACGGCTTCATTTTAAAACGCTAAATCTTGATAAAGGTTCCCTTTATTTGAGGGATGAGGGACATGAAATGAGGTTGAAATTTATGACACCAACACAAGCCAGTAAGGATCAACATAGGTTGAAGGAGAAAATAGAAAAAAAAGGAATAGAAAAGGAAGAAATATAAACTGTGGAAGGAATGGAAATTGAAGAAAAAGAAAAGGAAGAAAAGATAAAGATGATGGAAAAGGTAGTAGAGAAACAAGGTGTTTAATCAAAGACCACCCATGTTTAGTTGCATTCGTTTACAAAAGCGACAACATTGTTGTAAGCCAAAGATTGGTGGAGAAACTCAAGTTACCAACAAGCATTCACACGAATCCAGTAAGGAACAAATTCAGTACGGGACAATGTGTGCAAGAAGTATTATCTGATATTGCTCCCACAAACTCTTGTCATCTTCTTTTGAGATTGGCATGGCTTCATTTTAAAACGCTCAATAAAGTTCCCTTTATTTGAGGCATGAGGGACATGAACTGAAGTTGAAATTTATGACACCAAGACAAGCCAGTAAGGATCAACATAGGCTGAAGGAGAAAATAGAAAAAGAAAGAATAGAAAAAGAAGAAATATAAACTGTGGAAGGAATGGAAATTGAAGAAAAAGAAAAGGAAGAAAAGATAACGATGATGGAAAAGGTAGTAGAGAAACAAGGTGTTTAAACAAAGGCCTCCCATGTTTTGGTGCATTCGTTTAAGAAAACGACAACACTGTTGTAAGCCGAACATTGGTGGAGAAACTCAAGTTACCAACAAGCATTCACTCGAATCAAGCAAGGATCAAATTCAGTACGGGACAATGTGTGAAAGACGTATTATCTGATATTGCTCCCACGAACTCTTGTCATCTTCTTTTGAGATTGGCATGGCTTCATTTTAAAACGCTAAATCTTGATAAAGGTTCCCTTTATTTGAGGGATGAGGGACATGAAATGAGGTTGAAATTTATGACACCAACACAAGCCAGTAAGGATCAACATAGGTTGAAGGAGAAAATAGAAAAAGAAGGAATAGAAAAGGAAGAAATATAAACTGTGGAAGGAATGGAAATTGAAGAAAAAGAAAAGGAAGAAAAGATAAAGATGATGGAAAAGGTAGTAAAGAAACAAAGTATTTAATGAAAGGCCACCCATGTTTAGTTGCATTTGTTTACGAAAGCGACAACACTGTTGTAAGCCAAAGATTGGTGGAGAAACTCAGGTTACCAACAAGCTTTCATTCGAATCAAGCAAAGATCAAATTCAGTACAGGACAATGTGTGAAAGAAGTATTATGTGATATTGCTCCCACATACTCTTGTCATCTTCTTTTTATGTGGGCATGGCTTCATTTTAAAATGCTCAATCTTGATAAAGGTTCCCTTTATTAGAGGCATGAGGGACATGAAATGAAGTTGAAATTTATCACACCAAGACAAACCAGTAAGGATCAACATAGGCTGTAGGAGAAAATAGAAAAAGAAAGAATAGAAAAGGAAGAAATATAAACTGTGGAAGGAATGGAAATTGAAGAAAAAGAAAAGGAAGAAAAGATAAAGATGATGGAAAAGGTAGTAGAGAAACAAGGTGTTTAATCAAAGGCCACCCATGTTTAGTTGCATTCGTTTACGAAAGCGACAACACTGTTGTAAGCCAAAGATTGGTGGAGAAACTCAAATTACCAACAAGCTTTCACTCGAATCAAGCAAGGATCAAATTCAATACGGGACAATGTGTGAAAGAAGTATTATGTGATATTGCTCCCACGAACTCTTGTCATGTTCTTTTGAGATTGGCATGGCATCATTTTAAAAAGCTCAATCTTGATCAAAGTTCCCTTTATTTGAGGCATGAGGGACATGAACTGAAGTTGAAATTTATGGCACCAAGACAAGCTAGTAAGGATCAACATAGGCTGAAGGAGAAAATAGAAAAAGAAAGAATAGAAAAAGAAGAAATATAAACTGTGGAAGGAATGGAAATTGAAGAAAAAGAAAAGGAAGAAAAGATAAAGATGATGGCAAAGGTAGTAGAGAAACAAGGTGTTTAAACAAAGGCCTCCCATGTTTAGGTGCATTCGTTTACGAAAACGACAACACTGTTGTAAGCTAAAGATTGGTGGAGAAACTCAAGTTACCAACAAGCATTCACTCGAATCAAGCAAGGCTCAAATTCAGTACGGGACAATGTGTGAAAGAAGTATTATCTGATATTGCTCCCACGAACTCTTGTCATCTTCTTTTGAGATTGGCATGGCTTCATTTTAAAACGCTAAATCTTGATAAAGGTTCCCTTTATTTGAGGGATGAGGGACATGAAATGAGGTTGAAATTTATGACACCAACACAAGCCAGTAAAGATCAGCATAGGTTGAAGGAGAAAATAGAAAAAGAAGGAATAGAAAAGGAAGAAATATGAACTGTAGAAGGAATGGAAATTAATGAAAAAGAAAAGGAAGAAAAGATAAAGATGGTGGAAAAGGTAGTAGAGAAACAAGGTGTTTAATCAAAGGCCTCCCATGTTTAGGTGCATTCGTTTACGAAAACGACAACACTGTTGTAAGCCAAAGATTGGTGGAGAAACTCAAGTTACCAACAAGCTTTCATTCGAATCCAGTAAGGATCCAATTCAGTACGGGACAATGTGTGAAAGAAGTATTATCTGATATTGCTCCCACGAACTCTTGTCATCTTCTTTTGAGATTGGCATGGCTTCATTTTAAAACGCTAAATCTTGATAAAGGTTCCCTTTATTTGAGGGATGAGGGACATGAAATGAGGTTGAAATTTATGACACCAACACAAGCCAGTAAGGATCAACATAGGTTGAAGGAGAAAATAGAAAAAGAAGGAATAGAAAAGGAAGAAATATAAACTGTGGAAGGAATGGAAATTGAAGAAAAAGAAAAGGAAGAAAAGATAAAGATGATGGAAAAGGTAGTAGAGAAACAAGGTGTTTAATCAAAGACCACCCATGTTTAGTTGCATTCGTTTACAAAAGCGACAACATTGTTGTAAGCCAAAGATTGGTGGAGAAACTCAAGTTACCAACAAGCATTCACACGAATCCAGTAAGGATCAAATTCAGTACGGGACAATGTGTGCAAGAAGTATTATCTGATATTGCTCCCACAAACTCTTGTCATCTTCTTTTGAGATTGGCATGGCTTCATTTTAATACGCTCAATAAAGTTCCCTTTATTTGAGGCATGAGGGACATGAACTGAAGTTGAAATTTATGACACCAAGACAAGCCAGTAAGGATCAACATAGGCTGAAGGAGAAAATAGAAAAAGAAAGAATAGAAAAAGAAGAAATATAAACTGTGGAAGGAATGGAAATTGAAGAAAAAGAAAAGGAAGAAAAGATAACGATGATGGAAAAGGTAGTAGAGAAACAAGGTGTTTAAACAAAGGCCTCCCATGTTTAGGTGCATTCGTTTAAGAAAACGACAACACTGTTGTAAGCCAAAGATTGGTGGAGAAACTCAAGTTACCAACAAGCATTCACTCGAATCAAGCAAGGATCAAATTCAGTACGGGACAATGTGTGAAAGAAGTATTATCTGATATTGCTCCCACGAACTCTTGTCATCTTCTTTTGAGATTGGCATGGCTTCATTTTAAAACGCTAAATCTTGATAAAGGTTCCCTTTATTTGAGGGATGAGGGACATGAAATGAGGTTGAAATTTATGACACCAACACAAGCCAGTAAGGATCAACATAGGTTGAAGGAGAAAATAGAAAAAGAAGGAATAGAAAAGGAAGAAATATGAACTGTAGAAGGAATGGAAATTAATGAAAAAGAAAAGGAAGAAAAGATAAAGATGGTGGAAAAGGTAGTAGAGAAACAAGGTGTTTAATCAAAGGCCTCCCATGTTTAGGTGCATTCGTTTACGAAAACGACAACACTGTTGTAAGCCAAAGATTGGTGGAGAAACTCAAGTTACCAACAAGCTTTCATTCGAATCCAGTAAGGATCCAATTCAGTACGGGACAATGTGTGCATGAAGTATTATCTGATATTGCTCCCACGAACTCTTGTCATCTTCTTTTGAGATTGGCACGGCTTCATTTTAAAACGCTAAATCTTGATAAAGGTTCCCTTTATTTGAGGGATGAGGGACATGAAATGAGGTTGAAATTTATGACACCAACACAAGCCAGTAAGGATCAACATAGGTTGAAGGAGAAAATAGAAAAAGAAGGAATAGAAAAGGAAGAAATATAAACTGTGGAAGGAATGGAAATTGAAGAAAAAGAAAAGGAAGAAAAGATAAAGATGATGGAAAAGGTAGTAGAGAAACAAGGTGTTTAATCAAAGACCACCCATGTTTAGTTGCATTCGTTTACAAAAGCGACAACATTGTTGTAAGCCAAAGATTGGTGGAGAAACTCAAGTTACCAACAAGCATTCACACGAATCCAGTAAGGATCAAATTCAGTACGGGACAATGTGTGCAAGAAGTATTATCTGATATTGCTCCCACAAACTCTTGTCATCTTCTTTTGAGATTGGCATGGCTTCATTTTAAAACGCTCAATAAAGTTCCCTTTATTTGAGGCATGAGGGACATGAACTGAAGTTGAAATTTATGACACCAAGACAAGCCAGTAAGGATCAACATAGGCTGAAGGAGGAAATAGAAAAAGAAGAAATATAAACTGTGGAAGGAATGGAAATTGAAGAAAAAGAAAAGGAAGAAAAGATAACGATGATGGAAAAGGTAGTAGAGAAACAAGGTGTTTAAACAAAGGCCTCCCATGTTTTGGTGCATTCGTTTAAGAAAACGACAACACTGTTGTAAGCCGAACATTGGTGGAGAAACTCAAGTTACCAACAAGCATTCACTCGAATCAAGCAAGGATCAAATTCAGTACGGGACAATGTGTGAAAGACGTATTATCTGATATTGCTCCCACGAACTCTTGTCATCTTCTTTTGAGATTGGCATGGCTTCATTTTAAAACGCTAAATCTTGATAAAGGTTCCCTTTATTTGAGGGATGAGGGACATGAAATGAGGTTGAAATTTATGACACCAACACAAGCCAGTAAGGATCAACATAGGTTGAAGGAGAAAATAGAAAAAGAAGGAATAGAAAAGGAAGAAATATAAACTGTGGAAGGAATGGAAATTGAAGAAAAAGAAAAGGAAGAAAAGATAAAGATGATGGAAAAGGTAGTAAAGAAACAAAGTATTTAATGAAAGGCCACCCATGTTTAGTTGCATTTGTTTACGAAAGCGACAACACTGTTGTAAGCCAAAGATTGGTGGAGAAACTCAGGTTACCAACAAGCTTTCATTCGAATCAAGCAAAGATCAAATTCAGTACAGGACAATGTGTGAAAGAAGTATTATGTGATATTGCTCCCACATACTCTTGTCATCTTCTTTTTATGTGGGCATGGCTTCATTTTAAAATGCTCAATCTTGATAAAGGTTCCCTTTATTAGAGGCATGAGGGACATGAAATGAAGTTGAAATTTATCACACCAAGACAAACCAGTAAGGATCAACATAGGCTGTAGGAGAAAATAGAAAAAGAAAGAATAGAAAAGGAAGAAATATAAACTGTGGAAGGAATGGAAATTGAAGAAAAAGAAAAGGAAGAAAAGATAAAGATGATGGAAAAGGTAGTAGAGAAACAAGGTGTTTAATCAAAGGCCACCCATGTTTAGTTGCATTCGTTTACGAAAGCGACAACACTGTTGTAAGCCAAAGATTGGTGGAGAAACTCAAATTACCAACAAGCTTTCACTCGAATCAAGCAAGGATCAAATTCAATACGGGACAATGTGTGAAAGAAGTATTATGTGATATTGCTCCCACGAACTCTTGTCATGTTCTTTTGAGATTGGCATGGCATCATTTTAAAAAGCTCAATCTTGATCAAAGTTCCCTTTATTTGAGGCATGAGGGACATGAACTGAAGTTGAAATTTATGGCACCAAGACAAGCTAGTAAGGATCAACATAGGCTGAAGGAGAAAATAGAAAAAGAAAGAATAGAAAAAGAAGAAATATAAACTGTGGAAGGAATGGAAATTGAAGAAAAAGAAAAGGAAGAAAAGATAAAGATGATGGAAAAGGTAGTAGAGAAACAAGGTGTTTAAACAAAGGCCTCCCATGTTTAGGTGCATTCGTTTACGAAAACGACAACACTGTTGTAAGCCAAAGATTGGTGGAGAAACTCAAGTTACCAACAAGCATTCACTCGAATCAAGCAAGGCTCAAATTCAGTACGGGACAATGTGTGAAAGAAGTATTATCTGATATTTCTCCCACAAACTCTTGTCATCTTCTTTTGAGATTGGCATGGCTTCATTTTAAAACGCTCAATAAAGTTCCCTTTATTTGAGGCATGAGGGACATGAACTGAAGTTGAAATTTATGACACCAAGACAAGCCAGTAAGGATCAACATAGGCTGAAGGAGGAAATAGAAAAAGAAAGAATAGAAAAAGAAGAAATATAAACTGTGGAAGGAATGGAAATTGAAGAAAAAGAAAAGGAAGAAAAGATAACGATGATGGAAAAGGTAGTAGAGAAACAAGGTGTTTAAACAAAGGCCTCCCATGTTTTGGTGCATTCGTTTAAGAAAACGACAACACTGTTGTAAGCCGAACATTGGTGGAGAAACTCAAGTTACCAACAAGCATTCACTCGAATCAAGCAAGGATCAAATTCAGTACGGGACAATGTGTGAAAGACGTATTATCTGATATTGCTCCCACGAACTCTTGTCATCTTCTTTTGAGATTGGCATGGCTTCATTTTAAAACGCTAAATCTTGATAAAGGTTCCCTTTATTTGAGGGATGAGGGACATGAAATGAGGTTGAAATTTATGACACCAACACAAGCCAGTAAGGATCAACATAGGTTGAAGGAGAAAATAGAAAAAGAAGGAATAGAAAAGGAAGAAATATAAACTGTGGAAGGAATGGAAATTGAAGAAAAAGAAAAGGAAGAAAAGATAAAGATGATGGAAAAGGTAGTAAAGAAACAAAGTATTTAATGAAAGGCCACCCATGTTTAGTTGCATTTGTTTACGAAAGCGACAACACTGTTGTAAGCCAAAGATTGGTGGAGAAACTCAGGTTACCAACAAGCTTTCATTCGAATCAAGCAAAGATCAAATTCAGTACAGGACAATGTGTGAAAGAAGTATTATGTGATATTGCTCCCACATACTCTTGTCATCTTCTTTTTATGTGGGCATGGCTTCATTTTAAAATGCTCAATCTTGATAAAGGTTCCCTTTATTAGAGGCATGAGGGACATGAAATGAAGTTGAAATTTATCACACCAAGACAAACCAGTAAGGATCAACATAGGCTGTAGGAGAAAATAGAAAAAGAAAGAATAGAAAAGGAAGAAATATAAACTGTGGAAGGAATGGAAATTGAAGAAAAAGAAAAGGAAGAAAAGATAAAGATGATGGAAAAGGTAGTAGAGAAACAAGGTGTTTAATCAAAGGCCACCCATGTTTAGTTGCATTCGTTTACGAAAGCGACAACACTGTTGTAAGCCAAAGATTGGTGGAGAAACTCAAATTACCAACAAGCTTTCACTCGAATCAAGCAAGGATCAAATTCAATACGGGACAATGTGTGAAAGAAGTATTATGTGATATTGCTCCCACGAACTCTTGTCATGTTCTTTTGAGATTGGCATGGCATCATTTTAAAAAGCTCAATCTTGATCAAAGTTCCCTTTATTTGAGGCATGAGGGACATGAACTGAAGTTGAAATTTATGGCACCAAGACAAGCTAGTAAGGATCAACATAGGCTGAAGGAGAAAATAGAAAAAGAAAGAATAGAAAAAGAAGAAATATAAACTGTGGAAGGAATGGAAATTGAAGAAAAAGAAAAGGAAGAAAAGATAAAGATGATGGAAAAGGTAGTAGAGAAACAAGGTGTTTAAACAAAGGCCTCCCATGTTTAGGTGCATTCGTTTACGAAAACGACAACACTGTTGTAAGCCAAAGATTGGTGGAGAAACTCAAGTTACCAACAAGCATTCACTCGAATCAAGCAAGGCTCAAATTCAGTACGGGACAATGTGTGAAAGAAGTATTATCTGATATTGCTCCCACGAACTCTTGTCATCTTCTTTTGAGATTGGCATGGCTTCATTTTAAAACGCTAAATCTTGATAAAGGTTCCCTTTATTTGAGGGATGAGGGACATGAAATGAGGTTGAAATTTATGACACCAACACAAGCCAGTAAAGATCAACATAGGTTGAAGGAGAAAATAGAAAAAGAAGGAATAGAAAAGGAAGAAATATGAACTGTAGAAGGAATGGAAATTAATGAAAAAGAAAAGGAAGAAAAGATAAAGATGGTGGAAAAGGTAGTAGAGAAACAAGGTGTTTAATCAAAGGCCTCCCATGTTTAGGTGCATTCGTTTACGAAAACGACAACACTGTTGTAAGCCAAAGATTGGTGGAGAAACTCAGGTTACCAACAAGCTTTCATTCGAATCCAGTAAGGATCCAATTCAGTACGGGACAATGTGTGCATGAAGTATTATCTGATATTGCTCCCACAAACTCTTGTCATCTTCTTTTGAGATTGGCACGGCTTCATTTTAAAACGCTAAATCTTGATAAAGGTTCCCTTTATTTGAGGGATGAGGGACATGAAATGAGGTTGAAATTTATGACACCAACACAAGCCAGTAAGGATCAACATAGGTTGAAGGAGAAAATAGAAAAAGAAGGAATAGAAAAGGAAGAAATATAAACTGTGGAAGGAATCGAAATTGAAGAAAAAGAAAAGGAAGAAAAGATAAAGATGATGGAAAAGGTAGTAGAGAAACAAGGTGTTTAATCAAATACCACCCATGTTTAGTTGCATTCGTTTACAAAAGCGACAACATTGTTGTAAGCCAAAGATTGGTGGAGAAACTCAAGTTACCAACAAGCATTCACACGAATCCAGTAAGGATCAAATTCAGTACGGGACAATGTGTGCAAGAAGTATTATCTGATATTGCTCCCACAAACTCTTGTCATCTTCTTTTGAGATTGGCATGGCTTCATTTAAAAACGCTCAATAAAGTTCCCTTTATTTGAGGCATGAGGGACATGAACTGAAGTTGAAATTTATGACACCAAGACAAGCCAGTAAGGATCAACATAGGCTGAAGGAGAAAATAGAAAAAGAAAGAATAGAAAAAGAAGAAATATAAACTGTGGAAGGAATGGAAATTGAAGAAAAAGAAAAGGAAGAAAAGATAACGATGATGGAAAAGGTAGTAGAGAAACAAGGTGTTTAAACAAAGGCCTCCCATGTTTAGGTGCATTCGTTTAAGAAAACGACAACACTGTTGTAAGCCGAACATTGGTGGAGAAACTCAAGTTACCAACAAGCATTCACTCGAATCAAGCAAGGATCAAATTCAGTACGGGACAATGTGTGAAAGAAGTATTATCTGATATTGCTCCCACGAACTCTTGTCATCTTCTTTTGAGATTGGCATGGCTTCCTTTTAAAACGCTAAATCTTGATAAAGGTTCCCTTTATTTGAGGGATGAGGGACATGAAATGAGGTTGAAATTTATGACACCAACACAAGCCAGTAAGGATCAACATAGGTTGAAGGAGAAAATAGAAAAAGAAGGAATAGAAAAGGAAGAAATATAAACTGTGGAAGGAATGGAAATTGAAGAAAAAGAAAAGGAAGAAAAGATAAAGATGATGGAAAAGGTAGTAAAGAAACAAAGTATTTAATGAAAGGCCACCCATGTTTAGTTGCATTTGTTTACGAAAGCGACAACACTGTTGTAAGCCAAAGATTGGTGGAGAAACTCAGGTTACCAACAAGCTTTCATTCGAATCAAGCAAAGATCAAATTCAGTACAGGACAATGTGTGAAAGAAGGATTATGTGATATTGCTCCCACATACTCTTGTCATCTTCTTTTTATGTGGGCATGGCTTCATTTTAAAATGCTCAATCTTGATAAAGGTTCCCTTTATTAGAGGCATGAGGGACATGAAATGAAGTTGAAATTTATCACACCAAGACAAACCAGTAAGGATCAACATAGGCTGTAGGAGAAAATAGAAAAAGAAAGAATAGAAAAGGAAGAAATATAAACTGTGGAAGGAATGGAAATTGAAGAAAAAGAAAAGGAAGAAAAGATAAAGATGATGGAAAAGGTAGTAGAGAAACAAGGTGTTTAATCAAAGGCCACCCATGTTTAGTTGCATTCGTTTACGAAAGCGACAACACTGTTGTAAGCCAAAGATTGGTGGAGAAACTCAAATTACCAACAAGCTTTCACTCGAATCAAGCAAGGATCAAATTCAATACGGGACAATGTGTGAAAGAAGTATTATGTGATATTGCTCCCACGAACTCTTGTCATCTTCTTTTGAGATTGGCATGGCTTCATTTTAAAACGCTCAATCTTGATAAAGGTTCCCTTTATTTGAGGGATGAGGGACATGAAATGAAGTTGAAATTTATGACACCAACACAAGCTAATAAGGATCAACATAGGCTGAAAGGAGAAAATAGAAAAAGAAAGAATAGAAAAGGAAGAAATATAAACTGTGGAAGGAATGGAAATTAAAGAAAAACAAAAGGAAGAAAAGATAAAAATGGTGGAAAAGGTAGTAGAGAAACAAGGTGTTTAATCAAAGGCCTCCCATGTTTAGTTGCATTCGTTTACGAAAGCAACAACACTGTTGTAAGCCAAAGATTGGTGGAGAAACTCAAGTTACCAACAAGCATTCACTCGAATCAAGCAAGGATCAAATTCAGTACGGGACAATGTGTGAAAGAAGTATTATCTGATATTGCTCCCACGAACTCTTGTCATCTTCTTTTGAGATTGGCATGGCTTCATTTTAAAACGCTAAATCTTGATAAAGGTTCCCTTTATTTGAGGGATGAGGGACATGAAATGAGGTTGAAATTTATGACACCAACACAAGCCAGTAAGGATCAACATAGGTTGAAGGAGAAAATAGAAAAAGAAGGAATAGAAAAGGAAGAAATATAAACTGTGGAAGGAATGGAAATTGAAGAAAAAGAAAAGGAAGAAAAGATAAAGATGATGGAAAAGGTAGTAAAGAAACAAAGTATTTAATGAAAGGCCACCCATGTTTAGTTGCTTTTGTTTACGAAAGCGACAACACTGTTGTAAGCCAAAGATTGGTGGAGAAACTCAGGTTATCAACAAGCTTTCATTCGAATCAAGCAAGGATCAAATTCAGTACAGGACAATGTGTGAAAGAAGTATTATGTGATATTGCTCTCACATACTCTTGTCATCTTCTTTTTATGTTGTCATGGCTTCATTTTAAAACGCTCAATCTTGATCAAAGTTCCCTTTATTTGAGGCATGAGGGACATGAACTGAAGTTGAAATTTATGACACCAAGACAAGCCAGTAAGGATCAACATAGGCTGAAGGAGAAAATAGAAAAAGAAAGAATAGAAAAAGAAGAAATATAAACTGTGGAAGGAATGGAAATTGAAGAAAAAGAAAAGGAAGAAAAGATAACGATGATGGAAAAGGTAGTAGAGAAACAAGGTGTTTAATCAAAGACCACCCATGTTTTGTTGCATTCGTTTACGAAAGCGACAACAATGTTGTAAGCCAAAGATTGGTGGAGAAACTCAAGTTACCAACAAGCTTTCACTCAAAGCAAGCAAGGATCCAATTCAGTACGGGACAATGTGTGAAAGAAGTATTATCTGATATTGCTCCCACGAACTCTTGTCATCTTCTTTTGAGATTGGCATGGCTTCATTTTAAAATGCTAAATCTTGATAAAGGTTCCCTTTATTTGAGGGATGAGGGACATGAAACCTGGTTGAAATTTATGACACCAACACAAGCCAGTAAGGATCAACATAGGTTGAAGGAGAAAATAGAAAAAGAAGGAATAGAAAAGGAGGAAATATAAACTGTGGAAGGAATGGAAATTAAAGAAAAAGAAAAGGAAGAAAAGATAACGATGATGGAAAAGATAGTAGAGAAACAAGGTGTTTAATCAAAAACCAGCCATGTTTTGTTGCATTCGTTTACAAAAGCGACAACACTGTTGTAAGCCAAAGATTGGTGGAGAAACTCAAGTTACCAACAAGCATTCACTCGAATCCAGTAAGGATCAAATTCAGTACAGGACAATGTGTGCAAGAAGTATTATCTGATATTGCTCCCACGAACTCTTGTCATCTTCTTTTGAGATTGGCATGGCTTCATTTTAAAACGCTAAATCTTGATAAAGGTTCCCTTTATTTGAGGGATGAGGGACATGAAATGAGGTTGAAATTTATGACACCAACACAAGCCAGTAAGGATCAACATAGGTTGAAGGAGAAAATAGAAAAAGAAGGAATAGAAAAGGAAGAAATATAAACTGTGGAAGGAATGGAAATTAATGAAAAAGAAAAGGAAGAAAAGATAAAGATGGTGTAAAAGGTAGTAGAGAAACAAGGTGTTTAATCAAAGGCCTCCCATGTTTAGGTGCATTCATTTACGAAAACGACAACACTGTTGTAAGCCAAAGATTGGTGGAGAAACTCCAGTTACCAACAAGCTTTCATTCGAATCCAGTAAGGATCCAATTCAGTACGGGACAATGTGTGCATCAAGTATTATCTGATATTGCTCCCACAAACTCTTGTCATCTTCTTTTGAGATTGGCATGGCTTCATTTTAAAACGCTAAATCTTGATCAAAGTTCCCTTTATTTGAGGGATGAGGGACATGAACTGAAGTTGAAATTTATGACACCAAGACAAGCCAGTAAGGATCAACATAGGCTGAAGGAGAAAATAGAAAAAGAAAGAATAGAAAAAGTAGAAATATAAATTGTGGAAGGAATGGAAATTGAAGAAAAAGAAAAGGAAGAAAAGATAACGATGATGGAAAAGGTAGTAGAGAAACAAGGTGTTTAATCAAAGACCACCCATGTTTTGTTGCATTCGTTTACGAAAGCGACAACAATGTTGTAAGCCAAAGATTGGTGGAGAAACTCAAGTTACCAACAAGCTTTCACTCGAAGCAAGCAGGATCAAATTCAGTACGGGGCAAAGTGTGAAAGAAGTATTATCTGATATTGCTCCCACGAACTCTTGTCATCTTCTTTTGAGATTGGGATGGCTTCATTTTAAAACGCTAAATCTTGATAAAGGTTCCCTTTATTTAAGGGATGAGGGACATGAAATGAGGTTGAAATTTATGACACCAACACAAGCTAGTAAGGATCAACATAGGTTGAAGGAGAAAATAGAAAAAGAAGGAATAGAAAAGGAAGAAATATAAACTGTGGAAGGAATGGAAATTAAAGAAAAAGAAAAGGAAGAAAAGATAACGATGATGGAAAAGGTAGTAGAGAAACAAGGTGTTTAATCAAAGGCCTCCCATGTTTAGTTGCATTCGTTTACGAAAGCAACAACACTGTTGTAAGCCAAAGATTGGTGGAGAAACTCAAGTTACCAACAAGCATTCACTCGAATCAAGCAAGGATCAAATTCAGTACGGGACAATGTGTGAAAGAAGTATTATCTGATATTGCTCCCACGAACTCTTGTCATCTTCTTTTGAGATTGGCATGGCTTCATTTTAAAACGCTAAATCTTGATAAAGGTTCCCTTTATTTGAGGGATGAGGGACATGAAATGAGGTTGAAATTTATGACACCAACACAAGCCAGTAAGGATCAACATAGGTTGAAGGAGAAAATAGAAAAAGAAGGAATAGAAAAGGAAGAAATATAAACTGTGGAAGGAATGGAAATTGAAGAAAAAGAAAAGGAAGAAAAGATAAAGATGATGGAAAAGGTAGTAAAGAAACAAAGTATTTAATGAAAGGCCACCCATGTTTAGTTGCTTTTGTTTACGAAAGCGACAACACTGTTGTAAGCCAAAGATTGGTGGAGAAACTCAGGTTATCAACAAGCTTTCATTCGAATCAAGCAAGGATCAAATTCAGTACAGGACAATGTGTGAAAGAAGTATTATGTGATATTGCTCTCACATACTCTTGTCATCTTCTTTTTATGTTGTCATGGCTTCATTTTAAAACGCTCAATCTTGATCAAAGTTCCCTTTATTTGAGGCATGAGGGACATGAACTGAAGTTGAAATTTATGACACCAAGACAAGCCAGTAAGGATCAACATAGGCTGAAGGAGAAAATAGAAAAAGAAAGAATAGAAAAAGAAGAAATATAAACTGTGGAAGGAATGGAAATTGAAGAAAAAGAAAAGGAAGAAAAGATAACGATGATGGAAAAGGTAGTAGAGAAACAAGGTGTTTAATCAAAGACCACCCATGTTTTGTTGCATTCGTTTACGAAAGCGACAACAATGTTGTAAGCCAAAGATTGGTGGAGAAACTCAAGTTACCAACAAGCTTTCACTCAAAGCAAGCAAGGATCCAATTCAGTACGGGACAATGTGTGAAAGAAGTATTATCTGATATTGCTCCCACGAACTCTTGTCATCTTCTTTTGAGATTGGCATGGCTTCATTTTAAAATGCTAAATCTTGATAAAGGTTCCCTTTATTTGAGGGATGAGGGACATGAAACCTGGTTGAAATTTATGACACCAACACAAGCCAGTAAGGATCAACATAGGTTGAAGGAGAAAATAGAAAAAGAAGGAATAGAAAAGGAGGAAATATAAACTGTGGAAGGAATGGAAATTAAAGAAAAAGAAAAGGAAGAAAAGATAACGATGATGGAAAAGATAGTAGAGAAACAAGGTGTTTAATCAAAAACCAGCCATGTTTTGTTGCATTCGTTTACAAAAGCGACAACACTGTTGTAAGCCAAAGATTGGTGGAGAAACTCAAGTTACCAACAAGCATTCACTCGAATCCAGTAAGGATCAAATTCAGTACAGGACAATGTGTGCAAGAAGTATTATCTGATATTGCTCCCACGAACTCTTGTCATCTTCTTTTGAGATTGGCATGGCTTCATTTTAAAACGCTAAATCTTGATAAAGGTTCCCTTTATTTGAGGGATGAGGGACATGAAATGAGGTTGAAATTTATGACACCAACACAAGCCAGTAAGGATCAACATAGGTTGAAGGAGAAAATAGAAAAAGAAGGAATAGAAAAGGAAGAAATATAAACTGTGGAAGGAATGGAAATTAATGAAAAAGAAAAGGAAGAAAAGATAAAGATGGTGTAAAAGGTAGTAGAGAAACAAGGTGTTTAATCAAAGGCCTCCCATGTTTAGGTGCATTCATTTACGAAAACGACAACACTGTTGTAAGCCAAAGATTGGTGGAGAAACTCCAGTTACCAACAAGCTTTCATTCGAATCCAGTAAGGATCCAATTCAGTACGGGACAATGTGTGCATCAAGTATTATCTGATATTGCTCCCACAAACTCTTGTCATCTTCTTTTGAGATTGGCATGGCTTCATTTTAAAACGCTAAATCTTGATCAAAGTTCCCTTTATTTGAGGGATGAGGGACATGAACTGAAGTTGAAATTTATGACACCAAGACAAGCCAGTAAGGATCAACATAGGCTGAAGGAGAAAATAGAAAAAGAAAGAATAGAAAAAGAAGAAATATAAATTGTGGAAGGAATGGAAATTGAAGAAAAAGAAAAGGAAGAAAAGATAACGATGATGGAAAAGGTAGTAGAGAAACAAGGTGTTTAATCAAAGACCACCCATGTTTTGTTGCATTCGTTTACGAAAGCGACAACAATGTTGTAAGCCAAAGATTGGTGGAGAAACTCAAGTTACCAACAAGCTTTCACTCGAAGCAAGCAGGATCAAATTCAGTACGGGGCAAAGTGTGAAAGAAGTATTATCTGATATTGCTCCCACGAACTCTTGTCATCTTCTTTTGAGATTGGGATGGCTTCATTTTAAAACGCTAAATCTTGATAAAGGTTCCCTTTATTTAAGGGATGAGGGACATGAAATGAGGTTGAAATTTATGACACCAACACAAGCTAGTAAGGATCAACATAGGTTGAAGGAGAAAATAGAAAAAGAAGGAATAGAAAAGGAAGAAATATAAACTGTGGAAGGAATGGAAATTAAAGAAAAAGAAAAGGAAGAAAAGATAACGATGATGGAAAAGGTAGTAGAGAAACAAGGTGTTTAATCAAAGACCAGCCATGTTTTGTTGCATTCGTTTACAAAAGCGACAACACTGTTGTAAGCCAAAGATTGGTGGAGAAACTCAAGTTACCAACAAGCTTTCACTCGAAGCAAGCAAGGATCAAATTCAGTACAGGACAATGTGTGAAAGAAGTATTATCTGATATTGCTCCCACGAACTCTTGTCATCTTCTTTTGAGATTGGCATGGCTTCATTTTAAAACGCTAAATCTTGATAAAGGTTCCCTTTATTTGAGGGATGAGGGACATGAAATGAGGTTGAAATTTATGACACCAAGACAAGCCAGTAAGGATCAACATAGGTTGAAGGAAAAAATAGAAAAAGAAGGAATAGAAAAGGAAGAAATATAAACTGTGGAAGGAATGGAAATTAAAGAAAAAGAAAAGGAAGAAAAGATAATGATGATGGAAAAGGTAGTAGAGAAACAAGGTGTTTCATCAAAGACCACCCATGTTTTGTTGCATTCGTTTACGAAAGCGACAACAATGTTGTAAGCCAAAGATTGGTGGAGAAACTCAAGTTACCAACAAGCTTTCACTCGAAGCAAGCAAGGATCAAATTCAGTACGGGACAATGTGTGAAAGAAGTATTATCTGATATTGCTCCCACGAACTCTTGTCATCTTCTTTTGAGATTGGCATGGCTTCATTTTAAAATGCTAAATCTTCATAAACGTTCCCTTTATTTGAGGGATGAGGGACATGAAATGAGGTTGAAATTTATGACACCAACACAAGCCAGTAAGGATCAATATAGGTTGAAGGAGAAAATAGAAAAAGAAGGAATAGAAAAGGAAGAAATATAAACTGTGGAAGGAATGGAAATTAAAGAAAAAGAAAAGGAAGAAAAGATAAAGATGGTGGAAAAGGTAGTAGAGAAACAAGGTGTTTAATCAAAGGCCTCCCATGTTTAGGTGTATTCGTTTATGAAAACGACAACACTGTTGTAAGCCAAAGATTGGTGGAGAAACTCCAGTTACCAACAAGCTTTCATTCGAATCCAGTAAGGAACAAATTCAGTACGGGACAATGTGTGCAAGAAGTATTATCTGATATTGCTCCCACAAACTATTGTCATCTTCTTTTGAGATTGGCATGGCTTCATTTTAAAACGCTCAATCTTGATCAAAGTTCCCTTTATTTGAGGCATGAGGGACATGATGATGAAGGATTATCTTGTTCCTTTTTAAGATTATTGAATATGGTGTGAGTTGATTAAGAAAGCTAAGCGAAATCCCCACTGGACATTAAGATAGCAAGCTATCTAGATGTGAAGGTTCCTTTCACAAAGCTCAGGAGAAGAAGATGATGGATTGATTCAAAATGAAAAGGAAATGGAAAGAACATAAACCATATAAAACCAAGAACAATTAAAGGAAGAAGAAAACATAAAATGGAAAGGAAAGAAATGGTAAAAATGTGAGAAGCACGCCACTACAAGGCTAGGCTAGAAGCCATGGCAACCTTGAAGATGAGTGGATGTGTGCCGCCACTTGCTATGCAAGATAAGGCTTACAAGTTTCACTCCCAAGGGAGGAAACTCTCACAAATGGTTGAGACACAAGAGTGTTTTTACTTCAAAATGTTCAACCCTTTTACATGTCTAGAAGCACCCCTTATATAGAAGAGTTTAGGGGCCTCTAAGCAAATAAAAGATACCTAAGGATGTCTCTACAAAAACCTAACCCTAGCTTCTAGAAACTAGGTCAAATAAGGTTACAAAAATGAGAGACAAAAGAGCTAACTATGGTGTGTGCAAGGCTAATTTCGTTCTAGCACAAAAGGAGACAAAGAATGTGTCTCAAATGTCTCGAAAAAGTGGCCAAAGTGTGCTAAAAACAAAGGAGACAAAAGGTACATAGGTACACTTGCTTCATGCCTTTTACTTTATGCTTTATGCCTTTGCTTTACTCTCTCTTCCACATCATTTATGCTCCCCAATCACCATGCGCCACCTAGCATTGCTTTCTTACTCCTAATTAACCTACAAAGCAAATAAACATAGATTAGCATGTTGGCTTAAGTCAAGTCAACTATAGTCAACAAGTCAAACTTAGTCAAAGGTCAACAAGTCAACTAAAGTTGATTCAACTAAGTCAACTTAGGGAATCAAAAATAGCAAACACAAATGAAAGGGATGAAGGATTAGTGAACTTCCTTTCTAAACATGCTTAGTCTTCTTAAGCATTTGCCTCCATCCTTGGTTGGGGTCAATCCTTCATCATCCTCCCCTCCTTGGAGAGAATTTGACCACAAATTCTTTAAGCCTTTGTAGATGGAGCTTGACTTAATTTGGGGGAGGATTTGCGCCTCCCTTTTATGAGCTCTTGTTCCATCCTTTCTAAGGGTACCCCTAGCTTTGGTTAGGCCATCTTTATTTTCTAGACTATTCTTCCTTTCTTGCTTGTGCTTTGGGCCTTCCTTTTTGGCTTGGGAAGAGAAGGAAGGATGATGTACATCTTGCTTTGGAAGAATTTTTTTGTAGGCAAGTAACACCTTAGTGAAAGCTTGCCCCTTTTGTTTTTCTTCTTTATCTTTTCTTATTATATTTCTATCCTTATTAACTTCTTGAGGTGATAGAGGTAGTAAAGTTGTCTTTTTCCCATTTTTGAAGAAAATGTATTGGTTGGTATGGCCATCATGTAAAGTTTGTTTATCAAATTGCCATGGCCTACCTAGTAAGATATGTGTGACTTCCATGGGAACAACATCACATAGCACCTCATCTTTGTAGCTTCCTATAGAGAAGTTAATTAGGACTTGTTTATTGACATCTATTTCTCCCTCTTTACTTATCCAAGCAACCTTGTAGGGCTTAGCATGAGAAATGGTCTTTAAGCTAAGCTTTTCCACCAACCTGGTGCTAGCTACATTGGTACTACTTCCTCCATCAATAATTAGAGAGCAAACCCATTTGTTAATTTTGCATCTAGATTGAAAAATGTTTTCTCTTTGAGTTGGCTTAAGCTCACTTTGATCTTGACCTATCATGCGCCTTAATAACATAGGGTCTTTCTCAAAAAATTTAGTTTTACTAGAGGAAGAAGATTCTTTTGAAAGAGAATGGGGAGATGAGTGTTCACTTTCAACATCATTACTCTTCTTTAAGATCATGGTCCTCTTGTTTGGGCAATTTAAAGCAATGTGATTATAACCCAAACATTTAAAACATTTAATGGAACTTGATCTTGAAGAAGTGGAATGGTGAATGTGATCACTTGGTGACTTACTTTTACTTAATGGTTGTTGATGAGAGTTAGAAGGGAACTTATCATGTTTCTTTTTCCCTTCCATGAGTGACTAAAGTAGTGGTTGGGTGAGTAACTCTTCCTTGCCCTTCTTTTTCTTTTCAATTGAATTTCAATCCCAAGGGCAAGTGTGAAAACATTTTCAAGAGTGGAGTACTCATACAACTCTACTTGGTCTTGTATGTCTCTCCTAAGACCACTCACAAATCTTTTTATTTTCTCTTTGTTAGTTTCTTTTATTTCAACCCTACGCATTTGAGACTCTAATTCTTTAAAGTACTCACTCACACTCATAGAACCTTGGTGAAGCCTTTGGAGCTTCAAAAGAAGTTCCTTCCTATAGGAGGGAGGAACAAATCTAGCGCGCATAAGAGTTTTAATGTCCATCCAAGAAGCCGCGGGTGGCCCTTGGTCATAATTCTTACAAACTTTATGCCACCAAGTATTGGCATACTCCAAAAATCCTAAAACTACTAGATCAACTTGTGCTTGATCCTTTACATGATTTTCATTGAAAATTTGATCAACTTTAGCTTCCCAATCAAGGAAGACTTTGGGATCACTTCCACCATAGAACTTAGGAATCTTTGGAGTTTGCTTCTCTTGTGTTGGGTTGCGCCTAGAATGCCCTCTTTTCCTAGCCTCTCTTTCTTGCTCTTTAGCTTCAAGCCTTTGAATGTGCTCTTGGATTCTTTTGTAACTTTGGTCCTTTTCTTTTCTCAATTGTTCAAAGGACTCTTTCCTAGACAACTCCAAATCCCGAAGCAATCTCATCAATGTATTGTTTTTGTTTGATGTAGGTGCATTTGATGAACTTGCCATGATTCCTACAACAAAAACACTCAAATCCGAGACAAAATAAATGGATTAGAGATTAGAAAACATGAAAACCGAGACCAAATCCAACCCAAAATGTAATCCAAGTGTTTAGATCACTCTCCCAAAGTAACAAGGCAAGGCTAGCACTCAAAATCCACCAAAGGAGTGAAGCAAACACTTTTAAAAACTTGTTCAAAACCTTTCAAATGCAATACAAGTGATTCGGCCACAACATCCCAAGAGTTTCAAGAAAAGAAAACTACTAAGACAAAACAAAGAACACCTAGTGACAAGCAAGAAAAGCACAAAAACAAGGAAAGCTAAACTCTAAAGAAGAAAAGTTTGAGACAAAACTTTTAACAAGACTAAAACAAGAAAAGCAAATTTTAAAGACTCTATGGAAAGCACTTGACAAGCATCTTCAAGTCTTAAATCATGCATACACCAAGAAAGATCATAACCAAGTTAAAGCATGGAACTAATTAGCCAATATCACCCAATTCTCAAGTATGAAAAACTAGTAGCATAACACCTAGTGAAAAGCACACTTTTAGTTCACCAAGGAGCAAGGTTGCTCTCGGTTTTTAGGCAAAAATTGGTGTAAAATTTTCTTCTTTCCACAACTAGTTTCATAAAATGGTGAGAAAGAGTTTTAGGTGGCTTGGACACTTAGTTCCTCAAGTTTTAGGCCAAAATCAATTTCATGGAGCATACATCAAGCAAGACATAAAGTGAATGCAATATTCAAATACTTTGAAAAACAAGAATAAGAAAACTTCAAGTTAACATATGACATATGACTCAAGCAAAAGTTAGGCACATTTAAAGACTCAACATGACATACACAAAGACACAAACATGTAGCTATCATGCATTTAAACTCATGGATTTGAGGCTCAAAGACTAAGCATCCAAAGACATGTTATCCAACCACATTTAGGAGCTTAAAGAGGTGCAAAAACCGTAGCCAAACTGCCACAACAAAACCTGAAAACGTTGATTCACGTATTCTTGGCAGATCTGACCTTTGCTCACTAATTTGATCATAACTTTCTCCACATAACTCCAAATGCGTTGGTTCTTTTTTTTCTGGAAACTAGACTCATAGAGCTTTCTTTTGACACCAAAAACATAATTTTTGGACCCCTGAGCTGGTGCAGTTTAATGTTTTAAAATCGTCAAGTTTTCTGCCAGCACTGTTTTTGTGTGTCATGGAAGTGGATTTGAACCATACCAAGATAGCTACAACAAGACAAGGTTAGAACATGAAAAACACCATATTCAAGATAACCTAGGCTCTAGATACCAAATGATGAAGGATTATCTTGTTCCTTTTTAAGATTATTGAATATGGTGTGAGTTGATTAAGAAAGCTAAGCGAAATCCCCACTGGACATTAAGATAGCAAGCTATCTAGATGTGAAGGTTCCTTTCACAAAGCTCAGGAGAAGAAGATGATGGATTGATTCAAAATGAAAAGGAAATGGAAAGAACATAAACCATATAAAACCAAGAACAATTAAAGGAAGAAGAAAACATAAAATGGAAAGGAAAGAAATGGTAAAAATGTGAGAAGCACGCCACTACAAGGCTAGGCTAGAAGCCATGGCAACCTTGAAGATGAGTGGATGTGTGCCGCCACTTGCTATGCAAGATAAGGCTTACAAGTTTCACTCCCAAGGGAGGAAACTCTCACAAATGGTTGAGACACAAGAGTGTTTTTACTTCAAAATGTTCAACCCTTTTACATGTCTAGAAGCACCCCTTATATAGAAGAGTTTAGGGGCCTCTAAGCAAATAAAAGATACCTAAGGATGTCTCTACAAAAACCTAACCCTAGCTTCTAGAAACTAGGTCAAATAAGGTTACAAAAATGAGAGACAAAAGAGCTAACTATGGTGTGTGCAAGGCTAATTTCGTTCTAGCACAAAAGGAGACAAAGAATGTGTCTCAAATGTCTCGAAAAAGTGGCCAAAGTGTGCTAAAAACAAAGGAGACAAAAGGTACATAGGTACACTTGCTTCATGCCTTTTACTTTATGCTTTATGCCTTTGCTTTACTCTCTCTTCCACATCATTTATGCTCCCCAATCACCATGCGCCACCTAGCATTGCTTTCTTACTCCTAATTAACCTACAAAGCAAATAAACATAGATTAACATGTTGCCTTAAGTCAAGTCAACTATAGTCAACAAGTCAAACCTAGTCAAAAGTCAACAAGTCAACTAAAGTTGATTCAACTAAGTCAACATAGGGAATCAAAAATAGCAAACACAAATGAAAGGGATGAAGGATTAGTGAACTTCCTTTCTAAACATGCTTAGTCTTCTTAAGCATTTGCCTCCATCCTTGGTTGGGGTCAATCCTTCATCACATGAACTGAAGTTGAAATTTATGACACCAAGACAAGCCAGTAAGGATCAACATAGACTGAAGGAGAAAATAGAAAAAGAAAGAATAGAAAAAGAAGAAATATAAACTGTGGAAGGAATGGAAATTGAAGAAAAAGAAAAGGAAGAAAAGATAACGATGATGGAAAAGGTAGTAGAGAAACAAGGTGTTTAATCAAAGACCACCCACGTTTTGTTGCATTCGTTTACAAAAGCGACAACAATGTTGTAAGCCAAAGATTGGTGGAGAAACTCAAGTTACCAACAAGCTTTCACTCGAAGCAAGCAAGGATCAAATTCAGTACGGGACAATGTGTGAAAGAAGTATTATCTGATATTGCTCCCACGAACTCTTGTCATCTTCTTTTGAGATTGGCATGGCTTCATTTTAAAACGCTAAATCTTGATAAAGGTTCCCTTTATTTGAGGGATGAGGGACATGAAATGAGGTTGAAATTTATGACACCAACACAAGCCAGTAAGGATCAACATAGGTTGAAGGAGAAAATAGAAAAAGAAGGAATAGAAAAGGAAGAAATATAAACTGTGGAAGGAATGGAAATTAAAGAAAAAGAAAAGGAAGAAAAGATAATGATGATGGAAAAGGTAGTAGAGAAACAAGGTGTTTCATCAAAGACCACCCATGTTTTGTTGCATTCGTTCACGAAAGCGACAACAATGTTGTAAGCCAAAGATTGGTGGAGAAACTCAAGTTACCAACAAGCTTTCACTCGAAGCAAGCAAGGATCAAATTCAGTACGGGACAATGTGTGCAAGAAGTATTATCTGATATTGCTCCCACGAACTCTTGTCATCTTCTTTTGAGATTGGCATGGCTTCATTTTAAAACGCTCAATATTCATAAACGTTCCCTTTATTTGAGGCATGAGGGACATGAAATGAAGTTGAAATTTATGACACCATGACAAGCCAAGAAGGATCAACATAGGCTGAAGGAGAAAATAGAAAAAGAAAGAATATAAAAGGAAGAGATATAAACTGTGGAAGGAATGGAAATTGAAGAAAAAGAAAAGGAAGAAAAGATAAAGATGATGGAAAAGGTAGTAGAGAAACAAGGTGTTTAATCAAAGGCCACCCATGTTTAGTAGAATTCGTTTACAAAAGCGACAACACTGTTGTAAGCCAAAGATTGGTGGAGAAACTCAAGTTACCAACAAGCATTCACTCGAATCCAGTAAGGATCAAATTCAGTACGGGACAATGTGTGCAAGAAGTATTATCTGATATTGCTCCCACCAACTCTTGTCATCTTCTTTTGAGATTGGCATGGCTTCATTTTAAAACGCTCAATCTTGATCAAAGTTCCTTTTATTTGAGGCAAGAGGGACATGAACTGAAGTTGAAATTTATGACACCAAGACAAGCCAGTAAGGATCAACATAGGTTGAAGGAGAAAATAGAAAAAGAAAGAATATAAAAGGAAGAAATATAAACTGTGGAAGGAATGGAAATTGAAGAAAAAGAAAAGGAAGAAAAGATAAAGATGATGGAAAAGGTAGTAGAGAAACAAAGTGTTTAATCAAAGGCCACCCATGTTTAGTTGCATTTGTTTACGAAAGTGACAACACTGTTGTAAGCCAAAGATTGGTGGAGAAACTCAAGTTACCAACAAGCTTTCATTCGAATCAAGCAAGGATCAAATTCAGTACAGGACAATGTGTGAAATAAGTATTATGTGATATTGCTCCCACAAACTCTTGTCATCTTCTTTTTATGTGGGCATGGCTTCATTTTAAAATGCTCAATCTTGATAATGGTTCCCTTTATTAGAGGCATGAGGGACATGAAATGAAGTTGAAATTTATGACACCCAGACAAGCCAGTAAGGATCAAAATAGGTTGAAGGAGAAAATCGAAAAAGAAGGAATAGAAAAGGAAGAAATATAAACTGTGGAAGGAATGGAAATTAAGGAAAAAGAAAAGGAAGAAAAGATAAAGATGGTGGAAAAGGTAGCAGAGAAACAAGGTGTTTAATCAAAGGCCTCCCATGTTTAGATGTATTCGTTTATGAAAACGACAACACTGTTGTAAGCCAAAGATTGGTGGAGAAACTCAAGTTACCAACAAGCATTCACTCGAATCAAGCAAGGATCAAATTCAGTATGGGACAATGTGTTAAAGAAGTATTATGTGATATTGCTTCGACGAACTCTTGTCATCTTCTTTTGAGATGGGCATGGCTTTATTTTAAAACGCTCAATCTTCATAAACGTTCCCTTTATTTGAGGCATGAGGGACATGGAATGAAGTTGAAATTTATGACACCATGACAAGCCAGTAAGGATCAACATAGGCTGAAGGAGAAAATAGAAAAAGAAAGAATAGAAAAGGAAGAAATATAAACTGTGGAAGGAATGGAAATTGAAGAAAAAGAAAAGGAAGAAAAGATAACGATGATGGAAAAGGTAGTAGAGAAACAAGGTGTTTAATCAAAGGCCACCCATGTTTAGTTGCATTCGTTTACAAAAGCGACAACACTTTTGTAAGCCAAAGATTGGTGGAGAAACTCAAGTTACCAACAAGCATTCACTCGAATCAAGCAAGGATCAAATTCAGTATGGGACAATGTGTTAAAGAAGTATTATGTGATATTGCTTCGACGAACTCTTGTCATCTTCTTTTGAGATGGGCATGGCTTTATTTTAAAACGCTCAATCTTCATAAACGTTCCCTTTATTTGAAGCATGAGGGACATGGAATGAAGTTGAAATTTATGACACCATGACAAGCCAGTAAGGATCAACATAGGCTGAAGGAGAAAATAGAAAAAGAAAGAATAGAAAAGGAAGAAATATAAACTGTGGAAGGAATGGAGATTAAAGAACAAGAAAAGGAAGAAAAGATAAAGATGGTGGAAAAGGTAGTAGAGAAACAAGGTGTTTAATCAAAGGCCTCCCATGTTTAGTTGCATTTGTTTACGAAAGCGACAACATTGTTGTAAGCCAAAGATTGGTGGAGAAACTCAAGTTACCAACAAGCATTCACTCGAATCAAGCAAGGATCAAATTCAGTACGGGACAATGTGTGCAAGAAGTATTATCTGATATTGCTCACACAAACTCTTGTCATCTTCTTTTGAGATTGGCGTGGCTTCATTTTAAAACGCTCAATCTTGATAAAGGTTCCCTTTCTTTGAGGCATGAGCGACATGAAATGAAGTTTAAATTTATGACACCGTGACAAGCCAGTAAGGATCAACATAGGCTGAAGGAGAAAATAGAAAAAGAAAGAATAGAAAAGGAAGAAATATAAACTGTGGAAGGAATGGAAATTAAAGAAAAAGAAAAGGAAGAAAAGATAAAGATGGTGGAAAAGGTAGTAGAGAAACAAGGCGTTTAATCAAAGGCCTCCCATGTTTAGTTGCATTCGTTTACGAATGCGACAACAATGTTGTAAGCCAAAGATTGGTGGAGAAACTCCAGTTACCAACAAGCTTTCATTCGAATTAAGCAAGGATCAAATTCAGTACGGGACAATGTGTTAAAGAAGTACTATGTGATATTGCTCCCAGGAACTCTTGTCATCTTCTTTTGAGATGGGCATGGCTTCATTTTAAAACGCTCAATCTTCATAAACGTTCCCTTTATTTGAGGCATGAGGGACATGAAATGAAGTTGAAATTTATAACACCATGACAAGCCAGTAAGGATCAACATAGGCTGAAGGAGAAAATAGAAAAAGAAAGAATAGAAAAGGAAGAAATATAAACTGTGGAAGGAATGGAAATTGAAGAAAAAGAAAAGGAAGAAAAGATAAAGATGATGGAAAAGGTAGTAGAGAAACAAAGTGTTTAATCAAAGGCCACCCATGTTTAGATGCATTTGTTTACGAAAGCGGCAACACTGTTGTAAGCCAAAGATTGGTGGAGAAACTCAAGTTACCAACAAGCTTTCACTCGAATCAAGCAAGGATCAAATTCAGTACGGGACAATGTGTGCAAGAAGTATTATCTTATATTGCTCACACGAACTCTTGTCATCTTCTTTTGAGATTGGCATGGCTTCATTTTAAAATGATCAATCTTGATAAAGGTTCCTTTTATTTGAGGCATGAGGGACATGAAATGAAGTTGAAATTTGTGACACCAAGACAAGCCAATAAGGATCAACATAGGCTGAAGGAGAAAATAGAAAAAGAAAGAATAGAAAAGGAAGAAATGTAATTTGTGGAAGGAATGGAAATTGAAGAAAAAGAAAAGGAAGAAAAGATAAAGATGATGGAAAAGGTAGTACAGAAACAAAGTGTTTAATCAAGGGCCACCCATGTTTAGTTGCATTTGTTTACGAAAGCGACAACACTGTTGTAAGCCAAAGATTGGTGGAGAAACTCAAGTTACCAAAAAGCTTTCATTCGAATCAAGCAAGGATCAAATTCAGTACAGGACAATGTGTGAAAGAAGTATTATGTGATATTGCTCCCACAAACTCTTGTCATCTTCTTTTTTTGTGGGCATGGCTTCATTTTAAAATGCTCAATCTTGATAAAGGTTCCATTTATTAGAGGCATGAGGGACATGAAATGAAGTTGAAATTTATGACACCCAGACAAGCCAGTAAGGATCAAAATAGGTTGAAGGAGAAAATCGAAAAAGAAAGAATAGAAAAGGAAGAAATATAAACTGTGGAAGGAATGGAAATTGAAGAAAAAGAAAAGGAAGAAAAGATAAAGATGGTGGAAAAGGTAGCAGAGAAACAAGGTGTTTAATCAAAGGCCTCCCATGTTTAGATGTATTCGTTTATGAAAACGACAACACTGTTGTAAGCCAAAGATTGGTGGAGAAACTCCAGTTACCAACAAGCTTTCATTCGAATCCAGTAAGGATCGAATTCAGTACGGGACAATGTGTGCAAGAAGTATTATCAGATATTGCTCCCACAAACTATTGTCATCTTCTTTTGAGATTGGCATGGCTTCATTTTAAAACGCTCAATCTTGATCAAAGTTCCCTTTATTTGAGGCATGAGGGACATGACCTGAAGTTGAAATTTATGACACCAAGACAAGCCAGTAAGGATCAACATAGGCTGAAGGAGAAAATAGAAAAAAGAAAGAATAGAAAAAGAAGAAATATAAACTGTGGAAGGAATGGAAATTGAAGAAAAAGAAAAGGAAGAAAAGATAACGATGATGGAAAAGGTAGTAGAGAAACAAGGTGTTTAATCAAAGACCACCCATGTTTTGTTGTATTCGTTTACGAAAGCGACAACAATGTTGTAAGCCAAAGATTGGTGGAGAAACTCAAGTTACCAACAAGCTTTGACTCGAAGCAAGCAAGGATCAAATTCAATACGGGACATTGTGTTAAAGAAGTATTATGTGATATTGCTCCCACGAACTCTTGTCATCTTCTTTTGAGATGGGCATGGCTTCATTTTAAAACGCTCAATCTTCATAAACGTTCCCTTTATTTGAGGCATGAGGGACATGAAATGAAGTTGAAATTTATGACACCATGACAAGCCAGGAAGGATCAACATAGGCTGAAGGAGAAAATAGAAAAAGAAAGAATATAAAAGGAAGAGATATAAACTGTGGAAGGAATGGAAATTGAAGAAAAAGAAAAGGAAGAAAAGGTAAAGATGATGGAAAAGGTAGTAGAGAAACAAGGTGTTTAATCAAAGGCCACCCATGTTTAGTTGCATTCGTTTACAAAAGCGACAACACTGTTGTAAGCCAAAGATTGGTGGAGAAACTCAAGTTACCAACAAGCATTCACTCGAATCAAGCAAGGATCAAATTCAGTATGGGACAATGTGTTAAAGAAGTATTATGTGATATTGCTTCGACGAACTCTTGTCATCTTCTTTTGAGATGGGCATGGCTTTATTTTAAAACGCTCAATCTTCATAAACGTTCCCTTTATTTGAGGCATGAGGGACATGAAATGAAGTTGAAATTTATGACACCATGACAAGCCAGTAAGGATCAACATAGGCTGAAGGAGAAAATAGAAAAAGAAAGAATAGAAAAGGAAGAAATATAAACTGTGGAAGGAATGGAAATTGAAGAAAAAGAAAAGGAAGAAAAGATAAAGATGATGGAAAAGGTAGTAGAGAAACAAAGTGTTTAATCAAAGGCCACCCATGTTTAGTTGCATTTGTTTACGAAAGCGGCAACACTGTTGTAAGCCAAAGATTGGTGGAGAAACTCAAGTTACCAACAAGCTTTCATTCGAATCAAGCAAGGATCAAATTCAGTACGGGACAATGTGTGCAAGAAGTATTATCTGATATTGCTCACACGAACTCTTGTCATCTTCTTTTGAGATTGGCATGGCTTCATTTTAAAATGATCAATCTTGATAAAGGTTCCTTTTATTTGAGGCATGAGGGACATGAAATGAAGTTGAAATATGTGACACCAAGACAAGCCAGTAAGGATCAACATAGGCTGAAGGAGAAAATAGAAAAAGAAAGAATAGAAAAGGAAGAAATGTAAACTGTGGAAGGAATGGAAATTAAAGAAAAAGAAAAGGAAGAAAAGATAATGATGATGGAAAAGGTAGTAGAGAAACAAGGTGTTTCATCAAAGACCACCCATGTTTTGTTGCATTCGTTCACGAAAGCGACAACAATGTTGTAAGCCAAAGATTGGTGGAGAAACTCCAGTTACCAACAAACTTTCGTTCGAATCCAGCAAGGATCAAATTCAGTACGGGACAATATGTTAAAGAAGTATTATGTGATATTGCTCCCACGAACTCTTGTCATCTTCTTTTGAGATGGGCATGGCTTCATTTTAAAACGCTCAATCTTCATAAACGTTCCCTTTATTTGAGGCATGAGGGACATGAAATGAAGTTGAAATTTATGACACCATGACAAGCCAGTAAGGATCAACATAGGCTGAAGGAGAAAATAGAAAAAGAAAGAATAGAAAAGGAAGAAATATAGACTGTGGAAGGAATGGAAATTAAAGAAAAAGAAAAGGAAGAAAAGATAAAGATGGTGGAGAAGGTAGTAGAGAAAGTAGGTGTTTAATCAAAGGCCTCCCATGTTTAGATGCATTCGTTTACGAAAACGACAACAATGTTGTAAGCCAAAGATTGGTGGAGAAACTCAAGTTACCAACAAGCTTTCACTCGAAGCAAGCAAGGATCAAATTTAGTATGGGACAATTTGTGAAAGAAGTATTATCTGATATTGCTCCCACGAACTCTTGTCATCTTCTTTTGAGATTGGCATAGCTTCATTTTAAAACGCTCAATCTTGATAAAGGTTCCCTTTATTTGAGGGATGAGGGATAGGAAATGAAGTTGAAATTTATGACACCAACACAAGCTAGTAAGGATCAACATAGGCTGAAGGAGAAAATAGAAAAAGAAAGAATAGAAAAGGAAGAAATATAAATTGTGGAAGGAATGGAAATTAAAGAAAAAGAAAAGGAAGAAAAGATAAAGATGGTGGAAAAGGTAGTAGAGAAACAAGGCGTTTAATCAAAGGGCTCCCATGTTTAGTTGCATTCGTTTACGAAAGCGACAACAATGTTGTAAGCCAAAGATTGGTGGAGAAACTCCAATTACCAACAAGCTTTCATTCGAATCAAGCAAGGATCAAATTCAGTACGGGACAATATGTTAAAGAAGTATTATGTGATATTGCTCCCACGAACTCTTGTCATCTTCTTTTGAGATGGGCATGGCTTCATTTTAAAACGCTCAATCTCCATAAACGTTCCCTTTATTTGAGGCATGAGGGACATGAAAAGAAGTTGAAATTTATGACACCATGACAAGGCAGTAAGGATCAACATAGGCTGAAGGAGAAAATAGAAAAAGAAAGAATAGAAAAGGAAGAAATATAAACTGTGGAAGGAATGGAATTTAAAGAAAAAGAAAAGGAAGAAAAGATAAAGATGGTGGAAAAGGTAGTCGAGAAACAAGGTGTTTAATCAAAGGCCTCCCATGTTTAGATGAATTCGTCTACAAAAACGACAACAATGTTGTAAGCCAAAGATTGGTGGAGAAACTCAAGTTACCAACAAGCATTCACTCAAATCCAGTAAGGATCAAATTCAGTACGGGACAATGTGTGCAAGAAGTATTAACTGATATTGCTCCCACGAACTCTTGTCATCTTCTTTTGAGATTGGCATGGCTTCATTTTAAAACGCTCAATCTTGATAAAGGTTCCCTTTATTTGAGGGATGAGGGACATGAAATGAAGTTGAAATTTATGACACCAACACAAGCTAGTAAGGATCAACATAGGCTGAAGGAGAAAATAGAAAAAGAAAGAATAGAAAAGGAAGAAATATAAATTGTGGAAGGAATGGAAATTAAAGAAAAAGAAAAGGAAGAAAAGATAAAGATGGTGGAAAAGGTAGTCGAGAAACAAGGTGTTTAATCAAAGGCCTCCCATGTTTAGATGAATTCGTTTACAAAAACGACAACAATGTTGTAAGCCAAAGATTGGTGGAGAAACTCAAGTTACCAAAAAGCATTCACTCGAATCAAGCAAGGATCAAATTCAGTACGGGACAATGTGTTAAAGAAGTATTATGTGATATTGCTTCCACGAACTCTTGTCATCTTCTTTTGAGATGGGCATGGCTTTATTTTAAAACGCTCAATCTTCATAAATGTTCCCTTTATTTGAGGCATGAGGGACATGAAATGAAGTTTAAATTTATGACACCATGACAAGCCAGTAAGGATCAACATAGGCTGAAGGAGAAAATAGAAAAAGAAAGAATAGAAAAGGAAGAAATGTAAACTGTGGAAGGAATGGAAATTGAAGAAAAAGAAAAGGAAGAAAAGATAAAGATGAGGGAAAAGCTAGTAGAGAAACAAAGTGTTTAATCAAAGGCCACCCATGTTTAGTTGCATTTGTTTACGAAAAGGACAACACTGTTGTAAGCCAAAGATTGGTGGAGAAACTCAAGTTACCAACAAGCTTTCATTCGAATCAAGCAAGGATCAAATTCAGTACGGGACAATATGTTAAAGAAGTATTATGTGATATTGCTCCCACGAACTCTTGTCATCTTCTTTTGAGATTGGCATGGCTTCATTTTAAAACGCTCAATCTTGATAAAGGTTCCCTTTATTTGAGGCATGAGGGACATGAAATGAAGTTGATATATATGACACCAACACAAGCCAGAAAGGATCAACATAGGCTGAAGGAGAAAATAGAAAAAGAAAGAATAGAAAAGGAAGAAATATAAACTGTGGAAGGAATGGAAATTAAAGAGAAAGAAAAGCAAGAAAATATAAAGATGGTGGAAAAGGTAGTAGAGAAACAAGGTGTTTAATCAAAGGCCTCCCATGTTTAGATGCATTCGTTTACGAAAACGACAACACTGTTGTAAGCCAAAGATTGGTGGAGAAACTCAAGTTACCAAAAAGCATTCACTCGAATCAAGCAAGGATCAAATTCAGTACGGGACAATGTGTTAAAGAAGTATTATGTGATATTGCTTCCACGAACTCTTGTCATCTTCTTTTGAGATGGGCATGGCTTTATTTTAAAACGCTCAATCTTCATAAATGTTCCCTTTATTTGAGGCATGAGGGACATGAAATGAAGTTTAAATTTATGACACCATGACAAGCCAGTAAGGATCAACATAGGCTGAAGGAGAAAATAGAAAAAGAAAGAATAGAAAAGGAAGAAATGTAAACTGTGGAAGGAATGGAAATTGAAGAAAAAGAAAAGGAAGAAAAGATAAAGATGAGGGAAAAGCTAGTAGAGAAACAAAGTGTTTAATCAAAGGCCACCCATGTTTAGTTGCATTTGTTTACGAAAAGGACAACACTGTTGTAAGCCAAAGATTGGTGGAGAAACTCAAGTTACCAACAAGCTTTCATTCGAATCAAGCAAGGATCAAATTCAGTACAAGACAATGTGTGAAAGAAGTATTATGTGATATCGCTCCCACAAACTCTTGTCATCTTCTTTTTATATGGGCATGGCTTCATTTTAAAACGCTCAATCTTCATAAATGTTCCCTTTATTTGAGGCATGAGGGACATGAAATGAAGTTGAAATTTATGACACCCAGACAAGCCAGTAAGGATCAAAATAGGTTGAAGGAGAAAATAGAAAAAAGAAGGAATAGAAAAGGAAGAAATATAAACTGTGGAAGGAATGGAAATTAAGGAAAAAGAAAAGGAAGAAAAGATAAAGATGGTGGAAAAGGTAGTAGAGAAACAAGGTGTTTAATCAAAGGGCTCCCATGTTTAGATGCATTCGTCTACGAAAACGACAACACTGTTGTCAGCCAAAGATTGGTGGAGAAACTCAAGTTACCAACAAGCATTCACTCGAATCAAGCAAGGATCAAATTCAGTACGGGACAATGTGTGCAAGAAGTATTATGTGATATTGCTCACACGAACTCTTGTCATCTTCTTTTGAGATTGGCATGGCTTCATTTTAAAATGATCAATCTTGATAAAGGTTCCCTTTATTTGAGGCATGAGGGACATGAAATGAAGTTGATATTTATGACACCAACACAAGCCAGTAAGGATCAACATAGGCTGAAGGAGAAAATAGAAAAAGAAAGAATAGAAAAGGAAGAAATATAAATTGTGGAAGGAATGGAAATTAAGGAAAAAGAAAAGGAAGAAAAGATAAAGATGGTCGAAAAGGTAGTAGAGAAAGAAGGTGTTTAATCAAAGGCCTCCCATGTTTAGATGCATTCGTCTATGAAAACGACAACACTGTTGTAAGCCAAAGATTGGTGGAGAAACTCAAGTTACCAAATAGCATTCACTCGAATCAAGCAAGGATCAAATTCAGTACGGGACAATGTGTGCAAGAAGAATTATGTGATATTGCTCCCACGAACTCTTGTCATCTTCTTTTGAGATGGGCATGGCTTCATTTTAAAACGCTCAATCTTGATAAAGGTTCCCTTTATTTGAGGCATGAGGGACATGAAATGAAGTTGAAATTTATGACACCATGACAAGCCAGCAAGGATCAACATAGGCTGAAGGAGAAAATAGAAAAAGAAAGAATAGAAAAGGAAGAAATATAAACTGTGGAAGGAATGGATATTAAAGAAAAAGAAAATGAAGAAAAGTTAAAGATGGTGGAAAAGGTTGTAGGGAAACAAGGTGTTTAATCAAAGGCCTCCCATGTTTAGATGCATTCGTTTACGAAAACGACAACACTGTTGTAAGCCAAAGATTGGTGGAGAAACTCAAGTTACCAACAAGCTTTCATTCGAATCAAGCAAAGATCAAATTCAGTACAGGACAATGTGTGAAAGAAGTATTATGTGATATTGCTCCCACAAACTCTTGTCATCTTCTTTTTATTTGGGCATGGCTTCATTTTAAAACGCTCAATCTCCATAAACGTTCCCTTTATTTGAGGCATGAGGGACATGAAAAGAAGTTGAAATTTATGACACCATGACAAGGCAGTAAGGATCAACATAGGCTGAAGGAGAAAATAGAAAAAGAAAGAATAGAAAAGGAAGAAATATAAACTGTGGAAGGAATGGAATTTAAAGAAAAAGAAAAGGAAGAAAAGATAAAGATGGTGGAAAAGGTAGTCGAGAAACAAGGTGTTTAATCAAAGGCCTCCCATGTTTAGATGAATTCGTCTACAAAAACGACAACAATGTTGTAAGCCAAAGATTGGTGGAGAAACTCAAGTTACCAACAAGCATTCACTCAAATCCAGTAAGGATCAAATTCAGTACGGGACAATGTGTGCAAGAAGTATTATCTGATATTGCTCCCACGAACTCTTGTCATCTTCTTTTGAGATTGGCATGGCTTCATTTTAAAACGCTCAATCTTGATAAAGGTTCCCTTTATTTGAGGGATGAGGGACATGAAATGAAGTTGAAATTTATGACACCAACACAAGCTAGTAAGGATCAACATAGGCTGAAGGAGAAAATAGAAAAAGAAAGAATAGAAAAGGAAGAAATATAAATTGTGGAAGGAATGGAAATTAAAGAAAAAGAAAAGGAAGAAAAGATAAAGATGGTGGAAAAGGTAGTAGAGAAACAAGGTGTTTAATCAAAGGCCTCCCATGTTTAGTTGCATTCGTTTACGAAAGCGACAACAATGTTGTAAGCCAAAGATTGGTGGAGAAACTCCAGTTACCAACAAGCTTTCATTCGAATCAAGAAAGGATCAAATTCAGTACGGGACAATATGTTAAAGAAGTATTATGTGATATTGCTCCCACGAACTCTTGTCATCTTCTTTTGAGATGGGCATGGCTTCATTTTAAAACGCTCAATCTCCATAAACGTTCCCTTTATTTGAGGCATGAGGGACATGAAAAGAAGTTGAAATTTATGACACCATGACAAGGCAGTAAGGATCAACATAGGCTGAAGGAGAAAATAGAAAAAGAAAGAATAGAAAAGGAAGAAATATAGACTGTGGAAGGAATGGAATTTAAAGAAAAAGAAAAGGAAGAAAAGATAAAGATGGTGGAAAAGGTAGTAGAGAAACAAGGTGTTTAATCAAAGGCCTCCCATGTTTACATGCATTCGTTTACGAAAACGACAACATTGTTGTAAGCCAAAGATTGGTGGAGAAACTCAAGTTACCAACAAGCATTCACTCGAATCAAGCAAGGATCAAATTCAGTACGGGACAATGTGTGCAAGAAGTATTATCTGATATTGCTCACACGAACTCTTGTCATTATCTTTTGAGATTGGCATGGCTTCATTTTAAAACGCTCAATCTTGATAAAGGTTCCCTTTATTTGAGGCATGAGGGACATGAAATGAAGTTGAAATTTATAACACCAACACCAGCCAGTAAGGATCAACATAGGCTGAAGGAGAAAATAGAAAAAGAAAGAATAGAAAAGGAAGAAATATAAACTGTGGAAGGATTGGAAATTAAAGAAAAAGTAAAAGAAAGAAAAGATAAAGATGGTGGAAAAGGTAGTAGAGAAACAATGTGTTTAATCAAAGGCATCCCATGTTTAGTTGCATTCGTTTACGAAAGCGACAACAATGTTGTAAGCCAAAGATTGGTGGAGAAACTCCAGTTACCAACAAGCTTTCATTCGAATCAAGCAAGGATCAAATTCAGTACGGGACAACATGTTAAAGAAGTATTATGTGATATTGCTCCCACGAACTCTTGTCATCTTCTTTTGAGACGGGCATGGCTTGATTTTAAAACGCTCAATCTTCATAAACGTTCCCTTTATTTGAGGCATGAGGGACATGAAATACAGTTGAAATTTATGACACCATGACAAGCCAGTAAGGATCAAAATAGGTTGAAGGAGAAAATAGAAAAAAGAAGGAATAGAAAAGGAAGAAATATAAACTGTGGAAGGAATGGAAATTAAGGAAAAAGAAAAGGAAGAAAAGATAAAGATGGTGGAAAAGGTAGTAGAGAAACAAGGTGTTTAATCAAAGGCCTCCCATGTTTAGATGCATTCGTTTACGAAAACGACAACACTGTTGTAAGCCAAAGATTGGTGGAGAAACTCAAGTTACCAATAAGCATTCACTCGAATCAAGCAAGGATCAAATTCAGTACGGGACAATGTGTTAAAGAAGTATTATCTGATATTGCTCACACGAACTCTTGTCATCTTCTTTTGGGATTGGCATGGCTTTATTTTAAAACGCTCAATCTTCATAAATGTTCCCTTTATTTGAGGCACGAGGGACATGAAATGAAGTTGAAATTTATGACACCCAGACAAGCCAGTAAGGATCAAAATAGGTTGAAGGAGAAAATAGAAAAAAGAAGGAATAGAAAAGGAAGAAATATAAACTATGGAAGGAATGGAAATTAAGGAAAAGGAAAAGAAAGAAAAGATAAAGATGGTGGAAAAGGTAGTAGAGAAACAAGGTGTTTAATCAAAGGCCTCCCATGTTTAGATGCATTCGTTTACGAAAACGACAACACTATTGTAAGCCAAAGATTGGTGGAGAAACTCAAGTTACCAACAAGCATTCACTCGAATCAAGCAAGGATCAAATTCAGTACGGGACAATGTGTTAAAGAAGTACTATGTGATATTGCTTCCACGAACTCTTGTCATCTTCTTTTGAGATGGGCATGGCTTTTTTTTAAAACGCTCAATCTTCATAAATGTTCCCTTTATTTGAGGCATGAGGGACATGAAATGAAGTTGAAATTTATGACACCCAGACAAGCCAGTAAGGATCAAAATAGGTTGAAGGAGAAAATAGAAAAAAGAAGGAATAGAAAAGGAAGAAATATAAACTGTGGAAGGAATGGAAATTAAGGAAAAAGAAAAGGAAGAAAAGATAAAGATGGTCGAAAAGGTAGTAGAGAAAGAAGGTGTTTAATCAAAGGCCTCCCATGTTTAGATGCATTCGTCTATGAAAACGACAACACTGTTGTAAGCCAAAGATTGGTGGAGAAACTCAAGTTACCAAATAGCATTCACTCGAATCAAGCAAGGATCAAATTCAGTACGGGACAATGTGTGCAAGAAGAATTATGTGATATTGCTCCCACGAACTCTTGTCATCTTCTTTTGAGATGGGCATGGCTTCATTTTAAAACGCTCAATCTTGATAAAGGTTCCCTTTATTTGAGGCATGAGGGACATGAAATGAAGTTGAAATTTATGACACCATGACAAGCCAGCAAGGATCAACATAGGCTGAAGGAGAAAATAGAAAAAGAAAGAATAGAAAAGGAAGAAATATAAACTGTGGAAGGAATGGAAATTAAAGAAAAAGAAAATGAAGAAAAGATAAAGATGGTGGAAAAGGTTGTAGGGAAACAAGGTGTTTAATCAAAGGCCTCCCATGTTTAGATGCATTCGTTTACGAAAACGACAACACTGTTGTAAGCCAAAGATAGGTGGAGAAACTCAAGTTACCAACAAGCATTCACTCGAATCAAGCAAGGATCAAATTCAGTACAGGACAATGTGTTAAAGAAGTACTATGTGATATTGCTTCCACGAACTCTTGTCATCTTCTTTTGAGATGGGCATGGCTCTATTTTAAAACGCTCAATCTTCATAAATGTTCCCTTTATTTGAGGCATGAGGGACATGAAATGAAGTTGAAATTTATGACACCATGACAAGCCAGCAAGGATCAACATAGGCTGAAGGAGAAAATAGAAAAAGAAAGAATAAAAAAGGAAGAAATATAAACTGTGGAAGGAATGGAAATTGAAGAAAAAGAAAAGGAAGAAAAGATAAAGATGATGGAAAAGGTAGTAGAAAAACAAAGTGTTTAATCAAAGGCCACCCATGTTTTGTTGCATTTGTTTACGAAAGCGACAACACTGTTGTAAGCCAAAGATTGGTGGAGAAACTCAAGTTACCAACAAGCTTTCATTTGAATCAAGCAAGGATCAAATTCAGTACGGGACAATGTGTGCAAGAAGTATTATCTGATATTGCTCACACGAACTCTTGTCATCTTCTTTTCAGATTGGCATGGCTTCATTTTAAAATGATCAATGTTGATAAAGGTTCCCTTTATTTGAGGCATGAGGGACATGAAATGAAGGTGAAATTTCTGACACCAAGACAAGCCAGTAAGGATCAACATAGGCTGAAGGAGAAAATAGAAAAAGAAAGAATAGAAAAGGAAGAAATGTAAACTGTGGAAGGAATGGAAATTGAAGAAAAAGAAAAGGAAGAAAAGATAAAGATGATGGAAAAGGTAGTACAGAAACAAAGTGTTTAATCAAAGGCCACCCATGTTTAGTTGCATTTGTTTACGAAAGCGACAACACTGTTGTAAGCCAAAGATTGGTGGAGAAACTCAAGTTACCAACAAGCTTTCATTCGAATCAAGCAAAGATCAAATTCAGTACAGGACAATGTGTGAAAGAAGTATTATGTGATATTGCTCCCACAAACTCTTGTCATTTTCTTTTTATTTGGGCATCGCTTCATTTTAAAACGCTCAATCTTGATAAAGGTTCCCTTTATTAGAGGCATGAGGGACATGAAATGAAGTTGAAATTTATGACACCCAGACAAGCCAGGAAGGATCAAAATAGGCTGAAGGACAAAATAGAAAAAGAAGGAATAGAAAATGAAGAAATATAAACTGTGGAAGGAATGGAAATTAAGGAAAAAGAAAAGGAAGTAAAGATAAAGTTGGTGGAAAAGGTAATAGAGAAACATGGTGTTTAATCAAAGGCCTCCCATGTTTACATGCATTCGTTTACGAAAACGACAACATTGTTGTAAGCCAAAGATTGGTGGAGAAACTCAAGTTACCAACAAGTATTCACTCGAATCAAGCAAGGATCAAATTCAGTACGGGACAATGTGTGCAAGAAGTATTATCTGATATTGCTCACACGAACTCTTGTCATCTTCTTTTGAGATTGGCATGGCTTCATTTTAAAACACTCAATCTTGATAAAGGTTCCCTTTATTTGAGGCTTGAGGGACATGAAATGAAGTTGGAATTTATAACACCAACACAAGCCAGTAAGGATCAACATAGGCTGAAGGAGAAAATAGAAAAAGAAAGAATAGAAAAGGAAGAAATATAAACTGTGGAAGGAATGGAAATTAAAGAAAAAGTGAAAGGAAGAAAAGATAAAGATGGTGGAAAAGGTAGTAGAGAAACAAGGTGTTTAATCAAAGGCGTCCCATGTTTAGTTGCATTCGTTTACGAAAGCGACAACAATGTTGTAAGCCAAAGATTGGTGGAGAAACTCCAATTACCAACAAGCTTTCATTCGAATCAAGCAAGGATCAAATTCAGTACAGGACAATATGTTAAAGAAGTATTATGTGATATAGCTCCCACGAACTCTTGTCATCTTCTTTTGAGATGGGCATGGCTTCATTTTAAAACGCTCAATCTCCATAAACGTTCCCTTTATTTGAGGCATGAGGGACATGAAAAGAAGTTGAAATTTATGACACCATGACAAGGCAGTAAGGATCAACATAGGCTGGAGGAGAAAATAGAAAAAGAAAGAATAGAAAGGGAAGAAATATAAACTGTGGAAGGAATGGAAATTAAAGAAAAAGAAAAGGAAGAAAAGATAAAGATGGTGGAAAAGGTAGTAGAGAAACAAGGTGTTTAATCAAATGCCTCCCATGTTTAGATGCATTCGTTTATGAAAACGACAACAATGTTGTAAGCCAAAGATTGGTGGAGAAACTCAAGTTACCAACAAGCTTTCACTCGAAGCAAGCAAGGATCAAATTCAGTATGGGACAATGTGTGAAAGAAGTATTATCTGATATTGCTCCCACGAACTCTTGTCATCTTCTTTTGAGATTGGCATGGCTTCATTTTAAAACGCTCAATCTTGATAAAGGACCCCTTTATTTGAGGGATGAGGGACATGAAATGAAGTTGAAATTTATGACACCAACATAAGCCAGTAAGGATCAGCATAGCCTTAAGGAGAAAATAGAAAAACAAAGAATAGAAAAGGAAGAAATATAAACTGTGGAAGGAATGGAAATTAAAAAAAGAAAAGGAAGAAAAGATAAAGATGGTGGAAAAGGTAGTAGAGAAACAAGGTGTTTAATCAAAGGCCTCCCATGTTTAGTTGCATTCGTTTACGAAAGCGACAACACTGTTGTAAGCCAATGATTGGTGGAGAAACTCAAGTTACCAACAAGCATTCACTCGAATCCAGCAAGGATCAAATTCAGTACGGGACAATGTGTGCAAGAAGTATTATCTGATATTGCTCACACAAACTCTTGTCATCTTCTTTTGAGATTGGCATGGCTTCATTTTAAAACGCTCAATCTTGATAAAGGTTCCCTTTCTTTGAGGCATGAGGGACATGAAATGAAGTTGAAATTTTTGACACCATGACAAGCCAGTAAGGATCAACATAGGCTGAAGGAGAAAATAGAAAAAGAAAGAATAGAAAAGGAAGAAATATAAACTCTGGAAGGAATGGAAATTGAAGAAAAAGAAAAGGAAGAAAAGATAAAGATGATGGAAAAGCTAGTATAGAAACAAAGTGTTTAATCAAAGGCCACCCATGTTTAGTTGCATTTGTTTACGAAAGCGACAACACTGTTGTAAGCCAAAGATTGGTGGAGAAACTCAAGTTACCAACAAGCTTTCATTCGAATCATGCAAAGATCAAATTTAGTACAGGACAATGTGTGAAAGAAGTATTATGTGATATTGCTCCCACAAACTCTTGTCATCTTCTTTTTATTTGGGCATGGCTTCATTTTAAAACGCTCAATCTTGATAAAGGTTCCCTTTATTAGAGGCATGAGGGACATGAAATGAAGTTGAAATTTATGACACCCAGACTAGCCAGGAAGGATCAAAATAGGCTGAAGGACAAAATAGAAAAAGAAGGAATAGAAAAGGAAGAAATATAAACTGTGGAAGGAATGGAAATTAAGGAAAAAGAAAAGGAAGTAAAGATAAAGATGGTGGAAAAGGTAATAGAGAAACAAGGTGTTTAATCAAAGGCCTCCCATGTTTACATGCATTCGTTTACGAAAACGACAACATTGTTGTATGCCAAAGATTGGTGGAGAAACTCAAGTTACCAACAAGCATTCACTCGAATCAAGCAAGGATCAAATTCAGTACGGGACAATGTGTGCAAGAAGTATTATCTGATATTGCTCCCACGAACTCTTGTCATCTTCTTTTGAGATTGGCATGGCTTCATTTTAAAACGCTCAATCTTGATAAAGGTTCCCTTTATTTGAGGCATGAGGGACATGAAATGAAGTTCAAATTTATGACACCAAGACAAGCCCGTAAGGTTCAACATAGGCTGAAGGAGAAAATAGAAAAAGAAAGAATATAAAAGGAAGAAATATAAATTGTGGAAGGAATGGAAATTAAAGAAAAAGAAAAGGAAGAAAAGATAAAGATGGTGGAAAAGGTAGTAGAGAAACAAGGTGTTTAATCAAAGGCCTCCCATGTTTAGATGCATTCGTTTACGAAAACGACAACACTGTTGTAAGCCAAAGATAGGTGGAGAAACTCAAGTTACCAACAAGCATTCACTCGAATCAAGCAAGGATCAAATTCAGTACAGGACAATGTGTTAAAGAAGTACTATGTGATATTGCTTCCACGAACTCTTGTCATCTTCTTTTGAGATGGGCATGGCTCTATTTTAAAACGCTCAATCTTCATAAATGTTCCCTTTATTTGAGGCATGAGGGACATGAAATGAAGTTGAAATTTATGACACCATGACAAGCCAGCAAGGATCAACATAGGCTGAAGGAGAAAATAGAAAAAGAAAGAATAAAAAAGGAAGAAATATAAACTGTGGAAGGAATGGAAATTGAAGAAAAAGAAAAGGAAGAAAAGATAAAGATGATGGAAAAGGTAGTAGAAAAACAAAGTGTTTAATCAAAGGCCACCCATGTTTTGTTGCATTTGTTTACGAAAGCGACAACACTGTTGTAAGCCAAAGATTGGTGGAGAAACTCAAGTTACCAACAAGCTTTCATTTGAATCAAGCAAGGATCAAATTCAGTACGGGACAATGTGTGCAAGAAGTATTATCTGATATTGCTCACACGAACTCTTGTCATCTTCTTTTCAGATTGGCATGGCTTCATTTTAAAATGATCAATGTTGATAAAGGTTCCCTTTATTTGAGGCATGAGGGACATGAAATGAAGGTGAAATTTCTGACACCAAGACAAGCCAGTAAGGATCAACATAGGCTGAAGGAGAAAATAGAAAAAGAAAGAATAGAAAAGGAAGAAATGTAAACTGTGGAAGGAATGGAAATTGAAGAAAAAGAAAAGGAAGAAAAGATAAAGATGATGGAAAAGGTAGTACAGAAACAAAGTGTTTAATCAAAGGCCACCCATGTTTAGTTGCATTTGTTTACGAAAGCGACAACACTATTGTAAGCCAAAGATTGGTGGAGAAACTCAAGTTACCAACAAGCTTTCATTCGAATCAAGCAAAGATCAAATTCAGTACAGGACAATGTGTGAAAGAAGTATTATGTGATATTGCTCCCACAAACTCTTGTCATTTTCTTTTTATTTGGGCATCGCTTCATTTTAAAACGCTCAATCTTGATAAAGGTTCCCTTTATTAGAGGCATGAGGGACATGAAATGAAGTTGAAATTTATGACACCCAGACAAGCCAGGAAGGATCAAAATAGGCTGAAGGACAAAATAGAAAAAGAAGGAATAGAAAATGAAGAAATATAAACTGTGGAAGGAATGGAAATTAAGGAAAAAGAAAAGGAAGTAAAGATAAAGTTGGTGGAAAAGGTAATAGAGAAACATGGTGTTTAATCAAAGGCCTCCCATGTTTACATGCATTCGTTTACGAAAACGACAACATTGTTGTAAGCCAAAGATTGGTGGAGAAACTCAAGTTACCAACAAGTATTCACTCGAATCAAGCAAGGATCAAATTCAGTACGGGACAATGTGTGCAAGAAGTATTATCTGATATTGCTCACACGAACTCTTGTCATCTTCTTTTGAGATTGGCATGGCTTCATTTTAAAACACTCAATCTTGATAAAGGTTCCCTTTATTTGAGGCTTGAGGGACATGAAATGAAGTTGGAATTTATAACACCAACACAAGCCAGTAAGGATCAACATAGGCTGAAGGAGAAAATAGAAAAAGAAAGAATAGAAAAGGAAGAAATATAAATTGTGGAAGGAATGGAAATTAAAGAAAAAGTGAAAGGAAGAAAAGATAAAGATGGTGGAAAAGGTAGTAGAGAAACAAGGTGTTTAATCAAAGGCGTCCCATGTTTAGTTGCATTCGTTTACGAAAGCGACAACAATGTTGTAAGCCAAAGATTGGTGGAGAAACTCCAATTACCAACAAGCTTTCATTCGAATCAAGCAAGGATCAAATTCAGTACAGGACAATATGTTAAAGAAGTATTATGTGATATAGCTCCCACGAACTCTTGTCATCTTCTTTTGAGATGGGCATGGCTTCATTTTAAAACGCTCAATCTCCATAAACGTTCCCTTTATTTGAGGCATGAGGGACATGAAAAGAAGTTGAAATTTATGAGACCATGACAAGGCAGTAAGGATCAACATAGGCTGGAGGAGAAAATAGAAAAAGAAAGAATAGAAAGGGAAGAAATATAAACTGTGGAAGGAATGGAAATTAAAGAAAAAGAAAAGGAAGAAAAGATAAAGATGGTGGAAAAGGTAGTAGAGAAACATGGTGTTTAATCAAATGCCTCCCATGTTTAGATGCATTCGTTTATGAAAACGACAACAATGTTGTAAGCCAAAGATTGGTGGAGAAACTCAAGTTACCAACAAGCTTTCACTCGAAGCAAGCAAGGATCAAATTCAGTATGGGACAATGTGTGAAAGAAGTATTATCTGATATTGCTCCCACGAACTCTTGTCATCTTCTTTTGAGATTGGCATGGCTTCATTTTAAAACGCTCAATCTTGATAAAGGACCCCTTTATTTGAGGGATGAGGGACATGAAATGAAGTTGAAATTTATGACACCAACATAAGCCAGTAAGGATCAGCATAGCCTTAAGGAGAAAATAGAAAAACAAAGAATAGAAAAGGAAGAAATATAAACTGTGGAAGGAATGGAAATTAAAAAAAGAAAAGGAAGAAAAGATAAAGATGGTGGAAAAGGTAGTAGAGAAACAAGGTGTTTAATCAAAGGCCTCCCATGTTTAGTTGCATTCGTTTACGAAAGCGACAACACTGTTGTAAGCCAATGATTGGTGGAGAAACTCAAGTTACCAACAAGCATTCACTCGAATCCAGCAAGGATCAAATTCAGTACGGGACAATGTGTGCAAGAAGTATTATCTGATATTGCTCACACAAACTCTTGTCATCTTCTTTTGAGATTGGCATGGCTTCATTTTAAAACGCTCAATCTTGATAAAGGTTCCCTTTCTTTGAGGCATGAGGGACATGAAATGAAGTTGAAATTTTTGACACCATGACAAGCCAGTAAGGATCAACATAGGCTGAAGGAGAAAATAGAAAAAGAAAGAATAGAAAAGGAAGAAATATAAACTCTGGAAGGAATGGAAATTGAAGAAAAAGAAAAGGAAGAAAAGATAAAGATGATGGAAAAGCTAGTATAGAAACAAAGTGTTTAATCAAAGGCCACCCATGTTTAGTTGCATTTGTTTACGAAAGCGACAACACTGTTGTAAGCCAAAGATTGGTGGAGAAACTCAAGTTACCAACAAGCTTTCATTCGAATCATGCAAAGATCAAATTTAGTACAGGACAATGTGTGAAAGAAGTATTATGTGATATTGCTCCCACAAACTCTTGTCATCTTCTTTTTATTTGGGCATGGCTTCATTTTAAAACGCTCAATCTTGATAAAGGTTCCCTTTATTAGAGGCATGAGGGACATGAAATGAAGTTGAAATTTATGACACCCAGACTAGCCAGGAAGGATCAAAATAGGCTGAAGGACAAAATAGAAAAAGAAGGAATAGAAAAGGAAGAAATATAAACTGTGGAAGGAATGGAAATTAAGGAAAAAGAAAAGGAAGTAAAGATAAAGATGGTGGAAAAGGTAATAGAGAAACAAGGTGTTTAATCAAAGGCCTCCCATGTTTACATGCATTCGTTTACGAAAACGACAACATTGTTGTATGCCAAAGATTGGTGGAGAAACTCAAGTTACCAACAAGCATTCACTCGAATCAAGCAAGGATCAAATTCAGTACGGGACAATGTGTGCAAGAAGTATTATCTGATATTGCTCCCACGAACTCTTGTCATCTTCTTTTGAGATTGGCATGGCTTCATTTTAAAACGCTCAATCTTGATAAAGGTTCCCTTTATTTGAGGCATGAGGGACATGAAATGAAGTTGAAATTTATAACACCATGACAAGCCAGTAAGGTTCAACATAGGCTGAAGGAGAAAATAGAAAAAGAAAGAATAGAAAAGGAAGAAATATAAACTGTGGAAGGAATGGAAATTGAAGAAAAAGAAAAGGAAGAAAATATAAAGATGATGGAAAGGTAGTAGAGAAACAAGGTGTTTAATCAAAGGCCACCCATGTTTAGTTGCATTTGTTTACGAAAGCGACAACACTGTTGTAAGCCAAAGATTGGTGGAGAAACTCGAGTTACCAACAAGCTTTCACTCGAAGCAAGCAAGGATCAAATTCAGTACGGGACAATGTGTGAAAGAAGTATTATCTGATATTGCTCCCACGAACTCTTGTCATCTTCTTTTGAGATTGGCATGGCTTCATTTTAAAACGCTCAATCTTGATAAAGGTTCCCTTTATTTGAGGGATGAGGGACATGAAATGAAGTTGAAATTTTTGACACCAACACAAGCCAGTAAGGATCAACATAGGCTGAAGGAGAAAATAGAAAAAGAAAGAATAGAAAAGGAAGAAATATAAACTGTGGAAGGAATGGAAATTAAAGAAAAACTAAATGGAAGAAAAGATAAAGATGGTGGAAAATGTAGTAGAGAAACAAGGTGTTTAATCAAAGGCCTCCCATGTTTACATGCATTCGTTTACGAAAACGACAACATTGTTGTAAGCCAAAGATTGGTGGAGAAACTCAAGTTACCAACAAGCATTCACTCGAATCAAGCAAGGATCAAATTCAGTACGGGAAATTGTGTGCAAGAAGTATTATCTGATATTGCTCCCACGAACTCTTGTCATCTTCTTTTGAGATTGGCATGGCTTCATTTTAAAACGCTCAATCTTGATAAAGGTTCCCTTTATTTGAGGCATGAGGGACATGAAATGAAGTTGAAATTTATAACACCATGACAAGCCAGTAAGGTTCAACATAGGCTGAAGGAGAAAATAGAAAAAGAAAGAATAGAAAAGGAAGAAATATAAACTGTGGAAGGAATGGAAATTGAAGAAAAAGAAAAGGAAGAAAAGATAAAGATGATGGAAAAGGTAGTAGAGAAACAAGGTGTTTAATCAAAGGCCACCCATGTTTAGTTGCATTCGTTTACGAAAGCGACAACACTGTTGTAAGCCAAAGATTGGTGGAGAAACTCAAGTTACCAACAAGCTTTCACTCGAAGCAAGGAAGGATCAAATTCAGTACGGGACAATGTGTGAAAGAAGTATTATCTGATATTGCTCCCACGAACTCTTGTCATCTTCTTTTGAGATTGGCATGGCTTCATTTTAAAACGCTCAATCTTGATAAAGGTTCCCTTTATTTGAGGGATGAGGGACATGAAATGAATTTGAAATTTTTGACACCAACACAAGCCAGTAAGGATCAACATAGGCTGAAGGAGAAAATAGAAAAAGAAAGAATAGAAAAGGAAGAAATATAAACTGTGGAAGGAATGGAAATTAAAGAAAAACTAAAAGGAAGAAAAGATAAAGATGGTGGAAAAGGTAGTAGAGAAACAAGGTGTTTAATCAAAGGCCTCCCATGTTTAGTTGCATTCGTTGACGAAAGCGACAAAAATGTTGTAAGCCAAAGATTGGTGGAGAAACTCCAGTTACCAACAAGCTTTCATTCGAATCCAGCAAGGATCAAATTCAGTACGGGACAATATGTTAAAGAAGTATTATGTGATATTGCTCCCACGAACTCTTGTCATCTTCTTTTGAGATGGGCTTGGCTTCATTTTAAAACGCTCAATCTTCATAAACGTTCTCTTTATTTGAGGCATGAGGGACATGAAATGAAGTTGAAATTTATGACACCATGACAAGCCAGTAAGGATCAACATAGGCTGAAGGAGAAAATAGAAAAAGAAAGAATAGAAAAAGAAGAAATATAGACTGTGGAAGGAATGGAAATTAAAGAAAAAGAAAAGGAAGAAAAGATAAAGATGGTGGAAAAGGTAGTAGAGAAAGTAGGTGTTTAATCAAAGGCCTCCCATGTTTAGATGCATTCGTTTACGAAAACGACAACATTGTTGTAAGCCAAAGATTGGTGGAGAAACTCAAGTTACCAACAAGCTTTCACTCGAAGCAAGCAAGGATCAAATTTAGTACGGGACAATTTGTGAAAGAAGTATTATCTGATATTGCTCACACGAACTCTTGTCATCTTCTTTTGAGATTGGCATGGCTTCATTTTAAAACGCTCAATCTTGATAAAGGTTCCCTTTATTTGAGGGATGAGGGACATGAAATGAAGTTGAAATTTATGACACCAACACAAGCTAGTAAGGATCAACATAGGCTGAAGGAGAAAATAGAAAAAGAAAGAATAGAAAAGGAAGAAATATAAATTGTGGAAGGAATGGAAATGAAAGAAAAAGAAAAGGAAGAAAAGATAAAGATGGTGGAAAAGGTAGTAGAGAAACAAGGTGTTTAATCAAAGGCCTCCCATGTTTAGTTGCATTCGTTTACGAAAGAGACAACAATGTTGTAAGCCAAAGATTGGTGGAGAAACTCCAGTTACCAACAAGCTTTCATTCGAATCAAGCAAAGATCAAATTCAGTATAGGACAATATGTTAAAGAAGTATTATGTGATATTGCTCCCACAAACTCTTGTCATCTTCTTTTGAGATGGGCATGGCTTCAATTTAAAACGCTCAATCTCCATAAACGTTCCCTTTATTTGAGGCATGAGGGACATGAAAAGAAGTTGAAATTTATGACACCATGACAAGGCAGTAAGGATCAACATAGGCTGAAGGAGAAAATAGAAAAAGAAAGAATAGAAAGGGAAGAAATATAAACTGTGGAAGGAATGGAAATTAAAGAAAAAGAAAAGGAAGAAAAGATAAAGATGGTGGAAAAGGTAGTAGAGAAACAAGGTGTTTAATCAAATGCCTCCGATGTTTAGATGCATTCGTTTATGAAAACGACAACAATGTTGTAAGCCAAAGATTGGTGGAGAAACTCAAGTTACCAACAAGCTTTCACTCGAAGCAAGCAAGGATCAAATTCAGTATGGGACAATGTGTGAAAGAAGTATTATCTGATATTGCTCCCACGAACTCTTGTCATCTTCTTTTGAGATTGGCATGGCTTCATTTTAAAACGCTCAATCTTGATAAAGGACCCCTTTATTTGAGGGATGAGGGACATGAAATGAAGTTGAAATTTATGACACCAACACAAGCCAGTAAGGATCATCATAGCCTTAAGGAGAAAATAGAAAAACAAAGAATAGAAAAGGAAGAAATATAAACTGTGGAAGGAATGGAAATTAAAGAAAAAGAAAAGGAAGAAAAGGTAAAGATGGTGGAAAAGGTAGTAGAGAAACAAGGTGTTTAATCAAAGGCCTCCCATGTTTAGTTGCATTCGTTTACGAAAGCGACAACACTGTTGTAAGCCAAAGATTGGTGGAGAAACTCAAGTTACCAACAAGCATTCACTCGAATCCAGCAAGGATCAAATTCAGTACGAGACAATGTGTGCAAGAAGTATTATCTGATATTGCTCACACAAACTCTTGTCATCTTCTTTTGAGATTGGCATGGCTTCATTTTAAAACGCTCAATCTTGATAAAGGTTCCCTTTCTTTGAGGCATGAGGGACATGAAATGAAGTTGAAATTTTTGACACCATGACAAGCCAGTAAGGATCAACATAGGCTGAAGGAGAAAATAGAAAAAGAAAGAATAGAAAAGGAAGAAATATAAACTCTGGAAGGAATGGAAATTGAAGAAAAAGAAAAGGAAGAAAAGATAAAGATGATGGAAAAGCTAGTATAGAAACAAAGTGTTTAATCAAAGGCCACCCATGTTTAGTTGCATTTGTTTACGAAAGCGACAACACTGTTGTAAGCCAAAGATTGGTGGAGAAACTCAAGTTACCAACAAGCTTTCATTCGAATCCAGCAAGGATCAAATTCAGTACGGGACAATATGTTAAAGAAGTATTATGTGATATTGCTCCCACGAACTCTTGTCATCTTCTTTTGAGATGGGCATGGCTTCATTTTAAAACGCTCAATCTTCATAAACGTTCCCTTTATTTGAGGCATGAGGGACATGAAATGAAGTTGAAATTTATGACACCATGACAAGCCAGTAAGGATCGACATAGGCTGAAGGAGAAAATAGAAAAAGAAAGAATAGAAAAGGAAGAAATATAAACTGTGGAAGGAATGGAAATTAAAGAAAAACTAAAAGGAAGAAAAGATAAAGATGGTGGAAAAGGTAGTAGAGAAACAAGGTGTTTAATCAAAGACCTCCCATGTTTAGTTGCATTCGTTGACGAAAGCGACAACAATGTTGTAAGCCAAAGATTGGTGGAGAAACTCAAGTTACCAACAAGCTTTCATTCGAATCCAGCAAGGATCAAATTCAGTACGGGACAATATGTTAAAGAAGTATTATGTGATATTGCTCCCACGAACTCTTGTCATCTTCTTTTGAGATGGGCATGGCTTCATTTTAAAACGCTCAATCTTCATAAACGTTCCCTTTATTTGAGGCATGAGGGACATGAAATGAAGTTGAAATTTATGACACCATGACAAGCCAGTAAGGATCAACATAGGCTGAAGGAGAAAATAGAAAAAGAAAGAATAGAAAAAGAAGAAATATAGACTGTGGAAGGAATGGAAATTAAAGAAAAAGAAAAGGAAGAAAAGATAAAGATGGTGGAAAAGGTAGTAGAGAAAGTAGGTGTTTAATCAAAGGCCTCCCATGTTTAGATGCATTCTTTTACGAAAACGACAACAATGTTGTAAGCCAAAGATTGGTGGAGAAACTCAAGTTACCAACAAGCTTTCACTCGAAACAAGCAAGGATCAAATTTAGTACGGGACAATTTGTGAAAGAAGTATTATCTGATATTGCTTCCACGAACTCTTGTCATCTTCTTTTGAGATTGGCATGGCTTCATTTTAAAACGCTCAATCTTCATAAAGGTTCCCTTTATTTGAGGGATGAGGGACATGAAATGAAGTTGAAATTTATGACACCAACACAAGCTAGTCAGGATCAACATAGGCTGAAGGAGAAAATAGAAAAAGAAAGAATAGAAAAGGAAGAAATATAAATTGTGGAAGGAATGGAAATTAAAGAAAAAGAAAAGGAAGAAAAGATAAAGATGGTGGAAAACGTAGTAGAGAAACAAGGTGTTTAATCAAAGACCTCCCATGTTTAGTTGCATTCGTTTACGAAAGCGACAACAATGTTGTAAGCCAAAGATTGGTGGAGAAACTCCAGTTACCAACAAGCTTTCATTCGAATCAAGCAAGGATCAAATTCAGTACAGGACAATATGTTAAAGAAGTATTATGTGATATTGCTCCCACGAACTCTTGTCATCTTCTTTTGAGATGGGCATGGCTTCATTTTAAAACGCTCAATCTCCATAAACGTTCCCTTTATTTGAGGCATGAGGGACATGAAAAGAAGTTGAAATTTATGACACCATGACAAGGCAGTAAGGATCAACATAGGCTGAAGGAGAAAATAGAAAAAGAAAGAATAGAAAAGGAAGAAATATAAACTGTGGAAGGAATGGAAATTAAAGAAAAAGAAAAGGAAGAAAAGATAAGGACGGTGGAAAAGGTAGTAGAGAAACAAGGTGTTTAATCAAATGCCTCCCATGTTTAGATGCATTCGTTTATGAAAACGACAACAATGTTGTAAGCCAAAGATTGGTGGAGAAACTCAAGTTACCAACAAGCTTTCACTCGAAGCAAGCAAGGATCAAATTCAGTATGGGACAATGTGTGAAAGAAGTATTATCTGATATTGCTCCCACGAACTCTTGTCATCTTCTTTTGAGATTGGCATGGCTTCATTTTAAAACGCTCAATCTTGATAAAGGACCCCTTTATTTGAGGGATGAGGGACATGAAATGAAGTTGAAATTTATGACACCAACACAAGCCAGTAAGGATCAGCATAGCCTGAAGGAGAAAATAGAAAAAGAAAGAATAGAAAAGGAAGAAATATAAACTGTGGAAGGAATGGAAATTAAAGAAAAAGAAAAGGAAGAAAAGATAAAGATGGTGGAAAAGGTAGTGGAGAAACAAGGTGTTTAATCAAAGGCCTCCCATGTTTAGTTGCATTCGTTTACGAAAGCGACAACACTGTTGTAAGCCAAAGATTGGTGGAGAAACTCAAGTTACCAACAAGCATTCACTCGAATCCAGCAAGGATCAAATTCAGTACGGGACAATGTGTGCAAGAAGTATTATCTGATATTGCTCACACAAACTCTTGTCATCTTCTTTTGAGATTGGCATGGCTTCATTTTAAAACGCACAATCTTGATAAAGGTTCCCTTTCTTTGAGGCATGAGGGACATGAAATGAAGTTGAAATTTTTAACACCATGACAAGCCAGTAAGGATCAACATAGGCTGAAGGAGAAAATAGAAAAAGAAAGAATAGAAAAGGAAGAAATATAAACTGTGGAAGGAATGGAAAGTGAAGAAAAAGAAAAGGAAGAAAAGATAAAGATGATGGAAAAGGTAGTACAGAAACAAAGTGTTAAATCAAAGGCCACCCATGTTTAGTTGCATTTGTTTACGAAAGCGAAAACACTGTTGTAAGCCAAAGATTGGTGGAGAAACTCAAGTTACCAACAAGCTTTCATTCGAATCAAGCAAGGATCAAATTCAGTACGGGACAATGTGTGCAAGAAGTATTATCTGATATTGCTCCCACAAACTCTTGTCATCTTCTTTTGAGATTGGCATGGCTTCATTTTAAAAGGCTCAATCTTGACAAAGGTTCCCTTTATTTGAGGCATGAGGGACATGAAATGAAGTTGAAATTTATGACACCATGACAAGCCAGTAAGGATCAACATAGGCTGAAGGAGAAAATAGAAAAAGAAAGAATAGAAAAGGAAGAAATATAGACTGTGGAAGGAATGGAAATTAAAGAAAAAGAAAGGGAAGAAAAGATAAAGATGGTGGAAAAGGTAGTAGAGAAAGTAGGTGTTTAATCAAAGGCCTCCCATGTTTAGATGCATTCGTTTACGAAAACGACAACAATGTTGTAGGCCAAAGATTGGTGGAGAAACTCAAGTTACCAACAAGCTTTCACTCGAAGCAAGCAAGGATCAAATTTAGTACGGGACAATTTGTGCAAGAAGTATTATCTGATATTGCTCCCACGAACTCTTGTCATCTTCTTTTGAGATTGGCATGGCTTCATTTTAAAACGCTCAATCTTGATAAAGGTTCCCTTTATTTGAGGGATGAGGGACATGAAATGAAGTTGAAATTTATGACACCAACACAAGCTAGTAAGGATCAACATAGGCTGAAGGAGAAAATAGAAAAAGAAAGAATAGAAAAGGAAGAAATATAAATTGTGGAAGGAATGGAAATTAAAGAAAAAGAAAAGGAAGAAAAGATAAAGATGGTGGAAAACGTAGTAGAGAAACAAGGTGTTTAATCAAAGACCTCCCATGTTTAGTTGCATTCGTTTACGAAAGCGACAACAATGTTGTAAGCCAAAGATTGGTGGAGAAACTCCAGTTACCAACAAGCTTTCATTCGAATCAAGCAAGGATCAAATTCAGTACGGGACAATGTGTGCAAGAAGTATTATCTGATATTGCTCCCACAAACTCTTGTCATCTTCTTTTGAGATTGGCATGGCTTCATTTTAAAACGCTCAATCTTGACAAAGGTTCCCTTTATTTGAGGCATGAGGGACATGAAATGAAGTTGAAATTTATAACACCAACACAAGCCAGTAAGGATCAACATAGGCTGAAGGAGAAAATAGAAAAAGAAAGACTAGAAAAGGAAGAAATATAAACTGTGGAAGGAATGGAAATTAAAGAAAAACTAAAAGGAAGAAAAGATAAAGATGGTGGAAAAGGTAGTAGAGAAACAAGGTGTTTAATCAAAGGCCTCCCATGTTTAGTTGCATTCGTTGACGAAAGCGACAACAATGTTGTAAGCCAAAGATTGGTGGAGAAACTCCAGTTACCAACAAGCTTTCATTCGAATCCAGTAAGGATCAAATTCAGTACGGGACAATATGTTAAAGAAGTATTATGTGACATTGCTCCCACGAACTCTTGTCATCTTCTTTTGAGATGGGCATGGCTTCATTTTAAAACGCTCAATCTTCATAAACGTTCCCTTTATTTGAGGCACGAGGGACATGAAATGAAGTTGAAATTTATGACACCATGACAAGCCAGTAAGGATCAACATAGGCTGAAGGAGAAAATAGAAAAAGAAAGAATAGAAAAGGAAGAAATATAGACTGTGGAAGGAATGGAAATTAAAGAAAAAGAAAGGGAAGAAAAGATAAAGATGGTGGAAAAGGTAGTAGAGAAAGTAAGTGTTTAATCAAAGGCCTCCCATGTTTAGATGCATTCGTTTACGAAAACGACAACAATGTTGTAAGCCAAAGATTGGTGGAGAAACTCAAGTTACCAAAGAGCTTTCACTCGAAGCAAGCAAGGATCAAATTTAGTACGGGACAATTTGTGCAAGAAGTATTATCTGATATTGCTCCCACGAACTCTTGTCATCTTCTTTTGAGATTGGCATGGCTTCATTTTAAAACGCTCAATCTTGATAAAGGTTCCCTTTATTTGAGGGATGAGGGACATGAAATGAAGTTGAAATTTATGACACCAACACAAGCTAGTAAGGATCAACATAGGCTGAAGGAGAAAATAGAAAAAGAAAGAATAGAAAAGGAAGAAATATAAATTGTGGAAGGAATGGAAATTAAAGAAAAAGAAAAGGAAGAAAAGATAAAGATGGTGGAAAACGTAGTAGAGAAACAAGGTGTTTAATCAAAGGCCTCCCATGTTTAGTTGCATTCGTTTACGAAAGCGACAACAATGTTGTAAGCCAAAGATTGGTGGAGAAACTCCAGTTACCAACAAGCTTTCATACGAATCAAGCAAGGATCAAATTTAGTACAGGACAATATGTTAAAGAAGTATTATGTGATATTGCTCGCACGAACTCTTGTCATCTTCTTTTGAGATGGGCATGGCTTCATTTTAAAACGCTCAATCTCCATAAACGTTCCCTTTATTTGAGGCATGAGGGACATGAAAAGAAGTTGAAATTTATGACACCATGACAAGGCAGTAAGGATCAACATAGGCTGAAGGAGAAAATAGAAAAAGAAAGAATAGAAAAGGAAGAAATATAGACTGTGGAAGGAATGGAATTTAAAGAAAAAGAAAAGGAAGAAAAGATAAAGATGGTGGAAAAGGTAGTAGAGAAACAAGGTGTTTAATAAAAGGCCTCCCATGTTTAGATGCATTCGTTTACAAAAATGACAACAATGTTGTAAGCCAAAGATTGGTGGAGAAACTCAAGTTACCAACAAGCTTTCACTCGAAGCAAGCAAGGATAAAATTCAGTACGGGACAATGTGTGCAAGAAATATTATCTGATATTGCTCCCACGAACTCTTGTCATCTTCTTTTGAGATTGGCATGGCTTCATTTTAAAACGCTCAATCTTGATAAAGGTTCCCTTTATTTGAGGGATGAGGGACATGAAATGAAATTGAAATTTATGACACCAACACAAGCGAGTAAGGATCAACATAGGCTGAAGGAGAAAATAGAAAAAGAAAGAATAGAAAAGGAAGAAATATAAACTATGGAAGGAATGGAAATTAAAGAAAAAGAAAAGGAAGAAAAGATAAAGATGATGGAAAAGGTAGTAGAGAAACAAAGTGTTTAATCAAAGGCCACCCATGTTTAGTTGCATTCGTTTACGAAAACGACAACAATGTTCTAAGCCAAAGATTGGTGGAGAAACTCAAGTTACCAACAAGCTTTCATTCGAATCAAGCAAGGATCAAATTCAGTACGGGACAATATGTTAAAGAAGTATTATGTGATATTGCTCCCACGAACTATTGTCATCTTCTTTTGAGATGGGCATGGCTTCATTTTAAAACGCTCAATCTTGATAAAGGTTCCCTTTATTTGAGGCATGAGGGACATGAAATGAAGTTGAAATTTATGACACCATGACAAGCCAGTAAGGATCAACATAGGCTGAAGGAGAAAATAGAAAAAGAAAGAATATAAAAGGAAGAAATATGGACTCTGGAAGGAATGGAAATTAAAGAAAAAGAAAAGGAAGAAAAGATTAAGATGGTGGAAAAGGTAGTAGAGAAACAAGGTGTTTAATCAAAGACCTCCCATGTTTAGATGCATTCGGTTACGAAAACGACAACAATGTTGTAAGCCAAAGATTGGTGGAGAAACTCAAGTTACCAACAAGCTTTCACTCGAAGCAAGCAAGGATAAAATTCAGTACGGGACAATGTGTGCAAGAAATATTATCTGATATTGCTCCCACGAACTCTTGTCATCTTCTTTTGAGATTGGCATGGCTTCATTTTAAAACGCTCAATCTTGATAAAGGTTCCCTTTATTTGAGGGATGAGGGACATGAAATGAAGTTCAAATTTATGACACCAATACAAGCCAGTAAGGATCAACATAGGCTGAAGGAGAAAATAGAAAAAGACAGAATAGAAAAGGAAGAAATATAAACTGTGGAAGGAATGGAAATTAAAGAAAAAGAAAAGGAAGAAAAGGTAAAGATGATGGAAAAGGTAGTAGAGAAACAAAGTGTTTAATCAAAGGCCACCCATGTTTAGTTGCATTCGTTTACGAAAACGACAACAATGTTGTAAGCCAAAGATTGGTGGAGAAACTCAAGTTACAAACAAGCTTTCATTCGAATCGAGCAAGGATCAAATTTAGTACGGGACAATATGTTAAAGAAGTATTATGTGATATTGCTCCCACGAACTCTTGTCATCTTCTTTTGAGATGGGCATGGCTTCATTTTAAAACGCTCAATCTTCATAAACGTTCCCTTTATTTGAGGCATGAGGGACATGAAATGAAGTTGAAATTTATGACACCATGACAAGCCAATAAGGATCAACGTAGGCTGAAGGAGAAAATAGAAAAAGAAAGAATAGAAAAGGAAGAAATATAAACTGTGGAAGGAATGGAAATTAAAGAAAAAGAAAAGGAAGAAAAGATAAAGATGGTGGAAAAGGTAGTAGAGAAACAAGGTGTTTAATCAAAGGCCTCCCATGTTTAGTTGCATTCGTTTACGAAAGCGACAACAATGTTGTAAGCCAAAGATTGGTGGAGAAACTCCAGTTACCAACAAGCATTCATTCGAATCAAGCAAGGATCAAATTCAGTACAGGACAATATGTTAAAGAAGTATTATGTGATATTGCTCCCACGAACTCTTGTCATCTTCTTTTGAGATGGGCATGGCTTCATTTTAAAACGCTCAATCTCCATAAACGTTCCCTTTATTTGAGGCATGAGGGACATGAAAAGAAGTTGAAATTTATGACACCATGACAAGGCAGTAAGGATCAACATAGGCTGAAGGAGAAAATAGAAAAAGAAAGAATAGAAAAGGAAGAAATATAGACTGTGGAAGGAATGGAATTTAAAGAAAAAGAAAAGGAAGAAAAGATAAAGATGGTGGAAAAGGTAGTAGAGAAACAAGGTGTTTAATCAAAGGCCTCTCATGTTTAGTTGCATTCATTTACGAAAGTGACAACACTGTTGTAAGCCAAAGATTGGTGGAGAAAATCAAGTTACCAAAAAGCATTCACTCGAATCAAGCAAGGATCAAATTCAGTACGGGACAATGTGTGCAAGAAGTATTATATGATATTGCTCACACAAACTCTTGTCATCTTCTTTTGAGATTGTCATGGCTTCATTTTAAAACACTCAATCTTGATAAAGGTTCCCTTTCTTTGAGGCATGAGGGACATGAAATGAAGTTGAAATTTATGACACCATGACAAGCCAGTAAGGATCAACATAGGCTGAAGGAGAAAATAGAAAAAGAAAGAATAGAAAAGGAAGAAATATAAACATTGGACGGAATGGAAATTGAAGAAAAAGAAAAGGAAGAAAAGATAAAGATGATGATGGAAAAGGTAGTAGAGAAACAAGGTGTTTAATCAAAGGCAACCCATGTTTAGTTGCATTTGTTTACGAAAGCGACAACACTGTTGTAAGCCAAAGACTGGTGGAGAAACTCAAGTTACCAACAAGCGTTCACTCGAATGAAGCAAGGATCAAATTCAGTACGGGACAATATGTTAAAGAAGTATTATGTGATATTGCTCCCACGAACTCTTGTCATCTTCTTTTGAGATGGGCATGGCTTCATTTTAAAACGCTCAATCTTCATAAACGTTCCCTTTATTTGAGGCATGAGGGACATGAAATGAAGTTCAAATTTATGACACCAAGACAAGCCAGTAAGGTTCAACATAGGCTGAAGGAGAAAATAGAAAAAGAAAGAATAGAAAAGGAAGAAATATAAACTGTGGAAGGAATGGAAATTGAAGAAAAAGAAAAGGAGGAAAAGATAAAGATGATGGAAAAGGTAGTAGAGAAACAAAGTGTTTAATCAAAGGCCACCCATGTTTAGTTGCATTCGTTTACGAAAGCGACAACACTGTTGTAAGCCAAAGATTGGTGGAGAAACTCAAGTTACCAACAAGCATTCACTCAAATCAAGCAAGGATCAAATTCAGTACGGGACAATGTGTGCAAGAAGTATTATCTGATATTGCTCACACGAACTCTTGTCATCTTCTTTTGAGATTGGCATGGCTTCATTTTAAAACGCTCAATCTTGATAAAGGTTCCCTTTATTTGAGGCATGAGGGACATGAAATGAGGTTCAAATGAATGACACCAAGACAAGCCAGTAAGGTTCAACATAGGCTGAAGGAGAAAATAGAAAAAGAAAGAATATAAAAGGAAGAAATATAAACTGTGGAAGGAATGGAAATTGAAGAAAAAGAAAAGGAAGAAAAGATAAAGATGATGGAAAAGGTAGTAGAGAAACAAAGTGTTTAATCAAAGGCCACCCATGTTTAGTTGCATTCGTATACGAAAGCGACAACACTGTTGTAAGCCAAAGATTGGTGGAGAAACTCAAGTTACCAACAAGCATTCACTCGAATGAAGCAAGGATCAAATTCAGTACGGGACAATGTGTGCAAGAAGTATTATGTGATATTGCTCCCACGAACTCTTGTCATCTTCTTTTGAGATTGGCATGGCTTCATTTTAAAACGCTCAATCTTGATAAAGGTTCCCTTTATTTGAGGCATGAGGGACATGAAATGAAGTTGAAATTTATAACACCATGACAAGCCAGTAAGGTTCAACATAGGCTGAAGGAGAAAATAGAAAAAGAAAGAATAGAAAAGGAAGAAATATAAACTGTGGAAGGAATGGAAATTGAAGAAAAAGAAAAGGAGGAAAAGATAAAGATGATGGAAAAGGTAGTAGAGAAACAAAGTGTTTAATCAAAGGCCACCCATGTTTAGTTGCATTCGTTTACGAAAGCGACAACACTGTTGTAAGCCAAAGATTGGTGGAGAAACTCAAGTTACCAACAAGCATTCACTCAAATCAAGCAAGGATCAAATTCAGTACGGGACAATGTGTGCAAGAAGTATTATCTGATATTGCTCACACGAACTCTTGTCATCTTCTTTTGAGATTGGCATGGCTTCATTTTAAAACGCTCAATCTTGATAAAGGTTCCCTTTATTTGAGGCATGAGGGACATGAAATGAGGTTCAAATGAATGACACCAAGACAAGCCAGTAAGGTTCAACATAGGCTGAAGGAGAAAATAGAAAAAGAAAGAATATAAAAGGAAGAAATATAAACTGTGGAAGGAATGGAAATTGAAGAAAAAGAAAAGGAAGAAAAGATAAAGATGATGGAAAAGGTAGTAGAGAAACAAAGTGTTTAATCAAAGGCCACCCATGTTTAGTTGCATTCGTATACGAAAGCGACAACACTGTTGTAAGCCAAAGATTGGTGGAGAAACTCAAGTTACCAACAAGCATTCACTCGAATGAAGCAAGGATCAAATTCAGTACGGGACAATGTGTGCAAGAAGTATTATGTGATATTGCTCCCACGAACTCTTGTCATCTTCTTTTGAGATTGGCATGGCTTCATTTTAAAACGCTCAATCTTGATAAAGGTTCCCTTTATTTGAGGCATGAGGGACATGAAATGAAGTTGAAATTTATAACACCATGACAAGCCAGTAAGGTTCAACATAGGCTGAAGGAGAAAATAGAAAAAGAAAGAATAGAAAAGGAAGAAATATAAACTGTGGAAGGAATGGAAATTGAAGAAAAAGAAAAGGAAGAAAAGATAAAGATGATGGAAAAGGTAGTAGAGAAACAAGGGGTTTAATCAAAGGCCACCCATGTTTAGTTGCATTCGTTTACGAAAGCGACAACACTGTTGTAAGCCAAAGATTGGTGGAGAAACTCAAGTTACCAACAAGCTTTCACTCGAAGCAAGCAAGGATCAAATTCAGTACGGGACAATGTGTGAAAGAAGTATTATCTGATATTGCTCCCATGAACTCTTGTCATCTTCTTTTGAGATTGGCATGGCTTCATTTTAAAACGCTCAATCTTGATAAAGGTTCCCTTTATTTGAGGGATGAGGAACATGAAATGAAGTTGAAATTTATGACACCAACACAAGCCAGTAAGGATCAACATAGGCTAAAGGAGAAAATAGAAAAAGAAAGAATAGAAAAGGAAGAAATATAAACTGTGGAAGGAATGGAAAGTAAAGAAAAAGAAAAGGAAGAAAAGATAAAGATGGTGGAAAAGATACTAGAGAAACAAGGTTTTTAATCAAAGGCCTCCCATGTTTAGTTGCATTCGTTTACGAAAGCGACAACACTGTTGTAAGCCAAAGATTGGTGGAGAAACTCAAGTTACCAACAAGCTTTCACTCGAAGCAAGCAAGGATCAAATTCAGTACGGGACAATATGTTAAAGAAGTATCATGTGATATTGCTCCCACGAACTCTTGTCATCTTCTTTTGAGATGGGCAGGGCTTCATTTTAAAACGCTCAATCTTCATAAACGTTCCCTTTATTTGAGGCATGAGGGACATGAAATGAAGTTCAAATTTATGACCCCATGACAAGCCAGTAAGGATCAACATAGGCTGAAGGAGAAAATAGAAAAAGAAAGAATATAAAAGGAAGAAATATAAACTGTGGAAGGAATGGAAATTGAAGAAAAAGAAAAGGAGGAAAAGATAAAGATGATGGAAAAGGTAGTAGAGAAACAAAGTGTTTAATCAAAGGCCACCCATGTTTAGTTGCATTCGTTTACGAAAGCGACAACACTGTTGTAAGCCAAAGATTGGTGGAGAAACTCAAGTTACCAACAAGCATTCACTCGAATCAAGCAAGGATCAAATTCAGTACGGGACAATGTGTGCAAGAAGTATTATCTGATATTGCTCACACGAACTCTTGTCATCTTCTTTTGAGATTGGCATGGCTTCATTTTAAAATGCTCAATCTTGATAAAGGTTCCCTTTATTTGAGGCATGAGGGACATGAAATGAAGTTCAAATGTATCACACCAAGACAAGCCAGTAAGGTTCAACATAGGCTGAAGGAGAAAATAGAAAAAGAAAGAATATAAAAGGAAGAAATATAAACTGTGGAAGGAATGGAAATTGAAGAAAAAGAAAAGGAGGAAAAGATAAAGATGATGGAAAAGGTAGTAGAGAAACAAAGTGTTTAATCAAAGGCCACCCATGTTTAGTTGCATTCGTTTACGAAAGCGACAACACTGTTGTAAGCCAAAGATTGGTGGAGAAACTCAAGTTACCAACAAGCATTCACTCGAATCAAGCAAGGATCAAATTCAGTACGGGACAATGTGTGCAAGAAGTATTATCTGATATTGCCCACACGAACTCTTGTCATCTTCTTTTGAGATTGGCATGGCTTCATTTTAAAATGCTCAATCTTGATAAAGGTTCCCTTTATTTGAGGGATGAGGAACATGAAATGAAGTTGAAATTTATGACACCAACACAAGCCAGTAAGGATCAACATAGTCTAAAGGAGAAAATAGAAAAAGAAAGAATAGAAAAGGAAGAAATATAAACTGTGGAAGGAATGGAAAGTAAAGAAAAAGAAAAGGAAGAAAAGATAAAGATGGTGGAAAAGGTACTAGAGAAACAAGGTTTTTAATCAAAGGCCTCCCATGTTTAGTTGCATTCGTTTACGAAAGCGACAACACTGTTGTAAGCCAAAGATTGGTGGAGAAACTCAAGTTACCAACAAGCTTTCACTCGAAGCAAGCAAGGATCAAATTCAGTACGGGACAATATGTTAAAGAAGTATCATGTGATATTGCTCCCACGAACTCTTGTCATCTTCTTTTGAGATGGGCAGGGCTTCATTTTAAAACGCTCAATCTTCATAAACGTTCCCTTTATTTGAGGCATGAGGGACATGAAATGAAGTTCAAATTTATGACCCCATGACAAGCCAGTAAGGATCAACATAGGCTGAAGGAGAAAATAGAAAAAGAAAGAATATAAAAGGAAGAAATATAAACTGTGGAAGGAATGGAAATTGAAGAAAAAGAAAAGGAGGAAAAGATAAAGATGATGGAAAAGGTAGTAGAGAAACAAAGTGTTTAATCAAAGGCCACCCATGTTTAGTTGCATTCGTTTACGAAAGCGACAACACTGTTGTAAGCCAAAGATTGGTGGAGAAACTCAAGTTACCAACAAGCATTCACTCGAATCAAGCAAGGATCAAATTCAGTACGGGACAATGTGTGCAAGAAGTATTATCTGATATTGCTCACACGAACTCTTGTCATCTTCTTTTGAGATTGGCATGGCTTCATTTTAAAACGCTCAATCTTGATAAAGGTTCCCTTTATTTGAGGCATGAGGGACATGAAATGAAGTTCAAATGTATGACACCAAGACAAGCCAGTAAGGATCAACATAGGCTGAAGGAGAAAATAGAAAAAGAAAGAATAGAAAAGGAAGAAATATAAACTTTGGACGGAATGGAAATTGAAGAAAAAGAAAAGGAAGAAAAGATAAAGATGATGATGGAAAAGGTAGTAGAGAAACAAGGTGTTTAATCAAAGGCAACCCATGTTTAGTTGCATTTGTTTACGAAAGCGACAACACTGTTGTAAGCCAAAGACTGGTGCAGAAACTCAAGTTACCAACAAGCATTCACTCGAATGAAGCAAGGATCAAATTCACTACGGGACAATATGTTAAAGAAGTATTATGTGATATTGCTCCCACGAACTCTTGTCATCTTCTTTTGAGATGGGCATGGCTTCATTTTAAAACGCTCAATCTTCATAAACGTTCCCTTTATTTGAGGCATGAGGGACATGAAATGAAGTTCAAATTTATGACACCAAGACAAGCCAGTAAGGTTCAACATAGGCTGAAGGAGAAAATAGAAAAAGAAAGAATATAAAAGGAAGAAATATAAACTGTGGAAGGAATGGAAATTGAAGAAAAAGAAAAGGAGGAAAAGATAAAGATGATGGAAAAGGTAGTAGAGAAACAAAGTGTTTAATCAAAGGCCACCCATGTTTAGTTGCATTCGTTTACGAAAGCGACAACACTGTTGTAAGCCAAAGATTGGTGGAGAAACTCAAGTTACCAACAAGCATTCACTCGAATCAAGCAAGGATCAAATTCAGTACGGGACAATGTGTGCAAGAAGTATTATCTAATATTGCTCACACGAACTCTTGTCATCTTCTTTTGAGATTGGCATGGCTTCATTTTAAAACGCTCAATCTTGATAAAGGTTCCCTTTATTTGAGGCATGAGGGACATGAAATGAAGTTCAAATGTATCACACCAAGACAAGCCAGTAAGGTTCAACATAGGCTGAAGGAGAAAATAGAAAAAGAAAGAATATAAAAGGAAGAAATATAAACTGTGGAAGGAATGGAAATTGAAGAAAAAGAAAAGGAGGAAAAGATAAAGATGATGGAAAAGGTAGTAGAGAAACAAAGTGTTTAATCAAAGGCCACCCATGTTTAGTTGCATTCGTTTACGAAAGCGACAACACTGTTGTAAGCCAAAGATTGGTGGAGAAACTCAAGTTACCAACAAGCATTCACTCGAATCAAGCAAGGATCAAATTCAGTACGGGACAATGTGTGCAAGAAGTATTATCTGATATTGCCCACACGAACTCTTGTCATCTTCTTTTGAGATTGGCATGGCTTCATTTTAAAATGCTCAATGTTGATAAAGGTTCCCTTTATTTGAGGCATGAGGGACATGAAATGAAGTTGAAATTTATAACACCATGACAAGCCAGTAAGGTTCAACATAGGCTGAAGGAGAAAATAGAAAAAGAAAGAATAGAAAAGGAAGAAATATAAACTGTGGAAGGAATGGAAATTGAAGAAAAAGAAAAGGAAGAAAAGATATAGATGATGGAAACGGTAGTAGAGAAACAAGGTGTTTAATCAAAGGCCACCCATGTTTAGTTGCATTCGTTTACGAAAGCGACAACACTGCTGTAAGCCAAAGATTGGTGGAGAAACTCAAGTTACCAACAAGCTTTCATTCGAATCAAGCAACGATGAAATTCAGTACGGGACAATATGTTGAAGAAGTATTATGTGATATTGCTCCCACGAACTCTTGTCATCTTCTTTTGAGATGGGCATGGCTTCATTTTAAAACGCTCAATCTTGATAAAGGTTCCCTTTATTTGAGGCATGAGGGACATGAAATGAAGTTGAAATTTATGACACCATGACAAGCCAGTAAGGATCAACATAGGCTGAAGGAGAAAATAGAAAAAGAAAGAATATAAAAGGAAGAAATATGGACTCTGGAAGGAATGGAAATTAAAGAAAAAGAAAAGGAAGAAAAGATTAAGATGGTGGAAAAGGTAGTAGAGAAACAAGGTGTTTAATCAAAGGCCTCCCATGTTTAGATGCATTCGTTTACGAAAACGACAACAATGTTGTAAGCCAAAGATTGGTGGAGAAACTCAAGTTACCAACAAGCTTTCACTCGAAGCAAGCAAGGATCAAATTCAGTACGGGACAATGTGTGAAAGTATTATCTGATATTGCTCCCACGAACTCTTGTCATCTTCTTTTGAGATTGGCATGGCTTCATTTTAAAACGCTCAATCTTGATAAAGGTTCCCTTTATTTGAGGGATGAGGGACATGAAATGAAGTTGAAATTTATGACACCATGACAAGCCAGTAAGGATCAACGTAGGCTGAAGGAGAAAATAGAAAAAGAAAGAATATAAAAGGAAGAAATATAAACTGTGGAAGGAATGGAAATTGAAGAAAAAGAAAAGGAAGAAAAGATAAAGATGATGGAAAAGGTAGTAGAGAAACAAAGTGTTTAATCAAAGGCCACCCATGTTTAGTTGCATTCGTTTACGAAAGCGACAACACTGTTGTAAGCCAAAGATTGGTGGAGAAACTCAAGTTACCAACAAGCATTCACTCGAATCAAGCAAGGATCAAATTCAGTACGGGACAATATGTTAAAGAAGTATTATGTGATATTGCTCCCACGAACTCTTGTCATCTTCTTTTGAGATGGGCATGGCTTCATTTTAAAACGCTCAATCTTCATAAACGTTCCCTTTGTTTGAGGCATGAGGGACATGAAATGAAGTTCAAATTTATGACCCCATGACAAGCCAATAAGGATCAACATAGGCTGAAGGAGAAAATAGAAAAAGAAAGAATAGAAAAGGAAGAAATATAAACTGTGCAACGAATGGAAATTAAAGAAAAAGAAAAGGAAGAAAAGATAAAGATGGTGGAAAAGGTAGTAGAGAAACAAGGTGTTTAATCAAAGGCCTCCCATGTTTAGTTGCATTCGTTTACGAAAGCGACAACAATGTTGTAAGCCAAAGATTGGTGGAGAAACTCCAGTTACCAACAAGCTTTCATTCGAATCAAGCAAGGATCAAATTCAGTACGAGACAATGTGTTAAAGAAGTATTATGTGATATTGCTCCCACGAACTCTTGTCATCTTCTTTTGAGATGGGCATGGCTTTATTTTAAAACGCTCAATCTTCATAAACTTTCCCTTTATTTGAGGCATGAGGGACATGAAATGAAGTTGAAATTTATGACACCATGACAAGCCAGTAAGGATCAACATAGGCTGAAGGAGAAAATAGAAAAAGAAAGAATAGAAAAGGAAGAAATATAAACTTTGGACGGAATGGAAATTGAAGAAAAAGAAAAGGAAGAAAAGATAAAGATGATGATGGAAAAGGTAGTAGAGAAACAAGGTGTTTAATCAAAGGCAACCCATGTTTAGTTGCATTTGTTTACGAAAGCGACAACACTGTTGTAAGCCAAAGACTGGTGGAGAAACTCAAGTTACCAACAAGCATTCACTCGAATGAAACAAGGATCAAATTCATTACGGGACAATATGTTAAAGATGTATTATGTGATATTGCTCCCACGAACTCTTGTCATCTTCTTTTGAGATGGGCATGGCTTCATTTTAAAACGCTCAATCTTCATAAACGTTCCCTTTATTTGAGGCATGAGGGACATGAAATGAAGTTCAAATTTATGACACCAAGACAAGCCAGTAAGGTTCAACATAGGCTGAAGGAGAAAATAGAAAAAGAAAGAATATAAAAGGAAGAAATATAAACTGTGGAAGGAATGGAAATTAAAGAAAAAGAAAAGGAGGAAAAGATAAAGATGATGGAAAAGGTAGTAGAGAAACAAAGTGTTTAATCAAAGGCCACCCATGTTTAGTTGCATTCGTTTAAGAAAGCGACAACACTGTTGTAAGCCAAAGATTGGTGGAGAAACTCAAGTTACCAACAAGCATTCACTCGAATCAAGCAAGGATCAAATTCAGTACGGGACAATGTGTGCAAGAAGTATTATCTGATATTGCTCACACGAACTCTTGTCATCTTCTTTTGAGATTGGCATGGCTTCATTTTAAAACGCTCAATCTTGATAAAGGTTCCCTTTATTTGAGGCATGAGGGACATGAAATGAAGTTCAAATGTATGACACCAAGACAAGCCAGTAAGGATCAACATAGGCTGAAGGAGAAAATAGAAAAAGAAAGAATAGAAAAGGAAGAAATATAAACTTTGGACGGAATGGAAATTGAAGAAAAAGAAAAGGAAGAAAAGATAAAGATGATGATGGAAAAGGTAGTAGAGAAACAAGGTGTTTAATCAAAGGCAACCCATGTTTAGTTGCATTTGTTTACGAAAGCGACAACACTGTTGTAAGCCAAAGACTGGTGGAGAAACTCAAGTTACCAACAAGCATTCACTCGAATGAAGCAAGGATCAAATTCAGTACGGGACAATATGTTAAAGAAGTATTATGTGATATTGCTCCCACGAACTCTTGTCATCTTCTTTTGAGATGGGCATGGCTTCATTTTAAAACGCTCAATCGTCATAAACGTTCCCTTTATTTGAGGCATGAGGGACATGAAATGAAGTTCAAATTTATGACACCAAGACAAGCCAGTAAGGTTCAACATAGGCTGAAGGAGAAAATAGAAAAAGAAAGAATATAAAAGGAAGAAATATAAACTGTGGAAGGAATGGAAATTGGAGAAAAAGAAAAGGAGGAAAAGATAAAGATGATGGAAAAGGTAGTAGAGAAACAAAGTGTTTAATCAAAGGCCACCCATGTTTAGTTGCATTCGTTTACGAAAGCGACAACACTGTTGTAAGCCAAAGATTGGTGGAGAAACTCAAGTTACCAACAAGCATTCACTCGAATCAAGCAAGGATCAAATTCAGTACGGGACAATGTGTGCAAGAAGTATTATCTGATATTGCTCACACGAACTCTTGTCATCTTCTTTTGAGATTGGCATGGCTTCATTTTAAAACGCTCAATCTTGATAAAGGTTCCCTTTATTTGAGGCATGAGGGACATGAAATGAAGTTCAAATTTATGACACCAAGACAAGCCAGTAAGGTTCAACATAGGCTGAAGGAGAAAATAGAAAAAGAAAGAATATAAAAGGAAGAAATATAAACTGTGGAAGGAATGGAAATTGAAGAAAAAGAAAAGGAGGAAAAGATAAAGATGATGGAAAAGGTAGTAGAGAAACAAGGTGTTTAATCAAAGGCCACCCATGTTTAGTTGCATTCGTATACGAAAGCGACAACACTGTCGTAAGCCAAAGATTGGTGGAGAAACTCAAGTTACCAACAAGCTTTGACTCGAAGCAAGCAAGGATCAAATTCAGTACGGGACAATGTGTAAAAGTATTATCTGATATTGCTCACACAAACTCTTGTCATCTTCTTTTGAGATTGGCATGGCTTCATTTTAAAACGCTCAATCTTGATAAAGGTTCCCTTTCTTTGAGGCATGAGGGACATGAAATGAAGTTGAAATTTATGACACCATGACAAGCCAGTAAGGATCAACATAGGCTGAAGGAGAAAATAGAAAAAGAAACAATAGAAAAGGAAGAAATATAAACTTTGGACGGAATGGAAATTGAAGAAAAAGAAAAGGAAGAAAAGATAAAGATGATGATGGAAAAGGTAGTAGAGAAACAAGGTGTTTAATCAAAGGCAACCCATGTTTAGTTGCATTTGTTTACGAAAGCGACAACACTGTTCTAAGCCAAAGACTGGTGGAGAAACTCAAGTTACCAACAAGCATTCACTCGAATGAAGCAAGGATCAAATTCAGTACGGGACAATATGTTAAAGAAGTATTATGTGATATTGCTCCCACGAATTCTTGTCATCTTCTTTTGAGATGGGCATGGCTTCATTTTAAAACGCTCAATCTTCATAAACGTTCCCTTTATTTGAGGCATGAGGGACATGAAATGAAGTTCAAATTTATGACACCAAGACAAGCCAGTAAGGTTCAACATAGGCTGAAGGAGAAAATAGAAAAAGAAAGAATATAAAAGGAAGAAATATAAACTGTGGAAGGAATGGAAATTGAAGAAAAAGAAAAGGAGGAAAAGATAAAGATGATGGAAAAGGTAGTAGAGAAACAAAGTGTTTAATCAAAGGCCACCCATGTTTACTTGCATTCGTTTACGAAAGCGACAACACTGTTGTAAGCCAAAGATTGGTGGAGAAACTCAAGTTACCAACAAGCATTCACTCGAATCAAGCAAGGATCAAATTCAGTACGGGACAGTGTGTGCAAGAAGTATTATCTGATATTGCTCACACGAACTCTTGTCATCTTCTTTTGAGATTGGCATGGCTTCATTTTAAAACGCTCAATCTTGATAAAGGTTCCCTTTATTTGAGGCATGAGGGACATGAAATGAAGTTCAAATGTATGACAGCAAGACAAGCCAGTAAGGTTCAACATAGGCTGAGGAGAAAATAGAAAAAGAAAGAATATAAAAGGAAGAAATATAAACTGTGGAAGGAAAGGAAATTGAAGAAAAAGAAAAGGAGGAAAAGATAAAGATGATGGAAAAGGTAGTAGAGAAACAAAGTGTTTAATCAAAGGCCACCCATGTTTACTTGCATTCGTTTACGAAAGCGACAACACTATTGTAAGCCAAAGATTGGTGGAGAAACTCAAGTTACCAACAAGCATTCACTCGAATCAAGCAAGGATCAAATTCAGTACGAGACAATGTGTGCAAGAACTATTATCTGATATTGCTCACACGAACTCTTGTCATCTTCTTTTGAGATGGGCATGGCTTCATTTTAAAACGCTCAATCTTCATAAACGTTCCCTTTATTTGAGGCATGAGGGACATGAAATGAAGTTCAAATTTATGACACCAAGACAAGCCAGTAAGGTTCAACATAGGCTGAAGGAGAAAATAGAAAAAGAAAGAATATAAAAGGAAGAAATATAAACTGTGGAAGGAATGGAAATTGAAGAAAAAGAAAAGGAGGAAAAGATAAAGATGATGGAAAAGGTAGTAGAGAAACAAAGTGTTTAATCAAAGGCCATCCATGTTTACTTGCATTCGTTTACGAAAGCGACAACACTGTTGTAAGCCAAAGATTGGTGGAGAAACTCAAGTTACCAACAAGCATTCACTCGAATCAAGCAAGGATCAAATTCAGTACGGGACAGTGTGTGCAAGAAGTATTATCTGATATTGCTCACACGAACTCTTGTCATCTTCTTTTGAGATTGGCATGGCTTCATTTTAAAACGCTCAATCTTGATAAAGGTTCCCTTTATTTGAGGCATGAGGGACATGAAATGAAGTTCAAATGTATGACAGCAAGACAAGCCAGTAAGGTTCAACATAGGCTGAGGAGAAAATAGAAAAAGAAAGAATATAAAAGGAAGAAATATAAACTGAGGAAGGAAAGGAAATTGAAGAAAAAGAAAAGGAGGAAAAGATAAAGATGATGGAAAAGGTAGTAGAGAAACAAAGTGTTTAATCAAAGGCCACCCATGTTTACTTGCATTCGTTTACGAAAGCGACAACACTATTGTAAGCCAAAGATTGGTGGAGAAACTCAAGTTACCAACAAGCATTCACTCGAATCAAGCAAGGATCAAATTCAGTACGAGACAATGTGTGCAAGAACTATTATCTGATATTGCTCACACGAACTCTTGTCATCTTCTTTTGAGATTGGCATGGCTTCATTTTGAAACACTCAATCTTGATAAAGGTTCCCTTTATTTGAGGTATGAGGGACATGAAATGAAGTTCAAATATATGACACCAAGACAAGCCAGTAAGGTTCAACATAGGCTGAAGGAGAAAATAGAAAAAGAAAGAATATAAAAGGAAGAAATATAAACTGTGGAAGGAATGGAAATTGAAGAAAAAGGAAAGGAAGAAAAGATAAAGATGATGGAAAAGGTAGTAGAGAAACAAGGTGTTTAATCAAAGGCCACCCTTGTTTCGTTGCATTCGTTTACGAAAGCGACAACACTGTTGTAAGCCAAAGATTGGTGGAGAAACTCAAGTTACCAACAAGCTTTCACTCGAAGCAAGCAAGGATCAAATTCAGTACGGGACAATGTGTGAAAGAAGTATTATCTGATATTGCTCCCACGAACTCTTGTCATCTTCTTTTGAGATTGGCATGGCTTCATTTTAAAACGCTCAATCTTGATAAAGGTTCCCTTTATTTGAGGGATGAGGGACATGAAATGAAGTTGAAATTTATGACACCAACACAAGCCAGTAAGGATCAACATAGGCTGAAGGAGAAAATAGAAAAAGAAAGAATAGAAAAGGAAGAAATATAAACTGTGGAAGGAATGGAAATTAAAGAAAAAGAAAAGGAAGAAAAGATAAAGATGATGGAAAAGGTAGTAGAGAAACAAAGTGGTTAATCAAAGGCCACCCATGTTTAGTTGCATTCGTATACGAAAGCGATAACACTGTTGTAAGCCAAAGATTGGTGGAGAAACTCAAGTTACCAACAAGCATTCACTCGATTCAAGCAAGGATCAAATTCAGTACGGGACAATGTGTGCAAGAAGTATTATCTGATATTGCTCACACGAACTCTTGTCATCTTCTTTTGAGATTGGCATGGCTTCATTTTAAAACGCTCAATCTTGATAAAGGTTCCCTTTATTTGAGGCATGAGGGACATGAAATGAAGTTGAAATTTATAACACCATGACAAGCCAGTAAGGTTCAACATAGGCTGAAGAAGAAAATAGAAAAAGAAAGAATAGAAAAGGAAGAAATATAAACTGTGGAAGGAATGGAAATTGAAGAAAAAGAAAAGGAAGAAAAGATAAAGATGATGGAAAAGGTAGTAGAGAAACAAGGTGTTTAATCAAAGGCCACCCATGTTTAGTTGCATTCTTTTACGAAAGCGACAACACTGTTGTAAGCCAAAGATTGGTGGAGAAACTCAAGTTACCAACAAGCTTTCACTCGAAGCAAGCAAGGATCAAATTCAGTACGGGACAATGTGTGAAAGAAGTATTATCTGATATTGCTCCCACGAACTCTTGTCATCTTCTTTTGAGATTGGCATGGCTTCATTTTAAAACGCTCAATCTTGATAAAGGTTCCCTTTATTTGAGGGATGAGGGACATGAAATGAAGTTGAAATTTATGACACCAACACAAGCCAGTAAGGATCAACATAGGCTGAAGGAGAAAATAGAAAAAGAAAGAATATAAAAGGAAGAAATATGGACTCTGGAAGGAATGGAAATTAAAGAAAAAGAAAAGGAAGAAAAGATTAAGATGGTGGAAAAGGTAGTAGAGAAACAATGTGTTTAATCAAAGGCCTTCCACGTTTAGATGCATTCGTTTACGAAAACGACAACAATGTTGTAAGCCAAAGATTGGTGGAGAAACTCAAGTTACCAACAAGCTTTCACTCAAAGCAAGCAAGGATCAAATTCAGTACGGGACAATGTGTGAAAGTATTATCTGATATTGCTCCCACGAACTCTTGTCATCTTCTTTTGAGATTGGCATGGCTTCATTTTAAAACGCTCAATCTATATAAAGGTTCCCTTTATTTGAGGGATGAGGGACATGAAATGAAGTTGAAATTTATGACCCCATGACAAGCCAGTAAGGATCAACATAGGCTGAAGGAGAAAATAGAAAAAGAAAGAATAGAAAAGGAAGAAATATAAACTGTGGAAGGAATGGAAATTAAAGAAAAAGAAAAGGAAGAAAAGATAAAGATGGTGGAAAAGGTAGTAGAGAAACAAGGTGTTTAATCAAAGGCCTCCCATGTTTAGTTGCATTTGTTGACGAAAGCGACAACACTGTTGTAAGCCAAAGATTGGTGGAGAAACTCAAGTTACCAACAAGCATTCACTCGAATCAAGCAAGGATCAAATTCAGTACGTGACAATGTGTGCAAGAAGTATTATCTGATATTGCTCACACGAACTCTTGTCATCTTCTTTTGAGATTGGCATGGCTTCATTTTGAAACGCTCAATCTTGATAAAGGTTCCCTTTATTTGAGGCATGAGGGACATGAAATGAAGTTCAAATGTATGACACCAAGACAAGCCAGTAAGGTTCAACATAGGCTGAAGGAGAAAATAGAAAAAGAAAGAATATAAAAGGAAGAAATATAAACTGTGGAAGGAATGGAAATTGAAGAAAAAGAAAAGGAAGAAAAGATAAAGATGATGGAAAAGGTAGTAGAGAAACAAAGTGTTTAATCAAAGGCCACCCATGTTTAGTTGCATTCGTATACGAAAGCGACAACACTGTTGTAAGCCAAAGATTGGTGGAGAAACTCAAGTTACCAACAAGCATTCACTCGAATCAAGCAAGGATCAAATTCAGTACGGGACAATGTGTGCAAGAAGTATTATCTGATATTGCTCACACGAACTCTTGTCATCTTCTTTTGAGATTGGCATGGCTTCATTTTAAAACGCTCAATCTTGATAAAGGTTCCCTTTATTTGAGGCATGAGGGACATGAAATGAAGTTGAAATTTATAACACCATGACAAGCCAGTAAGGTTCAACATAGGCTGAAGGAGAAAATAGAAAAAGAAAGAATAGAAAAGGAAGAAATATAAACTGTGGAAGGAATGGAAATTAAAGAAAAAGAAAAGGAAGAAAAGATAAAGATGGTGGAAAAGGTAGTAGAGAAACAAGGTTTTTAATCAAAGGCCTCCCATGTTTAGTTGCATTTGTTTACGAAAGCGACAACACTGTTGTAAGCCAAAGATTGGTGGAGAAACTCAAGTTACCAACAAGCTTTCACTCGAAGCAAGCAAGGATCAAATTCAGTATGGGACAATGTGTGAAAGAAGTATTATCTGATATTGCTCCCACGAACTCTTGTCATCTTCTTTTGAGATGGGCATGGCTTCATTTTAAAACGCTCAATCTTGATAAAGGTTCCCTTTATTTGAGGGATGAGGGACATGAAATGAAGTTGAAATTTAGGACACCAACACAAACCAGTAAGGATCAACATAGGCTGAAGGAGAAAATAGAAAAAGAAAGAATAGAAAAGGAAGAAATATAAACTGTGGAAGGAATGGAAATTAAAGAAAAAGAAAAGGAAGAAAAGATAAAGATGGTGGAAAAGGTACTAGAGAAACAAGGTTTTTAATCAAAGGCCTCCCATGTTTAGTTGCATTTGTTTACGAAAGCGACAACACTGTTGTAAGCCAAAGATTGGTGGAGAAACTCAAGTTACCAACAAGCATTCACTCGAATCAAGCAAGGATCAAATTCAGTATGGGACAATGTGTGCAAGAAGTATTATCTGATATTGCTCACACAAACTCTTGTCATCTTCTTTTGAGATTGGCATGGCTTCATTTTAAAACGCTCAATCTTGATAAAGGTTCCCTTTCTTTGAGGCATGAGGGACATGAAATGAAGTTGAAATTTATGACACCATGACAAGCCAGTAAGGATCAACATAGGCTGAAGGAGAAAATAGAAAAAGAAAGAATAGAAAAGGAAGAAATATAAACTGTGGAAGGAATGGAAATTAAAGAAAAAGAAAAGGAAGAAAAGATAAAGATGGTGGAAAAGGTAGTAGAGAAACAAGGTGTTTAATCAAAGGCCTCCGAAGTTTAGTTGCATTCGTTTACGAAAGCGACAACAATGTTGTAAGCCAAAGATTGGTGGAGAAACTCCAGTTACTAACAAGCTTTCATTCGAATCAAGCAAGGATCAAATTCAGTACGGGACAATGTGTTAAAGAAGTATTATGTGATATTGCTCCCACGAACTCTTGTCATCTTCTTTTGAGATGGGCATGGCTTCATTTTAAAACGCTCAATCTTCATAAACTTTCCCTTTATTTTAGGCATGAGGGACATGAAATGAAGTTGAAATTTATGACACCATGACAAGCTAGTAAGGATCAACATAGGCTGAAGGAGAAAATAGAAAAAGAAAGAATAGAAAAGGAAGAAATATAAACTGTGGAAGAAATGGAAATTAAAGAAAAAGAAAAGGAAGAAAAGATAAAGTTGGTGGAAAAGGTAGTAGAGAAATAAGGTGTTTAATCAAAGGCCTCCCATGTTTAGTTGCATTCATTTACGAAAGCGACAACACTATTGTAAGCCAAAGATTGGTGGAGAAAATCAAGTTACCAAAAAGTATTCACTCGAATCAAGCAAGGATCAAATTCAGTACGGGACAATGTGTGCAAGAAGTATTATCTGATATTGCTCACACAAACTCTTGTCATCTTCTTTTGAGATTGGCATGGCTTCATTTTAAAACGCTCAATCTTGATAAAGGTTCCCTTTATTTGAGGCATGAGGGACATGAAATGAAGTTCAAATTTATGACACCAAGACAAGCCAGTAAGGTTCAACATAGGCTGAAGGAGAAAATAGAAAAAGAAAGAATATAAAAGGAAGAAATATAAACTGTGGAAGGAATGGAAATTAGAGAAAAAGAAAAGGAAGAAAAGATAAAGATGATGGAAAAGGTAGTAGAGAAACAAAGTGTTTAATCAAAGGCCACCCATGTTTAGTTGCATTCGTATACGAAAGCGACAACACTGTTATAAGCCAAAGATTGGTGGAGAAACTCAAGTTACCAACAAGCATTCACTCGAATCAAGCAAGGATCAAATTCAGTACGGGACAATGTGTGCAAGAAGTATTATCTGATATTGCTCACACGAACTCTTGTCATCTTCTTTTGAGATGGGCCTGGCTTCATTTTAAAACGCTCAATCTTCATAAACGTTCCCTTTATTTGAGGCATGAGGGACATGAAATGAAGTTGAAATTTATGACACCATGACAAGCCAGTAAGGATCAACATAGGCTGAAGGAGAAAATAGAAAAAGAAACAATAGAAAAGGAAGAAATATAAACTGTGGAAGGAATGGAAATTAAAGAAAAAGAAAAGGAAGAAAAGATAAAGATGGTGGAAAAGGTAGTAGAGAAACAAGGTGCTTAATCAAAGGCCTCCCATGTTTAGTTGCATTCGTTTACGAAAGCGACAACAATGTTGTAAGCCAAAGATTGGTGGAGAAACTCCAGTTACCAACAAGCTTTCATTCGAATCACGCAAGGATCAAATTCAGTACGGGACAATGTGTGCAAGAAGTATTATCTGATATTGCTCACACGAACTCTTGTCATCTTCTTTTGAGATTGGCATGGCTTCATTTTAAAACGCTCAATCTTGATAAAGGTTCCCTTTATTTGAGGCATGAGGGACATGAAATGAAGTTCAAATGTATGACACCAAGACAAGCCAGTAAGGATCAACATAGGCTGAAGGAGAAAATAGAAAAAGAAAGAATAGAAAAGGAAGAAATATAAACTTTGGACGGAATGGAAATTGAAGAAAAAGAAAAGGAAGAAAAGATAAAGATGATGATGGAAAAGGTAGTAGAGAAACAAGGTGTTTAATCAAAGGCAACCCATGTTTAGTTGCATTTGTTTACGAAAGCGACAACACTGTTGTAAGCCAAAGATTGGTGGAGAAACTCAAGTTACCAACAAGCTTTCACTCGAAGCAAGCAAGGATCAAATTCAGTACGGGACAATGTGTGCAAGAAGTATTATCTGATATTGCTCACACGAACTCTTGTCATCTTCTTTTGAGATTGGCATGGCTTCATTTTAAAACGCTCAATCTTGATAAAGGTTCCCTTTATTTGAGGCATGAGGGACATGAAATGAAGTTCAAATTTATGACACCAAGACAAGCCAGTAAGGTTCAACATAGGCTGAAGGAGAAAATAGAAAAAGAAAGAATATAAAAGGAAGAAATATAAACTGTGGAAGGAATGGAAATTGAAGAAAAAGAAAAGGAGGAAAAGATAAAGATGATGGAAAAGGTAGTAGAGAAACAAAGTGTTTAATCAAAGGCCACCCATGTTTACTTGCATTCGTTTACGAAAGCGACAACACTGTTGTAAGCCAAAGATTGGTGGAGAAACTCAAGTTACCAACAAGCATTCACTCGAATCAAGCAAGGATCAAATTCAGTACGGGACAATGTGTGCAAGAAGTATTATCTGATATTGCTCACACGAACTCTTGTCATCTTCTTTTGAGATTGGCATGGCTTCATTTTAAAACGCTCAATCTTGATAAAGGTTCCCTTTATTTGAGGCATGAGGGACATGAAATGAAGTTGAAATTTATAACACCATGACAAGCCAGTAAGGTTCAACATAGGCTGAAGGAGAAAATAGAGAAAGAAAGAATAGAAAAGGAAGAAATATAAACTGTGGAAGGAATGGAAATTGAAGAAAAAGAAAAGGAAGAAAAGATAAAGATGATGGAAAAGGTAGTAGAGAAACAAGGTGTTTAATCAAAGGCCACCCATGTTTAGTTGCATTCGTTTACGAAAGCGACAACACTGTTGTAAGCCAAAGATTGGTGGAGAAACTCAAGTTACCAACAAGCTTTCACTCGAAGCAAGCAAGGATCAAATTCAGTACGGGACAATGTGTGAAAGAAGTATTATCTGATATTGCTCCCACGAACTCTTGTCATCTTCTTTTGAGATTGCCATGGCTTCATTTTAAAACGCTCAATCTTGATAAAGGTTCCCTTTATTTGAGGGATGAGGGACATGAAATGAAGTTGAAATTTATGACACCAACACAAGCCAGTAAGGATCAACATAGGCTGAAGGAGAAAATAGAAAAAGAAAGAATAGAAAAGGAAGAAATATAAACTGTGGAAGGAATGGAAATTAAAGAAAAAGAAAAGGAAGAAAAGATAAAGATGGTGGAAGAGGTAGTAGAGAAACAAAGTTTTTAATCAAAGGCCACCCATGTTTACTTGCATTCGTATACGAAAGCGACAACACTGTTGTAAGCCAAAGATTGGTGGAGAAACTCAAGTTACCAACAAGCTTTCACTCGAAGCAAGCAAGGATCAAATTCAGTACGGGACAATGTATGAAAGAAGTATTATGTGATATTGCTCCCACGAACTCTTGTCATCTTCTTTTGAGATGGGCATGGCTTCATTTTAAAACGCTCAATCTTGATAAAGGTTCCCTTTATTTGAGGCATGAGGGACATGAAATGAAGTTGAAATTTATGACACCATGACAAGCCAGTAAGGATCAACATAGGCTGAAGGAGAAAATAGAAAAAGAAAGAATATAAAAGGAAGAAATATGGACTCTGGAAGGAATGGAAATTAAAGAAAAAGAAAAGGAAGAAAAGATTAAGATGGTGGAAAAGGTAGTAGAGAAACAAGGTGTTTAATCAAAGGCCTCCCACGTTTAGATGCATTCGTTTACGAAAACGACAACAATGTTGTAAGCCAAAGATTGGTGGAGAAACTCAAATTACCAACAAGCTTTCACTCGAAGCAAGCAAGGATCAAATTCAGTACGGGACAATGTGTGAAAGTATTATCTGATATTGCTCCCACGAACTCTTGTCATCTTCTTTTGAGATTGGCATGGCTTCATTTTAAAACGCTCAATCTATATAAAGGTTCCCTTTATTTGAGGGATGAGGGACATGAAATGAAGTTGAAATTTATGACCCCATGACAAGCCAGTAAGGATCAACATAGGCTGAAGGAGAAAATAGAAAAAGAAAGAATAGAAAAGGAAGAAATATAAACTGTGGAAGGAATGGAAATTAAAGAAAAAGAAAAGGAAGAAAAGATAAAGATGGTGGAAAAGGTAGTAGAGAAACAAGGTGTTTAATCAAAGGCCTCCCATGTTTAGTTGCATTTGTTGACGAAAGCGACAACACTGTTGTAAGCCAAAGATTGGTGGAGAAACTCAAGTTACCAACAAGCATTCACTCGAATCAAGCAAGGATCAAATTCAGCACGTGACAATGTGTGCAAGAAGTATTATCTGATATTGCTCACACGAACTCTTGTCATCTTCTTTTGAGATTGGCATGGCTTCATTTTGAAACGCTCAATCTTGATAAAGGTTCCCTTTATTTGAGGCATGAGGGACATGAAATGAAGTTCAAATGTATGACACCAAGACAAGCCAGTAAGGATCAACATAGGCTGAAGGAGAAAATAGAAAAAGAAAGAATAGAAAAGGAAGAAATATAAACTTTGGACGGAATGGAAATTGAAGAAAAAGAAAAGGAAGAAAAGATAAAGATGATGATGGAAAAGGTAGTAGAGAAACAAGGTGTTTAATCAAAGGCAACCCATGTTTAGTTGCATTTGTTTACGAAAGCGACAACACTGTTGTAAGCCAAAGATTGGTGGAGAAACTCAAGTTACCAACAAGCTTTCACTCGAAGCAAGCAAGGATCAAATTCAGTACGGGACAATGTGTGCAAGAAGTATTATCTGATATTGCTCACACGAACTCTTGTCATCTTCTTTTGAGATTGGCATGGCTTCATTTTAAAACGCTCAATCTTGATAAAGGTTCCCTTTATTTGAGGCATGAGGGACATGAAATGAAGTTCAAATTTATGACACCAAGACAAGCCAGTAAGGTTCAACATAGGCTGAAGGAGAAAATAGAAAAAGAAAGAATATAAAAGGAAGAAATATAAACTGTGGAAGGAATGGAAATTGAAGAAAAAGAAAAGGAGGAAAAGATAAAGATGATGGAAAAGGTAGTAGAGAAACAAAGTGTTTAATCAAAGGCCACCCATGTTTACTTGCATTCGTTTACGAAAGCGACAACACTGTTGTAAGCCAAAGATTGGTGGAGAAACTCAAGTTACCAACAAGCATTCACTCGAATCAAGCAAGGATCAAATTCAGTACGGGACAATGTGTGCAAGAAGTATTATCTGATATTGCTCACACGAACTCTTGTCATCTTCTTTTGAGATTGGCATGGCTTCATTTTAAAACGCTCAATCTTGATAAAGGTTCCCTTTATTTGAGGCATGAGGGACATGAAATGAAGTTGAAATTTATAACACCATGACAAGCCAGTAAGGTTCAACATAGGCTGAAGGAGAAAATAGAGAAAGAAAGAATAGAAAAGGAAGAAATATAAACTGTGGAAGGAATGGAAATTGAAGAAAAAGAAAAGGAAGAAAAGATAAAGATGATGGAAAAGGTAGTAGAGAAACAAGGTGTTTAATCAAAGGCCACCCATGTTTAGTTGCATTCGTTTACGAAAGCGACAACACTGTTGTAAGCCAAAGATTGGTGGAGAAACTCAAGTTACCAACAAGCTTTCACTCGAAGCAAGCAAGGATAAAATTCAGTACGGGACAATGTGTGAAAGAAGTATTATCTGATATTGCTCCCACGAACTCTTGTCATCTTCTTTTGAGATTGCCATGGCTTCATTTTAAAACGCTCAATCTTGATAAAGGTTCCCTTTATTTGAGGGATGAGGGACATGAAATGAAGTTGAAATTTATGACACCAACACAAGCCAGTAAGGATCAACATAGGCTGAAGGAGAAAATAGAAAAAGAAAGAATAGAAAAGGAAGAAATATAAACTGTGGAAGGAATGGAAATTAAAGAAAAAGAAAAGGAAGAAAAGATAAAGATGGTGGAAGAGGTAGTAGAGAAACAAAGTTTTTAATCAAAGGCCACCCATGTTTACTTGCATTCGTATACGAAAGCGACAACACTGTTGTAAGCCAAAGATTGGTGGAGAAACTCAAGTTACCAACAAGCTTTCACTCGAAGCAAGCAAGGATCAAATTCAGTACGGGACAATGTATGAAAGAAGTATTATGTGATATTGCTCCCACGAACTCTTGTCATCTTCTTTTGAGATGGGCATGGCTTCATTTTAAAACGCTCAATCTTGATAAAGGTTCCCTTTATTTGAGGCATGAGGGACATGAAATGAAGTTGAAATTTATGACACCATGACAAGCTAGTAAGGATCAACATAGGCTGAAGGAGAAAATAGAAAAAGAAAGAATATAAAAGGAAGAAATATGGACTCTGGAAGGAATGGAAATTAAAGAAAAAGAAAAGGAAGAAAAGATTAAGATGGTGGAAAAGGTAGTAGAGAAACAAGGTGTTTAATCAAAGGCCTCCCACGTTTAGATGCATTCGTTTACGAAAACGACAACAATGTTGTAAGCCAAAGATTGGTGGAGAAACTCAAATTACCAACAAGCTTTCACTCGAAGCAAGCAAGGATCAAATTCAGTACGGGACAATGTGTGAAAGTATTATCTGATATTGCTCCCACGAACTCTTGTCATCTTCTTTTGAGATTGGCATGGCTTCATTTTAAAACGCTCAATCTATATAAAGGTTCCCTTTATTTGAGGGATGAGGGACATGAAATGAAGTTGAAATTTATGACCCCATGACAAGCCAGTAAGGATCAACATAGGCTGAAGGAGAAAATAGAAAAAGAAAGAATAGAAAAGGAAGAAATATAAACTGTGGAAGGAATGGAAATTAAAGAAAAAGAAAAGGAAGAAAAGATAAAGATGGTGGAAAAGGTAGTAGAGAAACAAGGTGTTTAATCAAAGGCCTCCCATGTTTAGTTGCATTTGTTGACGAAAGCGACAACACTGTTGTAAGCCAAAGATTGGTGGAGAAACTCAAGTTACCAACAAGCATTCACTCGAATCAAGCAAGGATCAAATTCAGTACGTGACAATGTGTGCAAGAAGTATTATCTGATATTGCTCACACGAACTCTTGTCATCTTCTTTTGAGATTGGCATGGCTTCATTTTGAAACGCTCAATCTTGATAAAGGTTCCCTTTATTTGAGGCATGAGGGACATGAAATGAAGTTCAAATGTATGACACCAAGACAAGCCAGTAAGGTTCAACATAGGCTGAAGGAGAAAATAGAAAAAGAAAGAATATAAAAGGAAGAAATATAAACTGTGGAAGGAATGGAAATTGAAGAAAAAGAAAAGGAAGAAAAGATAAAGATGATGGAAAAGGTAGTAGAGAAACAAAGTGTTTAATCAAAGGCCACCCATGTTTAGTTGCATTCGTATACGAAAGCGACAACACTGTTGTAAGCCAAAGATTGGTGGAGAAACTCAAGTTACCAACAAGCATTCACTCGAATCAAGCAAGGATCAAATTCAGTACGGGACAATGTGTGCAAGAAGTATTATCTGATATTGCTCACACGAACTCTTGTCATCTTCTTTTGAGATTGGCATGGCTTCATTTTAAAACGCTCAATCTTGATAAAGGTTCCCTTTATTTGAGGCATGAGGGACATGAAATGAAGTTGAAATTTATAACACCATGACAAGCCAGTAAGGTTCAACATAGGCTGAAGGAGAAAATAGAAAAAGAAAGAATAGAAAAGGAAGAAATATAAACTGTGGAAGGAATGGAAATTAAAGAAAAAGAAAAGGAAGAAAAGATAAAGATGATGGAAAAGGTAGTAGAGAAACAAGGTGTTTAATCAAAGGCCACCCATGTTTAGTTGCATTCGTTTACGAAAGCGACAACACTGTTGTAAGCCAAAGATTGGTGGAGAAACTCAAGTTACCAACAAGCTTTCACTCGAAGCAAGCAAGGATCAAATTCAGTATGGGACAATGTGTGAAAGAAGTATTATCTGATATTGCTCCCACGAACTCTCCTCATCTTCTTTTGAGATGTGCATGGCTTCATTTTAAAACGCTCAATCTTCATAAACGTTCCCTTTATTTGAGGCATGAGGGACATGAAATGAAGTTGAAATTTATGACACCAACACAAACCAGTAAGGATCAACATAGGCTGAAGGAGAAAATAGAAAAAGAAAGAATAGAAAAGGAAGAAATATAAACTGTGGAAGGAATGGAAATTAAAGAAAAAGAAAAGGAAGAAAAGATAAAGATGGTGGAAAAGGTACTAGAGAAACAAGGTTTTTAATCAAAGGCCTCCCATGTTTAGTTGCATTTGTTTACGAAAGCGACAACACTGTTGTAAGCCAAAGATTGGTGGAGAAACTCAAGTTACCAACAAGCATTCACTCGAATCAAGCAAGGATCAAATTCAGTATGGGACAATGTGTGCAAGAAGTATTATCTGATATTGCTCACACAAACTCTTGTCATCTTCTTTTGAGATTGGCATGGCTTCATTTTAAAACGCTCAATCTTGATAAAGGTTGCCTTTCTTTGAGGCATGAGGGACATGAAATGAAGTTGAAATTTATGACACCATGACAAGCCAGTAAGGATCAACATAGGCTGAAGGAGAAAATAGAAAAAGAAAGAATAGAAAAGGAAGAAATATAAACTGTGGAAGGAATGGAAATTAAAGAAAAAGAAAAGGAAGAAAAGATAAAGATGATGGAAAAGGTAGTAGAGAAACAAGGTGTTTAATCAAAGGCCACCCATGTTTAGTTGCATTCGTTTACGAAAGCGACAACACTGTTGTAAGCCAAAGATTGGTGGAGAAACTCAAGTTACCAACAAGCTTTCACTCGAAGCAAGCAAGGATCAAATTCAGTATGGGACAATGTGTGAAAGAAGTATTATCTGATATTGCTCCCACGAACTCTCCTCATCTTCTTTTGAGATGTGCATGGCTTCATTTTAAAACGCTCAATCTTCATAAACGTTCCCTTTATTTGAGGGATGAGGGACATGAAATGAAGTTGAAATTTATGACCCTATGACAAGCCAGTAAGGATCAACATAGGCTGAAGGAGAAAATAGAAAAAGAAAGAATAGAAAAGGAAGAAATATAAACTGTGGAAGGAATGGAAATTGAAGAAAAAGAAAAGGAAGAAAAGATAAAGATGATGGAAAAGGTAGTAGAGAAACAAAGTGTTTAATCAAAGGCCACCCATGTTTAGTTGCATTGGTATACGAAAGCGACAACACTGTTATAAGCCAAAGATTGGTGGAGAAACTCAAGTTACCAACAAGCATTCACTCGAATCAAGCAAGGATCAAATTCAGTACGGGACAATGTGTGCAAGAAGTATTATGTGATATTGCTCCCACGAACTCTTGTCATCTTCTTTTGAAATGGGCATGGCTTCATTTTAAAACGCTCAATCTTCATAAACGTTCCCTTTATTTGAGGCATGAGGGACATGAAATGAAGTTGAAATTTATGACACCATGACAAGCCAGTAAGGATCAACATAGGCTGAAGGAGAAAATAGAAAAAGAAAGAATAGAAAAGGAAGAAATATAAACTGTGGAAGGAATGGAAATTAAAGAAAAACAAAAGGAAGAAAAGATAAAGATGGTGGAAAAGGTAGTAGAGAAACAAGGTGCTTAATCAAAGGCCTCCCATGTTTAGTTGCATTCGTTTACGAAAGCGACAACAATGTTGTAAGCCAAGGATTGGTGGAGAAACTCCAGTTACCAACAAGCTTTCATTCGAATCAAGCAAGGATCAAATTCAGTACGGGACAATGTGTTAAAGAAGTATTATATGATATTGCTCCCACGAACTCTTGTCATCTTCTTTTGAGATGGGCATGGCTTCATTTTAAAACGCTCAATCTTGATAAAGGTTCCCTTTATTTGAGGGATGAGGGACATGAAATGAAGTTGAAATTTATGACACCAACACAAGCCAGTAACGATCAACATAGGCTTAAGGAGAAAATAGAAAAAGAAAGAATAGAAAAGGAAGAAATATAAACTGTGGAAGGAATGGAAATTAAAGAAAAACTAAAAGGAAGAAAAGATAAAGATGGTGGAAAAGGTAGTAGAGAAACAAGGTGTTTAATCAAAGGCCTCCCATGTTTAGTTGCATTCGTTGACGAAAGCGACAACAATGTTGTAAGACAAAGATTGGTGGAGAAACTCCAGTTACCAACAAGCTTTCATTCGAATCAAGCAAGGATCAAATTCAGTACGGGACAATATGTTAAAGAAGTATTATGTGATATTGCTCCCACGAACTCTTGTCATCTTCTTTTGAGATGGGCATGGCTTCATTTTAAAACGCTCAATCTTCATAAACGTTCCCTTTATTTGAGGCATGAGGGACATGAAATGAAGTTGAAATTTATGACACCATGACAAGCTAGTAAGGATCAACATAGGCTGAAGGAGAAAATAAAAAAAGAAAGAATAGAAAAGGAAGAAATATAAACTGTGGAAGAAATGGAAATTAAAGAAAAAGAAAAGGAAGAAAAGATAAAGTTGGTGGAAAAGGTAGTAGAGAAATAAGGTGTTTAATCAAAGGCCTCCCATGTTTAGTTGCATTCATTTACGAAAGCGACAACACTATTGTAAGCCAAAGATTGGTGGAGAAAATCAAGTTACCAAAAAGTATTCACTCGAATCAAGCAAGGATCAAATTCTGTACGGGACAATGTGTGCAAGAAGTATTATCTAATATTGCTCACACAAACTCTTGTCATCTTCTTTTGAGATTGGCATGGCTTCATTTTAAAACGCTGAATCTTGATAAAGGTTCCCTTTATTTGAGGCATGAGGGACATGAAATGAAGTTCAAATTTATGACACCAAGACAAGCCAGTAAGGTTCAACATAGGCTGAAGGAGAAAATAGAAAAAGAAAGAATATAAAAGGAAGAAATATAAACTGTGGAAGGAATGGAAATTAGAGAAAAAGAAAAGGAAGAAAAGATAAAGATGATGGAAAAGGTAGTAGAGAAACAAAGTGTTTAATCAAAGGCCACCCATGTTTAGTTCCATTCGTATACGAAAGCGACAACACTGTTATAAGCCAAAGATTGGTGGAGAAACTCAAGTTACCAACAAGCATTCACTCGAATCAAGCAAGGATCAAATTCAGTACGGGACAATGTGTGCAAGAAGTATTATCTGATATTGCTCACACGAACTCTTGTCATCTTCTTTTGAGATTGGCATGGCTTCATTTTAAAACGCTCAATCTTGATAAAGGTTCCCTTTATTTGAGGCATGAGGGACATGAAATGAAGTTCAAATGTATGACACCAAGACAAGCCAGTAAGGTTCAACATAGGCTGAAGGAGAAAATAGAAAAAGAAAGAATATAAAAGGAAGAAATATAAACTGTGGAAGGAATGGAAATTGAAGAAAAAGAAAAGGAAGAAAAGATAAAGATGATGGAAAAGGTAGTAGAGAAACAAAGTGTTTAATCAAAGGCCACCCATGTTTAGTTGCATTCGTATACGAAAGCGACAACAATGTTGTAAGCCAAAGATTGGTGGAGAAACTCCAGTTACCAACAAGCTTTCATTCGAATCAAGCAAGGATCAAATTCAGTACGGGACAATGTGTTAAAGAAGTATTATGTGATATTGCTCCCACGAACTCTTGTCATCTTCTTTTGAGATGGGCATGGCTTCATTTTAAAACGCTCAATCTTCATAAACTTTCCCTTTATTTGAGGCATGAGGGACATGAAATGAAGTTGAAATTTATGACACCATGACAAGCTAGTAAGGATCAACATAGGCTGAAGGAGAAAATAGAAAAAGAAAGAATAGAAAAGGAAGAAATATAAACTGTGGAAGAAATGGAAATTAAAGAAAAAGAAAAGGAAGAAAAGATAAAGTTGGTGGAAAAGGTAGTAGAGAAATAAGGTGTTTAATCAAAGGCTTCCCATGTTTAGTTGCATTCATTTACGAAAGCGACAACACTATTGTAAGCAAAAGATTGGTGGAGAAAATCAAGTTACCAAAAAGTATTCACTCGAATCAAGCAAGGATCAAATTCAGTACGGGACAATGTGTGCAAGAAGTATTATCTGATATTGCTCACACAAACTCTTGTCATCTTCTTTTGAGATTGGCATGGCTTCATTTTAAAACGCTCAATCTTGATAAAGGTTCCCTTTATTTGAGGCATGAGGGACATGAAATGAAGTTGAAATTTATAACACCATGACAAGCCAGTAAGGTTCAACATAGGCTGAAGGAGAAAATAGACAAAGAAAGAATAGAAAAGGAAGAAATATAAACTGTGGAAGGAATGGAAATTAAAGAAAAAGAAAAGGAAGAAAAGATAAAGATGGTGGAAAAGGTAGTAGAGAAACAAGGTGTTTAATCAAAGGCCTCCCATGTTTAGTTGCATTCGTTGACGAAAGCGACAACAATGTTGTAAGACAAAGATTGGTGGAGAAACTCCAGTTACCAACAAGCTTTCATTCGAATCAAGCAAGGATCAAATTCAGTACGGGACAATATGTTAAAGAAGTATTATGTGATATTGCTCCCACGAACTCTTGTCATCTTCTTTTGAGATTGGCATGGCTTCATTTTAAAACGCTCAATCTTGATAAAGGTTCCCTTTATTTGAGGCATGAGGGACATGAAATGAAGTTCAAATGTATGACACCAAGACAAGCCAGTAAGGTTCAACATAGGCTAAAGTAGAAAATAGAAAAATAAAGAATATAAAAGGAAGAAATATAAACTGTGGAAGGAATGGAAATTAGAGAAAAAGAAAAGGAAAAAAAGATAAAGATGATGGAAAAGGTAGTAGAGAAACAAAGTGTTTAATCAAAGGCCACCCATGTTTAGTTGCATTCGTATACGAAAGCGACAACACTGTTATAAGCCAAAGATTGGTGGAGAAACTCAAGTTACCAACAAGCATTCACTCGAATCAAGCAAGGATCAAATTCAGTACGGGACAATGTGTGCAAGAAGTATTATCTGATATTGCTCACACGAACTCTTGTCATCTTCTTTTGAGATTGGCATGGCTTCATTTTAAAACGCTCAATCTTGATAAAGGTTCCCTTTATTTGAGGCATGAGGGACATGAAATGAAGTTGAAATTTATAACACCATGACAAGCCAGTAAGGTTCAACATAGGCTGAAGGAGAAAATAGAAAAAGAAAGAATAGAAAAGGAAGAAATATAAACTGTGGAAGGAATGGAAATTGAAGAAAAAGAAAAGGAAGAAAAGATAAAGATGATGGAAAAGGTAGTAGAGAAACAAGGTGTTTAATCAAAGGCCACCCATGTTTAGTTGCATTCGTTTACGAAAGCGACAACACTGTTGTAAGCCAAAGATTGGTGGAGAAACTCAAGTTACCAACAAGCATTCACTCGAATCAAGCAAGGATCAAATTCAGTACGGGACAATGTGTGCAAGAAGTATTATCTGATATTGCTCACACGAACTCTTGTCATCTTCTTTTGAGATTGGCATGGCTTCATTTTAAAACGCTCAATCTTGATAAAGGTTCCCTTTATTTGAGGCATGAGGGACATGAAATGAAGTTCAAATGTATGACACCAAGACAAGCCAGTAAGGTTCAACATAGGCTGAAGGAGAAAATAGAAAAAGAAAGAATATAAAAGGAAGAAATATAAACTGTGGAAGGAATGGAAATTGTAGAAAAAGAAAAGGAAGAAAAGATAAAGATGATGGAAAAGGTAGTAGAGAAACAAAGTGTTTAATCAAAGGCCACCCATGTTTAGTTGCATTGGTATACGAAAGCGACAACACTGTTATAAGCCAAAGATTGGTGGAGAAACTCAAGTTACCAACAAGCATTCACTCGAATCAAGCAAGGATCAAATTCAGTACGGGACAATGTGTGCAAGAAGTATTATGTGATATTGCTCCCACGAACTCTTGTCATCTTCTTTTGAAATGGGCATGGCTTCATTTTAAAACGCTCAATCTTCATAAACGTTCCCTTTATTTGAGGCATGAGGGACATGAAATGAAGTTGAAATTTATGACACCATGACAAGCCAGTAAGGATCAACATAGGCTGAAGGAGAAAATAGAAAAAGAAAGAATAGAAAAGGAAGAAATATAAACTGTGGAAGGAATGGAAATTAAAGAAAAACAAAAGGAAGAAAAGATAAAGATGGTGGAAAAGGTAGTAGAGAAACAAGGTGCTTAATCAAAGGCCTCCCATGTTTAGTTGCATTCGTTTACGAAAGCGACAACAATGTTGTAAGCCAAAGATTGGTGGAGAAACTCCAGTTACCAACAAGCTTTCATTCGAATCAAGCAAGGATCAAATTCAGTACGGGACAATGTGTTAAAGAAGTATTATATGATATTGCTCCCACGAACTCTTGTCATCTTCTTTTGAGATGGGCATGGCTTCATTTTAAAACGCTCAATCTTGATAAAGGTTCCCTTTATTTGAGGGATGAGGGACATGAAATGAAGTTGAAATTTATGACACCAACACAAGCCAGTAACGATCAACGTAGGCTTAAGGAGAAAATAGAAAAAGAAAGAATAGAAAAGGAAGAAATATAAACTGTGGAAGGAATGGAAATTAAAGAAAAACTAAAAGGAAGAAAAGATAAAGATGGTGGAAAAGGTAGTAGAGAAACAAGGTGTTTAATCAAAGGCCTCCCATGTTTAGTTGCATTCGTTGACGAAAGCGACAACAATGTTGTAAGACAAAGATTGGTGGAGAAACTCCAGTTACCAACAAGCTTTCATTCGAATCAAGCAAGGATCAAATTCAGTACGGGACAATATGTTAAAGAAGTATTATGTGATATTGCTCCCACGAACTCTTGTCATCTTCTTTTGAGATGGGCATGGCTTCATTTTAAAACGCTCAATCTTCATAAACGTTCCCTTTATTTGAGGCATGAGGGACATGAAATGAAGTTGAAATTTATGACACCATGACAAGCCAGTAAGGATCAACATAGGCTGAAGGAGAAAATAGAAAAAGAAAGAATAGAAAAGGAAGAAATATAAACTGTGGAAGGAATGGAAATTGAAGAAAAAGAAAAGGAAGAAAAGATAAAGATGATGGAAAAGCTTGTAGAGAAACAAGGTGTTTAATCAAAGGCCACGCATGTTTAGTTGCATTCGTTTACGAAAGCGACAACATTGTTGTAAGCCAAAGATTGGTGGAGAAACTCAAGTTACCAACAAGCATTCACTCGAATCCAGCAAGGATCAAATTCAGGACGGGACAATGTGTGCAAGAAGTATTATCTGATATTGCTCCCACAAACTCTTGTCATCTTCTTTTGAGATTGGCATGGCTTCGTTTTAAAACGCTCAATCTTGATAAACGTTCCCTTTATTTAAGGGATGAGGGACATGAAATGAAGTTGAAATTTATAACACCATGACAAGCCAGTAAGGATCAACATATGCTGAAGGAGAAAATAGAAAAAGAAAGAATAGAAAAGGAAGAAATATAAACTGTGGAAGGAATGGAAATTAAAGAAAAAGTAAAAGGAAGAAAAGATAAAGATGGTGGAAAAGGTAGTAGAGAAACAAGGTGTTTAATCAAAGGCATCCCTTGTTTAGTTGCATTCGTTTACGAAAGCGACAACATTGTTGTAAGCCAAAGATTGGTGGAGAAACTCAAGTTACCAACAAGCTTTCATTCGAATCAAGCAAGGATCAAATTCAGTACGGGACAATATGTTAAAGAAGTATTATGTGATATTGGTCCCACGAACTCTTGTCATCTTCTTTTGAGATTGGCATGGCTTCATTTTAAAACGCTCAATCTTCATAAACGTTCCCTTTATTTGAGGCATGAGGGACATGAAATGAAGTTGAAATTTATAACACCAACAAAAGCCAGTAAGGAACAACATAGGCTGAAGGAGAAAATAGAAAAAGAAAGAAGAGAAAAGGAAGAAATATAAACTGTGGAAGGAATGGAAATTAAATAAAAAGAAAAGGAAGAAAAGATAAAGATGGTGGAAAAGGTAGTAGAGAAACAAGGAGTTTAATCAAAGGCCTCTCTTGTTTAGTTGCATTCGTTTACGAAAGCGACAACACTGTTGTAAGCCAAAGAATTGTGGAGAAACTCAAGTTACCAACAAGCATTCACTCGAATCAAGCAAGGATCAAATGCAGTACGGGACAATGTGTGCAAGAAGTATTATCTGATATTGCTCCCATAAACTCTTATCATCTTCTTTTGAGATTGGCATGGCTTCATTTTAAAACGCTCAATCTTAATAAAGGTTCCCTTTATTTGAGGCATGAGGGACATGAAATGAAGTTGAAATTTATAACACCAACACAAGCCAGTAAGGATCAACATAGGCTGAAGGAGAAAATAGAAAAAGAAAGAAGAGAAAAGGAAGAAATATAAACTGTGGAAGGAATGGAAATTAAATAAAAAGAAAAGGAAGAAAAGATAAAGATGGTGGAAAAGGTAGTAGAGAAACAAGGAGTTTAATCAAAGGCCTCTCTTGTTTAGTTGCATTCGTTTACGAAAGCGACAACACTGTTGTAAGCCAAAGAATTGTGGAGAAACTCAAGTTACCAACAAGCATTCACTCGAATCAAGCAACGATCAAATGCAGTATGGGACAATGTGTGCAAGAAGTATTATCTGATATTGCTCACACGAACTCTTGTCATCTTCTTTTGAGATTGGCATGGCTTCATTTTAAAACGTTCAATCTTGATAAAGGTTCCCTTTATTTGAGGCATGAGGGACATGAAATGAAGTTGAAATTTATAACACCATGACAAGCCAGTAAGGATCAACATATGCTGAAGGAGAAAATAGAAAAAGAAAGAATAGAAAAGGAAGAAATATAAACTGTGGAAGGAATGGAAATTGAAGAAAAAGAAAAGGAAGAAAAGATAAAGATGATGGAAAAGCTAGTAGAGAAACAAGGTGTTTAATCAAAGGCCACCCATGTTTAGTTGCATTCGTTTACGAAAGCGACAACACTGTTGTAAGCCAAAGATTGGTGGAGAAACTCAAGTTACCAACATGCATTCACTCGAATCCAGCAAGGATCAAATTCAGTACGGGACAATGTGTGCAAGAAGTATTATCTGATATTGCTCACACAAACTCTTGTCATCTTCTTTTGAGATTGGCATGGCTTCATTTTAAAACGCTCAATCTTGATAAAGGTTCCCTTTATTTGAGGCATGAGGGACATGAAATGAAGTTGAAATTTATAACACCATGACAAGCCAGTAAGGTTCAACATAGGCTGAAGGAGAAAATAGACAAAGAAAGAATAGAAAAGGAAGAAATATAAACTGTGGAAGGAATGGAAATTAAAGAAAAAGAAAAGGAAGAAAAGATAAAGATGGTGGAAAAGGTAGTAGAGAAACAAGGTGTTTAATCAAAGGCCTCCCATGTTTAGTTGCATTCGTTGACGAAAGCGACAACAATGTTGTAAGACAAAGATTGGTGGAGAAACTCCAGTTACCAACAAGCTTTCATTCGAATCAAGCAAGGATCAAATTCAGTACGGGACAATATGTTAAAGAAGTATTATGTGATATTGCTCCCACGAACTCTTGTCATCTTCTTTTGAGATTGGCATGGCTTCATTTTAAAACGCTCAATCTTGATAAAGGTTCCCTTTATTTGAGGCATGAGGGACATGAAATGAAGTTCAAATGTATGACACCAAGACAAGCCAGTAAGGTTCAACATAGGCTAAAGTAGAAAATAGAAAAATAAAGAATATAAAAGGAAGAAATATAAACTGTGGAAGGAATGGAAATTAGAGAAAAAGAAAAGGAAAAAAAGATAAAGATGATGGAAAAGGTAGTAGAGAAACAAAGTGTTTAATCAAAGGCCACCCATGTTTAGTTGCATTCGTATACGAAAGCGACAACACTGTTATAAGCCAAAGATTGGTGGAGAAACTCAAGTTACCAACAAGCATTCACTCGAATCAAGCAAGGATCAAATTCAGTACGGGACAATGTGTGCAAGAAGTATTATCTGATATTGCTCACACGAACTCTTGTCATCTTCTTTTGAGATTGGCATGGCTTCATTTTAAAACGCTCAATCTTGATAAAGGTTCCCTTTATTTGAGGCATGAGGGACATGAAATGAAGTTGAAATTTATAACACCATGACAAGCCAGTAAGGTTCAACATAGGCTGAAGGAGAAAATAGAAAAAGAAAGAATAGAAAAGGAAGAAATATAAACTGTGGAAGGAATGGAAATTGAAGAAAAAGAAAAGGAAGAAAAGATAAAGATGATGGAAAAGGTAGTAGAGAAACAAGGTGTTTAATCAAAGGCCACCCATGTTTAGTTGCATTCGTTTACGAAAGCGACAACACTGTTGTAAGCCAAAGATTGGTGGAGAAACTCAAGTTACCAACAAGCATTCACTCGAATCAAGCAAGGATCAAATTCAGTACGGGACAATGTGTGCAAGAAGTATTATCTGATATTGCTCACACGAACTCTTGTCATCTTCTTTTGAGATTGGCATGGCTTCATTTTAAAACGCTCAATCTTGATAAAGGTTCCCTTTATTTGAGGCATGAGGGACATGAAATGAAGTTCAAATGTATGACACCAAGACAAGCCAGTAAGGTTCAACATAGGCTGAAGGAGAAAATAGAAAAAGAAAGAATATAAAAGGAAGAAATATAAACTGTGGAAGGAATGGAAATTGTAGAAAAAGAAAAGGAAGAAAAGATAAAGATGATGGAAAAGGTAGTAGAGAAACAAAGTGTTTAATCAAAGGCCACCCATGTTTAGTTGCATTGGTATACGAAAGCGACAACACTGTTATAAGCCAAAGATTGGTGGAGAAACTCAAGTTACCAACAAGCATTCACTCGAATCAAGCAAGGATCAAATTCAGTACGGGACAATGTGTGCAAGAAGTATTATGTGATATTGCTCCCACGAACTCTTGTCATCTTCTTTTGAAATGGGCATGGCTTCATTTTAAAACGCTCAATCTTCATAAACGTTCCCTTTATTTGAGGCATGAGGGACATGAAATGAAGTTGAAATTTATGACACCATGACAAGCCAGTAAGGATCAACATAGGCTGAAGGAGAAAATAGAAAAAGAAAGAATAGAAAAGGAAGAAATATAAACTGTGGAAGGAATGGAAATTAAAGAAAAACAAAAGGAAGAAAAGATAAAGATGGTGGAAAAGGTAGTAGAGAAACAAGGTGCTTAATCAAAGGCCTCCCATGTTTAGTTGCATTCGTTTACGAAAGCGACAACAATGTTGTAAGCCAAAGATTGGTGGAGAAACTCCAGTTACCAACAAGCTTTCATTCGAATCAAGCAAGGATCAAATTCAGTACGGGACAATGTGTTAAAGAAGTATTATATGATATTGCTCCCACGAACTCTTGTCATCTTCTTTTGAGATGGGCATGGCTTCATTTTAAAACGCTCAATCTTGATAAAGGTTCCCTTTATTTGAGGGATGAGGGACATGAAATGAAGTTGAAATTTATGACACCAACACAAGCCAGTAACGATCAACGTAGGCTTAAGGAGAAAATAGAAAAAGAAAGAATAGAAAAGGAAGAAATATAAACTGTGGAAGGAATGGAAATTAAAGAAAAACTAAAAGGAAGAAAAGATAAAGATGGTGGAAAAGGTAGTAGAGAAACAAGGTGTTTAATCAAAGGCCTCCCATGTTTAGTTGCATTCGTTGACGAAAGCGACAACAATGTTGTAAGACAAAGATTGGTGGAGAAACTCCAGTTACCAACAAGCTTTCATTCGAATCAAGCAAGGATCAAATTCAGTACGGGACAATATGTTAAAGAAGTATTATGTGATATTGCTCCCACGAACTCTTGTCATCTTCTTTTGAGATGGGCATGGCTTCATTTTAAAACGCTCAATCTTCATAAACGTTCCCTTTATTTGAGGCATGAGGGACATGAAATGAAGTTGAAATTTATGACACCATGACAAGCCAGTAAGGATCAACATAGGCTGAAGGAGAAAATAGAAAAAGAAAGAATAGAAAAGGAAGAAATATAAACTGTGGAAGGAATGGAAATTGAAGAAAAAGAAAAGGAAGAAAAGATAAAGATGATGGAAAAGCTTGTAGAGAAACAAGGTGTTTAATCAAAGGCCACGCATGTTTAGTTGCATTCGTTTACGAAAGCGACAACATTGTTGTAAGCCAAAGATTGGTGGAGAAACTCAAGTTACCAACAAGCATTCACTCGAATCCAGCAAGGATCAAATTCAGGACGGGACAATGTGTGCAAGAAGTATTATCTGATATTGCTCCCACAAACTCTTGTCATCTTCTTTTGAGATTGGCATGGCTTCGTTTTAAAACGCTCAATCTTGATAAACGTTCCCTTTATTTAAGGGATGAGGGACATGAAATGAAGTTGAAATTTATAACACCATGACAAGCCAGTAAGGATCAACATATGCTGAAGGAGAAAATAGAAAAAGAAAGAATAGAAAAGGAAGAAATATAAACTGTGGAAGGAATGGAAATTAAAGAAAAAGTAAAAGGAAGAAAAGATAAAGATGGTGGAAAAGGTAGTAGAGAAACAAGGTGTTTAATCAAAGGCATCCCTTGTTTAGTTGCATTCGTTTACGAAAGCGACAACATTGTTGTAAGCCAAAGATTGGTGGAGAAACTCAAGTTACCAACAAGCTTTCATTCGAATCAAGCAAGGATCAAATTCAGTACGGGACAATATGTTAAAGAAGTATTATGTGATATTGGTCCCACGAACTCTTGTCATCTTCTTTTGAGATTGGCATGGCTTCATTTTAAAACGCTCAATCTTCATAAACGTTCCCTTTATTTGAGGCATGAGGGACATGAAATGAAGTTGAAATTTATAACACCAACAAAAGCCAGTAAGGAACAACATAGGCTGAAGGAGAAAATAGAAAAAGAAAGAAGAGAAAAGGAAGAAATATAAACTGTGGAAGGAATGGAAATTAAATAAAAAGAAAAGGAAGAAAAGATAAAGATGGTGGAAAAGGTAGTAGAGAAACAAGGAGTTTAATCAAAGGCCTCTCTTGTTTAGTTGCATTCGTTTACGAAAGCGACAACACTGTTGTAAGCCAAAGAATTGTGGAGAAACTCAAGTTACCAACAAGCATTCACTCGAATCAAGCAAGGATCAAATGCAGTATGGGACAATGTGTGCAAGAAGTATTATCTGATATTGCTCACACGAACTCTTGTCATCTTCTTTTGAGATTGGCATGGCTTCATTTTAAAACGTTCAATCTTGATAAAGGTTCCCTTTATTTGAGGCATGAGGGACATGAAATGAAGTTGAAATTTATAACACCATGACAAGCCAGTAAGGATCAACATATGCTGAAGGAGAAAATAGAAAAAGAAAGAATAGAAAAGGAAGAAATATAAACTGTGGAAGGAATGGAAATTGAAGAAAAAGAAAAGGAAGAAAAGATAAAGATGATGGAAAAGCTAGTAGAGAAACAAGGTGTTTAATCAAAGGCCACCCATGTTTAGTTGCATTCGTTTACGAAAGCGACAACACTGTTGTAAGCCAAAGATTGGTGGAGAAACTCAAGTTACCAACATGCATTCACTCGAATCCAGCAAGGATCAAATTCAGTACGGGACAATGTGTGCAAGAAGTATTATCTGATATTGCTCCCATAAACTCTTATCATCTTCTTTTGAGATTGGCATGGCTTCATTTTAAAACGCTCAATCTTAATAAAGGTTCCCTTTATTTGAGGCATGAGGGACATGAAATGAAGTTGAAATTTATAACACCAACACAAGCCAGTAAGGATCAACATAGGCTGAAGGAGAAAATAGAAAAAGAAAGAAGAGAAAAGGAAGAAATATAAACTGTGGAAGGAATGGAAATTAAATAAAAAGAAAAGGAAGAAAAGATAAAGATGGTGGAAAAGGTAGTAGAGAAACAAGGTGTTTAATCAAAGGCCTCCCATGTTTAGTTGCATTCGTTGACGAAAGCGACAACAATGTTGTAAGACAAAGATTGGTGGAGAAACTCCAGTTACCAACAAGCTTTCATTCGAATCAGGCAAGGATCAAATTCAGTACGGGACAATATGTTAAAGAAGTATTATGTGATATTGCTCCCACAAACTCTTGCATCTTCTTTTGAGATGGGCATGGCTTCATTTTAAAATGCTCAATCTTCATAAACGTTCCCTTTATTTAAGGGATGAGGGACATGAAATGAAGTTGAAATTTATAACACCATGACAAGCCAGTAAGGATCAACATATGCTGAAGGAGAAAATAGAAAAAGAAAGAATAGAAAAGGAAGAAATATAAACTGTGGAAGGAATGGAAATTAAAGAAAAAGTAAAAGGAAGAAAAGATAAAGATGGTGGAAAAGGTAGTAGAAAAACAAGGTGTTTAATCAAAGGCATCCCTTGTTTAGTTGCATTCGTTTACGAAAGCGACAACACTGTTGTAAGCCAAAGATTGGTGGAGAAACTCAAGTTACCAACAAGCTTTCATTCGAATCAAGCAAGGATCAAATTCAGTACGGGACAATATGTTAAAGAAGTATTATGTGATATTGGTCCCACGAAATCTTGTCATCTTCTTTTGAGATTGGCATGGCTTCATTTTAAAACGCTCAATCTTCATAAACGTTCCCTTTATTTGAGGCATGAGGGACATGAAATGAAGTTGAAATTTATAACACCAACAAAAGCCAGTAAGGATCAACATAGGCTGAAGGAGAAAATAGAAAAAGAAAGAAGAGAAAAGGAAGAAATATAAACTGTGGAAGGAATGGAAATTAAATAAAAAGAAAAGGAAGAAAAGATAAAGATGGTGGAAAAGGTAGTAGAGAAACAAGGAGTTTAATCAAAGGCCTCTCTTGTTTAGTTGCATTCGTTTACGAAAGCGACAACACTGTTGTAAGCCAAAGATTGGAGGAGAAACTCAAGTTACCAACAAGCATTCACTCGAATCAAGCAAGGATCAAATTCAGTACGGGACAATGTGTCCAAGAAGTATTATCTGATATTGCTCACACAAACTCTTGTCATCTTCTTTTGAGATTGGCATGGCTTCATTTTAAAACGCTCAATCTTGATAAAGGTTCCCTTTCTTTGAGGCATGAGGGACATGAAATGAAGTTGAAATTTATGACACCATGACAAGCCAGTAAGGATCAACATAGGCTGAAGGAGAAAATAGATAAAGGAAGAATAGAAAAGGAAGAAATATAAACTGTGGAAGGAATGGAAATTGAAGAAAAAGAAAAGGAAGAAAAGATAAAGATGATGGAAAAGCTAGTAGAGAAACAAGGTGTTTAATCAAAGGCCACCCATGTTTAGTTGCATTCGTTTACGAAAGCGACAACACTGTTGTAAGCCAAAGATTGGTGGAGAAACTCAAGTTACCAACATGCATTCACTCGAATCCAGCAAGGATCAAATTCAGTACGGGACAATGTGTGCAAGAAGTATTATCTGATATTGCTCCCACAAACTCTTGTCATCTTCTTTTGAGATTGGCATGGCTTCATTTTAAAATGCTCAATCTTAATAAAGGTTCCCTTTATTTGAGGCATGAGGGACATGAAATGAAGTTGAAATTTATAACACCATGACAAGCCAGTAAGGATCAACATATGCTGAAGGAGAAAATAGAAAAAGAAAGAATAGAAAAGGAAGAAATATAAACTGTGGAAGGAATGGAAATTAAAGAAAAAGTAAAAGGAAGAAAAGATAAAGATGGTGGAAAAGGTAGTAGAGAAACAAGGTGTTTAATCAAAGGCATCCCTTGTTTAGTTGCATTCGTTTACGAAAGCGACAACACTGTTGTAAGCCAAAGATTGGTGGAGAAACTCAAGTTACCAACAAGCTTTCATTCGAATCAAGCAAGGATCAAATTCAGTACGGGACAATATGTTAAAGAAGTATTATGTGATATTGCTCCCACGAACTCTTGTCATCTTCTTTTGAGATTGGCATGGCTTCATTTTAAAACGCTCAATCTTCATAAACGTTCCCTTTATTTGAGGCATGAGGGACATGAAATGAAGTTGAAATTTATAACACCAACAAAAGCCAATAAGGATCAACATAGGCTGAAGGAGAAAATAGAAAAAGAAAGAAGAGAAAAGGAAGAAATATAAACTGTGGAAGGAATGGAAATTAAATAAAAAGAAAAGGAAGAAAAGATAAAGATGGTGGAAAAGGTAGTAGAGAAACAAGGAGTTTAATCAAAGGCCTCTCTTGTTTAGTTGCATTCGTTTACGAAAGCGACAACACTGTTGTAAGCCAAAGATTGGTGGAGAAACTCAAGTTACCAACAAGCATTCACTCGAATCAAGCAAGGATCAAATTCAGTACGGGACAATGTGTGCAAGAAGTATTATCTGATATTGCTCACACGAACTCTTGTCATCTTCTTTTGAGATTGGCATGGCTTCATTTTAAAACGTTCAATCTTGATAAAGGTTCCCTTTATTTGAGGCATGAGGGACATGAAATGAAGTTGAAATTTATAACACCATGACAAGCCAGTAAGGATCAACATATGCTGAAGGAGAAAATAGAACAAGAAAGAATAGAAAAGGAAGAAATATAAGTTGTGGAAGGAATGGAAATTGAAGAAAAAGAAAAGGAAGAAAAGATAAAGATGATGGAAAAGCTAGTAGAGAAACAAGGTGTTTAATCAAAGGCCACCCATGTTTAGTTGCATTCGTTTACGAAAGCGACAACACTGTTGTAAGCCAAAGATTGGTGGAGAAACTCAAGTTACCAAGAAGCATTCACTCGAATCGAGCAAGGATCAAATTCAGTACGGGACAATGTGTGCAAGAAGTATTATCTGATATTGCTCACACAAACTCTTGTCATCTTCTTTTGAGATTGGCATGGCTTCATTTTAAAACGCTCAATCTTGATAAAGGTTCCCTTTCTTTGAGGCATGAGGGACATGAAATGAAGTTGAAATTTATGACACCATGACAAGCCAGTAAGGATCAACATAGGCTGAAGGAGAAAATAGATAAAGGAAGAATAGAAAAGGAAGAAATATAAACTGTGGAAGGAATGGAAATTGAAGAAAACGAAAAGGAAGAAAAGATAAAGATGATGGAAAAGCTAGTAGAGAAACAAGGTGTTTAATCAAAGGCCACCCATGTTTAGTTGCATTTGTTTACGAAAGCGACAACACTGTTGTAAGCCAAAGATTGGTGGAGAAACTCAAGTTACCAACATGCATTCACTCGAATCCAGCAAGGATCAAATTCAGTACGGGACAATGTGTGCAAGAAGTATTATCTGATATTGCTCCCACAAACTCTTGTCATCTTCTTTTGAGATTGGCATGGCTTCATTTTAAAACGCTCAATCTTGATAAAGGTTCCCTTTATTTGAGGCATGAGGGACATGAAATGAAGTTCAAATTTATGACACCAAGACAAGCCCGTAAGGTTCAACATAGGCTGAAGGAGAAAATAGAAAAAGAAAGAATATAAAAGGAAGAAATATAAATTGTGGAAGGAATGGAAATTGAAGAAAAAGAAAAGGAAGAAAAGATAAAGATGATGGAAAAGGTAGTAGAGAAGCAAAATGTTTAATCAAAGGCCACCCATGTTTAGTTGCATTCGTTTACGAAAGCGACAATACTGTTGTAAGCCAAAGATTGGTGGAGAAACTCAAGTTACCAACAAGCATTCACTCGAATAAAGCAAGGATCAAATTCAGTATGGGACAATGTGTGCAAGGAGTATTATCTGATATTGCTCACACGAACTCTTGTCATCTTCTTTTGAGATTGGCATGGCTTCATTTTAAAACGTTCAATCTTGATAAAGGTTCCCTTTATTTGAGGCATGAGGGACATGAAATGAAGTTGAAATTTATAACACCAACACAAGCCAGTAAGGATCAACATAGGCTGAAGGAGAAAATAGAAAAAGAAAGAATAGAAAAGGAAGAAATATAAACTGTGGAAGGAATGGAAATTAAAGAAAAAGTAAAAGGAAGAAAAGATAAAGATGGTGGAAAAGGTAGTAGAGAAACAAGGTGTTTAATCAAAGGCCTCCCATGTTTAGTTGCATTCGTTTACAAAATCGACAATAATGTGGTAAGCCAAAGATTGGTGGAGAAACTCCAGTTACCAACAAGCTTTCATTCGAATCAAGCAAGGATCAAATTCAGTACGGGACAATATGTTAAAGAAGTATTATGTGATATTGCTCCCACGAACTCTTGTCATCTTCTTTTGAGATGGGCATGACTTCATTTTAAAACGCTCAATGTTGATAAAGGTTCCCTTTATTTGAGGCATGAGGGACATGAAATGAAGTTGAAATTTATGACACCATGACAAGCTAGTAAGGATCAACATAGGCTGAAGGAGAAAATAGAAAAAGAAAGAATAGAAAAGGAAGAAATATAAACTGTGGAAGGAATGGAAATTAAAGAAAAAGTAAAAGGAAGAAAAGATAAAGATGGTGGAAAAGGTAGTAGAGAAACAAGGTGTTTAATCAAAGGCCTCCCATGTTTAGTTGCATTCGTTTACGAAAGCGACAATAATGTTGTAAGCCAAAGATTGGTGGAGAAACTCCAGTTACCAACAAGCTTTCATTCGAATCAAGCAAGGATCAAATTCAGTACGGAACAATGTGTTAAAAAAGTATTATGTGATATTGCTCCCACGAACTCGTGTCATCTTCTTTTGAGATGGGCATGCCTTCATTTTAAAACGCTCAATCTTCGTAAACATTCCCTTTATTTGAGGCATGAGGGACATGAAATGAAGTTGAAATTTATGACACCATGACAAGCTAGTAAGGATCAACATAGGCTGAAGGAGAAAATAGAAAAAGAAAGAATAGAAAAGGAAGAAATATAAACTGTGGAAGGAATGGAAATTAAAGAAAAAGTAAAAGGAAGAAAAGATAAAGATGGTGGAAAAGGTAGTAGAGAAACAAGGTGTTTAATCAAAGGCCTCCCATGTTTAGTTGCATTCGTTTACGAAAGGGACAATAATGTTGTAAGCCAAAGATTGGTGGAGAAACTCCAGTTACCAACAAGCTTTCATTCGAATCAAGCAAGGATCAAATTCAGTACGGGACAATATGTTAAAGAAGTATTATGTGATATTGCTCCCACGAACTCTTGTCATCTTCTTTTGAGATGGGCATGGCTTCATTTTAAAACGCTCAATCTTCATAAACGTTCCCTTTCTTTGAGGCATGAGGGACATGAAATGAAGTTGAAATTTATGACACCATGACAAGCCAGTAAGGATCAACATAGGCTGAAGGAGAAAATAGATAAAGGAAGAATAGAAAAGGAAGAAATATAAACTGTGGACGGAATGGAAATTGAAGAAAAAGAAAAGGAAGAAAAGATAAAGATGATGGATAAGCTAGTAGAGAAACAAGGTGTTTAATCAAAGGCCACCCACGTTTAGTTGCATTCGTTTACGAAAGCGACAACACTGTTGTAAGCCAAAGATTGGTGGAGAAACTCAAGTTACCAACAAGCATTCACTCGAATCCAGCAAGGATCAAATTCATTAAGGGGCAATGTGTGCAAGAAGTATTATCTTATATTGCTCCCACAAACTCTTGTCATCTTCTTTTGAGATTGGCATGGCTTCATTTTAAAACGCTCAATCTTGATAAAGGTTCCCTTTATTTGAGGCATGAGGGACATGAAATGAAGTTCAAATTTATGACACCAAGACAAGCCCGTAAGGTTCAACATAGGCTGAAGGAGAAAATAGAAAAAGAAAGAATATAAAAGGAAGAAATATAAATTGTGGAAGGAATGGAAATTGAAGAAAAAGAAAAGGAAGAAAAGATAAAGATGATGGAAAAGGTAGTAGAGAAGCAAAGTGTTTAATCAAAGGCCACCCATGTTTAATTGCATTCGTTTACGAAAGCGACAACACTGTTGTAAGCCAAAGATTGGTGGAGAAGCTCAAGTTACCAACAAGCATTCACTCGAATCAAGCAAGGATCAAATTCAGTACGGGACAATGTGTGCAAGAAGTATTATCTGATATTGCTCACACGAACTCTTGTCATCTTCTTTTGAGATTGGCATGGCTTCATTTTAAAACGTTCAATCTTGATAAAGGTTCCCTTTATTTGAGGCATGAGGGACATGAAATGAAGTTGAAATTTATAACACCATGACAAGCCAGTAAGGATCAACATATGCTGAAGGAGAAAATAGAACAAGAAAGAATAGAAAAGGAAGAAATATAAGTTGTGGAAGGAATGGAAATTGAAGAAAAAGAAAAGGAAGAAAAGATAAAGATGATGGAAAAGCTAGTAGAGAAACAAGGTGTTTAATCAAAGGCCACCCATGTTTAGTTGCATTCGTTTACGAAAGCGACAACACTGTTGTAAGCCAAAGATTGGTGGAGAAACTCAAGTTACCAAGAAGCATTCACTCGAATCGAGCAAGGATCAAATTCAGTACGGGACAATGTGTGCAAGAAGTATTATCTGATATTGCTCACACAAACTCTTGTCATCTTCTTTTGAGATTGGCATGGCTTCATTTTAAAACGCTCAATCTTGATAAAGGTTCCCTTTCTTTGAGGCATGAGGGACATGAAATGAAGTTGAAATTTATGACACCATGACAAGCCAGTAAGGATCAACATAGGCTGAAGGAGAAAATAGATAAAGGAAGAATAGAAAAGGAAGAAATATAAACTGTGGAAGGAATGGAAATTGAAGAAAAAGAAAAGGAAGAAAAGATAAAGATGATGGAAAAGCTAGTAGAGAAACAAGGTGTTTAATCAAAGGCCACCCATGTTTAGTTGCATTCGTTTACGAAAGCGACAACACTGTTGTAAGCCAAAGATTGGTGGAGAAACTCAAGTTACCAACAAGCATTCACTCGAATCCAGCAAGGATCAAATTCAGTAAGGGGCAATGTGTGCAAGAAGTATTATCTTATATTGCTCCCACAAACTCTTGTCATCTTCTTTTGAGATTGGCATGGCTTCATTTTAAAACGCTCAATCTTGATAAAGGTTCCCTTTATTTGAGGCATGAGGGACATGAAATGAAGTTCAAATTTATGACACCAAGACAAGCCCGTAAGGTTCAACATAGGCTGAAGGAGAAAATAGAAAAAGAAAGAATATAAAAGGAAGAAATATAAATTGTGGAAGGAATGGAAATTGAAGAAAAAGAAAAGGAAGAAAAGATAAAGATGATGGAAAAGGTAGTAGAGAAGCAAAGTGTTTAATCAAAGGCCACCCATGTTTAGTTGCATTCGTTTACGAAAGCGACAACACTGTTGTAAGCCAAAGAATGGTGGAGAAACTCAAGTTACCAACAAGCATTCACTCGAATAAAGCAAGGATAAAATTCAGTATGGGACAATGTGTGCAAGAAGTATTATCTGATATTGCTCACACGAACTCTTGTCATCCTCTTTTGAGATTGGCATGGCTTCATTTTAAAACGTTCAATCTTGATAAAGGTTCCCTTTATTTGAGGCATGAGGGACATGAAATGAAGTTGAAATTTATAACACCATGACAAGCCAGTAAGGATCAACATATGCTGAAGGAGAAAATAGAAAAAGAAAGAATAGAAGAGGAAGAAATATAAACTGTGGAAGGAATGGAAATTGAAGAAAAAGAAAAGGAAGAAAAGATAAAGATGATGGAAAAGCTAGTAGAGAAACAAGGTGTTTAATCAAAGGCCACCCATGTTTAGTTGCATTCGTTTACGAAAGCGACAACACTGTTGTAAGCCAAAGATTGGTGGAGAAACTCAAGTTACCAACATGCATTCACTCGAATCCAGCAAGGATCAAATTCAGTACGGGACAATGTGTGCAAGAAGTATTATCTGATATTGCTCCCACAAACTCTTGTCATCTTCTTTTGAGATTAGCATGGCTTCATTTTAAAACGCTCAATCTTAATAAAGGTTCCCTTTATTTGAGGCATGAGGGACATGAATTGAAGTTGAAATTTATAACACCAACACAAGCCAGTAAGGATCAACATAGGCTGAAGGAGAAAATAGAAAAAGAAAGAATAGAAAAGGAAGAAATATAAACTGTGGAAGGAATGGAAATTAATGAAAAAGAAAAGGAAGAAAAGATAAAGATGATGGAAAAGGTAGTAGAGAAGCAAAATGTTTAATCAAAGGCCACCCATGTTTAGTTGCATTCGTTTACGAAAGCGACAACACTGTTGTAAGCCAAAGATTGGTGGAGAAACTCAAGTTAGCAACAAGCATTCAGTCGAATAAAGCAAGGATCAAATTCAGTATGGGACAATGTGTGCAAGGAGTATTATCTGATATTGCTCACACGAACTCTTGTCATCTTCTTTTGAGATTGGCATGGCTTCATTTTAAAACGCTCAATCTTAATAAAGGTTCCCTTTATTTGAGGCATGAGGGACATGAATTGAAGTTGAAATTTATAACACCAACACAAGCCAGTAAGGATCAACATAGGCTGAAGGAGAAAATAGAAAAAGAAAGAATAGAAAAGGAAGAAATATAAACTGTGGAAGGAATGGAAATTAAAGAAAAAGAAAAGGAAGAAAAGATAAAGATGATGGAAAAGCTAGTAGAGAAACAAGGTGTTTAATCAAAGGCCACCCATGTTTAGTTGCATTCGTTTACGAAAGCGACAACACTGTTGTAAGCCAAAGATTGGTGGAGAAACTCAAGTTACCAACAAGCATTCACTCGAATCCAGCAAGGATCAAATTCAGTAAGGGGCAATGTGTGCAAGAAGTATTATCTTATATTGCTCCCACAAACTCTTGTCATCTTCTTTTGAGATTAGCATGGCTTCATTTTAAAACGCTCAATCTTAATAAAGGTTCCCTTTATTTGAGGCATGAGGGACATGAATTGAAGTTGAAATTTATAACACCAACACAAGCCAGTAAGGATCAACATAGGCTGAAGGAGAAAATAGAAAAAGAAAGAATAGAAAAGGAAGAAATATAAACTGTGGAAGGAATGGAAATTAAAGAAAAAGTAAAAGGAAGAAAAGATAAAGATGGTGGAAAAGGTAGTAGAGAAACAAGGTGTTTAATCAAAGGCCTCCCATGTTTAGTTGCATTCGTTTACGAAAGCGACAATAATGTGGTAAGCCAAAGATTGGTGGAGAAACTCCAGTTACCAACAAGCTTTCACTCGAATCAAGCAAGGATCAAATTCAGTATGGGACAATGTGTGCAAGAAGTATTATCTGATATTGCTCACACGAACTCTTGTCATCTTCTTTTGAGATTGGCATGGCTTCATTTTAAAACGTTCAATCTTGACAAAGGTTCCCTTTATTTGAAGCATAAGGGACATGAAATGAAGTTGAAATTTATAACACCATGACAAGCCAGTAAGGATCAACATATGCTGAAGGAGAAAATAGAAAAAGAAAGAATAGAAAAGGAAGAAATATAAACTATGGAAGGAATGGAAATTGAAGAAAAAGAAAAGGAAGAAAAGATAAAGATGATGGAAAAGCTAGTAGAGAAACAAGGTGTTTAATCAAAGGCCACCCATGTTTAGTTGCATTTGTTTACGAAAGCGACAACACTGTTGTAAGCCAAAGATTGGTGGAGAAACTCAAGTTACCAACATGCATTCACTCGAATCCAGCAAGGATCAAATTCAGTACGGGACAATGTGTGCAAGAAGTATTATCTGATATTGCTCCCACAAACTCTTGTCATCTTCTTTTGAGATTGGCATGGCTTCATTTTAAAACGCTCAATCTTGATAAAGGTTCCCTTTATTTGAGGCATGAGGGACATGAAATGAAGTTCAAATTTATGACACCAAGACAAGCCCGTAAGGTTCAACATAGGCTGAAGGAGAAAATAGAAAAAGAAAGAATATAAAAGGAAGAAATATAAATTGTGGAAGGAATGGAAATTGAAGAAAAAGAAAAGGAAGAAAAGATAAAGATGATGGAAAAGGTAGTAGAGAAGCAAAATGTTTAATCAAAGGCCACCCATGTTTAGTTGCATTCGTTTACGAAAGCGACAATACTGTTGTAAGCCAAAGATTGGTGGAGAAACTCAAGTTACCAACAAGCATTCACTCGAATAAAGCAAGGATCAAATTCAGTATGGGACAATGTGTGCAAGGAGTATTATCTGATATTGCTCACACGAACTCTTGTCATCTTCTTTTGAGATTGGCATGGCTTCATTTTAAAACGTTCAATCTTAATAAAGGTTCCCTTTATTTGAGGCATGAGGGACATGAAATGAAGTTGAAATTTATAACACCAACACAAGCCAGTAAGGATCAACATAGGCTGAAGGAGAAAATAGAAAAAGAAAGAATAGAAAAGGAAGAAATATAAACTGTGGAAGGAATGGAAATTAAAGAAAAAGTAAAAGGAAGAAAAGATAAAGATGGTGGAAAAGGTAGTAGAGAAACAAGGTGTTTAATCAAAGGCCTCCCATGTTTAGTTGCATTCGTTTACAAAATCGACAATAATGTGGTAAGCCAAAGATTGGTGGAGAAACTCCAGTTACCAACAAGCTTTCATTCGAATCAAGCAAGGATCAAATTCAGTACGGGACAATATGTTAAAGAAGTATTATGTGATATTGCTCCCACGAACTCTTGTCATCTTCTTTTGAGATGGGCATGACTTCATTTTAAAACGCTCAATGTTGATAAAGGTTCCCTTTATTTGAGGCATGAGGGACATGAAATGAAGTTGAAATTTATGACACCATGACAAGCTAGTAAGGATCAACATAGGCTGAAGGAGAAAATAGAAAAAGAAAGAATAGAAAAGGAAGAAATATAAACTGTGGAAGGAATGGAAATTAAAGAAAAAGTAAAAGGAAGAAAAGATAAAGATGGTGGAAAAGGTAGTAGAGAAACAAGGTGTTTAATCAAAGGCCTCCCATGTTTAGTTGCATTCGTTTACGAAAGCGACAATAATGTTGTAAGCCAAAGATTGGAGGAGAAACTCCAGTTACCAACAAGCTTTCATTCGAATCAAGCAAGGATCAAATTCAGTACGGAACAATGTGTTAAAAAAGTATTATGTGATATTGCTCCCACGAACTCGTGTCATCTTCTTTTGAGATGGGCATGCCTTCATTTTAAAACGCTCAATCTTCGTAAACATTCCCTTTATTTGAGGCATGAGGGACATGAAATGAAGTTGAAATTTATGACACCATGACAAGCTAGTAAGGATCAACATAGGCTGAAGGAGAAAATAGAAAAAGAAAGAATAGAAAAGGAAGAAATATAAACTGTGGAAGGAATGGAAATTAAAGAAAAAGTAAAAGGAAGAAAAGATAAAGATGGTGGAAAAGGTAGTAGAGAAACAAGGTGTTTAATCAAAGGCCTCCCATGTTTAGTTGCATTCGTTTACGAAAGGGACAATAATGTTGTAAGCCAAAGATTGGTGGAGAAACTCCAGTTACCAACAAGCTTTCATTCGAATCAAGCAAGGATCAAATTCAGTACGGGACAATATGTTAAAGAAGTATTATGTGATATTGCTCCCACGAACTCTTGTCATCTTCTTTTGAGATGGGCATGGCTTCATTTTAAAACGCTCAATCTTCATAAACGTTCCCTTTCTTTGAGGCATGAGGGACATGAAATGAAGTTGAAATTTATGACACCATGACAAGCCAGTAAGGATCAACATAGGCTGAAGGAGAAAATAGATAAAGGAAGAATAGAAAAGGAAGAAATATAAACTGTGGACGGAATGGAAATTGAAGAAAAAGAAAAGGAAGAAAAGATAAAGATGATGGAAAAGCTAGTAGAGAAACAAGGTGTTTAATCAAAGGCCACCCACGTTTAGTTGCATTCGTTTACGAAAGCGACAACACTGTTGTAAGCCAAAGATTGGTGGAGAAACTCAAGTTACCAACAAGCATTCACTCGAATCCAGCAAGGATCAAATTCAGTAAGGGGCAATGTGTGCAAGAAGTATTATCTTATATTGCTCCCACAAACTCTTGTCATCTTCTTTTGAGATTGGCATGGCTTCATTTTAAAACGCTCAATCTTGATAAAGGTTCCCTTTATTTGAGGCATGAGGGACATGAAATGAAGTTCAAATTTATGACACCAAGACAAGCCCGTAAGGTTCAACATAGGCTGAAGGAGAAAATAGAAAAAGAAAGAATATAAAAGGAAGAAATATAAATTGTGGAAGGAATGGAAATTGAAGAAAAAGAAAAGGAAGAAAAGATAAAGATGATGGAAAAGGTAGTAGAGAAGCAAAGTGTTTAATCAAAGGCCACCCATGTTTAGTTGCATTCGTTTACGAAAGCGACAACACTGTTGTAAGCCAAAGATTGGTGGAGAAACTCAAGTTACCAACAAGCATTCACTCGAATAAAGCAAGGATCAAATTCAGTATGGGACAATGTGTGCAAGAAGTATTATCTGATATTGCTCACACGAACTCTTGTCATCTTCTTTTGAGATTGGCATGGCTTCATTTTAAAACGTTCAATCTTAATAAAGGTTCCCTTTATTTGAGGCATGAGGGACATGAAATGAAGTTGAAATTTATAACACCATGACAAGCCAGTAAGGATCAACATATGCTGAAGGAGAAAATAGAAAAAGAAAGAATAGAAAAGGAAGAAATATAAACTGTGGAAGGAATGGAAATTAAAGAAAAAGAAAAGGAAGAAAAGATAATGATGGTGGAAAAGGTAGTAGAGAAACAAGGTGTTTAATCAAAGGCCTCCCATGTTTAGTTGCATTCGTTTACGAAAGCGACAATAATGTGGTAAGCCAAAGATTGGTGGAGAAACTCCAGTTACCAACAGCTTTCATTCGAATCAAGCAAGGATCAAATTCAGTACGGAACAATGTGTTAAAAAAGTATTATGTGATATTGCTCCCACGAACTCCTGTCATCTTCTTTTGAGATGGGCATGCCTTCATTTTAAAACGCTCAATCTTCGTAAACTTAACCTTTATTTGAGGCTTGAGGGACATGAAATGAAGTTGAAATTTATGACACCATGACAAGCTAGTAAGGATCAACATAGGCTGAAGGAGAAAATAGAAAAAGAAAGAATAGAAAAGGAAGAAATATAAACTGTGGAAGGAATGGAAATTAAAGAAAAAGTAAAAGGAAGAAAAGATAAAGATGGTGGAAAAGGTAGTAGAGAAACAAGATGTTTAATCAAAGGCCTCCCATGTTTAGTTGCATTCGTTTACGAAAGCGACAATAATGTTGTAAGCCAAAGATTGGTGGAGAAACTCCAGTTACCAACAAGCTTTCATTCCAATCAAGCAAGGATCAAATTCAATACGGGACAATATGTTAAAGAAGTATTATGTGATATTGCTCCCACGAACTTTTGTCATCTTCTTTTGAGATGGGCATGGCTTCATTTTAAAACGCTCAATCTTCATAAACGTTCCCTTTATTTGAGGCATGAGGGACATGAAATGAAGTTGAAATTTATGACACCATGACAAGCCAGTAAGGATCAACATAGGCTGAAGGAGAAAATAGAAAAAGAAAGAATAGAAAAGGAAGAAATATAAACTGTGGTAGGAATGGAAATTAAAGAAAAAGAAAAGGAAGAAAAGATAAAGATGGTGGAAATAGTAGTAGAGAAACAAGGTGTTTAATCAAAGGCCTCCCATGTTTAGATGCATTCGTTTACGAAAACGACAACAATGTTGTAAGCCAAAGATTGGTGGAGAAACTCAAGTTACCAACAAGCTTTCACTCGAAGCAAGCAAGGATCAAATTCAGTACGGGACAATGTGTGAAAGAAGTATTATGTGATATTGCTCCCACGAACTCTTGTCATCTTCTTTTGAGATTGGCACGGCTTCATTTTAAAACGCTCAATCTTGATAAAGGTTCCCTTTATTTGAGGCATGAGGGACATGAAATGAAGTTGAAATTTATAACACCAACACAAGCCAGTAAGGATCAACATAGGCTGAAGGAGAAAATAGAAAAAGAAAGAATAGAAAAGGAAGAAATATAAACTGTGGAAGGAATGGAAATTGAAGAAAAAGAAAAGGAAGAAAAGATAATGATGGTGGAAAAGGTAGTAGAGAAACAAGGTGTTTAATCAAAGGCCTCCCATGTTTAGTTGCATTCGTTTACGAAAGCGACAATAATGTGGTAAGCCAAAGATTGGTGGAGAAACTCCAGTTACCAACAAGCTTTCATTCGAATCAAGCAAGGATCAAATTCAGTACGGAACAATGTGTTAAAAAAGTATTATGTGATATTGCTCCCACGAACTCCTGTCATCTTCTTTTGAGATGGGCATGCCTTCATTTTAAAACGCTCAATCTTCGTAAACGTTCCCTTTATTTGAGGCATGAGGGACATGAAATGAAGTTGAAATTTATGACACCATGACAAGCTAGTAAGGATCAACATAGGCTGAAGGAGAAAATAGAAAAAGAAAGAATAGAAAAGCAAGAAATATAAACTGTGGAAGGAATGGAAATTAAAGAAAAAGTAAAAGGAAGAAAAGATAAAGATGGTGGAAAAGGTAGTAGAGAAACAAGGTGTTTAATCAAAGGCCTCCCATGTTTAGTTGCATTCGTTTACGAAAGCGACAATAATGTTGTAAGCTAAAGATTGGTGGAGAAACTCCAGTTACAAACAAGCTTTCATTCGAATCAAGCAAGGATCAAATTCAGTACGGGACAATATGTTAAAGAAGTATTATGTGATATTGCTCCCACGAACTCTTGTCATCTTCTTTTGAGATGGGCATGGCTTCATTTTAAAACGCTCAATCTTCATAACGTTCCCTTTATTTGAGGCATGAGGGACATGAAATGAAGTTGAAATTTATGACACCATGACAAGCCAGTAAGGATCAACATAGGCTGAAGGAGAAAATAGATAAAGGAAGAATAGAAAAGGAAGAAATATAAACTGTGGAAGGAACGGAAATTGAAGAAAAAGCAAAGGAAGAAAAGATAAAGATGGTGGAAAAGCTAGTAGAGAAACAAGGTGTTTAATCAAAGGCCACCCACGTTTAGTTGCATTCGTTTACGAAAGCGACAACACTGTTGTAAGCCAAAGATTGGTGGAGAAACTCAAGTTACCAACAAGCATTCACTCGAATCCAGCAAGGATCAAATTCAGTAAGGGGCAATGTGTGCAAGAAGTATTATCTTATATTGCTCCCACAAACTCTTGTCATCTTCTTTTGAGATTGGCATGGCTTCATTTTAAAATGATCAATCTTGATAAAGGTTCCCTTTATTTGAGGCATGAGGGACATGAAATGAAGTTGATATTTATGACACCAACACAAGCCAGTAAGGATCAACATAGGCTGAAGGAGAAAATAGAAAAAGAAAGAATAGAAAAGGAAGAAATATAAACTGTGGAAGGAATGGAAATTGAAGAAAAAGAAAAGGAAGAAAAGATAATGATGGTGGAAAAGGTAGTAGAGAAACAAGGTGTTTAATCAAAGGCCTCCCATGTTTAGTTGCATTCGTTTATGAAAGCGACAATAATGTGGTAAGCCAAAGATTGGTGGAGAAACTCCAGTTACCAACAAGCTTTCATTCGAATCAAGCAAGGATCAAATTCAGTACGGAACAATGTGTTAAAAAAGTATTATGTGATATTGCTCCCACGAACTCCTGTCATCTTCTTTTGAGATGGGCATGCCTTCATTTTAAAACGCTCAATCTTCGTAAACGTTCCCTTTATTTGAGGCATGAGGGACATGAAATCAAGTTGAAATTTATGACACCATGACAAGCTAGTAAGGATCAACATAGGCTGAAAGAGAAAATAGAAAAAGAAAGAATAGAAAAGCAAGAAATATAAACTGTGGAAGGAATGGAAATTAAAGAAAAAGTAAAAGGAAGAAAAGATAAAGATGGTGGAAAAGGTAGTAGAGAAACAAGGTGTTTAATCAAAGGCCTCCCATGTTTAGTTGCATTCGTTTATGAAAGCGACAATAATGTGGTAAGCCAAAGATTGGTGGAGAAACTCCAGTTACCAACAAGCTTTCATTCGAATCAAGCAAGGATCAAATTCAGTACGGAACAATGTGTTAAAAAAGTATTATGTGATATTGCTCCCACGAACTCCTGTCATCTTCTTTTGAGATGGGCATGCCTTCATTTTAAAACGCTCAATCTTCGTAAACGTTCCCTTTATTTGAGGCATGAGGGACATGAAATCAAGTTGAAATTTATGACACCACGACAAGCTAGTAAGGATCAACATAGGCTGAAGGAGAAAATAGAAAAAGAAAGAATAGAACAGGAAGAAATATAAACTGTGGAAGGAATGGAAATTAAAGAAAAAGTAAAAGGAAGAAAAGATAAAGATGGTGGAAAAGGTAGTAGAGAAACAAGGTGTTTAATCAAAGGCCTCCCATGTTTAGTTGCATTCGTTTACGAAAGCGACAATAATGTTGTAAGCCAAAGATTGGTGGAGAAACTCCAGTTACCAACAAGCTTTCATTCGAATCAAGCAAGGATCAAATTCAGTACGGGACAATATGTTAAAGAAGTATTATGTGATATTGCTCCCACAAACTCTTGCATCTTCTTTTGAGATGGGCATGACTTCATTTTAAAACGCTCAATCTTGATAAAGGTTCCCTTTATTTGAGGCATGAGGGACATGAAATGAAGTTGAAATTTATAACACCATGACAAGCCAGTAAGGATCAACATATGCTGAAGGAGAAAATAGAAAAAGAAAGAATAGAAAAGGAAGAAATATAAACTGTGGAAGGAATGGAAATTAAAGAAAAAGTAAAAGGAAGAAAAGATAAAGATGGTGGAAAAGGTAGTAGAGAAACAAGGTGTTTAATCAAAGGCATCCCTTGTTTAGTTGCATTCGTTTACGAAAGCGACAACACTGTTGTAAGCCAAAGATTGGTGGAGAAACTCAAGTTACCAACAAGCTTTCATTCGAATCAAGCAAGGATCAAATTCAGTACGGGACAATATGTTAAAGAAGTATTATGTGATATTGCTCCCACGAACTCTTGTCATCTTCTTTTGAGATTGGCATGGCTTCATTTTAAAACGCTCAATCTTCATAAACGTTCCCTTTATTTGAGGCATGAGGGACATGAAATGAAGTTGAAATTTATAACACCAACAAAAGCCAATAAGGATCAACATAGGCTGAAGGAGAAAATAGAAAAAGAAAGAAGAGAAAAGGAAGAAATATAAACTGTGGAAGGAATGGAAATTAAATAAAAAGAAAAGGAAGAAAAGATAAAGATGGTGGAAAAGGTAGTAGAGAAACAAGGAGTTTAATCAAAGGCCTCTCTTGTTTAGTTGCATTCGTTTACGAAAGCGACAACACTGTTGTAAGCCAAAAATTGGTGGAGAAACTCAAGTTACCAACAAGCATTCACTCGAATCAAGCAAGGATCAAATTCAGTACGGGACAATGTGTGCAAGAAGTATTATCTGATATTGCTCACACGAACTCTTGTCATCTTCTTTTGAGATTGGCATGGCTTCATTTTAAAACGTTCAATCTTGATAAAGGTTCCCTTTATTTAAGGCATGAGGGACATGAAATGAAGTTGAAATTTATAACACCATGACAAGCCAGTAAGGATCAACATATGCTGAAGGAGAAAATAGAACAAGAAAGAATAGAAAAGGAAGAAATATAAATTGTGGAAGGAATGGAAATTGAAGAAAAAGAAAAGGAAGAAAAGATAAAGATGATGGAAAAGCTAGTAGAGAAACAAGGTGTTTAATCAAAGGCCACCCATGTTTAGTTGCATTCGTTTACGAAAGCGACAACACTGTTGTAAGCCAAAGATTGGTGGAGAAACTCAAGTTACCAAGAAGCATTCACTCGAATCGAGCAAGGATCAAATTCAGTACGGGACAATGTGTGCAAGAAGTATTATCTGATATTGCTCACACAAACTCTTGTCATCTTCTTTTGAGATTGGCATGGCTTCATTTTAAAACGCTCAATCTTGATAAAGGTTCCCTTTCTTTGAGGCATGAGGGACATGAAATGAAGTTGAAATTTATGACACCATGACAAGCCAGTAAGGATCAACATAGGCTGAAGGAGAAAATAGATAAAGGAAGAATAGAAAAGGAAGAAATATAAACTGTGGAAGGAATGGAAATTGAAGAAAAAGAAAAGGAAGAAAAGATAAAGATGATGGAAAAGCTAGTAGAGAAACAAGGTGTTTAATCAAAGGCCACCCATGTTTAGTTGCATTCGTTTACGAAAGCGACAACACTGTTGTAAGCCAAAGATTGGTGGAGAAACTCAAGTTACCAACAAGCATTCACTCGAATCCAGCAAGGATCAAATTCAGTAAGGGGCAATGTGTGCAAGAAGTATTATCTTATATTGCTCCCACAAACTCTTTTCATCTTCTTTTGAGATTGGCATGGCTTCATTTTAAAACGCTCAATCTTGATAAAGGTTCCCTTTATTTGAGGCATGAGGGACATGAAATGAAGTTCAAATTTATGACACCAAGACAAGCCCGTAAGGTTCAACATAGGCTGAAGGAGAAAATAGAAAAAGAAAGAATATAAAAGGAAGAAATATAAATTGTGGAAGGAATGGAAATTGAAGAAAAAGAAAAGGAAGAAAAGATAAAGATGATGGAAAAGGTAGTAGAGAAGCAAAGTCTTTAATCAAAGGCCACCCATGTTTAGTTGCATTCGTTTACGAAAGCGACAACACTGTTGTAAGCCAAAGAATGGTGGAGAAACTCAAGTTACCAACAAGCATTCACTCGAATAAAGCAAGGATAAAATTCAGTATGGGACAATGTGTGCAAGAAGTATTATCTGATATTGCTCACACGAACTCTTGTCATCCTCTTTTGAGATTGGCATGGCTTCATTTTAAAACGTTCAATCTTGATAAAGGTTCCCTTTATTTGAGGCATGAGGGACATGAAATGAAGTTGAAATTTATAACACCATGACAAGCCAGTAAGGATCAACATATGCTGAAGGAGAAAATAGAAAAAGAAAGAATAGAAAAGGAAGAAATATAAACTGTGGAAGGAATGGAAATTGAAGAAAAAGAAAAGGAAGAAAAGATAAAGATGATGGAAAAGCTAGTAGAGAAACAAGGTGTTTAATCAAAGGCCACCCATGTTTAGTTGCATTCGTTTACGAAAGCGACAACACTGTTGTAAGCCAAAGAATGGTGGAGAAACTCAAGTTAGCAACAAGCATTCAGTCGAATAAAGCAAGGATCAAATTCAGTATGGGACAATGTGTGCAAGGAGTATTATCTGATATTGCTCACACGAACTCTTGTCATCTTCTTTTGAGATTGGCATGGCTTCATTTTAAAACGCTCAATCTTAATAAAGGTTCCCTTTATTTGAGGCATGAGGGACATGAATTGAAGTTCAAATTTATGACACCAAGACAAGCCCGTAAGGTTCAACATAGGCTGAAGGAGAAAATAGAAAAAGAAAGAATATAAAAGGAAGAAATATAAATTGTGGAAGGAATGGAAATTAAAGAAAAAGAAAAGGAAGAAAAGATAAAGATGATGGAAAAGGTAGTAGAGAAGCAAAGTGTTTAATCAAAGGCCACCCATGTTTAGTTGCATTCGTTTACGAAAGCGACAACACTGTTGTAAGCCAAAGAATGGTGGAGAAACTCAAGTTACCAACAAGCATTCACTCGAATAAAGCAAGGATAAAATTCAGTATGGGACAATGTGTGCAAGAAGTATTATCTGATATTGCTCACACGAACTCTTGTCATCCTCTTTTGAGATTGGCATGGCTTCATTTTAAAACGTTCAATCTTGATAAATGTTCCCTTTATTTGAGGCATGAGGGACATGAAATGAAGTTGAAATTTATAACACCAACACAAGCCAGTAAGGATCAACATAGGCTGAAGGAGAAAATAGAAAAAGAAAGAATAGAAAAGGAAGAAATATAAACTGTGGAAGGAATGGAAATTAAAGAAAAAGTAAAAGGAAGAAAAGATAAAGATGGTGGAAAAGGTAGTAGAGAAACAAGGTGTTTAATCAAAGGCCTCCCATGTTTAGTTGCATTCGTTTACAAAATCGACAATAATGTGGTAAGCCAAAGATTGGTGGAGAAACTCCAGTTACCAACAAGCTTTCATTCGAATCAAGCAAGGATCAAATTCAGTACGGGACAATATGTTAAAGAAGTATTATGTGATATTGCTCCCACGAACTCTTGTCATCTTCTTTTGAGATGGGCATGACTTCATTTTAAAACGCTCAATGTTGATAAAGGTTCCCTTTATTTGAGGCATGAGGGACATGAAATGAAGTTGAAATTTATGACACCATGACAAGCTAGTAAGGATCAACATAGGCTGAAGGAGAAAATAGAAAAAGAAAGAATAGAAAAGGAAGAAATATAAACTGTGGAAGGAATGGAAATTAAAGAAAAAGTAAAAGGAAGAAAAGATAAAGATGGTGGAAAAGGTAGTAGAGAAACAAGGTGTTTAATCAAAGGCCTCCCATGTTTAGTTGCATTCGTTTACGAAAGCGACAATAATGTTGTAAGCCAAAGATTGGTGGAGAAACTCCAGTTACCAACAAGCTTTCATTCGAATCAAGCAAGGATCAAATTCAGTACGGAACAATGTGTTAAAAAAGTATTATGTGATATTGCTCCCACGAACTCGTGTCATCTTCTTTTGAGATGGGCATGCCTTCATTTTAAAACGCTCAATCTTCGTAAACATTCCCTTTATTTGAGGCATGAGGGACATGAAATGAAGTTGAAATTTATGACACCATGACAAGCTAGTAAGGATCAACATAGGCTGAAGGAGAAAATAGAAAAAGAAAGAATAGAAAAGGAAGAAATATAAACTGTGGAAGGAATGGAAATTAAAGAAAAAGTAAAAGGAAGAAAAGATAAAGATGGTGGAAAAGGTAGTAGAGAAACAAGGTGTTTAATCAAAGGCCTCCCATGTTTAGTTGCATTCGTTTACGAAAGCGACAATAATGTTGTAAGCCAAAGATTGGTGGAGAAACTCCAGTTACCAACAAGCTTTCATTCGAATCAAGCAAGGATCAAATTCAGTACGGAACAATGTGTTAAAAAAGTATTATGTGATATTGCTCCCACGAACTCGTGTCATCTTCTTTTGAGATGGGCATGCCTTCATTTTAAAACGCTCAATCTTCGTAAACATTCCCTTTATTTGAGGCATGAGGGACATGAAATGAAGTTGAAATTTATGACACCATGACAAGCTAGTAAGGATCAACATAGGCTGAAGGAGAAAATAGAAAAAGAAAGAATAGAAAAGGAAGAAATATAAACTGTGGAAGGAATGGAAATTAAAGAAAAAGTAAAAGGAAGAAAAGATAAAGATGGTGGAAAAGGTAGTAGAGAAACAAGGTGTTTAATCAAAGGCCTCCCATGTTTAGTTGCATTCGTTTACGAAAGGGACAATAATGTTGTAAGCCAAAGATTGGTGGAGAAACTCCAGTTACCAACAAGCTTTCATTCGAATCAAGCAAGGATCAAATTCAGTACGGGACAATATGTTAAAGAAGTATTATGTGATATTGCTCCCACGAACTCTTGTCATCTTCTTTTGAGATGGGCATGGCTTCATTTTAAAACGCTCAATCTTCATAAACGTTCCCTTTCTTTGAGGCATGAGGGACATGAAATGAAGTTGAAATTTATGACACCATGACAAGCCAGTAAGGATCAACATAGGCTGAAGGAGAAAATAGATAAAGGAAGAATAGAAAAGGAAGAAATATAAACTGTGGACGGAATGGAAATTGAAGAAAAAGAAAAGGAAGAAAAGATAAAGATGATGGAAAAGCTAGTAGAGAAACAAGGTGTTTAATCAAAGGCCACCCACGTTTAGTTGCATTCGTTTACGAAAGCGACAACACTGTTGTAAGCCAAAGATTGGTGGAGAAACTCAAGTTACCAACAAGCATTCACTCGAATCCAGCAAGGATCAAATTCAGTAAGGGGCAATGTGTGCAAGAAGTATTATCTTATATTGCTCCCACAAACTCTTGTCATCTTCTTTTGAGATTGGCATGGCTTCATTTTAAAACGCTCAATCTTGATAAAGGTTCCCTTTATTTGAGGCATGAGGGACATGAAATGAAGTTCAAATTTATGACACCAAGACAAGCCCGTAAGGTTCAACATAGGCTGAAGGAGAAAATAGAAAAAGAAAGAATATAAAAGGAAGAAATATAAATTGTGGAAGGAATGGAAATTGAAGAAAAAGAAAAGGAAGAAAAGATAAAGATGATGGAAAAGGTAGTAGAGAAGCAAAGTGTTTAATCAAAGGCCACCCATGTTTAGTTGCATTCGTTTACGAAAGCGACAACACTGTTGTAAGCCAAAGATTGGTGGAGAAACTCAAGTTACCAACAAGCATTCACTCGAATAAAGCAAGGATCAAATTCAGTATGGGACAATGTGTGCAAGAAGTATTATCTGATACACGAACTCTTGTCATCTTCTTTTGAGATTGGCATGGCTTCATTTTAAAACGTTCAATCTTAATAAAGGTTCCCTTTATTTGAGGCATGAGGGACATGAAATGAAGTTGAAATTTATAACACCATGACAAGCCAGTAAGGATCAACATATGCTGAAGGAGAAAATAGAAAAAGAAAGAATAGAAAAGGAAGAAATATAAACTGTGGAAGGAATGGAAATTAAAGAAAAAGAAAAGGAAGAAAAGATAATGATGGTGGAAAAGGTAGTAGAGAAACAAGGTGTTTAATCAAAGGCCTCCCATGTTTAGTTGCATTCGTTTACGAAAGCGACAATAATGTGGTAAGCCAAAGATTGGTGGAGAAACTCCAGTTACCAACAGCTTTCATTCGAATCAAGCAAGGATCAAATTCAGTACGGAACAATGTGTTAAAAAAGTATTATGTGATATTGCTCCCACGAACTCCTGTCATCTTCTTTTGAGATGGGCATGCCTTCATTTTAAAACGCTCAATCTTCGTAAACTTAACCTTTATTTGAGGCTTGAGAGGGACATGAAATGAAGTTGAAATTTATGACACCATGACAAGCTAGTAAGGATCAACATAGGCTGAAGGAGAAAATAGAAAAAGAAAGAATAGAAAAGGAAGAAATATAAACTGTGGAAGGAATGGAAATTAAAGAAAAAGTAAAAGGAAGAAAAGATAAAGATGGTGGAAAAGGTAGTAGAGAAACAAGATGTTTAATCAAAGGCCTCCCATGTTTAGTTGCATTCGTTTACGAAAGCGACAATAATGTTGTAAGCCAAAGATTGGTGGAGAAACTCCAGTTACCAACAAGCTTTCATTCCAATCAAGCAAGGATCAAATTCAATACGGGACAATATGTTAAAGAAGTATTATGTGATATTGCTCCCACGAACTTTTGTCATCTTCTTTTGAGATGGGCATGGCTTCATTTTAAAACGCTCAATCTTCATAAACGTTCCCTTTATTTGAGGCATGAGGGACATGAAATGAAGTTGAAATTTATGACACCATGACAAGCCAGTAAGGATCAACATAGGCTGAAGGAGAAAATAGAAAAAGAAAGAATAGAAAAGGAAGAAATATAAACTGTGGTAGGAATGGAAATTAAAGAAAAAGAAAAGGAAGAAAAGATAAAGATGGTGGAAATAGTAGTAGAGAAACAAGGTGTTTAATCAAAGGCCTCCCATGTTTAGATGCATTCGTTTACGAAAACGACAACAATGTTGTAAGCCAAAGATTGGTGGAGAAACTCAAGTTACCAACAAGCTTTCACTCGAAGCAAGCAAGGATCAAATTTAGTACGGGACAATGTGTGAAAGAAGTATTATGTGATATTGCTCCCACGAACTCTTGTCATCTTCTTTTGAGATTGGCACGGCTTCATTTTAAAACGCTCAATCTTGATAAAGGTTCCCTTTATTTGAGGCATGAGGGACATGAAATGAAGTTGAAATTTATAACACCAACACAAGCCAGTAAGGATCAACATAGGCTGAAGGAGAAAATAGAAAAAGAAAGAATAGAAGAGGAAGAAATATAAACTGTGGAAGGAATGGAAATTGAAGAAAAAGAAAAGGAAGAAAAGATAATGATGGTGGAAAAGGTAGTAGAGAAACAAGGTGTTTAATCAAAGGCCTCCCATGTTTAGTTGCATTCGTTTACGAAAGCGACAATAATGTGGTAAGCCAAAGATTGGTGGAGAAACTCCAGTTACCAACAAGCTTTCATTCGAATCAAGCAAGGATCAAATTCAGTACGGAACAATGTGTTAAAAAAGTATTATGTGATATTGCTCCCACGAACTCCTGTCATCTTCTTTTGAGATGGGCATGCCTTCATTTTAAAACGCTCAATCTTCGTAAACGTTCCCTTTATTTGAGGCATGAGGGACATGAAATGAAGTTGAAATTTATGACACCATGACAAGCTAGTAAGGATCAACATAGGCTGAAGGAGAAAATAGAAAAAGAAAGAATAGAAAAGCAAGAAATATAAACTGTGGAAGGAATGGAAATTAAAGAAAAAGTAAAAGGAAGAAAAGATAAAGATGGTGGAAAAGGTAGTAGAGAAACAAGGTGTTTAATCAAAGGCCTCCCATGTTTAGTTGCATTCGTTTACGAAAGCGACAATAATGTTGTAAGCTAAAGATTGGTGGAGAAACTCCAGTTACCAACAAGCTTTCATTCGAATCAAGCAAGGATCAAATTCAGTACGGGACAATATGTTAAAGAAGTATTATGTGATATTGCTCCCACGAACTCTTGTCATCTTCTTTTGAGATGGGCATGGCTTCATTTTAAAACGCTCAATCTTCATAACGTTCCCTTTATTTGAGGCATGAGGGACATGAAATGAAGTTGAAATTTATGACACCATGACAAGCCAGTAAGGATCAACATATGCTGAAGGAGAAAATAGATAAAGGAAGAATAGAAAAGGAAGAAATATAAACTGTGGAAGGAACGGAAATTGAAGAAAAAGAAAAGGAAGAAAAGATAAAGATGGTGGAAAAGCTAGTAGAGAAACAAGGTGTTTAATCAAAGGCCACCCACGTTTAGTTGCATTCGTTTACGAAAGCGACAACACTGTTGTAAGCCAAAGATTGGTGGAGAAACTCAAGTTACCAACAAGCATTCACTCGAATCCAGCAAGGATCAAATTCAGTAAGGGGCAATGTGTGCAAGAAGTATTATCTTATATTGCTCCCACAAACTCTTGTCATCTTCTTTTGAGATTGGCATGGCTTCATTTTAAAATGATCAATCTTGATAAAGGTTCCCTTTATTTGAGGCATGAGGGACATGAAATGAAGTTGATATTTATGACACCAACACAAGCCAGTAAGGATCAACATAGGCTGAAGGAGAAAATAGAAAAAGAAAGAATAGAAAAGGAAGAAATATAAACTGTGGAAGGAATGGAAATTGAAGAAAAAGAAAAGGAAGAAAAGATAATGATGGTGGAAAAGGTAGTAGAGAAACAAGGTGTTTAATCAAAGGCCTCCCATGTTTAGTTGCATTCGTTTTTGAAAGCGACAATAATGTGGTAAGCCAAAGATTGGTGGAGAAACTCCAGTTACCAACAAGCTTTCATTCGAATCAAGCAAGGATCAAATTCAGTACGGAACAATGTGTTAAAAAAGTATTATGTGATATTGCTCCCACGAACTCCTGTCATCTTCTTTTGAGATGGGCATGCCTTCATTTTAAAACGCTCAATCTTCGTAAACGTTCCCTTTATTTGAGGCATGAGGGACATGAAATGAAGTTGAAATTTATGACACCATGACAAGCCAGTAAGGATCAACATAGGCTGAAGGAGAAAATAGAAAAAGAAAGAATAGAAAAGGAAGAAATATAAACTGTGGTAGGAATGGAAATTAAAGAAAAAGAAAAGGAAGAAAAGATAAAGATGGTGGAAATAGTAGTAGAGAAACAAGGTGTTTAATCAAAGGCCTCCCATGTTTAGATGCATTCGTTTACGAAAACGACAACAATGTTGTAAGCCAAAGATTGGTGGAGAAACTCAAGTTACCAACAAGCTTTCACTCGAAGCAAGCAAGGATCAAATTTAGTACGGGACAATGTGTGAAAGAAGTATTATGTGATATTGCTCCCACGAACTCTTGTCATCTTCTTTTGAGATTGGCACGGCTTCATTTTAAAACGCTCAATCTTCATAATGTTCCCTTTATTTGAGGCATGAGGGACATGAAATGAAGTTGAAATTTATGACACCATGACAAGCCAGTAAGGATCAACATAGGCTGAAGGAGAAAATAGAAAAAGAAAGAATAGAAAAGGAAGAAATATAAACTATGGAAGGAATGAAAATTAAAGAAAAAGAAAAGGAAGAAAAGATAAAGATGGTGGAAAAGGTAGTAGAGAAACAAGGTGTTTAATCAAAGGCCTCCCATGTTTAGATGCATTCGTTTACGAAAACGACAACAATGTTGTAAGCCAAAGATTGGTGGAGAAACTCCAGTTACCAACAAGCTTTCATTCGAATCAAGTAAGGATCAAATTCAGTACGGGACAATATGTTAAAGAAGTATTATGTGATATTGCTCCCACGAACTCTTGTCATCTTCTTTTGAGATGGGCATGGCTTCATTTTAAAACGCTCAATCTTCATAAACGTTCCCTTTCTTTGAGGCATGAGGGACATGAAATGAAGTTGAAATTTATGACACCAACACAAGCCAGTAAGGATCAACATAGGCTGAAGGAGAAAATAGAAAAATAAAGAATAGAAATGGAAGAAATATAAACTGTGAAAGGAATGGAAATTAAAGAAAAAGAAAAGGAAGAAAAGATAATGATGGTGGAAAAGGTAGTAGAGAAACAAGGTGTTTAATCAAAGGCCACCCACGTTTAGTTGCATTCGTTTACGAAAGCGACAACACTGTTGTAAGCCAAAGATTGGTGGAGAAACTCAAGTTACCAACAAGCATTCACTCGAATCCAGCAAGGATCAAATTCAGTAAGGGGCAATGTGTGCAAGAAGTATTATCTTATATTGCTCCCACAAACTCTTGTCATCTTCTTTTGAGATTGGCATGGCTTCATTTTAAAACGCTCAATCTTGATAAAGGTTCCCTTTATCTTAGGCATGAGGGACATGAAATGAAGTTCAAATTTATGACACCAAGACAAGCCCGTAAGGTTCAACATAGGCTGCAGGAGAAAATAGAAAAAGAAAGAATATAAAAGGAAGAAATATAAACTGTGGAAGGAATGGAAATTAAAGAAAAAGTAAAAGGAAGAAAAGATAAAGATGGTGGAAAAGGTAGTACAGAAACAAGGTGTTTAATCAAAGGCCTCCCATGTTTAGTTGCATTCGTTTACGAAAGCGACAATAATGTTGTAAGCTAAACATTGGTGGAGAAACTCCAGTTACCAACAAGCTTTCATTCTAATCAAGCAAGGATCAAATTCAGTACGGGACAATATGTTAAAGAAGTATTATGTGATATTGCTCCCACGAACTCTTGTCATCTTCTTTTGAGTTGGGCATGGCTTCATTTTAAAACGCTCAATCTTCATAAACGTTCCCTTCCTTTGAGGCATGAGGGACATGAAATGAAGTTGAAATTTATGACACCAACACAAGCCAGTAAGGATCAACATAGGCTGAAGGAGAAAATAGAAAAAGAAGGAATAGAAAAGGAAGAAATATAAACTGTGGAAGGAATAGAAATTAAAGAAAAAGAAAAGGAAGAAAAGATAAAGATGGTGGAAAAGCTAGTAGAGAAACAAGGTGTTTAATCAAAGGCCACCCATGTTTAGTTGCATTCGTTTTACGAAAGCGACAACACTGTTGTAAGCCAAAGATTGGTGGAGAAACTCAAGTTACCAACAAGCATTCACTCGAATCCAGCAAGGATCAAATTCAGTAAGGGGCAATGTGTGCAAGAAGTATTATCTTATATTGCTCCCACAAACTCTTGTCATCTTCTTTTGAGATTGGCATGGCTTCATTTTAAAACGCTCAATCTTGATAAAGGTTCCCTTTATTTGAGGCATGAGGGACATGAAATGAAGTTCAAATTTATGACACCAAGACAAGCCCGTAAGGTTCAACATAGGCTGAAGGAGAAAATAGAAAAAGAAAGAATATAAAAGGAAGAAATATAAATTGTGGAAGGAATGGAAATTGAAGAAAAAGAAAAGGAAGAAAAGATAAAGATGATGGAAAAGCTAGTAGAGAAACAAGGTGTTTAATCAAAGGCCACCCATGTTTAGTTGCATTCGTTTACGAAAGCGACAACACTGTTGTAAGCCAAAGATTGGTGGAGAAACTCAAGTTACCAACAAGCATTCACTCGAATCCAACAAGGATCAAATTCAGTAAGGGGCAATGTGTGCAAGAAGTATTATCTTATATTGCTCCCACAAACTCTTGTCATCTTCTTTTGAAATTGGCATGGCTTCATTTTAAAACGCTCAATCTTGATAAAGGTTCCCTTTATTTGAGGCATGAGGGACATGAAATGAAGTTCAAATTTATGACACCAAGACAAGCCCGTAAGGTTCAACATAGGCTGAAGGAGAAAATAGAAAAAGAAAGAATATAAAAGGAAGAAATATAAATTGTGGAAGGAATGGAAATTGAAGAAAAAGAAAAGGAAGAAAAGATAAAGATGATGGAAAAGGTAGTAGAGAAGCAAAGTGTTTAATCAAAGGCCACCCATGTTTAGTTGCATTCGTTTACGAAAGCGACAACACTGTTGTAAGCCAAAGATTGGTGGAGAAACTCAAGTTACCAACAAGCATTCACTCGAATCCAACAAGGATCAAATTCAGTAAGGGGCAATGTGTGCAAGAAGTATTATCTTATATTGCTCCCACAAACTCTTGTCATCTTCCTTTGAGATTGGCATGGCTTCATTTTAAAACGCTCAATCTTGATAAAGGTTCCCTTTATTTGAGGCATGAGGGACATGAAATGAAGTTCAAATTTATGACACCAAGACAAGCCCGTAAGGTTCAACATAGGCTGAAGGAGAAAATAGAAAAAGAAAGAATATAAAAGGAAGAAATAACAATTGTGGAAGGAATGGAAATTGAAGAAAAAGAAAAGGAAGAAAAGATAAAGATGATGGAAAAGGTAGTAGAGAAGCAAAGTGTTTAATCAAAGGCCACCCATGTTTAGTTGCATTCGTTTACGAAAGCGACAACTTGTAAGCCAAAGATTGGTGGAGAAATTCCAGTTACCAACAAGCTTTCATTCGAATCAAGCAAGGATCAAAATCAGTACGGGACAATATGTTAAAGAAGTATTATGTGATATTGCTCCCACGAACTCTTGTCATCTTCTTTTGAGATGGGCATGGCTTCATTTTAAAACGCTCAATCTTCATAAACGTTCCCTTTCTTTGAGGCATGAGGGACATGAAATGAAGTTGAAATTTATGACACCATGACAAGCCAGTAAGGATCATCATAGGCTGAAGGAGTAAATAGAAAAAGAAAGAATAGAAAAGGAAGAAATATAAACTGTGGAAGGAATGGAAATTAAAGAAAAAGAAAAGGAAGAAAAGATAAAGATGGTGGAAAAGGTAGTAGAGAAACAAGGTGTTTAATCAAAGGCCTCCCATGTTTAGATGCATTCGTTTACGAAAACGACAACAATGTTGTAAGCCAAAGATTGGTGGAGAAACTCAAGTTACCAACAAGCTTTCACTCGAAGCAAGCAAGGATCAAATTCAGTACGGGACAATGTGTGAAAGAAGTATTATCTGATATTGCTCCCACGAACTCTTGTCATCTTCTTTTGAGATTGGCATGGCTTCATTTTAAAACGCTCAATCTTGATAAAGGTTCCCTTTATTTGAGGGATGAGGGACATGAAATGAAGTTGAAATTTATGACACCAACACAAGCCAGTAAGGATCAACATAGGCTGAAGGAGAAAGTAGAAAAAGAAGGAATAGAAAAGGAAGAAATATAAACTGTGGAAGGAATGGAAATTAAAGAAAAAGAAAAGGAAGAAAAGATAAAGATGGTGGAAAAGCTAGTAGAGAAACAAGGTGTTTAATCAAAGGCCACCCATGTTTAGTTGCATTCGTTTACGAAAGCGACAACACTGTTGTAAGCCAAAGATTGGTGGAGAAACTCAAGTTACCAACAAGCATTCACTCGAATCCAGCAAGGATCAAATTCAGTAAGGGGCAATGTGTGCAAGAAGTATTATCTTATATTGCTCCCACAAACTCTTGTCATCTTCTTTTGAGATTGGCATGGCTTCATTTTAAAACGCTCAATCTTGATAAAGGTTCCCTTTATTTGAGGGATGAGGGACATGAAATGAAGTTGAAATTTATGACACCATCACAAGCCAGTAAGGATCAACATAGGCTGAAGGAGAAAATAGAAAAAGAAGGAATAGAAAAGGAAGAAATATAAACTGTGGGAGGAATGGAAATTAAAGAAAAAGAAAAGGAAGAAAAGATAAAGATGATGGAAAAGCTAGTAGAGAAACAAGGTGTTTAATCAAAGGCCACCCATGTTTAGTTGCATTCGTTTACGAAAGCGACAACACTGTTGTAAGCCAAAGATTGGTGGAGAAACTCAAGTTACCAACAAGCATTCACTCGAATCCAACAAGGATCAAATTCAGTAAGGGGCAATGTGTGCAAGAAGTATTATCTTATATTGCTCCCACAAACTCTTGTCATCTTCTTTTGAGATTGGCATGGCTTCATTTTAAAACGCTCAATCTTGATAAAGGTTCCCTTTATTTGAGGCATGAGGGACATGAAATGAAGTTCAAATTTATGACACCAAGACAAGCCCGTAAGGTTCAACATAGGCTGAAGGAGAAAATAGAAAAAGAAAGAATATAAAAGGAAGAAATATAAATTGTGGAAGGAATGGAAATTGAAGAAAAAGAAAAGGAAGAAAAGATAAAGATGATGGAAAAGGTAGTAGAGAAGCAAAGTGTTTAATCAAAGGCCAGCCATGTTTAGTTGCATTCGTTTACGAAAGCGACAACACTGTTGTAAGCCAAAGATTGGTGGAGAAACTCAAGTTACCAACAAGCATTCACTCGAATCAAGCAAGGATCAAATTCAGTATGGGACAATGTGTGCAAGAAGTATTATCTGATATTGCTCACACGAACTCTTGTCATCTTCTTTTGAGATTGGCATGGCTTCATTTTAAAACGTTCAATCTTTATAAAGGTTCCCTTTATTTGAGGCATGAGGGACATGAAATGAAGTTGAAATTTATAACACCATGACAAGCCAGTAAGGATCAACATATGCTGAAGGAGAAAATAGAAAAAGAAAGAATAGAAAAGGAAGAAATATAAACTGTGGAAGGAATGGAAATTGAAGAAAAAGAAAAGGAAGAAAAGATAAAGATGATGGAAGAGCTAGTAGAGAAACAAGGTGTTTAATCAAAGGCCACCCATGTTTAGTTGCATTCGTTTACGATAGCGACAACACTGTTGTAAGCCAAAGATTGGTGGAGAAACTCAAGTTACCAACATGCATTCACTCGAATCCAGCAAGGATCAAATTCAGTACGGGTCAATGTGTGCAAGAAGTATTATCTGATATTGCTCCCACAAACTCTTGTCATCTTCTTTTGAGATTGGCATGGCTTCATTTTAAAACGCTCAATCTTGATAAAGGTTCCCTTTATTTGAGGCATGAGGGACATGAAATGAAGTTGAAATTTATAACACCAACACAAGCCAGTAAGGATCAACATAGGCTGAAGGAGAAAATAGAAAAAGAAAGAATAGAAAAGGAAGAAATATAAACTGTGGAAGGAATGGAAATTAAAGAAAAAGTAAAAGGAAGAAAAGATAAAGATGGTGGAAAAGGTAGTAGAGAAACAAGGTGTTTAATCAAAGGCCTCCCATGTTTAGTTGCATTCGTTTACGATAGCGACAACACTGTTGTAAGCCAAAGATTGGTGGAGAAACTCAAGTTACCAACAAGCATTCACTCGAATCCAGCAAGGATCAAATTCAGTACGGGTCAATGTGTGCAAGAAGTATTATCTTATATTGCTCCCACAAACTCTTGTCATCTTCTTTTGAGATTGGCATGGCTTCATTTTAAAACGCTCAATCTTGATAAAGGTTCCCTTTATTTGAGGCATGAGGGACATGAAATGAAGTTCAAATTTATGACACCAACACAAGCCAGTAAGGATCAACATAGGCTGAAGGAGAAAATAGAAAAAGAAGGAATAGAAAAGGAAGAAATATAAACTGTGGAAGGAATGGAAATTAAAGAAAAAGAAAAGGAAGAAAAGATAAAGATGGTGGAAAAGCTAGTAGAGAAACAAGGTGTTTAATCAAAGGCCACCCATGTTTAGTTGCATTCGTTTACGAAAGCGACAACACTGTTGTAAGCCAAAGATTGGTGGAGAAACTCAAGTTACCAACAAGCATTCACTCGAATCCAGCAAGGATCAAATTCAGTAAGGGGCAATGTGTGCAAGAAGTATTATCTTATATTGCTCCCACAAACTCTTGTCATCTTCTTTTGAGATTGGCATGGCTTCATTTTAAAATGCTCAATCTTGATAAAGGTTCCCTTTATTTGAGGCATGAGGGACATCAAATGAAGTTCAAATTTATGACACCAAGACAAGCCCGTAAGGTTCAACATAGGCTGAAGGAGAAAATAGAAAAAGAAAGAATATAAAAGGAAGAAATATAAATTGTGGAAGGAATGGAAATTGAAGAAAAAGAAAAGGAAGAAAAGATAAAGATGATGGAAAAGCTAGTAGAGAAACAAGGTGTTTAATCAAAGGCCACCCATGTTTAGTTGCATTCGTTTACGAAAGCGACAACACTGTTGTAAGCCAAAGATTGGTGGAGAAACTCAAGTTACCAACAAGCATTCACTCGAATCCAGCAAGGATCAAATTCAGTAAGGGGCAATGTGTGCAAGAAGTATTATCTTATATTGCTCCCACAAACTCTTGTCATCTTCTTTTGAGATTGGCATGGCTTCATTTTAAAACGCTCAATCTTGATAAAGGTTCCCTTTATTTGAGGCATGAGGGACATGAAATGAAGTTCAAATTTATGACACCAAGACAAGCCCGTAAGGTTCAACATAGGCTGAAGGAGAAAATAGAAAAAGAAAGAATATAAAAGGAAGAAATATAAATTGTGGAAGGAATGGAAATTGAAGAAAAAGAAAAGGAAGAAAAGATAAAGATGATGGAAAAGGTAGTAGAGAAGCAAAGTGTTTAATCAAAGGCCACCCATGTTTAGTTGCATTCGTTTACGAAAGCGACAACACTGTTGTAAGCCAAAGATTGGTGGAGAAACTCAAGTTACCAACAAGCTTTCACTCGAAGCAAGCAAGGATCAAATTCAGTACGGGACAATGTGTGAAAGAAGTATTATCTGATATTGCTCCCACGAACTCTTGTCATCTTCTTTTGAGATTGGCATGGCTTCATTTTAAAACGCTCAATCTTGATAAAGGTTCCCTTTATTTGAGGGATGAGGGACATGAAATGAAGTTGAAATTTATGACACCAACACAAGCCAGTAAGGATCAACATAGGCTGAAGGAGAAAGTAGAAAAAGAAGGAATAGAAAAGGAAGAAATATAAACTGTGGAAGGAATGGAAATTAAAGAAAAAGAAAAGGAAGAAAAGATAAAGATGGTGGAAAAGCTAGTAGAGAAACAAGGTGTTTAATCAAAGGCCACCCATGTTTAGTTGCATTCGTTTACGAAAGCGACAACACTGTTGTAAGCCAAAGATTGGTGGAGAAACTCAAGTTACCAACAAGCATTCACTCGAATCCAGCAAGGATCAAATTCAGTAAGGGGCAATGTGTGCAAGAAGTATTATCTTATATTGCTCCCACAAACTCTTGTCATCTTCTTTTGAGATTGGCATGGCTTCATTTTAAAACGCTCAATCTTGATAAAGGTTCCCTTTATTTGAGGGATGAGGGACATGAAATGAAGTTGAAATTTATGACACCATCACAAGCCAGTAAGGATCAACATAGGCTGAAGGAGAAAATAGAAAAAGAAGGAATAGAAAAGGAAGAAATATAAACTGTGGGAGGAATGGAAATTAAAGAAAAAGAAAAGGAAGAAAAGATAAAGATGATGGAAAAGCTAGTAGAGAAACAAGGTGTTTAATCAAAGGCCACCCATGTTTAGTTGCATTCGTTTACGAAAGCGACAACACTGTTGTAAGCCAAAGATTGGTGGAGAAACTCAAGTTACCAACAAGCATTCACTCGAATCCAACAAGGATCAAATTCAGTAAGGGGCAATGTGTGCAAGAAGTATTATCTTATATTGCTCCCACAAACTCTTGTCATCTTCTTTTGAGATTGGCATGGCTTCATTTTAAAACGCTCAATCTTGATAAAGGTTCCCTTTATTTGAGGCATGAGGGACATGAAATGAAGTTCAAATTTATGACACCAAGACAAGCCCGTAAGGTTCAACATAGGCTGAAGGAGAAAATAGAAAAAGAAAGAATATAAAAGGAAGAAATATAAATTGTGGAAGGAATGGAAATTGAAGAAAAAGAAAAGGAAGAAAAGATAAAGATGATGGAAAAGGTAGTAGAGAAGCAAAGTGTTTAATCAAAGGCCAGCCATGTTTAGTTGCATTCGTTTACGAAAGCGACAACACTGTTGTAAGCCAAAGATTGGTGGAGAAACTCAAGTTACCAACAAGCATTCACTCGAATCAAGCAAGGATCAAATTCAGTATGGGACAATGTGTGCAAGAAGTATTATCTGATATTGCTCACACGAACTCTTGTCATCTTCTTTTGAGATTGGCATGGCTTCATTTTAAAACGTTCAATCTTTATAAAGGTTCCCTTTATTTGAGGCATGAGGGACATGAAATGAAGTTGAAATTTATAACACCATGACAAGCCAGTAAGGATCAACATATGCTGAAGGAGAAAATAGAAAAAGAAAGAATAGAAAAGGAAGAAATATAAACTGTGGAAGGAATGGAAATTGAAGAAAAAGAAAAGGAAGAAAAGATAAAGATGATGGAAGAGCTAGTAGAGAAACAAGGTGTTTAATCAAAGGCCACCCATGTTTAGTTGCATTCGTTTACGATAGCGACAACACTGTTGTAAGCCAAAGATTGGTGGAGAAACTCAAGTTACCAACATGCATTCACTCGAATCCAGCAAGGATCAAATTCAGTACGGGTCAATGTGTGCAAGAAGTATTATCTGATATTGCTCCCACAAACTCTTGTCATCTTCTTTTGAGATTGGCATGGCTTCATTTTAAAACGCTCAATCTTGATAAAGGTTCCCTTTATTTGAGGCATGAGGGACATGAAATGAAGTTGAAATTTATAACACCAACACAAGCCAGTAAGGATCAACATAGGCTGAAGGAGAAAATAGAAAAAGAAAGAATAGAAAAGGAAGAAATATAAACTGTGGAAGGAATGGAAATTAAAGAAAAAGTAAAAGGAAGAAAAGATAAAGATGGTGGAAAAGGTAGTAGAGAAACAAGGTGTTTAATCAAAGGCCTCCCATGTTTAGTTGCATTCGTTTACGATAGCGACAACACTGTTGTAAGCCAAAGATTGGTGGAGAAACTCAAGTTACCAACAAGCATTCACTCGAATCCAGCAAGGATCAAATTCAGTAAGGGGCAATGTGTGCAAGAAGTATTATCTTATATTGCTCCCACAAACTCTTGTCATCTTCTTTTGAGATTGGCATGGCTTCATTTTAAAACGCTCAATCTTGATAAAGGTTCCCTTTATTTGAGGCATGAGGGACATGAAATGAAGTTCAAATTTATGACACCAACACAAGCCAGTAAGGATCAACATAGGCTGAAGGAGAAAATAGAAAAAGAAGGAATAGAAAAGGAAGAAATATAAACTGTGGAAGGAATGGAAATTAAAGAAAAAGAAAAGGAAGAAAAGATAAAGATGGTGGAAAAGCTAGTAGAGAAACAAGGTGTTTAATCAAAGGCCACCCATGTTTAGTTGCATTCGTTTACGAAAGCGACAACACTGTTGTAAGCCAAAGATTGGTGGAGAAACTCAAGTTACCAACAAGCATTCACTCGAATCCAGCAAGGATCAAATTCAGTAAGGGGCAATGTGTGCAAGAAGTATTATCTTATATTGCTCCCACAAACTCTTGTCATCTTCTTTTGAGATTGGCATGGCTTCATTTTAAAATGCTCAATCTTGATAAAGGTTCCCTTTATTTGAGGCATGAGGGACATCAAATGAAGTTCAAATTTATGACACCAAGACAAGCCCGTAAGGTTCAACATAGGCTGAAGGAGAAAATAGAAAAAGAAAGAATATAAAAGGAAGAAATATAAATTGTGGAAGGAATGGAAATTGAAGAAAAAGAAAAGGAAGAAAAGATAAAGATGATGGAAAAGCTAGTAGAGAAACAAGGTGTTTAATCAAAGGCCACCCATGTTTAGTTGCATTCGTTTACGAAAGCGACAACACTGTTGTAAGCCAAAGATTGGTGGAGAAACTCAAGTTACCAACAAGCATTCACTCGAATCCAACAAGGATCAAATTCAGTAAGGGGCAATGTGTGCAAGAAGTATTATCTTATATTGCTCCCACAAACTCTTGTCATCTTCTTTTGAGATTGGCATGGCTTCATTTTAAAACGCTCAATCTTGATAAAGGTTCCCTTTATTTGAGGCATGAGGGACATGAAATGAAGTTCAAATTTATGACACCAAGACAAGCCCGTAAGGTTCAACATAGGCTGAAGGAGAAAATAGAAAAAGAAAGAATATAAAAGGAAGAAATAAAAATTGTGGAAGGAATGGAAATTGAAGAAAAAGAAAAGGAAGAAAAGATAAAGATGATGGAAAAGGTAGTAGAGAAGCAAAGTGTTTAATCAAAGGCCACCCATGTTTAGTTGCATTCGTTTACGAAAGCGACAACTTGTAAGCCAAAGATTGGTGGAGAAATTCCAGTTACCAACAAGCTTTCATTCGAATCAAGCAAGGATCAAAATCAGTACGGGACAATATGTTAAAGAAGTATTATGTGATATTGCTCCCACGAACTCTTGTCATCTTCTTTTGAGATGGGCATGGCTTCATTTTAAAACGCTCAATCTTCATAAACGTTCCCTTTCTTTGAGGCATGAGGGACATGAAATGAAGTTGAAATTTATGACACCATGACAAGCCAGTAAGGATCATCAAAGGCTGAAGGAGTAAATAGAAAAAGAAAGAATAGAAAAGGAAGAAATATAAACTGTGGAAGGAATGGAAATTAAAGAAAAAGAAAAGGAAGAAAAGATAAAGATGGTGGAAAAGGTAGTAGAGAAACAAGGTGTTTAATCAAAGGCCTCCCATGTTTAGATGCATTCGTTTACGAAAACGACAACAATGTTGTAAGCCAAAGATTGGTGGAGAAACTCAAGTTACCAACAAGCTTTCACTCGAAGCAAGCAAGGATCAAATTCAGTACGGGACAATGTGTGAAAGAAGTATTATCTGATATTGCTCCCACGAACTCTTGTCATCTTCTTTTGAGATTGGCATGGCTTCATTTTAAAACGCTCAATCTTGATAAAGGTTCCCTTTATTTGAGGGATGAGGGACATGAAATGAAGTTGAAATTTATGACACCAACACAAGCCAGTAAGGATCAACATAGGCTGAAGGAGAAAGTAGAAAAAGAAGGAATAGAAAAGGAAGAAATATAAACTGTGGAAGGAATGGAAATTAAAGAAAAAGAAAAGGAAGAAAAGATAAAGATGGTGGAAAAGCTAGTAGAGAAACAAGGTGTTTAATCAAAGGCCACCCATGTTTAGTTGCATTCGTTTACGAAAGCGACAACACTGTTGTAAGCCAAAGATTGGTGGAGAAACTCAAGTTACCAACAAGCATTCACTCGAATCCAGCAAGGATCAAATTCAGTAAGGGGCAATGTGTGCAAGAAGTATTATCTTATATTGCTCCCACAAACTCTTGTCATCTTCTTTTGAGATTGGCATGGCTTCATTTTAAAACGCTCAATCTTGATAAAGGTTCCCTTTATTTGAGGGATGAGGGACATGAAATGAAGTTGAAATTTATGACACCATCACAAGCCAGTAAGGATCAACATAGGCTGAAGGAGAAAATAGAAAAAGAAGGAATAGAAAAGGAAGAAATATAAACTGTGGGAGGAATGGAAATTAAAGAAAAAGAAAAGGAAGAAAAGATAAAGATGATGGAAAAGCTAGTAGAGAAACAAGGTGTTTAATCAAAGGCCACCCATGTTTAGTTGCATTCGTTTACGAAAGCGACAACACTGTTGTAAGCCAAAGATTGGTGGAGAAACTCAAGTTACCAACAAGCATTCACTCGAATCCAACAAGGATCAAATTCAGTAAGGGGCAATGTGTGCAAGAAGTATTATCTTATATTGCTCCCACAAACTCTTGTCATCTTCTTTTGAGATTGGCATGGCTTCATTTTAAAACGCTCAATCTTGATAAAGGTTCCTTTTATTTGAGGCATGAGGGACATGAAATGAAGTTCAAATTTATGACACCAAGACAAGCCCGTAAGGTTCAACATAGGCTGAAGGAGAAAATAGAAAAAGAAAGAATATAAAAGGAAGAAATATAAATTGTGGAAGGAATGGAAATTGAAGAAAAAGAAAAGGAAGAAAAGATAAAGATGATGGAAAAGGTAGTAGAGAAGCAAAATGTTTAATCAAAGGCCAGCCATGTTTAGTTGCATTCGTTTACGAAAGCGACAACACTGTTGTAAGCCAAAGATTGGTGGAGAAACTCAAGTTACCAACAAGCATTCACTCGAATCAAGCAAGGATCAAATTCAGTATGGGACAATGTGTGCAAGAAGTATTATCTGATATTGCTCACACGAACTCTTGTCATCTTCTTTTGAGATTGGCATGGCTTCATTTTAAAACGTTCAATCTTTATAAAGGTTCCCTTTATTTGAGGCATGAGGGACATGAAATGAAGTTGAAATTTATAACACCATGACAAGCCAGTAAGGATCAACATATGCTGAAGGAGAAAATAGAAAAAGAAAGAATAGAAAAGGAAGAAATATAAACTGTGGAAGGAATGGAAATTGAAGAAAAAGAAAAGGAAGAAAAGATAAAGATGATGGAAGAGGTAGTAGAGAAACAAGGTGTTTAATCAAAGGCCACCCATGTTTAGTTGCATTCGTTTACGATAGCGACAACACTGTTGTAAGCCAAAGATTGGTGGAGAAACTCAAGTTACCAACATGCATTCACTCGAATCCAGCAAGGATCAAATTCAGTACGGGTCAATGTGTGCAAGAAGTATTATCTGATATTGCTCCCACAAACTCTTGTCATCTTCTTTTGAGATTGGCATGGCTTCATTTTAAAACGCTCAATCTTGATAAAGGTTCCCTTTATTTGAGGCATGAGGGACATGAAATGAAGTTGAAATTTATAACACCAACACAAGCCAGTAAGGATCAACATAGGCTGAAGGAGAAAATAGAAAAAGAAAGAATAGAAAAGGAAGAAATATAAACTGTGGAAGGAATGGAAATTAAAGAAAAAGTAAAAGGAAGAAAAGATAAAGATGGTGGAAAAGGTAGTAGAGAAACAAGGTGTTTAATCAAAGGCCTCCCATGTTTAGTTGCATTCGTTTACGATAGCGACAACACTGTTGTAAGCCAAAGATTGGTGGAGAAACTCAAGTTACCAACATGCATTCACTCGAATCCAGCAAGGATCAAATTCAGTACGGGTCAATGTGTGCAAGAAGTATTATCTGATATTGCTCCCACAAACTCTTGTCATCTTCTTTTGAGATTGGCATGGCTTCATTTTAAAACGCTCAATCTTGATAAAGGTTCCCTTTATTTGAGGCATGAGGGACATGAAATGAAGTTGAAATTTATAACACCAACACAAGCCAGTAAGGATCAACATAGGCTGAAGGAGAAAATAGAAAAAGAAAGAATAGAAAAGGAAGAAATATAAACTGTGGAAGGAATGGAAATTAAAGAAAAAGTAAAAGGAAGAAAAGATAAAGATGGTGGAAAAGGTAGTAGAGAAACAAGGTGTTTAATCAAAGGCCTCCCATGTTTAGTTGCATTCGTTTACGATAGCGACAACACTGTTGTAAGCCAAAGATTGGTGGAGAAACTCAAGTTACCAACATGCATTCACTCGAATCCAGCAAGGATCAAATTCAGTACGGGTCAATGTGTGCAAGAAGTATTATCTTATATTGCTCCCACAAACTCTTGTCATCTTCTTTTGAGATTGGCATGGCTTCATTTTAAAACGCTCAATCTTGATAAAGGTTCCCTTTCTTTGAGGCATGAGGGACATGAAATGAAGTTGAAATTTATAACACCAACACAAGCCAGTAAGGATCAACATAGGCTGAAGGAGAAAATAGAAAAAGAAAGAATAGAAAAGGAAGAAATATAAACTGTGGAAGGAATGGAAATTAAAGAAAAAGTAAAAGGAAGAAAAGATAAAGATGGTGGAAAAGGTAGTAGAGAAACAAGGTGTTTAATCAAAGGCCTCCCATGTTTAGTTGCATTCGTTTACGATAGCGACAACACTGTTGTAAGCCAAAGATTGGTGGAGAAACTCAAGTTACCAACATGCATTCACTCGAATCCAGCAAGGATCAAATTCAGTACGGGTCAATGTGTGCAAGAAGTATTATCTGATATTGCTCCCACAAACTCTTGTCATCTTCTTTTGAGATTGGCATGGCTTCATTTTAAAACGCTCAATCTTGATAAAGGTTCCCTTTATTTGAGGCATGAGGGACATGAAATGAAGTTGAAATTTATAACACCAACACAAGCCAGTAAGGATCAACATAGGCTGAAGGAGAAAATAGAAAAAGAAAGAATAGAAAAGGAAGAAATATAAACTGTGGAAGGAATGGAAATTAAAGAAAAAGTAAAAGGAAGAAAAGATAAAGATGGTGGAAAAGGTAGTAGAGAAACAAGGTGTTTAATCAAAGGCCTCCCATGTTTAGTTGCATTCGTTTACGAAAGCGACAATAATGTGGTAAGCCAAAGATTGGTGGAGAAACTCAAGTTACCAACAAGCATTCACTCGAATCCAGCAAGGATCAAATTCAGTAAGGGGCAATGTGTGCAAGAAGTATTATCTTATATTGCTCCCACAAACTCTTGTCATCTTCTTTTGAGATTGGCATGGCTTCATTTTAAAACGCTCAATCTTGATAAAGGTTCCCTTTCTTTGAGGCATGAGGGACATGAAATTAAGTTGAAATTTATGACACCATGACAAGCTAGTAAGGATCAACATAGGCTGAAGGAGAAAATAGAAAAAGAAAGAATAGAAAAGGAAGAAATATAAACTGTGGAAGGAATGGAAATTAAAGAAAAAGAAAAGGAAGAAAAGATAAAGATGGTGGAAAAGGTAGTAGAGAAACAAGGTGTTTAATCAAAGGCCTCCCATGTTTAGTTGCATTCGTTTACGAAAGCGACAATAATGTGGTAAGCCAAAGATTGGTGGAGAAACTCCAGTTACCAACAAGCTTTCATTCGAATCAAGCAAGGATCAAATTCAGTACGGGACAATATGTTAAAGAAGTATTATGTCATATTGCTCCCACGAACTCTTGTCATCTTCTTTTGAGATGGGCATGACTTCATTTTAAAATGCTCAATGTTGATAAAGGTTCCCTTTATTTGAGGCATGAGGGACATGAAATTAAGTTGAAATTTATGACACCATGACAAGCTAGTAAGGATCAACATAGGCTGAAGGAGAAAATAGAAAAAGAAAGAATAGAAAAGGAAGAAATATAAACTGTGGAAGGAATGGAAATTAAAGAAAAAGAAAAGGAAGAAAAGATAAAGATGGTGGAAAAGCTAGTAGAGAAACAAGGTGTTTAATCAAAGGCCACCCATGTTTAGTTGCATTCGTTTACGAAAGCGACAACACTGTTGTAAGCCAAAGATTGGTGGAGAAACTCAAGTTACCAACAAGCATTCACTCGAATCCAGCAAGGATCAAATTCAGTAAGGGGCAATGTGTGCAAGAAGTATTATCTTATATTGCTCCCACAAACTCTTGTCATCTTCTTTTGAGATTGGCATGGCTTCATTTTAAAACGCTCAATCTTGATAAAGGTTCCCTTTATTTGAGGCATGAGGGACATGAAATTAAGTTGAAATTTATGACACCATGACAAGCTAGTAAGGATCAACATAGGCTGAAGGAGAAAATAGAAAAAGAAAGAATAGAAAAGGAAGAAATATAAACTGTGGAAGGAATGGAAATTAAAGAAAAAGAAAAGGAAGAAAAGATAAAGATGGTGGAAAAGGTAGTAGAGAAACAAGGTGTTTAATCAAAGGCCTCCCATGTTTAGTTGCATTCGTTTACGAATGCGACAATAATGTGGTAAGCCAAAGATTGGTGGAGAAACTCCAGTTACCAACAAGCTTTCATTCGAATCAAGCAAGGATCAAATTCAGTACGGGACAATATGTTAAAGAAGTATTATGTCATATTGCTCCCACGAACTCTTGTCATCTTCTTTTGAGATGGGCATGACTTCATTTTAAAATGCTCAATGTTGATAAAGGTTCCCTTTATTTGAGGCATGAGGGACATGAAATTAAGTTGAAATTTATGACACCATGACAAGCTAGTAAGGATCAACATAGGCTGAAGGAGAAAATAGAAAAAGAAAGAATAGAAAAGGAAGAAATATAAACTGTGGAAGGAATGGAAATTAAAGAAAAAGAAAAGGAAGAAAAGATAAAGATGGTGGAAAAGCTAGTAGAGAAACAAGGTGTTTAATCAAAGGCCACCCATGTTTAGTTGCATTCGTTTACGAAAGCGACAACACTGTTGTAAGCCAAAGATTGGTGGAGAAACTCAAGTTACCAACAAGCATTCACTCGAATCCAGCAAGGATCAAATTCAGTAAGGGGCAATGTGTGCAAGAAGTATTATCTTATATTGCTCCCACAAACTCTTGTCATCTTCTTTTGAGATTGGCATGGCTTCATTTTAAAACGCTCAATCTTGATAAAGGTTCCCTTTATTTGAGGCATGAGGGACATGAAATTAAGTTGAAATTTATGACACCATGACAAGCTAGTAAGGATCAACATAGGCTGAAGGAGAAAATAGAAAAAGAAAGAATAGAAAAGGGAGAAATATAAACTGTGGAAGGAATGGAAATTAAAGAAAAAGAAAAGGAAGAAAAGATAAAGATGGTGGAAAAGGTAGTAGAGAAACAAGGTGTTTAATCTAAGGCCTCCCATGTTTAGATTCATTCGTTTACGAAAACGACAACAATGTTGTAAGCCAAAGATTGGTGGAGAAACTCAAGTTACCAACAAGCTTTCACTCGAAGCAAGCAAGGATCAAATTCAGTACGGGACAATATGTTAAAGAAGTATTATGTGATATTGCTCCCACGAACTCTTGTCATCTTCTTTTGAGATGGGCATGACTTCATTTTAAAACGCTCAATGTTGATAAAGGTTCCCTTTATTTGAGGCATGAGGGACATGAAATTAAGTTGAAATTTATGACACCATGACAAGCTAGTAAGGATCAACATAGGCTGAAGGAGAAAATAGAAAAAGAAAGAATAGAAAAGGAAGAAATATAAACTGTGGAAGGAATGGAAATTAAAGAAAAAGAAAAGGAAGAAAAGATAAAGATGGTGGAAAAGCTAGTAGAGAAACAAGGTGTTTAATCAAAGGCCACCCATGTTTAGTTGCATTCGTTTACGAAAGCGACAACACTGTTGTAAGCCAAAGATTGGTGGAGAAACTCAAGTTACCAACAAGCATTCACTCGAATCCAGCAAGGATCAAATTCAGTAAGGGGCAATGTGTGCAAGAAGTATTATCTTATATTGCTCCCACAAACTCTTGTCATCTTCTTTTGAGATTGGCATGGCTTCATTTTAAAACGCTCAATCTTGATAAAGGTTCCCTTTATTTGAGGCATGAGGGACATGAAATTAAGTTGAAATTTATGACACCATGACAAGCTAGTAAGGATCAACATAGGCTGAAGGAGAAAATAGAAAAAGAAAGAATAGAAAAGGAAGAAATATAAACTGTGGAAGGAATGGAAATTAAAGAAAAAGTAAAAGGAAGAAAAGATAAAGATGGTGGAAAAGGTAGTAGAGAAACAAGGTGTTTAATCAAAGGCCTCCCATGTTTAGTTGCATTCGTTTACGATAGCGACAACACTGTTGTAAGCCAAAGATTGGTGGAGAAACTCAAGTTACCAACATGCATTCACTCGAATCCAGCAAGGATCAAATTCAGTACGGGTCAATGTGTGCAAGAAGTATTATCTGATATTGCTCCCACAAACTCTTGTCATCTTCTTTTGAGATTGGCATGGCTTCATTTTAAAACGCTCAATCTTGATAAAGGTTCCCTTTATTTGAGGCATGAGGGACATGAAATGAAGTTGAAATTTATAACACCAACACAAGCCAGTAAGGATCAACATAGGCTGAAGGAGAAAATAGAAAAAGAAAGAATAGAAAAGGAAGAAATATAAACTGTGGAAGGAATGGAAATTAAAGAAAAAGTAAAAGGAAGAAAAGATAAAGATGGTGGAAAAGGTAGTAGAGAAACAAGGTGTTTAATCAAAGGCCTCCCATGTTTAGTTGCATTCGTTTACGATAGCGACAACACTGTTGTAAGCCAAAGATTGGTGGAGAAACTCAAGTTACCAACATGCATTCACTCGAATCCAGCAAGGATCAAATTCAGTACGGGTCAATGTGTGCAAGAAGTATTATCTTATATTGCTCCCACAAACTCTTGTCATCTTCTTTTGAGATTGGCATGGCTTCATTTTAAAACGCTCAATCTTGATAAAGGTTCCCTTTCTTTGAGGCATGAGGGACATGAAATGAAGTTGAAATTTATAACACCAACACAAGCCAGTAAGGATCAACATAGGCTGAAGGAGAAAATAGAAAAAGAAAGAATAGAAAAGGAAGAAATATAAACTGTGGAAGGAATGGAAATTAAAGAAAAAGTAAAAGGAAGAAAAGATAAAGATGGTGGAAAAGGTAGTAGAGAAACAAGGTGTTTAATCAAAGGCCTCCCATGTTTAGTTGCATTCGTTTACGATAGCGACAACACTGTTGTAAGCCAAAGATTGGTGGAGAAACTCAAGTTACCAACATGCATTCACTCGAATCCAGCAAGGATCAAATTCAGTACGGGTCAATGTGTGCAAGAAGTATTATCTGATATTGCTCCCACAAACTCTTGTCATCTTCTTTTGAGATTGGCATGGCTTCATTTTAAAACGCTCAATCTTGATAAAGGTTCCCTTTATTTGAGGCATGAGGGACATGAAATGAAGTTGAAATTTATAACACCAACACAAGCCAGTAAGGATCAACATAGGCTGAAGGAGAAAATAGAAAAAGAAAGAATAGAAAAGGAAGAAATATAAACTGTGGAAGGAATGGAAATTAAAGAAAAAGTAAAAGGAAGAAAAGATAAAGATGGTGGAAAAGGTAGTAGAGAAACAAGGTGTTTAATCAAAGGCCTCCCATGTTTAGTTGCATTCGTTTACGAAAGCGACAATAATGTGGTAAGCCAAAGATTGGTGGAGAAACTCAAGTTACCAACAAGCATTCACTCGAATCCAGCAAGGATCAAATTCAGTAAGGGGCAATGTGTGCAAGAAGTATTATCTTATATTGCTCCCACAAACTCTTGTCATCTTCTTTTGAGATTGGCATGGCTTCATTTTAAAACGCTCAATCTTGATAAAGGTTCCCTTTCTTTGAGGCATGAGGGACATGAAATTAAGTTGAAATTTATGACACCATGACAAGCTAGTAAGGATCAACATAGGCTGAAGGAGAAAATAGAAAAAGAAAGAATAGAAAAGGAAGAAATATAAACTGTGGAAGGAATGGAAATTAAAGAAAAAGAAAAGGAAGAAAAGATAAAGATGGTGGAAAAGGTAGTAGAGAAACAAGGTGTTTAATCAAAGGCCTCCCATGTTTAGTTGCATTCGTTTACGAAAGCGACAATAATGTGGTAAGCCAAAGATTGGTGGAGAAACTCCAGTTACCAACAAGCTTTCATTCGAATCAAGCAAGGATCAAATTCAGTACGGGACAATATGTTAAAGAAGTATTATGTCATATTGCTCCCACGAACTCTTGTCATCTTCTTTTGAGATGGGCATGACTTCATTTTAAAATGCTCAATGTTGATAAAGGTTCCCTTTATTTGAGGCATGAGGGACATGAAATTAAGTTGAAATTTATGACACCATGACAAGCTAGTAAGGATCAACATAGGCTGAAGGAGAAAATAGAAAAAGAAAGAATAGAAAAGGAAGAAATATAAACTGTGGAAGGAATGGAAATTAAAGAAAAAGAAAAGGAAGAAAAGATAAAGATGGTGGAAAAGCTAGTAGAGAAACAAGGTGTTTAATCAAAGGCCACCCATGTTTAGTTGCATTCGTTTACGAAAGCGACAACACTGTTGTAAGCCAAAGATTGGTGGAGAAACTCAAGTTACCAACAAGCATTCACTCGAATCCAGCAAGGATCAAATTCAGTAAGGGGCAATGTGTGCAAGAAGTATTATCTTATATTGCTCCCACAAACTCTTGTCATCTTCTTTTGAGATTGGCATGGCTTCATTTTAAAACGCTCAATCTTGATAAAGGTTCCCTTTATTTGAGGCATGAGGGACATGAAATTAAGTTGAAATTTATGACACCATGACAAGCTAGTAAGGATCAACATAGGCTGAAGGAGAAAATAGAAAAAGAAAGAATAGAAAAGGAAGAAATATAAACTGTGGAAGGAATGGAAATTAAAGAAAAAGAAAAGGAAGAAAAGATAAAGATGGTGGAAAAGGTAGTAGAGAAACAAGGTGTTTAATCAAAGGCCTCCCATGTTTAGTTGCATTCGTTTACGAATGCGACAATAATGTGGTAAGCCAAAGATTGGTGGAGAAACTCCAGTTACCAACAAGCTTTCATTCGAATCAAGCAAGGATCAAATTCAGTACGGGACAATATGTTAAAGAAGTATTATGTCATATTGCTCCCACGAACTCTTGTCATCTTCTTTTGAGATGGGCATGACTTCATTTTAAAATGCTCAATGTTGATAAAGGTTCCCTTTATTTGAGGCATGAGGGACATGAAATTAAGTTGAAATTTATGACACCATGACAAGCTAGTAAGGATCAACATAGGCTGAAGGAGAAAATAGAAAAAGAAAGAATAGAAAAGGAAGAAATATAAACTGTGGAAGGAATGGAAATTAAAGAAAAAGAAAAGGAAGAAAAGATAAAGATGGTGGAAAAGCTAGTAGAGAAACAAGGTGTTTAATCAAAGGCCACCCATGTTTAGTTGCATTCGTTTACGAAAGCGACAACACTGTTGTAAGCCAAAGATTGGTGGAGAAACTCAAGTTACCAACAAGCATTCACTCGAATCCAGCAAGGATCAAATTCAGTAAGGGGCAATGTGTGCAAGAAGTATTATCTTATATTGCTCCCACAAACTCTTGTCATCTTCTTTTGAGATTGGCATGGCTTCATTTTAAAACGCTCAATCTTGATAAAGGTTCCCTTTATTTGAGGCATGAGGGACATGAAATTAAGTTGAAATTTATGACACCATGACAAGCTAGTAAGGATCAACATAGGCTGAAGGAGAAAATAGAAAAAGAAAGAATAGAAAAGGGAGAAATATAAACTGTGGAAGGAATGGAAATTAAAGAAAAAGAAAAGGAAGAAAAGATAAAGATGGTGGAAAAGGTAGTAGAGAAACAAGGTGTTTAATCTAAGGCCTCCCATGTTTAGATTCATTCGTTTACGAAAACGACAACAATGTTGTAAGCCAAAGATTGGTGGAGAAACTCAAGTTACCAACAAGCTTTCACTCGAAGCAAGCAAGGATCAAATTCAGTACGGGACAATATGTTAAAGAAGTATTATGTGATATTGCTCCCACGAACTCTTGTCATCTTCTTTTGAGATGGGCATGACTTCATTTTAAAACGCTCAATGTTGATAAAGGTTCCCTTTATTTGAGGCATGAGGGACATGAAATTAAGTTGAAATTTATGACACCATGACAAGCTAGTAAGGATCAACATAGGCTGAAGGAGAAAATAGAAAAAGAAAGAATAGAAAAGGAAGAAATATAAACTGTGGAAGGAATGGAAATTAAAGAAAAAGAAAAGGAAGAAAAGATAAAGATGGTGGAAAAGCTAGTAGAGAAACAAGGTGTTTAATCAAAGGCCACCCATGTTTAGTTGCATTCGTTTACGAAAGCGACAACACTGTTGTAAGCCAAAGATTGGTGGAGAAACTCAAGTTACCAACAAGCATTCACTCGAATCCAGCAAGGATCAAATTCAGTAAGGGGCAATGTGTGCAAGAAGTATTATCTTATATTGCTCCCACAAACTCTTGTCATCTTCTTTTGAGATTGGCATGGCTTCATTTTAAAACGCTCAATCTTGATAAAGGTTCCCTTTATTTGAGGCATGAGGGACATGAAATTAAGTTGAAATTTATGACACCATGACAAGCTAGTAAGGATCAACATAGGCTGAAGGAGAAAATAGAAAAAGAAAGAATAGAAAAGGAAGAAATATAAACTGTGGAAGGAATGGAAATTAAAGAAAAAGAAAAGGAAGAAAAGATAAAGATGGTGGAAAAGGTAGTAGAGAAACAAGGTGTTTAATCTAAGGCCTCCCATGTTTAGATGCATTCGTTTACGAAAACGACAACAATGTTTTAAGCCAAAGATTGGTGGAGAAACTCAAGTTACCAACAAGCTTTCACTCGAAGCAAGCAAGGATCAAATTCAGTACGGGACAATGTGTGAAAGAAGTATTATCTGATATTGCTCCCACGAACTCTTGTCATCTTCTTTTGAGATTGGCATGGCTTCATTTTAAAATGCTCAATCTTGATAAAGGTTCCCTTTATTTGAGGGATGAGGGACATGAAATGAAGTTGAAATTTATGACACCAACACAAGCCAGTAAGGATCAACATAGGCTGAAGGAGAAAATAGAAAAAGAAGGAATAGAAAAGGAAGAAATATAAACTGTGGAAGGAATGGAAATTAAATAAAAAGAAAAGGAAGAAAAGATAAAGATGGTGGAAGAGCTAGTAGAGAAACAAGGTGTTTAATCAAAGGCCACCCATGTTTAGTTGCATTCGTTTACGAAAGCGACAACACTGTTGTAAGCCAAAGATTGGTGGAGAAACTCAAGTTACCAACAAGCTTTCACTCGAAGCAAGCAAGGATCAAATTCAGTACGGGACATTGTGTGAAAGAAGTATTATCTGATATTGCTCCCACGAACTCTTGTCATCTTCTTTTGAGATTGGCATGGCTTCATTTTAAAACGCTCAATCTTGATAAAGGTTCCCTTTATTTGAGGGATGAGGGACATGAAATGAAGTTGAAATTTATGACACCAACACAAGCCAGTAAGGATCAACATAGGCTGAAGGAGAAAATAGAAAAAGAAGGAATAGAAAAGGAAGAAATATAAACTGTGGAAGGAATGGAAATTAAAGAAAAAGAAAAGGAAGAAAAGATAAAGATGGTGGAAAAGCTAGTAGAGAAACAAGGTGTTTAATCAAAGGCCACCCATGTTTAGTTGCATTCGTTTACGAAAGCGACAACACTGTTGTAAGCCAAAGATTGGTGGAGAAACTCAAGTTACCAACAAGCATTCACTCGAATCCAGCAAGGATCAAATTCAGTAAGGGGCAATGTGTGCAAGAAGTATTATCTTATATTGCTCCCACAGACTCTTGTCATCTTCTTTTGAGATTGGCATGGCTTCATTTTAAAACGCTCAATCTTGATAAAGGTTCCCTTTCTTTGAGGCATGAGGGACATGAAATGAAGTTCAAATTTATGACACCAAGACAAGCCCGTAAGGTTCAACATAGGCTGAAGGAGAAAATAGAAAAAGAAAGAATATAAAAGGAAGAAATATAAATTGTGGAAGGAATGAAAATTGAAGAAAAATAAAAGGAAGAAAAGATAAAGATGATGGAAAAGGTAGTAGAGAAGCAAAGTGTTTAATCAAAGGCCAGCCATGTTTAGTTGCATTCGTTTACGAAAGCGACAACACTGTTGTAAGCCAAAGATTGGTGGAGAAACTCAAGTTACCAACAAGCATTCACTCGAATCAAGCAAGGATCAAATTCAGTATGGGACAATGTGTGAAAGAAGTATTATGTGATATTGCTCCCACGAACTCTTGTCATCTTCTTTTGAGATTGGCACGGCTTCATTTTAAAACGCTCAATCTTGATAAAGGTTCCCTTTATTTGAGGCATGAGGGACATGAAATGAAGTTGAAATTTATAACACCAACACAAGCCAGTAAGGATCAACATAGGCTGAAGGAGAAAATAGAAAAAGAAAGAATAGAAAAGGAAGAAATATAAACTGTGGAAGGAATGGAAATTAAAGAAAAAGTAAAAGGAAGAAAAGATAAAGATGGTGGAAAAGGTAGTAGAGAAACAAGGTGTTTAATCAAAGGCCTCCCATGTTTAGTTGCATTCGTTTACGAAAGCGACAATAATGTGGTAAGCCAAAGATAGGTGGAGAAACTCCAGTTACCAACAAGCTTTCATTAGAATCAAGCAAGGATCAAATTCAGTACGGGACAATATGTTAAAGAAGTATTATGTGATATTGCTCCCACGAACTCTTGTCATCTTCTTTTGAGATGGGCATGACTTCATTTTAAAACGCTCAATGTTGATAAAGGTTCCCTTTGTTTGAGGCATGAGGGACATGAAATGAAGTTGAAATTTATGACACCATGACAAGCTAGTAAGGATCAACATAGGCTGAAGGAGAAAATAGAAAAAGAAAGAATAGAAAAGGAAGAAATATAAACTGTGGAAGGAATGGAAATTAAAGAAAAAGTAAAAGGAAGAAAAGATAAAGATGGTGGAAAAGGTAGTAGAGAAACAAGGTGTTTAATCAAAGGCCTCCCATGTTTAGTTGCATTCGTTTACGAAAGCGACAATAATGTTGTAAGCCAAAGATTGGTGGAGAAACTCCAGTTACCAACAAGCTTTCATTCGAATCAAGCAAGGATCAAATTCAGTACGGAACAATGTGTTAAAAAAGTATTATGTGATATTGCTCCCACGAACTCTTGTCATCTTCTTTTGAGATGGGCATGCCTTCATTTTAAAACGCTCAATCTTCGTAAACGTTCCCTTTATTTGAGGCATGAGGGACATGAAATGAAGTTCAAATTTATGACACCAAGACAAGCCCGTAAGGTTCAACATAGGCTGAAGGAGAAAATAGAAAAAGAAAGAATATAAAAGGAAGAAATATAAATTGTGGAAGGAATGGAAATTGAGGAAAAAGAAAAGGAAGAAAAGATAAAGATGATGGAAAAGGTAGTAGAGAAGCAAAGTGTTTAATCAAAGGCCACCCATGTTTAGTTGCATTGTTTACGAAAGCGACAACACTGTTGTAAGCCAAAGATTGGTGGAGAAACTCAAGTTACCAACAAGCATTCACTCGAATTAAGCAAGGATCAAATTCAGTATGGGACAATGTGTGCAAGAAGTATTATCTGATATTGCTCACACGAACTCTTGTCATCTTCTTTTGAGATTGGCATGGCTTCATTTTAAAACGTTCAATCTTGATAAAGGTTCCCTTTATTTGAGGCATGGGGGAAATGAAATGAAGTTGAAATTTATAACACCATGACAAGCCAATAAGGATCAACATATGCTGAAGGAGAAAATAGAAAAAGAAAGAATAGAAAAGGAAGAAATATAAACTGTGGAAGGAATGGAAATTGAAGAAAAAGAAAAGGAAGAAAAGATAAAGATGATGGAAAAGCTAGTAGAGAAACAAGGTGTTTAATCAAAGGCCACCCATGTTTAGTTGCATTCGTTTACGAAAGCGACAACACTGTTGTAAGCCAAAGATTGGTGGAGAAACTCAAGTTACCAACATGCATTCACTCGAATCCAGCAAGGATCAAATTCAGTACGAGACAATGTGTGCAAGAAGTATTATCTGATATTGCTCCCACAAACTCTTGTCATCTTCTTTTGAGATTGGCATGGCTTCATTTTAAAACGCTCAATCTTGATAAAGGTTCCCTTCATTTGAGGCATGAGGGACATGAAATGAAGTTGAAATTTATAACACCAACACAAGCCAGTAAGGATCAACATAGGCTGAAGGAGAAAATAGAAAAAGAAAGAATAGAAAAGGAAGAAATATAAACTGTGGAAGGAGTGGAAATTAAAGAAAAAGTAAAAGGAAGAAAAGATAAAGATGGTGGAAAAGGTAGTAGAGAAACAAGGTGTTTAATCAAAGGCCTCCCATGTTTAGATGCATTCGTTTACGAAAACGACAACAATGTTGTAAGCCAAAGATTGGTGGAGAAACTCAAGTTACCAACATGCTTTCACTCGAAGCAAGCAAGGATCAAATTCAGTACGGGACAATGTGTGAAAGAAGTATTATGCGATATTGCTGCCACTAACTCTTGTCATCTTCTTTTGAGATTTGCACGGCTACATTTTAAAACGCTCAATCTTGATAAAGGTTCCCTTTATTTGAGGCATGAGGGACATGAAATGAAGTTGAAATTTATGGCACCATGACAAGCCAGTAAGGATCAACATAGGCTGAAGGAGAAAATAGAAAAAGAAAGAATAGAAAAGGAAGAAATATAAACTGTGGAAGGAATGGAAATTAAAGAAAAAGTAAAAGGAAGAAAAGATAAAGATGGTGGAAAAGGTAGTAGAGAAACAAGGTGTTTAATCAAAGGCCTCCCATGTTTAGTTGCATTCGTTTACGAAAGCGACAATAATGTTGTAAGCCAAAGATTGGTGGAGAAACTCCAGTTACCAACAAGCTTTCATTCGAATCAAGCAAGGATCAAATTCAGTACGGGACAATATGTTAAAGAAGTATTATGTGATATTGCTCCCACGAACTCTCCTCATCTTCTTTTGAGATGTGCATGGCTTCATTTTAAAACGCTCAATCTTCATAAACGTTCCCTTTATTTGAGGCATGAGGGACATGAAATGAAGTTGAAATTTATGACACCATGACAAGCTAGTAAGGATCAACATAGGCTAAAGGAGAAAATAGAAAAAGAAAGAATAGAAAAGGAAGAAATATAAACTGTGGTAGGAATGGAAATTAAAGAAAAAGAAAAGGAAGAAAAGATAAAGATGGTGGAAATAGTAGTAGAGAAACAAGGTGTTTAATCAAAGGCCTCCCATGTTTAGATGCATTCGTTTACGAAAACGACAACAATGTTGTAAGCCAAAGATTGGTGGAGAAACTCAAGTTACCAACAAGCTTTCACTCGAAGCAAGCAAGGATCAAATTCAGTACGGGACAATGTGTGAAAGAAGTATTATGTGATATTGCTCCCACGAACTCTTGTCATCTTCTTTTGAGATGGGCATCACTTCATTTTAAAACGCTCAATGTTGATAAAGGTTCCCATTATTTGAGGCATGAGGGACATGAAATGAAGTTGAAATTTATGACACCATGACAAGCTAGTAAGGATCAACATAGGCTGAAGGAGAAAATAGAAAAAGAAAGAATAGAAAAGGAAGAAATATAAACTGTGGAAGGAATGGAAATTAAAGAAAAAGTAAAAGGAAGAAAAGATAAAGATGGTGGAAAAGGTAGTAGAGAAACAAGGTGTTTAATCAAAGGCCTCCCATGTTTAGTTGTATTCGTTTACGAAAGCGACAATAATGTTGTAAGCCAAAGATTGGTGGAGAAACTCCAGTTACCAACAAGCTTTCATTCGAATCAAGCAAGGATCAAATTCAGTACGGGACAATATGTTAAAGAAGTATTATGTGATATTGCTCCCACGAACTCTTGTCATCTTCTTTTGAGATGGACATGGCTTCATTTTAAAACGCTCAATCTTCATAAACGTTCCCTTTATTTGAGGCATGAGGGACATGAAATGAAGTTGAAATATATGACACCATGACAAGCCAGTAAGGATCAACATAGGCTGAAGGTGAAAATAGAAAAAGAAAGAATAGAAAAGGAAGAAATATAAACTGTGGTAGGAATGGAAATTAAAGAAAAAGAAAAGGAAGAAAAGATAAAGATGGTGGAAATAGTAGTAGAGAAACAAGGTGTTTAATCAAAGGCCTCCCATGTTTAGATGCATTCGTTTACGAAAACGACAACAATGTTGTAAGCCAAAGATTGGTGGAGAAACTCAAGTTACCAACAAGCTTTCACTCGAAGCAAGCAAGGATCAAATTCAGTACGGGACAATGTGTGAAAGAAGTATTATGTGATATTGCTCCCACAACCTCTTTTCATCTTCTTTTGAGATTGGCACGGCTTCATTTTAAAACGCTCAATCTTGATAAAGGTTCCCTTTATTTGAGGCATGAGGGACATGAAATGAAGTTGAAATTTATGGCACCATGACAAGCCAGTAAGGATCAACATAGGCTGAAGGAGAAAATAGAAAAAGAAAGAATAGAAAAGGAAGAAATATAAACTGTGGAAGGAATGGAAATTAAAGAAAAAGTAAAAGGAAGAAAAGATAAAGATGGTGGAAAAGGTAGTAGAGAAACAAGGTGTTTAATCAAAGGCCTCCCATGTTTAGTTGCATTCGTTTACGAAAGCGACAATAATGTTGTAAGCCAACGATTGGTGGAGAAACTCCAGTTACCAACAAGCTTTCATTCGAATCAAGCAAGGATCAAATTCAGTACGGGACAATATGTTAAAGAAGTATTATGTGATATTGCTCCCACGAACTCTCCTCATCTTCTTTTGAGATGTGCATGGCTTCATTTTAAAACGCTCAATCTTCATAAACGTTCCCTTTATTTGAGGCATGAGGGACATGAAATGAAGTTGAAATTTATGACACCATGACAAGCTAGTAAGGATCAACATAGGCTAAAGGAGAAAATAGAAAAAGAAAGAATAGAAAAGGAAGAAATATAAACTGTGGTAGGAATGGAAATTAAAGAAAAAGAAAAGGAAGAAAAGATAAAGATGGTGGAAATAGTAGTAGAGAAACAAGGTGTTTAATCAAAGGCCTCCCATGTTTAGATGCATTCGTTTACGAAAACGACAACAATGTTGTAAGCCAAAGATTGGTGGAGAAACTCAAGTTACCAACAAGCTTTCACTCGAAGCAAGCAAGGATCAAATTCAGTACGGGACAATGTGTGAAAGAAGTATTATGTGATATTGCTCCCACAAACTCTTGTCATCTTCTTTTGAGATTGGCACGGCTTCATTTTAAAACGCTCAATCTTGATAAAGGTTCCCTTTATTTGAGGCATGAGGGACATGAAATGAAGTTGAAATTTATAACACCAACACAAGCCAGTAAGGATCAACATAGGCTGAAGGAGAAAATAGAAAAAGAAAGAATAGAAAAGGAAGAAATATAAACTGTGGAAGGAATGGAAATTAAAGAAAAAGAAAAGGAAGAAAAGATAATGATGGTGGAAAAGGTAGTAGAGAAACAAGGTGTTTAATCAAAGGCCTCCCATGTTTAGTTGCATTCGTTTACGAAAGCGACAACAATGTTGTAAGCCAAAGATTGGTGGACAAACTCCAGTTACCAACAAGCTTTCTTTCGAATCAAGCAAGGATCAAATTCAGTACGGAACAATGTGTTAAAAAAGTATTATGTGATATTGCTCCCACGAACTCCTGTCATCTTCTTTTGAGATGGGCATGCCTTCATTTTAAAACGCTCAATCTTCGTAAACGTTCCCTTTATTTGAGGCATGAGGGACATGAAATGAAGTTCAAATTTATGACACCAAGACAAGCCCGTAAGGTTCAACATAGGCTGAAGGAGAAAATAGAAAAAGAAAGAATATAAAACGAAGAAATATAAATTGTGGAAGGAATGGAAATTGAGGAAAAAGAAAAGGAAGAAAAGATAAAGATGATGGAAAAGGTAGTAGAGAAGCAAAGTGTTTAATCAAAGGCCGCCCATGTTTAGTTGCATTGTTTACGAAAGCGACAACACTGTTGTAAGCCAAAGATTGGTGGAGAAACTCAAGTTACCAACAAGCATTCACTCGAATTAAGCAAGGATCAAATTCAGTATGGGACAATGTGTGCAAGAAGTATTATCTGATATTGCTCACACGAACTCTTGTCATCTTCTTTTGAGATTGGCATGGCTTCATTTTAAAACGTTCAATCTTGATAAAGGTTCCCTTTATTTGAGGCATGAGGGAAATGAAATGAAGTTGAAATTTATAACACCATGACAAGCCAGTAAGGATCAACATATGCTGAAGGAGAAAATAGAAAAAGAAAGAATAGAAAAGGAAGAAATATAAACTGTGGAAGGAATGGAAATTGAAGAAAAAGAAAAGGAAGAAAAGATAAAGATGATGGAAAAGCTAGTAGAGAAACAAGGTGTTTAATCAAAGGCCACCCATGTTTAGTTGCATTCGTTTACGAAAGCGACAACACTGTTGTAAGCCAAAGATTGGTGGAGAAACTCAAGTTACCAACATGCATTCACTCGAATCCAGCAAGGATCAAATTCAGTACGGGACAATGTGTGCAAGAAGTATTATCTGATATTGCTCCCACAAACTCTTGTCATCTTCTTTTGAGATTGGCATGGCTTCATTTTAAAACGCTCAATCTTGATAAAGGTTCCCTTCATTTGAGGCATGAGGGACATGAAATGAAGTTGAAATTTATAACACCAACACAAGCCAGTAAGGATCAACATAGGCTGAAGGAGAAAATAGAAAAAGAAAGAATAGAAAAGGAAGAAATATAAACTGTGGAAGGAGTGGAAATTAAAGAAAAAGTAAAAGGAAGAAAAGATAAAGATGGTGGAAAAGGTAGTAGAGAAACAAGGTGTTTAATCAAAGGCCTCCCATGTTTAGATGCATTCGTTTACGAAAACGACAACAATGTTGTAAGCCAAAGATTGGTGGAGAAACTCAAGTTACCAACATGCTTTCACTCGAAGCAAGCAAGGATCAAATTCAGTACGGGACAATGTGTGAAAGAAGTATTATGCGATATTGCTGCCACGAACTCTTGTCATCTTCTTTTGAGATTTGCACGGCTACATTTTAAAACGCTCAATCTTGATAAAGGTTCCCTTTATTTGAGGCATGAGGGACATGAAATGAAGTTGAAATTTATGGCACCATGACAAGCCAGTAAGGATCAACATAGGCTGAAGGAGAAAATAGAAAAAGAAAGAATAGAAAAGGAAGAAATATAAACTGTGGAAGGAATGGAAATTAAAGAAAAAGTAAAAGGAAGAAAAGATAAAGATGGTGGAAAAGGTAGTAGAGAAACAAGGTGTTTAATCAAAGGCCTCCCATGTTTAGTTGCATTCGTTTACGAAAGCGACAATAATGTTGTAAGCCAAAGATTGGTGGAGAAACTCCAGTTACCAACAAGCTTTCATTCGAATCAAGCAAGGATCAAATTCAGTACGGGACAATATGTTAAAGAAGTATTATGTGATATTGCTCCCACGAACTCTTGTCATCTTCTTTTGAGATGGGCATGGCTTCATTTTAAAACGCTCAATCTTCATAAACGTTCCCTTTCTTTGAGGCATGAGGGACATGAAATGAAGTTGAAATTTATGACACCATGACAAGCCAGTAAGGATCAACATAGGCTGAAGGAGAAAATAGATAAAGGAAGAATAGAAAAGGAAGAAATATAAACTGTGGAAGGAATGGAAATTGAAGAAAAAGAAAAGGAAGAAAAGATAAAGATGATGGAAAAGCTAGTAGAGAAACAAGGTGTTTAATCAAAGGCCACCCACGTTTAGTTGCATTCGTTTACGAAAGCGACAACATTGTTGTAAGCCAAAGATTGGTGGAGAAACTCAAGTTACCAACAAGCATTCACTCGAATCCAGCAAGGATCAAATTCAGTAAGGGGCAATGTGTGCAAGAAGTATTATCTTATATTGCTCCCACAAACTCTTGTCATCTTCTTTTGAGATTGGCATGGCTTCATTTTAAAACGCTCAATCTTGATAAAGGTTCCCTTTATTTGAGGCATGAGGGACATGAAATGAAGTTCAAATTTATGACACCAAGACAAGCCCGTAAGGTTCAACATAGGCTGAAGGAGAAAATAGAAAAAGAAAGAATAGAAAAGGAAGAAATATAAACTGTGGAAGGAATGGAAATTGAAGAAAAAGAAAAGGAAGAAAAGATAATGATGGTGGAAAAGGTAGTAGAGAAACAAGGTGTTTAATCAAAGGCCTCCCATGTTTAGTTGCATTGGTTTACGAAAGCGACAACAATGTTGTAAACCAAAGATTGGTGGACAAACTCCAGTTACCAACAAGCTTTCATTCGAATCAAGCAAGGATCAAATTCAGTACGGAACAATGTGTTAAAAAAGTATTATGTGATATTGCTCCCACGAACTCCTGTCATCTTCTTTTGAGATGGGCATGCCTGCATTTTAAAACGCTCAATCTTCGTAAACGTTCCCTTTATTTGAGGCATGAGGGACAAGAAATGAAGTTGAAATTTATGACACCATGACAAGCTAGTAAGGATCAACATAGGTTGAAGGAGAAAATAGTAAAAGAAAGAATAGAAAAGGAAGAAATATAAACTGTGGAAGGAATGGAAATTAAAGAAAAAGTAAAAGGAAGAAAAGATAAAGATGGTGTGGAAAAGGTAGTAGAGAAACAAGGTGTTTAATCAAAGGCCTCCCATGTTTAGTTGCATTCGTTTACGAAAGGGACAATAATGTTGTAAGCCAAAGATTGGTGGAGAAACTCCAGTTACCAACAAGCTTTCATTCGAATCAAGCAAGGATCAAATTCAGTACGGGACAATATGTTAAAGAAGTATTATGTGATATTGCTCCCACGAACTCTTGTCATCATCTTTTGAGATGGGCATGGCTTCATTTTAAAACGCTCAATCTTCATAAACGTTCCCTTTCTTTGAGGCATGAGGGACATGAAATGAAGTTGAAATTTATGACACCATGACAAGCCAGTAAGGATCAACATAGGCTGAAGGAGAAAATAGGTAAAGGAAGAATAGAAAAGGAAGAAATATAAACTGTGGAAGGAATGGACATTGAAGAAAAAGAAAAGGAAGAAAAGATAAAGATGATGGAAAAGCTAGTAGAGAAACAAGGTGTTTAATCAAAGGCCACCCACGTTTAGTTGCATTCGTTTACGAAAGCGACAACACTATTGTAAGCCAAAGATTGGTGGAGAAACTCAAGTTACCAACAAGCATTCACTCGAATCCAGCAAGGATCAAATTCAGTAAGGGGCAATGTGTGCAAGAAGTATTATCTTATATTGCTCCCACAAACTCTTGTCATCTTCTTTTGAGATTGGCATGGCTTCATTTTAAAACGCTCAATCTTGATAAAGGTTCCCTTTATTTGAGGCATGAGGGACATGAAATGAAGTTCAAATTTATGACACCAAGACAAGCCCGTAAGGTTCAACATAGGCTGAAGGAGAAAATAGAAAAAGAAAGAATATAAAAGGAAGAAATATAAATTGTGGAAGGAATGGAAATTGAAGAAAAAGAAAAGGAAGAAAAGATAAAGATGATGGAAAAGGTAGTAGAGAAGCAAAGTGTTTAATCAAAGGCCACCCATGTTTAGTTGCATTCGTTTACGAAAGCGACAACACTTTGTAAGCCAAAGATTGGTGGAGAAACTCAAGTTACCAACAAGCATTCACTCGAATAAAGCAAGGATAAAATTCAGTATGGGACAATGTGTGCAAGAAGTATTATCTGATATTGCTCACACGAACTCTTGTCATCTTCTTTTGAGATTGGCATGGCTTCATTTTAAAACGTTCAATCTTGATAAAGGTTCCCTTTATTTGAGGCATGAGGGACATGAAATGAAGTTGAAATTTATAACACCATGACAAGCCAGTAAGGATCAACATATGCTGAAGGAGAAAATAGAAAAAGAAAGAATAGAAAAGGAAGAAATATAAACTGTGGAAGGAATGGAAATTGAAGAAAAAGAAAAGGAAGAAAAGATAAAGATGATGGAAAAGCTAGTAGAGAAACAAGGTGTTTAATCAAAGGCCACCCATGTTTAGTTGCATTCGTTTACGAAAGCGACAACACTGTTGTAAGCCAAAGATTGGTGGAGAAACTCAAGTTACCAACATGCATTCACTCGAATCCAGCAAGGATCAAATTCAGTACGGGACAATGTGTGCAAGAAGTATTATCTGATATTGCTCCCACAAACTCTTGTCATCTTCTTTTGAGATTGGCATGGCTTCATTTTAAAACGCTCAATCTTGATAAAGGTTCCCTTTATTTGAGGCATGAGGGACATGAAATGAAGTTGAAATTTATAACACCAACACAAGCCAATAAGGATCAACATAGGCTGAAGGAGAAAATAGAAAAAGAAAGAATAGAAAAGGAAGAAATATAAACTGTGGAAGGAATGGAAATTAAAGAAAAAGTAAAAGGAAGAAAAGATAAAGATGGTGGAAAAGGTAGTAGAGAAACAAGGTGTTTAATCAAAGGCCTCCCATGTTTAGTTGCATTCGTTTACGAAAGCGACAATAATGTTGTAAGCCAAAGATTGGTGGAGAAACTCCAGTTACCAACAAGCTTTCATTCGAATCAAGCAAGGATCAAATTCAGTACGGGACAATATGTTAAAGAAGTATTATGTGATATTGCTCCCACGAACTCTTGTCATCTTCTTTTGAGATGGGCATGACTTCATTTTAAAACACTCAATCTTGATAAAGGTTCCCTTTATTTGAGGCATGAGGGACATGAAATGAAGTTCAAATTTATGACACCAAGACAAGCCCGTAAGGTTCAACATAGGCTGAAGGAGAAAATAGAAAAAGAAAGAATATAAAAGGAAGAAATATAAATTGTGGAAGGAATGGAAATTGAAGAAAAAGAAAAGGAAGAAAAGATAAAGATGATGGAAAAGGTAGTAGAGAAGCAAAGTGTTTAATCAAAGGCCACCCATGTTTAGTTGCATTCGTTTACGAAAGCGACAACACTTTGTAAGCCAAAGATTGGTGGAGAAACTCAAGTTACCAACAAGCATTCACTCGAATAAAGCAAGGATAAAATTCAGTATGGGACAATGTGTGCAAGAAGTATTATCTGATATTGCTCACACGAACTCTTGTCATCTTCTTTTGAGATTGGCATGGCTTCATTTTAAAACGTTCAATCTTGATAAAGGTTCCCTTTATTTGAGGCATGAGGGACATGAAATGAAGTTGAAATTTATAACACCATGACAAGCCAGTAAGGATCAACATATGCTGAAGGAGAAAATAGAAAAAGAAAGAATAGAAAAGGAAGAAATATAAACTGTGGAAGGAATGGAAATTGAAGAAAAAGAAAAGGAAGAAAAGATAAAGATGATGGAAAAGCTAGTAGAGAAACAAGGTGTTTAATCAAAGGCCACCCATGTTTAGTTGCATTCGTTTACGAAAGCGACAACACTGTTGTAAGCCAAAGATTGGTGGAGAAACTCAAGTTACCAACATGCATTCACTCGAATCCAGCAAGGATCAAATTCAGTACGGGACAATGTGTGCAAGAAGTATTATCTGATATTGCTCCCACAAACTCTTGTCATCTTCTTTTGAGATTGGCATGGCTTCATTTTAAAACGCTCAATCTTGATAAAGGTTCCCTTTATTTGAGGCATGAGGGACATGAAATGAAGTTGAAATTTATAACACCAACACAAGCCAATAAGGATCAACATAGGCTGAAGGAGAAAATAGAAAAAGAAAGAATAGAAAAGGAAGAAATATAAACTGTGGAAGGAATGGAAATTAAAGAAAAAGTAAAAGGAAGAAAAGATAAAGATGGTGGAAAAGGTAGTAGAGAAACAAGGTGTTTAATCAAAGGCCTCCCATGTTTAGTTGCATTCGTTTACGAAAGCGACAATAATGTTGTAAGCCAAAGATTGGTGGAGAAACTCCAGTTACCAACAAGCTTTCATTCGAATCAAGCAAGGATCAAATTCAGTACGGGACAATATGTTAAAGAAGTATTATGTGATATTGCTCCCACGAACTCTTGTCATCTTCTTTTGAGATGGGCATGACTTCATTTTAAAACACTCAATCTTGATAAAGGTTCCCTTTATTTGAGGCATGAGGGACATGAAATGAAGTTCAAATTTATGACACCAAGACAAGCCCGTAAGGTTCAACATAGGCTGAAGGAGAAAATAGAAAAAGAAAGAATATAAAAGGAAGAAATATAAATTGTGGAAGGAATGGAAATTGAAGAAAAAGAAAAGGAAGAAAAGATAAAGATGATGGAAAAGGTAGTAGAGAAGCAAAGTGTTTAATCAAAGGCCACCCGTGTTTAGTTGCATTGTTTACGAAAGCGACAACACTGTTGTAAGCCAAAGATTGGTGGAGAAACTCAAGTTACCAACAAGCATTCACTAGAATCAAGCAAGGATCAAATTCAGTACGGGACAATGTGTGCAAGAAGTATTATCTGATATTGCTCACACGAACTCTTGTCATCTTCTTTTGAGATTGGCATGGCTTCATTTTAAAACGTTCAATCTTGATAAAGGTTCCCTTTATTTGAGGCATGAGGGACATGAAATAAAGTTGAAATTTATAACACCATGACAAGCCAGTAAGGATCAACATATGCTGAAGGAGAAAATAGAAAAAGAAAGAATAGAAAAGGAAGAAATATAAACTGTGGAAGGAATGGAAATTAAAGAAAAAGTAAAAGGAAGAAAAGATAAAGATGGTGTGGAAAAGGTAGTAGAGAAACAAGGTGTTTAATCAAAGGCCTCCCATGTTTAGTTGCATTCGTTTACGAAAGGGACAATAATGTTGTAAGCCAAAGATTGGTGGAGAAACTCCAGTTACCAACAAGCTTTCATTCGAATCAAGCAAGGATCAAATTCAGTACGGGACAATATGTTAAAGAAGTATTATGTGATATTGCTCCCACGAACTCTTGTCATCATCTTTTGAGATGGGCATGGCTTCATTTTAAAACGCTCAATCTTCATAAACGTTCCCTTTCTTTGAGGCATGAGGGACATGAAATGAAGTTGAAATTTATGACACCATGACAAGCCAGTAAGGATCAACATAGGCTGAAGGAGAAAATAGGTAAAGGAAGAATAGAAAAGGAAGAAATATAAACTGTGGAAGGAATGGACATTGAAGAAAATGAAAAGGAAGAAAAGATAAAGATGATGGAAAAGCTAGTAGAGAAACAAGGTGTTTAATCAAAGGCCACCCACGTTTAGTTGCATTCGTTTACGAAAGCGACAACACTATTGTAAGCCAAAGATTGGTGGAGAAACTCAAGTTACCAACAAGCATTCACTCGAATCCAGCAAGGATCAAATTCAGTAAGGGGCAATGTGTGCAAGAAGTATTATCTTATATTGCTCCCACAAACTCTTGTCATCTTCTTTTGAGATTGGCATGGCTTCATTTTAAAACGCTCAATCTTGATAAAGGTTCCCTTTATTTGAGGCATGAGGGACATGAAATGAAGTTCAAATTTATGACACCAAGACAAGCCCGTAAGGTTCAACATAGGCTGAAGGAGAAAATAGAAAAAGAAAGAATATAAAAGGAAGAAATATAAATTGTGGAAGGAATGGAAATTGAAGAAAAAGAAAAGGAAGAAAAGATAAAGATGATGGAAAAGGTAGTAGAGAAGCAAAGTGTTTAATCAAAGGCCACCCATGTTTAGTTGCATTCGTTTACGAAAGCGACAACACTTTGTAAGCCAAAGATTGGTGGAGAAACTCAAGTTACCAACAAGCATTCACTCGAATAAAGCAAGGATAAAATTCAGTATGGGACAATGTGTGCAAGAAGTATTATCTGATATTGCTCACACGAACTCTTGTCATCTTCTTTTGAGATTGGCATGGCTTCATTTTAAAACGTTCAATCTTGATAAAGGTTCCCTTTATTTGAGGCATGAGGGACATGAAATGAAGTTGAAATTTATAACACCATGACAAGCCAGTAAGGATCAACATATGCTGAAGGAGAAAATAGAAAAAGAAAGAATATAAAAGGAAGAAATATAAACTGTGGAAGGAATGGAAATTGAAGAAAAAGAAAAGGAAGAAAAGATAAAGATGATGGAAAAGCTAGTAGAGAAACAAGGTGTTTAATCAAAGGCCACCCATGTTTAGTTGCATTCGTTTACGAAAGCGACAACACTGTTGTAAGCCAAAGATTGGTGGAGAAACTCAAGTTACCAACATGCATTCACTCGAATCCAGCAAGGATCAAATTCAGTACGGGACAATGTGTGCAAGAAGTATTATCTGATATTGCTCCCACAAACTCTTGTCATCTTCTTTTGAGATTGGCATGGCTTCATTTTAAAACGCTCAATCTTGATAAAGGTTCCCTTTATTTGAGGCATGAGGGACATGAAATGAAGTTGAAATTTATAACACCAACACAAGCCAATAAGGATCAACATAGGCTGAAGGAGAAAATAGAAAAAGAAAGAATAGAAAAGGAAGAAATATAAACTGTGGAAGGAATGGAAATTAAAGAAAAAGTAAAAGGAAGAAAAGATAAAGATGGTGGAAAAGGTAGTAGAGAAACAAGGTGTTTAATCAAAGGCCTCCCATGTTTAGTTGCATTCGTTTACGAAAGCAACAATAATGTTGTAAGCCAAAGATTGGTGGAGAAACTCCAGTTACCAACAAGCTTTCATTCGAATCAAGCAAGGATCAAATTCAGTACGGGACAATATGTTAAAGAAGTATTATGTGATATTGCTCCCACGAACTCCTGTCATCTTCTTTTGAGATGGGCATGCCTTCATTTTAAAACGCTCAATCTTCGTAAACGTTCCCTTTATTTGAGGCATGAGGGACATGAAATGAAGTTCAAATTTATGACACCAAGACAAGCCCGTAAGGTTCAACATAGGCTGAAGGAGAAAATAGAAAAAGAAAGAATATAAAAGGAAGAAATATAAATTGTGGAAGGAATGGAAATTGAAGAAAAAGAAAAGGAAGAAAAGATAAAGATGATGGAAAAGGTAGTAGAGAAACAAGGTGTTTAATCAAAGGCCTCCCATGTTTAGTTGCATTCGTTTACGAAAGCGACAATAATGTTGTAAGCCAAAGATTGGTGGAGAAACTCCAGTTACCAACAAGCTTTTATTCGAATCAAGCAAGGATAAAATTCAGTACGGGACAATATGTTAAATAAGTATTATGTGATATTGCTCCCACGAACTCTTGTCATCTTCTTTTGAGATGGGCATGACTTCATTTTAAAACACTCAATCTTGATAAAGGTTCCCTTTATTTGAGGCATGAGGGACATGAAATGAAGTTGAAATTTATAACACCAACACAAGCCAGTAAGGATCAACATAGGCTGAAGGAGAAAATAGAAAAAGAAAGAATAGAAAAGGAAGAAATATAAACTGTGGAAGGAATGGAAATTAAAGAAAAAGAAAAGGAAGAAAAGATAATGATGGTGGAAAAGGTAGTAGAGAAACAAGGTGTTTAATCAAAGGCCTCGCATGTTTAGTTGCATTCATTTACGAAAGCGACAACAATGTTGTAAGCCAAAGATTGGTGGACAAACTCCAGTTACCAACAAGCTTTCATTCGAATCAAGCAAGGATCAAATTCAGTACGGAACAATGTGTTAAAAAAGTATTATGTGATATTGCTCCCACGAACTCCTGTCATCTTCTTTTGAGATGGGCATGCCTTCATTTTAAAACACTCAATCTTGATAAAGGTTCCCTTTATTTGAGGCATGAGGGACATGAAATGAAGTTCAAATTTATGACACCAAGACAAGCCCGTAAGGTTCAACATAGGCTGAAGGAGAAAATAGAAAAAGAAAGAATATAAAAGGAAGAAATATAAATTATGGAAGGAATGGAAATTGAAGAAAAAGAAAAGGAAGAAAAGATAAAGATGATGGAAAAGGTAGTAGAGAAGCAAAGTGTTTAATCAAAGGCCACCCATGTTTAGTTGCATTGTTTACGAAAGCGACAACACTGTTGTAAGCCAAAGATTGGTGGAGAAACTCAAGTTACCAACAAGCATTCACTCGAATAAAGCAAGGATCAAATTCAGTATGGGACAATGTGTGCAAGAAGTATTATCTGATATTGCTCACACGAACTCTTGTCATCTTCTTTTGAGATTGGCATGGCTTCATTTTAAAACGTTCAATCTTGATAAAGGTTCCCTTTATTTGAGGCATGAGGGACATGAAATGAAGTTGAAATTTATAACACCATGACAAGCCAGTAAGGATCAACATATGCTGAAGGAGAAAATAGAAAAAGAAAGAATAGAAAAGGAAGAAATATAAACTGTGGAAGGAATGGAAATTGAAGAAAAAGAAAAGGAAGAAAAGATAAAGATGATGGAAAAGCTAGTAGAGAAACAAGGTGTTTAATCAAAGGCCACCCATGTTTAGTTGCATTCGTTTACGAAAGCGACAACACTGTTGTAAGCCAAAGATTGGTGGAGAAACTCAAGTTACCAACATGCATTCACTCGAATCCAGCAAGGATCAAATTCAGTACAGGACAATGTGTGCAAGTATTATCTGATATTGCTCCCACAAACTCTTGTCATCTTCTTTTGAGATTGGCATGGCTTCATTTTAAAACGCTCAATCTTGATAAAGGTTCCCTTCATTTGAGGCATGAGGGACATGAAATGAAGTTGAAATTTATAACACCAACACAAGCCAGTAAGGATCAACATAGGCTGAACGAGAAAATAGAAAAAAGAAAGAATAGAAAAGGAAGAAATATAAACTGTGGAAGGAATGGAAATTAAAGAAAAAGTAAAAGGAAGAAAAGATAAAGATGGTGGAAAAGGTAGTAGAGAAACAAGGTGTTTAATCAAAGGCCTCCCATGTTTAGATGCATTCGTTTACGAAAGCGACAATAATGTTGTAAGCCAAAGATTGGTGGAGAAACTCAAGTTACCAACAAGCATTCACTCGAATCCAGCAAGGATCAAATTCAGTAAGGGGCAATGTGTGCAAGAAGTATTATCTTATATTGCTCCCACAAACTCTTGTCATCTTCTTTTGAGATTTGCACGGCTTCATTTTAAAACGCTCAATCTTGATAAAGGTTCCCTTTATTTGAGGCATGAGGGACATGAAATGAAGTTCAAATTTATGACACCAAGACAAGCCCGTAAGGTTCAACATAGGCTGAAGGAGAAAATAGAAAAAGAAAGAATATAAAAGCAAGAAATATAAATTGTGGAAGGAATGGAAATTGAAGAAAAAGAAAAGGAAGAAAAGATAAAGATGATGGAAAAGGTAGTAGAGAAGCAAAGTGTTTAATCAAAGGCCACCCATGTTTAGTTGCATTCCTTTACGAAAGCGACAACACTGTTGTAAGCCAAAGATTGGTGGAGAAACTCAAGTTACCAACAAGCATTCACTCGAATAAAGCAAGGATAAAATTCAGTATGGGACAATGTGTGCAAGAAGTATTATCTGATATTGCTCACACGAACTCTTGTCATCTTCTTTTGAGATTGGCATGGCGTCATTTTAAAACGTTCAATCTTGATAAAGGTTCCCTTTATTTGAGGCATGAGGGACATGAAATGAAGTTGAAATTTATAACACCATGACAAGCCAGTAAGGATCAACATATGCTGAAGGAGAAAATAGAAAAAGAAAGAATAGAAAAGGAAGAAATATAAACTGTGGAAGGAATGGAAATTGAAGAAAAAGAAAAGGAAGAAAAGATAAAGATGATGGAAAAGCTAGTAGAGAAACAAGGTGTTTAATCAAAGGCCACCCATGTTTAGTTGCATTCGTTTACGAAAGCGACAACATTGTTGTAAGCCAAAGATTGCTGGAGAAACTCAAGTTACCAACATGCATTCACTCGAATCCAGCAAGGATCAAATTCAGTACGGGACAATGTGTGCAAGAAGTATTATCTGATATTGCTCCCACAAACTCTTGTCATCTTCTTTTGAGATTGGCATGGCTTCATTTTAAAACGCTCAATCTTGATAAAGGTTCCCTTTATTTGAGGCATGAGGGACATGAAATGAAGTTGAAATTTATAACACCAACACAAGCCAGTAAGGATCAACATAGGCTGAAGGAGAAAATAGAAAAAGAAAGAATAGAAAAGGAAGAAATATAAACTGTGGAAGGAATGGAAATTAAAGAAAAAGAAAAGGAAGAAAAGATAATGATGGTGGAAAAGGTAGTAGAGAAACAAGGTGTTTAATCAAAGGCCTCCCATGTTTAGTTGCATTCGTTTACGAAAGCGACAACAATGTTGTAAGCCAAAGATTGGTGGACAAACTCCAGTTACCAACAAGCTTTCATTCGAATCAAGCAAGGATCAAATTCAGTACGGAACAATGTGTTAAAAAAGTATTATGTGATATTGCTCCCACGAACTCCTGTCATCTTCTTTTGAGATGGGCATGCCTTCATTTTAAAACGCTCAATCTTCGTAAACGTTCCCTTTATTTGAGGCATGAGGGACATGAAATGAAGTTCAAATTTATGACACCAAGACAAGCCCGTAAGGTTCAACATAGGCTGAAGGAGAAAATAGAAAAAGAAAGAATATAAAAGGAAGAAATATAAATTATGGAAGGAATGGAAATTGAAGAAAAAGAAAAGGAAGAAAAGATAAAGATGATGGAAAAGGTAGTAGAGAAGCAAAGTGTTTAATCAAAGGCCACCCATGTTTAGTTGCATTGTTTACGAAAGCGACAACACTGTTGTAAGCCAAAGATTGGTGGAGAAACTCAAGTTACCAACAAGCATTCACTCGAATAAAGCAAGGATCAAATTCAGTATGGGACAATGTGTGCAAGAAGTATTATCTGATATTGCTCACACGAACTCTTGTCATCTTCTTTTGAGATTGGCATGGCTTCATTTTAAAACGTTCAATCTTGATAAAGGTTCCCTTTATTTGAGGCATGAGGGACATGAAATGAAGTTGAAATTTATAACACCATGACAAGCCAGTAAGGATCAACATATGCTGAAGGAGAAAATAGAAAAAGAAAGAATAGAAAAGGAAGAAATATAAACTGTGGAAGGAATGGAAATTGAAGAAAAAGAAAAGTAAGAAAAGATAAAGATGATGGAAAAGCTAGTAGAGAAACAAGGTGTTTAATCAAAGGCCACCCATGTTTAGTTGCATTCGTTTACGAAAGCGACAACACTGTTGTAAGCCAAAGATTGGTGGAGAAACTCAAGTTACCAACATGCATTCACTCGAATCCAGCAAGGATCAAATTCAGTACAGGACAATGTGTGCAAGTATTATCTGATATTGCTCCCACAAACTCTTGTCATCTTCTTTTGAGATTGGCATGGCTTCATTTTAAAACGCTCAATCTTGATAAAGGTTCCCTTCATTTGAGGCATGAGGGACATGAAATGAAGTTGAAATTTATAACACCAACACAAGCCAGTAAGGATCAACATAGGCTGAACGAGAAAATAGAAAAAAGAAAGAATAGAAAAGGAAGAAATATAAACTGTGGAAGGAATGGAAATTAAAGAAAAAGTAAAAGGAAGAAAAGATAAAGATGGTGGAAAAGGTAGTAGAGAAACAAGGTGTTTAATCAAAGGCCTCCCATGTTTAGATGCATTCGTTTACGAAAGCGACAATAATGTTGTAAGCCAAAGATTGGTGGAGAAACTCAAGTTACCAACAAGCATTCACTCGAATCCAGCAAGGATCAAATTCAGTAAGGGGCAATGTGTGCAAGAAGTATTATCTTATATTGCTCCCACAAACTCTTGTCATCTTCTTTTGAGATTTGCACGGCTTCATTTTAAAACGCTCAATCTTGATAAAGGTTCCCTTTATTTGAGGCATGAGGGACATGAAATGAAGTTCAAATTTATGACACCAAGACAAGCCCGTAAGGTTCAACATAGGCTGAAGGAGAAAATAGAAAAAGAAAGAATATAAAAGCAAGAAATATAAATTGTGGAAGGAATGGAAATTGAAGAAAAAGAAAAGGAAGAAAAGATAAAGATGATGGAAAAGGTAGTAGAGAAGCAAAGTGTTTAATCAAAGGCCACCCATGTTTAGTTGCATTCCTTTACGAAAGCGACAACACTGTTGTAAGCCAAAGATTGGTGGAGAAACTCAAGTTACCAACAAGCATTCACTCGAATAAAGCAAGGATAAAATTCAGTATGGGACAATGTGTGCAAGAAGTATTATCTGATATTGCTCACACGAACTCTTGTCATCTTCTTTTGAGATTGGCATGGCGTCATTTTAAAACGTTCAATCTTGATAAAGGTTCCCTTTATTTGAGGCATGAGGGACATGAAATGAAGTTGAAATTTATAACACCATGACAAGCCAGTAAGGATCAACATATGCTGAAGGAGAAAATAGAAAAAGAAAGAATAGAAAAGGAAGAAATATAAACTGTGGAAGGAATGGAAATTGAAGAAAAAGAAAAGGAAGAAAAGATAAAGATGATGGAAAAGCTAGTAGAGAAACAAGGTGTTTAATCAAAGGCCACCCATGTTTAGTTGCATTCGTTTACGAAAGCGACAACACTGTTGTAAGCCAAAGATTGCTGGAGAAACTCAAGTTACCAACATGCATTCACTCGAATCCAGCAAGGATCAAATTCAGTACGGGACAATGTGTGCAAGAAGTATTATCTGATATTGCTCCCACAAACTCTTGTCATCTTCTTTTGAGATTGGCATGGCTTCATTTTAAAACGCTCAATCTTGATAAAGGTTCCCTTTATTTGAGGCATGAGGGACATGAAATGAAGTTGAAATTTATAACACCAACACAAGCCAGTAAGGATCAACATAGGCTGAAGGAGAAAATAGAAAAAGAAAGAATAGAAAAGGAAGAAATATAAACTGTGGAAGGAATGGAAATTAAAGAAAAAGAAAAGGAAGAAAAGATAATGATGGTGGAAAAGGTAGTAGAGAAACAAGGTGTTTAATCAAAGGCCTCCCATGTTTAGTTGCATTCGTTTACGAAAGCGACAACAATGTTGTAAGCCAAAGATTGGTGGACAAACTCCAGTTACCAACAAGCTTTCATTCGAATCAAGCAAGGATCAAATTCAGTACGGAACAATGTGTTAAAAAAGTATTATGTGATATTGCTCCCACGAACTCCTGTCATCTTCTTTTGAGATGGGCATGCCTTCATTTTAAAACGCTCAATCTTCGTAAACGTTCCCTTTATTTGAGGCATGAGGGACATGAAATGAAGTTCAAATTTATGACACCAAGACAAGCCCGTAAGGTTCAACATAGGCTGAAGGAGAAAATAGAAAAAGAAAGAATATAAAAGGAAGAAATATAAATTATGGAAGGAATGGAAATTGAAGAAAAAGAAAAGGAAGAAAAGATAAAGATGATGGAAAAGGTAGTAGAGAAGCAAAGTGTTTAATCAAAGGCCACCCATGTTTAGTTGCATTGTTTACGAAAGCGACAACACTGTTGTAAGCCAAAGATTGGTGGAGAAACTCAAGTTACCAACAAGCATTTACTCGAATAAAGCAAGGATCAAATTCAGTATGGGACAATGTGTGCAAGAAGTATTATCTGATATTGCTCACACGAACTCTTGTCATCTTCTTTTGAGATTGGCATGGCTTCATTTTAAAACGTTCAATCTTGATAAAGGTTCCCTTTATTTGAGGCATGAGGGACATGAAATGAAGTTGAAATTTATAACACCATGACAAGCCAGTAAGGATCAACATATGCTGAAGGAGAAAATAGAAAAAGAAAGAATAGAAAAGGAAGAAATATAAACTGTGGAAGGAATGGAAATTGAAGAAAAAGAAAAGGAAGAAAAGATAAAGATGATGGAAAAGCTAGTAGAGAAACAAGGTGTTTAATCAAAGGCCACCCATGTTTAGTTGCATTCGTTTACGAAAGCGACAACACTGTTGTAAGCCAAAGATTGGTGGAGAAACTCAAGTTACCAACATGCATTCACTCGAATCCAGCAAGGATCAAATTCAGTACAGGACAATGTGTGCAAGTATTATCTGATATTGCTCCCACAAACTCTTGTCATCTTCTTTTGAGATTGGCATGGCTTCATTTTAAAACGCTCAATCTTGATAAAGGTTCCCTTCATTTGAGGCATGAGGGACATGAAATGAAGTTGAAATTTATAACACCAACACAAGCCAGTAAGGATCAACATAGGCTGAACGAGAAAATAGAAAAAAGAAAGAATAGAAAAGGAAGAAATATAAACTGTGGAAGGAATGGAAATTAAAGAAAAAGTAAAAGGAAGAAAAGATAAAGATGGTGGAAAAGGTAGTAGAGAAACAAGGTGTTTAATCAAAGGCCTCCCATGTTTAGATGCATTCGTTTACGAAAGCGACAATAATGTTGTAAGCCAAAGATTGGTGGAGAAACTCAAGTTACCAACAAGCATTCACTCGAATCCAGCAAGGATCAAATTCAGTAAGGGGCAATGTGTGCAAGAAGTATTATCTTATATTGCTCCCACAAACTCTTGTCATCTTCTTTTGAGATTTGCACGGCTTCATTTTAAAACGCTCAATCTTGATAAAGGTTCCCTTTATTTGAGGCATGAGGGACATGAAATGAAGTTCAAATTTATGACACCAAGACAAGCCCGTAAGGTTCAACATAGGCTGAAGGAGAAAATAGAAAAAGAAAGAATATAAAAGCAAGAAATATAAATTGTGGAAGGAATGGAAATTGAAGAAAAAGAAAAGGAAGAAAAGATAAAGATGATGGAAAAGGTAGTAGAGAAGCAAAGTGTTTAATCAAAGGCCACCCATGTTTAGTTGCATTCCTTTACGAAAGCGACAACACTGTTGTAAGCCAAAGATTGGTGGAGAAACTCAAGTTACCAACAAGCATTCACTCGAATAAAGCAAGGATAAAATTCAGTATGGGACAATGTGTGCAAGAAGTATTATCTGATATTGCTCACACGAACTCTTGTCATCTTCTTTTGAGATTGGCATGGCTTCATTTTAAAACGTTCAATCTTGATAAAGGTTCCCTTTATTTGAGGCATGAGGGACATGAAATGAAGTTGAAATTTATAACACCATGACAAGCCAGTAAGGATCAACATATGCTGAAGGAGAAAATAGAAAAAGAAAGAATAGAAAAGGAAGAAATATAAACTGTGGAAGGAATGGAAATTGAAGAAAAAGAAAAGGAAGAAAAGATAAAGATGATGGAAAAGCTAGTAGAGAAACAAGGTGTTTAATCAAAGGCCACCCATGTTTAGTTGCATTCGTTTACGAAAGCGACAACACTGTTGTAAGCCAAAGATTGGTGGAGAAACTCAAGTTACCAACAAGCATTCACTCGAATAAAGCAAGGATAAAATTCAGTATGGGACAATGTGTGCAAGAAGTATTATCTGATATTGCTCACACGAACTCTTGTCATCTTCTTTTGAGATTGGCATGGCTTCATTTTAAAACGTTCAATCTTGATAAAGGTTCCCTTTATTTGAGGCATGAGGGACATGAAATGAAGTTGAAATTTATAACACCATGACAAGCCAGTAAGGATCAACATATGCTGAAGGAGAAAATAGAAAAAGAAAGAATAGAAAAGGAAGAAATATAAACTGTGGAAGGAATGGAAATTGAAGAAAAAGAAAAGGAAGAAAAGATAAAGATGATGGAAAAGCTAGTAGAGAAACAAGGTGTTTAATCAAAGGCCACCCATGTTTAGTTGCATTCGTTTACGAAAGCGACAACACTGTTGTAAGCCAAAGATTGGTGGAGAAACTCAAGTTACCAACATGCATTCACTCGAATCCAGCAAGGATCAAATTCAGTACAGGACAATGTGTGCAAGTATTATCTGATATTCCTCCCACAAACTCTTGTCATCTTCTTTTGAGATTGGCATGGCTTCATTTTAAAACGCTCAATCTTGATAAAGGTTCCCTTCATTTGAGGCATGAGGGACATGAAATGAAGTTGAAATTTATAACACCATGACAAGCCAGTAAGGATCAACATATGCTGAAGGAGAAAATAGAAAAAGAAAGAATAGAAAAGGAAGAAATATAAACTGTGGAAGGAATGGAAATTGAAGAAAAAGAAAAGGAAGAAAAGATAAAGATGATGGAAAAGCTAGTAGAGAAACAAGGTGTTTAATCAAAGGCCACCCATGTTTAGTTGCATTCGTTTACGAAAGCGACAACACTGTTGTAAGCCAAAGATTGGTGGAGAAACTCAAGTTACCAACATGCATTCACTCGAATCCAGCAAGGATCAAATTCAGTACAGGACAATGTGTGCAAGTATTATCTGATATTGCTCCCACAAACTCTTGTCATCTTCTTTTGAGATTGGCATGGCTTCATTTTAAAACGCTCAATCTTGATAAAGGTTCCCTTCATTTGAGGCATGAGGGACATGAAATGAAGTTGAAATTTATAACACCAACACAAGCCAGTAAGGATCAACATAGGCTGAACGAGAAAATAGAAAAAAGAAAGAATAGAAAAGGAAGAAATATAAACTGTGGAAGGAATGGAAATTAAAGAAAAAGTAAAAGGAAGAAAAGATAAAGATGGTGGAAAAGGTAGTAGAGAAACAAGGTGTTTAATCAAAGGCCTCCCATGTTTAGATGCATTCGTTTACGAAAGCGACAATAATGTTGTAAGCCAAAGATTGGTGGAGAAACTCAAGTTACCAACAAGCATTCACTCGAATCCAGCAAGGATCAAATTCAGTAAGGGGCAATGTGTGCAAGAAGTATTATCTTATATTGCTCCCACAAACTCTTGTCATCTTCTTTTGAGATTTGCACGGCTTCATTTTAAAACGCTCAATCTTGATAAAGGTTCCCTTTATTTGAGGCATGAGGGACATGAAATGAAGTTCAAATTTATGACACCAAGACAAGCCCGTAAGGTTCAACATAGGCTGAAGGAGAAAATAGAAAAAGAAAGAATATAAAAGCAAGAAATATAAATTGTGGAAGGAATGGAAATTGAAGAAAAAGAAAAGGAAGAAAAGATAAAGATGATGGAAAAGGTAGTAGAGAAGCAAAGTGTTTAATCAAAGGCCACCCATGTTTAGTTGCATTCCTTTACGAAAGCGACAACACTGTTGTAAGCCAAAGATTGGTGGAGAAACTCAAGTTACCAACAAGCATTCACTCGAATAAAGCAAGGATAAAATTCAGTATGGGACAATGTGTGCAAGAAGTATTATCTGATATTGCTCACACGAACTCTTGTCATCTTCTTTTGAGATTGGCATGGCTTCATTTTAAAACGTTCAATCTTGATAAAGGTTCCCTTTATTTGAGGCATGAGGGACATGAAATGAAGTTGAAATTTATAACACCATGACAAGCCAGTAAGGATCAACATATGCTGAAGGAGAAAATAGAAAAAGAAAGAATAGAAAAGGAAGAAATATAAACTGTGGAAGGAATGGAAATTGAAGAAAAAGAAAAGGAAGAAAAGATAAAGATGATGGAAAAGCTAGTAGAGAAACAAGGTGTTTAATCAAAGGCCACCCATGTTTAGTTGCATTCGTTTACGAAAGCGACAACACTGTTGTAAGCCAAAGATTGGTGGAGAAACTCAAGTTACCAACAAGCATTCACTCGAATAAAGCAAGGATAAAATTCAGTATGGGACAATGTGTGCAAGAAGTATTATCTGATATTGCTCACACGAACTCTTGTCATCTTCTTTTGAGATTGGCATGGCTTCATTTTAAAACGTTCAATCTTGATAAAGGTTCCCTTTATTTGAGGCATGAGGGACATGAAATGAAGTTGAAATTTATAACACCATGACAAGCCAGTAAGGATCAACATATGCTGAAGGAGAAAATAGAAAAAGAAAGAATAGAAAAGGAAGAAATATAAACTGTGGAAGGAATGGAAATTGAAGAAAAAGAAAAGGAAGAAAAGATAAAGATGATGGAAAAGCTAGTAGAGAAACAAGGTGTTTAATCAAAGGCCACCCATGTTTAGTTGCATTCGTTTACGAAAGCGACAACACTGTTGTAAGCCAAAGATTGGTGGAGAAACTCAAGTTACCAACATGCATTCACTCGAATCCAGCAAGGATCAAATTCAGTACAGGACAATGTGTGCAAGTATTATCTGATATTCCTCCCACAAACTCTTGTCATCTTCTTTTGAGATTGGCATGGCTTCATTTTAAAACGCTCAATCTTGATAAAGGTTCCCTTCATTTGAGGCATGAGGGACATGAAATGAAGTTGAAATTTATAACACCAACACAAGCCAGTAAGGATCAACATAGGCTGAACGAGAAAATAGAAAAAAGAAAGAATAGAAAAGGAAGAAATATAAACTGTGGAAGGAATGGAAATTAAAGAAAAAGTAAAAGGAAGAAAAGATAAAGATGGTGGAAAAGGTAGTAGAGAAACAAGGTGTTTAATCAAAGGCCTCCCATGTTTAGATGCATTCGTTTACGAAAGCGACAATAATGTTGTAAGCCAAAGATTGGTGGAGAAACTCAAGTTACCAACAAGCATTCACTCGAATCCAGCAAGGATCAAATTCAGTAAGGGGCAATGTGTGCAAGAAGTATTATCTTATATTGCTCCCACAAACTCTTGTCATCTTCTTTTGAGATTTGCACGGCTTCATTTTAAAACGCTCAATCTTGATAAAGGTTCCCTTTATTTGAGGCATGAGGGACATGAAATGAAGTTCAAATTTATGACACCAAGACAAGCCCGTAAGGTTCAACATAGGCTGAAGGAGAAAATAGAAAAAGAAAGAATATAAAAGCAAGAAATATAAATTGTGGAAGGAATGGAAATTGAAGAAAAAGAAAAGGAAGAAAAGATAAAGATGATGGAAAAGGTAGTAGAGAAGCAAAGTGTTTAATCAAAGGCCACCCATGTTTAGTTGCATTCCTTTACGAAAGCGACAACACTGTTGTAAGCCAAAGATTGGTGGAGAAACTCAAGTTACCAACAAGCATTCACTCGAATAAAGCAAGGATAAAATTCAGTATGGGACAATGTGTGCAAGAAGTATTATCTGATATTGCTCACACGAACTCTTGTCATCTTCTTTTGAGATTGGCATGGCTTCATTTTAAAACGTTCAATCTTGATAAAGGTTCCCTTTATTTGAGGCATGAGGGACATGAAATGAAGTTGAAATTTATAACACCATGACAAGCCAGTAAGGATCAACATATGCTGAAGGAGAAAATAGAAAAAGAAAGAATAGAAAAGGAAGAAATATAAACTGTGGAAGGAATGGAAATTGAAGAAAAAGAAAAGGAAGAAAAGATAAAGATGATGGAAAAGCTAGTAGAGAAACAAGGTGTTTAATCAAAGGCCACCCATGTTTAGTTGCATTCGTTTACGAAAGCGACAACACTGTTGTAAGCCAAAGATTGGTGGAGAAACTCAAGTTACCAACAAGCATTCACTCGAATAAAGCAAGGATAAAATTCAGTATGGGACAATGTGTGCAAGAAGTATTATCTGATATTGCTCACACGAACTCTTGTCATCTTCTTTTGAGATTGGCATGGCTTCATTTTAAAACGTTCAATCTTGATAAAGGTTCCCTTTATTTGAGGCATGAGGGACATGAAATGAAGTTGAAATTTATAACACCATGACAAGCCAGTAAGGATCAACATATGCTGAAGGAGAAAATAGAAAAAGAAAGAATAGAAAAGGAAGAAATATAAACTGTGGAAGGAATGGAAATTGAAGAAAAAGAAAAGGAAGAAAAGATAAAGATGATGGAAAAGCTAGTAGAGAAACAAGGTGTTTAATCAAAGGCCACCCATGTTTAGTTGCATTCGTTTACGAAAGCGACAACACTGTTGTAAGCCAAAGATTGGTGGAGAAACTCAAGTTACCAACATGCATTCACTCGAATCCAGCAAGGATCAAATTCAGTACAGGACAATGTGTGCAAGTATTATCTGATATTGCTCCCACAAACTCTTGTCATCTTCTTTTGAGATTGGCATGGCTTCATTTTAAAACGCTCAATCTTGATAAAGGTTCCCTTCATTTGAGGCATGAGGGACATGAAATGAAGTTGAAATTTATAACACCAACACAAGCCAGTAAGGATCAACATAGGCTGAACGAGAAAATAGAAAAAAGAAAGAATAGAAAAGGAAGAAATATAAACTGTGGAAGGAATGGAAATTAAAGAAAAAGTAAAAGGAAGAAAAGATAAAGATGGTGGAAAAGGTAGTAGAGAAACAAGGTGTTTAATCAAAGGCCTCCCATGTTTAGATGCATTCGTTTACGAAAGCGACAATAATGTTGTAAGCCAAAGATTGGTGGAGAAACTCAAGTTACCAACAAGCATTCACTCGAATCCAGCAAGGATCAAATTCAGTAAGGGGCAATGTGTGCAAGAAGTATTATCTTATATTGCTCCCACAAACTCTTGTCATCTTCTTTTGAGATTTGCACGGCTTCATTTTAAAACGCTCAATCTTGATAAAGGTTCCCTTTATTTGAGGCATGAGGGACATGAAATGAAGTTCAAATTTATGACACCAAGACAAGCCCGTAAGGTTCAACATAGGCTGAAGGAGAAAATAGAAAAAGAAAGAATATAAAAGCAAGAAATATAAATTGTGGAAGGAATGGAAATTGAAGAAAAAGAAAAGGAAGAAAAGATAAAGATGATGGAAAAGGTAGTAGAGAAGCAAAGTGTTTAATCAAAGGCCACCCATGTTTAGTTGCATTCCTTTACGAAAGCGACAACACTGTTGTAAGCCAAATATTGGTGGAGAAACTCAAGTTACCAACAAGCATTCACTCGAATAAAGCAAGGATAAAATTCAGTATGGGACAATGTGTGCAAGAAGTATTATCTGATATTGCTCACACGAACTCTTGTCATCTTCTTTTGAGATTGGCATGGCTTCATTTTAAAACGTTCAATCTTGATAAAGGTTCCCTTTATTTGAGGCATGAGGGACATGAAATGAAGTTGAAATTTATAACACCATGACAAGCCAGTAAGGATCAACATATGCTGAAGGAGAAAATAGAAAAAGAAAGAATAGAAAAGGAAGAAATATAAACTGTGGAAGGAATGGAAATTGAAGAAAAAGAAAAGGAAGAAAAGATAAAGATGATGGAAAAGCTAGTAGAGAAACAAGGTGTTTAATCAAAGGCCACCCATGTTTAGTTGCATTCGTTTACGAAAGCGACAACACTGTTGTAAGCCAAAGATTGCTGGAGAAACTCAAGTTACCAACATGCATTCACTCGAATCCATCAAGGATCAAATTCAGTACGGGACAATGTGTGCAAGAAGTATTATCTGATATTGCTCCCACAAACTCTTGTCATCTTCTTTTGAGATTGGCATGGCTTCATTTTAAAACGCTCAATCTTGATAAAGGTTCCCTTTATTTGAGGCATGAGGGACATGAAATGAAGTTGAAATTTATAACACCAACACAAGCCAATAAGGATCAACATAGGCTGAAGGAGAAAATAGAAAAAGAAAGAATAGAAAAGGAAGAAATATAAACTGTGGAAGGAATTGAAATTAAAGAAAAAGTAAAAGGAAGAAAAGATAAAGATGGTGGAAAAGGTAGTAGAGAAACAAGGTGTTTAATCAAAGGCCTCCCATGTTTAGTTGCATTCGTTTACGAAAGCGACACTAATGTTGTAAGCCAAAGATTGGTGGAGAAACTCCAGTTACCAACAAGCTTTCATTCGAATCAAGCAAGGATCAAATTCAGTACGGGACAATATGTTAAAGAAGTATTATGTGATATTGCTCCCACGAACTCTTGTCATCTTCTTTTGAGATGGGCATGACTTCATTTTAAAACACTCAATCTTGATAAAGGTTCCCTTTATTTGAGGCATGAGGGACATGAAATGAAGTTGAATTTATAACACCAACACAAGCCAGTAAGGATCAACATAGGCTGAAGGAGAAAATAGAAAAAGAAAGAATAGAAAAGGAAGAAATATAAACTGTGGAAGGAATGGAAATTAAAGAAAAAGAAAAGGAAGAAAAGATAATGATGGTGGAAAAGGTAGTAGAGAAACAAGGTGTTTAATCAAAGGCCTCCCATGTTTAGTTGCATTCGTTTACGAAAGCGACAACAATGTTGTAAGCCAAAGATTGGTGGACAAACTCCAGTTACCAACAAGCTTTCATTCGAATCAAGCAAGGATCAAATTCAGTACGGAACAATGTGTTAAAAAAGTATTATGTGATATTGCTCCCACGAACTCCTGTCATCTTCTTTTGAGATGGGCATACCTTCATTTTAAAACGTTCAATCTTCGTAAACGTTCCCTTTATTTGAGGCATGAGGGACATGAAATGAAGTTCAAATTTATGACACCAAGACAAGCCCGTAAGGTTCAACATAGGCTGAAGGAGAAAATAGAAAAAGAAAGAATATAAAAGGAAGAAATATAAATTGTGGAAGGAATGGAAATTGAAGAAAAAGAAAAGGAAGAAAAGATAAAGATGATGGAAAAGGTAGTAGAGAAGCAAAGTGTTTAATCAAAGGCCACCCATGTTTAGTTGCATTCGTTTACGAAAGCGACAACACTGTTGTAAGCAAAAGATTGGTGGAGAAACTCAAGTTACCAACATGCATTCACTCGAATCCAGCAAGGATCAAATTCAGTACAGGACAATGTGTGCAAGAAGTATTATCTGATATTGCTCCCACAAACTCTTGTCATCTTCTTTTGAGATTGGCATGGCTTCATTTTAAAACGCTCAATCTTGATAAAGGTTCCCTTCATTTGAGGCATGAGGGACATGAAATGAAGTTGAAATTTATAACACCAACACAAGCCAGTAAGGATCAACATAGGCTGAAGGAGAAAATAGAAAAAGAAAGAATAGAAGAGGAAGAAATATAAACTGTGGAAGGAATGGAAATTGAAGAAAAAGAAAAGGAAGAAAAGATAATGATGGTGGAAAAGGTAGTAGAGAAACAAGGTGTTTAATCAAAGGCCTCCCATGTTTAGTTGCATTCGTTTACGAAAGCGACAATAATGTTGTAAGCCAAAGATTGGTGGAGAAACTCAAGTTACCAACAAGCATTCACTCGAATCCAGCAAGGATCAAATTCAGTAAGGGGCAATGTGTGCAAGAAGTATTATCTTATATTGCTCCCACAAACTCTTGTCATCTTCTTTTGAGATTTGCACGGCTTCATTTTAAAACGCTCAATCTTGATAAAGGTTCCCTTCATTTGAGGCATGAGGGACATGAAATGAAGTTGAAATTTATAACACCAACACAAGCCAGTAAGGATCAACATAGGCTGAACGAGAAAATAGAAAAAAGAAAGAATAGAAAAGGAAGAAATATAAACTATGGAAGGAATGGAAATTAAAGAAAAAGTAAAAGGAAGAAAAGATAAAGATGGTGGAAAAGGTAGTAGAGAAACAAGGTGTTTAATCAAAGGCCTCCCATGTTTAGTTGCATTCGTTTACGAAAGCGACAATAATGTTGTAAGCCAAAGATTGGTGGAGAAACTCAAGTTACCAACAAGCATTCACTCGAATCCAGCAAGGATCAAATTCAGTAAGGGGCAATGTGTGCAAGAAGTATTATCTTATATTGCTCCCACAAACTCTTGTCATCTTCTTTTGAGATTTGCACGGCTTCATTTTAAAACGCTCAATCTTGATAAAGGTTCCCTTCATTTGAGGCATGAGGGACATGAAATGAAGTTGAAATTTATAACACCAACACAAGCCAGTAAGGATCAACATAGGCTGAACGAGAAAATAGAAAAAAGAAAGAATAGAAAAGGAAGAAATATAAACTGTGGAAGGAATGGAAATTAAAGAAAAAGTAAAAGGAAGAAAAGATAAAGATGGTGGAAAAGGTAGTAGAGAAACAAGGTGTTTAATCAAAGGCCTCCCATGTTTAGATGCATTCGTTTACGAAAGCGACAATAATGTTGTAAGCCAAAGATTGGTGGAGAAACTCAAGTTACCAACAAGCATTCACTCGAATCCAGCAAGGATCAAATTCAGTAAGGGGCAATGTGTGCAAGAAGTATTATCTTATATTGCTCCCACAAACTCTTGTCATCTTCTTTTGAGATTTGCACGGCTTCATTTTAAAACGCTCAATCTTGATAAAGGTTCCCTTCATTTGAGGCATGAGGGACATGAAATGAAGTTGAAATTTATAACACCAACACAAGCCAGTAAGGATCAACATAGGCTGAACGAGAAAATAGAAAAAAGAAAGAATAGAAAAGGAAGAAATATAAACTATGGAAGGAATGGAAATTAAAGAAAAAGTAAAAGGAAGAAAAGATAAAGATGGTGGAAAAGGTAGTAGAGAAACAAGGTGTTTAATCAAAGGCCACCCATGTTTAGTTGCATTCGTTTACGAAAGCGACAACACTGTTGTAAGCCAAAGATTGGTGGAGAAACTCAAGTTACCAACATGCATTCACTCGAATCCAGCAAGGATCAAATTCAGTACAGGACAATGTGTGCAAGTATTATCTGATATTGCTCCCACAAACTATTGTCATCTTCTTTTGAGATTGGCATGGCTTCATTTTAAAACGCTCAATCTTGATAAAGGTTCCCTTCATTTGAGGCATGAGGGACATGAAATGAAGTTGAAATTTATAACACCAACACAAGCCAGTAAGGATCAACATAGGCTGAACGAGAAAATAGAAAAAAGAAAGAATAGAAAAGGAAGAAATATAAACTGTGGAAGGAATGGAAATTAAAGAAAAAGTAAAAGGAAGAAAAGATAAAGATGGTGGAAAAGGTAGTAGAGAAACAAGGTGTTTAATCAAAGGCCTCCCATGTTTAGATGCATTCGTTTACGAAAGCGACAATAATGTTGTAAGCCAAAGATTGGTGGAGAAACTCAAGTTACCAACAAGCATTCACTCGAATCCAGCAAGGATCAAATTCAGTAAGGGGCAATGTGTGCAAGAAGTATTATCTTATATTGCTCCCACAAACTCTTGTCATCTTCTTTTGAGATTTGCACGGCTTCATTTTAAAACGCTCAATCTTGATAAAGGTTCCCTTTATTTGAGGCATGAGGGACATGAAATGAAGTTCAAATTTATGACACCAAGACAAGCCCGTAAGGTTCAACATAGGCTGAAGGAGAAAATAGAAAAAGAAAGAATATAAAAGGAAGAAATATAAATTGTGGAAGGAATGGAAATTGAAGAAAAAGAAAAGGAAGAAAAGATAAAGATGATGGAAAAGGTAGTAGAGAAGCAAAGTGTTTAATCAAAGGCCACTCATGTTTAGTTGCATTCGTTTACGAAAGCGACAACACTGTTGTAAGCCAAAGATTGGTGGAGAAACTCAAGTTACCAACAAGCATTCACTCGAATAAAGCAAGGATAAAATTCAGTATGGCACAATGTGTGCAAGAAGTATTATCTGATATTGCTCCCACAAACTCTTGTCATCTTCTTTTGAGATTGGCATGGCTTCATTTTAAAACGCTCAATCTTGATAAAGGTTCCCTTTATTTGAGGCATGAGGGACATGAAATGAAGTTGAAATTTATAACACCAACACAAGCCAATAAGGATCAACATAGGCTGAAGGAGAAAATAGAAAAAGAAAGAATAGAAAAGGAAGAAATATAAACTGTGGAAGGAATGGAAATTAAAGAAAAAGTAAAAGGAAGAAAAGATAAAGATGGTGGAAAAGGTAGTAGAGAAACAAGGTGTTTAATCAAAGGCCTCCCATGTTTAGTTGCATTCGTTTACGAAAGCGACAATAATGTTGTAAGCCAAAGATTGGTGGAGAAACTCCAGTTACCAACAAGCTTTCATTCGAATCAAGCAAGGATCAAATTCAGTACGGGACAATATGTTAAAGAAGTATTATGTGATATTGCTCCCACGAACTCTTGTCATCTTCTTTTGAGATGGGCATGACTTCATTTTAAAACACTCAATCTTGATAAAGGTTCCCTTTATTTGAGGCATGAGGGACATGAAATGAAGTTCAAATTTATGACACCATGACAAGCCAGTAAGGATCAACATAGGCTGAAGGAGAAAATAGAAAAAGAAAGAATAGAAAAGGAAGAAATATAAACTGTGGTAGGAATGGAAATTAAAGAAAAAGAAAAGGAAGAAAAGATAAAGATGGTGGAAATAGTAGTAGAGAAACAAGGTGTTTAATCAAAGGCCTCCCATGTTTAGATGCATTCGTTTACGAAAACGACAACAATGTTGTAAGCCAAAGATTGGTGGAGAAACTCAAGTTACCAACAAGCTTTCACTCGAAGCAAGCAAGGATCAAATTCAGTACGGGACAATGTGTGAAAGAAGTATTATGTGATATTGCTCCCACGAACTCTTGTCATCTTCTTTTAAGATTGGCACGGCTTCATTTTAAAACGCTCAATCTTGATAAAGGTTCCCTTTATTTGAGGCATGAGGGACATGAAATGAAGTTGAAATTTATAATACCAACACAAGCCAGTAAGGATCAACATAGGCTGAAGGAGAAAATAGAAAAAGAAAGAATAGAAAAGGAAGAAATATAAACTGTGGAAGGAATGGAAATTAAAGAAAAAGAAAAGGAAGAAAAGATAATGATGGTGGAAAAGGTAGTAGAGAAACAAGGTGTTTAATCAAAGGCCTCCCATGTTTAGTTGCATTCGTTTACGAAAGCGACAACAATGTTGTAAGCCAAAGATTGGTGGACAAACTCCAGTTACCAACAAGCTTTCATTCGAATCAAGCAAGGATCAAATTCAGTACGGAACAATGTGTTAAAAAAGTATTATGTGATATTGCTCCCACGAACTCCTGTCATCTTCTTTTGAGATGGGCATGCCTTCATTTTAAAACGCTCAATCTTCGTAAACGTTCCCTTTATTTGAGGCATGAGGGACATGAAATGAAGTTCAAATTTATGAGACCAAGACAAGCCCGTAAGGTTCAACATAGGCTGAAGGAGAAAATAGAAAAAGAAAGAATATAAAAGGAAGAAATATAAATTGTGGAAGGAATGGAAATTGAAGAAAAAGAAAAGGAAGAAAAGATAAAGATGATGGAAAAGGTAGTAGAGAAGCAAAGTGTTTAATCAAAGGCCACCCATGTTTAGTTGCATTGTTTACGAAAGCGACAACACTGTTGTAAGCCAAAGATTGGTGGAGAAACTCAAGTTACCAACAAGCATTCACTCGAATAAAGCAAGGATCAAATTCAGTATGGGACAATGTGTGCAAGAAGTATTATCTGATATTGCTCACACGAACTCTTGTCATCTTCTTTTGAGATTGGCATGGATTCATTTTAAAACGTTCAATCTTGATAAAGGTTCCCTTTATTTGAGGCATGAGGGACATGAAATGAAGTTGAAATTTATAACACCATGACAAGCCAGTAAGGATCAACATATGCTGAAGGAGAAAATAGAAAAAGAAAGAATAGAAAAGGAAGAAATATAAACTGTGGAAGGAATGGAAATTGAAGAAAAAGAAAAGGAAGAAAAGATAAAGATGATGGAAAAGCTAGTAGAGAAACAAGGTGTTTAATCAAAGGCCACCCATGTTTAGTTGCATTCGTTTACGAAAGTGACAACACTGTTGTAAGCCAAAGATTGGTGGAGAAACTCAAGTTACCAACATGCATTCACTCGAATCCAGCAAGGATCAAATTCAGTACAGGACAATGTGTGCAAGTATTATCTGATATTGCTCCCACAAACTCTTGTCATCTTCTTTTGAGATTGGCATGGCTTCATTTTAAAACGCTCAATCTTGATAAAGGTTCCCTTCATTTGAGGCATGAGGGACATGAAATGAAGTTGAAATTTATAACACCAACACAAGCCAGTAAGGATCAACATAGGCTGAAGGAGAAAATAGAAAAAGAAAGAATAGAAAAGGAAGAAATATAAACTGTGGAAGGAATGGAAATTAAAGAAAAAGTAAAAGGAAGAAAAGATAAAGATGGTGGAAAAGGTAGTAGAGAAACAAGGTGTTTAATCAAAGGCCTCCCATGTTTAGATGCATTCGTTTACGAAAACGACAACAATGTTGTAAGCCAAAGATTGGTGGAGAAACTCAAGTTACCAACATGCTTTCACTCGAAGCAAGCAAGGATCAAATTCAGTACGAGACAATGTGTGAAAGAAGTATTATGTGATATTGCTGCCACGAACTCTTGTCATCTTCTTTTGAGATTTGCACGACTTCATTTTAAAACGCTTAATCTTGATAAAGGTTCCCTTTATTTGAGGCATGAGGGACATGAAATGAAGTTGAAATTTATAACACCAACACAAGCCAGTAAGGATCAACATAGGCTGAAGGAGAAAATAGAAAAAGAAAGAATAGAAAAGGAAGAAATATAAACTGTGGAAGGAATGGAAATTAAAGAAAAAGAAAAGGAAGAAAAGATAATGATGATGGAAAAGCTAGTAGAGAAACAAGGTGTTTAATCAAAGGCCACCCATGTTTAGTTGCATTCGTTTACGAAAGCGACAACACTGTTGTAAGCCAAAGATTGGTGGAGAAACTCAAGTTACCAACATGCATTCACTCGAATCCAGCAAGGATCAAATTCAGTACGGGACAATGTGTGCAAGAAGTATTATCTGATATTGCTCCCACAAACTCTTGTCATCTTCTTTTGAGATTGGCATGGCTTCATTTTAAAACGCTCAATCTTGATAAAGGTTCCCTTTATTTGAGGCATGAGGGACATGAAATGAAGTTGAAATTTATAACACCAACACAAGCCAATAAGGATCAACATAGGCTGAAGGAGAAAATAGAAAAAGAAAGAATAGAAAAGGAAGAAATATAAACTGTGGAAGGAATGGAAATTAAAGAAAAAGTAAAAGGAAGAAAAGATAAAGATGGTGGAAAAGGTAGTAGAGAAACAAGGTGTTTAATCAAAGGCCTCCCATGTTTAGTTGCATTCGTTTACGAAAACGACAACAATGTTGTAAGCCAAAGATTGGTGGAGAAACTCAAGTTACCAACATGCTTTCACTCGAAGCAAGCAAGGATCAAATTCAGTACGAGACAATGTGTGAAAGAAGTATTATGTGATATTGCTGCCACGAACTCTTGTCATCTTCTTTTGAGATTTGCACGACTTCATTTTAAAACGCTCAATCTTGATAAAGGTTCCCTTTATTTGAGGCATGAGGGACATGAAATGAAGTTGGAATTTATAACACCAACACAAGCCAGTAAGGATCAACATAGGCTGAAGGAGAAAATAGAAAAAGAAAGAATAGAAAAGGAAGAAATATAAACTGTGGAAGGAATAGAAATTAAAGAAAAAGTAAAAGGAAGAAAAGATAAAGATGGTGGAAAAGGTAGTAGAGAAACAAGGTGTTTAATCAAAGGCCTCCCATGTTTAGTTGCATTCGTTTACGAAAGCGACAATAATGTTGTAAGCCAAAGATTGGTGGAGAAACTCAAGTTACCAACATGCATTCACTCGAATCCAGCAAGGATCAAATTCAGTACAGGACAATGTGTGCAAGAAGTATTATCTGATATTGCTCCCACAAACTCTTGTCATCTTCTTTTGAGATTGGCATGGCTTCATTTTAAAACGCTCAATCTTGATAAAGGTTCCCTTCATTTGAGGCATGAGGGACATGAAATGAAGTTGAAATTTATAACACCAACACAAGCCAGTAAGGATCAACATAGGCTGAAGGAGAAAATAGAAAAAGAAAGAATAGAAAAGGAAGAAATATAAACTGTGGTAGAATGGAAATTAAAGAAAAAGAAAAGGAAGAAAAGATAAAGATGGTGGAAATAGTAGTAGAGAAACAAGGTGTTTAATCAAAGGCCTCCCATGTTTAGATGCATTTGTTTACGAAAACGACAACAATGTTGTAAGCCAAAGATTGGTGGAGAAACTCAAGTTACCAACAAGCTTTCACTCGAAGCAAGCAAGGATCAAATTCAGTACGGGACAATGTGTGAAAGAAGTATTATGTGATATTGCTCCCACGAACTCTTGTCATCTTCTTTTGAGATTGGCACGGCTTCATTTTAAAACGCTCAATCTTGATAAAGGTTCCCTTTATTTGAGGCATGAGGGACATGAAATGAAGTTGGAATTTATAACACCAACACAAGCCAGTAAGGATCAACATAGGCTGAAGGAGAAAATAGAAAAAGAAAGAATAGAAAAGGAAGAAATATAAACTGTGGAAGGAATAGAAATTAAAGAAAAAGAAAAGGAAGAAAAGATAATGATGGTGGAAAAGGTAGTAGAGAAACAAGGTGTTTAATCAAAGGCCTCCCATGTTTAGTTGCATTCGTTTACGAAAGCGACAACACTGTTGTAAGCCAAAGATTGGTGGAGAAACTCAAGTTACCAACATGCATTCACTCGAATCCAGCAAGGATCAAATTCAGTACGGGACAATGTGTGCAAGAAGTATTATCTGATATTGCTCACACGAACTCTTGTCATCTTCTTTTGAGATTGGCATGGCTTCATTTTAAAACGCTCAATCTTGATAAAGGTTCCCTTCATTTGAGGCATGAGGGACATGAAATGAAGTTGAAATTTATAACACCAACACAAGCCAGTAAGGATCAACATAGGCTGAAGGAGAAAATAGAAAAAGAAAGAATAGAAAAGGAAGAAATATAAACTGTGGAAGGAATGGAAATTAAAGAAAAAGTAAAAGGAAGAAAAGATAAAGATGGTGGAAAAGGTAGTAGAGAAACAAGGTGTTTAATCAAAGGCCTCCCATGTTTAGTTGCATTCGTTTACGAAAACGACAACAATGTTGTAAGCCAAAGATTGGTGGAGAAACTCAAGTTACCAACATGCTTTCACTCGAAGCAAGCAAGGATCAAATTCAGTACGAGAACATGTGTGAAAGAAGTATTATGTGATATTGCTGCCACGAACTCTTGTCATCTTCTTTTGAGATTTGCACGACTTCATTTTAAAACGCTTAATCTTGATAAAGGTTCCCTTTATTTGAGGCATGAGGGACATGAAATGAAGTTGAAATTTATAACACCAACACAAGCCAGTAAGGATCAACATAGGCTGAAGGAGAAAATAGAAAAAGAAAGAATAGAAAAGGAAGAAATATAAACTGTGGAAGGAATGGAAATTAAAGAAAAAGAAAAGGAAGAAAAGATAATGATGATGGAAAAGCTAGTAGAGAAACAAGGTGTTTAATCAAAGGCCACCCATGTTTAGTTGCATTCGTTTACGAAAGCGACAACACTGTTGTAAGCCAAAGATTGGTGGAGAAACTCAAGTTACCAACATGCATTCACTCGAATCCAGCAAGGATCAAATTCAGTACAGGACAATGTGTGCAAGAAGTATTATCTGATATTGCTCCCACAAACTCTTGTCATCTTCTTTTGAGATTGGCATGGCTTCATTTTAAAACGCTCAATCTTGATAAAGGTTCCCTTCATTTGAGGCATGAGGGACATGAAATGAAGTTGAAATTTATAACACCAACACAAGCCAGTAAGGATCAACATAGGCTGAAGGAGAAAATAGAAAAAGAAAGAATAGAAAAGGAAGAAATATAAACTGTGGTAGGAATGGAAATTAAAGAAAAAGAAAAGGAAGAAAAGATAAAGATGGTGGAAATAGTAGTAGAGAAACAAGGTGTTTAATCAAAGGCCTCCCATGTTTAGATGCATTTGTTTACGAAAACGACAACAATGTTGTAAGCCAAAGATTGGTGGAGAAACTCAAGTTACCAACAAGCTTTCACTCGAAGCAAGCAAGGATCAAATTCAGTACGGGACAATGTGTGAAAGAAGTATTATGTGATATTGCTCCCACGAACTCTTGTCATCTTCTTTTGAGATTGGCACGGCTTCATTTTAAAACGCTCAATCTTGATAAAGGTTCCCTTTATTTGAGGCATGAGGGACATGAAATGAAGTTGGAATTTATAACACCAACACAAGCCAGTAAGGATCAACATAGGCTGAAGGAGAAAATAGAAAAAGAAAGAATAGAAAAGGAAGAAATATAAACTGTGGAAGGAATAGAAATTAAAGAAAAAGAAAAGGAAGAAAAGATAATGATGGTGGAAAAGGTAGTAGAGAAACAAGGTGTTTAATCAAAGGCCTCCCATGTTTAGTTGCATTCGTTTACGAAAGCGACAACACTGTTGTAAGCCAAAGATTGGTGGAGAAACTCAAGTTACCAACATGCATTCACTCGAATCCAGCAAGGATCAAATTCAGTACGGGACAATGTGTGCAAGAAGTATTATCTGATATTGCTCACACGAACTCTTGTCATCTTCTTTTGAGATTGGCATGGCTTCATTTTAAAACGCTCAATCTTGATAAAGGTTCCCTTCATTTGAGGCATGAGGGACATGAAATGAAGTTGAAATTTATAACACCAACACAAGCCAGTAAGGATCAACATAGGCTGAAGGAGAAAATAGAAAAAGAAAGAATAGAAAAGGAAGAAATATAAACTGTGGAAGGAATGGAAATTAAAGAAAAAGTAAAAGGAAGAAAAGATAAAGATGGTGGAAAAGGTAGTAGAGAAACAAGGTGTTTAATCAAAGGCCTCCCATGTTTAGTTGCATTCGTTTACGAAAACGACAACAATGTTGTAAGCCAAAGATTGGTGGAGAAACTCAAGTTACCAACATGCTTTCACTCGAAGCAAGCAAGGATCAAATTCAGTACGAGAACATGTGTGAAAGAAGTATTATGTGATATTGCTGCCACGAACTCTTGTCATCTTCTTTTGAGATTTGCACGACTTCATTTTAAAACGCTTAATCTTGATAAAGGTTCCCTTTATTTGAGGCATGAGGGACATGAAATGAAGTTGAAATTTATAACACCAACACAAGCCAGTAAGGATCAACATAGGCTGAAGGAGAAAATAGAAAAAGAAAGAATAGAAAAGGAAGAAATATAAACTGTGGAAGGAATGGAAATTAAAGAAAAAGAAAAGGAAGAAAAGATAATGATGATGGAAAAGCTAGTAGAGAAACAAGGTGTTTAATCAAAGGCCACCCATGTTTAGTTGCATTCGTTTACGAAAGCGACAACACTGTTGTAAGCCAAAGATTGGTGGAGAAACTCAAGTTACCAACATGCATTCACTCGAATCCAGCAAGGATCAAATTCAGTACAGGACAATGTGTGCAAGAAGTATTATCTGATATTGCTCCCACAAACTCTTGTCATCTTCTTTTGAGATTGGCACGGCTTCATTTTAAAACGCTCAATCTTGATAAAGGTTCCCTTTATTTGAGGCATGAGGGACATGAAATGAAGTTGAAATTTATAACACCAACACAAGCCAGTAAGGATCAACATAGGCTGAAGGAGAAAATAGAAAAAGAAAGAATAGAAAAGGAAGAAATATAAACTGTGGAAGGAATGGAAATTAAAGAAAAAGAAAAGGAAGAAAAGATAAAGATGGTGGAAAAGGTAGTAGAGAAACAAGGTGTTTAATCAAAGGCTTCCCATGTTTAGTTGCATTCGTTTACGAAAGCGACAATAATGTTGTAAGCCAAAGATTGGTGGAGAAACTCCAGTTACCAACAAGCTTTCATTCGAATCAAGCAAGGATCAAATTCAGTACGGAACAATGTGTTAAAAAAGTATTATGTGATATTGCTCCCACGAACTCCTGTCATCTTCTTTTGAGATGGGCATGCCTTCATTTTAAAACGCTCAATCTTCGTAAACGTTCCCTTTATTTGAGGCATGAGGGACATGAAATGAAGTTCAAATTTATGACACCAAGACAAGCCCGTAAGGTTCAACATAGGCTGAAGGAGAAAATAGAAAAAGAAAGAATATAAAAGGAAGAAATATAAATTGTGGAAGGAATGGAAATTGAAGAAAAAGAAAAGGAAGAAAAGATAAAGATGATGGAAAAGGTAGTAGAGAAGCAAAGTGTTTAATCAAAGGCCACCCATGTTTAGTTGCATTGTTTACGAAAGCGACAACGCTGTTGTAAGCCAAAGATTGGTGGAGAAACTCAAGTTACCAACAAGCATTCACTCGAATCAAGCAAGGATCAAATTCAGTATGGGACAATGTGTGCAAGAAGTATTATCTGATATTGCTCACACGAACTCTTGTCATCTTCTTTTGAGATTGGCATGGCTTCATTTTAAAACGTTCAATCTTGATAAAGGTTCCCTTTATTTGAGGCATGAGGGACATGAAATGAAGTTGAAATTTATAACACCATGACAAGCCAGTAAGGATCAACATATGCTGAAGGAGAAAATAGAAAAAGAAAGAATAGAAAAGGAAGAAATATAAACTGTGGAAGGAATGGAAATTGAAGAAAAAGAAAAGGAAGAAAAGATAAAGATGATGGAAAAGGTAGTAGAGAAACAAGGTGTTTAATCAAAGGCCTCCCATGTTTAGTTGCATTCGTTTACGAAAGCGACAACACTGTTGTAAGCCAAAGATTGGTGGAGAAACTCAAGTTACCAACATGCATTCACTCGAATCCAGCAAGGATCAAATTCAGTACGGGACAATGTGTGCAAGAAGTATTATCTGATATTGCTCACACGAACTCTTGTCATCTTCTTTTGAGATTGGCATGGCTTCATTTTAAAACGCTCAATCTTGATAAAGGTTCCCTTCATTTGAGGCATGAGGGACATGAAATGAAGTTGAAATTTATAACACCAACACAAGCCAGTAAGGATCAACATAGGCTGAAGGAGAAAATAGAAAAAGAAAGAATAGAAAAGGAAGAAATATAAACTGTGGAAGGAATGGAAATTAAAGAAAAAGTAAAAGGAAGAAAAGATAAAGATGGTGGAAAAGGTAGTAGAGAAACAAGGTGTTTAATCAAAGGCCTCCCATGTTTAGTTGCATTCGTTTACGAAAACGACAACAATGTTGTAAGCCAAAGATTGGTGGAGAAACTCAAGTTACCAACATGCTTTCACTCGAAGCAAGCAAGGCTCAAATTCAGTACGAGAACATGTGTGAAAGAAGTATTATGTGATATTGCTGCCACGAACTCTTGTCATCTTCTTTTGAGATTTGCACGACTTCATTTTAAAACGCTTAATCTTGATAAAGGTTCCCTTTATTTGAGGCATGAGGGACATGAAATGAAGTTGAAATTTATAACACCAACACAAGCCAGTAAGGATCAACATAGGCTGAAGGAGAAAATAGAAAAAGAAAGAATAGAAAAGGAAGAAATATAAACTGTGGAAGGAATGGAAATTAAAGAAAAAGAAAAGGAAGAAAAGATAATGATGATGGAAAAGCTAGTAGAGAAACAAGGTGTTTAATCAAAGGCCACCCATGTTTAGTTGCATTCGTTTACGAAAGCGACAACACTGTTGTAAGCCAAAGATTGGTGGAGAAACTCAAGTTACCAACATGCATTCACTCGAATCCAGCAAGGATCAAATTCAGTACAGGACAATGTGTGCAAGAAGTATTATCTGATATTGCTCCCACAAACTCTTGTCATCTTCTTTTGAGATTGGCACGGCTTCATTTTAAAACGCTCAATCTTGATAAAGGTTCCCTTTATTTGAGGCATGAGGGACATGAAATGAAGTTGAAATTTATAACACCAACACAAGCCAGTAAGGATCAACATAGGCTGAAGGAGAAAATAGAAAAAGAAAGAATAGAAAAGGAAGAAATATAAACTGTGGAAGGAATGGAAATTAAAGAAAAAGAAAAGGAAGAAAAGATAAAGATGGTGGAAAAGGTAGTAGAGAAACAAGGTGTTTAATCAAAGGCTTCCCATGTTTAGTTGCATTCGTTTACGAAAGCGACAATAATGTTGTAAGCCAAAGATTGGTGGAGAAACTCCAGTTACCAACAAGCTTTCATTCGAATCAAGCAAGGATCAAATTCAGTACGGAACAATGTGTTAAAAAAGTATTATGTGATATTGCTCCCACGAACTCCTGTCATCTTCTTTTGAGATGGGCATGCCTTCATTTTAAAACGCTCAATCTTCGTAAACGTTCCCTTTATTTGAGGCATGAGGGACATGAAATGAAGTTCAAATTTATGACACCAAGACAAGCCCGTAAGGTTCAACATAGGCTGAAGGAGAAAATAGAAAAAGAAAGAATATAAAAGGAAGAAATATAAATTGTGGAAGGAATGGAAATTGAAGAAAAAGAAAAGGAAGAAAAGATAAAGATGATGGAAAAGGTAGTAGAGAAGCAAAGTGTTTAATCAAAGGCCACCCATGTTTAGTTGCATTGTTTACGAAAGCGACAACGCTGTTGTAAGCCAAAGATTGGTGGAGAAACTCAAGTTACCAACAAGCATTCACTCGAATCAAGCAAGGATCAAATTCAGTATGGGACAATGTGTGCAAGAAGTATTATCTGATATTGCTCACACGAACTCTTGTCATCTTCTTTTGAGATTGGCATGGCTTCATTTTAAAACGTTCAATCTTGATAAAGGTTCCCTTTATTTGAGGCATGAGGGACATGAAATGAAGTTGAAATTTATAACACCATGACAAGCCAGTAAGGATCAACATATGCTGAAGGAGAAAATAGAAAAAGAAAGAATAGAAAAGGAAGAAATATAAACTGTGGAAGGAATGGAAATTGAAGAAAAAGAAAAGGAAGAAAAGATAAAGATGATGGAAAAGGTAGTAGAGAAACAAGGTGTTTAATCAAAGGCCACCCATGTTTAGTTGCATTCGTTTACGAAAGCGACAACACTGTTGTAAGCCAAAGATTGGTGGAGAAACTCAAGTTACCAACATGCATTCACTCGAATCCAGCAAGGATCAAATTCAGTACAGGACAATGTGTGCAAGAAGTATTATCTGATATTGCTCCCACAAACTCTTGTCATCTTCTTTTGAGATTGGCATGGCTTCATTTTAAAACGCTCAATCTTGATAAAGGTTCCCTTCATTTGAGGCATGAGGGACATGAAATGAAGTTGAAATTTATAACACCAACACAAGCCAGTAAGGATCAACATAGGCTGAACGAGAAAATAGAAAAAAGAAAGAATAGAAAAGGAAGAAATATAAACTGGGGAAGGAATGGAAATTAAAGAAAAAGTAAAAGGAAGAAAAGATAAAGATGGTGGACAAGGTAGTAGAGAAAAAAGGTGTTTAATCAAAGGCCTCCCATGTTTAGATGCATTCGTTTACGAAAACGACAACAATGTTGTAAGCCAAAGATTGGTGGAGAAACTCAAGTTACCAACATGCTTTCACTCGAAGCAAGCAAGGATCAAATTCAGTACGAGACAATGTGTGAAAGAAGTATTATGTGATATTGCTGCCACGAAATCTTGTCATCTTCTTTTGAGATTTGCACGGCTTCATTTTAAAACGCTCAATCTTGATAAAGGTTCCCTTTATTTGAGGCATGAGGGACATGAAATGAAGTTGAAATTTATGACACCATGACAAGCCAGTAAGGATCAACATAGGCTGAAGGAGAAAATAGAAAAAGAAAGAATAGAAATGGAAGAAATATAAACTGTGGTAGGAATGGAAATTAAAGAAAAAGAAAAGGAAGAAAAGATAAAGATGGTGGAAATAGTAGTAGAGAAACAAGGTGTTTAATCAAAGGCCTCCCATGTTTAGATGCATTCGTTTACGAAAACGACAACAATGTTGTAAGCCAAAGATTGGTGGAGAAACTCAAGTTACCAACAAGCTTTCACTCGAAGCAAGCAAGGATCAAATTCAGTACGGGACAATGTGTGAAAGAAGTATTATGTGATATTGCTCCCACGAACTCTTGTCATCTTCTTTTGAGATTGGCACGGCTTCATTTTAAAACGCTCAATCTTGATAAAGGTTCCCTTTATTTGAGGCATGAGGGACATGAAATGAAGTCCAAATTTATAACACCAACACAAGCCAGTAAGGATCAACATAGGCTGAAGGAGAAAATAGAAAAAGAAAGAATAGAAAAGGAAGAAATATAAACTGTGGAAGGAATGGAAATTAAAGAAAAAGAAAAGGAAGAAAAGATAATGATGGTGGAAAAGGTAGTAGAGAAACAAGGTGTTTAATCAAAGGCCTCCCATGTTTAGTTGCATTCGTTTACGAAAGCGACAACAATGTTGTAAGCCAAAGATTGGTGGACAAACTCCAGTTACCAACAAGCTTTCATTCGAATCAAGCAATGATCAAATTCAGTACGGAACAATATGTTAAAAAAGTATTATGTGATATTGCTCCCACGAACTCCTGTCATCTTCTTTTGAGATGGGCATGCCTTCATTTTAAAACGCTCAATCTTCATAAACGTTCCCTTTATTTGAGGCATGAGGGACATGAAATGAAGTTCAAATTTATGACACCAAGACAAGCCCGTAAGGTTCAACATAGGCTGAAGGAGAAAATAGAAAAAGAAAGAATATAAAAGGAAGAAATATAAATTGTGGAAGGAATGGAAATTGAAGAAAAAGAAATGGAAGAAAAGATAAAGATGATGGAAAAGGTAGTAGAGAAGCAAAGTGTTTAATCAAAGGCCACCCATGTTTAGTTGCATTGTTTACGAAAGCGACAACGCTGTTGTAAGCCAAAGATTGGTGGAGAAACTCAAGTTACCAACAAGCATTCACTCGAATCAAGCAAGGATCAAATTCAGTATGGGACAATGTGTGCAAGAAGTATTATCTGATATTGCTCACACGAACTCTTGTCATCTTCTTTTGAGATTGGCATGACTTCATTTTAAAACGTTCAATCTTGATAAAGGTTCCCTTTATTTGAGGCATGAGGGACATGAAATGAAGTTGAAATTTATAACACCAACACAAGCCAGTAAGGATCAACATAGGCTGAAGGAGGAAATAGAAAAAGAAAGAATAGAAAAGGAAGAAATATAAACTGTGGTAGGAATGGAAATTAAAGAAAAAGAAAAGGAAGAAAAGATAAAGATGGTGGAAATAGTAGTAGAGAAACAAGGTGTTTAATCAAAGGCCTCCCATGTTTAGATGCATTCGTTTACGAAAACGACAACAATGTTGTAAGCCAAAGATTGGTGGAGAAACTCAAGTTACCAACAAGCTTTCACTCGAAGCAAGCAAGGATCAAATTCAGTACGGGACAATGTGTGAAAGAAGTATTATCTGATATTGCTTCCACGAACTCTTGTCATCTTCTTTTGAGATTGGCACGGCTTCATTTTAAAACGCTCAATCTTGATAGAGGTTCCCTTTATTTGAGGCATGAGGGACATGAAATGAAGTTGAAATTTATAACACCAACACAAGCCAGTAAGGATCAACATAGGCTGAAGGAGAAAATAGAAAAAGAAAGAATAGAAAAGGAAGAAATATAAACTGTGGAAGGAATGGAAATTAAAGAAAAAGAAAAGGAAGAAAAGATAAAGATGGTGGAAAAGGTAGTAGAGAAACAAGGTGTTTAATCAAAGGCCTCCCATGTTTAGTTGCATTTGTTTACGAAAGCGACAATAATGTTGTAAGCCAAAGATTGGTGGAGAAACTCCAGTTACCAACAAGCTTTCATTCGAATCAAGCAAGGATCAAATTCAGTACGGGACAATATGTTAAAGAAGTATTATGTGATATTGCTCCCACGAACTCTTGTCATCTTCTTTTGAGATGGGCATGACTTCATTTTAAAACGCTCAATGTTGATAAAGGTTCCCTTTATTTGAGGCATGAGGGACATGAAATGAAGTTGAAATTTATGACACCATGACAAGCTAGTAAGGATCAACATAGGCTGAAGGAGAAAATAGAAAAAGAAAGAATAGAAAAGGAAGAAATATAAACTGTGGAAGGAATGGAAATTAAAGAAAAAGTAAAAGGAAGAAAAGATAAAGATGGTGGAAAAGGTAGTAGAGAAACAAGGTGTTTAATCAAAGGCCTCCCATGTTTAGTTGCATTCGTTTACGAAAGCGACAATAATGTTGTAAGCCAAAGATTGGTGGAGAAACTCCAGTTACCAACAATCTTTCATTCGAATCAAGCAAGGATCAAATTCAGTACGGAACAATGTGTTAAAAAAGTATTATGTGATATTGCTCCCACGAACTCATGTCATCTTCTTTTGAGATGGGCATGCCTTCATTTTAAAACGCTCAATCTTCGTAAACATTCCCTTTATTTGAGGCATGAGGGACATGAAATGAAGTTGAAATTTATGACACCATGACAAGCTAGTAAGGATCAACATAGGCTGAAGGAGAAAATAGAAAAAGAAAGAATAGAAAAGGAAGAAATAGAAACTGTGGAAGGAATGGAAATTAAAGAAAAAGTAAAAGGAAGAAAAGATAAAGATGGTGGAAAAGGTAGTAGAGAAACAAGGTGTTTAATCAAAGGCCTCCCATGTTTAGTTGCATTCGTTTACGAAAGGGACAATAATGTTGTAAGCCAAAGATTGGTGGACAAACTCCAGTTACCAACAAGCTTTCATTCGAATCAAGCAAGGATCAAATTCAGTACGGAACAATGTGTTAAAAAAGTATTATGTGATATTGCTCCCACGAACTCCTGTCATCTTCTTTTGAGATGGGCATGCCTTCATTTTAAAACGCTCAATCTTCGTAATCGTTCCCTTTATTTGAGGCATGAGGGACATGAAATGAAGTTGAAATTTATGACACCATGACAAGCTAGTAAGGATCAACATAGGCTGAAGGAGAAAATAGAAAAAGAAAGAATAGAAAAGGAAGAAATATAAACTGTGGAAGGAATGGAAAATAAAAAAAAAGTAAAAGGAAGAAAAGATAAAGATGGTGGAAAAGGTAGTAGAGAAACAAGGTGTTTAATCAAAGGCCTCCCATGTTTAGTTGCATTCGTTTACGAAAGGGACAATAATGTTGTAAGCCAAAGATTGGTGGAGAAACTCCAGTTACCAACAAGCTTTCATTCGAATCAAGCAAGGATCAAATTCAGTATGGGACAATGTGTGCAAGAAGTATTATCTGATATTGCTCCCACAAACTCTTGTCATCTTCTTTTGAGATTGGCATGGCTTCATTTTAAAACGCTCAATCTTGATAAAGGTTCCCTTTATTTGAGGCATGAGGGACATGAAATGAAGTTGAAATTTATAACACCACCACAAGCCAATAAGGATCAACATAGGCTGAAGGAGAAAATAGAAAAAGAAAGAATAGAAAAGGAAGAAATATAAACTGTGGAAGGAATGGAAATTAAAGAAAAAGTAAAAGGAAGAAAAGATAAAGATGGTGGAAAAGGTAGTAGAGAAACAAGGTGTTTAATCATAGGCCTCCCATGTTTAGTTGCATTCGTTTACGAAAGCGACAATAATGTAGTCAGCCAAAGATTGGTGGAGAAACTCCAGTTACCAACAAGCTTTCATTCGAATCAAGCAAGGATCAAATTCAGTACGGGACAATATGTTAAAGAAGTATTATGTGATATTGCTCCCACGAACTCTTGTCATCTTCTTTTGAGATGGGCATGGCTTCATTTTAAAACGCTCAATCTTCATAAACGTTCCCTTTCTTTGAGGCATGAGGGGCATGAAATGAAGTTGAAATTTATGACACCATGACAAGCCAGTAAGGATCAACATAGGCTGAAGGAGAAAATAGATAAAGGAAGAATAGAAAAGGAAGAAATATAAACTGTGGAAGGAATGGAAATTGAAGAAAAAGAAAAGGAAGAAAAGATAAAGATGATGGAAAAGCTAGTAGAGAAACAAGGTGTTTAATCAAAGGCCACCCACGTTTAGTTGCATTCGTTTACGAAAGCGACAACACTGTTCTAAGCCAAAGATTGGTGGAGAAACTCAAGTTACCAACAAGCATTCACTCGAATCCAGCAAGGATCAAATTCAGTATGGGACAATGTGTGCAAGAAGTATTATCTGATATTGCTCCCACGAACTCTTGTCATCTTCTTTTGAGATTGGCATGGCTTCATTTTAAAACGTTCAATCTTGATAAAGGTTCCCTTTATTTGAGGCATGAAGGACATGAAATGAAGTTGAAATTTATAACACCATGACAAGCCAGTAAGGATCAACATATGCTGAAGGAGAAAATAGAAAAAGAAAGAATAGAAAAGGAAGAAATATAAACTGTGGAAGGAATGGAAATTGAAGAAAAAGAAAAGGAAGAAAAGATAAAGATGATGGAAAAGGTAGTAGAGAAACAAGGTGTTTAATCAAAGGCCACCCATTTTAGTTGCATTCGTTTACGAAAGCGACAACACTGTTGTAAGCCAAAGATTGGTGGAGAAACTCAAGTTACCAACATGCATTCACTCGAATCCAGCAAGGATCAAATTCAGTACGGGACAATGTGTGCAAGAAGTATTATCTGATATTGCTCCCACAAACTCTTGTCATCTTCTTTTGAGATTGGCATGGCTTCATTTTAAAACGCTCAATCTTGATAAAGGTTCCCTTTATTTGAGGCATGAGGGACATGAAATGAAGTTGAAATTTATAACACCAACACAAGCCAATAAGGATCAACATAGGCTGAAGGAGAAAATAGAAAAAGAAAGAATAGAAAAGGAAGAAATATAAACTGTGGAAGGAATGGAAATTAAAGAAAAAGTAAAAGGAAGAAAAGATAAAGATGGTGGAAAAGGTAGTAGAGAAACAAGGTGTTTAATCATAGGCCTCCCATGTTTAGTTGCATTCGTTTACGAAAGCGACAATAATGTTGTCAGCCAAAGATTGGTGGAGAAACTCCAGTTACCAACAAGCTTTCATTCGAATCATGCAAGGATCAAATTCAGTACGGGACAATATGTTAAAGAAGTATTATGTGATATTGCTCCCACGAACTCTTGTCATCTTCTTTTGAGATGGGCATGACTTCATTTTAAAACGCTCATAGTTGATAAAGGTTCCCTTTATTTGAGGCATGAGGGACATGAAATGAAGTTGAAATTTATGACACCATGACAAGCTAGTAAGGATCAACATAGGCTGAAGGAGAAAATAGAAAAAGAAAGAATAGAAAAGGAAGAAATATAAACTGTGGAAGGAATGGAAATTAAAGAAAAAGTAAAAGGAAGAAAAGATAAAGATGGTGGAAAAGGTAGTAGAGAAACAAGGTGTTCAATCAAAGGCCTCCCATGTTTAGTTGCATTCGTTTACGAAAGCGACAATAATGTTGTAAGCCAAAGATTGGTGGAGAAACTCCAGTTACCAACAAGCTTTCATTCGAATCAAGCAAGGATCAAATTCAGTACGGAACAATGTGTTAAAAAAGTATTATGTGATATTGCTCCCACGAACTCCTGTCATCTTCTTTTGAGATGGGCATGCCGTCATTTTAAAACGCTCAATCTTCGTAAACGTTCCCTTTATTTGAGGCATGAGGGACATGAAATGAAGTTGAAATTTATGACACCATGACAAGCTAGTAAGGATCAACATAGGCTGAAGGAGAAAATAGAAAAAGAAAGAATAGAAAAGGAAGAAATATAAACTGTGGAAGGAATGGAAATTAAAGAAAAAGTAAAAGGAAGAAAAGATAAAGATGGTGGAAAAGGTAGTAGAGAAACAAGGTGTTTAATCAAAGGCCTCCCATGTTTAGTTGCATTCGTTTACGAAAGGGACAACACTGTTCTAAGCCAAAGATTGGTGGAGAAACTCCAGTTACCAACAAGCTTTCATTCGAATCAAGCAAGAATCAAATTCAGTACGGGACAATATGTTAAAGAAGTATTATGTGATATTGCTCCCACGAACTCTTGTCATCTTCTTTTGAGATGGGCATGGCTTCATTTTAAAACGCTCAATCTTCATAAACGTTCCCTTTCTTTGAGGCATGAGGGACATGAAATGAAGTTGAAATTTATGACACCATGACAAGCCAGTAAGGATCAACATAGGCTGAAGGAGAAAATATATAAAGGAAGAATAGAAAAGGAAGAAATATAAACTGTGGAAGGAATGGAAATTGAAGAAAAAGAAAAGGAAGAAAAGATAAAGATGATGGAAAAGCTAGTAGAGAAACAAGCTGTTTAATCAAAGGCCACCCACGTTTAGTTGCATTCGTTTACGAAAGCGACAACACTGTTCTAAGCCAAAGATTGGTGGAGAAACTCAAGTTACCAACAAGCATTCACTCGAATCCAGCAAGGATCAAATTCAGTATGGGACAATGTGTGCAAGAAGTATTATCTGATATTGCTCCCACGAACTCTTGTCATCTTCTTTTGAGATTGGCATGGCTTCATTTTAAAACGTTCAATCTTGATAAAGGTTCCCTTTATTTGAGGCATGAAGGACATGAAATGAAGTTGAAATTTATAACACCATGACAAGCCAGTAAGGATCAACATATGCTGAAGGAGAAAATAGAAAAAGAAAGAATAGAAAAGGAAGAAATATAAACTGTGGAAGGAATGGAAATTGAAGAAAAAGAAAAGGAAGAAAAGATAAAGATGATGGAAAAGCTAGTAGAGAAACAAGGTGTTTAATCAAAGGCCACCCATGTTTAGTTGCATTCGTTTACGAAAGCGACAACACTGTTGTAAGCCAAAGATTGGTGGAGAAACTCAAGTTACCAACATGCATTCACTCGAATCCAGCAAGGATCAAATTCAGTACGGGACAATGTGTGCAAGAAGTATTATCTGATATTGCTCCCACAAACTCTTGTCATCTTCTTTTGAGATTGGCATGGCTTCATTTTAAAACGCTCAATCTTGATAAAGGTTCCCTTTATTTGAGGCATGAGGGACATGAAATGAAGTTGAAATTTATAACACCAACACAAGCCAATAAGGATCAATATAGGCTGAAGGAGAAAATAGAAAAAGAAATAATCGAAAAGGAAGAAATATAAACTGTGGAAGGAATGGAAATTAAAGAAAAAGTAAAAGGAAGAAAAGATAAAGATGGTGGAAAAGGTAGTAGAGAAACAAGGTGTTTAATCATAGGCCTCCCATGTTTAGTTGCATTCGTTTACGAAAGCGACAATAATGTTGTAAGCCAAAGATTGGTGGAGAAACTCCAGTTACCAACAAACTTTCATTCGAATCAAGCAAGGATCAAATTCAGTACAGGACAATATGTTAAAGAAGTATTATGTGATATTGCTCCCACGAACTCTTGTCATCTTCTTTTGAGATGGGCATGACTTCATTTTAAAACGCTCATAGTTGATAAAGGTTCCCTTTATTTGAGGCATGAGGGACATGAAATGAAGTTGAAATTTATGACACCATGACAAGCTAGTAAGGATCAACATAGGCTGAAGGAGAAAATAGAAAAAGAAAGAATAGAAAAGGAAGAAATATAAACTGTGGAAGGAATGGAAATTAAAGAAAAAGTAAAAGGAAGAAAAGATAAAGATGGTGGAAAAGGTAGTAGAGAAACAAGGTGTTTAATCAAAGGCCTCCCATGTTTAGTTGCATTCGTTTACGAAAGCGACAATAATGTTGTAAGCCAAAGATTGGTGGAGAAACTCCAGTTACCAACAAGCTTTCATTCGAATCAAGCAAGGATCAAATTCAGTACGGAACAATGTGTTAAAAAAGTATTATGTGATATAGCTCCCACGAACTCCTGTCATCTTCTTTTGAGATGGGCATGCCTTCATTTTAAAACGCTCAATCTTCGTAAACGTTCCCTTTATTTGAGGCATGAGGGACATGAAATGAAGTTGAAATTTATGACACCATGACAAGCTAGTAAGGATCAACATAGGCTGAAGGAGAAAATAGAAAAAGAAAGAATAGAAAAGGAAGAAATATAAACTGTGGAAGGAATGGAAATTAAAGAAAAAGTAAAAGGAAGAAAAGATAAAGATGGTGGAAAAGGTAGTAGAGAAACAAGGTGTTTAACCAAAGGCCTCCCATGTTTAGTTGCATTCGTTTACGAAAGGGACAATAATGTTGTAAGCCAAAGATTGGTGGAGAAACTCCAGTTACCAACAAGCTTTCATTCGAATCAAGCAAGGATCAAATTCAGTACGGGACAATATGTTAAAGAAGTATTATGTGATATTGCTCCCACGAACTCTTGTCATCTTCTTTTGAGATGGGCATGGCTTCATTTTAAAACGCTCAATCTTCATAAACGTTCCCTTCCTTTGAGACATGAGGGACATGAAATGAAGTTGAAATTTATAACACCATGACAAGCCAGTAAGGATCAACATAGGCTGAAGGAGAAAATAGAAAAAGAAAGAATAGAAAAGGAAGAAATATAAACTGTGGTAGGAATGGAAATTAAAGAAAAAGAAAAGGAAGAAAAGATAAAGATGGTGGAAATAGTAGTAGAGAAACAAGGTGTTTAATCAAAGGCCTCCCATGTTTAGATGCATTCGTTTACGAAAACGACAACAATGTTGTAAGCCAAAGATTGGTGGAGAAACTCACGTTACCAACAAGCTTTCACTCGAACCAAGCAAGGATTAGATTCAGCACGGGACAATGTGTGAAAGAAGTATTATGTGATATTGCTCCCACGAACTCTTGTCATCTTCTTTTGAGATCGGCACGGCTTCATTTTAAAACGCCCAATCTTGATAAAGGTTCCCTTTATTTGAGGCATGAGGGACATGAAATGAAGTTGAAATTTATAACACCAACACAAGCCAGTAAGGATCAACATAGGCTGAAGGAGGAAATAGAAAAAGAAAGAATAGAAAAGGAAGAAATATAAACTGTGGTAGGAATGGAAATTAAAGAAAAAGAAAAGGAAGAAAAGATAAAGATGGTGGAAATAGTAGTAGAGAAACAAGGTGTTTAATCAAAGGCCTCCCATGTTTAGATGCATTCGTTTACGAAAACGACAACAATGTTGTAAGCCAAAGATTGGTGGAGAAACTCAAGTTACCAACAAGCTTTCACTCGAAGCAAGCAAGGATCAAATTCAGTACGGGACAATGTGTGAAAGAAGTATTATCTGATATTGCTTCCACGAACTCTTGTCATCTTCTTTTGAGATTGGCATGGCTTCATTTTAGAACGCTCAATCTTGATAAAGGTTCCCTTTATTTGAGGGATGAGGGACATGGAATGAAGTTGAAATTTATGACACCATGACAAGCCAGTAAGGATCAACATAGGCTGAAGGAGAAAATAGAAAAAGAAAGAATAGAAAAGGAAGAAATATAAACTGTGCAAGGAATGGAAATTAAAGAAAAAGTAAAAGGAAGAAAAGATAAAGATGGTGGAAAAGGTAGTAGAGAAACAAGGTGTTTAATCAAAGGCCTCCCATGTTTAGTTGCATTCGTTTACGAAAGGGACAATAATGTTGTAAGCCAAAGATTGGTGGAGAAACTCCAGTTACCAACAAGCTTTCATTCGAATCAAGCAAGGATCAAATTCAGTACGGGACAATATGTTAAAGAAGTATTATGTGATATTGCTCCCACGAACTCTTGTCATCTTCTTTTGAGATGGGCATGCCTTCATTTTAAAACGCTCAATCTTCGTAAACGTTCCCTTTATTTGAGGGATAAGGGACATGAAATGAAGTTGAAATTTATGACACCATGACAAGCCAGTAAGGATCAACATAGGCTGAAGGAGAAAATAGAAAAAGAAAGAATAGAAAAGGAAGAAATATAAACTGTGGAAGGAATGGAAATTAAAGAAAAAGAAAAGGAAGAAAAGATAAAGATGGTGGAAAAGGTAGTAGAGAAACAAGGTGTTTAATCAAAGGCCTCCCATGTTTAGATGCATTCGTTTACGATAACGACAACAATGTTGTAAGCCAAAGATTGGTGGAGAAACTCAAGTTACCAACAAGCTTTCACTCGAAGCAAGCAAGGATCAAATTCAGTACGGGACAATGTGTGAAAGAAGTATTATCTGATATTGCTCCCACGAACTCTTGTCATCTTCTTTTGAGATTGGCATGGCTTCATTTTAAAACGCTCAATCTTGATAAAGGTTCCCTTTATTTGAGGGATAAGGGACATGAAATGAAGTTGAAATTTATGACACCAACACAAGCCAGTAAGGATCAATATAGGCTGAAGGAGAAACTAGAAAAAGAAGGAATAGAAAAGGAAGAAATATAAACTGTGGAAGGAATGGAAATTAAAGAAAAAGAAAAGGAAGAAAAGATAAAGATGGTGGAAAAGGTAGTAGAGAAACAAGGTGTTTAATCAAAGGCCTCCCATGTTTAGTTGCATTCGTTTACGAAAGCGACAACAATGTTGTAAGCCAAAGATTGGTGGACAAACTCCAGTTACCAACAAGCTTTCATTTGAATCAAGCAAGGATCAAATTCAGTACGGGACAATATGTTAAAGAAGTATTATGTGATATTGCTCCCACAAACTCTTGTCATCTCTTTTGAGATTGGCATGGCTTCATTTTAAAACGCTCAATCTTGATAAAGGTTCCCTTTATTTGAGGGATGAGGGACATGAAATGAAGTTGAAATTTATGACACCAACACAATCCAGTAAGGATCAACATAGGCTGAAGGAGAAAATAGAAAAAGAAAGAATAGAAAAGGAAGAAATATAAACTGTGGAAGGAATGGAAATTAAAGAAAAAGTAAAAGGAAGAAAAGATAAAGATGGTGGAAAAGGTAGTAGAGAAACAAGGTGTTTAATCAAAGGCCTCCCATGTTTAGTTGCATTCGTTTACGAAAGGGACAATAATGTTGTAAGCCAAAGATTGGTGGAGAAACTCCAGTTACCAACAAGCTTTCATTTGAATCAAGCAAGGATCAAATTCAGTACGGGACAATATGTTAAAGAAGTATTATGTGATATTGCTCCCACGAACTCTTGTCATCTTCTTTTGAGATGGGCATGGCTTCATTTTAAAACGCTCAATCTTCATAAACGTTCCCTTCCTTTGAGACATGAGGGACATGAAATGAAGTTGAAATTTATAACACCATGACAAGCCAGTAAGGATCAACATAGGCTGAAGGAGAAAATAGAAAAAGAAAGAATAGAAAAGGAAGAAATATAAACTGTGGTAGGAATGGAAATTAAAGAAAAAGAAAAGGAAGAAAAGATAAAGATGGTGGAAATAGTAGTAGAGAAACAAGGTGTTTAATCAAAGGCCTCCCATGTTTAGATGCATTCGTTTACGAAAACGACAACAATGTTGTAAGCCAAAGATTGGTGGAGAAACTCACGTTACCAACAAGCTTTCACTCGAACCAAGCAAGGATTAGATTCAGCACGGGACAATGTGTGAAAGAAGTATTATGTGATATTGCTCCCACGAACTCTTGTCATCTTCTTTTGAGATCGGCACGGCTTCATTTTAAAACGCCCAATCTTGATAAAGGTTCCCTTTATTTGAGGCATGAGGGACATGAAATGAAGTTGAAATTTATAACACCAACACAAGCCAGTAAGGATCAACATAGGCTGAAGGAGGAAATAGAAAAAGAAAGAATAGAAAAGGAAGAAATATAAACTGTGGTAGGAATGGAAATTAAAGAAAAAGAAAAGGAAGAAAAGATAAAGATGGTGGAAATAGTAGTAGAGAAACAAGGTGTTTAATCAAAGGCCTCCCATGTTTAGATGCATTCGTTTACGAAAACGACAACAATGTTGTAAGCCAAAGATTGGTGGAGAAACTCAAGTTACCAACAAGCTTTCACTCGAAGCAAGCAAGGATCAAATTCAGTACGGGACAATGTGTGAAAGAAGTATTATCTGATATTGCTTCCACGAACTCTTGTCATCTTCTTTTGAGATTGGCATGGCTTCATTTTAGAACGCTCAATCTTGATAAAGGTTCCCTTTATTTGAGGGATGAGGGACATGGAATGAAGTTGAAATTTATGACACCATGACAAGCCAGTAAGGATCAACATAGGCTGAAGGAGAAAATAGAAAAAGAAAGAATAGAAAAGGAAGAAATATAAACTGTGCAAGGAATGGAAATTAAAGAAAAAGTAAAAGGAAGAAAAGATAAAGATGGTGGAAAAGGTAGTAGAGAAACAAGGTGTTTAATCAAAGGCCTCCCATGTTTAGTTGCATTCGTTTACGAAAGGGACAATAATGTTGTAAGCCAAAGATTGGTGGAGAAACTCCAGTTACCAACAAGCTTTCATTCGAATCAAGCAAGGATCAAATTCAGTACGGGACAATATGTTAAAGAAGTATTATGTGATATTGCTCCCACGAACTCTTGTCATCTTCTTTTGAGATGGGCATGCCTTCATTTTAAAACGCTCAATCTTCGTAAACGTTCCCTTTATTTGAGGGATAAGGGACATGAAATGAAGTTGAAATTTATGACACCATGACAAGCCAGTAAGGATCAACATAGGCTGAAGGAGAAAATAGAAAAAGAAAGAATAGAAAAGGAAGAAATATAAACTGTGGAAGGAATGGAAATTAAAGAAAAAGAAAAGGAAGAAAAGATAAAGATGGTGGAAAAGGTAGTAGAGAAACAAGGTGTTTAATCAAAGGCCTCCCATGTTTAGATGCATTCGTTTACGATAACGACAACAATGTTGTAAGCCAAAGATTGGTGGAGAAACTCAAGTTACCAACAAGCTTTCACTCGAAGCAAGCAAGGATCAAATTCAGTACGGGACAATGTGTGAAAGAAGTATTATCTGATATTGCTCCCACGAACTCTTGTCATCTTCTTTTGAGATTGGCATGGCTTCATTTTAAAACGCTCAATCTTGATAAAGGTTCCCTTTATTTGAGGGATAAGGGACATGAAATGAAGTTGAAATTTATGACACCAACACAAGCCAGTAAGGATCAATATAGGCTGAAGGAGAAACTAGAAAAAGAAGGAATAGAAAAGGAAGAAATATAAACTGTGGAAGGAATGGAAATTAAAGAAAAAGAAAAGGAAGAAAAGATAAAGATGGTGGAAAAGGTAGTAGAGAAACAAGGTGTTTAATCAAAGGCCTCCCATGTTTAGTTGCATTCGTTTACGAAAGCGACAACAATGTTGTAAGCCAAAGATTGGTGGACAAACTCCAGTTACCAACAAGCTTTCATTTGAATCAAGCAAGGATCAAATTCAGTACGGGACAATATGTTAAAGAAGTATTATGTGATATTGCTCCCACAAACTCTTGTCATCTCTTTTGAGATTGGCATGGCTTCATTTTAAAACGCTCAATCTTGATAAAGGTTCCCTTTATTTGAGGGATGAGGGACATGAAATGAAGTTGAAATTTATGACACCAACACAATCCAGTAAGGATCAACATAGGCTGAAGGAGAAAATAGAAAAAGAAAGAATAGAAAAGGAAGAAATATAAACTGTGGAAGGAATGGAAATTAAAGAAAAAGTAAAAGGAAGAAAAGATAAAGATGGTGGAAAAGGTAGTAGAGAAACAAGGTGTTTAATCAAAGGCCTCCCATGTTTAGTTGCATTCGTTTACGAAAGGGACAATAATGTTGTAAGCCAAAGATTGGTGGAGAAACTCCAGTTACCAACAAGCTTTCATTCGAATCAAGCAAGGATCAAATTCAGTACGGGACAATATGTTAAAGAAGTATTATGTGATATTGCTCCCACGAACTCTTGTCATCTTCTTTTGAGATGGGCATGGCTTCATTTTAAAACGCTCAATCTTCATAAACGTTCCCTTTCTTTGAGGCATGAGGGACATGAAATGAAGTTGAAGTTTATGACACCATGACAAGCAAGTAAGGATCAACATAGGCTGAAGGAGAAATTAGAAAAAGAAAGAATAGAAAAGGAAGAAATATAAACTGTGGAAGGAATGAAAATTAAAGAAAAAGAAAAGGAAGAAAAGATAAAGATGGTGGAAAAGGTAGTAGAGAAACAAGGTGTTTAATCAAAGGCCTCCCATGTTTAGATGCATTTGTTTACGAAAACGACAACAATGTTGTAAGCCAAAGATGGGTGGAGAAACTCCAGTTACCAACAAGCTTTCATTCGAATCAAGCAAGGATGAAATTCAGTACGGGACAATATGTTAAAGAAGTATTATGTGATATTGCTCCCACGAACTCTTGTCATCTTCTTTTGAGATGGGCATGGCTTTATTTTAAAACGCTCAATCTTCATAAACGTTCCCTTTCTTTGAGGCATGAGGGACATGAAATGAAGTTGAAATTTATGACACCATGACAAGCCAATAAGGATCAACATAGGCTGAAGGAGAAAATAGAAAAAGAAAGAATAGAAAAGGAAGAAATATAAACTGTGGAAGGAATGGAAATTAAAGAAAAAGAAAAGGAAGAAAAGATAAAGATGGTGGAAAAGGTAGTAGAGAAACAAGGTGTTTAATCAAAGGCCTCCCATGTTTAGTTGCATTCGTTTACGATAACGACAACAATGTTGTAAGCCAAAGATTGGTGGAGAAACTCAAGTTACCAACAAGCTTTCACTCGAAGCAAGCAAGGATCAAATTCAGTACGGGACAATGTGTGAAAGAAGTATTATCTGATATTGCTCCCACGAACTCTTGTCATCTTCTTTTGAGATTGGCATGGCTTCATTTTAAAACGCTCAATCTTGATAAAGGTTCCCTTTATTTGAGGGATAAGGGACATGAAATGAAGTTGAAATTTATGACACCAACACAAGCCAGTAAGGATCAACATAGGCTGAAGGACAAAATAGAAAAAGAAGGAATAGAAAAGGAAGAAATATAAACTGTGGAAGGAATGGAAATTAAAGAAAAAGAAAAGGAAGAAAAGATAAAGATGGTGGAAAAGGTAGTAGAGAAACAAGGTGTTTAATCAAAGGCCTCCCATGTTTAGTTGCATTCGTTTACGAAAGCGACAACAATGTTGTAAGCCAAAGATTGGTGGACAAACTCCAGTTACCAACAAGCTTTCATTCGAATCAAGCAAGGATCAAATTCAGTACGGGACAATATGTTAAAGAAGTATTATGTGATATTGCTCCCACAAACTCTTGTCATCTCTTTTGAGATTGGCATGGCTTCATTTTAAAACGCTCAATCTTGATAAAGGTTCCCTTTATTTGAGGGATGAGGGACATGAAATGAAGTTGAAATTTATGACACCAACACAATCCAGTAAGGATCAACATAGGCTGAAGGAGAAAATAGAAAAAGAAAGAATAGAAAAGGAAGAAATATAAACTGTGGAAGGAATGGAAATTAAAGAAAAAGTAAAAGGAAGAAAAGATAAAGATGGTGGAAAAGGTAGTAGAGAAACAAGGGGTTTAATCAAAGGCCTCCCATGTTTAGTTGCATTCGTTTACGAAAGGGACAATAATGTTGTAAGCCAAAGATTGGTGGAGAAACTCCAGTTACCAACAAGCTTTCATTCGAATCAAGCAAGGATCAAATTCAGTACGGGACAATATGTTAAAGAAGTATTATGTGATATTGCTCCCACGAACTCTTGTCATCTTCTTTTGAGATGGGCATGGCTTCATTTTAAAACGCTCAATCTTCATAAACGTTCCCTTTCTTTGAGGCATGAGGGACATGAAATGAAGTTGAAATTTATGACACCATGACAAGCAAGTAAGGATCAACATAGGCTGAAGGAGAAATTAGAAAAAGAAAGAATAGAAAAGGAAGAAATATAAACTGTGGAAGGAATGAAAATTAAAGAAAAAGAAAAGGAAGAAAAGATAAAGATGGTGGAAAAGGTAGTAGAGAAACAAGGTGTTTAATCAAAGGCCTCCCATGTTTAGATGCATTTGTTTACGAAAACGACAACAATGTTGTAAGCCAAAGATGGGTGGAGAAACTCCAGTTACCAACAAGCTTTCATTCGAATCAAGCAAGGATGAAATTCAGTACGGGACAATATGTTAAAGAAGTATTATGTGATATTGCTCCCACGAACTCTTGTCATCTTCTTTTGAGATGGGCATGGCTTTATTTTAAAACGCTCAATCTTCATAAACGTTCCCTTTCTTTGAGGCATGAGGGACATGAAATGAAGTTGAAATTTATGACACCATGACAAGCCAATAAGGATCAACATAGGCTGAAGGAGAAAATAGAAAAAGAAAGAATAGAAAAGGAAGAAATATAAACTGTGGAAGGAATGGAAATTAAAGAAAAAGAAAAGGGAGAAAAGATAAAGATGGTGGAAAAGGTAGTAGAGAAACAAGGTGTTTAATCAAAGGCCTCCCATGTTTAGATGCATTCGTTTACGATAACGACAACAATGTTGTAAGCCAAAGATTGGTGGAGAAACTCAAGTTACCAACAAGCTTTCACTCGAAGCAAGCAAGGATCAAATTCAGTACGGGACAATGTGTGAAAGAAGTATTATCTGATATTGCTCCCACGAACTCTTGTCATCTTCTTTTGAGATTGGCATGGCTTCATTTTAAAACGCTCAATCTTGATAAAGGTTCCCTTTATTTGAGGGATAAGGGACATGAAATGAAGTTGAAATTTATGACACCAACACAAGCCAGTAAGGATCAACATAGGCTGAAGGAGAAAATAGAAAAAGAAGGAATAGAAAAGGAAGAAATATAAACTGTGGAAGGAATGGAAATTAAAGAAAAAGAAAAGGAAGAAAAGATAAAGATGGTGGAAAAGGTAGTAGAGAAACAAGGTGTTTAATCAAAGGCCTCCCATGTTTAGTTGCATTCGTTTACGAAAGCGACAACAATGTTGTAAGCCAAAGATTGGTGGACAAACTCCAGTTACCAACAAGCTTTCATTCGAATCAAGCAAGGATTAAATTCAGTACGGAACAATGTGTTAAAGAAGTACTATGTGATATTGCTCCCACGAATTCATGCAATCTTCTTTTGAGATGGGCATGGCTTCATTTTAAAACGCTCAATCTTCATAAACGTTCCCTTTATTTGAGGCATGAGGGACATGAAATGAAGTTGAAATTTATAACACCATGACAAGCCAGTAAGGATCAACATAGGCTTAAGGAGAAAATAGAAAAAGAAAGAATAGAAAAGGAAGAAATATAAACTGTGGAAGGAATGGAATTTAAAGAAAAAGAAAAGGAAGAAAAGATAAAGATGGTGGAAAAGGTAGTAGAGAAACAAGGTGTTTAATCAAAGGCCTCCCATGTTTAGTTGCATTCGTTTACGAAAGCGACAACACTGTTGTAAGCCAAAGATTGGTGGAGAAACTCAAGTTACCAACAAGCATTCACTCGAATCAAGTAAGGATCAAATTCAGTACGAGACAATGTGTGCAAGAAGTATTATCTGATATTGCTCACACAAACTCTTGTCCTCTTCTTTTGAGATTGGCATGGTTTCATTTTAAAACGCTCAATCTTGATAAAGGTTCCCTTTATTTGAGGGATGAGGGACATGAAATGAAGTTGAAATTCATCACACCAAGACAAGCCAGTAAGGATCAACATAGGCTGAAGGAGAAAATAGAAAAAGAAAGAATAGAAAAGGAAGAAATATAAACTGTGGAAGGAATGGAAATTGAAAAAAACGAAAAGGAAGAAAAGATAAAGATGATGGAAAAGATAGTAGAGAAACAAGGTGTTTAATCAAAGGCCTCCCATGTTCAGATGCATTCGTTTACGAAAGCGACAACAATGGTGTAAGCCAAAGATTGGTGGAGAAACTCCAGTTACCAACAAGCTTTCATTCGAATCAAGCAAGGATCAAATTCAGTACGGGAAAATGTGTTAAAGAAGTATTATGTGATATTGCTCCCACGAACTCTTGTCATCTTCTTTTGAGATGGGCATGGCTTCATTTTAAAACGCTCAATCTTCATAAACGTTCCCTTTATTTGTGGCATGAGGGACATGAAATGAAGTTGAAATTTATGACACCATGACAAGCCAGTAAGGATCAACATAGGCTGAAGGAGAATATAGAAAAAGAAAGAATAGAAAAGGAAGAAATATAAACTGTGGAAGGAATGGAAATTAAAGAAAAAGTAAAAGGAAGAAAAGATAAAGATGGTGGAAAAGGTAGTAGAGAAACAAGGTGTTTAATCAAAGGCCTCCCATGTTTAGATGCATTCGTTTACGAAAACGACAACAATGTTGTAAGCCAAAGATTGGTGGAGAAACTCCAGTTACCAACAAGCTTTCATTCGAATCAAGCAAGGATGAAATTCAGTACGGGACAATATGTTAAAGAAGTATTATGTGATATTGCTCCCACGAACTCTTGTCATCTTCTTTTGAGATGGGCATGGATTTATTTTAAAACTCTCAATCTTCATAAACGTTCCCTTTCTTTGAGGCATGAGGGACATGAAATGAAGTTGAAATTTATGACACCATGACAAGCCAGTAAGGATCAACATAGGCTGAAGGAGAAAATAGAAAAAGAAGGAATAGAAAAGGAAGAAATATAAACTGTGGAAGGAATGGAAATTAAAGAAAAAGAAAAGGAAGAAAAGATAAAGATGGTGGAAAAGGTAGTAGAGAAACTAGGTGTTTAATCAAAGGCCTCCCATGTTTAGTTGCATTCGTTTACGAAAGCGACAACAATGTTGTAAGCCAAAGATTGGTGGACAAACTCCAGTTACCAACAAGCTTTCATTCGAATCAAGCAAGGATTAAATTCAGTACGGAACAATGTGTTAAAGAAGTACTATGTGATATTGCTCCCACGAATTCATGTCATCTTCTTTTGAGATGGGCATGGCTTCATTTTAAAACGCTCAATCTTCATAAACGTTCCCTTTATTTGAGGCATGAGGGACATGAAATGAAGTTGAAATTTATAACACCATGACAAGCCAGTAAGGATCAACATAGGCTTAAGGAGAAAATAGAAAAAGAAAGAATAGAAAAGGAAGAAATATAAACTGTGGAAGGAATGGAAATTGAAAAAAAAGAAAAGGAAGAAAAGATAAAGATGATGGAAAAGATAGTAGAGAAATAAGGTGTTTAATCAAAGGCCTCCCATGTTCAGATGCATTCGTTTACGAAAGCGACAACAATGGTGTAAGCCAAAGATTGGTGGAGAAACTCCAGTTACCAACAAGCTTTCATTCGAATCAAGCAAGGATCAAATTCAGTACGGGAAAATGTGTTAAAGAAGTATTATGTGATATTGCTCCCACGAACTCTTGTCATCTTCTTTTGAGATGGGCATGGCTTCATTTTAAAACGCTCAATCTTCATAAACGTTCCCTTTATTTGTAGCATGAGGGACATGAAATGAAGTTGAAATTTATGACACCATGACAAGCCAGTAAGGATCAACATAGGCTGAAGGAGAATATAGAAAAAGAAAGAATAGAAAAGGAAGAAATATAAACTGTGGAAGGAATGGAAATTAAAGAAAAAGTAAAAGGAAGAAAAGATAAAGATGGTGGAAAAGGTAGTAGAGAAACAAGGTGTTTAATCAAAGGCCTCCCATGTTTAGATGCATTCGTTTACGATAACGACAACAATGTTGTAAGCCAAAGATTGGTGGAGAAACTCAAGTTACCAACAAGCTTTCACTCGAAGCAAGCAAGGATCAAATTCAGTACGGGACAATGTGTGAAAGAAGTATTATCTGATATTGCTCCCACGAACTCTTGTCATCTTCTTTTGAGATTGGCATGGCTTCATTTTAAAACGCTCAATCTTGATAAAGGTTCCCTTTATTTGAGGGATAAGGGACATGAAATGAAGTTGAAATTTATGACACCAACACAAGCCAGTAAGGATCAACATAGGCTGAAGGAGAAAATAGAAAAAGAAGGAATAGAAAAGGAAGAAATATAAACTGTGGAAGGAATGGAAATTAAAGAAAAAGAAAAGGAAGAAAAGATAAAGATGGTGGAAAAGGTAGTAGAGAAACAAGGTGTTTAATCAAAGGCCTCCCATGTTTAGTTGCATTCGTTTACGAAAGCGACAACAATGTTGTAAGCCAAAGATTGGTGGAGAAACTGAAGTTACCAACAAGCATTCACTCGAATCAAGCAAGGATCAAATTCAGTACGGGACAATGTGTGCAAGAGGAATTATCTGATATTGCTCACACAAACTCTTATCATCTTCTTTTGAGATTGGCATAGCTTCATTTTAAAATGCTCAATCTTGATAAAGGTTCCCTTTATTTGAGGCATGAGGGACATGAAATGAAGTTGAAATTTATGACACCAACACAAGCCTGTAAGGATCAACATAGGCTGAAGGAGAAAATAGTAAAAGAAGGAATAGAAAAGGAAGAAATATAAATTGTGGAAGGAATGGAAATTAAAGAAAAAGAAAAGAAAGAAAAGATAAAGATGGTGGAAAAGGTAGTAGAGAAACAAGGTGTTTAATCAAAGGCCTCCGATGTTTAGTTGCATTCGTTTACGAAAACGACAACAATGTTGTAAGCCAAAGATTGGTGGAGAAACTCCAGTTACAAACAAGCTTTCATTCGAATCAAGCAAGGATTAAATTCAGTACGGAACAATGTGTTAAAAAAGTATTATGTGATATTGCTCCCACGAACTCCTGTCATCTTCTTTTGAGATGGGCATGCCTTCATTTTAAAACGCTCAATCTTCGTAAACGTTCCCTTTATTTGAGGGATAAGGGACATGAAATGAAGTTGAAATTTATGACACCATGACAAGCTAGTAAGGATCAACATAGGCTGAAGGAGAAAATAGAAAAAGAAAGAATAGAAAAGGAAGAAATATAAACTGTGGAAGGAATGGAAATTAAAGAAAAAGTAAAAGGAAGAAAAGATAAAGATGGTGGAAAAGGTAGTAGAGAAACAAGGTGTTTAATCAAAGGCCTCCCATGTTTAGTTGCATTCGTTTACGAAAGGGACAATAATGTTGTAAGCCAAAGATTGATGGAGAAACTCCAGTTACCAACAAGCTTTCATTCGAATCAAGCAAGGATCAAATTCAGTACGGGACAATATGTTAAAGAAGTATTATGTGATATTGCTCCCACGAACTCTTGTCATCTTCTTTTGAGATGGGCATGGCTTCATTTTAAAACGCTCAATCTTCATAAACGTTCCCTTTCTTTGAGGCATGAGGGACATGAAATGAAGTTGAAATTTATGACACCATGACAAGCCAGTAAGGATCAACATAGGCTGAAGGAGAAATTAGAAAAAGAAAGAATAGAAAAGGAAGAAATATAAACTGTGGAAGGAATGAAAATTAAAGAAAAAGAAAAGGAAGAAAAGATAAAGATGGTGGAAAAGGTAGTAGAGAAACAAGGTGTTTAATCAAAGGCCTCCCATGTTTAGATGCATTCGTTTACGAAAACGACAACAATGTTGTAAGCCAAAGATTGGTGGAGAAACTCCAGTTACCAACAAGCTTTCATTCGAATCAAGCAAGGATGAAATTCAGTACGGGACAATATGTTAAAGAAGTATTATGTGATATTGCTCCCACGAACTCTTGTCATCTTCTTTTGAGATGGGCATGGCTTTATTTTAAAACTCTCAATCTTCATAAACGTTCCCTTTCTTTGAGGCATGAGGGACATGAAATGAAGTTGAAATTTATGACACCATGACAAGCCAGTAAGGATCAACATAGGCTGAAGGAGAAAATAGAAAAAGAAGGAATAGAAAAGGAAGAAATATAAACTGTGGAAGGAATGGAAATTAAAGAAAAAGAAAAGGAAGAAAAGATAAAGATGGTGGAAAAGGTAGTAGAGAAACAAGGTGTTTAATCAAAGGCCTCCCATGTTTAGTTGCATTCGTTTACGAAAGCGACAACAATGTTGTAAGCCAAAGATTGGTGGACAAACTCCAGTTACCAACAAGCTTTCATTCGAATCAAGCAAGGATTAAATTCAGTACGGAACAATGTGTTAAAGAAGTACTATGTGATATTGCTCCCACGAATTCATGTCATCTTCTTTTGAGATGGGCATGGCTTCATTTTAAAACGCTCAATCTTCATAAACGTTCCCTTTATTTGAGGCATGAGGGACATGAAATGAAGTTGAAATTTATAACACCATGACAAGCCAGTAAGGATCAACATAGGCTTAAGGAGAAAATAGAAAAAGAAAGAATAGAAAAGGAAGAAATATAAACTGTGGAAGGAATGGAAATTGAAAAAAAAGAAAAGGAAGAAAAGATAAAGATGATGGAAAAGATAGTAGAGAAATAAGGTGTTTAATCAAAGGCCTCCCATGTTCAGATGCATTCGTTTACGAAAGCGACAACAATGGTGTAAGCCAAAGATTGGTGGAGAAACTCCAGTTACCAACAAGCTTTCATTCGAATCAAGCAAGGATCAAATTCAGTACGGGAAAATGTGTTAAAGAAGTATTATGTGATATTGCTCCCACGAACTCTTGTCATCTTCTTTTGAGATGGGCATGGCTTCATTTTAAAACGCTCAATCTTCATAAACGTTCCCTTTATTTGTGGCATGAGGGACATGAAATGCAGCTGAAATTTATGACACCATGACAAGCCAGTAAGGATCAACATAGGCTGAAGGAGAAAATAGAAAAAGAAAGAATAGAAAAGGAAGAAATATAAACTGTGGAAGGAATGGAAATTAAAGAAAAAGTAAAAGGAAGAAAAGATAAAGATGGTGGAAAAGGTAGTAGAGAAACAAGGTGTTTAATCAAAGGCCTCCCATGTTTAGTTGCATTCGTTTACGAAAGCGACAACACTGTTGTAAGCCAAAGAATCGTGGAGAAACTCAAGTTACCAACAAGCATTCACTCGAATCAAGCAAGGATCAAATTCAGTACGGGACAATGTGTGCAAGAAGTATTATCTGATATTGCTCACACAAACTCTTGTCATCTTCTTTTGAGATTGGCATGACTTCATTTTAAAACGGTCAATCTTGATAAAGGTTCCCTGTCTTTGAGGCATGAGGGACATGAAATAAAGTTGAAATTTATGACACCAAGACAAGCCAGTAAGGATCAACATAGGCTGAAGGAGAAAATAGAAAAAGAAAGAATAGAAAAGGAAGAAATATAAACTGTGGAAGGAATGGAAATTAAAGAAAAAGAAAAGGAAGAAAAGATAAAGATGGTGGAAAAGGTAGTAGAGAAACAAGGTGTTTAATCAAAGGCCTCCCATGTTTAGATGCATTCGTTTACGAAAACGACAACAATTTTGTAAGCCAAAGATTGGTGGAGAAACTCCAGTTACCAACAAGCTTTCATTCGAATCAAGCAAGGATTAAATTCAGTACGGAACAATGTGTTAAAGAAGTACTATGTGATATTGCTCCCACGAATTCATGTCATCTTCTTTTGAGATGGGCATGGCTTCATTTTAAAACGCTCAATCTTCATAAACGTTCCCTTTATTTGAGGCATGAGGGACATTAAATGAAGTTGAAATTTATAACACCATGACAAGCCAGTAAGGATCAACATAGGCTTAAGGAGAAAATAGAAAAAGAAGGAATAGAAAAGGAAGAAATATAAACTGTGGAAGGAATGGAAATTAAAGAAAAAGAAAAGGAAGAAAAGATAAAGATGGTGGAAAAGGTAGTAGAGAAACAAGGTGTTTAATCAAAGGCCTCCCATGTTTAGTTGCATTCGTTTACGAAAGCGACAACAATGTTGTAAGCCAAAGATTGGTGGACAAACTCCAGTTACCAACAAGCTTTCATTCGAATCAAGCAAGGATTAAATTCAGTACGGAACAATGTGTTAAAGAAGTACTATGTGATATTGCTCCCACGAATTCATGTCATCTTCTTTTGAGATGGGCATGGCTTCATTTTAAAACGCTCAATCTTCATAAACGTTCCCTTTATTTGAGGCATGAGGGACATGAAATGAAGTTGAAATTTATAACACCATGACAAGCCAGTAAGGATCAACATAGGCTTAAGGAGAAAATAGAAAAAGAAAGAATAGAAAAGGAAGAAATATAAACTGTGGAAGGAATGGAAATTGAAAAAAAAGAAAAGGAAGAAAAGATAAAGATGATGGAAAAGATAGTAGAGAAATAAGGTGTTTAATCAAAGGCCTCCCATGTTCAGATGCATTCGTTTACGAAAGCGACAACAATGGTGTAAGCCAAAGATTGGTGGAGAAACTCCAGTTACCAACAAGCTTTCATTCGAATCAAGCAAGGATCAAATTCAGTACGGGAAAATGTGTTAAAGAAGTATTATGTGATATTGCTCCCACGAACTCTTGTCATCTTCTTTTGAGATGGGCATGGCTTCATTTTAAAACGCTCAATCTTCATAAACGTTCCCTTTATTTGTGGCATGAGGGACATGAAATGCAGCTGAAATTTATGACACCATGACAAGCCAGTAAGGATCAACATAGGCTGAAGGAGAAAATAGAAAAAGAAAGAATAGAAAAGGAAGAAATATAAACTGTGGAAGGAATGGAAATTAAAGAAAAAGTAAAAGGAAGAAAAGATAAAGATGGTGGAAAAGGTAGTAGAGAAACAAGGTGTTTAATCAAAGGCCTCCCATGTTTAGTTGCATTCGTTTACGAAAGCGACAACACTGTTGTAAGCCAAAGAATCGTGGAGAAACTCAAGTTACCAACAAGCATTCACTCGAATCAAGCAAGGATCAAATTCAGTACGGGACAATGTGTGCAAGAAGTATTATCTGATATTGCTCACACAAACTCTTGTCATCTTCTTTTGAGATTGGCATGACTTCATTTTAAAACGGTCAATCTTGATAAAGGTTCCCTGTCTTTGAGGCATGAGGGACATGAAATAAAGTTGAAATTTATGACACCAAGACAAGCCAGTAAGGATCAACATAGGCTGAAGGAGAAAATAGAAAAAGAAAGAATAGAAAAGGAAGAAATATAAACTGTGGAAGGAATGGAAATTAAAGAAAAAGAAAAGGAAGAAAAGATAAAGATGGTGGAAAAGGTAGTAGAGAAACAAGGTGTTTAATCAAAGGCCTCCCATGTTTAGATGCATTCGTTTACGAAAACGACAACAATTTTGTAAGCCAAAGATTGGTGGAGAAACTCAAGTTAACAACAAGCTTTCATTCGAAGCAAGCAAGGATCAAATTCAGTACGGGACAATGTGTGAAAAAAGTATTATCTGATATTGCTCCCACGAACTCTTGTCATCTTCTTTTGAGATTGGCATGGCTTCATTTTAAAACGCTCAATCTTGATAAAGGTTCCCTATATTTGAGGCATGAGGGACATGAAATGAAGTTGAAATTTATAACACCAACACAAGCCAGTAAGGGTCAACATAGGCTGAAGGAGAAAATAGAAAAAGAAAGAATAGAAAAGGAAGAAATATAAACTGTGGAAGGAATGGAAATTAAAGAAAAAGTAAAAGGAAGAAAAGATAAAGATGGTGGAAAAGGTAGTAGAGAAACAAGGTGTTTAATCAAAGGCCTCCCATGTTTAGTTGCATTCGTTTACGAAAGCGACAACACTGTTGTAAGCCAAAGATTGGTGGAGAAACTGAAGTGACCAACAAGCATTCACTCGAATCAAGCAAGGATCAAATTCAGTACGGGACAATGTGTGCAAGAAGTATTATCTGATATTGCTCACACAAACTCTTGTCATCCTCTTTTGAGATTGGCATGGCTTCATTTTAAAACGCTCAATCTTGATAAAGGTTCCCTTTCTTTGAGGCATGAGGGACATGAAATGAAGTTTAAATTTATGACACCAAGACAAGCCAGTAAGGATCAACATAGGCTGAAGGAGAAAATAGAAAAAGAAAGAATAGAAAAGGAAGAATATAAACTGTGGAAGGAATGGAAATTAAAGAAAGAGAAAAGGAAGAAAAGATAAAGATGGTGGAAAAGGTAGTAGAAAAACAAGGTGTTTAATCAAAGGCCTCCCATGTTTAGATGCATTCGTTTACGAAAGCGACAACACTGTTGTAAGCCAAAGATTGGTGGAGAAACTCAAGTTACCAACAAGCATTCTCTCGAATCAAGCAAGGATCAAATTCAGTACGGGACAATGTGTGCAAGAAGTATTATCTGATATTGCTCACACGAGCTCTTGTCATCTTCTTTTGAGATTGGCATGGCTTCATTTTAAAACGCTCAATCTTGATAAAGGTTCCCTTTATTTGAGGCATGAGGGACGTGAAATGAAGTTGAAATTTATAACACCAACACAAGCCAGTAAGGATCAACATAGGCTGAAGGAGAAAATAGAAAAAGAAAGAATAGAAAAGGAAGAAATATAAACTGTGGAAGGAATGGAAATAAAAGAAAAAGAAAAGGAAGAAAAGATAAAGATGGTGGAAAAGGTAGTAGAGAAACAAGTTGTTTAATCAAAGGCCTCCCTTGTTTAGTTGCATTCGTTTACGAAAGCGACAACACTGTTGTAAGCCAAAGATTGGTGGAGAAACTCAAGTTACCAACAAGCTTTCATTCGAATCAAGCAAGGATCAAATTCAGTACGGGACAATATGTTAAAGAAGTATTATGTGATATTGCTCCCACGAACTCTTGTCATCTTCTTTTGAGATGGGCATGGCTTCATTTTAAAACGCTCAATCTTCATAAACGTTGCCTTTATTTGAGGCATGAGGGACATGAAATGAAGTTGAAATTTATAACACCAACACAAGCCAGTAAGGATCAACATAGGCTGAAGGAGAAAATAGAAAAAGAAAGAATAGAAAAGGAAGAAATATAAACTGTGGAAGGAATGGAAATTAAAGAAAAAGAAAAGGAAGAAAAGATAAAGATGGTGGAAAAGGTAGTAGAGAAACAAGGTGTTTAATCAAAGGCCTCCCATGTTTAGATGCATTCGTTTACGAAAACGACAACAATTTTGTAAGCCAAAGATTGGTGGAGAAACTCAAGTTAACAACAAGCTTTCACTCGAAGCAAGCAAGGATCAAATTCAGTACGGGACAATGTGTGAAAGAAGTATTATCTGATATTGCTCCCACGAACTCTTGTCATCTTCTTTTGAGATTGGCATGGCTTCATTTTAAAACGCTCAATCTTGATAAAGGTTCCCTTTATTTGAGGCATGAGGGACATGAAATGAAGTTGAAATTTATAACACCAACACAAGCCAGTAAGGGTCAACATAGGCTGAAGGAGAAAATAGAAAAAGAAAGAATAGAAAAGGAAGAAATATAAACTGTGGAAGGAATGGAAATTAAAGAAAAAGTAAAAGGAAGAAAAGATAAAGATGGTGGAAAAGGTAGTAGAGAAACAAGGTGTTTAATCAAAGGCCTCCCATGTTTAGTTGCATTCGTTTACGAAAGCGACAACACTGTTGTAAGCCAAAGATTGGTGGAGAAACTGAAGTTACCAACAAGCATTCACTCGAATCAAGCAAGGATCAAATTCAGTACGGGACAATGTGTGCAAGAAGTATTATCTGATATTGCTCACACAAACTCTTGTCATCCTCTTTTGAGATTGGCATGGCTTCATTTTAAAACGCTCAATCTTGATAAAGGTTCCCTTTCTTTGAGGCATGAGGGACATGAAATGAAGTTTAAATTTATGACACCAAGACAAGCCAGTAAGGATCAACATAGGCTGAAGGAGAAAATAGAAAAAGAAAGAATAGAAAAGGAAGAATATAAACTGTGGAAGGAATGGAAATTAAAGAAAGAGAAAAGGAAGAAAAGATAAAGATGGTGGAAAAGGTAGTAGAAAAACAAGGTGTTTAAACAAAGGCCTCCCATGTTTAGATGCATTCGTTTACGAAAGCGACAACACTGTTGTAAGCCAAAGATTGGTGGAGAAACTCAAGTTACCAACAAGCATTCACTCGAATCAAGCAAGGATCAAATTCAGTACGGGACAATGTGTGCAAGAAGTATTATCTGATATTGCTCACACGAGCTCTTGTCATCTTCTTTTGAGATTGGCATGGCTTCATTTTAAAACGCTCAATCTTGATAAAGGTTCCCTTTATTTGAGGCATGAGGGACATGAAATGAAGTTGAAATTTATAACACCAACACAAGCCAGTAAGGATCAACATAGGCTGAAGGAGAAAATAGAAAAAGAAAGAATAGAAAAGGAAGAAATATAAACTGTGGAAGGAATGGAAATTAAAGAAAAAGTAAAAGGAAGAAAAGTTAAAGATGGTGGAAAAGGTAGTAGAGAAACAAGGTGTTTAATCAAAGGCCTCCCATGTTTACATGCATTCGTTGACGAAAACGACAACAATGTTGTAAGCCAAAGATTGGTGGAGAAACTCAAGTTACCAACAAGCTTTCACTCGAAGCAACCAAGGATCAAATTCAGTACGGGACAATGTGTGAAAGAAGTATTATCTGATATTGCTCCCACGAACTCATGTCATCTTCTTTTGAGATGGGCATGGATTCATTTTAAAACGCTCAATCTTGATAAAGGTTCCCTTTATTTGAGGCATGAGGGACATGAAATGAAGTTGAAATTTATAACACCAACACAAGCCAGTAAGGATCAACATAGGCTGAAGGAGAAAATAGAAAAAGAAAGAATAGAAAAGGAAGAAATATAAACTGTGGAAGGAATGGAAATTAAAGAAAAAGAAAAGGAAGAAAAGATAAAGATGGTGGAAAAGGTAGTAGAGAAACAAGTTGTTTAATCAAAGGCCTCCCTTGTTTAGTTGCATTCGTTTACGAAAGCGACAACACTGTTGTAAGCCAAAGATTGGTGGAGAAACTCAAGTTACCAACAAGCTTTCATTCGAATCAAGCAATGATCAAATTCAGTACGGGACAATATGTTAAAGAAGTATTATGTGATATTGCTCCCACGAACTCTTGTCATCTTCTTTTGAGATGGGCATGGCTTCATTTTAAAACGCTCAATCTTCATAAACGTTCCCTTTATTTGAGGCATGAGGGACATGAAATGAAGTTGAAATTTATAACACCAACACAAGCCAGTAAGGATCAACATAGGCTGAAGGAGAAAATAGAAAAAGAAAGAATAGAAAAGGAAGAAATATAAACTGTGGAAGGAATGGAAATTAAATAAAAAGAAAAGGAAGAAAAGATAAAGATGGTGGAAAAGGTAGTAGAGAAACAAGGTGTTTAATCAAAGGCCTCCCTTGTTTAGTTGCATTCGTTTACGAAAGCGACAACACTGTTGTAAGCCAAAGATTGGTGGAGAAACTCAAGTTACCAACAAGCATTCACTCGAATCAAGCAAGGATCAAATTCAGTATGGGACAATGTGTGCAAGATCTGATATTACTCACACAAACTCTTGTCATCTTCTTTTGAGATTGGCATGGCTTCATTTTAAAATGCTCAATCTTGCTAAAGGTTCCCTTTCTTTGAGGCATGAGGGACATGAAATGAAGTTGAAATTTATGACACCATGACAAGCCAGTAAGGATCAACATAGGCTGAAGGAGAAAATAGAAAAAGGAAGAATAGAAAAGGAAGAAATATAAACTGTGGAAGGAATGGAAATTGAAGAAAAAGAAAAGGAAGAAAAGATAAACATGATAGAAAAGCTAGTAGAAAAACAAGGTGTTTAATCAAAGGCCACCCATGTTTAGTTGCATTCGTTTACGAAAGCGACAACACTGTTGTAAGCCAAAGATTGGTGGAGAAACTCAAGTTACCAACAAGCATTCACTCGAATCCAGCAAGGATCAAATTCAGTACGGGGCAATGTGTGCAAGAAGTATTATCTTATATTGCTCCCACAAACTCTTGTCATCTTCTTTTGAGATTGGCATGGCTTCATTTTAAAACGCTCAATCTTGATAAAGGTTCCCTTTATTTGAGGCATGAGGGACATGAAATGAAGTTGAAATTTATGACACCAAGACAAGCCCGTAAGGTTCAACGTAGGCTGAAGGAGAAAATAGAAAAAGAAAGAATATAAATGGAAGAAATATAAACTGTGGAAGGAATGGAAATTGAAGAAAAAGAAAAGGAAGAAAAGATAAAGATGATGGAAAAGGTAGTAGAGAAGCAAAGTGTTTAATCAAAGGCCACCCATGTTTAGTTGCATTCGTTTACGAAAGCGACAACACTGTTGTAGGCCAAAGACTGGTGGAGAAACTCAAGTTACCAACAAGGATTTACTCGAATCCAGCAAGGATTTAATTCAGTACGGGACAATGTGTGCAAGAAGTATTATCTGATATTGCTCACACGAACTCTTGTCATCTTCTTTTGAGATTGGCATGGCTTCATTTTAAAACGCTCAATCTTGATAAAGGTTCCCTTTATTTGAGGCATGAGGGACATGAAATGAAGTTGAAATTTATGACACCAAGACAAGCCCGTAAGATTCAACATAGGCTGAAGGAGAAAATAGAAAAAGAAAGAATATAAAAGGAAGAAATATAAACTGTGGAAGGAATGGAAATTGAAGAAAAAGAAAAGGAAGAAAAGATAAAGATGATGGAAAAGGTAGTAGAGAAACAAAGTGTTTAATCAAAGGCCACCCATGTTTAGTTGCATTCGTTTACGAAAGCGACAACACTGTAGTAAGCCAAAGATTGGTGGAGAAACTCAAGTTACCAACAAGCATTCACTCGAATCCAGCAAGGATCAAATTCAGTACGGGGCAATGTGTGCAAGAAGTATTATCTTATATTGCTCCCACAAACTCTTGTCATCTTCTTTTGAGATTGGCATGGCTTCATTTTAAAACGCTCAATCTTGATAAAGGTTGCCTTTATTTGAGGCATGAGGGACATGAAATGAAGTTCAAATTTATGACACCAGGACAAGCCCGTAAGGTTCAACATAGGCTGAATGAGAAAATAGAAAAAGAAAGAATAGAAAAAGAAGAAATATAAACTGTGGAAGGAATGGAAATTAAAGAAAAAGTAAAAGGAAGAAAAGACAAAGATGGTGGAAAAGGTAGTAGAGAAGCAAGATGTTTAATCAAAGGCCTCCCATGTTTAGTTGCCTTCGTTTACGAAAGCGACAACAATGTTGTAAGCCAAAGATTGGTGGAGAAACTCCAGTTACCAACAAGCTTTCATTCGAATCAAGCAAGGATCAAATTCAGTACGGGACAATATGTTAAAGAAGTATTATGTGATATTGCTCCCACGAACTCTTGTCATCTTCTTTTGAGATGGGCATGGCTTCATTTTAAAACGCACAACCTTCATAAACGTTCCCTTTATTTGAGGCATGAGGCATATGAAATGAAGTTGAAATTTATGACACCATGACAAGCCAGTAAGGATCAACATAGGCTGAAGGAGAAAATAGAAAAAGAAAGAATAGAAAAGGAAGAAATATAAACTGTGGTAGGAATGGAAATTAAAGAAAAAGAAAAGGAAGAAAAGATAAAGATGGTGGAAAAGGTAGTAGAGAAACAAGGTGTTTAATCAAAGGCCTCCCATGTTTACATGCATTCGTTGACGAAAACGACAACAATGTTGTAAGCCAAAGATTGGTGGAGAAACTCAAGTTACCAACAAGCTTTCACTCGAAACAAGCAAGGATCAAATTCAGTACGGGACAATGTGTGAAAGAAGTATTATCTGATATTGCTCCCACAAACTCTTGTCATCTTCTTTTGAGATTGGCATGGCTTCATTTTAAAACGCTCAATCTTGATAAAGGTTCCCTTTATTTGAGGCATGAGGGACATGAAATGAAGTTGAAATTTGTAACACCAACATAAGCCAGTAAGGATCAACATAGGCTGAAGGAGAAAATAGAAAAAGAAAGAATAGAAAAGGAAGAAATATAAACTGTGGAAGGAATGGAAATTAAAGAAAAAGAAAAGGAAGAAAAGATAAAGATGGTGGAAAAGGTAGTAGAGAAACAAGGTGTTTAATCAAACGCCTCCCATGTTTAGATGCATTCGTTGACGAAAACGACAACAATGTTGTAAGCCAAAGATTGGTGGAGAAACTCCAGTTACCAACAAGCTTTCATTCGAATCAAGCAAGGATCAAATTCAGTACGGGACAATATGTTAAAGAAGTATTATGTGATATTGCTCCCACGAACTGTTGTCATCTTCTTTTGAGATGGGCATGGCTTCATTTTAAAACGCACAATCTTCATAAACGTTCCCTTTATTTGAGGCATGAGGCATATGAAATGAAGTTGAAATTTATGACACCATGACAAGCCAGTAAGGATCAACATAGGCTGAAGGAGAAAATAGAAAAAGAAAGAATAGAAAAGGAAGAAATATAAACTGTGGTAGGAATGGAAATTAAAGAAAAAGAAAAGGAAGAAAAGATAAAGATGGTGGAAAAGGTAGTAGAGAAACAAGGTGTTTAATCAAAGGCCTCCCATGTTTACATGCATTCGTTGACGAAAACGACAACAATGTTGTAAGCCAAAGATTGGTGGAGAAACTCAAGTTACCAACAAGCTTTCACTCGAAACAAGCAAGGATCAAATTCAGTACGGGACAATGTGTGAAAGAAGTATTATCTGATATTGCTCCCACGAACTCTTGTCATCTTCTTTTGAGATTGGCATGGCTTCATTTTAAAACGCTCAATCTTGATAAAGGTTCCCTTTATTTGAGGCATGAGGGACATGAAATGAAGTTGAAATTTGTAACACCAACATAAGCCAGTAAGGATCAACATAGGCTGAAGGAGAAAATAGAAAAAGAAAGAATAGAAAAGGAAGAAATATAAACTGTGGAAGGAATGGAAATTAAAGAAAAAGAAAAGGAAGAAAAGATAAAGATGGTGGAAAAGGTAGTAGAGAAACAAGGTGTTTAATCAAACGCCTCCCATGTTTAGATGCATTCGTTGACGAAAACGACAACAATGTTGTAAGCCAAAGATTGGTGGACAAACTCCAGTTACCAACAAGCTTTCATTCGAATCAAGCAAGGATGAAATTCAGTACGGGACAATATGTTAAAGAAGTATTATGTGATATTGCTCCCACGAACTCTTGTCATCTTCTTTTGAGATGGGCATGGCTTCATTTTAAAACGCACAATCTTCATAAACGTTCCCTTTATTTGAGGCATGAGGGATATGAAATGAAGTTGAAATTTATGACACCATGACAAGCCAGTAAGGATCAACATAGGCTGAAGGAGAAAATAGAAAAAGAAAGAATAGAAAAGGAAGAAATATAAACTGTGGAAGGAATGGAAATTAAAGAAAAACTAAAAGGAAGAAAAGATAAAGATGGTGGAAAAGGTAGTAGAGAAACAAGGTGTTTAATCAAAGGCCTCCCATGTTTAGTTGCATTCGTTTACGAAAGCGACAACACTGTTGTAAGCCAAAGATTGGTGGAGAAACTCCAGTTACCAACAAGCTTTCATTCGAATCAAGCAAGGATCAAATTCAGTACGGGACAATGTGTGCAAGAAGTATTATCTGATATTGCTCGCACGAACTCTTGTCATCTTCTTTTGAGATTGGCATGGCTTCATTTTAAAACGCTTAATCTTGATAAAGGTTCCCTTTATTTGAGGCATGAGGGACATGAAATGAAGTTGAAATTTATGACACCAACACAAGCCTGTAAGGATCAACATAGGCTGAAGGAGAAAATAGAAAAAGAAGGAATAGAAAAGGAAGAAATATAAACTGTGGAAGGAATGGAAATTAAAGAAAAAGAAAAGAAAGAAAAGATAAAGATGGTGGAAAAGGTAGTAGAGAAACAAGGTGTTTAATCAAAGGCCTCCGATGTTTAGTTGCATTCGTTTACGAAAACGACAACAATGTTGTAAGCCAAAGATTGGTGGAGAAACTCCAGTTACAAACAAGCTTTCATTCGAATCAAGCAAGGATTAAATTCAGTACGGAACAATGTGTTAAAAAAGTATTATGTGATATTGCTCCCACGAACTCCTGTCATCTTCTTTTGAGATGGGCATGCCTTCATTTTAAAACGCTCAATCTTCGTAAACGTTCCCTTTATTTGAGGGATAAGGGACATGAAATGAAGTTGAAATTTATGACACCATGACAAGCTAGTAAGGATCAACATAGGCTGAAGGAGAAAATAGAAAAAGAAAGAATAGAAAAGGAAGAAATATAAACTGTGGAAGGAATGGAAATTAAAGAAAAAGTAAAAGGAAGAAAAGATAAAGATGGTGGAAAAGGTAGTAGAGAAACAAGGTGTTTAATCAAAGGCCTCCCATGTTTAGTTGCATTCGTTTACGAAAGGGACAATAATGTTGTAAGCCAAAGATTGGTGGAGAAACTCCAGTTACCAACAAGCTTTCATTCGAATCAAGCAAGGATCAAATTCAGTACGGGACAATATGTTAAAGAAGTATTATGTGATATTGCTCCCACGAACTCTTGTCATCTTCTTTTGAGATGGGCATGGCTTCATTTTAAAACGCTCAATCTTCATAAACGTTCCCTTTCTTTGAGGCATGAGGGACATGAAATGAAGTTGAAATTTATGACACCATGACAAGCCAGTAAGGATCAACATAGGCTGAAGGAGAAATTAGAAAAAGAAAGAATAGAAAAGGAAGAAATATAAACTGTGGAAGGAATGAAAATTAAAGAAAAAGAAAAGGAAGAAAAGATAAAGATGGTGGAAAAGGTAGTAGAGAAACAAGGTGTTTAATCAAAGGCCTCCCATGTTTAGATGCATTCGTTTACGAAAACGACAACAATGTTGTAAGCCAAAGATTGGTGGAGAAACTCCAGTTACCAACAAGCTTTCATTCGAATCAAGCAAGGATGAAATTCAGTACGGGACAATATGTTAAAGAAGTATTATGTGATATTGCTCCCACGAACTCTTGTCATCTTCTTTTGAGATGGGCATGGCTTTATTTTAAAACTCTCAATCTTCATAAACGTTCCCTTTCTTTGAGGCATGAGGGACATGAAATGAAGTTGAAATTTATGACACCATGACAAGCCAGTAAGGATCAACATAGGCTGAAGGAGAAAATAGAAAAAGAAGGAATAGAAAAGGAAGAAATATAAACTGTGGAAGGAATGGAAATTAAAGAAAAAGAAAAGGAAGAAAAGATAAAGATGGTGGAAAAGGTAGTAGAGAAACAAGGTGTTTAATCAAAGGCCTCCCATGTTTAGTTGCATTCGTTTACGAAAGCGACAACAATGTTGTAAGCCAAAGATTGGTGGACAAATCCAGTTACCAACAAGCTTTCATTCGAATCAAGCAAGGATTAAATTCAGTACGGAACAATGTGTTAAAGAAGTACTATGTGATATTGCTCCCACGAATTCATGTCATCTTCTTTTGAGATGGGCATGGCTTCATTTTAAAACGCTCAATCTTCATAAACGTTCCCTTTATTTGAGGCATGAGGGACATGAAATGAAGTTGAAATTTATAACACCATGACAAGCCAGTAAGGATCAACATAGGCTTAAGGAGAAAATAGAAAAAGAAAGAATAGAAAAGGAAGAAATATAAACTGTGGAAGGAATGGAAATTGAAAAAAAAGAAAAGGAAGAAAAGATAAAGATGATGGAAAAGATAGTAGAGAAATAAGGTGTTTAATCAAAGGCCTCCCATGTTCAGATGCATTCGTTTACGAAAGCGACAACAATGGTGTAAGCCAAAGATTGGTGGAGAAACTCCAGTTACCAACAAGCTTTCATTCGAATCAAGCAAGGATGAAATTCAGTACGGGACAATATGTTAAAGAAGTATTATGTGATATTGCTCCCACGAACTCTTGTCATCTTCTTTTGAGATGGGCATGGCTTTATTTTAAAACTCTCAATCTTCATAAACGTTCCCTTTCTTTGAGGCATGAGGGACATGAAATGAAGTTGAAATTTATGACACCATGACAAGCCAGTAAGGATCAACATAGGCTGAAGGAGAAAATAGAAAAAGAAGGAATAGAAAAGGAAGAAATATAAACTGTGGAAGGAATGGAAATTAAAGAAAAAGTAAAAGGAAGAAAAGATAAAGATGGTGGAAAAGGTAGTAGAGAAACAAGGTGTTTAATCAAAGGCCTCCCATGTTTAGTTGCATTCGTTTACGAAAGGGACAATAATGTTGTAAGCCAAAGATTGGTGGAGAAACTCCAGTTACCAACAAGCTTTCATTCGAATCAAGCAAGGATCAAATTCAGTACGGGACAATATGTTAAAGAAGTATTATGTGATATTGCTCCCACGAACTCTTGTCATCTTCTTTTGAGATGGGCATGGCTTCATTTTAAAACGCTCAATCTTCATAAACGTTCCCTTTCTTTGAGGCATGAGGGACATGAAATGAAGTTGAAATTTATGACACCATGACAAGCCAGTAAGGATCAACATAGGCTGAAGGAGAAATTAGAAAAAGAAAGAATAGAAAAGGAAGAAATATAAACTGTGGAAGGAATGAAAATTAAAGAAAAAGAAAAGGAAGAAAAGATAAAGATGGTGGAAAAGGTAGTAGAGAAACAAGGTGTTTAATCAAAGGCCTCCCATGTTTAGATGCATTCGTTTACGAAAACGACAACAATGTTGTAAGCCAAAGATTGGTGGAGAAACTCCAGTTACCAACAAGCTTTCATTCGAATCAAGCAAGGATGAAATTCAGTACGGGACAATATGTTAAAGAAGTATTATGTGATATTGCTCCCACGAACTCTTGTCATCTTCTTTTGAGATGGGCATGGCTTTATTTTAAAACTCTCAATCTTCATAAACGTTCCCTTTCTTTGAGGCATGAGGGACATGAAATGAAGTTGAAATTTATGACACCATGACAAGCCAGTAAGGATCAACATAGGCTGAAGGAGAAAATAGAAAAAGAAGGAATAGAAAAGGAAGAAATATAAACTGTGGAAGGAATGGAAATTAAAGAAAAAGAAAAGGAAGAAAAGATAAAGATGGTGGAAAAGGTAGTAGAGAAACAAGGTGTTTAATCAAAGGCCTCCCATGTTTAGTTGCATTCGTTTACGAAAGCGACAACAATGTTGTAAACCAAAGATTGGTGGACAAACTCCAGTTACCAACAAGCTTTCATTCGAATCAAGCAAGGATTAAATTCAGTACGGAACAATGTGTTAAAGAAGTACTATGTGATATTGCTCCCACGAATTCATGTCATCTTCTTTTGAGATGGGCATGGCTTCATTTTAAAACGCTCAATCTTCATAAACGTTCCCTTTATTTGAGGCATGAGGGACATGAAATGAAGTTGAAATTTATAACACCATGACAAGCCAGTAAGGATCAACATAGGCTTAAGGAGAAAATAGAAAAAGAAAGAATAGAAAAGGAAGAAATATAAACTGTGGAAGGAATGGAAATTGAAAAAAAAGAAAAGGAAGAAAAGATAAAGATGATGGAAAAGATAGTAGAGAAATAAGGTGTTTAATCAAAGGCCTCCCATGTTCAGATGCATTCGTTTACGAAAGCGACAACAATGGTGTAAGCCAAAGATTGGTGGAGAAACTCCAGTTACCAACAAGCTTTCATTCGAATCAAGCAAGGATCAAATTCAGTACGGGAAAATGTGTTAAAGAAGTATTATGTGATATTGCTCCCACGAACTCTTGTCATCTTCTTTTGAGATGGGCATGGCTTCATTTTAAAACGCTCAATCTTCATAAACGTTCCCTTTATTTGTGGCATGAGGGACATGAAATGAAGTTGAAATTTATGACACCATGACAAGCCAGTAAGGATCAACATAGGCTGAAGGAGAAAATAGAAAAAGAAAGAATAGAAAAGGAAGAAATATAAACTGTGGAAGGAATGGAAATTAAAGAAAAAGTAAAAGGAAGAAAAGATAAAGATGGTGGAAAAGGTAGTAGAGAAACAAGGTGTTTAATCAAAGGCCTCCCATGTTTAGTTGCATTCGTTTACGAAAGCGACAACACTGTTGTAAGCCAAAGAATCGTGGAGAAACTCAAGTTACCAACAAGCATTCACTCGAATCAAGCAAGGATCAAATTCAGTACGGGACAATGTGTGCAAGAAGTATTATCTGATATTGCTCACACAAACTCTTGTCATCTTCTTTTGAGATTGGCATGACTTCATTTTAAAACGGTCAATCTTGATAAAGGTTCCCTGTCTTTGAGGCATGAGGGACATGAAATAAAGTTGAAATTTATGACACCAAGACAAGCCAGTAAGGATCAACATAGGCTGAAGGAGAAAATAGAAAAAGAAAGAATAGAAAAGGAAGAAATATAAACTGTGGAAGGAATGGAAATTAAAGAAAAAGAAAAGGAAGAAAAGATAAAGATGGTGGAAAAGGTAGTAGAGAAACAAGGTGTTTAATCAAAGGCCTCCCATGTTTAGATGCATTCGTTTACGAAAACGACAACAATTTTGTAAGCCAAAGATTGGTGGAGAAACTCAAGTTAACAACAAGCTTTCATTCGAAGCAAGCAAGGATCAAATTCAGTACGGGACAATGTGTGAAAGAAGTATTATCTGATATTGCTCCCACGAACTCTTGTCATCTTCTTTTGAGATTGGCATGGCTTCATTTTAAAACGCTCAATCTTGATAAAGGTTCCCTTTATTTGAGGCATGAGGGACATGAAATGAAGTTGAAATTTATGACACCAACACAAGCCTGTAAGGATCAACATAGGCTGAAGGAGAAAATAGAAAAAGAAGGAATAGAAAAGGAAGAAATATAAACTGTGGAAGGAATGGAAATTAAAGAAAAAGAAAAGAAAGAAAAGATAAAGATGGTGGAAAAGGTAGTAGAGAAACAAGGTGTTTAATCAAAGGCCTCCGATGTTTAGTTGCATTCGTTTACGAAAACGACAACAATGTTGTAAGCCAAAGATTGGTGGAGAAACTCCAGTTACAAACAAGCTTTCATTCGAATCAAGCAAGGATTAAATTCAGTACGGAACAATGTGTTAAAAAAGTATTATGTGATATTGCTCCCACGAACTCCTGTCATCTTCTTTTGAGATGGGCATGCCTTCATTTTAAAACGCTCAATCTTCGTAAACGTTCCCTTTATTTGAGGGATAAGGGACATGAAATGAAGTTGAAATTTATGACACCATGACAAGCTAGTAAGGATCAACATAGGCTGAAGGAGAAAATAGAAAAAGAAAGAATAGAAAAGGAAGAAATATAAACTGTGGAAGGAATGGAAATTAAAGAAAAAGTAAAAGGAAGAAAAGATAAAGATGGTGGAAAAGGTAGTAGAGAAACAAGGTGTTTAATCAAAGGCCTCCCATGTTTAGTTGCATTCGTTTACGAAAGGGACAATAATGTTGTAAGCCAAAGATTGGTGGAGAAACTCCAGTTACCAACAAGCTTTCATTCGAATCAAGCAAGGATCAAATTCAGTACGGGACAATATGTTAAAGAAGTATTATGTGATATTGCTCCCACGAACTCTTGTCATCTTCTTTTGAGATGGGCATGGCTTCATTTTAAAACGCTCAATCTTCATAAACGTTCCCTTTCTTTGAGGCATGAGGGACATGAAATGAAGTTGAAATTTATGACACCATGACAAGCCAGTAAGGATCAACATAGGCTGAAGGAGAAATTAGAAAAAGAAAGAATAGAAAAGGAAGAAATATAAACTGTGGAAGGAATGAAAATTAAAGAAAAAGAAAAGGAAGAAAAGATAAAGATGGTGGAAAAGGTAGTAGAGAAACAAGGTGTTTAATCAAAGGCCTCCCATGTTTAGATGCATTCGTTTACGAAAACGACAACAATGTTGTAAGCCAAAGATTGGTGGAGAAACTCCAGTTACCAACAAGCTTTCATTCGAATCAAGCAAGGATGAAATTCAGTACGGGACAATATGTTAAAGAAGTATTATGTGATATTGCTCCCACGAACTCTTGTCATCTTCTTTTGAGATGGGCATGGCTTTATTTTAAAACTCTCAATCTTCATAAACGTTCCCTTTCTTTGAGGCATGAGGGACATGAAATGAAGTTGAAATTTATGACACCATGACAAGCCAGTAAGGATCAACATAGGCTGAAGGAGAAAATAGAAAAAGAAGGAATAGAAAAGGAAGAAATATAAACTGTGGAAGGAATGGAAATTAAAGAAAAAGAAAAGGAAGAAAAGATAAAGATGGTGGAAAAGGTAGTAGAGAAACAAGGTGTTTAATCAAAGGCCTCCCATGTTTAGTTGCATTCGTTTACGAAAGCGACAACAATGTTGTAAGCCAAAGATTGGTGGACAAACTCTAGTTACCAACAAGCTTTCATTCGAATCAAGCAAGGATTAAATTCAGTACGGAACAATGTGTTAAAGAAGTACTATGTGATATTGCTCCCACGAATTCATGTCATCTTCTTTTGAGATGGGCATGGCTTCATTTTAAAACGCTCAATCTTCATAAACGTTCCCTTTATTTGAGGCATGAGGGACATGAAATGAAGTTGAAATTTATAACACCATGACAAGCCAGTAAGGATCAACATAGGCTTAAGGAGAAAATAGAAAAAGAAAGAATAGAAAAGGAAGAAATATAAACTGTGGAAGGAATGGAAATTGAAAAAAAAGAAAAGGAAGAAAAGATAAAGATGATGGAAAAGATAGTAGAGAAATAAGGTGTTTAATCAAAGGCCTCCCATGTTCAGATGCATTCGTTTACGAAAGCGACAACAATGGTGTAAGCCAAAGATTGGTGGAGAAACTCCAGTTACCAACAAGCTTTCATTCGAATCAAGCAAGGATCAAATTCAGTACGGGAAAATGTGTTAAAGAAGTATTATGTGATATTGCTCCCACGAACTCTTGTCATCTTCTTTTGAGATGGGCATGGCTTCATTTTAAAACGCTCAATCTTCATAAACGTTCCCTTTATTTGTGGCATGAGGGACATGAAATGAAGTTGAAATTTATGACACCATGACAAGCCAGTAAGGATCAACATAGGCTGAAGGAGAAAATAGAAAAAGAAAGAATAGAAAAGGAAGAAATATAAACTGTGGAAGGAATGGAAATTAAAGAAAAAGTAAAAGGAAGAAAAGATAAAGATGGTGGAAAAGGTAGTAGAGAAACAAGGTGTTTAATCAAAGGCCTCCCATGTTTAGTTGCATTCGTTTACGAAAGCGACAACACTGTTGTAAGCCAAAGAATCGTGGAGAAACTCAAGTTACCAACAAGCATTCACTCGAATCAAGCAAGGATCAAATTCAGTACGGGACAATGTGTGCAAGAAGTATTATCTGATATTGCTCACACAAACTCTTGTCATCTTCTTTTGAGATTGGCATGACTTCATTTTAAAACGGTCAATCTTGATAAAGGTTCCCTGTCTTTGAGGCATGAGGGACATGAAATAAAGTTGAAATTTATGACACCAAGACAAGCCAGTAAGGATCAACATAGGCTGAAGGAGAAAATAGAAAAAGAAAGAATAGAAAAGGAAGAAATATAAACTGTGGAAGGAATGGAAATTAAAGAAAAAGAAAAGGAAGAAAAGATAAAGATGGTGGAAAAGGTAGTAGAGAAACAAGGTGTTTAATCAAAGGCCTCCCATGTTTAGATGCATTCGTTTACGAAAACGACAACAATTTTGTAAGCCAAAGATTGGTGGAGAAACTCAAGTTAACAACAAGCTTTCATTCGAAGCAAGCAAGGATCAAATTCAGTACGGGACAATGTGTGAAAGAAGTATTATCTGATATTGCTCCCACGAACTCTTGTCATCTTCTTTTGAGATTGGCATGGCTTCATTTTAAAACGCTCAATCTTGATAAAGGTTCCCTTTATTTGAGGCATGAGGGACATGAAATGAAGTTGAAATTTATGACACCAACACAAGCCTGTAAGGATCAACATAGGCTGAAGGAGAAAATAGAAAAAGAAGGAATAGAAAAGGAAGAAATATAAACTGTGGAAGGAATGGAAATTAAAGAAAAAGAAAAGAAAGAAAAGATAAAGATGGTGGAAAAGGTAGTAGAGAAACAAGGTGTTTAATCAAAGGCCTCCGATGTTTAGTTGCATTCGTTTACGAAAACGACAACAATGTTGTAAGCCAAAGATTGGTGGAGAAACTCCAGTTACAAACAAGCTTTCATTCGAATCAAGCAAGGATTAAATTCAGTACGGAACAATGTGTTAAAAAAGTATTATGTGATATTGCTCCCACGAACTCCTGTCATCTTCTTTTGAGATGGGCATGCCTTCATTTTAAAACGCTCAATCTTCGTAAACGTTCCCTTTATTTGAGGGATAAGGGACATGAAATGAAGTTGAAATTTATGACACCATGACAAGCTAGTAAGGATCAACATAGGCTGAAGGAGAAAATAGAAAAAGAAAGAATAGAAAAGGAAGAAATATAAACTGTGGAAGGAATGGAAATTAAAGAAAAAGTAAAAGGAAGAAAAGATAAAGATGGTGGAAAAGGTAGTAGAGAAACAAGGTGTTTAATCAAAGGCCTCCCATGTTTAGTTGCATTCGTTTACGAAAGGGACAATAATGTTGTAAGCCAAAGATTGGTGGAGAAACTCCAGTTACCAACAAGCTTTCATTCGAATCAAGCAAGGATCAAATTCAGTACGGGACAATATGTTAAAGAAGTATTATGTGATATTGCTCCCACGAACTCTTGTCATCTTCTTTTGAGATGGGCATGGCTTCATTTTAAAACGCTCAATCTTCATAAACGTTCCCTTTCTTTGAGGCATGAGGGACATGAAATGAAGTTGAAATTTATGACACCATGACAAGCCAGTAAGGATCAACATAGGCTGAAGGAGAAATTAGAAAAAGAAAGAATAGAAAAGGAAGAAATATAAACTGTGGAAGGAATGAAAATTAAAGAAAAAGAAAAGGAAGAAAAGATAAAGATGGTGGAAAAGGTAGTAGAGAAACAAGGTGTTTAATCAAAGGCCTCCCATGTTTAGATGCATTCGTTTACGAAAACGACAACAATGTTGTAAGCCAAAGATTGGTGGAGAAACTCCAGTTACCAACAAGCTTTCATTCGAATCAAGCAAGGATGAAATTCAGTACGGGACAATATGTTAAAGAAGTATTATGTGATATTGCTCCCACGAACTCTTGTCATCTTCTTTTGAGATGGGCATGGCTTTATTTTAAAACTCTCAATCTTCATAAACGTTCCCTTTCTTTGAGGCATGAGGGACATGAAATGAAGTTGAAATTTATGACACCATGACAAGCCAGTAAGGATCAACATAGGCTGAAGGAGAAAATAGAAAAAGAAGGAATAGAAAAGGAAGAAATATAAACTGTGGAAGGAATGGAAATTAAAGAAAAAGAAAAGGAAGAAAAGATAAAGATGGTAGAAAAGGTAGTAGAGAAACAAGGTGTTTAATCAAAGGCCTCCCATGTTTAGTTGCATTCGTTTACGAAAGCGACAACAATGTTGTAAGCCAAAGATTGGTGGACAAACTCTAGTTACCAACAAGCTTTCATTCGAATCAAGCAAGGATTAAATTCAGTACGGAACAATGTGTTAAAGAAGTACTATGTGATATTGCTCCCACGAATTCATGTCATCTTCTTTTGAGATGGGCATGGCTTCATTTTAAAACGCTCAATCTTCATAAACGTTCCCTTTATTTGAGGCATGAGGGACATGAAATGAAGTTGAAATTTATAACACCATGACAAGCCAGTAAGGATCAACATAGGCTTAAGGAGAAAATAGAAAAAGAAAGAATAGAAAAGGAAGAAATATAAATTGTGGAAGGAATGGAAATTGAAAAAAAAGAAAAGGAAGAAAAGATAAAGATGATGGAAAAGATAGTAGAGAAATAAGGTGTTTAATCAAAGGCCTCCCATGTTCAGATGCATTCGTTTACGAAAGCGACAACAATGGTGTAAGCCAAAGATTGGTGGAGAAACTCCAGTTACCAACAAGCTTTCATTCGAATCAAGCAAGGATCAAATTCAGTACGGGAAAATGTGTTAAAGAAGTATTATGTGATATTGCTCCCACGAACTCTTGTCATCTTCTTTTGAGATGGGCATGGCTTCATTTTAAAACGCTCAATCTTCATAAACGTTCCCTTTATTTGTGGCATGAGGGACATGAAATGAAGTTGAAATTTATGACACCATGACAAGCCAGTAAGGATCAACATAGGCTGAAGGAGAAAATAGAAAAAGAAAGAATAGAAAAGGAAGAAATATAAACTGTGGAAGGAATGGAAATTAAAGAAAAAGTAAAAGGAAGAAAAGATAAAGATGGTGGAAAAGGTAGTAGAGAAACAAGGTGTTTAATCAAAGGCCTCCCACGTTTAGTTGCATTCGTTTACGAAAGCGACAACACTGTTGTAAGCCAAAGAATCGTGGAGAAACTCAAGTTACCAACAAGCATTCACTCGAATCAAGCAAGGATCATATTCAGTACGGGACAATGTGTGCAAGAAGTATTATCTGATATTGCTCACACAAACTCTTGTCATCTTCTTTTGAGATTGGCATGACTTCATTTTAAAACGGTCAATCTTGATAAAGGTTCCCTGTCTTTGAGGCATGAGGGACATGAAATAAAGTTGAAATTTATGACACCAAGACAAGCCAGTAAGGATCAACATAGGCTGAAGGAGAAAATAGAAAAAGAAAGAATAGAAAAGGAAGAAATATAAACTGTGGAAGGAATGGAAATTAAAGAAAAAGAAAAGGAAGAAAAGATAAAGATGGTGGAAAAGGTAGTAGAGAAACAAGGTGTTTAATCAAAGGCCTCCCATGTTTAGATGCATTCGTTTACGAAAACGACAACAATTTTGTAAGCCAAAGATTGGTGGAGAAACTCAAGTTAACAACAAGCTTTCATTCGAAGCAAGCAAGGATCAAATTCAGTACGGGACAATGTGTGAAAGAAGTATTATCTGATATTGCTCCCACGAACTCTTGTCATCTTCTTTTGAGATTGGCATGGCTTCATTTTAAAACGCTCAATCTTGATAAAGGTTCCCTTTATTTGAGGCATGAGGGACATGAAATGAAGTTGAAATTTATAACACCAACACAAGCCAGTAAGGGTCAACACAGGCTGAAGGAGAAAATAGAAAAAGAAAGAATAGAAAAGGAAGAAATATAAACTGTGGAAGGAATGGAAATTAAAGAAAAAGTAAAAGGAAGAAAAGATAAAGATGGTGGAAAAGGTAGTAGAGAAACAAGGTGTTTAATCAAAGGCCTCCCATGTTTAGTTGCATTCGTTTACGAAAGCGACAACACTGTTGTAAGCCAAAGATTGGTGGAGAAACTGAAGTGACCAACAAGCATTCACTCGAATCAAGCAAGGATCAAATTCAGTACGGGACAATGTGTGCAAGAAGTATTATCTGATATTGCTCACACAAACTCTTGTCATCCTCTTTTGAGATTGGCATGGCTTCATTTTAAAACGCTCAATTTTGATAAAGGTTCCCTTTCTTTGAGGCATGAGGGACATGAAATGAAGTTTAAATTTATGACACCAAGACAAGCCAATAAGGATCAACATAGGCTGAAGGAGAAAATAGAAAAAGAAAGAATAGAAAAGGAAGAATATAAACTGTGGAAGGAATGGAAATTAAAGAAAGAGAAAAGGAAGAAAAGATAAAGATGGTGGAAAAGGTAGTAGAAAAACAAGGTGTTTAATCAAAGGCCTCCCATGTTTAGATGCATTCGTTTACGAAAGCGACAACACTGTTGTAAGCCAAAGATTGGTGGAGAAACTCAAGTTACCAACAAGCATTCTCTCGAATCAAGCAATGATCAAATTCAGTACGGGACAATGTGTGCAAGAAGTATTATCTGATATTGCTCACACGAGCTCTTGTCATCTTCTTTTGAGATTGGCATGGCTTCATTTTAAAACGCTCAATCTTCATAAACGTTGCCTTTATTTGAGGCATGAGGGACATGAAATGAAGTTGAAATTTATAACACCAACACAAGCCAGTAAGGATCAACATAGGCTGAAGGAGAAAATAGAAAAAGAAAGAATAGAAAAGGAAGAAATATAAACTGTGGAAGGAATGGAAATTAAAGAAAAAGAAAAGGAAGAAAAGATAAAGATGGTGGAAAAGGTAGTAGAGAAACAAGGTGTTTAATCAAAGGCCTCCCATGTTTAGATGCATTCGTTTACGAAAACGACAACAATTTTGTAAGCCAAAGATTGGTGGAGAAACTCAAGTTAACAACAAGCTTTCACTCGAAGCAAGCAAGGATCAAATTCAGTACGGGACAATGTGTGAAAGAAGTATTATCTAATATTGCTCCCACGAACTCTTGTCATCTTCTTTTGAGATTGGCATGGCTTCATTCTAAAACGCTCAATCTTGATAAAGGTTCCCTTTATTTGAGGCATGAGGGACATGAAATGAAGTTGAAATTTATAACACCAACACAAGCCAGTAAGGGTCAACATAGGCTGAAGGAGAAAATAGAAAAAGAAAGAATAGAAAAGGAAGAAATATAAACTGTGGAAGGAATGGAAATTAAAGAAAAAGTAAAAGGAAGAAAAGATAAAGATGGTGGAAAAGGTAGTAGAGAAACAAGGTGTTTAATCAAAGGCCTCCCATGTTTAGTTGCATTCGTTTACGAAAGCGACAACACTGTTGTAAGCCAAAGATTGGTGGAGAAACTGAAGTTACCAACAAGCATTCACTCGAATCAAGCAAGGATCAAATTCAGTACGGGACAATGTGTGCAAGAAGTATTATCTGATATTGCTCACACAAACTCTTGTCATCCTCTTTTGAGATTGGCATGGCTTCATTTTAAAACGCTCAATCTTGATAAAGGTTCCCTTTCTTTGAGGCATGAGGGACATGAAATGAAGTTTAAATGTATGACACCAAGACAAGCCAGTAAGGATCAACATAGGCTGAAGGAGAAAATAGAAAAAGAAAGAATAGAAAAGGAAGAATATAAACTGTGGAAGGAATTGAAATTAAAGAAAGAGAAAAGGAAGAAAAGATAAAGATGGTGGAAAAGGTAGTAGAAAAACAAGGTGTTTAAACAAAGGCCTCCCATGTTTAGATGCATTCGTTTACGAAAGCGACAACACTGTTGTAAGCCAAAGATTGGTGGAGAAACTCAAGTTACCAACAAGCATTCACTCGAATCAAGCAAGGATCAAATTCAGTACGGGACAATGTGTGCAAGAAGTATTATCTGATATTGCTCACACGAGCTCTTGTCATCTTCTTTTGAGATTGGCATGGCTTCATTTTAAAACGCTCAATGTTGATAAAGGTTCCCTTTATTTGAGGCATGAGGGACACGAAATGAAGTTGAAATTTATAACACCAACACAAGCCAGTAAGGATCAACATAGGCTGAAGGAGAAAATAGAAAAAGAAAGAATAGAAAAGGAAGAAATATAAACTGTGGAAGGAATGGAAATTAAAGAAAAAGTAAAAGGAAGAAAAGTTAAAGATGGTGGAAAAGGTAGTAGAGAAACAAGGTGATTAATCAAAGGCCTCCCATGTTTACATGCATTCGTTGACGAAAACGACAACAATGTTGTAAGCCAAAGATTGGTGGAGAAACTCAAGTTACCAACAAGCTTTCACTCGAAGCAACCAAGGATCAAATTCAGTACGGGACAATGTGGTAAAGAAGTATTATCTGATATTGCTCCCACGAACTCTTGTCATCTTCTTTTGAGATGGGCATGGATTCATTTTAAAACGCTCAATCTTGATAAACGTTCCCTTTATTTGAGGCATGAGGGACATGAAATGAAGTTGAAATTTATAACACCAACACAAGCCAGTAAGGATCAACATAGGCTGAAGGAGAAAATAGAAAAAGAAAGAATAGAAAAGGAAGAAATATAAACTGTGGAAGGAATGGAAATTAAAGAAAAAGAAAAGGAAGAAAAGATAAAGATGGTGGAAAAGGTAGTAGAGAAACAAGTTGTTTAATCAAAGGCCTCCCTTGTTTAGTTGCATTCGTTTACGAAAGCGACAACACTGTTGTAAGCCAAAGATTGGTGGAGAAACTCAAGTTACCAACAAGCTTTCATTCGAATCAAGCAATGATCAAATTCAGTACGGGACAATATGTTAAAGAAGTATTATGTGATATTGCTCCCACGAACTCTTGTCATCTTCTTTTGAGATGGGCATGACTTCATTTTAAAACGCTCAATCTTCATAAACGTTCCCTTTATTTGAGGCATGAGGGACATGAAATGAAGTTGAAATTTATAACACCAACACAAGCCAGTAAGGATCAACATAGGCTGAAGGAGAAAATAGAAAAAGAAAGAATAGAAAAGGAAGAAATATAAACTGTGGAAGGAATGGAAATTAAATAAAAAGAAAAGGAAGAAAAGATAAAGATGGTGGAAAAGGTAGTAGAGAAACAAGGTGTTTATTCAAAGGCCTCCCTTGTTTAGTTGCATTCGTTTACGAAAGCGACAACACTGTTGTAAGCCAAAGATTGGTGGAGAAACTCAAGTTACCAACAAGCATTCACTCGAATCAAGCAAGGATCAAATTCAGTATGGGACAATGTGTGCAAGAAGTATTATCTGATATTACTCACACAAACTCTTGTCATCTTCTTTTGAGATTGGCATGGCTTCATTTTAAAACGCTCAATCTTGCTAAAGGTTCCCTTTCTTTGAGGCATGAGGGACATGAAATGAAGTTGAAATTTATGACACCATGACAAGCCAGTAAGGATCAACATAGGCTGAAGGAGAAAATAGAAAAAGGAAGAATAGAAAAGGAAGAAATATAAACTGTGGAAGGAATGGAAATTGAAGAAAAAGAAAAGGAAGAAAAGATAAAGATGATAGAAAAGCTAGTAGAAAAACAAGGTGTTTAATCAAAGGCCTCCCATGTTTAGTTGCATTCGTTTACGAAAGCGACAACACTGTTGTAAGCCAAAGATTGGTGGAGAAACTCAAGTTACCAACAAGCATTCACTCGAATCCAGCAAGGATCAAATTCAGTACGGGGCAATGTGTGCAAGAAGTATTATCGTATATTGCTCCCACAAACTCTTGTCATCTTCTTTTGAGATTGGCATGGCTTCATTTTAAAACGCTCAATCTTGATAAAGGTTCCCTTTATTTGAGGCATGAGGGACATGAAATGAAGTTGAAATTTATGACACCAAGACAAGCCCGTAAGGTTCAACGTAGGCTGAAGGAGAAAATAGAAAAAGAAAGAATATAAATGGAAGAAATATAAACTGTGGAAGGAATGGAAATTGAAGAAAAAGAAAAGGAAGAAAAGATAAAGATGATGGAAAAGGTAGTAGAGAAGCAAAGTGTTTAATCAAAGGCCACCCATGTTTAGTTGCATTCGTTTACGAAAGCGACAACACTGTTGTAGGCCAAAGACTGGTGGAGAAACTCAAGTTACCAACAAGGATTTACTCGAATCCAGCAAGGATTTAATTCAGTACGGGACAATGTGTGCAAGAAGTATTATCTGATATTGCTCACACGAACTCTTGTCATCTTCTTTTGAGATTGGCATGGCTTCATTTTAAAACGCTCAATCTTGATAAAGGTTCCCTTTATTTGAGGCATGAGGGACATGAAATGAAGTTGAAATTTATGACACCAAGACAAGCCCGTAAGATTCAACATAGGCTGAAGGAGAAAATAGAAAAAGAAAGAATATAAAAGGAAGAAATATAAACTGTGGAAGGAATGGAAATTGAAGAAAAAGAAAAGGAAGAAAAGATAAAGATGATGGAAAAGGTAGTAGAGAAACAAAGTGTTTAATCAAAGGCCACCCATGTTTAGTTGCATTCGTTTACGAAAGCGACAACACTGTAGTAAGCCAAAGATTGGTGGAGAAACTCAAGTTACCAACAAGCATTCACTCGAATCCAGCAAGGATCAAATTCAGTACGGGGCAATGTGTGCAAGAATTATTATCTTATATTGCTCCCACAAACTCTTGTCATCTTCTTTTGAGATTGGCATGGCTTCATTTTAAAACGCTCAATCTTGATAAAGGTTCCCTTTATTTGAGGCATGAGGGACATGAAATGAAGTTCAAATTTATGACACCAGGACAAGCCCGTAAGGTTCAACATAGGCTGAATGAGAAAATAGAAAAAGAAAGAATAGAAAAAGAAGAAATATAAACTGTGGAAGGAATGGAAATTAAAGAAAAAGTAAAAGGAAGAAAAGATAAAGATGGTGGAAAAGGTAGTAGAGAAGCAAGATGTTTAATCAAAGGCCTCCCATGTTTAGTTGCATTCGTTTACGAAAGCGACAACAATGTTGTAAGCCAAAGATTGGTGGAGAAACTCCAGTTACCAACAAGCTTTCATTCGAATCAAGCAAGGATCAAATTCAGTACGGGACAATAGGTTAAAGAAGTATTATGTGATATTGCTCCCACGAACTGTTGTCATCTTCTTTTGAGATGGGCATGGCTTCATTTTAAAACGCACAACCTTCATAAACGTTCCCTTTATTTGAGGCATGAGGCATATGAAATGAAGTTGAAATTTATGACACCATGACAAGCCAGTAAGGATCAACATAGGCTGAAGGAGAAAATAGAAAAAGAAAGAATAGAAAAGGAAGAAATATAAACTGTGGTAGGAATGGAAATTAAAGAAAAAGAAAAGGAAGAAAAGATAAAGATGGTGGAAAAGGTAGTAGAGAAACAAGGTGTTTAATCAAAGGCCTCCCATGTTTACATGCATTCGTTGACGAAAACGACAACAATGTTGTAAGCCAAAGATTGGTGGAGAAACTCAAGTTACCAACAAGCTTTCACTCGAAACAAGCAAGGATCAAATTCAGTACGGGACAATGTGTGAAAGAAGTATTATCTGATATTGCTCCCACGAACTCTTGTCATCTTCTTTTGAGATTGGCATGGCTTCATTTTAAAACGCTCAATCTTGATAAAGGTTCCCTTTATTTGAGGCATGAGGGACATGAAATGAAGTTGAAATTTGTAACACCAACATAAGCCAGTAAGGATCAACATAGGCTGAAGGAGAAAATAGAAAAAGAAAGAATAGAAAAGGAAGAAATATAAACTGTGGAAGGAATGGAAATTAAAGAAAAAGAAAAGGAAGAAAAGATAAAGATGGTGGAAAAGGTAGTAGAGAAACAAGGTGTTTAATCAAACGCCTCCCATGTTTAGATGCATTCGTTGACGAAAACGACAACAATGTTGTAAGCCAAAGATTGGTGGAGAAACTCCAGTTACCAACAAGCTTTCATTCGAATCAAGCAAGGATCAAATTCAGTACGGGACAATATGTTAAAGAAGTATTATGTGATATTGCTCCCACGAACTGTTGTCATCTTCTTTTGAGATGGGCATGGCTTCATTTTAAAACGCACAATCTTCATAAACGTTCCCTTTATTTGAGGCATGAGGCATATGAAATGAAGTTGAAATTTATGACACCATGACAAGCCAGTAAGGATCAACATAGGCTGAAGGAGAAAATAGAAAAAGAAAGAATAGAAAAGGAAGAAATATAAACTGTGGTAGGAATGGAAATTAAAGAAAAAGAAAAGGAAGAAAAGATAAAGATGGTGGAAAAGGTAGTAGAGAAACAAGGTGTTTAATCAAAGGCCTCCCATGTTTACATGCATTCGTTGACGAAAACGACAACAATGTTGTAAGCCAAAGATTGGTGGAGAAACTCAAGTTACCAACAAGCTTTCACTCGAAACAAGCAAGGATCAAATTCAGTACGGGACAATGTGTGAAAGAAGTATTATCTGATATTGCTCCCACGAACTCTTGTCATCTTCTTTTGAGATTGGCATGGCTTCATTTTAAAACGCTCAATCTTGATAAAGGTTCCCTTTATTTGAGGCATGAGGGACATGAAATGAAGTTGAAATTTGTAACACCAACATAAGCCAGTAAGGATCAACATAGGCTGAAGGAGAAAATAGAAAAAGAAAGAATAGAAAAGGAAGAAATATAAACTGTGGAAGGAATGGAAATTAAAGAAAAAGAAAAGGAAGAAAAGATAAAGATGGTGGAAAAGGTAGTAGAGAAACAAGGTGTTTAATCAAACGCCTCCCATGTTTAGATGCATTCGTTGACGAAAACGACAACAATGTTGTAAGCCAAAGATTGGTGGACAAACTCCAGTTACCAAGAAGCTTTCATTCGAATCAAGCAAGGATCAAATTCAGTACGGGACAATATGTTAAAGAAGTATTATGTGATATTGCTCCCACGAACTCTTGTCATCTTCTTTTGAGATGGGCATGGCTTCATTTTAAAATGCACAATCTTCATAAACGTTCCCTTTATTTGAGGCATGAGGGATATGAAATGAAGTTGAAATTTATGACACCATGACAAGCCAGTAAGGATCAACATAGGCTGAAGGAGAAAATAGAAAAAGAAAGAATAGAAAAGGAAGAAATATAAACTGTGGTAGGAATGGAAATTAAAGAAAAAGAAAAGGAAGAAAAGATAAAGATGGTGGAAAAGGTAGTAGAGAAACAAGGTGTTTAATCAAAGGCCTCCTATGTTTACATGCATTCGTTGACGAAAACGACAACAATGTTGTAAGCCAAAGATTGGTGGAGACTCTCAAGTTACCAACAAGCTTTCACTCGAAACAAGCAAGGATCAAATTCAGTACGGGACAATGTGTGAAAGAAGTATTATCTGATATTGCTCCCACGAACTCTTATCATCTTCTTTTGAGATTGGCATGGCTTCATTTTAAAACGCTCAATCTTGATAAAGGTTTCCTTTATTTGAGGCATGAGGGACATGAAATGAAGTTGAAATTTATAACACCAACACAAGCCAGTAAGGATCAACATAGGTTGAAGGAGAAAATAGAAAAAGAAAGAATAGAAAAGGAAGAAATATAAACTGTGGAAGGAATGGAAATTAAAGAAAAAGAAAAGGAAGAAAAGATAAAGATGATGGAAAAGGAAGTAGAGAAGCAAGGTGTTTAATCAATGGCCTCCCATGTTTAGTTGCATTCGTTTACGAAAGCGACAACAATGTTGAAAGCCAAAGATTGGTGGAGAAACTCCAGTTACCAACAAGCTTTCATTCGAATCAAGGAAGGATCAAATTCAGTACGGGACAATATTTTAAAGAAGTATTATGTGATATTGCTCCCATGAACTCTTGTCATCTTGTTTTGAGATTGGCATGACTTCATTTTAAAACGCTCAATCTTGATAAAGGTTCCCTTTATTTGAGGGATGAGGGACATGAAATGAAGTTGAAATTTATGACACCAACACAAGCCAGTAAGGATCAACAAAGGCTGAAGGGAGAAAATAGAAAAAGAAAGAATAGAAAAGGAAGAAATATAAACTGCGGAAGGAATGGAAATTAAAGAAAAAGAAAAGGAAGAAAAGATAATGATGGTGGAAAAGGTAGTAGAGAAACAAGGTGTTTAATCAAAGGCCTCCCATGTTTAGTTGCATTCGTTTACGAAAGCGACAACAATGTTGTAAGCCAAAGATTGGTGGAGAAACTCCAGTTACCAACAAGCTTTCATTCGAATCAAGCAAGGATCAAATTCAGTACGGGACAATATGTTAAAGAAGTATTATGTGATATTGCTCCCACGAACTCTTGTCATCTTCTTTTGAGATAGGCATGACTTCATTTTAAAACGCACAATCTTCATAAACGTTCCCTTTATTTGAGGCATGAGGGATATGAAATGAAGTTGAAATTTATGACACCATGACAAGCCAGTAAGGATCAACATAGGCTGAAGGAGAAAATAGAAAAAGAAAGAATAGAAAAGGAAGAAATATAAATTGTGGTAGGAATGGAAATTAAAGAAAAAGAAAAGGAAGAAAAGATAAAGATGGTGGAAAAGGTAGTAGAGAAACAAGGTGTTTAATCAAAGGCCTCCCATGTTTAGATGCATTCGTTGACGAAAACGACAACAATGTTGTAAGCCAAAGATTGGTGGAGAAACTCAAGTTACCAACAAGCTTTCAATCGAAACAAGCAAGGATCAAATTCAGTACGGGACAATGTGTGAAAGAAGTATTATCTGATATTGCTCCCACGAACTCTTGTCATCTTCTTTTGAGATTGGCATGGCTTCATTTTAAAACGCTCAATCTTGATAAAGGTTCCCTTTATTTGAGGGATGAGGGACATGAAATGAAGTTGAAATTTATGACACCAACACAAGCCAGTAAGGATCAACATAGGCTGAAGGAGAAAATAGAAAAAGAAAGTATAGAAAAGGAAGAAATATAAACTGTGGAAGGAATGGAAATTAAAGAAAAAGAAAAGGAAGAAAAGATAATGATGGTAGAAAAGGTAGTAGAGAAACAAGGTGTTTAATCAAAGGCCTCCCATGTTTAGTTGCATTCGTTTACGAAAGCGACAACAATGTTGTAAGCCAAAGATTGGTGGAGAAACTCCAGTTACCAACAAGCTTTCATTCGAATCAAGCAAGGATCAAATTCAGTACGGGACAATATGTTAAAGAAGTATTATGTGATATTGCTCCCACGAACTCTTGTCATCTTCTTTTGAGATGGGCATGGCTTCATTTTAAAACGCACAATCTTCATAAACGTTCCCTTAATTTGAGGCATGAGGGATATGAAATGAAGTTGAAATTTATGACACCATGACAAGCCAGTAAGGATCAACATAGGCTAAAGGAGAAAATAGAAAAAGAAAGAATAGAAAAGGAAGAAATATAAATTGTGGTAGGAATGGAAATTAAAGAAAAAGAAAAGGAAGAAAAGATAAAGATGGTGGAAAAGGTAGTAGAGAAACAAGGTGTTTAATCAAAGGCCTCCCATGTTTACATGCATTCGTTGACGAAAACGACAACAATGTTGTAAGCCAAAGATTGGTGGAGACTCTCAAGTTACCAACAAGCTTTCAATCGAAACAAGCAAGGATCAAATTCAGTACGGGACAATGTGTGAAAGAAGTATTATCTGATATTGCTCCCACGAACTCTTATCATCTTCTTTTGAGATTGGCATGGCTTCATTTTAAAACGCTCAATCTTGATAAAGGTTTCCTTTATTTGAGGCATGAGGGACATGAAATGAAGTTGAAATTTATAACACCAACACAAGCCAGTAAGGATCAACATAGGCTGAAGGAGAAAATAGAAAAAGAAAGAATAGAAAAGGAAGAAATATAAACTGTGGAAGGAATGGAAATTAAAGAAAAAGAAAAGGAAGAAAAGATAAAGATGGTGGAAAAGGAAGTAGAGAAGCAAGGTGTTTAATCAATGGCCTCCCATGTTTAGTTGCATTCGTTTACGAAAGCGACAACAATGTTGAAAGCCAAAGATTGGTGGAGAAACTCCAGTTACCAACAAGCTTTCATTCGAATCAAGGAAGGATCAAATTCAGTACGGGACAATATGTTAAAGAAGTATTATGTGATATTGCTCCCACGAACTCTCTTCATCTTGTTTTGAGATTGGCATGACTTCATTTCAAAACGCTCAATCTTGATAAAGGTTCCCTTTATTTGAGGGATGAGGGACATGAAATGAAGTTGAAATTTATGACACCAACACAAGCCAGTAAGGATCAACAAAGGCTGAAGGGAGAAAATAGAAAAAGAAAGAATAGAAAAGGAAGAAATATAAACTGCGGAAGGAATGGAAATTAAAGAAAAAGAAAAGGAAGAAAAGATAATGATGGTGGAAAAGGTAGTAGAGAAACAAGGTGTTTAATCAAAGGCCTCCCATGTTTAGTTGCATTCGTTTACGAAAGCGACAACAATGTTGTAAGCCAAAGATTGGTGGAGAAACTCCAGTTACCAACAAGCTTTCATTCGAATCAAGCAAGGATCAAATTCAGTACGGGACAATATGTTAAAGAAGTATTATGTGATATTGCTCCCACGAACTCTTGTCATCTTCTTTTGAGATAGGCATGACTTCATTTTAAAACGCACAATCTTCATAAACGTTCCCTTTATTTGAGGCATGAGGGATATGAAATGAAGTTGAAATTTATGACACCATGACAAGCCAGTAAGGATCAACATAGGCTGAAGGAGAAAATAGAAAAAGAAAGAATAGAAAAGGAAGAAATATAAATTGTGGTAGGAATGGAAATTAAAGAAAAAGAAAAGGAAGAAAAGATAAAGATGGTGGAAAAGGTAGTAGAGAAACAAGGTGTTTAATCAAAGGCCTCCCATGTTTAGATGCATTCGTTGACGAAAACGACAACAATGTTGTAAGCCAAAGATTGGTGGAGAAACTCAAGTTACCAACAAGCTTTCACTCGAAGCAAGCAAGGATCAAATTCAGTACGGGACAATGTGTGAAAGAAGTATTATCTGATATTGCTCCCACGAACTCTTGTCATCTTCTTTTGAGATTGGCATGGCTTCATTTTAAAACGCTCAATCTTGATAAAGGTTCCCTTTATTTGAGGGATGAGGGACATGAAATGAAGTTGAAATTTATGACACCAACACAAGCCAGTAAGGATCAACATAGGCTGAAGGAGAAAATAGAAAAAGAAAGTATAGAAAAGGAAGAAATATAAACTGTGGAAGGAATGGAAATTAAAGAAAAAGAAAAGGAAGAAAAGATAATGATGGTAGAAAAGGTAGTAGAGAAACAAGGTGTTTAATCAAAGGCCTCCCATGTTTAGTTGCATTCGTTTACGAAAGCGACAACAATGTTGTAAGCCAAAGATTGGTGGAGAAACTCCAGTTACCAACAAGCTTTCATTCGAATCAAGCAAGGATCAAATTCAGTACGGGACAATATGTTAAAGAAGTATTATGTGATATTGCTCCCACGAACTCTTGTCATCTTCTTTTGAGATGGGCATGGCTTCATTTTAAAACGCACAATCTTCATAAACGTTCCCTTAATTTGAGGCATGAGGGATATGAAATGAAGTTGAAATTTATGACACCATGACAAGCCAGTAAGGATCAACATAGGCTAAAGGAGAAAATAGAAAAAGAAAGAATAGAAAAGGAAGAAATATAAACTGTGGTAGGAATGGAAATTAAAGAAAAAGAAAAGGAAGAAAAGATAAAGATGGTGGAAAAGGCAGTAGAGAAGCAAGGTGTTTAATCAATGGCCTCCCATGTTTAGTTGCATTCGTTTACGAAAGCGACAACAATGTTGTAAGCCAGAGATTGGTGGAGAAACTCCAGTTACCAAGAAGCTTTCATTCGAATCAAGCAAGGATCAAATTCAGTACGGGACAATATGTTAAAGAAGTATTATGTGATATTGCTCCCACGAACTCTTGTCATCTTCTTTTGAGATGGGCATGGCTTCATTTTAAAACGCACAATCTTCATAAACGTTCCCTTTATTTGAGGCATGAGGGATATGAAATGAAGTTGAAATTTATGACACCATGACAAGCCAGTAAGGATCAACATAGGCTAAAGGAGAAAATAGAAAAAGAAAGAATAGAAAAGGAAGAAATATAAACTGTGGTAGGAATGGAAATTAAAGAAAAAGAAAAGGAAGAAAAGATAAAGATGGTGGAAAAGGTAGTAGAGAAACAAGGTGTTTAATCAAAGGCCTCCCATGTTTACATGCATTCGTTGACGAAAACGACAACAATGTTGTAAGCCAAAGATTGGTGGAGACTCTCAAGTTACCAACAAGCTTTCACTCGAAACAAGCAAGGATCAAATTCAGTACGGGACAATGTGTGAAAGAAGTATTATCTGATATTGCTCCCACGAACTCTTATCATCTTCTTTTGAGATTGGCATGGCTTCATTTTAAAACGCTCAATCTTGATAAATGTTTCCTTTATTTGAGGCATGAGGGACATGAAATGAAGTTGAAATTTATAACACCAACACAAGCCAGTAAGGATCAACATAGGCTGAAGGAGAAAATAGAAAAAGAAAGAATAGAAAAGGAAGAAATATAAACTGTGGAAGGAATGGAAATTAAAGAAAAAGAAAAGGAAGAAAAGATAAAGATGGTGGAAAAGGAAGTAGAGAAGCAAGGTGTTTAATCAATGGCCTCCCATGTTTAGTTGCATTCGTTTACGAAAGCGACAACAATGTTGAAAGCCAAAGATTGGTGGAGAAACTCCAGTTACCAACAAGCTTTCATTCGAATCAAGGAAGGATCAAATTCAGTACGGGACAATATGTTAAAGAAGTATTATGTGATATTGCTCCCACGAACTCTTGTCATCTTGTTTTGAGATTGGCATGACTTCATTTTAAAACGCTCAATCTTGATAAAGGTTCCCTTTATTTGAGGGATGAGGGACATGAAATGAAGTTGAAATTTATGACACCAACACAAGCCAGTAAGGATCAACAAAGGCTGAAGGGAGAAAATAGAAAAAGAAAGAATAGAAAAGGAAGAAATATAAACTGTGGAAGGAATAGAAATTAAAGAAAAAGAAAAGGAAGAAAAGATAATGATGGTGGAAAAGGTAGTAGAGAAACAAGGTGTTTAATCAAAGGCCTCCCATGTTTAGTTGCACTCGTTTACGAAAGCGACAACAATGTTGTAAGCCAAAGATTGGTGGACAAACTCCAGTTACCAACAAGCTTTCATTCGAATCAAGCAAGGACCAAATTCAGTACGGGACAATATGTTAAAGAAGTATTATGTGATATTGCTCCCACGAACTCTTGTCATCTTCTTTTGAGATAGGCATGACTTCATTTTAAAACGCACAATCTTCATAAACGTTCCCTTTATTTGAGGCATGAGGGATATGAAATGAAGTTGAAATTTATGACACCATGACAAGCCAGTAAGGATCAACATAGGCTGAAGGAGAAAATAGAAAAAGAAAGAATAGAAAAGGAAGAAATATAAATTGTGGTAGGAATGGAAATTAAAGAAAAAGAAAAGGAAGAAAAGATAAAGATGGTGGAAAAGGTAGTAGAGAAACAAGGTGTTTAATCAAAGGCCTCCCATGTTTAGATGCATTCGTTGACGAAAACGACAACAATGTTGTAAGCCAAAGATTGGTGGACAAACTCCAGTTACCAACAAGCTTTCATTCGAATCAAGCAAGGATCAAATTCAGTACGGGACAATATGTTAAAGAAGTATTATGTGATATTGCTCCCACGAACTCTTGTCATCTTCTTTTGAGATAGGCATGACTTCATTTTAAAACGCACAATCTTCATAAACGTTCCCTTTATTTGAGGCATGAGGGATATGAAATGAAGTTGAAATTTATGACACCATGACAAGCCAGTAAGGATCAACATAGGCTGAAGGAGAAAATAGAAAAAGAAAGAATAGAAAAGGAAGAAATATAAATTGTGGTAGGAATGGAAATTAAAGAAAAAGAAAAGGAAGAAAAGATAAAGATGGTGGAAAAGGTAGTAGAGAAACAAGGTGTTTAATCAAAGGCCTCCCATGTTTAGATGCATTCGTTGACGAAAACGACAACAATGTTGTAAGCCAAAGATTGGTGGAGAAACTCAAGTTACCAACAAGCTTTCACTCGAAGCAAGCAAGGATCAAATTCAGTACGGGACAATGTGTGAAAGAAGTATTATCTGATATTGCTCCCACGAACTCTTGTCATCTTCTTTTGAGATTGGCATGGCTTCATTTTAAAACGCTCAATCTTGATAAAGGTTCCCTTTATTTGAGGGATGAGGGACATGAAATGAAGTTGAAATTTATGACACCAACACAAGCCAGTAAGGATCAACATAGGCTGAAGGAGAAAATAGAAAAAGAAAGTATAGAAAAGGAAGAAATATAAACTGTGGAAGGAATGGAAATTAAAGAAAAAGAAAAGGAAGAAAAGATAATGATGGTGGAAAAGGTAGTAGAGAAACAAGGTGTTTAATCAAAGGCCTCCCATGTTTAGTTGCATTCGTTTACGAAAGCGACAACAATGTTGTAAGCCAGAGATTGGTGGAGAAACTCCAGTTACCAAGAAGCTTTCATTCGAATCAAGCAAGGATCAAATTCAGTACGGGACAATATGTTAAAGAAGTATTATGTGATATTGCTCCCACGAACTCTTGTCATCTTCTTTTGAGATGGGCATGGCTTCATTTTAAAACGCACAATCTTCATAAACGTTCCCTTTATTTGAGGCATGAGGGATATGAAATGAAGTTGAAATTTATGACACCATGACAAGCCAGTAAGGATCAACATAGGCTAAAGGAGAAAATAGAAAAAGAAAGAATAGAAAAGGAAGAAATATAAACAGTGGTAGGAATGGAAATTAAAGAAAAAGAAAAGGAAGAAAAGATAAAGATGGTGGAAAAGGTAGTAGAGAAACAAGGTGTTTAATCAAAGGCCTCCCATGTTTACATGCATTCGTTGACGAAAACGACAACAATGTTGTAAGCCAAAGATTGGTGGAGACTCTCAAGTTACCAACAAGCTTTCACTCGAAACAAGCAAGGATCAAATTCAGTACGGGACAATGTGTGAAAGAAGTATTATCTGATATTGCTCCCACGAACTCTTATCATCTTCTTTTAAGATTGGCATGGCTTCATTTTAAAACGCTCAATCTTGATAAAGGTTTCCTTTATTTGAGGCATGAGGGACATGAAATGAAGTTGAAATTTATAACACCAACACAAGCCAGTAAGGATCAACATAGGCTGAAGGAGAAAATAGAAAAAGAAAGAATAGAAAAGGAAGAAATATAAACTGTGGAAGGAATGGAAATTAAAGAAAAAGAAAAGGAAGAAAAGATAAAGATGGTGGAAAAGGAAGTAGAGAAGCAAGGTGTTTAATCAATGGCCTCCCATGTTTAGTTGCATTCGTTTACGAAAGCGACAACAATGTTGAAAGCCAAAGATTGGTGGAGAAACTCCAGTTACCAACAAGCTTTCATTCGAATCAAGGAAGGATCAAATTCAGTACGGGACAATATGTTAAAGAAGTATTATGTGATATTGCTCCCACGAACTCTTGTCATCTTGTTTTGAGATTGGCATGACTTCATTTTAAAACGCTCAATCTTGATAAAGGTTCCCTTTATTTGAGGGATGAGGGACATGAAATGAAGTTGAAATTTATGACACCAACACAAGCCAGTAAGGATCAACAAAGGCTGAAGGGAGAAAATAGAAAAAGAAAGAATAGAAAAGGAAGAAATATAAACTGTGGAAGGAATAGAAATTAAAGAAAAAGAAAAGGAAGAAAAGATAATGATGGTGGAAAAGGTAGTAGAGAAACAAGGTGTTTAATCAAAGGCCTCCCATGTTTAGTTGCATTCGTTTACGAAAGCGACAACAATGTTGTAAGCCAAAGATTGGTGGACAAACTCCAGTTACCAACAAGCTTTCATTCGAATCAAGCAAGGATCAAATTCAGTACGGGACAATATGTTAAAGAAGTATTATGTGATATTGCTCCCACGAACTCTTGTCATCTTGTTTTGAGATAGGCATGACTTCATTTTAAAACGCACAATCTTCATAAACGTTCCCTTTATTTGAGGCATGAGGGATATGAAATGAAGTTGAAATTTATGACACCATGACAAGCCAGTAAGGATCAACATAGGCTGAAGGAGAAAATAGAAAAAGAAAGAATAGAAAAGGAAGAAATATAAATTGTGGTAGGAATGGAAATTAAAGAAAAAGAAAAGGAAGAAAAGATAAAGATGGTGGAAAAGGTAGTAGAGAAACAAGGTGTTTAATCAAAGGCCTCCCATGTTTAGATGCATTCGTTGACGAAAACGACAACAATGTTGTAAGCCAAAGATTGGTGGACAAACTCCAGTTACCAACAAGCTTTCATTCGAATCAAGCAAGGATCAAATTCAGTACGGGACAATATGTTAAAGAAGTATTATGTGATATTGCTCCCACGAACTCTTGTCATCTTCTTTTGAGATAGGCATGACTTCATTTTAAAACGCACAATCTTCATAAACGTTCCCTTTATTTGAGGCATGAGGGATATGAAATGAAGTTGAAATTTATGACACCATGACAAGCCAGTAAGGATCAACATAGGCTGAAGGAGAAAATAGAAAAAGAAAGAATAGAAAAGGAAGAAATATAAATTGTGGTAGGAATGGAAATTAAAGAAAAAGAAAAGGAAGAAAAGATAAAGATGGTGGAAAAGGTAGTAGAGAAACAAGGTGTTTAATCAAAGGCCTCCCATGTTTAGATGCATTCGTTGACGAAAACGACAACAATGTTGTAAGCCAAAGATTGGTGGAGAAACTCAAGTTACCAACAAGCTTTCACTCGAAGCAAGCAAGGATCAAATTCAGTACGGGACAATGTGTGAAAGAAGTATTATCTGATATTGCTCCCACGAACTCTTGTCATCTTCTTTTGAGATTGGCATGGCTTCATTTTAAAACGCTCAATCTTGATAAAGGTTCCCTTTATTTGAGGGATGAGGGACATGAAATGAAGTTGAAATTTATGACACCAACACAAGCCAGTAAGGATCAACATAGGCTGAAGGAGAAAATAGAAAAAGAAAGTATAGAAAAGGAAGAAATATAAACTGTGGAAGGAATGGAAATTAAAGAAAAAGAAAAGGAAGAAAAGATAATGATGGTGGAAAAGGTAGTAGAGAAACAAGGTGTTTAATCAAAGGCCTCCCATGTTTAGTTGCATTCGTTTACGAAAGCGACAACAATGTTGTAAGCCAGAGATTGGTGGAGAAACTCCAGTTACCAAGAAGCTTTCATTCGAATCAAGCAAGGATCAAATTCAGTACGGGACAATATGTTAAAGAAGTATTATGTGATATTGCTCCCACGAACTCTTGTCATCTTCTTTTGAGATGGGCATGGCTTCATTTTAAAACGCACAATCTTCATAAACGTTCCCTTTATTTGAGGCATGAGGGATATGAAATGAAGTTGAAATTTATGACACCATGACAAGCCAGTAAGGATCAACATAGGCTAAAGGAGAAAATAGAAAAAGAAAGAATAGAAAAGGAAGAAATATAAACAGTGGTAGGAATGGAAATTAAAGAAAAAGAAAAGGAAGAAAAGATAAAGATGGTGGAAAAGGTAGTAGAGAAACAAGGTGTTTAATCAAAGGCCTCCCATGTTTACATGCATTCGTTGACGAAAACGACAACAATGTTGTAAGCCAAAGATTGGTGGAGACTCTCAAGTTACCAACAAGCTTTCACTCGAAACAAGCAAGGATCAAATTCAGTACGGGACAATGTGTGAAAGAAGTATTATCTGATATTGCTCCCACGAACTCTTATCATCTTCTTTTAAGATTGGCATGGCTTCATTTTAAAACGCTCAATCTTGATAAAGGTTTCCTTTATTTGAGGCATGAGGGACATGAAATGAAGTTGAAATTTATAACACCAACACAAGCCAGTAAGGATCAACATAGGCTGAAGGAGAAAATAGAAAAAGAAAGAATAGAAAAGGAAGAAATATAAACTGTGGAAGGAATGGAAATTAAAGAAAAAGAAAAGGAAGAAAAGATAAAGATGGTGGAAAAGGAAGTAGAGAAGCAAGGTGTTTAATCAATGGCCTCCCATGTTTAGTTGCATTCGTTTACGAAAGCGACAACAATGTTGAAAGCCAAAGATTGGTGGAGAAACTCCAGTTACCAACAAGCTTTCATTCGAATCAAGGAAGGATCAAATTCAGTACGGGACAATATGTTAAAGAAGTATTATGTGATATTGCTCCCACGAACTCTTGTCATCTTGTTTTGAGATTGGCATGACTTCATTTTAAAACGCTCAATCTTGATAAAGGTTCCCTTTATTTGAGGGATGAGGGACATGAAATGAAGTTGAAATTTATGACACCAACACAAGCCAGTAAGGATCAACAAAGGCTGAAGGGAGAAAATAGAAAAAGAAAGAATAGAAAAGGAAGAAATATAAACTGTGGAAGGAATAGAAATTAAAGAAAAAGAAAAGGAAGAAAAGATAATGATGGTGGAAAAGGTAGTAGAGAAACAAGGTGTTTAATCAAAGGCCTCCCATGTTTAGTTGCATTCGTTTACGAAAGCGACAACAATGTTGTAAGCCAAAGATTGGTGGACAAACTCCAGTTACCAACAAGCTTTCATTCGAATCAAGCAAGGATCAAATTCAGTACGGGACAATATGTTAAAGAAGTATTATGTGATATTGCTCCCACGAACTCTTGTCATCTTGTTTTGAGATAGGCATGACTTCATTTTAAAACGCACAATCTTCATAAACGTTCCCTTTATTTGAGGCATGAGGGATATGAAATGAAGTTGAAATTTATGACACCATGACAAGCCAGTAAGGATCAACATAGGCTGAAGGAGAAAATAGAAAAAGAAAGAATAGAAAAGGAAGAAATATAAATTGTGGTAGGAATGGAAATTAAAGAAAAAGAAAAGGAAGAAAAGATAAAGATGGTGGAAAAGGTAGTAGAGAAACAAGGTGTTTAATCAAAGGCCTCCCATGTTTAGATGCATTCGTTGACGAAAACGACAACAATGTTGTAAGCCAAAGATTGGTGGACAAACTCCAGTTACCAACAAGCTTTCATTCGAATCAAGCAAGGATCAAATTCAGTACGGGACAATATGTTAAAGAAGTATTATGTGATATTGCTCCCACGAACTCTTGTCATCTTCTTTTGAGATAGGCATGACTTCATTTTAAAACGCACAATCTTCATAAACGTTCCCTTTATTTGAGGCATGAGGGATATGAAATGAAGTTGAAATTTATGACACCATGACAAGCCAGTAAGGATCAACATAGGCTGAAGGAGAAAATAGAAAAAGAAAGAATAGAAAAGGAAGAAATATAAATTGTGGTAGGAATGGAAATTAAAGAAAAAGAAAAGGAAGAAAAGATAAAGATGGTGGAAAAGGTAGTAGAGAAACAAGGTGTTTAATCAAAGGCCTCCCATGTTTAGATGCATTCGTTGACGAAAACGACAACAATGTTGTAAGCCAAAGATTGGTGGAGAAACTCAAGTTACCAACAAGCTTTCACTCGAAGCAAGCAAGGATCAAATTCAGTACGGGACAATGTGTGAAAGAAGTATTATCTGATATTGCTCCCACGAACTCTTGTCATCTTCTTTTGAGATTGGCATGGTTTCATTTTAAAACGCTCAATCTTGATAAAGGTTCCCTTTATTTGAGGGATGAGGGACATGAAATGAAGTTGAAATTTATGACACCAACACAAGCCAGTAAGGATCAACATAGGCTGAAGGAGAAAATAGAAAAAGAAAGTATAGAAAAGGAAGAAATATAAACTGTGGAAGGAATGGAAATTAAAGAAAAAGAAAAGGAAGAAAAGATAATGATGGTGGAAAAGGTAGTAGAGAAACAAGGTGTTTAATCAAAGGCCTCCCATGTTTAGTTGCATTCGTTTACGAAAGCGACAACAATGTTGTAAGCCAAAGATTGGTGGAGAAACTCCAGTTACCAACAAGCTTTCATTCGAATCAAGCAAGGATCAAATTCAGTACGGGACAATATGTTAAAGAAGTATTATGTGATATTGCTCCCACGAACTCTTGTCATCTTCTTTTGAGATGGGCATGGCTTCATTTTAAAACGCACAATCTTCATAAACGTTCCCTTTATTTGAGGCATGAGGGATATGAAATGAAGTTGAAATTTATGACACCATGACAAGCCAGTAAGGATCAACATAGGCTAAAGGAGAAAATAGAAAAAGAAAGAATAGAAAAGGAAGAAATATAAACTGTGGTAGGAATGGAAATTAAAGAAAAAGAAAAGGAAGAAAAGATAAAGATGGTGGAAAAGGTAGTAGAGAAACAAGGTGTTTAATCAAAGGCCTCCCATGTTTACATGCATTCGTTGACGAAAACGACAACAATGTTGTAAGCCAAAGATTGGTGGAGACTCTCAAGTTACCAACAAGCTTTCACTCGAAACAAGCAAGGATCAAATTCAGTACGGGACAATGTGTGAAAGAAGTATTATCTGATATTGCTCCCACGAACTCTTATCATCTTCTTTTGAGATTGGCATGGCTTCATTTTAAAACGCTCAATCTTGATAAAGGTTTCCTTTATTTGAGGCATGAGGGACATGAAATGAAGTTGAAATTTATAACACCAACACAAGCCAGTAAGGATCAACATAGGCTGAAGGAGAAAATAGAAAAAGAAAGAATAGAAAAGGAAGAAATATAAACTGTGGAAGGAATGGAAATTAAAGAAAAAGAAAAGGAAGAAAAGATAAAGATGGTGGAAAAGGAAGTAGAGAAGCAAGGTGTTTAATCAATGGCCTCCCATGTTTAGTTGCATTCGTTTACGAAAGCGACAACAATGTTGAAAGCCAAAGATTGGTGGAGAAACTCCAGTTACCAACAAGCTTTCATTCGAATCAAGGAAGGATCAAATTCAGTACGGGACAATATGTTAAAGAAGTATTATGTGATATTGCTCCCACGAACTCTTGTCATCTTGTTTTGAGATTGGCATGACTTCATTTTAAAACGCTCAATCTTGATAAAGGTTCCCTTTATTTGAGGGATGAGGGACATGAAATGAAGTTGAAATTTATGACACCAACACAAGCCAGTAAGGATCAACAAAGGCTGAAGGGAGAAAATAGAAAAAGAAAGAATAGAAAAGGAAGAAATATAAACTGTGGAAGGAATAGAAATTAAAGAAAAAGAAAAGGAAGAAAAGATAATGATGGTGGAAAAGGTAGTAGAGAAACAAGGTGTTTAATCAAAGGCCTCCCATGTTTAGTTGCATTCGTTTACGAAAGCGACAACAATGTTATAAGCCAAAGATTGGTGGACAAACTCCAGTTACCAACAAGCTTTCATTCGAATCAAGCAAGGATCAAATTCAGTACGGAACAATGTTTTAAAGAAGTATTATGTGATATTGCTCCCACGAACTCTTGTCATCTTCTTTTGAGATGGGCATGGCTTCATTTTAAAACGCACAATCTTCATAAACGTTCCCTTTATTTGAGGCATGAGGGATATGAAATGAAGTTGAAATTTTGACACCATGACAAGCCAGTAAGGATCAACATAGGCTGAAGGAGAAAATAGAAAAAGAAAGAATAGAAAAGGAAGAAATATAAATTGTGGTAGGAATGGAAATTAAAGAAAAAGAAAAGGAAGAAAAGATAAAGATGGTGGAAAAGGTAGTAGAGAAACAAGGTGTTTAATCAAAGGCCTCCCATGTTTAGATGCATTCGTTGACGAAAACGACAACAATGTTGTAAGCCAAAGATTGGTGGAGAAACTCAAGTTACCAACAAGCTTTCACTCGAAGCAAGCAAGGATCAAATTTAGTACGGGACAATGTGTGAAAGAAGTATTATCTGATATTGCTCCCACGAACTCTTGTCATCTTCTTTTGAGATTGGCATGGCTTCATTTTAAAACGCTCAATCTTGATAAAGGTTCCCTTTATTTGAGGGATGAGGGACATGAAATGAAGTTGAAATTTATGATCCCAACACAAGCCAGTAAGGACCAACATAGGCTGAAGGAGAAAATAGAAAAAGAAAGTATAGAAAAGGAAGAAATATAAACTGTGGAAGGAATGGAAATTAAAGAAAAAGAAAAGGAAGAAAAGATAATGATGGTGGAAAAGGTAGTAGAGAAACAAGGTGTTTAATCAAAGGCCTCCCATGTTTAGTTGCATTCGTTTACGAAAGCGACAACAATGTTATAAGCCAAAGATTGGTGGACAAACTCCAGTTACCAACAAGCTTTCATTCGAATCAAGCAAGGATCAAATTCAGTACGGAACAATGTTTTAAAGAAGTATTATGTGATATTGCTCCCACGAACTCTTGTCATCTTCTTTTGAGATGGGCATGGCTTCATTTTAAAACGCACAATCTTCATAAACGTTCCCTTTATTTGAGGCATGAGGGATTTGAAATGAAGTTGAAATTTATGACACCATGACAAGCCAGTAAGGATCAACATAGGCTAAAGGAGAAAATAGAAAAAGAAAGAATAGAAAAGGAAGAAATAAAAACTGTGGTAGGAATGGAAATTAAAGAAAAAGAAAAGGAAGAAAAGATAAAGATGGTGGAAAAGGTAGTAGAGAAACAAGGTGTTTAATCAAAGGCCTCCCATGTTTACATGCATTCGTTGACGAAAACGACAACAATGTTGTAAGCCAAAGATTGGTGGAGACTCTTAAGTTACCAACAAGCTTTCACTCGAAACAAGCAAGGATCAAATTCAGTACGGGACAATGTGTGAAAGAAGTATTATCTGATATTGCTCCCACGAACTCTTGTCATCTTCTTTTGAGATTGGCATGGCTTCATTTTAAAACGCTCAATCTTGATAAAGGTTCCCTTTATTTGAGGGATGAGGGACATGAAATGAAGTTGAAATTTATGACACCAACAGAAGCCAGTAAGGATCAACATAGGCTGAAGGAGAAAATAGAAAAAGAAAGTATAGAAAAGCAAGAAATATAAACTGTGGAAGGAATGGAAATTAAAGAAAAAGAAAAGGAAGAAAAGATAATGATGGTGGAAAAGGTAGTAGAGAAACAAGGTGTTTAATCAAAGGCCTCCCATGTTTAGTTGCATTCGTTTACGAAAGCGACAACAATGTTGTAAGCCAAAGATTGGTGGAGAAACTCCAGTTACCAACAAACTTTCATTCGAATCAAGCAAGGATCAAATTCAGTACGGGACAATATGTTAAAGAAGTATTATGTGATATTGCTCCCACGAACTCTTGTCATCTTCTTTTGAGATGGGCATGGCTTCATTTTAAAACGCACAATCTTCATAAACGTTCCCTTTATTTGAGGCATGAGGGATATGAAATGAAGTTGAAATTTATGACACCATGACAAGCCAGTGAGGATCAACATAGGCTAAAGGAGAAAATAGAAAAAGAAAGAATAGAAAAGGAAGAAATATAAACTGTGGTAGGAATGGAAATTAAAGAAAAAGAAAAGGAAGAAAAGATAAAGATGGTGGAAAAGGTAGTAGAGAAACAAGGTGTTTAATCAAAGGCCTCCCATGTTTACATGCATTCGTTGACGAAAACGACAACAATGTTGTAAGCCAAAGATTGGTGGAGACTCTCAAGTTACCAACAAGCTTTCACTCGAAACAAGCAAGGATCAAATTCAGTACGGGACAATGTGTGAAAGAAGTATTATCTGATATTGCTCCCACGAACTCTTATCATCTTCTTTTGAGATTGGCATGGCTTCATTTTAAAACGCTCAATCTTGATAAAGGTTTCCTTTATTTGAGGCATGAGGGACATGAAATGAAGTTGAAATTTATAACACCAACACAAGCCAGTAAGGATCAACATAGGCTGAAGGAGAAAATAGAAAAAGAAAGAATAGAAAAGGAAGAAATATAAACTGTGGAAGGAATGGAAATTAAAGAAAAAGAAAAGGAAGAAAAGATAAAGATGGTGGAAAAGGAAGTAGAGAAGCAAGGTGTTTAATCAATGGCCTCCCATGTTTAGTTGCATTCGTTTACGAAAGCGACAACAATGTTATAAGCCAAAGATTGGTGGACAAACTCCAGTTACCAACAAGCTTTCATTCGAATCAAGCAAGGATCAAATTCAGTACGGAACAATGTTTTAAAGAAGTATTATGTGATATTGCTCCCACGAACTCTTGTCATCTTCTTTTGAGATGGGCATGGCTTCATTTTAAAACGCACAATCTTCATAAACGTTCCCTTTATTTGAGGCATGAGGGATTTGAAATGAAGTTGAAATTTATGACACCATGACAAGCCAGTAAGGATCAACATAGGCTAAAGGAGAAAATAGAAAAAGAAAGAATAGAAAAGGAAGAAATAAAAACTGTGGTAGGAATGGAAATTAAAGAAAAAGAAAAGGAAGAAAAGATAAAGATGGTGGAAAAGGTAGTAGAGAAACAAGGTGTTTAATCAAAGGCCTCCCATGTTTACATGCATTCGTTGACGAAAACGACAACAATGTTGTAAGCCAAAGATTGGTGGAGACTCTCAAGTTACCAACAAGCTTTCACTCGAAACAAGCAAGGATCAAATTCAGTACGGGACAATGTGTGAAAGAAGTATTATCTGATATTGCTCCCACGAACTCTTGTCATCTTCTTTTGAGATTGGCATGGCTTCATTTTAAAACGCTCAATCTTGATAAAGGTTCCCTTTATTTGAGGGATGAGGGACATGAAATGAAGTTGAAATTTATGACACCAACACAAGCCAGTAAGGATCAACATAGGCTGAAGGAGAAAATAGAAAAAGAAAGTATAGAAAAGCAAGAAATATAAACTGTGGAAGGAATGGAAATTAAAGAAAAAGAAAAGGAAGAAAAGATAATGATGGTGGAAAAGGTAGTAGAGAAACAAGGTGTTTAATCAAAGGCCTCCCATGTTTAGTTGCATTCGTTTACGAAAGCGACAACAATGTTGTAAGCCAAAGATTGGTGGAGAAACTCCAGTTACCAACAAGCTTTCATTCGAATCAAGCAAGGATCAAATTCAGTACGGGACAATATGTTAAAAAAGTATTATGTGATATTGCTCCCACGAACTCTTGTCATCTTCTTTTGAGATGGGCATGGCTTCATTTTAAAACGCACAATCTTCATAAACGTTCCCTTTATTTGAGGCATGAGGGATATGAAATGAAGTTGAAATTTATGACACCATGACAAGCCAGTGAGGATCAACATAGGCTAAAGGAGAAAATAGAAAAAGAAAGAATAGAAAAGGAAGAAATATAAACTGTGGTAGGAATGGAAATTAAAGAAAAAGAAAAGGAAGAAAAGATAAAGATGGTGGAAAAGGTAGTAGAGAAACAAGGTGTTTAATCAAAGGCCTCCCATGTTTACATGCATTCGTTGACGAAAACGACAACAATGTTGTAAGCCAAAGATTGGTGGAGACTCTCAAGTTACCAACAAGCTTTCACTCGAAACAAGCAAGGATCAAATTCAGTACGGGACAATGTGTGAAAGAAGTATTATCTGATATTGCTCCCACGAACTCTTATCATCTTCTTTTGAGATTGGCATGGCTTCATTTTAAAACGCTCAATCTTGATAAAGGTTTCCTTTATTTGAGGCATGAGGGACATGAAATGAAGTTGAAATTTATAACACCAACACAAGCCAGTAAGGATCAACATAGGCTGAAGGAGAAAATAGAAAAAGAAAGAATAGAAAAGGAAGAAATATAAACTGTGGAAGGAATGGAAATTAAAGAAAAAGAAAAGGAAGAAAAGATAAAGATGGTGGAAAAGGAAGTAGAGAAGCAAGGTGTTTAATCAATGGCCTCCCATGTTTAGTTGCATTCGTTTACGAAAGCGACAACAATGTTGAAAGCCAAAGATTGGTGGAGAAACTCCAGTTACCAACAAGCTTTCATTCGAATCAAGGAAGGATCAAATTCAGTACGGGACAATATGTTAAAGAAGTATTATGTGATATTGCTCCCACGAACTCTTGTCATCTTGTTTTGAGATTGCCATGACTTCATTTTAAAACGCTCAATCTTGATAAAGGTTCCCTTTATTTGAGGGATGAGGGACATGAAATGAAGTTGAAATTTATGACACCAACACAAGCCAGTAAGGATCAACAAAGGCTGAAGGGAGAAAATAGAAAAAGAAAGAATAGAAAAGGAAGAAATATAAACTGTGGAAGGAATAGAAATTAAAGAAAAAGAAAAGGAAGAAAAGATAATGATGGTGGAAAAGGTAGTAGAGAAACAAGGTGTTTAATCAAAGGCCTCCCATGTTTAGTTGCATTCGTTTACGAAAGCGACAACAATGTTGTAAGCCAAAGATTGGTGGACAAACTCCAGTTACCAACAAGCTTTCATTCAAATCAAGCAAGGATCAAATTCAGTACGGGACAATATGTTAAAGAAGTATTATGTGATATTGCTCCCACGAACTCTTGTCATCTTCTTTTGAGATAGGCATGACTTCATTTTAAAACGCACAATCTTCATAAACGTTCCCTTTATTTGAGGCATGAGGGATATGAAATGAAGTTGAAATTTATGACACCATGACAAGCCAGTAAGGATCAACATAGGCTGAAGGAGAAAATAGAAAAAGAAAGTATAGAAAAGGAAGAAATATAAACTGTGGAAGGAATGGAAATTAAAGAAAAAGAAAAGGAAGAAAAGATAATGATGGTGGAAAAGGTAGTAGAGAAACAAGGTGTTTAATCAAAGGCCTCCCATGTTTAGTTGCATTCGTTTACGAAAGCGACAACAATGTTATAAGCCAAAGATTGGTGGACAAACTCCAGTTACCAACAAGCTTTCATTCGAATCAAGCAAGGATCAAATTCAGTACGGAACAATGTTTTAAAGAAGTATTATGTGATATTGCTCCCACGAACTCTTGTCATCTTCTTTTGAGATGGGCATGGCTTCATTTTAAAACGCACAATCTTCATAAACGTTCCCTTTATTTGAGGCATGAGGGATTTGAAATGAAGTTGAAATTTATGACACCATGACAAGCCAGTAAGGATCAACATAGGCTAAAGGAGAAAATAGAAAAAGAAAGAATAGAAAAGGAAGAAATAAAAACTGTGGTAGGAATGGAAATTAAAGAAAAAGAAAAGGAAGAAAAGATAAAGATGGTGGAAAAGGTAGTAGAGAAACAAGGTGTTTAATCAAAGGCCTCCCATGTTTACATGCATTCGTTGACGAAAACGACAACAATGTTGTAAGCCAAAGATTGGTGGAGACTCTCAAGTTACCAACAAGCTTTCACTCGAAACAAGCAAGGATCAAATTCAGTACGGGACAATGTGTGAAAGAAGTATTATCTGATATTGCTCCCACGAACTCTTGTCATCTTCTTTTGAGATTGGCATGGCTTCATTTTAAAACGCTCAATCTTGATAAAGGTTCCCTTTATTTGAGGGATGAGGGACATGAAATGAAGTTGAAATTTATGACACCAACAGAAGCCAGTAAGGATCAACATAGGCTGAAGGAGAAAATAGAAAAAGAAAGTATAGAAAAGCAAGAAATATAAACTGTGGAAGGAATGGAAATTAAAGAAAAAGAAAAGGAAGAAAAGATAATGATGGTGGAAAAGGTAGTAGAGAAACAAGGTGTTTAATCAAAGGCCTCCCATGTTTAGTTGCATTCGTTTACGAAAGCGACAACAATGTTGTAAGCCAAAGATTGGTGGACAAACTCCAGTTACCAACAAGCTTTCATTCAAATCAAGCAAGGATCAAATTCAGTACGGGACAATATGTTAAAGAAGTATTATGTGATATTGCTCCCACGAACTCTTGTCATCTTCTTTTGAGATAGGCATGACTTCATTTTAAAACGCACAATCTTCATAAACGTTCCCTTTATTTGAGGCATGAGGGATATGAAATGAAGTTGAAATTTATGACACCATGACAAGCCAGTAAGGATCAACATAGGCTGAAGGAGAAAATAGAAAAAGAAAGTATAGAAAAGGAAGAAATATAAACTGTGGAAGGAATGGAAATTAAAGAAAAAGAAAAGGAAGAAAAGATAATGATGGTGGAAAAGGTAGTAGAGAAACAAGGTGTTTAATCAAAGGCCTCCCATGTTTAGTTGCATTCGTTTACGAAAGCGACAACAATGTTATAAGCCAAAGATTGGTGGACAAACTCCAGTTACCAACAAGCTTTCATTCGAATCAAGCAAGGATCAAATTCAGTACGGAACAATGTTTTAAAGAAGTATTATGTGATATTGCTCCCACGAACTCTTGTCATCTTCTTTTGAGATGGGCATGGCTTCATTTTAAAACGCACAATCTTCATAAACGTTCCCTTTATTTGAGGCATGAGGGATTTGAAATGAAGTTGAAATTTATGACACCATGACAAGCCAGTAAGGATCAACATAGGCTAAAGGAGAAAATAGAAAAAGAAAGAATAGAAAAGGAAGAAATAAAAACTGTGGTAGGAATGGAAATTAAAGAAAAAGAAAAGGAAGAAAAGATAAAGATGGTGGAAAAGGTAGTAGAGAAACAAGGTGTTTAATCAAAGGCCTCCCATGTTTACATGCATTCGTTGACGAAAACGACAACAATGTTGTAAGCCAAAGATTGGTGGAGACTCTCAAGTTACCAACAAGCTTTCACTCGAAACAAGCAAGGATCAAATTCAGTACGGGACAATGTGTGAAAGAAGTATTATCTGATATTGCTCCCACGAACTCTTGTCATCTTCTTTTGAGATTGGCATGGCTTCATTTTAAAACGCTCAATCTTGATAAAGGTTCCCTTTATTTGAGGGATGAGGGACATGAAATGAAGTTGAAATTTATGACACCAACAGAAGCCAGTAAGGATCAACATAGGCTGAAGGAGAAAATAGAAAAAGAAAGTATAGAAAAGCAAGAAATATAAACTGTGGAAGGAATGGAAATTAAAGAAAAAGAAAAGGAAGAAAAGATAATGATGGTGGAAAAGGTAGTAGAGAAACAAGGTGTTTAATCAAAGGCCTCCCATGTTTAGTTGCATTCGTTTACGAAAGCGACAACAATGTTGTAAGCCAAAGATTGGTGGACAAACTCCAGTTACCAACAAGCTTTCATTCAAATCAAGCAAGGATCAAATTCAGTACGGGACAATATGTTAAAGAAGTATTATGTGATATTGCTCCCACGAACTCTTGTCATCTTCTTTTGAGATAGGCATGACTTCATTTTAAAACGCACAATCTTCATAAACGTTCCCTTTATTTGAGGCATGAGGGATATGAAATGAAGTTGAAATTTATGACACCATGACAAGCCAGTAAGGATCAACATAGGCTGAAGGAGAAAATAGAAAAAGAAAGTATAGAAAAGGAAGAAATATAAACTGTGGAAGGAATGGAAATTAAAGAAAAAGAAAAGGAAGAAAAGATAATGATGGTGGAAAAGGTAGTAGAGAAACAAGGTGTTTAATCAAAGGCCTCCCATGTTTAGTTGCATTCGTTTACGAAAGCGACAACAATGTTATAAGCCAAAGATTGGTGGACAAACTCCAGTTACCAACAAGCTTTCATTCGAATCAAGGAAGGATCAAATTCAGTACGGGACAATACGTTAAAGAAGTATTATGTGATATTGCTCCCACGAACTCTTGTCATCTTCTTTTGAGATAGGCATGACTTCATTTTAAAACGCACAATCTTCATAAACGTTCCCTTTATTTGAGGCATGAGGGATATGAAATGAAGTTGAAATTTATGACACCATGACAAGCCAGTAAGGATCAACATAGGCTGAAGGAGAAAATAGAAAAAGAAAGAATAGAAAAGGAAGAAATATAAATTGTGGTAGGAATGGAAATTAAAGAAAAAGAAAAGGAAGAAAAGATAAAGATGGTGGAAAAGGTAGTAGAGAAACAAGGTGTTTAATCAAAGGCCTCCCATGTTTAGATGCATTCGTTGACGAAAACGACAACAATGTTGTAAGCCAAAGATTGGTGGAGAAACTCAAGTTACCAACAAGCTTTCACTCGAAGCAAGCAAGGATCAAATTCAGTACGGGACAATGTGTGAAAGAAGTATTATCTGATATTGCTCCCACGAACTCTTGTCATCTTCTTTTGAGATTGGCATGGCTTCATTTTAAAACGCTCAATCTTGATAAAGGTTCCCTTTATTTGAGGGATGAGGGACATGAAATGAAGTTGAAATTTATGACACCAACACAAGCCAGTAAGGATCAACATAGGCTGAAGGAGAAAATAGAAAAAGAAAGTATAGAAAAGGAAGAAATATAAACTGTGGAAGGAATGGAAATTAAAGAAAAAGAAAAGGAAGAAAAGATAATGATGGTGGAAAAGGTAGTAGAGAAACAAGGTGTTTAATCAAAGGCCTCCCATGTTTAGTTGCATTCGTTTACGAAAGCGACAACAATGTTGTAAGCCAAAGATTGGTGGAGAAACTCCAGTTACCAACAAGCTTTCATTCGAATCAAGCAAGGATCAAATTCAGTACGGGACAATATGTTAAAGAAGTATTATGTGATATTGCTCCCACGAACTCTTGTCATCTTCTTTTGAGATGGGCATGGCTTCATTTTAAAACGCTCAATCTTGATAAAGGTTTCCTTTATTTGAGGCATGAGGGACATGAAATGAAGTTGAAATTTATAACACCAACACAAGCCAGTAAGGATCAACATAGGCTGAAGGAGAAAATAGAAAAAGAAAGAATAGAAAAGGAAGAAATATAAACTGTGGTAGGAATGGAAATTAAAGAAAAAGAAAAGGAAGAAAAGATAAAGATGGTGGAAAAGGTAGTAGAGAAACAAGGTGTTTAATCAAAGGCCTCCCATGTTTACATGCATTCGTTGACGAAAACGACAACAATGTTGTAAGCCAAAGATTGGTGGAGAAACTCCAGTTACCAACAAGCTTTCATTCGAATCAAGGAAGGATCAAATTCAGTACGGGACAATGTGTGAAATAAGTATTATCTGATATTGCTCCCACAACTCTTATCATCTTCTTTTGAGATTGGCATGGCTTCATTTTAAAACGCTCAATCTTGATAAAGGTTTCCTTTATTTGAGGCATGAGGGACATGAAATGAAGTTGAAATTTATAACACCAACACAAGCCAGTAAGGATCAACATAGGCTGAAGGAGAAAATAGAAAAAGAAAGAATAGAAAAGGAAGAAATATAAACTGTGGAAGGAATGGAAATTAAAGAAAAAGAAAAGGAAGAAAAGATAAAGATGGTGGAAGAGGAAGTAGAGAAGCAAGGTGTTTAATCAATGGCCTCCCATGTTTAGTTGCATTCGTTTACGAAAGCGACAACAATGTTGAAAGCCAAAGATTGGTGGAGAAACTCCAGTTACCAACAAGCTTTCATTCGAATCAAGGAAGGATCAAATTCAGTACGGGACAATATGTTAAAGAAGTATTATGTGATATTGCTCCCACGAACTCTTGTCATCTTGTTTTGAGATTGGCTTGACTTCATTTTAAAACGCACAATCTTCATAAACGTTCCCTTTATTTGAGGCATGAGGGATATGAAATGAAGTTGAAATTTATGACACCATGACAAGCCAGTAAGGATCAACATAGGCTAAAGGAGAAAATAGAAAAAGAAAGAATAGAAAAGGAAGAAATATAAACTGTGGTAGGAATGGAAATTAAAGAAAAAGAAAAGGAAGAAAAGATAAAGATGGTGGAAAAGGTAGTAGAGAAACAAGGTGTTTAATCAAAGGCCTCCCATGTTTACATGCATTCGTTGACGAAAACGACAACAATGTTGTAAGCCAAAGATTGGTGGAGAAACTCCAGTTACCAACAAGCTTTCATTCGAATCAAGGAAGGATCAAATTCAGTACGGGACAATGTGTGAAATAAGTATTATCTGATATTGCTCCCACAACTCTTATCATCTTCTTTTGAGATTGGCATGGCTTCATTTTAAAACGCTCAATCTTGATAAAGGTTTCCTTTATTTGAGGCATGAGGGACATGAAATGAAGTTGAAATTTATAACACCAACACAAGCCAGTAAGGATCAACATAGGCTGAAGGAGAAAATAGAAAAAGAAAGAATAGAAAAGGAAGAAATATAAACTGTGGAAGGAATGGAAATTAAAGAAAAAGAAAAGGAAGAAAAGATAAAGATGGTGGAAAAGGAAGTAGAGAAGCAAGGTGTTTAATCAATGGCCTCCCATGTTTAGTTGCATTCGTTTACGAAAGCGACAACAATGTTGAAAGCCAAAGATTGGTGGAGAAACTCCAGTTACCAACAAGCTTTCATTCGAATCAAGGAAGGATCAAATTCAGTACGGGACAATGTGTGAAATAAGTATTATCTGATATTGCTCCCACAACTCTTATCATCTTCTTTTGAGATTGGCATGGCTTCATTTTAAAACGCTCAATCTTGATAAAGGTTTCCTTTATTTGAGGCATGAGGGACATGAAATGAAGTTGAAATTTATAACACCAACACAAGCCAGTAAGGATCAACATAGGCTGAAGGAGAAAATAGAAAAAGAAAGAATAGAAAAGGAAGAAATATAAACTGTGGAAGGAATGGAAATTAAAGAAAAAGAAAAGGAAGAAAAGATAAAGATGGTGGAAGAGGAAGTAGAGAAGCAAGGTGTTTAATCAATGGCCTCCCATGTTTAGTTGCATTCGTTTACGAAAGCGACAACAATGTTGAAAGCCAAAGATTGGTGGAGAAACTCCAGTTACCAACAAGCTTTCATTCGAATCAAGGAAGGATCAAATTCAGTACGGGACAATATGTTAAAGAAGTATTATGTGATATTGCTCCCACGAACTCTTGTCATCTTGTTTTGAGATTGGCTTGACTTCATTTTAAAACGCACAATCTTCATAAACGTTCCCTTTATTTGAGGCATGAGGGATATGAAATGAAGTTGAAATTTATGACACCATGACAAGCCAGTAAGGATCAACATAGGCTAAAGGAGAAAATAGAAAAAGAAAGAATAGAAAAGGAAGAAATATAAACTGTGGTAGGAATGGAAATTAAAGAAAAAGAAAAGGAAGAAAAGATAAAGATGGTGGAAAAGGTAGTAGAGAAACAAGGTGTTTAATCAAAGGCCTCCCATGTTTACATGCATTCGTTGACGAAAACGACAACAATGTTGTAAGCCAAAGATTGGTGGAGAAACTCCAGTTACCAACAAGCTTTCATTCGAATCAAGGAAGGATCAAATTCAGTACGGGACAATGTGTGAAATAAGTATTATCTGATATTGCTCCCACGAACTCTTATCATCTTCTTTTGAGATTGGCATGGCTTCATTTTAAAACGCTCAATCTTGATAAAGGTTTCCTTTATTTGAGGCATGAGGGACATGAAATGAAGTTGAAATTTATAACACCAACACAAGCCAGTAAGGATCAACATAGGCTGAAGGAGAAAATAGAAAAAGAAAGAATAGAAAAGGAAGAAATATAAACTGTGGAAGGAATGGAAATTAAAGAAAAAGAAAAGGAAGAAAAGATAAAGATGGTGGAAAAGGAAGTAGAGAAGCAAGGTGTTTAATCAATGGCCTCCCATGTTTAGTTGCATTCGTTTACGAAAGCGACAACAATGTTGAAAGCCAAAGATTGGTGGAGAAACTCCAGTTACCAACAAGCTTTCATTCGAATCAAGGAAGGATCAAATTCAGTACGGGACAATATGTTAAAGAAGTATTATGTGATATTGCTCCCACGAACTCTTGTCATCTTGTTTTGAGATTGGCTTGACTTCATTTTAAAACGCACAATCTTCATAAACGTTCCCTTTATTTGAGGCATGAGGGATATGAAATGAAGTTGAAATTTATGACACCATGACAAGCCAGTAAGGATCAACATAGGCTGAAGGAGAAAATAGAAAAAGAAAGAATAGAAAAGGAAGAAATATAAATTGTGGTAGGAATGGAAATTAAAGAAAAAGAAAAGGAAGAAAAGATAAAGATGGTGGAAAAGGTAGTAGAGAAACAAGGTGTTTAATCAAAGGCCTCCCATGTTTAGATGCATTCGTTGACGAAAACGACAACAATGTTGTAAGCCAAAGATTGGTGGAGAAACTCAAGTTACCAACAAGCTTTCACTCGAAGCAAGCAAGGATCAAATTCAGTACGGGACAATGTGTGAAAGAAGTATTATCTGATATTGCTCCCACGAACTCTTGTCATCTTCTTTTGAGATTGGCATGGCTTCATTTTAAAACGCTCAATCTTGATAAAGGTTCCCTTTATTTGAGGGATGAGGGACATGAAATGAAGTTGAAATTTATGACACCAACACAAGCCAGTAAGGATCAACATAGGCTGAAGGAGAAAATAGAAAAAGAAAGTATAGAAAAGGAAGAAATATAAACTGTGGAAGGAATGGAAATTAAAGAAAAAGAAAAGGAAGAAAAGATAATGATGGTGGAAAAGGTAGTAGAGAAACAAGGTGTTTAATCAAAGGCCTCCCATGTTTAGTTGCATTCGTTTACGAAAGCGACAACAATGTTGTAAGCCAGAGATTGGTGGAGAAACTCCAGTTACCAAGAAGCTTTCATTCGAATCAAGCAAGGATCAAATTCAGTACGGGACAATATGTTAAAGAAGTATTATGTGATATTGCTCCCACGAACTCTTGTCATCTTCTTTTGAGATGGGCATGGCTTCATTTTAAAACGCACAATCTTCATAAACGTTCCCTTTATTTGAGGCATGAGGGATATGAAATGAAGTTGAAATTTATGACACCATGACAAGCCAGTAAGGATCAACATAGGCTAAAGGAGAAAATAGAAAAAGAAAGAATAGAAGAGGAAGAAATATAAATTGTGGTAGGAATGGAAATTAAAGAAAAAGAAAAGGAAGAAAAGATAAAGATGGTGGAAAAGGTAGTAGAGAAACAAGGTGTTTAATCAAAGGCCTCCCATGTTTAGATGCATTCGTTGACGAAAACGACAACAATGTTGTAAGCCAAAGATTGGTGGAGAAACTCAAGTTACCAACAAGCTTTCACTCGAAGCAAGCAAGGATCAAATTCAGTACGGGACAATGTGTGAAAGATGTATTATCTGATATTGCTCCCACGAACTCTTATCATCTTCTTTTGAGATTGGCATGGCTTCATTTTAAAACGCTCAATCTTGATAAATGTTTCCTTTATTTGAAGCATGAGGGACATGAAATGAAGTTGAAATTTATAACACCAACACAAGCCAGTAAGGATCAACATAGGCTGAAGGAGAAAATAGAAAAAGAAAGAATAGAAAAGGAAGAAATATAAACTGTGGAAGGAATGGAAATTAAAGAAAAAGAAAAGGAAGAAAAGATAAAGATGGTGGAAAAGGAAGTAGAGAAGCAAGGTGTTTAATCAATGGCCTCCCATGTTTAGTTGCATTCGTTTACGAAAGCGACAACAATGTTGAAAGCCAAAGATTGGTGGAGAAACTCCAGTTACCAACAAGCTTTCATTCGAATCAAGGAAGGATCAAATTCAGTACGGGACAATATGTTAAAGAAGTATTATGTGATATTGCTCCCACGAACTCTTGTCATCTTGTTTTGAGATTGGCATGACTTCATTTTAAAACGCTCAATCTTGATAAAGGTTCCCTTTATTTGAGGGATGAGGGACATGAAATGAAGTTGAAATTTATGACACCAACACAAGCCAGTAAGGATCAATAAAGGCTGAAGGGAGAAAATAGAAAAAGAAAGAATAGAAAAGGAAGAAATATAAACTGTGGAAGGAATAGAAATTAAAGAAAAAGAAAAGGAAGAAAAGATAAAGATGGTGGAAAAGGTAGTAGAGAAACAAGGTGTTTCATCAAAGGCCTCCCATGTTTACATGCATTCGTTGACGAAAACGACAACAATGTTGTAAGCCAAAGATTGGTGGAGAAACTCAAGTTACCAACAAGCTTTCACTCGAAGCAAGCAAGGATCAAATTCAGTACGGGACAATGTGTGAAAGAAGTATTATCTGATATTGCTCCCACGAACTCTTGTCATCTTCTTTTGAGATTGGCATGGCTTCATTTTAAAACGCTCAATCTTGATAAAGGTTCCCTTTATTTGAGGGATGAGGGACATGAAATGAAGTTGAAATTTATGACACCAACACAAGCCAGTAAGGATCAACATAGGCTGAAGGAGAAAATAGAAAAAGAAAGTATAGAAAAGGAAGAAATATAAACTGTGGAAGGAATAGAAATTAAAGAAAAAGAAAAGGAAGAAAAGATAATGATGGTGGAAAAGGTAGTAGAGAAACAAGGTGTTTAATCAAAGGCCTCCCATGTTTAGTTGCACTCGTTTACGAAAGCGACAACAATGTTGTAAGCCAAAGATTGGTGGACAAACTCCAGTTACCAACAAGCTTTCATTCGAATCAAGCAAGGATCAAATTCAGTACGGGACAATATGTTAAAGAAGTATTATGTGATATTGCTCCCACGAACTCTTGTCATCTTCTTTTGAGATAGGCATGACTTCATTTTAAAACACACAATCTTCATAAACGTTCCCTTTATTTGAGGCATGAGGGATATGAAATGAAGTTGAAATTTATGACACCATGACAAGCCAGTAAGGATCAACTAGGCTGAAGGAGAAAATAGAAAAAGAAAGAATAGAAAAGGAAGAAATATAAATTGTGGTAGGAATGGAAATTAAAGAAAAAGAAAAGGAAGAAAAGATAAAGATGGTGGAAAAGGTAGTAGAGAAACAAGGTGTTTAATCAAAGGCCTCCCATGTTTAGATGCATTCGTTGACGAAGACGACAACAATGTTGTAAGCCAAAGATTGGTGGACAAACTCCAGTTACCAACAAGCTTTCATTCGAATCAAGCAAGGATCAAATTCAGTACGGGACAATATGTTAAAGAAGTATTATGTGATATTGCTCCCACGAACTCTTGTCATCTTCTTTTGAGATAGGCATGACTTCATTTTAAAACGCACAATCTTCATAAACGTTCCCTTTATTTGAGGCATGAGGGATATGAAATGAAGTTGAAATTTATGACACCATGACAAGCCAGTAAGGATCAACATAGGCTGAAGGAGAAAATAGAAAAAGAAAGAATAGAAAAGGAAGAAATATAAATTGTGGTAGGAATGGAAATTAAAGAAAAAGAAAAGGAAGAAAAGATAAAGATGGTGGAAAAGGTAGTAGAGAAACAAGGTGTTTAATCAAAGGCCTCCCATGTTTACATGCATTCGTTGACGAAAACGACAACAATGTTGTAAGCCAAAGATTGGTGGAGAAACTCAAGTTACCAACAAGCTTTCATTCGAATCAAGGAAGGATCAAATTCAGTACGGGACAATATGTTAAAGAAGTATTATGTGATATTGCTCCCACGAACTCTTGTCATCTTGTTTTGAGATTGGCATGACTTCATTTTAAAACGCTCAATCTTGATAAAGGTTCCCTTTATTTGAGGGATGAGGGACATGAAATGAAGTTGAAATTTATGACACCATGACAAGCCAGTAAGGATCAACATAGGCTAAAGGAGAAAATAGAAAAAGAAAGAATAGAAAAGGAAGAAATATAAACTGTGGTAGGAATGGAAATTAAAGAAAAAGAAAAGGAAGAAAAGATAAAGATGGTGGAAAAGGTAGTAGAGAAACAAGGTGTTTAATCAAAGGCCTCCCATGTTTACATGCATTCGTTGACGAAAACGACAACAATGTTGTAAGCCAAAGATTGGTGGAGAAACTCCAGTTACCAACAAGCTTTCATTCGAATCAAGGAAGGATCAAATTCAGTACGGGACAATGTGTGAAAGAAGTATTATCTGATATTGCTCCCACGAACTCTTATCATCTTCTTTTGAGATTGGCATGGCTTCATTTTAAAACGCTCAATCTTGATAAAGGTTTCCTTTATTTGAGGCATGAGGGACATGAAATGAAGTTGAAATTTATAACACCAACACAAGCCAGTAAGGATCAACATAGGCTGAAGGAGAAAATAGAAAAAGAAAGAATAGAAAAGGAAGAAATATAAACTGTGGAAGGAATGGAAATTAAAGAAAAAGAAAAGGAAGAAAAGATAAAGATGGTGGAAAAGGAAGTAGAGAAGCAAGGTGTTTAATCAATGGCCTCCCATGTTTAGTTGCATTCGTTTACGAAAGCGACAACAATGTTGAAAGCCAAAGATTGGTGGAGAAACTCCAGTTACCAACAAGCTTTCATTCGAATCAAGGAAGGATCAAATTCAGTACGGGACAATATGTTAAAGAAGTATTATGTGATATTGCTCCCACGAACTCTTGTCATCTTGTTTTGAGATTGGCATGACTTCATTTTAAAACGCTCAATCTTGATAAAGGTTCCCTTTATTTGAGGGACATGAAATGAAGTTGAAATTTATGACACCAACACAAGCCAGTAAGGATCAACAAAGGCTGAAGGGAGAAAATAGAAAAAGAAAGAATAGAAAAGGAAGAAATATAAACTGTGGAAGGAATAGAAATTAAAGAAAAAGAAAAGGAAGAAAAGATAATGATGGTGGAAAAGGTAGTAGAGAAACAAGGTGTTTAATCAAAGGCCTCCCATGTTTAGTTGCATTCGTTTACGAAAGCGACAACAATGTTGTAAGCCAAAGATTGGTGGACAAACTCCAGTTACCAACAAGCTTTCATTCAAATCAAGCAAGGATCAAATTCAGTACGGGACAATATGTTAAAGAAGTATTATGTGATATTGCTCCCACGAACTCTTGTCATCTTCTTTTGAGATAGGCATGACTTCATTTTAAAACGCACAATCTTCATAAACGTTCCCTTTATTTGAGGCATGAGGGATATGAAATGAAGTTGAAATTTATGACACCATGACAAGCCAGTAAGGATCAACATAGGCTGAAGGAGAAAATAGAAAAAGAAAGAATAGAAAAGGAAGAAATATAAATTGTGGTAGGAATGGAAATTAAAGAAAAAGAAAAGGAAGAAAAGATAAAGATGGTGGAAAAGGTAGTAGAGAAACAAGGTGTTTAATCAAAGGCCTCCCATGTTTAGATGCATTCGTTGACGAAAACGACAACAATGTTGTAAGCCAAAGATTGGTGGAGAAACTCAAGTTACCAACAAGCTTTCACTCGAAGCAAGCAAGGATCAAATTCAGTACGGGACAATGTGTGAAAGAAGTATTATCTGATATTGCTCCCACGAACTCTTGTCATCTTCTTTTGAGATTGGCATGGCTTCATTTTAAAACGCTCAATCTTGATAAAGGTTCCCTTTATTTGAGGGATGAGGGACATGAAATGAAGTTGAAATTTATGATCCCAACACAAGCCAGTAAGGACCAACATAGGCTGAAGGAGAAAATAGAAAAAGAAAGTATAGAAAAGGAAGAAATATAAACTGTGGAAGGAATGGAAATTAAAGAAAAAGAAAAGGAAGAAAAGATAATGATGGTGGAAAAGGTAGTAGAGAAACAAGGTGTTTAATCAAAGGCCTCCCATGTTTAGTTGCATTCGTTTACGAAAGCGACAACAATGTTATAAGCCAAAGATTGGTGGACAAACTCCAGTTACCAACAAGCTTTCATTCGAATCAAGCAAGGATCAAATTCAGTACGGAACAATGTTTTAAAGAAGTATTATGTGATATTGCTCCCACGAACTCTTGTCATCTTCTTTTGAGATGGGCATGGCTTCATTTTAAAACGCACAATCTTCATAAACGTTCCCTTTATTTGAGGCATGAGGGATTTGAAATGAAGTTGAAATTTATGACACCATGACAAGCCAGTAAGGATCAACATAGGCTAAAGGAGAAAATAGAAAAAGAAAGAATAGAAAAGGAAGAAATAAAAACTGTGGTAGGAATGGAAATTAAAGAAAAAGAAAAGGAAGAAAAGATAAAGATGGTGGAAAAGGTAGTAGAGAAACAAGGTGTTTAATCAAAGGCCTCCCATGTTTACATGCATTCGTTGACGAAAACGACAACAATGTTGTAAGCCAAAGATTGGTGGAGAAACTCCAGTTACCAACAAGCTTTCATTCGAATCAAGCAAGGATCAAATTCAGTACGGGACAATATGTTAAAGAAGTATTATGTGATATTGCTCCCACGAACTCTTGTCATCTTCTTTTGAGATGGGCATGGCTTCATTTTAAAACGCACAATCTTCATAAACGTTCCCTTTATTTGAGGCATGAGGGATATAAAATGAAGTTGAAATTTATGACACCATGACAAGCCAGTAAGGATCAACATAGGCTAAAGGAGAAAATAGAAAAAGAAAGAATAGAAAAGGAAGAAATATAAACTGTGGTAGGAATGGAAATTAAAGAAAAAGAAAAGGAAGAAAAGATAAAGATGGTGGAAAAGGTAGTAGAGAAACAAGGTGTTTAATCAAAGGCCTCCCATGTTTACATGCATTCGTTGACGAAAACGACAACAATGTTGTAAGCCAAAGATTGGTGGAGACTCTCAAGTTACCAACAAGCTTTCTCTCGAAACAAGCAAGGATCAAATTCAGTACGGGACAATGTGTGAAAGAAGTATTATCTGATATTGCTCCCACGAACTCTTATCATCTTCTTTTGAGATTGGCATGGCTTCATTTTAAAACGCTCAATCTTGATAAAGGTTTCCTTTATTTGAGGCATGAGGGACATGAAATGAAGTTGAAATTTATAACACCAACACAAGCCAGTAAGGATCAACATAGGCTGAAGGAGAAAATAGAAAAAGAAAGAATAGAAAAGGAAGAAATATAAATTGTGGAAGGAATGGAAATTAAAGAAAAAGAAAAGGAAGAAAAGATAAAGATGGTGGAAAAGGTAGTAGAGAAGCAAGGTGTTTAATCAATGGCCTCCCATGTTTAGTTGCATTCGTTTACGAAAGCGACAACAATGTTGAAAGCCAAAGATTGGTGGAGAAACTCCAGTTACCAACAAGCTTTCATTCGAATCAAGGAAGGATCAAATTCAGTACGGGACAATATGTTAAAGAAGTATTATGTGATATTGCTCCCACGAACTCTTGTCATCTTGTTTTGAGATTGGCATGACTTCATTTTAAAACGCACAATCTTCATAAACGTTTCCTTTATTTGAGGCATGAGGGATATGAAATGAAGTTGAAATTTATGACACCATGACAAGCCAGTAAGGATCAACATAGGCTGAAGGAGAAAATAGAAAAAGAAAGAATAGAAAAGGAAGAAATATAAATTGTGGTAGGAATGGAAATTAAAGAAAAAGAAAAGGAAGAAAAGATAAAGATGGTGGAAAAGGTAGTAGAGAAACAAGGTGTTTAATCAAAGGCCTCCCATGTTTAGATGCATTCGTTGACGAAAACGACAACAATGTTGTAAGCCAAAGATTGGTGGAGAAACTCCAGTTACCAACAAGCTTTCATTCGAATCAAGGAAGGATCAAATTCAGTACGGGACAATATGTTAAAGAAGTATTATGTGATATTGCTCCCACGAACTCTTGTCATCTTGTTTTGAGATTGGCATGACTTCATTTTAAAACGCACAATCTTCATAAACGTTTCCTTTATTTGAGGCATGAGGGATATGAAATGAAGTTGAAATTTATGACACCATGACAAGCCAGTAAGGATCAACATAGGCTGAAGGAGAAAATAGAAAAAGAAAGAATAGAAAAGGAAGAAATATAAATTGTGGTAGGAATGGAAATTAAAGAAAAAGAAAAGGAAGAAAAGATAAAGATGGTGGAAAAGGTAGTAGAGAAACAAGGTGTTTAATCAAAGGCCTCCCATGTTTAGATGCATTCGTTGACGAAAACGACAACAATGTTGTAAGCCAAAGATTGGTGGAGAAACTCAAGTTACCAACAAGCTTTCACTCGAAGCAAGCAAGGATCAAATTCAGTACGGGACAATGTGTGAAAGAAGTATTATCTGATATTGCTCCCACGAACTCTTGTCATCTTCTTTTGAGATTGGCATGGCTTCATTTTAAAACGCTCAATCTTGATAAAGGTTCCCTTTATTTGAGGGATGAGGGACATGAAATGAAGTTGAAATTTATGACACCAACACAAGCCAGTAAGGATCAACATAGGCTGAAGGAGAAAATAGAAAAAGAAAGTATAGAAAAGGAAGAAATATAAACTGTGGAAGGAATGGAAATTAAAGAAAAAGAAAAGGAAGAAAAGATAATGATGGTGGAAAAGGTAGTAGAGAAACAAGGTGGTTAATCAAAGGCCTCCCATGTTTAGTTGCATTCGTTTACGAAAGCGACAACAATGTTGTAAGCCAAAGATTGGTGGAGAAACTCCAATTACCAACAAGCTTTCATTCGAATCAAGCAAGGATCAAATTCAGTACGGGACAATATGTTAACGAAGTATTATGTGATATTGCTCCCACGAACTCTTGTCATCTTCTTTTGAGATGGGCATGGCTTCATTTTAAAACGCACAATCTTCATAAACGATCCCTTTATTTGAGGCATGAGGGATATGAAATGAAGTTGAAATTTATGACACCATGACAAGCCAGTAAGGATCAACATAGGCTAAAGGAGAAAATAGAAAAAGAAAGAATAGAAAAGGAAGAAATATAAACTGTGGTAGGAATGGAAATTAAAGAAAAAGAAAAGGAAGAAAAGATAAAGATGGTGGAAAAGGTAGTAGAGAAACAAGGTGTTTAATCAAAGGCCTCCCATGTTTACATGCATTCGTTGACGAAAACGACAACAATGTTGTAAGCCAAAGATTGGTGGAGACTCTCAAGTTACCAACAAGCTTTCACTCGAAACAAGCAAGGATCAAATTCAGTACGGGACAATGTGTGAAAGAAGTATTATCTGATATTGCTCCCACGAACTCTTATCATCTTCTTTTGAGATTGGCATGGCTTCATTTTAAAACGCTCAATCTTGATAAAGGTTTCCTTTATTTGAGGCATGAGGGACATGAAATGAAGTTGAAATTTATAACACCAACACAAGCCAGTAAGGATCAACATAGGCTGAAGGAGAAAATAGAAAAAGAAAGAATAGAAAAGGAAGAAATATAAACTGTGGAAGGAATGGAAATTAAAGAAAAAGAAAAGGAAGAAAAGATAAAGATGGTGGAAAAGGAAGTAGAGAAGCAAGGTGTTTAATCAATGGCCTCCCATGTTTAGTTGCATTCGTTTGCGAAAGCGACAACAATGTTGAAAGCCAAAGATTGGTGGAGAAACTCCAGTTACCAACAAGTTTTCATTCGAATCAAGGAAGGATCAAATTCAGTACGGGACAATATGCTAAAGAAGTATTATGTGATATTGCTCCCACGAACTCTTGTCATCTTGTTTTGAGATTGGCATGACTTCATTTTAAAACGCTCAATCTTGATAAAGGTTCCCTTTATTTGAGGGATGAGGGACATGAAATGAAGTTGAAATTTATGACACCAACACAAGCCAGTAAGGATCAACAAAGGCTGAAGGGAGAAAATAGAAAAAGAAAGAATAGAAAAGGAAGAAATATAAACTGTGGAAGGAATAGAAATTAAAGAAAAAGAAAAGGAAGAAAAGATAATGATGGTGGAAAAGGTAGTAGAGAAACAAGGTGTTTAATCAAAGGCCTCCCATGTTTAGTTGCATTCGTTTACGAAAGCGACAACAATGTTGTAAGCCAAAGATTGGTGGACAAACTCCAGTTACCAACAAGCTTTCATTCGAATCAAGCAAGGATCAAATTCAGTACGGGACAATATGTTAAAGAAGTATTATGTGATATTGCTCCCACGAACTCTTGTCATCTTCTTTTGAGATAGGCATGACTTCATTTTAAAACGCACAATCTTCATAAACGTTCCCTTTATTTGAGGCATGAGGGATATGAAATGAAGTTGAAATTTATGACACCATGACAAGCCAGTAAGGATCAACATAGGCTGAAGGAGAAAATAGAAAAAGAAAGAATAGAAAAGGAAGAAATATAAATTGTGGTAGGAATGGAAATTAAAGAAAAAGAAAAGGAAGAAAAGATAAAGATGGTGGAAAAGGTAGTAGAGAAACAAGGTGTTTAATCAAAGGCCTCCCATGTTTAGATGCATTCGTTGACGAAAACGACAACAATGTTGTAAGCCAAAGATTGGTGGAGAAACTCAAGTTACCAACAAGCTTTCACTCGAAGCAAGCAAGGATCAAATTCAGTACGGGACAATGTGTGAAAGAAGTATTATCTGATATTGCTCCCACGAACTCTTGTCATCTTCTTTTGAGATTGGCATGGCTTCATTTTAAAACGCTCAATCTTGATAAAGGTTCCCTTTATTTGAGGGATGAGGGACATGAAATGAAGTTGAAATTTATGATCCCAACACAAGCCAGTAAGGACCAACATAGGCTGAAGGAGAAAATAGAAAAAGAAAGTATAGAAAAGGAAGAAATATAAACTGTGGAAGGAATGGAAATTAAAGAAAAAGAAAAGGAAGAAAAGATAATGATGGTGGAAAAGGTAGTAGAGAAACAAGGTGTTTAATCAAAGGCCTCCCATGTTTAGTTGCATTCGTTTACGAAAGCGACAACAATGTTATAAGCCAAAGATTGGTGGACAAACTCCAGTTACCAACAAGCTTTCATTCGAATCAAGCAAGGATCAAATTCAGTACGGAACAATGTTTTAAAGAAGTATTATGTGATATTGCTCCCACGAACTCTTGTCATCTTCTTTTGAGATGGGCATGGCTTCATTTTAAAACGCACAATCTTCATAAACGTTCCCTTTATTTGAGGCATGAGGGATTTGAAATGAAGTTGAAATTTATGACACCATGACAAGCCAGTAAGGATCAACATAGGCTAAAGGAGAAAATAGAAAAAGAAAGAATAGAAAAGGAAGAAATAAAAACTGTGGTAGGAATGGAAATTAAAGAAAAAGAAAAGGAAGAAAAGATAAAGATGGTGGAAAAGGTAGTAGAGAAACAAGGTGTTTAATCAAAGGCCTCCCATGTTTACATGCATTCGTTGACGAAAACGACAACAATGTTGTAAGCCAAAGATTGGTGGAGACTCTCAAGTTACCAACAAGCTTTCACTCGAAACAAGCAAGTATCAAATTCAGTACGGGACAATGTGTGAAAGAAGTATTATCTGATATTGCTCCCACGAACTCTTATCATCTTCTTTTGAGATTGGCATGGCTTCATTTTAAAACGCTCAATCTTGATAAAGGTTTCCTTTATTTGAGGCATGAGGGACATGAAATGAAGTTGAAATTTATAACACCAACACAAGCCAGTAAGGATCAACATAGGCTGAAGGAGAAAATAGAAAAAGAAAGAATAGAAAAGGAAGAAATATAAATTGTGGAAGGAATGGAAATTAAAGAAAAAGAAAAGGAAGAAAAGATAAAGATGGTGGAAAAGGTAGTAGAGAAGCAAGGTGTTTAATCAAAGGCCTCCCATGTTTAGTTGCATTCGTTTACGAAAGCGACAACAATGTTGAAAGCCAAAGATTGGTGGAGAAACTCCAGTTACCAACAAGCTTTCATTCGAATCGAGGAAGGATCAAATTCAGTACGGGACAATATGTTAAAGAAGTATTATGTGATATTGCTCCCACGAACTCTTGTCATCTTGTTTTGAGATTCGCATGACTTCATTTTAAAACGCTCAATCTTGATAAAGGTTCCCTTTATTTGAGGGATGAGGGACATGAAATGAAGTTGAAATTTATGACACCAACACAAGCCAGTAAGGATCAACAAAGGCTAAAGGGAGAAAATAGAAAAAGAAAGAATAGATAAGGAAGAAATATAAACTGTGGAAGGAATGGAAATTAAAGAAAAAGAAAAGGAAGAAAAGATAATGATGGTGGAAAAGGTAGTAGAGAAACAAGGTGTTTAATCAAAGGCCTCCCATGTTTAGTTGCATTCGTTTACGAAAGCGACAACAATGTTGTAAGCCAAAGATTGGTGGACAAACTCCAGTTACCAACAAGCTTTCATTCGAATCAAGCAAGGATCAAATTCAGTACGGGACAATATGTTAAAGAAGTATTATGTGATATTGCTCCCACGAACTCTTGTCATCTTCTTTTGAGATAGGCATGACTTCATTTTAAAACGCACAATCTTCATAAACGTTCCCTTTATTTGAGGCATGAGGGATATGAAATGAAGTTGAAATTTATGACACCATGACAAGCCAGTAAGGATCAACATAGGCTGAAGGAGAAAATAGAAAAAGAAAGAATAGAAAAGGAAGAAATATAAATTGTGGTAGGAATGGAAATTAAAGAAAAAGAAAAGGAAGAAAAGATAAAGATGGTGGAAAAGGTAGTAGAGAAACAAGGTGTTTAATCAAAGGCCTCCCATGTTTACATGCATTCGTTGACGAAAACGAAAACAATGTTGTAAGCCAAAGATTGGTGGAGAAACTCAAGTTACCAACAAGCTTTCACTCGAAGCAAGCAAGGATCAAATTCAGTACGGGACAATGTGTGAAAGAAGTATTATCTGATATTGCTCCCACGAACTCTTGTCATCTTCTTTTGAGATTGGCATGGCTTCATTTTAAAACGCTCAATCTTGATAAAGGTTCCCTTTATTTGAGGGATGAGGGACATGAAATGAAGTTGAAATTTATGATCCCAACACAAGCCAGTAAGGACCAACATAGGCTGAAGGAGAAAATAGAAAAAGAAAGTATAGAAAAGGAAGAAATATAAACTGTGGAAGGAATGGAAATTAAAGAAAAAGAAAAGGAAGAAAAGATAATGATGGTGGAAAAGGTAGTAGAGAAACAAGGTGTTTAATCAAAGGCCTCCCATGTTTAGTTGCATTCGTTTACGAAAGCGACAACAATGTTGAAAGCCAAAGATTGGTGGAGAAACTCCAGTTACCAACAAGCTTTCATTCGAATCGAGGAAGGATCAAATTCAGTACGGGACAATATGTTAAAGAAGTATTATGTGATATTGCTCCCACGAACTCTTGTCATCTTGTTTTGAGATTCGCATGACTTCATTTTAAAACGCTCAATCTTGATAAAGGTTCCCTTTATTTGAGGGATGAGGGACATGAAATGAAGTTGAAATTTATGACACCAACACAAGCCAGTAAGGATCAACAAAGGCTAAAGGGAGAAAATAGAAAAAGAAAGAATAGATAAGGAAGAAATATAAACTGTGGAAGGAATGGAAATTAAAGAAAAAGAAAAGGAAGAAAAGATAAAGATGGTGAAAAGGTAGTAGAGTAACAAGGTGTTTAATCAAAGGCCTCCCATGTTTAGTTGCATTCGTTTACGAAAGCGACAACAATGTTGTAAGCCAAAGATTGGTGGAGAAACTCCAGTTACCAACAAGCTTTCATTCGAATCAAGCAAGGATCAAATTCAGTACGGGACAATATGTTAAAGAAGTATTATGTGATATTGCTCCACGAACTCTTGTCATCTTCTTTTGAGATGGGCATGGCTTCATTTTAAAACGCTCAATCTTCATAAACGTTCCCTTTATTTGAGGCATGAGGGACATGAAATGAAGTTGAAATTTATGACACCATGACAAGCCAGTAAGGATCAACATAGGCTGAAGGAGAAAATAGAAAAAGAAAGAATAGAAAAGGAAGAAATATAAACTGTGGTAGGAATGGAAATCAAAGAAAAAGAAAAGGAAGAAAAGGTAAAGATGGTGGAAAAGGTAGTAGAGAAACAAGGTGTTTAATCAAAGGCCTCCCATGTTTAGATGCATTCGTTGACGAAAACGACAACAGTGTTGTAAGCCAAAGATTGGTGGAGAAACTCAAGTTACCAACAAGCATTCACTCGAATCAAGCAAGGATAAAATTCAATACGGGACAATGTGTGTAAGAAGTATTATTCGATATTGCTCGCACAAACTCTTGTCATCTTCTTTTGAGATTGGCATGGCTTCATTTTAAAACGCTCAACCTTGATAAAGGTTCCCTTTATTTGAGGCATGAGGGACATGAAATGAAGTTGAAATTTAAGACACCAAGACAAGCCAGTAAGGATCAACATAGGCTGAAGGAGAAAATAGAAAAAGAAAGAATAGAAAAGGAAGAAATATAAACTGTGGAAGGAATGGAAGTTGAAGAAAAAGAAAAGGAAGAAAAGATAAAGACGATGGAAAAGGTAGTAGAGAAACAAGGTGTTTAATCAATGGCCACCCATGTTTAGTTGCATTCGTTTACGAAAGCGACAACACTATTGTAAGCCAAAGATTGGTGGAGAAACTCAAGTTACCAACAAGCTTTCATTCGAATCAACCAAGGATCAAATTCAGTACAGGACAATGTGTGAAAGAAGTATTATGTGATATGGCTCCCACAAACTCTTGTCATCTTCTTTTTAGATGGGCATGGCTTCATTTTAAAACGCTCAATCTTGATAAAGGTTCCCTTTATTAGAGGCATGAGGGACATGAAATGAAGTTGAAATTTATGACAGCAAGACAAGCTAGTAAGGATCAACATAGGCTGAAGGAGAAAATAGAAAAAGAAAGAATAGAAAAGGAAGAAATATAAACTGTGGAAGGAATAGAAATTGAAGAAAAAGAAAAGGAAGAAAAGATAAAGATGATGGAAAAGGTAGTAGATAAACAAGGTGTTTAATCAAAGGCCAACCATGTTTAGTTGCATTCGTTTACAAAAGCGACAACACTGTTGTAAGCCAAAGATTGGTGGAGAAACTCAAGTTACCAACAAGCATTCACTCGAATCAAGTAAGGATAAAATTCAATACGGGACAATGTGTGCAAGAAGTATTATCTGATATTGCTCCCACAAACTCTTGTCATCTTCTTTTTAGATGGCCATGGCTTCATTTTAAAATGCTCAATCTTGATAAAGGCTCCCTTTATTTGAGGCATGATGGACATGAAATGAAGTTGAAATTTAAGACACCAAGACAAGCCAGTAAGGATCAACATAGGCTGAAGGAGAAAATAGAAAAAGAAAGAATAGAAAAGGAAGAAATATAAACTGTGGAAGGAATGGAAATTAAAGAAAAAGAAAAGGAAGAAAAGATAAAGATGGTGGAAAAGGTAGTAGATAAACAAGGTGTTTAATCAAAGGCCTCCCATGTTTAGATGCATTCGTTTACGAAAGCGACAACACTGTTGTAAGCCAAAGATTGGTGGAGAAACTCAAGTTACCAACAAGCATTCACTCGAATCAAGCAAGGATCAAATTCAGTACGGGACAATGTGTGCAAGAAGTATTATCTGATATTGCTCACACAAACTTTTGTCATCTTCTTTTGATATTGGCATGGCTTCATTTTAAAACGCTCAACCTTGATAAAGGTTCCCTTTCTTTGAGGCATGGGGGATATGAAATGAAGTTGAAATTTATGACACCATGACACGCCAGTAAGGATCAACATAGGCTGAAGGAGAAAATAGAAAAAGAAAGAATAGAAAAGGAAGAAATATAAACTGTGGAAGGAATGGAAATTAAAGAAAAAGAAAAGGAAGAAAAGATAAAGATGGTGGAAAAGGTATTAGAGAAACAAGGTGTTTAATCAAAGGCCTCCCATGTTTAGATGCATTCGTTTACGAAAACGACAACAATATTGTAAGCCAAAGATTGGTGGAGAAACTCAAGTTACCAACAAGCTTTCGCTCGAAGCAAGCAAGGATCAAATTCAGTACGGGACAATGTGTGAAAGAAGTATTATCTGATATTGCTCCCACGAACTCTTATCATCTTCTTTTGAGATTGGCATGGGTTCATTTTAAAACGCTCAATCTTGATAAAGGTTCCCTTTCTTTGAGGCATGAGGGACATGAAATGAAGTTGAAATTTATGACACCAAGACATGCCAGTAAGGATCAACATAGGCTGAAGGAGAAAATAGAAAAAGAAAGAATAGAAAAGGAAGAAATATAAACTGTGGAAGGAATGGAAATTAAAGAAAAAGAAAAGGAATAAAAGATAAAGATGGTGGAAAAGGTAGTAGAGAAACAAGGTGTTTAATCAAAGGCCTCCCATGTTTAGATGCATTCGTTTACGAAAACGACAACAATGTTGTAAGCCAAAGATTGGTGGAGAAACTCAAGTTAACAACAAGCTTTCACTCGAAGCAAGCAAGGATCAAATTCAGTACGGGACAATGTGTGAAAGAAGTATTATCTGATATTGCTCCCACAAACTCTTGTCATCTTCTTTTGAGATTGGCATGGCTTCATTTTAAAACGCTCAATCTTGATAAAGGTTCCCTTTATTTGAGGGATGAGGGACATGAAATGAAGTTGAAATTTATGACACCAACACAAGCCAGTAAGGATCAACATAGGCTGAACGAGAAGATAGAAAAAGAAAGAATAGAAAAGGAAGAAATAAAAACTGTGGAACGAATGGAAATTAAAGAAAAAGAAAATGAAGAAAAGATAATGATGGTGTAAAAGGTAGTAGAGAAACAAGGTGTTTAATCAAAGGCCTCCCATGTTTAGTTGCATTCGTTTACGAAAGCGACAACAATGTTATAAGCCAAAGATTGGAGGACAAACTCCAGTTACCAACAAGCTTTCATTCGAATCAAGCAAGGATCAAATTCAGTACGGAACAATGTTTTAAAGAACTATTATGTGATATTGCTCCCACGAACTCTTGTCATCTTCTTTTGAGATAGGCATGACTTCATTTTAAAACGCATAATCTTCATAAACGTTCCCTTTATTTGAGGCATGAGGGATATGAAATGAAGTTGAAATTTATGACACCATGACAAGCCAGTCAGGATCAACATAGGCTGAAGGAGAAAATAGAAAAAGAAAGAATAGAAAAGGAAGAAATATAAACTGTGGTAGGAATGGAAATTAAAGAAAAAGAAAAGGAAGAAAAATTAAAGATGGTGGAAAAGGTAGTAGAGAAACAAGGTGTTTAATCAAAGGCCTCCCATGTTTAGATGCATTCGTTGACGAAAACGACAACAGTGTTGTAAGCCAAAGATTGGCGGAGAAACTCCAGTTACCAACAAGCTTTCATTCGAATCAAGGAAGGATCAAATTCAGTATGGGACAATATGTTAAAGAAGTATTATGTGATATTGCTCCCACGAACTCTTGTCATCTTGTTTTGAGATTGGCATGACTTCATTTTAAAACGCTCAATCTTGATAAAGGTTCCCTTTATTTGAGGGATGAGGGACATGAAATGAAGTTGAAATTTATGACACCAACACAAGCCAGTAAGGATCAACAAAGGCTGAAGGGAGAAAATAGAAAAAGAAAGAATAGAAAAGGAAGAAAGATAAACTGTGGAAGGAATTGAAATTAAAGAAAAAGAAAAGGAAGAAAAGATAATGATAGTGGAAAAGGTAGTAGAGAAACAAGGTGTTTAATCAAAGGCCTCCCATGTTTAGTTGCATTCGTTTACGAAAGCGACAACAATGTTGTAAGCCAAAGATTGGTGGACAAACTCCAGTTACCAACAAGCTTTCATTCGAATCAAGCAAGGATCAAATTCAGTACGGGACAATATGTTAAAGAAGTATTATGTGATATTGCTCCCACGAACTCTTGTCATCTTCTTTTGAGATAGGCATGACTTCATTTTAAAACGCACAATCTTCATAAACGTTCCCTTTATTTGAGGCATGAGGGACATGAAATGAAGTTGAAATTTATGACAGCATGACAAGCCAGTAAGGATCAACATATGCTGAAGGAGAAAATAGAAAAAGAAAGAATAGAAAAGGAAGAAATATAAATTGTGGAAGGAATGGAAATTGAAGAAAAAGAAAAGGAAGAAAAGATAAAGATGATGGAAAAGCTAGTAGAGAAACAAGGTGTTTAATCAAAGGCCACCCATGTTTAGTTGCATTCGTTTATGAAAGCGACAACACTGTTGTAAGCCAAAGATTGGTGGAGAAACTCAAGTTACCAACAAGCATTCACTCGAATGAAGCAAGGATAAAATTCAGTATGGGACAATGTGTGCAAGAAGTATTATCTGATATTGCTCACACGAACTCTTGTCATCTTCTTTTGAGATTGGCATGGCTTCATTTTAAAACGTTCAATCTTGATAAAGGTTTCCTTTATTTGAGGCATGAGGGACATGAAATGAAGTTGAAATTTATAACACCATGACAAGCCAGTAAGGATCAACATATGCTGAAGGAGAAAATAGAAAAAGAAAGAATAGAAAAGGAAGAAATATAAACTGTGGAAGGAATGGAAATTGAAGAAAAAAAAAAGGAAGAAAAGATAAAGATGATGGAAAAGCTAGTAGAGAAACAAGGTGTTTAATGAAAGGCCACCCATGTTTAGTTGCATTCGTTTACGAAAGCGACAACACTGTTGTAAGCCAAAGATTGGTGGAGAAACTCAAGTTACCAACATGCATTCACTCGAATCCAGCAAGGATCAAATTCACTACGGGACAATGTGCGCAAGAAGTATTATCTGATATTGCTCCCACAAACTCTTGTCATCTTCTTTTGAGATTGGCATGGCTTCATTTTAAAACGCTCAATCTTGATAAAGGTTCCTTTTATTTGAGGCATGAGGGACATGAAATGAAGTTGAAATTTATAACACCAACACAAGCCAGTAAGGATCAACATAGGCTGAAGGAGAAAATAGAAAAAGAAAGAATAGAAAAGGAAGAAATATAAACTGTGGAAGGAATGGAAATTAAAGAAAAAGAAAAGGAAGAAAAGATAATGATGGTGGAAAAGGTAGTAGAGAAACAAGGTGTTTAATCAAAGGCCTCCCATGTTTAGTTGCATTCGTTTACGAAAGCGACAACAATGTTGTAAACCAAAGATTGGTGGACAAACTCCAGTTACCAACAAGCTTTCATTCGAATCAAGCAAGGATGAAATTCAGTACGGAACAATGTGTTAAAAAAGTATTATGTGATATTGCTCCCACGAACTCCTGTCATCTTCTTTTGAGATGGGCATGCCTTCATTTTAAAACGCTCAATCTTCGTATATGTTCCCTTTATTTGAGGCATGAGGGACATGAAATGAAGTTGAAATTTATGACACCATGACAAGCTAGTAAGGATCAACATAGGTTGAAGGAGAAAATAGAAAAAGAAAGAATAGAAAAGGAAGAAATATAAACTGTGGAAGGAATGGAAATTAAAGAAAAAGTAAAAGGAAGAAAAGATAAAGATGGTGTGGAAAAGGTAGTAGAGAAACAAGGTGTTTAATCAAACGCCTCCCATGTTTAGTTGCATTCGTTTACGAAAGGGACAATAATGTTGTAAGCCAAAGATTGGTGGAGAAACTCCAGTTACCAACAAGCTTTCATTCGAATCAAGCAAGGATCAAATTCAGTACGGGACAATATGTTAAAGAAGTATTATGTGATATTGCTCCCACGAACTCTTGTCATCTTCTTTTAAGATTGGCACGGCTTCATTTTAAAACGCTCAATCTTGATAAAGGTTCCCTTTATTTGAGGGATGAGGGACATGAAATGAAGTTGAAATTTATGACACCAACACAAGCCAGTAAGGATCAACAAAGGCTGAAGGGAGAAAATAGAAAAAGAAAGAATAGAAAAGGAAGAAAGATAAACTGTGGAAGGAATTGAAATTAAAGAAAAAGAAAAGGAAGAAAAGATAATGATAGTGGAAAAGGTAGTAGAGAAACAAGGTGTTTAATCAAAGGCCTCCCATGTTTAGTTGCATTCGTTTACGAAAGGGACAATAATGTTGTAAGCCAAAGATTGGTGGAGAAACTCAAGTTACCAACAAGCTTTCATTCGAATCAAGCAAGGATCAAATTCAGTACGGGACAATATGTTAAAGAAGTATTATGTGATATTGCTCCCACGAACTCTTGTCATCTTCTTTTGAGATGGGCATGGCTTCATTTTAAAACGCTCAATCTTCATAAACGTTCCCTTTCTTTGAGGCATGAGGGACATGAAATGAAGTTGAAATTTATGACACCATGACAAGCCAGTAAGGATCAACATAGGCTGAAGGAGAAAATAGATAAAGGAAGAATAGAAAAGGAAGAAATATAAACTGTGGAAGGAATGGACATTGAAGAAAAAGAAAAGGAAGAAAAGATAAAGATGATGGAAAAGCTAGTAGAGAAACAAGGTGTTTAATCAAAGGCCACCCACGTTTAGTTGCATTCGTTTACGAAAGCGACAACACTGTTGTAAGCCAAAGATTGGTGGAGAAACTCAAGTTACCAACAAGCATTCACTCGAATCCAGCAAGGATCAAATTCAGTAAGTGGCAATGTGTGCAAGAAGTATTATCTTATATTGCTCCCACAAACTCTTGTCATCTTCTTTTGAGATTGGCATGGCTTCATTTTAAAACGCTCAATCTTGATAAAGGTTCCCTTTATTTGAGGCATGAGGGACATGAAATGAAGTTCAAATTTCTGACACCAAGACAAGCCCGTAAGGTTCAACATAGGCTGAAGGAGAAAATAGAAAAAGAAAGAATATAAAAGGAAGAAATATAAATTTTGGAAGGAATGGAAATTGAAGAAAAAGAAAAGGAAGAAAAGATAAAGATGATGGAAAAGGTAGTAGAGAAGCAAAGTGTTTAATCAAAGGCCACCCATGTTTAGTTGCATTCGTTTACGAAAGCGACAACACTGTTGTAAGCCAAAGATTGGTGGAGAAACTCAAGTTACCAACAAGCATTCACTCGAATAAAGCAAGGATAAAATTCAGTATGGGACAATGTGTGCAAGAAGTATTATCTGATATTGCTCACACGAACTCTTGTCATCTTCTTTTGAGATTGGCATGGCTTCATTTTAAAACGTTCAATCTTGATAAAGGTTCCCTTTATTTGAGGCATGAGGGACATGAAATGAAGTTGAAATTTATAACACCATGGCAAGCCAGTAAGGATCAACATATGCTGAAGGAGAAAATAGAAAAAGAAAGAATAGAAAAGGAAGAAATATAAACTGTGGAAGGAATGGAAATTGAAGAAAAAGAAAAGGAAGAAAAGATAAAGAAGATGGAAAAGCTAGTAGAGAAACAAGATGTTTAATCAAAGGCCACCCATGTTTAGTTGCATTCGTTTACGAAAGCGACAACACTGTTGTAAGCCAAAGATTGGTGGAGAAACTCAAGTTACCAACATGCATTCACTCGAATCCAGCAAGGATCAAATTCAGTACGGGACAATGTGCGCAAGAAGTATTATCTGATATTACTCCCACAAACTCTTGTCATCTTCTTTTGAGATTGGCATGGCTTCATTTTAAAACGCTCAATCTTGATAAAGGTTCCTTTTATTTGAGACATGAGGGACATGAAATGAAGTTGAAATTTATAACACCAACACAAGCCAATAAGGATCAACATAGGCTGAAGGAGAAAATAGAAAAAGAAAGAATAGAAAAGGAAGAAATATAAACTGTGGAAGGAATGGAAATTAAAGAAAAAGAAAAGGAAGAAAAGATAATGATGGTGGAAAAGGTAGTAGAGAAACAAGGTGTTTAATCAAAGGCCTCCCATGTTTAGTTGCATTCGTTTACGAAAGCGACAACAATGTTGTAAACCAAAGATTGGTGGACAAACTGCAGTTACCAACAAGCTTTCATTCGAATCAAGTAAGGATCAAATTCAGTACGGAACAATGTGTTAAAAAAGTATTATGTGATATTGCTCCCACGAACTCCTGTCATCTTCTTTTGAGATGGGCATGCCTTCATTTTAAAACGCTCAATCTTCGTAAACGTTCCCTTTATTTGAGGCATGAGGGACATGAAATGAAGTTGAAATTTATGACACCATGACAAGCTAGTAAGGATCAACATAGGTTGAAGGAGAAAATAGAAAAAGAAAGAATAGAAAAGGAAGAAATATAAACTGTGGAAGGAATGGAAATTAAAGAAAAAGTAAAAGGAAGAAAAGATAAAGATGGTGTGGAAAAGGTAGTAGAGAAACAAGGTGTTTAATCAAAGGCCTCCCATGTTTAGTTGCATTCGTTTACGAAAGGGACAATAATGTTGTAAGCCAAAGATTGGTGGAGAAACTCCAGTTACCAACAAGCTTTCATTCGAATCAAGCAAGGATCAAATTCAGTACGGGACAATATGTTAAAGAAGTATTATGTGATATTGCTCCCACGAACTCTTGTCATCTTCTTTTGAGATGGGCATGGCTTCATTTTAAAACGCTCAATCTTCATAAACGTTCCCTTTCTTTGAGGCATGAGGGACATGAAATGAAGTTGAAATTTATGACACCATAACAAGCCAGTAAGGATCAACATAGGCTGAAGGAGAAAATAGATAAAGGAAGAATAGAAAAGGAAGAATAGAAAAGGAAGAAATATAAACTGTGGAAGGAATGGACATTGAAGAAAAAGAAAAGGAAGAAAAGATAAAGATGATGGAAAAGCTAGTAGAGAAACAAGGTGTTTAATCAAAGGCCACCCACGTTTAGTTGCATTCGTTTACGAAAGCGACAACACTGTTGTAAGCCAAAGATTGGTGGAGAAACTCAAGTTACCAACAAGCATTCACTCGAATCCAGCAAGGATCAAATTCAGTAAGGGGCAATGTGTGCAAGAAGTATTATCTTATATTGCTCCCACAAACTCTTGTCATCTTCTTTTGAGATTGGCATGGCTTCATTTTAAAACGCTTAATCTTCATAAAGGTTCCCTTTATTTGAGGCATGAGGGACATGAAATGAAGTTGAAATTTATGACACCATGACAAGCCAGTGAGGATCAACATAGGCTGAAGGAGAAAATAGAAAAAGAAAGAATAGAAAAGGTAGAAATATAAACTGTGGAAGGAATGGAAATTAAAGAAAAAGTAAAAGGAAGAAAAGATAAAGATGGTGGAAAAGGTAGTAGAGAAACAATGTGTTTAATCAAAGGCCTCCCATGTTTAGTTGCATTCGTTTACGAAAGCGACAATAATGTTGTAAGCCAAAGATTGGTGGAGAAACTCCAGTTACCAACAAGCTTTCATTCGAATCAAGCAAGGATCAAATTCAGTACGGGACAATATGTTAAAGAAGTATTATGTGATATTGCTCCCACGAACTCTTGTCATCTTCTTTTGAGATTGGCACGGCTTCATTTTAAAACGCTCAATCTTGATAAAGGTTCCCTTTATTTGAGGCATGAGGGACATGAAATGAAGTTGAAATTTATGACACCATGACAAGCCAGTGAGGATCAACATAGGCTGAAGGAGAAAATAGAAAAAGAAAGAATAGAAAAGGAAGAAATATAAACTGTGGTAGGAATGGAAATTAAAGAAAAAGAAAAGGAAGAAAAGATAAAGATGGTGGAAATAGTAGTAGAGAAACAAGGTGTTTAATCAAAGGCCTCCCATGTTTAGATGCATTCGTTTACGAAAACGACAACAATGTTGTAAGCCAAAGATTGGTGGAGAAACTCAAGTTACCAACAAGCTTTCACTCGAAGCAAGCAAGGATCAAATTCAGTACGGGACAATGTGTGAAAGAAGTATTATGTGATATTGCTCCCACGAACTCTTGTCATCTTCTTTTGAGATTGGCACGGCTTCATTTTAAAACGCTCAATCTTGATAAAGGTTCCCTTTATTTGAGGCATGAGGGACATGAAGTGAAGTTGAAATTTATAACACCAACACAAGCCAGTAAGGATCAACATAGGCTGAAGGAGAAAATAGAAAAAGAAAGAATAGAAAAGGAAGAAATATAAACTGTGGAAGGAATGGAAATTAAAGAAAAAGAAAAGGAAGAAAAGATAATGATGGTGGAAAAGGTAGTAGAGAAACAAGGTGTTTAATCAAAGGCCTCCCATGTTTAGTTGCATTCGTTTACGAAAGCGACAACAATGTTGTAAGCCAAAGATTGGTGGAGAAACTCAAGTTACCAACAAGCTTTCATTCGAATCCAGCAAGGATCAAATTCAGTACGGAACAATGTGTTAAAAAAGTATTATGTGATATTGCTCCCACGAACTCCTGTCATCTTCTTTTGAGATGGGCATGCCTTCATTTTAAAACGCTCAATCTTCGTAAACGTTCCCTTTATTTGAGGAATGAGGGACATGAAATGAAGTTCAAATTTATGACACCAAGACAAGCCCGTAAGGTTCAACATAGGCTGAAGGAGAAAATAGAAAAAGAAAGAATATAAAAGGAAGAAATATAAATTGTGGAAGGAATGGAAATTGAAGAAAAAGAAAAGGAAGAAAAGATAAAGATGATGGAAAAGGTAGTAGAGAAGCAAAGTGTTTAATCAAAGGCCACCCATGTTTAGTTGCATTGTTTACGAAAGCGACAACACTGTTGTAAGCCAAAGATTGGTGGAGAAACTCAAGTTACCAACAAGCATTCACTCGAATCAAGCAAGGATCAAATTCAGTATGGGACAATGTGTGCAAGAAGTATTATCTGATATTGCTCACACGAACTCTTGTCATCTTCTTTTGAGATTGGCATGGCTTCATTTTAAAACGTTCAATCTTGATAAAGGTTCCCTTTATTTGAGGCATGAGGGACATGAAATAAAGTTGAAATTTATAACACCATAACAAGCCAGTAAGGATCAACATATGCTGAAGGAGAAAATAGAAAAAGAAAGAATAGAAAAGGAAGAAATATAAACTGTGGAAGGAATGGAAATTGAAGAAAAAGAAAAGGAAGAAAAGATAAAGATGATGGAAAAGCTAGTAGAGAAACAAGGTGTTTAATCAAAGGCCACCCATGTTTAGTTGCATTCGTTTACGAAAGCGACAACACTGTTGTAAGCCAAAGATTGGTGGAGAAACTCAAGTTACCAACATGCATTCACTCGAATCCAGCAAGGATCAAATTCAGTACAGGACAATGTGTGCAAGTATTATCTGATATTGCTCCCACAAACTATTGTCATCTTCTTTTGAGATTGGCATGGCTTCATTTTAAAACGCTCAATCTTGATAAAGGTTCCCTTCATTTGAGGCATGAGGGACATGAAAAGAAGTTGAAATTTATAACACCAACACAAGCCAGTAAGGATCAACATAGGCTGAACGAGAAAATAGAAAAAAGAAAGAATAGAAAAGGAAGAAATATAAACTGTGGAAGGAATGGAAATTAAAGAAAAAGTAAAAGGAAGAAAAGATAAAGATGGTGGAAAAGGTAGTAGAGAAACAAGGTGTTTAATCAAAGGCCTCCCATGTTTAGTTGCATTCGTTTACGAAAGCGACAATAATGTTGTAAGCCAAAGATTGGTGGAGAAACTCCAGTTACCAACAAGCTTTTATTCGAATCAAGCAAGGATCAAATTCAGTACGGGACAATATGTTAAAGAAGTATTATGTGATATTGCTCCCACGAACTCTTGTCATCTTCTTTTGAGATGGGCATGACTTCATTTTAAAACACTCAATCTTGATAAAGGTTCCCTTTATTTGAGGCATGAGGGACATGAAATGAAGTTGAAATTTATGACACCATGACAAGCCAGTAAGGATCAACATAGGCTGAAGGAGAAAATAGAAAAAGAAAGAATAGAAAAGGAAGAAATATAAACTGTGGTAGGAATGGAAATTAAAGAAAAAGAAAAGGAAGAAAAGATAAAGATGGTGGAAATAGTAGTAGAGAAACAAGGTGGGTAATCAAAGGCCTCCCATGTTTAGATGCATTCGTTTACGAAAACGACAACAATGTTGTAAGCCAAAGATTGGTGGAGAAACTCAAGTTACCAACAAGCTTTCACTCGAAGCAAGCAAGGATCAAATTCAGTACGGGACAATGTGTGAAAGAAGTATTATGTGATATTGCTCCCACGAACTCTTGTCATCTTCTTTTGAGATTGGCACGGCTTCATTTTAAAACGCTCAATCTTGATAAAGGTTCCCTTTATTTGAGGCATGAGGGACATGAAATGAAGTTGAAATTTATAACACCAACACAAGCCAGTAAGGATCAACATAGGCTGAAGGAGAAAATAGAAAAAGAAAGAATAGAAAAGGAAGAAATATAAACTGTGGAAGGAATGGAAATTAAAGAAAAAGAAAAGGAAGAAAAGATAATGATGGTGGAAAAGGTAGTAGAGAAACAAGGTGTTTAATCAAAGGCCTCCCATGTTTAGTTGCATTCGTTTACGAAAGCGACAACAATGTTGTAAGCCAAAGATTGGTGGACAAACTCCAGTTACCAACAAGCTTTCATTCGAATCAAGCAAGGATCAAATTCAGTACGGAACAATGTGTTAAAAAAGTATTATGTGATATTGCTCCCACGAACTCCTGTCATCTTCTTTTGAGATGGGCATGCCTTCATTTTAAAACGCTCAATCTTCGTAAACGTTCCCTTTATTTGAGGCATGAGGGACATGAAATGAAGTTCAAATTTATGACACCAAGACAAGCCCGTAAGGTTCAACGTAGGCTGAAGGAGAAAATAGAAAAAGAAAGAATATAAAAGGAAGAAATATAAATTCTGGAAGGAATGGAAGTTGAAGAAAAAGAAAAGGAAGAAAAGATAAAGATGATGGAAAAGGTAGTAGAGAAGCAAAGTGTTTAATCAAAGGCCACCCATGTTTAGTTGCATTGTTTACGAAAGCGACAACACTGTTGTAAGCCAAAGATTGGTGGAGAAACTCAAGTTACCAACAAGCATTCACTCGAATAAAGCAAGGATCAAATTCAGTATGGGACAATGTGTGCAAGAAGTATTATCTGATATTGCTCACACGAACTCTTGTCATCTTCTTTTGAGATTGGCATGGCTTCATTTTAAAACGTTCAATCTTGATAAAGGTTCCCTTTATTTGAGGCATGAGGGACATGAAATGAAGTTGAAATTTATAACACCATGACAAGCCAGTAAGGATCAACATATGCTGAAGGAGAAAATAGAAAAAGAAAGAATAGAAAAGGAAGAAATATAAACTGTGGAAGGAATGGAAATTGAAGAAAAAGAAAAGGAAGAAAAGATAAAGATGATGGAAAAGCTAGTAGAGAAACAAGGTGTTTAATCAAAGGCCACCCATGTTTAGTTGCATTCGTTTACGAAAGCGACAACACTGTTGTAAGCCAAAGATTGGTGGAGAAACTCAAGTTACCAACATGCATTCACTCGAATCCAGCAAGGATCAAATTCAGTACAGGACAATGTGTGCAAGTATTATCTGATATTGCTCCCACAAACTCTTGTCATCTTCTTTTGAGATTGGCATGGCTTCATTTTAAAACGCTCAATCTTGATAAAGGTTCCCTTCATTTGAGGCATGAGGGACATGAAATGAAGTTGAAATTTATAACACCAACACAAGCCAGTAAGGATCAACATAGGCTGAACGAGAAAATAGAAAAAAGAAAGAATAGAAAAGGAAGAAATATAAACTGTGGAAGGAATGGAAATTAAAGAAAAAGTAAAAGGAAGAAAAGATAAAGATGGTGGAAAAGGTAGTAGAGAAACAAGGTGTTTAATCAAAGGCCTCCCATGTTTAGATGCATTCGTTTACGAAAGCGACAATAATGTTGTAAGCCAAAGATTGGTGGAGAAACTCAAGTTACCAACAAGCATTCACTCGAATCCAGCAAGGATCAAATTCAGTAAGGGGCAATGTGTGCAAGAAGTATTATCTTATATTGCTCCCACAAACTCTTGTCATCTTCTTTTGAGATGGGCATGACTTCATTTTAAAACGCTCAATCTTGATAAAGGTTCCCTTCATTTGAGGCATGAGGGACATGAAATGAAGTTGAAATTTATAACACCAACACAAGCCAGTAAGGATCAACATAGGCTGAACGAGAAAATAGAAAAAAGAAAGAATAGAAAAGGAAGAAATATAAACTGTGGAAGGAATGGAAATTGAAGAAAAAGAAAAGGAAGAAAAGATAAAGATGATGGAAAAGCTAGTAGAGAAACAAGGTGTTTAATCAAAGGCCACCCATGTTTAGTTGCATTCGTTTACGAAAGCGACAACACTGTTGTAAGCCAAAGATTGGTGGAGAAACTCAAGTTATCAACATGCATTCACTCGAATCCAGCAAGGATCAAATTCAGTACAGGACAATGTGTGCAAGTATTATCTGATATTGCTCCCACAAACTCTTGTCATCTTCTTTTGAGATTGGCATGGCTTCATTTTAAAACGCTCAATCTTGATAAAGGTTCCCTTCATTTGAGGCATGAGGGACATGAAATGAAGTTGAAATTTATAACACCAACACAAGCCAGTAAGGATCAACATAGGCTGAACGAGAAAATAGAAAAAAGAAAGAATAGAAAAGGAAGAAATATAAACTGTGGAAGGAATGGAAATTAAAGAAAAAGTAAAAGGAAGAAAAGATAAAGATGGTGGAAAAGGTAGTAGAGAAACAAGGTGTTTAATCAAAGGCCTCCCATGTTTAGATGCATTCGTTTACGAAAGCGACAATAATGTTGTAAGCCAAAGATTGGTGGAGAAACTCAAGTTACCAACAAGCATTCACTCGAATCCAGCAAGGATCAAATTCAGTAAGGGGCAATGTGTGCAAGAAGTATTATCTTATATTGCTCCCACAAACTCTTGTCATCTTCTTTTGAGATGGGCATGACTTCATTTTAAAACGCTCAATCTTGATAAAGGTTCCCTTCATTTGAGGCATGAGGGACATGAAATGAAGTTGAAATTTATAACACCAACACAAGCCAGTAAGGATCAACATAGGCTGAACGAGAAAATAGAAAAAAGAAAGAATAGAAAAGGAAGAAATATAAACTGTGGAAGGAATGGAAATTGAAGAAAAAGAAAAGGAAGAAAAGATAAAGATGATGGAAAAGCTAGTAGAGAAACAAGGTGTTTAATCAAAGGCCACCCATGTTTAGTTGCATTCGTTTACGAAAGCGACAACACTGTTGTAAGCCAAAGATTGGTGGAGAAACTCAAGTTATCAACATGCATTCACTCGAATCCAGCAAGGATCAAATTCAGTACGGGACAATGTGTGCAAGAAGTATTATCTGATATTGCTCCCACAAACTCTTGTCATCTTCTTTTGAGATTGGCATGGCTTCATTTTAAAACGCTCAATCTTGATAAAGGTTCCCTTTATTTGAGGCATGAGGGACATGAAATGAAGTTGAAATTTATAACACCAACACAAGCCAATAAGGATCAACATAGGCTGAAGGAGAAAATAGAAAAAGAAAGAATAGAAAAGGAAGAAATATAAACTGTGGAAGGAATGGAAATTAAAGAAAAAGTAAAAGGAAGAAAAGATAAAGATGGTGGAAAAGGTAGTAGAGAAACAAGGTGTTTAATCAAAGGCCTCCCATGTTTAGTTGCATTCGTTTACGAAAGCGACAATAATGTTGTAAGCCAAAGATTGGTGGAGAAACTCCAGTTACCAACAAGCTTTCATTCGAAACAAGCAAGGATCAAATTCAGTACGGGACAATATGTTAAAGAAGTATTATGTGATATTGCTCCCACGAACTCTTGTCATCTTCTTTTGAGATGGGCATGACTTCATTTTAAAACACTCAATCTTGATAAAGGTTCCCTTTATTTGAGGCATGGGACATGAAATGAAGTTGAAATTTATGATACCATGACAAGCCAGTAAGGATCAACATAGGCTGAAGGAGAAAATAGAAAAAGAAAGAATAGAAAAGGAAGAAATATAAACTGTGGTAGGAATGGAAATTAAAGAAAAAGAAAAGGAAGAAAAGATAAAGATGGTGGAAATAGTAGTAGAGAAACAAGGTGTTTAATCAAAGGCCTCCCATGTTTAGATGCATTCGTTTACGAAAGCGACAACAATGTTGTAAGCCAAAGATTGGTGGACAAACTCCAGTTACCAACAAGCTTTCATTCGAATCAAGCAAGGATCAAATTCAGTACGGAACAATGTGTTAAAAAAGTATTATGTGATATTGCTCCCACGAACTCCTGTCATCTTCTTTTGAGATGGGCATGCCTTCATTTTAAAACGCTCAATCTTCGTAAACGTTCCCTTTATTTGAGGCATGAGGGACATGAAATGAAGTTCAAATTTATGACACCAAGACAAGCCCGTAAGGTTCAACGTAGGCTGAAGGAGAAAATAGAAAAAGAAAGAATATAAAAGGAAGAAATATAAATTGTGGAAGGAATGGAAGTTGAAGAAAAAGAAAAGGAAGAAAAGATAAAGATGATGGAAAAGGTAGTAGAGAAGCAAAGTGTTTAATCAAAGGCCACCCATGTTTAGTTGCGTTGTTTACGAAAGCGACAACACTGTTGTAAGCCAAAGATTGGTGGAGAAACTCAAGTTACCAACAAGCATTCACTCGAATAAAGCAAGGATCAAATTCAGTATGGGACAATGTGTGCAAGAAGTATTATTTGATATTGCTCACACGAACTCTTGTCATCTTCTTTTGAGATTGGCATGGCTTCATTTTAAAACGTTCAATCTTGATAAAGGTTCCCTTTATTTGAGGCATGAGGGACATGAAATGAAGTTGAAATTTATAACACCATGACAAGCCAGTAAGGATCAACATATGCTGAAGGAGAAAATAGAAAAAGAAAGAATAGAAAAGGAAGAAATATAAACTGTGGAAGGAAGGGAAATTGAAGAAAAAGAAAAGGAAGAAAAGATAAAGATGATGGAAAAGCTAGTAGAGAAACAAGGTGTTTAATCAAAGGCCACCCATGTTTAGTTGCATTCGTTTACGAAAGCGACAACACTGTTGTAAGCCAAAGATTGGTGGAGAAACTCAAGTTATCAACATGCATTCACTCGAATCCAGCAAGGATCAAATTCAGTACGGGACAATGTGTGCAAGAAGTATTATCTGATATTGCTCCCACAAACTCTTGTCATCTTCTTTTGAGATTGGCATGGCTTCATTTTAAAACGCTCAATCTTGATAAAGGTTCCCTTTATTTGAGGCATGAGGGACATGAAATGAAGTTGAAATTTATAACACCAACACAAGCCAATAAGGATCAACATAGGCTGAAGGAGAAAATAGAAAAAGAAAGAATAGAAAAGGAAGAAATATAAACTGTGGAAGGAATGGAAATTAAAGAAAAAGTAAAAGGAAGAAAAGATAAAGATGGTGGAAAAGGTAGTAGAGAAACAAGGTGTTTAATCAAAGGCCTCCCATGTTTAGTTGCATTCGTTTACGAAAGCGACAATAATGTTGTAAGCCAAAGATTGGTGGAGAAACTCCAGTTACCAACAAGCTTTCATTCGAATCAAGCAAGGATCAAATTCAGTACGGGACAATATGTTAAAGAAGTATTATGTGATATTGCTCCCACGAACTCTTGTCATCTTCTTTTGAGATGGGCATGACTTCATTTTAAAACACTCAATCTTGATAAAGGTTCCCTTTATTTGAGGCATGGGACATGAAATGAAGTTGAAATTTATGACACCATGACAAGCCAGTAAGGATCAACATAGGCTGAAGGAGAAAATAGAAAAAGAAAGAATGGAAAAGGAAGAAATATAAACTGTGGTAGGAATGGAAATTAAAGAAAAAGAAAAGGAAGAAAAGATAAAGATGGTGGAAATAGTAGTAGAGAAACAAGGTGTTTAATCAAAGGTCTCCCATGTTTAGATGCATTCGTTTACGAAAACGACAACAATGTTGTAAGCCAAAGATTGGTGGAGAAACTCAAGTTACCAACAAGCTTTCACTCGAAGCAAGCAAGGATCAAATTCAGTACGGGACAATGTGTGAAAGAAGTATTATGTGATATTGCTCCCACGAACTCTTGTCATCTTCTTTTGAGATTGGCACGGCTTCATTTTAAAACGCTCAATCTTGATAAAGGTTCCCTTTATTTGAGGCATGAGGGACATGAAATGAAGTTGAAATTTATAACACCAACACAAGCCAGTAAGGATCAACATAGGCTGAAGGAGAAAATAGAAAAAGAAAGAATAGAAAAGGAAGAAATATAAACTGTGGAAGGAATGGAAATTAAAGAAAAAGAAAAGGAAGAAAAGATAATGATGGTGGAAAAGGTAGTAGAGAAACAAGGTGTTTAATCAAAGGCCTCCCATGTTTAGTTGCATTCGTTTACGAAAGCGACAACAATGTTGTAAGTTAAAGATTGGTGGACAAACTCCAGTTACCAACAAGCTTTCATTCGAATCAAGCAAGGATCAAATTCAGTACGGAACAATGTGTTAAAAAAGTATTATGTGATATTGCTCCCACGAACTCCTGTCATCTTCTTTTGAGATGGGCATGCCTTCATTTTAAAACGCTCAATCTTCGTAAATGTTCCCTTTATTTGAGGCATGAGGGACATGAAATGAAGTTCAAATTTATGACACCAAGACAAGCCCGTAAGGTTCAACGTAGGCTGAAGGAGAAAATAGAAAAAGAAAGAATATAAAAGGAAGAAATATAAATTGTGGAAGGAATGGAAGTTGAAGAAAAAGAAAAGGAAGAAAAGATAAAGATGATGGAAAAGGTAGTAGAGAAGCAAAGTGTTTAATCAAAGGCCACCCATGTTTAGTTGCATTGTTTACGAAAGCGACAACACTGTTGTAAGCCAAAGATTGGTGGAGAAACTCAAGTTACCAACAAGCATTCACTCGAATAAAGCAAGGATCAAATTCAGTATGGGACAATGTGTGCAAGAAGTATTATCTGATATTGCTCACACGAACTCTTGTCATCTTCTTTTGAGATTGGCATGGCTTCATTTTAAAACGTTCAATCTTGATAAAGGTTCCCTTTATTTGAGGCATGAGGGACATGAAATGAAGTTGAAATTTATAACACCATGACAAGCCAGTAAGGATCAACATATGCTGAAGGAGAAAATAGAAAAAGAAAGAATAGAAAAGGAAGAAATATAAACTGTGGAAGGAATGGAAATTGAAGAAAAAGAAAAGGAAGAAAAGATAAAGATGATGGAAAAGCTAGTAGAGAAACAAGGTGTTTAATCAAAGGCCACCCATGTTTAGTTGCATTCGTTTACGAAAGCGACAACACTGTTGTAAGCCAACGATTGGTGGAGAAACTCAAGTTACCAACATGCATTCACTCGAATCCAGCAAGGATCAAATTCAGTACAGGACAATGTGTGCAAGTATTATCTGATATTGCTCCCACAAACTCTTGTCATCTTCTTTTGAGATTGGCATGGCTTCATTTTAAAACGCTCAATCTTGATAAAGGTTCCCTTCATTTGAGGCATGAGGGACATGAAATGAAGTTGAAATTTATAACACCAACACAAGCCAGTAAGGATCAACATAGGCTGAACGAGAAAATAGAAAAAAGAAAGAATAGAAAAGGAAGAAATATAAACTGTGGAAGGAATGGAAATTAAAGAAAAAGTAAAAGGAAGAAAAGATAAAGATGGTGGAAAAGGTAGTAGAAAAACAAGGTGTTTAATCAAAGGCCTCCCATGTTTAGATGCATTCGTTTACGAAAGCGACAATAATGTTGTAAGCCAAAGATTGGTGGAGAAACTCAAGTTACCAACAAGCATTCACTCGAATCCAGCAAGGATCAAATTCAGTAAGGGGCAATGTGTGCAAGAAGTATTATCTTATATTGCTCCCACAAACTCTTGTCATCTTCTTTTGAGATTTGCACGGCTTCATTTTAAAACGCTCAATCTTGATAAAGGTTCCCTTCATTTGAGGCATGAGGGACATGAAATGAAGTTGAAATTTATAACACCAACACAAGCCAGTAAGGATCAACATAGGCTGAACGAGAAAATAGAAAAAAGAAAGAATAGAAAAGGAAGAAATATAAACTGTGGAAGGAATGGAAATTGAAGAAAAAGAAAAGGAAGAAAAGATAAAGATGATGGAAAAGCTAGTAGAGAAACAAGGTGTTTAATCAAAGGCCACCCATGTTTAGTTGCATTCGTTTACGAAAGCGACAACACTGTTGTAAGCCAAAGATTGGTGGAGAAACTCAAGTTATCAACATGCATTCACTCGAATCCAGCAAGGATCAAATTCAGTACGGGACAATGTGTGCAAGAAGTATTATCTGATATTGCTCCCACAAACTCTTGTCATCTTCTTTTGAGATTGGCATGGCTTCATTTTAAAACGCTCAATCTTGATAAAGGTTCCCTTTATTTGAGGCATGAGGGACATCAAATGAAGTTGAAATTTATAACACCAACACGAGCCAATAAGGATCAACATAGGCTGAAGGAGAAAATAGAAAAAGAAAGAATAGAAAAGGAAGAAATATAAACTGTGGAAGGAATGGAAATTAAAGAAAAAGTAAAAGGAAGAAAAGATAAAGATGGTGGAAAAGGTAGTAGAGAAACAAGGTGTTTAATCAAAGGCCTCCCATGTTTAGTTGCATTCGTTTACGAAAGCGACAATAATGTTGTAAGCCAAAGATTGGTGGAGAAACTCCAGTTACCAACAAGCTTTCATTCGAATCAAGCAAGGATCAAATTCAGTACGGGACAATATGTTAAAGAAGTATTATGTGATATTGCTCCCACGAACTCTTGTCATCTTCTTTTGAGATGGGCATGACTTCATTTTAAAACACTCAATCTTGATAAAGGTTCCCTTTATTTGAGGCATGGGACATGAAATGAAGTTGAAATTTATGACACCATGACAAGCCAGTAAGGATCAACATAGGCTGAAGGAGAAAATAGAAAAAGAAAGAATAGAAAAGGAAGAAATATAAACTGTGGTAGGAATGGAAATTAAAGAAAAAGAAAAGGAAGAAAAGATAAAGATGGTGGAAATAGTAGTAGAGAAACAAGGTGTTTAATCAAAGGCCTCCCATGTTTAGATGCATTCGTTTACGAAAACGACAACAATGTTGTAAGCCAAAGATTGGTGGAGAAACTCAAGTTACCAACAAGCTTTCACTCGAAGCAAGCAAGGATCAAATTCAGTACGGGACAATGTGTGAAAGAAGTATTATGTGATATTGCTCCCACGAACTCTTGTCATCTTCTTTTGAGATTGGCACGGCTTCATTTTAAAACGCTCAATCTTGATAAAGGTTCCCTTTATTTGAGGCATGAGGGACATGAAATGAAGTTGAAATTTATAACACCAACACAAGCCAGTAAGGATCAACATAGGCTGAAGGAGAAAATAGAAAAAGAAAGAATAGAAAAGGAAGAAATATAAACTGTGGAAGGAATGGAAATTAAAGAAAAAGAAAAGGAAGAAAAGATAATGATGGTGGAAAAGGTAGTAGAGAAACAAGGTGTTTAATCAAAGGCCTCCCATGTTTAGTTGCATTCGTTTACGAAAGCGACAACAATGTTGTAAGCCAAAGATTGGTGGACAAACTCCAGTTACCAACAAGCTTTCATTCGAATCAAGCAAGGATCAAATTCAGTACGGAACAATGTGTTAAAAAAGTATTATGTGATATTCCTCCCACGAACTCCTGTCATCTTCTTTTGAGATGGGCATGCCTTCATTTTAAAACGCTCAATCTTCGTAAACGTTCCCTTTATTTGAGGCATGAGGGACATGAAATGAAGTTCAAATTTATGACACCAAGACAAGCCCGTAAGGTTCAACGTAGGCTGAAGGAGAAAATAGAAAAAGAAAGAATATAAAAGGAAGAAATATAAATTGTGGAAGGAATGGAAGTTGAAGAAAAAGAAAAGGAAGAAAAGATAAAGATGATGGAAAAGGTAGTAGAGAAGCAAAGTGTTTAATCAAAGGCCACCCATGTTTAGTTGCATTGTTTACGAAAGCGACAACACTGTTGTAAGCCAAAGATTGGTGGAGAAACTCAAGTTACCAACAAGCATTCACTCGAATAAAGCAAGGATCAAATTCAGTATGGGACAATGTGTGCAAGAAGTATTATCTGATATTGCTCACACGAACTCTTGTCATCTTCTTTTGAGATTGGCATGGCTTCATTTTAAAACGTTCAATCTTGATAAAGGTTCCCTATATTTGAGGCATGAGGGACATGAAATGAAGTTGAAATTTATAACACCATGACAAGCCAGTAAGGATCAACATATGGTGAAGGAGAAAATAGAAAAAGAAAGAATAGAAAAGGAAGAAATATAAACTGTGGAAGGAAGGGAAATTGAAGAAATAGAAAAGGAAGAAAAGATAAAGATGATGGAAAAGCTAGTAGAGAAACAAGGTGTTTAATCAAAGGCCACCCATGTTTAGTTGCATTCGTTTACGAAAGCGACAACACTGTTGTAAGCCAAAGATTGGTGGAGAAACTCAAGTTATCAACATGCATTCACTCGAATCCAGCAAGGATCAAATTCAGTACGGGACAATGTGTGCAAGAAGTATTATCTGATATTGCTCCCAGAAACTCTTGTCATCTTCTTTTGAGATTGGCATGGCTTCATTTTAAAACGCTCAATCTTGATAAAGGTTCCCTTTATTTGAGGCATGAGGGACATGAAATGAAGTTGAAATTTATAACACCAACACAAGCCAGTAAGGATCAACATAGGCTGAAGGAGAAAATAGAAAAAGAAAGAATAGAAAAGGAAGAAATATAAACTGTGGAAGGAATGGAAATTAAAGAAAAAGAAAAGGAAGAAAAGATAATGATGGTGGAAAAGGTAGTAGAGAAATAAGGTGTTTAATCAAAGGCCTCCCATGTTTAGTTGCATTCGTTTACGAAAGCGACAACAATGTTGTAAGCCAAAGATTGGTGGACAAACTCCAGTTACCAACAAGCTTTCATTCGAATCAAGCAAGGATCAAATTCAGTACGGAACAATGTGTTAAAAAAGTATTATGTGATATTGCTCCCACGAACTCCTGTCATCTTCTTTTGAGATGGGCATGCCTTCATTTTAAAACGCTCAATCTTCGTAAACGTTCCCTTTATTTGAGGCATGAGGGACATGAAATGAAGTTCAAATTTATGACACCAAGACAAGCCCGTAAGGTTCAACATAGGCTGAAGGAGAAAATAGAAAAAGAAAGAATATAAAAGGAAGAAATATAAATTGTGGAAGGAATGGAAATTGAAGAAAAAGAAAAGGAAGAAAAGATAAAGATGATGGAAAAGGTAGTAGAGAAGCAAAGTGTTTAATCAAAGGCCACCCATGTTTAGTTGCATTGTTTACGAAAGCGACAACACTGTTGTAAGCCAAAGATTGGTGGAGAAACTCAAGTTACCAACAAGCATTCACTCGAATAAAGCAAGGATCAAATTCAGTACGGGACAATGTGTGAAAGAAGTATTATGTGATATTGCTCCCACGAACTCTTGTCATCTTCTTTTGAGATTGGCACGGCTTCATTTTAAAACGCTCAATCTTGATAAAGGTTCCCTTTATTTGAGGCATGAGGGACATGAAATGAAGTTGAAATTTATAACACCAACACAAGCCAGTAAGGATCAACATAGGCTGAAGGAGAAAATAGAAAAAGAAAGAATAGAAAAGGAAGAAATATAAACTGTGGAAGGAATGGAAATTAAAGAAAAAGAAAAGGAAGAAAAGATAATGATGGTGGAAAAGGTAGTAGAGAAACAAGGTGTTTAATCAAAGGCCTCCCATGTTTAGTTGCATTCGTTTACGAAAGCGACAACAATGTTGTAAGCCAAAGATTGGTGGACAAACTCCAGTTACCAACAAGCTTTCATTCGAATCAAGCAAGGATCAAATTCAGTACGGAACAATGTGTTAAAAAAGTATTATGTGATATTGCTCCCACGAACTCCTGTCATCTTCTTTTGAGATGGGCATGCCTTCATTTTAAAACGCTCAATCTTCGTAAACGTTCCCTTTATTTGAGGCATGAGGGACATGAAATGAAGTTCAAATTTATGACACCAAGACAAGCCCGTAAGGTTCAACATAGGCTGAAGGAGAAAATAGAAAAAGAAAGAATAGAAAAGGAAGAAATATAAATTGTGGAAGGAATGGAAATTGAAGAAAAAGAAAAGGAAGAAAAGATAAAGATGATGGAAAAGGTAGTAGAGAAGCAAAGTGTTTAATCAAAGGCCACCCATGTTTAGTTGCATTGTTTACGAAAGCGACAACACTGTTGTAAGCCAAAGATTGGTGGAGAAACTCAAGTTACCAACAAGCATTCACTCGAATAAAGCAAGGATCAAATTCAGTATGGGACAATGTGTGCAAGAAGTATTATCTGATATTGCTCACACGAACTCTTGTCATCTTCTTTTGAGATTGGCATGGCTTCATTTTAAAACGTTCAATCTTGATAAAGGTTCCCTTTATTTGAGGCATGAGGGACATGAAATGAAGTTGAAATTTATAACACCATGACAAGCCAGTAAGGATCAACATATGCTGAAGGAGAAAATAGAAAAAGGAAGAATAGAAAAGGAAGAAATATAAACTGTGGAAGGAAAGGAAATTGAAGAAAAAGAAAAGGAAGAAAAGATAAAGATGATGGAAAAGCTAGTAGAGAAACAAGGTGTTTAATCAAAGGCCACCCATGTTTAGTTGCATTCGTTTACCAAAGCGACAACACTGTTGTAAGCCAAAGATTGGTGGAGAAACTCAAGTTACCAACATGCATTCACTCGAATCCAGCAAGGATCAAATTCAGTACAGGACAATGTGTGCAAGTATTATCTGATATTGCTCCCACAAACTCTTGTCATCTTCTTTTGAGATTGGCACGGCTTCATTTTAAAACGCTCAATCTTGATAAAGGTTCCCTTTATTTGAGGCATGAGGGACATGAAATGAAGTTCAAATTTATGACACCAAGACAAGCCCGTAAGGTTCAACATAGGCTGAAGGAGAAAATAGAAAAAGAAAGAATATAAAAGGAAGAAATATAAATTGTGGAAGGAATGGAAATTGAAGAAAAAGAAAAGGAAGAAAAGATAAAGATGATGGAAATGGTAGTAGAGAAGCAAAGTGTTTAATCAAAGGCCACCCATGTTTAGTTGCATTCCTTTACGAAAGCGACAACACTGTTGTAAGCCAAAGATTGGTGGAGAAACTCAAGTTACCAACAAGCATTCACTCGAATAAAGCAAGGATAAAATTCAGTATGGGACAATGTGTGCAAGAAGTATTATCTGATATTGCTCACACGAACTCTTGTCATCTTCTTTTGAGATTGGCATGGCTTCATTTTAAAACGTTCAATCTTGATAAAGGTTCCCTTTATTTGAGGCATGAGGGACATGAAATGAAGTTGAAATTTATAACACCATGACAAGCCAGTAAGGATCAACATATGCTGAAGGAGAAAATAGAAAAAGAAAGAATAGAAAAGGAAGAAATATAAACTGTGGAAGGAATGGAAATTGAAGAAAAAGAAAAGGAAGAAAAGATAAAGATGATGGAAAAGCTAGTAGAGAAACAAGGTGTTTAATCAAAGGCCACCCATGTTTAGTTGCATTCGTTTACGAAAGCGACAATAATGTTGTAAGCCAAAGATTGGTGGAGAAACTCAAGTTACCAACAAGCATTCACTCGAATAAAGCAAGGATAAAATTCAGTATGGGACAATGTGTGCAAGAAGTATTATCTGATATTGCTCACACGAACTCTTATCATCTTCTTTTGAGATTGGCATGGCTTCATTTTAAAACGTTCAATCTTGATAAAGGTTCCCTTTATTTGAGGCATGAGGGACATGAAATGAAGTTCAAATTTATGACACCAAGACAAGCCCGTAAGGTTCAACATAGGCTGAAGGAGAAAATAGAAAAAGAAAGAATAGAAAAGGAAGAAATATAAACTGTGGAAGGAAAGGAAATTGAAGAAAAAGAAAAGGAAGAAAAGATAAAGATGATGGAAAAGCTAGTAGAGAAACAAGGTGTTTAATCAAAGGCCACCCATGTTTAGTTGCATTCGTTTACCAAAGCGACAACACTGTTGTAAGCCAAAGATTGGTGGAGAAACTCAAGTTACCAACATGCATTCACTCGAATCCAGCAAGGATCAAATTCAGTACAGGACAATGTGTGCAAGTATTATCTGATATTGCTCCCACAAACTCTTGTCATCTTCTTTTGAGATTGGCACGGCTTCATTTTAAAATGCTCAATCTTGATAAAGGTTCCCTTTATTTGAGGCATGAGGGACATGAAATGAAGTTCAAATTTATGACACCAAGACAAGCCCGTAAGGTTCAACATAGGCTGAAGGAGAAAATAGAAAAAGAAAGAATATAAAAGGAAGAAATATAAATTGTGGAAGGAATGGAAATTGAAGAAAAAGAAAAGGAAGAAAAGATAAAGATGATGGAAATGGTAGTAGAGAAGCAAAGTGTTTAATCAAAGGCCACCCATGTTTAGTTGCATTCCTTTACGAAAGCGACAACACTGTTGTAAGCCAAAGATTGGTGGAGAAACTCAAGTTACCAACAAGCATTCACTCGAATAAAGCAAGGATAAAATTCAGTATGGGACAATGTGTGGAAGAAGTATTATCTGATATTGCTCACACGAACTCTTGTCATCTTCTTTTGAGATTGGCATGGCTTCATTTTAAAACGTTCAATCTTGATAAAGGTTCCCTTTATTTGAGGCATGAGGGACATGAAATGAAGTTGAAATTTATAACACCATGACAAGCCAGAAAGGATCAACATATGCTGAAGGAGAAAATAGAAAAAGAAAGAATAGAAAAGGAAGAAATATAAACTGTGGAAGGAATGGAAATTGAAGAAAAAGAAAAGGAAGAAAAGATAAAGATGATGGAAAAGCTAGTAGAGAAACAAGGTGTTTAATCAAAGGCCACCCATGTTTAGTTGCATTCGTTTACGAAAGCGACAATAATGTTGTAAGCCAAAGATTGGTGGAGAAACTCAAGTTACCAACAAGCATTCACTCGAATAAAGCAAGGATAAAATTCAGTATGGGACAATGTGTGCAAGAAGTATTATCTGATATTGCTCACACGAACTCTTGTCATCTTCTTTTGAGATTGGCATGGCTTCATTTTAAAACGTTCAATCTTGATAAAGGTTCCCTTTATTTGAGGCATGAGGGACATGAAATGAAGTTGAAATTTATAACACCATGACAAGCCAGTAAGGATCAACATATGCTGAAGGAGAAAATAGAAAAAGAAAGAATAGAAAAGGAAGAAATATAAACTGTGGAAGGAATGGAAATTGAAGAAAAAGAAAAGGAAGAAAAGATAAAGATGATGGAAAAGCTAGTAGAGAAACAAGGTGTTTAATCAAAGGCCTCCCATGTTTAGATGCATTCGTTTACGAAAGCGACAATAATGTTGTAAGCCAAAGATTGGTGGAGAAACTCAAGTTACCAACAAGCATTCACTCGAATCCAGCAAGGATCAAATTCAGTAAGGGGCAATGTGTGCAAGAAGTATTATCTTATATTGCTCCCACAAACTCTTGTCATCTTCTTTTGAGATTTGCACGGCTTCATTTTAAAACGCTCAATCTTGATAAAGGTTCCCTTTATTTGAGGCATGAGGGACATGAAATGAAGTTCAAATTTATGACACCAAGACAAGCCCGTAAGGTTCAACATAGGCTGAAGGAGAAAATAGAAAAAGAAAGAATATAAAAGGAAGAAATATAAATTGTGGAAGGAATGGAAATTGAAGAAAAAGAAAAGGAAGAAAAGATAAAGATGATGGAAAAGGTAGTAGAGAAGCAAAGTGTTTAATCAAAGGCCACCCATGTTTAGTTGCATTCCTTTACGAAAGCGACAACAATGTTGTACGCCAAAGATTGGTGGACAAACTCCAGTTACCAACAAGCTTTCATTCGAATCAAGCAAGGATCAAATTCAGTACGGAACAATGTGTTAAAAAAGTATTATGTGATATTGCTCCCACGAACTCCTGTCATCTTCTTTTGAGATGGGCATACCTTCATTTTAAAACGTTCAATCTTCGTAAACGTTCCCTTTATTTGAGGCATGAGGGACATGAAATGAAGTTCAAATTTATGACACCAAGACAAGCCCGTAAGGTTCAACATAGGCTGAAGGAGAAAATACAAAAAGAAAGAATATAAAAGGAAGAAATATAAATTGTGGAAGGAATGGAAATTGAAGAAAAAGAAAAGGAAGAAAAGATAAAGATGATGGAAAAGGTAGTAGAGAAGCAAAGTGTTTAATCAAAGGCCACCCATGTTTAGTTGCATTCGTTTACGAAAGCGACAACACTGTTGTAAGCCAAAGATTGGTGGAGAAACTCAAGTTACCAACATGCATTCACTCGAATCCAGCAAGGATCAAATTCAGTACAGGACAATGTGTGCAAGAAGTATTATCTGATATTGCTCCCACAAACTCTTGTCATCTTCTTTTGAGATTGGCATGGCTTCATTTTAAAACGCTCAATCTTGATAAAGATTCCCTTCATTTGAGGCATGAGGGACATGAAATGAAGTTGAAATTTATAACACCAACACAAGCCAGTAAGGATCAACATAGGCTGAACGAGAAAATAGAAAAAAGAAAGAATAGAAAAGGAAGAATTATAAACTGTGGAAGGAATGGAAATTAAAGAAAAAGTAAAAGGAAGAAAAGATAAAGATGGTGGAAAAGGTAGTCGAGAAACAAGGTGTTTAATCAAAGGCCACCCATGTTTAGTTGCATTCGTTTACGAAAGCGACAACACTGTTGTAAGCCAAAGATTGGTGGAGAAACTCAAGTTACCAACATGCATTCACTCGAATCCAGCAAGGATCAAATTCAGTACAGGACAATGTGTGCAAGTATTATCTGATATTGCTCCCACAAACTATTGTCATCTTCTTTTGAGATTGGCATGGCTTCATTTTAAAACGCTCAATCTTGATAAAGGTTCCCTTCATTTGAGGCATGAGGGACATGAAATGAAGTTGAAATTTATAACACCAACAAAAGCCAGTAAGGATCAACATAGGTTGAACGAGAAAATAGAAAAAAGAAAGAATAGAAAAGGAAGAAATATAAACTGTGGAAGGAATGGAAATTAAAGAAAAAGTAAAAGGAAGAAAAGATAAAGATGGTGGAAAAGGTAGTAGAGAAACAAGGTGTTTAATCAAAGGCCTCCCATGTTTAGATGCATTCGTTTACGAAAGCGACAATAATGTTGTAAGCCAAAGATTGGTGGAGAAACTCAAGTTACCAACAAGCATTCACTCGAATCCAGCAAGGATCAAATTCAGTAAGGGGCAATGTGTGCAAGAAGTATTATCTTATATTGCTCCCACAAACTCTTGTCATCTTCTTTTGAGATTTGCACGACTTCATTTTAAAACGCTCAATCTTGATAAAGGTTCCCTTTATTTGAGGCATGAGGGACATGAAATGAAGTTCAAATTTATGACACCAAGACAAGCCCGTAAGGTTCAACATAGGCTGAAGGAGAAAATAGAAAAAGAAAGAATATAAAAGAAAGAAATATAAATTGTGGAAGGAATGGAAATTGAAGAAAAAGAAAAGGAAGAAAAGATAAAGATGATGGAAAAGGTAGTAGAGAAGCAAAGTGTTTAATCAAAGGCCACCCATGTTTAGTTGCATTCGTTTACGAAAGCGACAACACTGTTGTAAGCCAAAGATTGGTGGAGAAACTCAAGTTACCAACAAGCATTCACTCGAATAAAGCAAGGATAAAATTCAGTATGGGACAATGTGTGCAAGTATTATCTGATATTGCTCACACGAACTCTTGTCATCTTCTTTTGAGATTGGCATGGCTTCATTTTAAAACGTTCAATCTTGATAAAGGTTCCCTTTATTTGAGGCATGAGGGACATGAAATGAAGTTGAAATTTATAACACCATGACAAGCCAGTAAGGATCAACATATGCTGAAGGAGAAAATAGAAAAAGAAAGAATAGAAAAGGAAGAAATATAAACTGTGGAAGGAATGGAAATTGAAGAAAAAGAAAAGGAAGAAAAGATAAAGATGATGGAAAAGCTAGTAGAGAAACAAGGTGTTTAATCAAAGGCCACCCATGTTTAGTTGCATTCGTTTACGAAAGCGACAACATTGTTGTAAGCCAAAGATTGGTGGAGAAACTCAAGTTATCAACATGCATTCACTCGAATCCAGCAAGGATCAAATTCAGTACGGGACAATGTGTGCAAGAAGTATTATCTGATATTGCTCCCACAAACTCTTGTCATCTTCTTTTGAGATTGGCATGGCGTCATTTTAAAACGCTCAATCTTGATAAAGGTTCCCTTTATTTGAGGCATGAGGGACATGAAATGAAGTTGAAATTTATAACACCAACACAAGCCAATAAGGATCAACATAGGCTGAAGGAGAAAATAGAAAAAGAAAGAATAGAAAAGGAAGAAATATAAACTGTGGAAGGAATGGAAATTAAAGAAAAAGTAAAAGGAAGAAAAGATAAAGATGGTGGAAAAGGTAGTAGAGAAACAAGGTGTTTAATCAAAGGCCTCCCATGTTTAGTTGCATTCGTTTACGAAAGCGACAATAATGTTGTAAGCCAAAGATTGGTGGAGAAACTCCAGTTACCAACAAGCTTTCATTCGAATCAAGCAAGGATCAAATTCAGTACGGGACAATATGTTAAAGAAGTATTATGTGATATTGCTCCCACGAACTTTTGTCATCTTCTTTTGAGATGGGCATGACTTCATTTTAAAACACTCAATCTTGATAAAGGTTCCCTTTATTTGAGGCATGAGGGACATGAAATGAAGTTGAAATTTATGACACCATGACAAGCCAGTAAGGATCAACATAGGCTGAAGGAGAAAATAGAAAAAGAAAGAATAGAAAAGGAAGAAATATAAACTGTGGTAGGAATGGAAATTAAAGAAAAAGAAAAGGAAGAAAAGATAAAGATGGTGGAAATAGTAGTAGAGAAACAAGATGTTTAATCAAAGGCCTCCCATGTTTAGATGCATTCGTTTACGAAAACGACAACAATGTTGTAAGCCAAAGATTGGTGGAGAAACTCAAGTTACCAACAAGCTTTCACTCGAAGCAAGCAAGGATCAAATTCAGTACGGGACAATGTGTGAAAGAAGTATTATGTGATATTGCTCCCACGAACTCTTGTCATCTTCTTTTAAGATTGGCACGGCTTCATTTTAAAACGCTCAATCTTGATAAAGGTTCCCTTTATTTGAGGCATGAGGGACATGAAATGAAGTTGAAATTTATAATACCAACACAAGCCAGTAAGGATCAACATAGGCTGAAGGAGAAAATAGAAAAAGAAAGAATAGAAAAGGAAGAAATATAAACTGTGGAAGGAATGGAAATTAAAGAAAAAGAAAAGGAAGAAAAGATAATGATGGTGGAAAAGGTAGTAGAGAAACAAGGTGTTTAATCAAAGGCCTCCCATGTTTAGTTGCGTTCGTTTACGAAAGCGACAACAATGTTGTACGCCAAAGATTGGTGGACAAACTCCAGTTACCAACAAGCTTTCATTCGAATCAAGCAAGGATCAAATTCAGTACGGAACAATGTGTTAAAAAAGTATTATGTGATATTGCTCCCACGAACTCCTGTCATCTTCTTTTGAGATGGGCATGCCTTCATTTTAAAACGCTCAATCTTCGTAAACGTTCCCTTTATTTGAGGCATGAGGGACATGAAATGAAGTTCAAATTTATGACACCAAGACAAGCCCGTAAGGTTCAACATAGGCTGAAGGAGAAAATAGAAAAAGAAAGAATACAAAAAGGAAGAAATATAAATTGTGGAAGGAATGGAAATTGAAGAAAAAGAAAAGGAAGAAAAGATAAAGATGATGGAAAAGGTAGTAGAGAAGCAAAGTGTTTAATCAAAGGCCACCCATGTTTAGTTGCATTGTTTACGAAAGCGACAACATTGTTGTAAGCCAAAGATTGGTGGAGAAACTCAAGTTACCAACAAGCATTCACTCGAATAAAGCAAGGATCAAATTCAGTATGGGACAATGTGTGCAAGAAGTATTATCTGATATTGCTCACACGAACTCTTGTCATCTTCTTTTGAGATTGGCATGGATTCATTTTAAAACGTTCAATCTTGATAAAGGTTCCCTTTATTTGAGGCATGAGGGACATGAAATGAAGTTGAAATTTATAACACCATGACAAGCCAGTAAGGATCAACATATGCTGAAGGAGAAAATAGAAAAAGAAAGAATAGAAAAGGAAGAAATATAAACTGTGGAAGGAATGGAAATTAAAGAAAAAGTAAAAGGAAGAAAAGATAAAGATGGTGGAAAAGGTAGTAGAGAAACAAGGTGTTTAATCAAAGGCCTCCCATGTTTAGATGCATTCGTTTACGAAAACGACAACAATGTTGTAAGCCAAAGATTGGTGGAGAAACTCAAGTTACCAACATGCTTTCACTCGAAGCAAGCAAGGATCAAATTCAGTACGAGACAATGTGTGAAAGAAGTATTATGTGATATTGCTGCCACGAACTCTTGTCATCTTCTTTTGAGATTTGCACGACTTCATTTTAAAACGCTCAATCTTGATAAAGGTTCCCTTTATTTGAGGCATGAGGGACATGAAATGAAGTTGAAATTTATAACACCAACACAAGCCAGTAAGGATCAACATAGGCTGAAGGAGAAAATAGAAAAAGAAAGAATAGAAAAGGAAGAAATATAAACTGTGGAAGGAATGGAAATTAAAGAAAAAGAAAAGGAAGAAAAGATAATGATGATGGAAAAGCTAGTAGAGAAACAAGGTGTTTAATCAAAGGCCACCCATGTTTAGTTGCATTCGTTTACGAAAGCGACAACACTGTTGTAAGCCAAAGATTGGTGGAGAAACTCAAGTTACCAACATGCATTCACTCGAATCCAGCAAGGATCAAATTCAGTACGGGACAATGTGTGCAAGAAGTATTATCTGATATTGCTCCCACAAACTCTTGTCATCTTCTTTTGAGATTGGCATGGCTTCATTTTAAAACGCTCAATCTTGATAAAGGTTCCCTTTATTTGAGGCATGAGGGACATGAAATGAAGTTGAAATTTATAACACCAACACAAGCCAATAAGGATCAACATAGGCTGAAGGAGAAAATAGAAAAAGAAAGAATAGAAAAGGAAGAAATATAAACTGTGGAAGGAATGGAAATTAAAGAAAAAGAAAAGGAAGAAAAGATAAAGATGGTGGAAAAGGTAGTAGAGAAACAAGGTGTTTAATCAAAGGCCTCCCATGTTTAGTTGTATTCGTTTACGAAAGCGACAATAATGTTGTAAGCCAAAGATTGGTGGAGAAACTCCAGTTACCAACAAGCTTTCATTCGAATCAAGCAAGGATCAAATTCAGTACGGGACAATATGTTAAAGAAGTATTATGTGATATTGCTCCCACGAACTCTTGTCATCTTCTTTTGAGATGGGCATGACTTCATTTTAAACCGCTCAATGTTGATAAAGGTTCCCTTTATTTGAGGCATGAGGGACATGAAATGAAGTTGAAATTTATGACACCATGACAAGCTAGTAAGGATCAACATAGGCTGAAGGAGAAAATAGAAAAAGAAAGAATAGAAAAGGAAGAAATATAAACTGTGGAAGGAATGGAAATTAAAGAAAAAGTAAAAGGAAGAAAAGATAAAGATGGTGGAAAAGGTAGTAGAGAAACAAGGTGTTTAATCAAAGGCCTCCCATGTTTAGTTGCATTCGTTTACGAAAGCGACAATAATGTTGTAAGCCAAAGATTGGTGGAGAAACTCCAGTTACCAACAAGCTTTCATTCGAATCAAGCAAGGATCAAATTCAGTACGGGACAATATGTTAAAGAAGTATTATGTGATATTGCTCCCACGAACTCTTGTCATCTTCTTTTGAGATGGGCATGACTTCATTTTAAACCGCTCAATGTTGATAAAGGTTCCCTTTATTTGAGGCATGAGGGACATGAAATGAAGTTGAAATTTATGACACCATGACAAGCTAGTAAGGATCAACATAGGCTGAAGGAGAAAATAGAAAAAGAAAGAATAGAAAAGGAAGAAATATAAACTGTGGAAGGAATGGAAATTAAAGAAAAAGTAAAAGGAAGAAAAGATAAAGATGGTGGAAAAGGTAGTAGAGAAACAAGGTGTTTAATCAAAGGCCTCCCATGTTTAGTTGCATTCGTTTACGAAAGCGACAATAATGTTGTAAGCCAAAGATTGGTGGAGAAACTCAAGTTACCAACATGCATTCACTCGACTCCAGCAAGGATCAAATTCAGTACAGGACAATGTGTGCAAGAAGTATTATCTGATATTGCTCCCACAAACTCTTGTCATCTTCTTTTGAGATTGGCATGGTTTCATTTTAAAACGCTCAATCTTGATAAAGGTTCCCTTCATTTGAGGCATGAGGGACATGAAATGAAGTTGAAATTTATAACACCAACACAAGCCAGTAAGGATCAACATAGGCTGAAGGAGAAAATAGAAAAAGAAAGAATAGAAAAGGAAGAAATATAAACTGTGGTAGGAATGGAAATTAAAGAAAAAGAAAAGGAAGAAAAGATAAAGATGGTGGAAATAGTAGTAGAGAAACAAGGTGTTTAATCAAAGGCCTCCCATGTTTAGATGCATTCGTTTACGAAAACGACAACAATGTTGTAAGCCAAAGATTGGTGGAGAAACTCAAGTTACCAACAAGCTTTCACTCGAAGCAAGCAAGGATCAAATTCAGTACGGGACAATGTGTGAAAGAAGTATTATGTGATATTGCTCCCACGAACTCTTGTCATCTTCTTTTGAGATTGGCACGACTTCATTTTAAAACGCTCAATCTTGATAAAGGTTCCCTTTATTTGAGGCATGAGGGACATGAAATGAAGTTGGAATTTATAACACCAACACAAGCCAGTAAGGATCAACATAGGCTGAAGGAGAAAATAGAAAAAGAAAGAATAGAAAAGGAAGAAATATAAACTGTGGAAGGAATAGAAATTAAAGAAAAAGAAAAGGAAGAAAAGATAATGATGGTGGAAAAGGTAGTAGAGAAACAAGGTGTTTAATCAAAGGCCTCCCATGTTTAGTTGCATTCGTTTACGAAAGCGACAACACTGTTGTAAGCCAAAGATTGGTGGAGAAACTCAAGTTACCAACATGCATTCACTCGAATCCAGCAAGGATCAAATTCAGTACGGGACAATGTGTGCAAGAAGTATTATCTGATATTGCTCACACGAACTCTTGTCATCTTCTTTTGAGATTGGCATGGCTTCATTTTAAAACGCTCAATCTTGATAAAGGTTCCCTTCATTTGAGGCATGAGGGACATGAAATGAAGTTGAAATTTATAACACCAACACAAGCCAGTAAGGATCAACATAGGCTGAAGCAGAAAATAGAAAAAGAAAGAATAGAAAAGGAAGAAATATAAACTGTGGAAGGAATGGAAATTAAAGAAAAAGTAAAAGGAAGAAAAGATAAAGATGGTGGAAAAGGTAGTAGAGAAACAAGGTGTTTAATCAAAGGCCTCCCATGTTTAGTTGCATTCGTTTACGAAAACGACAACAATGTTGTAAGCCAAAGATTGGTGGAGAAACTCAAGTTACCAACATGCTTTCACTCGAAGCAAGCAAGGATCAAATTCAGTACGAGACAATGTGTGAAAGAAGTATTATGTGATATTGCTGCCACGAACTCTTGTCATCTTCTTTTGAGATTTGCACGACTTCATTTTAAAACGCTCAGTCTTGATAAAGGTTCCCTTTATTTGAGGCATGAGGGACATGAAATGAAGTTGAAATTTATAACACCAACACAAGCCAGCAAGGATGAACATAGGCTGAAGGAGAAAATAGAAAAAGAAAGAATAGAAAAGGAAGAAATATAAACTGTGGAAGGAATGGAAATTAAAGAAAAAGAAAAGGAAGAAAAGATAATGATGATGGAAAAGCTAGTAGAGAAACAAGGTGTTTAATCAAAGGCCACCCATGTTTAGTTGCATTCGTTTACGAAAGCGACAACACTGTTGTAAGCCAAAGATTGGTGGAGAAACTCAAGTTACCAACATGCATTCACTCGAATCCAGCAAGGATCAAATTCAGTACGGGACAATGTGTGCAAGAAGTATTATCTGATATTGCTCCCACAAACTCTTGTCATCTTCTTTTGAGATTGGCACGGCTTCATTTTAAAACGCTCAATCTTGATAAAGGTTCCCTTTATTTGAGGCATGAGGGACATGAAATGAAGTTGAAATTTATAACACCAACACAAGCCAGTAAGGATCAACATAGGCTGAAGGAGAAAATAGAAAAAGAAAGAATAGAAAACGAAGAAATATAAACTGTGGAAGGAATGGAAATTAAAGAAAAAGAAAAGGAAGAAAAGATAAAGATGGTGGAAAAGGTAGTAGAGAAACAAGGTGTTTAATCAAAGGCCTCCCATGTTTAGTTGCATTCGTTTACGAAAGCGACAATAATGTTGTAAGCCAAAGATTGGTGGAGAAACTCCAGTTACCAACAAGCTTTCATTCGAATCAAGCAAGGATCAAATTCAGTACGGAACAATGTGTTAAAAAAGTATTATGTGATATTGCTCCCACGAACTCCTGTCATCTTCTTTTGAGATGGGCATGCCTTCATTTTAAAACGCTCAATCTTCGTAAACGTTCCCTTTATTTGAGGCATGAGGGACAAGAAATGAAGTTCAAATTTATGACACCAAGACAAGCCCGTAAGGTTCAACATAGGCTGAAGGAGAAAATAGAAAAAGAAAGAATATAAAAGGAAGAAACATAAATTGTGGAAGGAATGGAAATTGAAGAAAAAGAAAAGGAAGAAAAGATAAAGATGATGGAAAAGGGAGTAGAGAAGCAAAGTGTTTAATCAAAGGCCACCCATGTTTAGTTGCATTCGTTTACGAAAGCGACAACACTGTTGTAAGCCAAAGATTGGTGGAGAAACTCAAGTTACCAACATGCATTCACTCGAATCAAGCAAGGATCAAATTCAGTACGGGACAATGTGTGCAAGAAGTATTATCTGATATTGCTCACACGAACTCTTGTCATCTTCTTTTGAGATGGGCATGGCTTCATTTTAAAACGCTCAATCTTGATAAACGTTTCCTTTATTTGAGGCATGAGGGACATGAAATGAAGTTGAAAGTTATAACACCAACACAAGCCAGTAAGGATCAACATAGGCTGAAGGAGAAAATAGAAAAAAGAAAGAATCGAAAAGGAAGAAATATAAACTGTGGAAGGAATGGAAATTAAAGAAAAAGTAAAAGGAAGAAAAGATAAAGATGGTGGAAAAGGTAGTAGAGAAACAAGGTGTTTAATCAAAGGCCTCCCATGTTTAGATGCATTCGTTTACGAAAACGACAACAATGTTGTAAGCCAAAGATTGGTGGAGAAACTCAAGTTACCAACATGCTTTCACTCGAAGCAAGCAAGGATCAAATTCAGTACGAGACAATGTGTGAAAGAAGTCTTATGTGATATTGCTGCCACGAAATCTTGTCATCTTCTTTTGAGATTTGCACGGCTTCATTTTAAAACGCTCAATCTTGATAAAGGTTCCCTTTATTTGAGGCATGAGGGACATGAAATGAAGTTGAAATTTATGACACCATGACAAGCCAGTAAGGATCAACATAGGCTGAAGGAGAAAATAGAAAAAGAAAGAATAGAAAAGGAAGAAATATAAACTGTGGTAGGAATGGAAATTAAAGAAAAAGAAAAGGAAGAAAAGATAAAGATGGTGGAAATAGTAGTAGAGAAACAAGGTGTTTAATCAAAGGCCTCCCATGTTTAGATGCATTCGTTTACGAAAACGACAACAATGTTGTAAGCCAAAGATTGGTGGAGAAACTCAAGTTACCAACAAGCTTTCACTCGAAGCAAGCAAGGATCAAATTCAGTACGGGACAATGTGTGAAAGAAGTATTATGTGATATTGCTCCCACGAACTCTTGTCATCTTCTTTTGAGATTGGCACGGCTTCATTTTAAAACGCTCAATCTTGATAAAGGTTCCCTTTATTTGAGGCATGAGGGACATGAAATGAAGTTGAAATTTATAACACCAACACAAGCCAGTAAGGATCAACATAGGCTGAAGGAGAAAATAGAAAAAGAAAGAATAGAAAAGGAAGAAATATAAACTGTGGAAGGAATGGAAATTAAAGAAAAAGAAAAGGAAGATAATGATGGTGGAAAAGGTAGTAGAGAAACAAGGTGTTTAATCAAAGGCCTCCCATGTTTAGTTGCATTCGTTTACGAAAGCGACAACAATGTTGTAAGCCAAAGATTGGTGGACAAACTCCAGTTACCAACAAGCTTTCATTCGAATCAAGCAAGGATCAAATTCAGTACGGAACAATGTGTTAAAAAAGTATTATGTGATATTGCTCCCACGAACTCCTGTCATCTTCTTTTGAGATGGGCATGCCTTCATTTTAAAACGCTCAATGTTGATAAAGGTTCCCTTTATTTGAGGCATGAGGGACATGAAATGAAGTTGAAATTTATGACACCATGACAAGCTAGTAAGGATCAACATAGGCTGAAGGAGAAAATAGAAAAAGAAAGAATAGAAAAGGAAGAAATATAAACTGTGGAAGGAATGGAAATTAAAGAAAAAGTAAAAGGAAGAAAAGATAAAGATGGTGGAAAAGGTAGTAGATAAACAAGGTGTTTAATCAAAGGCCTCCCATGTTTAGTTGCATTCCTTTACGAAAGCGACAATAATGTTGTAAGCCAAAGATTGGTGGAGAAACTCCAGTTACCAACAAGCTTTCATTCGAATCAAGCAAGGATCAAATTCAGTACGGAACAATGTGTTAAAAAAGTATTATGTGATATTGCTCCCACGAACTCATGTCATCTTCTTTTGAGATGGGCATGCCTTCATTTTAAAACGCTCAATCTTCGTAAACATTCCCTTTATTTGAGGCATGAGGGACATGAAATGAAGTTGAAATTTATGACACCATGACAAGCTAGTAAGGATCAACATAGGCTGAAGGAGAAAATAGAAAAAGAAAGAATAGAAAAGGAAGAAATAGAAACTGTGGAAGGAATGGAAATTAAAGAAAAAGTAAAAGGAAGAAAAGATAAAGATGGTGGAAAAGGTAGTAGAGAAACAAGGTGTTTAATCAAAGGCCTCCCATGTTTAGTTGCATTCGTTTACGAAAGGGACAATAATGTTGTAAGCCAAAGATTGGTGGACAAACTCCAGTTACCAACAAGCTTTCATTCGAATCAAGCAAGGATCAAATTCAGTACGGGACAATATGTTAAAGAAGTATTATGTGATATTGCTCCCACGAACTCTTGTCATCTTCTTTTGAGATGGGCATGACTTCATTTTAAACGCTCATAGTTGATAAAGGTTCCCTTTATTTGAGGCATGAGGGACATGAAATGAAGTTGAAATTTATGACACCATGACAAGCTAGTAAGGATCAACATAGGCTGAAGGAGAAAATAGAAAAAGAAAGAATAGAAAAGGAAGAAATATAAACTGTGGAAGGAATGGAAATTAAAGAAAAAGTAAAAGGAAGAAAAGATAAAGATGGTGGAAAAGGTAGTAGAGAAACAAGGTGTTTAATCAAAGGCCTCCCATGTTTAGTTGCATTCGTTTACGAAAGCGACAATAATGTTGTAAGCCAAAGATTGGTGGAGAAACTCCAGTTACCAACAAGCTTTCATTCGAATCAAGCAAGGATCAAATTCAGTACGGAACAATGTGTTAAAAAAGTATTATGTGATATTGCTCCCACGAACTCCTGTCATCTTCTTTTGAGATGGGCATGCCTTCATTTTAAAACGCTCAATCTTCGTAAACGTTCCCTTTATTTGAGGCATGAGGGACATGAAATGAAGTTGAAATTTATGACACCATGACAAGCTAGTAAGGATCAACATAGGCTGAAGGAGAAAATAGAAAAAAGAAAGAATAGAAAAGGAAGAAATATAAACTGTGGAAGGAATGGAAATTAAAGAAAAAGTAAAAGGAAGAAAAGATAAAGATGGTGGAAAAGGTAGTAGAGAAACAAGGTGTTTAATCAAAGGCCTCCCATGTTTAGATGCATTCGTTTACGAAAACGACAACAATGTTGTAAGCCAAAGATTGGTGGAGAAACTCAAGTTACCAACAAGCTTTCACTCGAAGCAAGCAAGGATCAAATTCAGTACGGGACAATGTGTGATAGAAGTATTATCTGATATTGCTCCCACGAACCCTTGTCATCTTCTTTTGAGATTGGCGTGGCTTCATTTTAAAACGCTCAATCTTGATAAAGGTTCCCTTTGTTTGAGGGATGAGGGACATGAAATGAAGTTGAAATTTATGACACCATGACAAGCCAGTAAGGATCAACATAGGCTGAAGGAGAAAATAGAAAAAGAAAGAATAGAAAAGGAAGAAATATAAACTGTGGTAGGAAAGGAAATTAAAGAAAAAGAAAAGGAAGAAAAGATAAAGATGGTGGAAATAGTAGTAGAGAAACAAGGTGTTTAATCAAAGGCCTCCCATGTTTAGATGCATTCATTTACGAAAACGACAACAATGTTGTAAGCCAAAGATTGGTGGAGAAACTCACGTTACCAACAAGCTTTCACTCGAAGCAAGCAAGGATTAGATTCAGCACGGGACAATGTGTGAAAGAAGTATTATGTGATATTGCTCCCACGAACTCTTGTCATCTTCTTTTGAGATTGGCACGGCTTCATTTTAAAACGCTCAATCTTGATAAAGGTTCCCTTTATTTGAGGCATGAGGGACATGAAATGAAGTTGAAATTTATAACACCAACACAAGCCAGTAAGGATCAACATAGGCTGAAGGAGAAAATAGAAAAAGAAAGAATAGAAAAGGAAGAAATATAAACTGTGGTAGGAATGGAAATTAAAGAAAAAGAAAAGGAAGAAAAGATAAAGATGGTGGAAATAGTAGTAGAGAAACAAGGTGTTTAATCAAAGGCCTCCCATGTTTAGATGCATTCGTTTACGAAAACGACAACAATGTTGTAAGCCAAAGATTGGTGGAGAAACTCACGTTACCAACAAGCTTTCACTCGAAGCAAGCAAGGATTAGATTCAGCACGGGACAATGTGTGAAAGAAGTATTATGTGATATTGCTCCCACGAACTCTTGTCATCTTCTTTTGAGATTGGCACGGCTTCATTTTAAAACGCTCAATCTTGATAAAGGTTCCCTTTATTTGAGGCATGAGGGACATGAAATGAAGTTGAAATTTATAACACCAACACAAGCCAGTAAGGATCAACATAGGCTGAAGGAGAAAATAGAAAAAGAAAGAATAGAAAACGAAGAAATATAAACTGTGGTAGGAATGGAAATTAAAGAAAAAGAAAAGGAAGAAAAGATAAAGATGGTGGAAAAGGTAGTAGAGAAACAAGGTGTTTAATCAAAGGCCTCCCATGTTTAGTTGCATTCGTTTACGAAAGCGACAACACTGTAGTAAGCCAAAGATTGGTGGAGAAACTCAAGTTACCAACAAGCATTCACTCGAATCCAGGAAGGATCAAATTCAGTACGGGGCAATGTGTGCAAGAAGTATTATCTTATATTGCTCCCACAAACTCTTGTCATCTTCTTTTGAGATTGGCATGGCTTCATTTTAAAACGCTCAATCTTGATAAAGGTTCCCTTTATTTGAGGCATGAGGGACATGAAATGAAGTTCAAATTTATGACACCAGGACAAGCCCGTAAGGTTCAACATAGGCTGAATGAGAAAATAGAAAAAGAAAGAATAGAAAAAGAAGAAATATAAACTGTGGAAGGAATGGAAATTAAAGAAAAAGTAAAAGGAAGAAAAGATAAAGATGGTGGAAAAGGTAGTAGAGAAGCAAGATGTTTAATCAAAGGCCTCCCATGTTTAGTTGCATTCGTTTACGAAAGCGACAACAATGTTGTAAGCCAAAGATTGGTGGAGAAACTCCAGTTACCAACAAGCTTTCATTCGAATCAAGCAATGATCAAATTCAGTACAGGACAATATGTTAAAGAAGTATTATGTGATATTGCTCCCACGAACTCTTGTCATCTTCTTTTGAGATGGGCATGGCTTCATTTTGAAACGCACAATCTTGATAAAGGTTCCCTTTATTTGAGGCATGAGGCATATGAAATGAAGTTGAAATTTATGACACCATGACAAGCCAGTAAGGATCAACATAGGCTGAAGGAGAAAATAGAAAAAGAAAGAATAGAAAAGGAAGAAATATAAACTGTGGTAGGAATGGAAATTAAAGAAAAAGAAAAGGAAGAAAAGATAAAGATGGTGGAAAAGGTGGTAGAGAAACAAGGTGTTTAATCAAAGGCCTCCCATGTTTACATGCATTCGTTGACGAAAACGACAACAATGTTGTAAGCCAAAGATTGGTGGAGACTCTCAAGTTACCAACAAGCTTTCACTCGAAACAAGCAAGGATCAAATTCAGTACGGGACAATGTGTGAAAGAAGTATTATGTGATATTGCTCCCACGAACTCTTGTCATCTTCTTTTGAGATAGGCATGACTTCATTTTAAAACGCACAATCTTCATAAACGTTCCCTTTATTTGAGGCATGAGGGATATGAAATGAAGTTGAAATTTATGACACCATGACAAGCCAGTAAGGATCAACATAGGCTGAAGGAGAAAATAGAAAAAGAAAGAATAGAAAAGGAAGAAATATAAATTGTGGTAGGAATGGAAATTAAAGAAAAAGAAAAGGAAGAAAAGATAAAGATGGTGGAAAAGGTAGTAGAGAAACAAGGTGTTTAATCAAAGGCCTCCCATGTTTAGATGCATTCGTTGACGAAAATGACAACAATGTTGTAAGCCAAAGATTGGTGGACAAACTCCAGTTACCAACAAGCTTTCATTCGAATCAAGCAAGGATCAAATTCAGTACGGGACAATATGTTAAAGAAGTATTATGTGATATTGCTCCCACGAACTCTTGTCATCTTCTTTTGAGATAGGCATGACTTCATTTTAAAACGCACAATCTTCATAAACGTTCCCTTTATTTGAGGCATGAGGGATATGAAATGAAGTTGAAATTTATGACACCATGACAAGCCAGTAAGGATCAACATAGGCTGAAGGAGAAAATAGAAAAAGAAAGAATAGAAAAGGAAGAAATATAAATTGTGGTAGGAATGGAAATTAAAGAAAAAGAAAAGGAAGAAAATATAAAGATGGTGGAAAAGGTAGTAGAGAAACAAGGTGTTTAATCAAAGGCCTCCCATGTTTAGATGCATTCGTTGACGAAAACGACAACAATGTTGTAAGCCAAAGATTGGTGGAGAAACTCAAGTTACCAACAAGCTTTCACTCGAAGCAAGCAAGGATCAAATTCAGTACGGGACAATGTGTGAAAGAAGTATTATCTGATATTGCTCCCACGAACTCTTGTCATCTTCTTTTGAGATTGGCATGGCTTCATTTTAAAACGCTCAATCTTGATAAAGGTTCCCTTTATTTGAGGGATGAGGGACATGAAATGAAGTTGAAATTTATGACACCAACACAAGCCAGTAAGGATCAACATAGGCTGAAGGAGAAAATAAAAAAAGAAAGTATAGAAAAGGAAGAAATATAAACTGTGGAAGGAATGGAAATTAAAGAAAAAGAAAAGGAAGAAAAGATAATGATGGTGGAAAAGGTAGTAGAGAAACAAGGTGTTTAATCAAAGGCCTCCCATGTTTAGTTGCATTCGTTTACGAAAGCGACAACAATGTTGTAAGCCAAAGATTGGTGGACAAACTCCAGTTACCAACAAGCTTTCATTCGAATCAAGCAAGGATCAAATTCAGTACGGGACAATATGTTAAAGAAGTATTATGTGATATTGCTCCCACGAACCCTTGTCATCTTCTTTTGAGATGGGCATGGCTTCATTTTAAAACGCACAATCTTCATAAACGTTCCCTTTATTTGAGGCATGAGGGATATGAAATGAAGTTGAAATTTATGACACCATGACAAGCCAGTAAGGATCAACATAGGCTAAAGGAGAAAATAGAAAAAGAAAGAATAGAAAAGGAAGAAATATAAACTGTGGTAGGAATGGAAATTAAAGAAAAAGAAAAGGAAGAAAAGATAAAGATGGTGGAAAAGGTAGTAGAGAAACAAGGTGTTTAATCAAAGGCCTCCCATGTTTACATGCATTCGTTGACGAAAACGACAACAATGTTGTAAGCCAAAGATTGGTGGAGACTCTCAAGTTACCAACAAGCTTTCACTCGAAACAAGTAAGGATCAAATTCAGTACGGGACAATGTGTGCAAGAAGTATTATCTGATATTGCTCCCACGAACTCTTATCATCTTCTTTTGAGATTGGCATGGCTTCATTTTAAAACGCTCAATCTTGATAAAGGTTTCCTTTATTTGAGGCATGAGGGACATGAAATGAAGTTGAAATTTATAACACCAACACAAGCCAGTAAGGATCAACATAGGCTGAAGGAGAAAATAGAAAAAGAAAGAATAGAAAAGGAAGAAATATAAACTGTGGAAGGAATGGAAATTAAAGAAAAAGAAAAGGAAGAAAAGATAAAGATGGTGGAAAAGGAAGTAGAGAAACAAGGTGTTTAATCAAAGGCCTCCCATGTTTAGTTGCATTCGTTTACGAAAGCGACAACAATGTTGAAAGCCAAAGATTGGTGGAGAAACTCCAGTTACCAACAAGCTTTCATTCGAATCAAGGAAGGATCAAATTCAGTACGGGACAATATGTTAAAGAAGTATTATGTGATATTGCTCCCACGAACTCTTGTCATCTTGTTTTGAGATTGGCATGACTTCATTTTAAAACGCTCAATCTTGATAAAGGTTCCCTTTATTTGAGGGATGAGGGACATGAAATGAAGTTGAAATTTATGACACCAACACAAGCCAGTAAGGATCAACAAAGGCTGAAGGGAGAAAATAGAAAAAGAAATAATAGAAAAGGAAGAAATATAAACTGTGGAAGGAATGGAAATTAAAGAAAAAGAAAAGGAAGAAAAGATAATGATGGTGGAAAAGGTAGTAGAGAAACAAGGTGTTTAATCAAAGGCCTCCCATGTTTAGTTGCATTCGTTTACGAAAGCGACAACAATGTTGTAAGCCAAAGATTGGTGGAGAAACTCCAGTTACCAACAAGCTTTCATTCGAATCAAGCAAGGATCAAATTCAGTACGGGACAATATGTTAAAGAAGTATTATGTGATATTGCTCCCACGAACTCTTGTCATCTTCTTTTGAGATTGGCATGGCTTCATTTTAAAACGCTCAATCTTGATAAAGGTTCCCTTTATTTGAGGCATGAGGGACATGAAATGAAGTTGAAATTTATGACACCAAGACAAGCCCGTAAGGTTCAACGTAGGCTGAAGGAGAAAATAGAAAAAGAAAGAATAGAAAAGGAAGAAATATAAACTGTGGAAGGAATGGAAATTAAAGAAAAAGAAAAGGAAGAAAAGATAATGATGGTGGAAAAGGTAGTAGAGAAACAAGGTGTTTAATCAAAGGCCTCCCATGTTTAGTTGCATTCGTTTACGAAAGCGACAACAATGTTGTAAGCCAAAGATTGGTGGAGAAACTCCAGTTACCAACAAGCTTTCATTCGAATCAAGCAAGGATCAAATTCAGTACGGGACAATATGTTAAAGAAGTATTATCTGATATTGCTCACACAAACTCTTGTCATCCTCTTTTGAGATTGGCATGACTTCATTTTAAAACGCACAATCTTCATAAACGTTCCCTTTATTTGAGGCATGAGGGACATGAAATGAAGTTGAAATTTATAACACCAACACAAGCAAGTAAGGATCAAAATAGGCTGAAGGAGAAAATAGAAAAAGAAAGAATAGAAAAGGAAGAAATATAAACTGTGGAAGGAATGGAAATTAAAGAAAAAGAAAAGGAAGAAAAGATAAAGATGGTGGAAAAGGAAGTAGAGAAGCAAGGTGTTTAATCAATGGCCTCCCATGTTTAGTTGCATTCGTTTACGAAAACGACAACAATGTTGAAAGCCAAAGATTGGTGGAGAAACTCCAGTTACCAACAAGCTTTCATTCGAATCAAGGAAGGATCAAATTCAGTACGGGACAATATGTTAAAGAAGTATTATGTGATATTGCTCCCACGAACTCTTGTCATCTTGTTTTGAGATTGGCATGACTTCATTTTAAAACGCTCAATCTTGATAAAGGTTCCCTTTATTTGAGGGATGAGGGACATGAAATGAAGTTGAAATTTATGACACCAACACAAGCCAGTAAGGATCAACAAAGGCTGAAGGGAGAAAATAGAAAAAGAAAGAATAGAAAAGGAAGAAATATAAACTGTGGAAGGAATAGAAATTAAAGAAAAAGAAAAGGAAGAAAAGATAATGATGGTGGAAAAGGTAGTAGAGAAACAAAGTGTTTAATCAAAGGCCTCCCATGTTTAGTTGCATTCGTTTACGAAAGCGACAACAATGTTGTAAGCCAAAGATTGGTGGACAAACTCCAGTTACCAACAAGCTTTCATTCGAATCAAGCAAGGATCAAATTCAGTACGGGACAATATGTTAAAGAAGTATTATGTGATATTGCTCCCACGAACTCTTGTCATCTTCTTTTGAGATAGGCATGACTTCATTTTAAAACGCACAATCTTCATAAACGTTCCCTTTATTTGAGGCATGAGGGATATGAAATGAAGTTGAAATTTATGACACCATGACAAGCCAGTAAGGATCAACATAGGCTGAAGGAGAAAATAGAAAAAGAAAGAATAGAAAAGGAAGAAATATAAATTGTGGTAGGAATGGAAATTAAAGAAAAAGAAAAGGAAGAAAAGATAAAGATGGTGGAAAAGGTAGTAGAGAAACAAGGTGTTTAATCAAAGGCCTCCCATGTTTAGATGCATTCGTTCACGAAAACGACAACAATGTTGTAAGCCAAAGATTGGTGGACAAACTCCAGTTACCAACAAGCTTTCATTCGAATCAAGCAAGGATCAAATTCAGTACGGGACAATATGTTAAAGAAGTATTATGTGATATTGCTCCCACGAACTCTTGTCATCTTCTTTTGAGATAGGCATGACTTCATTTTAAAACGCACAATCTACATAAACGTTCCCTTTATTTGAGGCATGAGGGATATGAAATGAAGTTGAAATTTATGACACCATGACAAGCCAGTAAGGATCAACATAGGCTGAAGGAGAAAATAGAAAAAGAAAGAATAGAAAAGGAAGAAATATAAATTGTGGTAGGAATGGAAATTAAAGAAAAAGAAAAGGAAGAAAAGATAAAGATGGTGGAAAAGGTAGTAGAGAAACAAGGTGTTTAATCAAAGGCCTCCCATGTTTAGATGCATTCGTTGACGAAAATGACAACAATGTTGTAAGCCAAAGATTGGTGGACAAACTCCAGTTACCAACAAGCTTTCATTCGAATCAAGCAAGGATCAAATTCAGTACGGGACAATATGTTAAAGAAGTATTATGTGATATTGCTCCCACGAACTCTTGTCATCTTCTTTTGAGATAGGCATGACTTCATTTTAAAACACACAATCTTCATAAACGTTCCCTTTATTTGAGGCATGAGGGATATGAAATGAAGTTGAAATTTATGACACCATGACAAGCCAGTAAGGATCAACATAGGCTGAAGGAGAAAATAGAAAAAGAAAGAATAGAAAAGGAAGAAATATAAATTGTGGTAGGAATGGAAATTAAAGAAAAAGAAAAGGAAAAAAAGATAAAGATGGTGGAAAAGGTAGTAGAGAAACAAGGTGTTTAATCAAAGGCCTCCCATGTTTAGATGCATTCGTTGACGAAAACGACAACAATGTTGTAAGCCAAAGATTGGTGGAGAAACTCAAGTTACCAACAAGCTTTCAGTCGAAGCAAGCAAGGATCAAATTCAGTACGGGACAATGTGTGAAAGAAGTATTATCTGATATTGCTCCCACGAACTCTTGTCATCTTCTTTTGAGATTGGCATGGCTTCATTTTAAAACGCTCAATCTTGATAAAGGTTCCCTTTATTTGAGGGATGAGGGACATGAAATGAAGTTGAAATTTATGACACCAACACAAGCCAGTAAGGATCAACATAGGCTGAAGGAGAAAATAGAAAAAGAAAGTATAGAAAAGGAAGAAATATAAACTGTGGAAGGAATGGAAATTAAAGAAAAAGAAAAGGAAGAAAAGATAATGATGGTGGAAAAGGTAGTAGAGAAACAAGGTGTTTAATCAAAGGCCTCCCATGTTTAGTTGCATTCGTTTACGAAAGCGACAACAATGTTGTAAGCCAAAGATTGGTGGACAAACTCCAGTTACCAACAAGCTTTCATTCGAATCAAGCAAGGATCAAATTCAGTACGGGACAATATATTAAAGAAGTATTATGTGATATTGCTCCCACGAACCCTTGTCATCTTCTTTTGAGATGGGCATGGCTTCATTTTAAAACGCACAATCTTCATAAACGTTCCCTTTATTTGAGGCATGAGGGATATGAAATGAAGTTGAAATTTATGACACCATGACAAGCCAGTAAGGATCAACATAGGCTAAAGGAGAAAATAGAAAAAGAAAGAATAGAAAAGGAAGAAATATAAACTGTGGTAGGAATGGAAATTAAAGAAAAAGAAAAGGAAGAAAAGATAAAGATGGTGGAAAAGGTAGTAGAGAAACAAGGTGTTTAATCAAAGGCCTCCCATGTTTACATGCATTCGTTGACGAAAGCGACAACAATGTTGTAAGCCAAAGATTGGTGGAGACTCTCAAGTTACCAACAAGCTTTCACTCGAAACAAGCAAGGATCAAATTCAGTACGGGACAATGTGTGCAAGAAGTATTATCTGATATTGCTCCCACGAACTCTTATCATCTTCTTTTGAGATTGGCATGGCTTCATTTTAAAACGCTCAATCTTGATAAAGGTTTCCTTTATTTGAGGCATGAGGGACATGAAATGAAGTTGAAATTTATAACACCAACACAAGCCAGTAAGGATCAACATAGGCTGAAGGAGAAAATAGAAAAAGAAAGAATAGAAAAGGAAGAAATATAAACTGTGGAAGGAATGGAAATTAAAGAAAAAGAAAAGGAAGAAAAGATAAAGATGGTGGAAAAGGAAGTAGAGAAGCAAGGTGTTTAATCAATGGCCTCCCATGTTTAGTTGCATTCGTTTACGAAAGCGACAACAATGTTGAAAGCCAAAGATTGGTGGAGAAACTCCAGTTACCAACAAGCTTTCATTCGAATCAAGGAAGGATCAAATTCAGTACGGGACAATATGTTAAAGAAGTATTATGTGATATTGCTCCCACGAACTCTTGTCATCTTGTTTTGAGATTGGCATGACTTCATTTTAAAACGCTCAATCTTGATAAAGGTTCCCTTTATTTGAGGGATGAGGGACATTAAATGAAGTTGAAATTTATGACACCAACACAAGCCAATAAGGATCAACAAAGGCTGAAGGGAGAAAATAGAAAAAGAAAGAATAGAAAAGGAAGAAATATAAACTGTGGAAGGAATGGAAATTAAAGAAAAAGAAAAGGAAGAAAAGATAATGATGGTGGAAAAGGTAGTAGAGAAACAAGGTGTTTAATCAAAGGCCTCCCATGTTTAGTTGCATTCGTTTACGAAAGCGACAACAATGTTGTAAGCCAAAGATTGGTGGAGAAACTCTAGTTACCAACAAGCTTTCATTCGAATCAAGCAAGGATCAAATTCAGTACGGGACAATATGTTAAAGAAGTATTATGTGATATTGCTCCCACGAACTCTTGTCATCTTCTTTTGAGATTGGCATGGCTTCATTTTAAAACGCTCAATCTTGATAAAGGTTCCCTTTATTTGAGGCATGAGGGACATGAAATGAAGTTGAAATTTATGACACCAAGACAAGCCCGTAAGGTTCAACGTAGGCTGAAGGAGAAAATAGAAAAAGAAAGAATATAAATGGAAGAAATATAAACTGTGGAAGGAATGGAAATTGAAGAAAAAGAAAAGGAAGAAAAGATAAAGATGGTGGAAAAGGTAGTAGAGAAACAAGGTGTTTAATCAAAGGCCTCCCATGTTTAGTTGCATTCGTTTACGAAAGCGACAACACTGTTGTAAGCCAAAGATTGGTGGAGAAACTGAAGTTACCAACAAGCATTCACTCGAATCAAGCAAGGATCAAATTCAGTACGGGACAATGTGTGCAAGAAGTATTATCTGATATTACTCACACAAACTCTTGTCATCCTCTTTTGAGATTGGCATGGCTTCATTTTAAAACGCTCAATCTTGATAAAGGTTCCCTTTCTTTGAGGCATGAGGGACATGAAATGAAGTTTAAATTTATGACACCAAGACAAGCCAGTAAGGATCAACATAGGCTGAAGGAGAAAATAGAAAAAGAAAGAATAGAAAAGGAAGAATATAAACTGTGGAAGGAATGGAAATTAAAGAAAGAGAAAAGGAAGAAAAGATAAAGATGGTGGAAAAGGTAGTAGAAAAACAAGGTGTTTAATCAAAGGCCTCCCATGTTTAGATGCATTCGTTTACGAAAGCGACAACACTGTTGTAAGCCAAAGATTGGTGGAGAAACTCAAGTTACCAACAAGCATTCACTCGAATCAAGCAAGGATCAAATTCAGTACGGGACAATGTGTGCAAGAAGTATTATCTGATATTGCTCACACGAGCTCTTGTCATCTTCTTTTGAGATTGGCATGGCTTCATTTTAAAACGCTCAATCTTGATAAAGGTTCCCTTTATTTGAGGCATGAGGGACATGAAATGAAGTTGAAATTTATAACACCAACACAAGCCAGTAAGGATCAACATAGGCTGAAGGAGAAAATAGAAAAAGAAAGAATAGAAAAGGAAGAAATATAAACTGTGGAAGGAATGGAAATTAAAGAAAAAGTAAAAGGAAGAAAAGTTAAAGATGGTGGAAAAGGTAGTAGAGAAACAAGGTGTTTAATCAAAGGCCTCCCATGTTTACATGCATTCGTTGACGAAAACGACAACAATGTTGTAAGCCAAAGATTGGTGGAGAAACTCAAGTTACCAACAAGCTTTCACTCGAAGCAAGCAAGGATCAAATTCAGTACGGGACAATGTGTGAAAGAAGTATTATCTGATATTGCTCCCACGAACTCTTGTCATCTTCTTTTGAGATGGGCATGGATTCATTTTAAAACGCTCAATCTTGATAAAGGTTCCCTTTATTTGAGGCATGAGGGACATGAAATGAAGTTGAAATTTATAACACCAACACAAGCCAGTAAGGATCAACATAGGCTGAAGGAGAAAATAGAAAAAGAAAGAATAGAAAAAGAAGAAATTTAACCTGTGGAAGGAATGGAAATTAAAGAAAAAGAAAAGGAAGAAAAGATAAAGATGGTGGAAAAGGTAGTAGAGAAACAAGTTGTTTAATCAAAGGCCTCCCTTGTTTAGTTGCATTCGTTTACGAAAGCGACAACACTGTTGTAAGCCAAAGATTGGTGGAGAAACTCAAGTTACCAACAAGCTTTCATTCGAATCAAGCAAGGATCAAATTCAGTACGGGACAATATGTTAAAGAAGTATTATGTGATATTGCTCCCACGAACTCTTGTCATCTTCTTTTGAGATGGGCATGGCTTTATTTTAAAACGCTCAATCTTCATAAACGTTCCCTTTATTTGAGGCATGAGGGACATGAAATGAAGTTGAAATTTATAACACCAACACAAGCCAGTAAGGATCAACATAGGCTGAAGGAGAAAATAGAAAAAGAAAGAATAGAAAAGGAAGAAATATAAACTGTGGAAGGAATGGAAATTAAATAAAAAGAAAAGGAAGAAAAGATAAAGATGGTGGAAAAGGTAGTAGAGAAACAAGGTGTTTAATCAAAGGCCTCCCTTGTTTAGTTGCATTCGTTTACGAAAGCGACAACACTGTTGTAAGCTAAAGATTGGTGGAGAAACTCAAGTTACCAACAAGCATTCACTCGAATCAAGCAAGGATCAAATTCAGTATGGGACAATGTGTGCAAGAAGTATTATCTGATATTACTCACACAAACTCTTGTCATCTTCTTTTGAGATTGGCATGGCTTCATTTTAAACGCTCAATCTTGCTAAAGGTTCCCTTTCTTTGAGGCATGAGGGACATGAAATGAAGTTGAAATTTATGACACCATGACAAGCCAGTAAGGATCAACAAAGGCTGAAGGAGAAAATAGAAAAAGGAAGAATAGAAAAGGAAGAAATATAAACTGTGGAAGGAATGGAAATTGAAGAAAAAGAAAAGGAAGAAAAGATAAAGATGATAGAAAAGCTAGTAGAAAAACAAGGTGTTTAATCAAAGGCCACCCATGTTTAGTTGCATTCGTTTACGAAAGCGACAACACTGTTGTAAGCCAAAGATTGGTGGAGAAACTCAAGTTACCAACAAGCATTCACTCGAATCCAGCAAGGATCAAATTCAGTACGGGGCAATGTGTGCAAAAAGTATTATCTTATATTGCTCCCACAAACTCTTGTCATCTTCTTTTGAGATTGGCATGGCTACATTTTAAAACGCTCAATCTTGATAAAGGTTCCCTTTATTTGAGGCATGAGGGACATGAAATGAAGTTGAAATTTATGACACCAAGACAAGCCCGTAAGGTTCAACGTAGGCTGAAGGAGAAAATAGAAAAAGAAAGAATATAAATGGAAGAAATATAAACTGTGGAAGGAATGGAAATTGAAGAAAAAGAAAAGGAAGAAAAGATAAAGATGATGGAAAAGGTAGTAGAGAAGCAAAGTGTTTAATCAAAGGCCACCCATGTTTAGTTGCATTCGTTTACGAAAGCGACAACACTGTTGTAGGCCAAAGACTGGTGGAGAAACTCAAGTTACCAACAACGATTTACTCGAATCCAGCAAGGATTTAATTCAGTACGGGACAATGTGTGCAAGAAGTATTATCTGATATTGCTCACACGAACTCTTGTCATCTTCTTTTGAGATTGGCATGGCTTCATTTTAAAACGCTCAATCTCGATAAAGGTTCCCTTTATTTGAGGCATGAGGGACATGAAATGAAGTTGAAATTTATGACACCAAGACAAGCCCGTAAGATTCAACATAGGCTGAAGGAGAAAATAGAAAAAGAAAGAATATAAAAGGAAGAAATATAAACTGTGGAAGGAATGGAAATTGAAGAAAAAGAAAAGGAAGAAAAGATAAAGATGATGGAAAAGGTAGTAGAGAAACAAAGTGTTTAATCAAAGGCCACCCATGTTTAGTTGCATTCGTTTACGAAAGCGACAACACTGTAGTAAGCCAAAGATTGGTGGAGAAACTCAAGTTACCAACAAGCATTCACTCGAATCCAGCAAGGATCAAATTCAGTATGGGGCAATGTGTGCAAGAAGTATTATCTTATATTGCTCCCACAAACTCTTGTCATCTTCTTTTGAGATTGGCATGGCTTCATTTTAAAACGCTCAATCTTGATAAAGGTTCCCTTTATTTGAGGCATGAGGGACATGAAATGAAGTTCAAATTTATGACACCAGGACAAGCCCGTAAGGTTCAACATAGGCTGAAGGAGAAAATAGAAAAAGAAAGTATAGAAAAGGAAGAAATATAAACTGTGGAAGGAATGGAAATTAAAGAAAAAGAAAAGGAAGAAAAGATAATGATGGTGGAAAAGGTAGTAGAGAAACAAGGTGTTTAATCAAAGGCCTCCCATGTTTAGTTGCATTCGTTTACGAAAGCGACAACAATGTTGTAAGCCAAAGATTGGTGGAGAAACTCCAGTTACCAACAAGCTTTCATTCGAATCAAGCAAGGATCAAATTCAGTACGGGACAATATGTTAAAGAAGTATTATGTGATATTGCTCCCACGAACTCTTGTCATCTTCTTTTGAGATGGGCATGGCTTCATTTTAAAACGCTCAATCTTCCTAAACGTTCCCTTTATTTGAGGCATGAGGGACATGAAATGAAGTTGAAATTTATGACACCATGACAAGCCAGTAAGGATCAACATAGGCTGAAGGAGAAAATAGAAAAAGAAAGAATAGAAAAGGAAGAAATATAAACTGTGGAAGGAATGGAAATTAAAGAAAAAGAAAAGGAAGAAAAGATAAAGATGGTGGAAAAGGTAGTAGAGAAACAAGGTGTTTAATCAAAGGCCTCCCATGTTTACATGCATTAGTTGACGAAAACGACAACAATGTTGTAAGCCAAAGATTGGTGGAGACTCTCAAGTTACCAACAAGCTTTCACTCGAAACAAGCAAGGATCAAATTCAGTACGGGACAATGTGTGAAAGAAGTATTATCTGATATTGCTCCCACGAACTCTTATCATCTTCTTTTGAGATTGGCATGGCTTCATTTTAAAACGCTCAATCTTGATAAAGGTTTCCTTTATTTGAGGCATGAGGGACATGAAATGAAGTTGAAATTTATAACACCAACACAAGCCAGTAAGGATCAACATAGGCTGAAGGAGAAAATAGAAAAAGAAAGAATAGAAAAGGAAGAAATATAAACTGTGGAAGGAATGGAAATTAAAGAAAAAGAAAAGGAAGAAAAGATAAAGATGGTGGAAAAGGAAGTAGAGAAGCAAGGTGTTTAATCAATGGCCTCCCATGTTTAGTTGCATTCGTTTACGAAAGCGACAACAATGTTGAAAGCCAAAGATTGGTGGAGAAACTCCAGTTACCAACAAGCTTTCATTCGAATCAAGGAAGGATCAAATTCAGTACGGGACAATATGTTAAAGAAGTATTATGTGATATTGCTCCCACGAACTCTTGTCATCTTGTTTTGAGATTGGCATGACTTCATTTTAAAACGCTCAATCTTGATAAAGGTTCCCTTTATTTGAGGGATGAGGGACATGAAATGAAGTTGAAATTTATGACACCAACACAAGCCAGTAAGGATCAACAAAGGCTGAAGGGAGAAAATAGAAAAAGAAAGAATAGAAAAGGAAGAAATATAAACTGTGGAAGGAATAGAAATTAAAGAAAAAGAAAAGGAAGAAAAGATAATGATGGTGGAAAAGGTAGTAGAGAAACAAGGTGTTTAATCAAAGGCCTCCCATGTTTAGTTGCATTCGTTTACGAAAGCGACAACAATGTTGTAAGCCAAAGATTGGTGGAGAAACTCCAGTTACCAACAAGCTTTCATTCGAATCAAGCAAGGATCAAATTCAGTACGGGACAATATGTTAAAGAAGTATTATGTGATATTGCTCCCACGAACTCTTGTCATCTTCTTTTGAGATGGGCATGGCTTCATTTTAAAACGCACAATCTTCATAAACGTTCCCTTTATTTGAGGCATGAGGGATATGAAATGAAGTTGAAATTTATGACACCATGACAAGCCAGTAAGGATCAACAAAGGCTGAAGGAGAAAATAGAAAAAGAAAGAATAGAAAAGGAAGAAATATAAACTGTGGTAGGAATGGAAATTAAAGAAAAAGAAAAGGAAGAAAAGATAAAGATGGTGGAAAAGGTAGTAGAGAAACAAGGTGTTTAATCAAAGGCCTCCCATGTTTACATGCATTAGTTGACGAAAACGACAACAATGTTGTAAGCCAAAGATTGGTGGAGACTCTCAAGTTACCAACAAGCTTTCACTCGAAACAAGCAAGGATCAAATTCAGTACGGGACAATGTGTGAAAGAAGTATTATCTGATATTGCTCCCACGAACTCTTATCATCTTCTTTTGAGATTGGCATGGCTTCATTTTAAAACGCTCAATCTTGATAAAGGTTTCCTTTATTTGAGGCATGAGGGACATGAAATGAAGTTGAAATTTATAACACCAACACAAGCCAGTAAGGATCAACATAGGCTGAAGGAGAAAATAGAAAAAGAAAGAATAGAAAAGGAAGAAATATAAACTGTGGAAGGAATGGAAATTAAAGAAAAAGAAAAGGAAGAAAAGATAAAGATGGTGGAAAAGGAAGTAGAGAAGCAAGGTGTTTAATCAATGGCCTCCCATGTTTAGTTGCATTCGTTTACGAAAGCGACAACAATGTTGAAAGCCAAAGATTGGTGGAGAAACTCCAGTTACCAACAAGCTTTCATTCGAATCAAGGAAGGATCAAATTCAGTACGGGACAATATGTTAAAGAAGTATTATGTGATATTGCTCCCATGAACTCTTGTCATCTTGTTTTGAGATTGGCATGGCTTCATTTTAAAACGCTCAATCTTGATAAAGGTTCCCTTTATTTGAGGCATGAGGGACATGAAATGAAGTTCAAATTTATGACACCAGGACAAGCCCGTAAGGTTCAACATAGGCTGAAGGAGAAAATAGAAAAAGAAAGTATAGAAAAGGAAGAAATATAAACTGTGGAAGGAATGGAAATTAAAGAAAAAGAAAAGGAAGAAAAGATAATGATGGTGGAAAAGGTAGTAGAGAAACAAGGTGTTTAATCAAAGGCCTCCCATGTTTAGTTGCATTCGTTTACGAAAGCGACAACAATGTTGTAAGCCAAAGATTGGTGGAGAAACTCCAGTTACCAACAAGCTTTCATTCGAATCAAGCAAGGATCAAATTCAGTACGGGACAATATGTTAAAGAAGTATTATGTGATATTGCTCCCACGAACTCTTGTCATCTTCTTTTGAGATGGGCATGGCTTCATTTTAAAACGCTCAATCTTCCTAAACGTTCCCTTTATTTGAGGCATGAGGGACATGAAATGAAGTTGAAATTTATGACACCATGACAAGCCAGTAAGGATCAACATAGGCTGAAGGAGAAAATAGAAAAAGAAAGAATAGAAAAGGAAGAAATATAAACTGTGGAAGGAATGGAAATTAAAGAAAAAGAAAAGGAAGAAAAGATAAAGATGGTGGAAAAGGTAGTAGAGAAACAAGGTGTTTAATCAAAGGCCTCCCATGTTTACATGCATTAGTTGACGAAAACGACAACAATGTTGTAAGCCAAAGATTGGTGGAGACTCTCAAGTTACCAACAAGCTTTCACTCGAAACAAGCAAGGATCAAATTCAGTACGGGACAATGTGTGAAAGAAGTATTATCTGATATTGCTCCCACGAACTCTTATCATCTTCTTTTGAGATTGGCATGGCTTCATTTTAAAACGCTCAATCTTGATAAAGGTTTCCTTTATTTGAGGCATGAGGGACATGAAATGAAGTTGAAATTTATAACACCAACACAAGCCAGTAAGGATCAACATAGGCTGAAGGAGAAAATAGAAAAAGAAAGAATAGAAAAGGAAGAAATATAAACTGTGGAAGGAATGGAAATTAAAGAAAAAGAAAAGGAAGAAAAGATAAAGATGGTGGAAAAGGAAGTAGAGAAGCAAGGTGTTTAATCAATGGCCTCCCATGTTTAGTTGCATTCGTTTACGAAAGCGACAACAATGTTGAAAGCCAAAGATTGGTGGAGAAACTCCAGTTACCAACAAGCTTTCATTCGAATCAAGGAAGGATCAAATTCAGTACGGGACAATATGTTAAAGAAGTATTATGTGATATTGCTCCCATGAACTCTTGTCATCTTGTTTTGAGATTGGCATGACTTCATTTTAAAACGCTCAATCTTGATAAAGGTTCCCTTTATTTGAGGGATGAGGGACATGAAATGAAGTTGAAATTTATGACACCAACACAAGCCAGTAAGGATCAACAAAGGCTGAAGGGAGAAAATAGAAAAAGAAAGAATAGAAAAGGAAGAAATATAAACTGCGGAAGGAATGGAAATTAAAGAAAAAGAAAAGGAAGAAAAGATAATGATGGTGGAAAAGGTAGTAGAGAAACAAGGTGTTTAATCAAAGGCCTCCCATGTTTAGTTGCATTCGTTTACGAAAGCGACAACAATGTTATAAGCCAAAGATTGGTGGAGAAACTCCAGTTACCAACAAGCTTTCATTCGAATCAAGCAAGGATCAAATTCAGTACGGGACAATATGTTAAAGAAGTATTATGTGATATTGCTCCCACGAACTCTTGTCATCTTCTTTTGAGATAGGCATGACTTCATTTTAAAACGCACAATCTTCATAAACGTTCCCTTTATTTGAGGCATGAGGGATATGAAATGAAGTTGAAATTTATGACACCATGACAAGCCAGTAAGGATCAACATAGGCTGAAGGAGAAAATAGAAAAAGAAAGAATAGAAAAGGAAGAAATATAAATTGTGGTAGGAATGGAAATTAAAGAAAAAGAAAAGGAAGAAAAGATAAAGATGGTGGAAAAGGTAGTAGAGAAACAAGGTGTTTAATCAAAGGCCTCCCATGTTTAGATGCATTCGTTGACGAAAACGACAACAATGTTGTAAGCCAAAGATTGGTGGAGAAACTCAAGTTACCAACAAGCTTTCACTCGAAGCAAGCAAGGATCAAATTCAGTACGGGACAATGTGTGAAAGAAGTATTATCTGATATTGCTCCCACGAACTCTTGTCATCTTCTTTTGAGATTGGCATGGCTTCATTTTAAAACGCTCAATCTTGATAAAGGTTCCCTTTATTTGAGGGATGAGGGACATGAAATGAAGTTGAAATTTATGACACCAACACAAGTCAGTAAGGATCAACATAGGCTGAAGGAGAAAATAGAAAAAGAAAGTATAGAAAAGGAAGAAATATAAACTGTGGAAGGAATGGAAATTAAAGAAAAAGAAAAGGAAGAAAAGATAATGATGGTGGAAAAGGTAGTAGAGAAACAAGGTGTTTAATCAAAGGCCTCCCATGTTTAGTTGCATTCGTTTACGAAAGCGACAACAATGTTGTAAGCCAAAGATTGGTGGAGAAACTCCAGTTACCAACAAGCTTTCATTCGAATCAAGCAAGGATCAAATTCAGTACGGGACAATATGTTAAAGAAGTATTATGTGATATTGCTCCCACGAACTCTTGTCATCTTCTTTTGAGATGGGCATGGCTTCATTTTAAAACGCTCAATCTTCATAAACGTTCCCTTTATTTGAGGGATGAGGGACATGAAATGAAGTTGAAATTTATGACACCATGACAAGCCAGTAAGGATCAACATAGGCTAAAGGAGAAAATAGAAAAAGAAAGAATAGAAAAGGAAGAAATATAAACTGTGGTAGGAATGGAAATTAAAGAAAAAGAAAAGGAAGAAAAGATAAAGATGGTGGAAAAGGTAGTAGAGAAACAAGGTGTTTAATCAAAGGCCTCCCATGTTTAGTTGCATTCGTTTACGAAAGCGACAACAATGTTGTAAGCCAAAGATTGGTGGAGAAACTCCAGTTACCAACAAGCTTTCATTCGAATCAAGCAAGGATCAAATTCAGTACGGGACAATATGTTAAAGAAGTATTATGTGATATTGCTCCCACGAACTCTTGTCATCTTCTTTTGAGATGGGCATGGCTTCATTTTAAAACGCACAATCTTCATAAACGTTCCCTTTATTTGAGGCATGAGGGATATGAAATGAAGTTGAAATTTATGACACCATGACAAGCCAGTAAGGATCAACATAGGCTGAAGGAGAAAATAGAAAAAGAAAGAATAGAAAAGGAAGAAATATAAATTGTGGTAGGAATGGAAATTAAAGAAAAAGAAAAGGAAGAAAAGATAAAGATGGTGGAAAAGGTAGTAGAGAAACAAGGTGTTTAATCAAAGGCCTCCCATGTTTAGATGCATTCGTTGACGAAAACGACAACAATGTTGTAAGCCAAAGATTGGTGGACAAACTCCAGTTAGCAACAAGCTTTCATTCGAATCAAGCAAGGATCAAATTCAGTACGGGACAATATGTTAAAGAAGTATTATGTGATATTGCTCCCACGAACTCTTGTCATCTTCTTTTGAGATAGGCATGACTTCATTTTAAAACGCACAATCTTCATAAACGTTCCCTTTATTTGAGGCATGAGGGATATGAAATGAAGTTGAAATTTATGACACCATGACAAGCCAGTAAGGATCAACATAGGCTAAAGGAGAAAATAGAAAAAGAAAGAATAGAAAAGGAAGAAATATAAACTGTGGTAGGAATGGAAATTAAAGAAAAAGAAAAGGAAGAAAAGATAAAGATGGTGGAAAAGGTAGTAGAGAAACAAGGTGTTTAATCAAAGGCCTCCCATGTTTAGATGCATTCGTTGACGAAAACGACAACAATGTTGTAAGCCAAAGATTGGTGGAGAAACTCAAGTTACCAACAAGCTTTCACTCGAAGCAAGCAAGGATCAAATTCAGTACAGGACAATGTGTGAAAGAAGTATTATCTGATATTGCTCCCACGAACTCTTGTCATCTTCTTTTGAGATTGGCATGACTTCATCTTAAAACGCTCAATCTTGATAAAGGTTCCCTTTATTTGAGGGATGAGGGACATGAAATGAAGTTGAAATTTATGACACCAACACAAGCCAGTAAGGATCAACATAAGCTGAAGGAGAAAATAGAAAAAGAAAGTATAGAAAAGGAAGAAATATAAACTGTGGAAGGAATGGAAATTAAAGAAAAAGAAAAGGAAGAAAAGATAATGATGGTGGAAAAGGTAGTAGAGAAACAAGGTGTTTAATCAAAGGCCTCCCATGTTTAGTTGCATTCGTTTACGAAAGCGACAACAATGTTGTAAGCCAAAGATTGGTGGACAAACTCCAGTTACCAACAAGCTTTCATTCGAATCAAGCAAGGATCAAATTCAGTACGGGACAATATGTTAAAGAAGTATTATGTGAATTTGCTCCCACGAACCCTTGTCATCTTCTTTTGAGATGGGCATGGCTTCATTTTAAAACGCACAATCTTCATAAACGTTCCCTTTATTTGAGGCATGAGGGACATGAAATGAAGTTGAAATTTATGACACCATGACAAGCCAGTAAGTATCAACATAGGTTGAAGGAGAAAATAGAAAAAGAAAGAATATAAAAAGAAGAAATATAAACTGTGGAAGGAATGGAAATTGAAGAAAAAGAAAAGGAAGAAAAGATAAAGATGATGGAAAAGGTAGTAGAGAAACAAGGTGTTTAATCAAAGGCCTCCCATGTTTAGTTGCATTCGTTTACGAAAGCGACAACACTGTTATAAACCCAAGATTGGTGGAGAAACTCAGGTTACCAACAAGCTTTCACTCGAATCAAGAAAGGATGAAATTCAGTACAGGACAATGTGTGAAAGAAGTATTATCTGATATTGCTCCCACAAACTCTTGTCATCTTCTTTTGAGATTGGCATGGCTTCATTTTAAAACGCTCAATCTTGATAAAGGTTCCCTTTATTAGAGGCATGAGGGACATGAAATGAAGTTCAAATTTATGACACCAACACAAGCCAGTAAGGATCAACATAGGTTAAAGGAGAAAATAGAAAAAGAAAGAATAGAAAAGGAAGAAATATAAACTGTGGAAGGAATGGAAATTAAAGAAAAAGAAAAGGAAGAAAAGATAAAGATGATGGAAAAGGTAGTAGAGAAACAAGGTGTTTAATCAAAGGCCTCCCATGTTTAGTTGCATTCGTTTACGAAAGCGACAACACTGTTGGAAGCCAAAGATTGGGGGAGAAACTCAAGTTACCAACAAGGTTTCATTCGAATCAAGCAAGGATCAAATTCAGCACATGACAATGTGTGAAAGAAGTATTATGTGATATTGCTCCCACAAACTCTTGTCATCTTTTTTTTAGATGGGCATGGCTTCATTTTAAAACGAACAATCTTGAGAAAGGTTCCCTTTATTAGAGGCATGAGCGACATGAAATGAAGTTGAAATTTATGACACCAAGACAAGCCAGTAAGGATCAACATAGGCTGAAGGAGAAAATAGAAAAAGAAAGAATAGAAAAGGAAGAAATATAAACTGTGGTAGGAATGGAAATTGAAGAAAAAGAAAAGGAAGAAAAGATAAAGATGATGGAAAAGGTAGTAGAGAAACAAGGTGTTTAATCAAAGGCCACCCATGTTTAGTTGCATTCATTTACGAAAGCGACAACATTGTTGTAAGCCAAATATTTGTGGAGAAACTCAAGTTACCAACAAGCTTTCACTCGGATCAAGCAAGGATCAAATTCAGTATGGGACAATGTGTGAAAGAAGTATTATGTGATATTGCTCCCACGAACTCTTGTCATCTTCTTTTGAAATTGGCATGGCTTCATTTTAAAACGCTCAATCTTGATAAAGGTTCCCTTTATTTGAGGGATGAGGGACATGAAAAGAAGTTGAAATTTATGACACCAACACAAGACAGTAAGTATCAACATAGGTTGAAGGACAAAATAGAAAAAGAAGGAATAGAAAAGGAAGAAATACAAACTGTGGAAGGAATGGAAATTAAAGAAAAAGAAAAGGAAGAAAAGATAAAGATGGAGGAAAAGGTAGTAGAGAAACAAGGTGTTTAAACAAAGGCCTCCCATGTTTAGGTGCATTCGTTTACGAAAACGACAACACTGTTGTAAGCCAAAGATCGGTGGAGAAACTCAAGTTTCCAAGAAGCATTCACTCGAATCAAGCAGGATCAAATTCAGTATGGGACAATGTGTGCAAGAAGTATTATCTGATATTGCTCACACGAACTCTTGTCATCTTCTTTTGAGATTGGCATGGCTTCATTTTAAAACGCTCAATCTTGATAAAGGTTCCCTTTATTTGAGGCATGAGGGACATGAAATGAAGTTGAAATTTATGACACCATGACAAGCCAGTAAGTATCAACATAGGTTGAAGGAGAAAATAGAAAAAGAAAGAATATAAAAAGAAGAAATATAAATTGTGGAAGGAATGGAAATTGAAGAAAAAGAAAAGGAAGAAAAGATAAAGATGATGGAAAAGGTAGTAGAGAAACAAGGTGTTTAATCAAAGGCCTCCCATGTTTAGTTGCATTCGTTTACGAAAGCGACAACACTGTTGTAAGCCAAAGATTGGTGGAGAAACTCAAGTTACCAACAAGCATTCACTCGGATCAAGCAAGGATCAAATTCAGAACGGGACCATGTGTTAAAGAAGTATTATGTGATATTGCTCCCACGAACTCTTGTCATCTTCTTTTGAGATGGGCATGGCTTTATTTTAAAACGCTCAATCTTCATAAACGTTCCCTTTATTTGAGGAATGAGGGACATGAAATGAAATTGAAATTTATGACACCATGACAAGCCAGTAAGGATCAACATAGGCTGAAGGAGAAAATAGAAAAAGAAAGAATAGAAAAGGAAGAAATATAAACTGTGGAAGGAATGGAAATTGAAGAAAAAGAAAAGGAAGAAAAGATAAAGATGATGGAAAAGGTAGTAGAGAAACAAGGTGTTTAATCAAAGGCCTCCCATGTTTAGTTGCATTCGTTTACGAAAGCGACAACACTGTTCTAAGCCAAAGATTGATGGAGAAACTCAAGTTACCAACAAGCATTCACTCGAATCAAGCAAGAATCAAATTCAGTACGAGACAATGTGTGCAAGAAGTATTATCTGATATTGCTCACACAAACTCTTGTCATCTTCTTTTGAGATTGGCATGGCTTCATTTTAAAACGCTCAATCTTGATAAAGGTTCCCTTTCTTTGAGGCTTGAGCGACATGAACTGAAGTTGAAATTTATGACACCAAGACAAGCCAGTAAGGATCAACATAGGCTGAAGGAGAAAATAGAAAAAGAAAGAATAGAAAAAGAAGAAATATAAACTGTGGAAGGAATGGAAATTGAAGAAAAAGAAAAGGAAGAAAAGATAAAGATGATGGAAAAGGTAGTAGAGAAACAAGGTGTTTAATCAAAGACCACCCATGTTTTGTTGCATTCGTTTACGAAAGCGACAACAATGTTGTAAGCCAAAGATCGGTGGAGAAACTCAAGTTACCAACAAGCTTTCACTCGAAGTAAGCAAGGATCAAATTCAGTACGGGATAATGTGTGAAAGCAGTATTATCTGATATTGCTCCCACGAACTCTTCTCATCTTCTTTTGAGATGGGCATGGCTTCATTTTAAAACGCTCAATCTAGATAAAGGTTCCCTTTATTTGAGGGATGAGGGACATGAAATGAAGTTGAAATTTATGACGCCATGACAAGCCAGTAAGGATCAACATAGGCTGAAGGAGAAAATAGTAAAAGAAAGAATAGAAAAGGAAGAAATATAAACTGTGGAAGGAATGGAAATTAAAGAAAAAGAAAAGGAAGAAAAGATAAAGATGGTGGAAAAGGTAGTAGAGAAACAAGGTGTTTAATCAAAGGCCTCCCATGTTTAGATGCATTCGTTTACGAAAACGACAACAATGTTGTAAGCCAAAGATTGGTGGAGAAACTCAAGTTACCAACAAGCTTTCACTCGAAGCAAGCAAGGATCAAATTCAGTACGGGACAATGTGTGAAAGAAGTATTATCTGATATTGCTCCCCCGAACTCTTGTCATCTTCTTTTGAGATTGGCATGGCTTCATTTTAAAAAGCTCAATCTTGATAAAGGTTCCCTTTATTTGAGGGATGAGGAACATGAAATGAAGTTTAAATTTATGACACCAAGACAAGCCAGTAAGGATCAACATAGGCTGAAGGAGAAAATCGAAAAAGAAAGAATAGAAAAGGAAGAAATATAAACTGTGGAAGGAATGGAAATTAAAGAAAAAGAAAAGGAAGAAAAGATAAAGATGGTGGAAAAGGTAGTAGAGAAACAAGGTGTTTAATCAAAGGCCTCCCATGTTTAGTTGCATTCGTTTACGAAAGCGACAACAATGTTGTAAGCCAAAGATTGGTGGAGAAACTCAAGTTACCAACAAGCTTTCACTCGAAGCAAGCAAGGATCAAATTCAGTACGGGACAATGTGTGAAAGAAGTATTATCTGATATTGCTCCCACGAACTCTTGTCATCTTCTTTTGAGATTGACATGGCTTCATTTTAAAACGCTCAATCTTGATAAAGGTTCCCTTTTTTTGAGGGATGAGGGACATGAAATGAAGTTGAAATTTATGACACCAAGACATGCCAGTAATGATCAACATAGGCTGAAGGAGAAAATCGAAAAAGAAAGAATAGAAAAGGAAGAAATATAAACTGTGGAAGGAATGGAAATTAAAGAAAAAGAAAAGGAAGAAAAGATAAAGATGGTGGAAAAGGTAGTAGAGAAACAAGGTGTTTAATCAAAGGCCTCCCATGTTTAGATGCATTCGTTTACGAAAACGACAACAATGTTGTAAGCCAAAGATTGGTGGAGAAACTCAAGTTACCAACAAGCTTTCACTCGAAGCAAGCAAGGATCAAATTCAGTACGGGACAATGTGTGAAAGAAGTATTATCTGATATTGCTCCCACGAACTCTTGTCATCTTCTTTTGAGATGGGCATGGCTTCATTTTAAAACGCTCAATCTTCATAAACGTTCCCTTTATTTGAGGCATGAGGGACATGAAATGAAGTTGAAATTTATGACACCAACACAAGCCAGTAAGGATCAACATAGGCTGAAGGAGAAAATTGAAAAAGAAAGAATAGAAAACGAAGAAATATAAACTGTGGAAGGAATGGAAATTAAAGAAAAAGAAAAGGAAGAAAAGATAAAGATGGTGGAAAAGGTAGTAGAGAAACAAGGTGTTTAATCAAAGACCTCCCATGTTTAGATGCATTCGTTTACGAAAGCGACAACACTGTTGTAAGCCAAAGATTGATGGAGAAACTCAAGTTACCAACAAGCATTCACTCGAATCAAGCAAGGATCAAATTCAGTACGGGACAATGTGTGCAAGAAGTATTATCTGATATTGCTCACACAAACTCTTGTCATCTTCTTTTTAGATTGGCATGGCTTCATTTTAAAATGATCAATCTTGATAAAGGTTCCCTTTATTTGAGGGATGAGGAACATGAAATGAAGTTGAAATTTATGACACCAAGACAAGCCAGTAAGGATCAACATAGGCTGAAGGAGAAAATCGAAAAAGAAAGAATAGAAAAGGAAGAAATATAAACTGTGGAAGGAATGGAAATTAAAGAAAAAGAAAAGGAAGAAAAGATAAAGATGGTGGAAAAGGTAGTAGAGAAACAAGGTGTTTAATCAAAGACCTCCCATGTTTAGTTGCATTCGTTTACGAAAGCGACAACAATGTTGTAAGCCTAAGATTGGTGGAGAAACTCCAGTTACCAACAAGCTTTCATTCGAATCAAGCAAGGATCAACTTCAGTACAGGACAATGTGTTAAAGAAGTATTATGTGATATTGCTCCCACGAACTCTTGTCATCTTCTTTTGAGATGGGCATGGCTTCATTTTAAAACGCTCAATCTTCATAAACGTTCCCTTTATTTGAGGCATGAGGGACATGAAATGAAGTTGAAATTTATGACGCCATGACAAGCCAGTAAGGATCAACATAGGCAGAAGGACAAAATAGTAAAAGAAAGAATAGAAAAGGAAGAAATATAAACTGTGGAAGGAATGGAAATTAAAGAAAAAGAAAAGGAAGAAAAGATAAAGATGGTGGAAAAGGTAGTAGAGAAACAAGGTGTTTAATCAAAGGCCTCCCATGTTTAGTTGCATTCGTTTACGAAAGCGACAACAATGTTGTAAGCCTAAGATTGGTGGAGAAACTCCAGTTACCAACAAGCTTTCATTCGAATCAAGCAAGGATCAACTTCAGTACAGGACAATGTGTTAAAGAAGTATTATGTGATATTGCTCCCACGAACTCTTGTCATCTTCTTTTGAGATGGGCATGGCTTCATTTTAAAACGCTCAATCTTCATAAACGTTCCCTTTATTTGAGGCATGAGGGACATGAAATGAAGTTGAAATTTACGACGCCATGACAAGCCAGTAAGGATCAACATAGGCTGAAGGAGAAAATAGTAAAAGAAAGAATAGAAAAGGAAGAAATATAAACTGTGGAAGGAATGGAAATTAAACAAAAAGAAAAGGAAGAAAAGATAAAGATGGTGGAAAAGGTAGTAGAGAAACAAGGTGTTTAATCAAAGGCCTCCCATGTTTAGTTGCATTCGTTTACGAAAGCGACAACACTGTTGTAAGCCAAAGATTGATGGAGAAACACAAGTTACCAACAAGCATTCACTCGAATCAAGCAAGGATCAAATTCAGTACGGGACAATGTGTGCAAGAAGTATTATCTGATATTGCTCACACAAACTCTTGTCATCTTCTTTTTAGATTGGCATGGCTTCATTTTAAAATGATCAATCTTGATAAAGGTTCCCTTTATTTGAGGGATGAGGAACATGAAATGAAGTTGAAATTTATGACACCAAGACAAGCCAGTAAGGATCAACATAGGCTGAAGGAGAAAATTGAAAAAGAAAGAATAGAAAACGAAGAAATATAAACTGTGGAAGGAATGGAAATTAAAGAAAAAGAAAAGGAAGAAAAGATAAAGATGGTGGAAAAGGTAGTAGAGAAACAAGGTGTTTAATCAAAGGCCTCCCATGTTTAGTTGCATTCATTTACGAAAGCGACAACACTGTTGTAAGCCAAAGATTGGTGGAGAAACTCAAGTTACCAACAAGCATTCACTCGAATCAAGCAAGGATCAAATTCAGTACGGGACAATGTGTGCAAGAAGTATTATCTGATATTGCTCACACGAACTCTTGTCATCTTCTTTTGAGATTGGCATGGCTTCATTTTAAAATGATCAATCTTGATAAAGGTTCCCTTTATTTGAGGGATGAGGAACATGAAATGAAGTTGAAATTTATGACACCAAGACAAGCCAGTAAGGATCAACATAGGCTGAAGGAGAAAATCGAAAAAGAAAGAATAGAAAAGGAAGAAATATAAACTGTGGAAGGAATGGAAATTAAAGAAAAAGAAAAGGAAGAAAAGATAAAGATGGTGGAAAAGGTAGTAGAGAAACAAGGTGTTTAATCAAAGACCTCCCATGTTTAGTTGCATTCGTTTACGAAAGCGACAACAATGTTGTAAGCCTAAGATTGGTGGAGAAACTCCAGTTACCAACAAGCTTTCATTCGAATCAAGCAAGGATCAACTTCAGTACAGGACAATGTGTTAAAGAAGTATTATGTGATATCGCTCCCACGAACTCTTGTCATCTTCTTTTGAGATGGGCATGGCTTCATTTTAAAACGCTCAATCTTCATAAACGTTCCCTTTATTTGAGGCATGAGGGACATGAAATGAAGTTGAAATTTATGACGCCATGACAAGCCAGTAAGGATCAACATAGGCTGAAAGAGAAAATAGAAAAAGAAAGAATAGAAAACGAAGAAATATAAACTGTGGAAGGAATGGAAATTAAAGAAAAAGAAAAGGAAGAAAAGATAAAGATGGTGGAAAAGGTAGTAGAGAAACAAGGTGTTTAATCAAAGGCCTCCCATGTTTAGTTGCATTCGTTTACGAAAGCGACAACAATGTTGTAAGCCAAAGATTGGTGGAGAAACTCCAGTTACCAACAAGCTTTCACTCGAAGCAAGCAAGGATCAAATTCAGTACGGGACAATGTGTGAAAGAAGTATTATCTGATATTGCTCCCACGAACTCTTGTCATCTTCTTTTGAGATTGGCATGGCTTCATTTTAAAACGCTCAATCTTGATAAAGGTTCCCTTTATTTGAGGGATGAGGGACATGAAATGAAGTTGAAATTTATGACACCAACACAAGCCAGTAAGGATCAACATAGGCTGAAGGAGAAAATAGAAAAAGAAAGAATAGAAAACGAAGAAATATAAACTGTGGAAGGAATGGAAATTAAAGAAAAAGAAAAGGAAGAAAAGATAAAGATGGTGGAAAAGGTAGTAGAGAAACAAGGTGTTTAATCAAAGGCCTCCCATGTTTAGTTGCATTCATTTACGAAAGCGACAACACTGTTGTAAGCCAAAGATTGGTGGAGAAACTCAAGTTACCAACAAGCATTCACTCGAATCAAGCAAGGATCAAATTCAGTACGGGACAATGTGTGCAAGAAGTATTATCTGATATTGCTCACACGAACTCTTGTCATCTTCTTTTGAGATTGGCATGGCTTCATTTTAAAACGCTCAATCTTGATCAAGGTTCCCTTTATTTGAAGCATGAGGGACATGAAATGAAGTTGAAATTTATAACACCAACACAAGCCAGTAAGGATCAACATAGGCTGAAGGAGAAAATAGAAAAAGAAAGAATAGAAAAGGAAGAAATATAAATTGTGGAAGGAATGGAAATTAAAGAAAAAGTAAAAGGAAGAAAAGATAAAGATGCTGGAAAAGGTAGTAGAGAAACAAGGTGTTTAATCAAAGGCCTCCCATGTATAGTTGCATTCGTTTATGAAAGCGACAACAATGTTGTAAGCCAAAGATTGGTGGAGAAACTCCAGTTACCAACAAGCTTTCATTCGAATCAAGCAAGGATCAAATTCAGTACGGGACAACATGTTAAAGAAGTATTATGTGATATTTCTCCCACGAACTCTTGTCATCTTCTTTTGAGATTGGCATGGCTTCATTTTAAAACGCTCAATCTTCATAAACGTTCCCTTTATTTGAGGGATGAGGGACATGAAATGAAGTTCAAATTTATGACACCATGACAAACCAGTAAGGATCAACATAGGCTGAAGGACAAAATAGAAAAAGAAAGAATAGAAAAGGAAGAAATATAAACTGTGGAAGGAATGAAAATGAAAGAAAAAGAAAAGTAAGAAAAGATAAAGATGGTGGAAAAGGTAGTAGAGAAACAAGGTGTTTAATCAAAGGCCTCCCATGTTTAGATGCATTCGTTTACGAAAACGACAACAATGTTGTAAGCCAAAGATTGGTGGAGAAACTCAAGTTACCAATAAGCTTTCACTCAAAGCAAGCAAGGATCAAATTCAGTACAGGACAATGTGTGAAAGAAGTATTATCTGATATTGCTCACACGAACTCTTGTCATCTTCTTTTGAGATTGGCAGGGCTTCATTTTAAAACGCTCAATCTTGATCAAGGTTCCCTTTATTTGAAGCATGAGGGACATGAAATGAAGTTGAAATTTATAACACCAACACAAGCCAGTAAGGATCAACATAGGCTGAAGGAGAAAATAGAAAAAGAAAGAATAGAAAAGGAAGAAATATAAATTGTGGAAGGAATGGAAATTAAAGAAAAAGTAAAAGGAAGAAAAGATAAAGATGCTGGAAAAGGTAGTAGAGAAACAAGGTGTTTAATCAAAGGCCTCCCATGTATAGTTGCATTCGTTTATGAAAGCGACAACAATGTTGTAAGCCAAAGATTGGTGGAGAAACTCCAGTTACCAACAAGCTTTCATTCGAATCAAGCAAGGATCAAATTCAGTACGGGACAACATGTTAAAGAAGTATTATGTGATATTTCTCCCACGAACTCTTGTCATCTTCTTTTGAGATTGGCATGGCTTCATTTTAAAACGCTCAATCTTCATAAACGTTCCCTTTATTTGAGGGATGAGGGACATGAAATGAAGTTGAAATTTATGACACCATGACAAACCAGTAAGGATCAACATAGGCTGAAGGACAAAATAGAAAAAGAAAGAATAGAAAAGGAAGAAATATAAACTGTGGAAGGAATGAAAATGAAAGAAAAAGAAAAGTAAGAAAAGATAAAGATGGTGGAAAAGGTAGTAGAGAAACAAGGTGTTTAATCAAAGGCCTCCCATGTTTAGATGCATTCGTTTACGAAAACGACAACAATGTTGTAAGCCAAAGATTGGTGGAGAAACTCAAGTTACCAATAAGCTTTCACTCAAAGCAAGCAAGGATCAAATTCAGTACAGGACAATGTGTGAAAGAAGTATTATCTGATATTGCTCCCACGAACTCTTGTCATCTTCTTTTCAGATTGGCATGGCTTCATTTTAAAACGCTCAATCTTGATAAAGGTTCCCTTTATTTGAGGGATGAGGGACATGAAATGAAGTTGAAATTTATGACACCAAGACAAGCCAGTAAGGATCAACATAGGCTGAAAGAGAAAATAGAAAAAGAAAGAATAGAAAAGGAAGAAATATAAACTGTGGAAGGAATGGAAGTTAAGGAAAAAGAAAAGGAAGAAAAGATAAAGATGGTGGAAAAGGTAATACAGAAACAAGGTGTTTAATCAAAGGCCTCCCATGTTTAGATGCATTCGTTTACGAAAACGACAACAATGTTGTAAGCCAAAGATTGGTGGAGAAACTCAAGTTACCAACAAGCTTTCACTCGAAGCAAGCAAGGATCAAATTCAGTACGGGACAATGTGTGAAAGAAGTATTATCTGATATTGCTCCCACGAACTCTTGTCATCTTCTTTTGAGATTGGCATGGCTTCATTTTAAAACGCTCAATCTTGATAAAGGTTCCCTTTATTTGAGGGATGAGGGACATGAAATGAAGTTGAAATTTATGACACCAACACAAGCCAGTAAGGATCAACATAGGCTGAAGGAGAAAATTGAAAAAGAAAGAATAGAAAACGAAGAAATATAAACTGTGGAAGGAATGGAAATTAAAGAAAAAGAAAAGGAAGAAAAGATAAAGATGGTGGAAAAGGTAGTAGAGAAACAAGGTGTTTAATCAAAGGCCTCCCATGTTTAGTTGCATTCATTTACGAAAGCGACAACACTGTCGTAAGCCAAAGATTGGTGGAGAAACTCAAGTTATCAACAAGCATTCACTCGAATCAAGCAAGGATCAAATTCAGTACGGGACAATGTGTGCAAGAAGTATTATCTGATATTGCTCACACGAACTCTTGTCATCTTCTTTTGAGATTGGCATGGCTTCATTTTAAAACGCTCAATCTTGATCAAGGTTCCCTTTATTTGAAGCATGAGGGACATGAAATGAAGTTGAAATTTATAACACCAACACAAGCCAGTAAGGATCAACATAGGCTGAAGGAGAAAATAGAAAAAGAAAGAATAGAAAAGGAAGAAATATAAACTGTGGAAGGAATGGAAATTAAAGAAAAAGTAAAAGGAAGAAAAGATAAAGATGCTGGAAAAGGTAGTAGAGAAACAAGGTGTTTAATCAAAGGCCTCCCATGTATAGTTGCATTCGTTTATGAAAGCGACAACAATGTTGTAAGCCAAAGATTGGTGGAGAAACTCCAGTTACCAACAAGCTTTCATTCGAATCAAGCAAGGATCAAATTCAGTACGGGACAACATGTTAAAGAAGTATTATGTGATATTTCTCCCACGAACTCTTGTCATCTTCTTTTGAGATTGGCATGGCTTCATTTTAAAACGCTCAATCTTCATAAACGTTCCCTTTATTTGAGGGATGAGGGACATGAAATGAAGTTGAAATTTATGACACCATGACAAGCCAGTAAGGATCAACATAGGCTGAAGGACAAAATAGAAAAAGAAAGAATAGAAAAGGAAGAAATATAAATTGTGGAAGGAATGAAAATGAAAGAAAAAGAAAAGTAAGAAAAGATAAAGATGGTGGAAAAGGTAGTAGAGAAACAAGGTGTTTAATCAAAGGCCTCCCATGTTTAGATGCATTCGTTTACGAAAACGACAACAATGTTGTAAGCCAAAGATTGGTGGAGAAACTCAAGTTACCAATAAGCTTTCACTCAAAGCAAGCAAGGATCAAATTCAGTACAGGACAAAGTGTGAAAGAAGTATTATCTGATATTGCTCCCACGAACTCTTGTCATCTTCTTTTCAGATTGGCATGGCTTCATTTTAAAACGCTCAATCTTGATAAAGGTTCCCTTTATTTGAGGGATGAGGGATATGAAATGAAGTTGAAATTTATGACACCAAGACAAGCCAGTAAGGATCAACATAGGCTGAAAGAGAAAATAGAAAAAGAAAGAAAAGAAAAGGAAGAAATATAAACTGTGGAAGGAATGGAAGTTAAGGAAAAAGAAAAGGAAGAAAAGATAAAGATGGTGGAAAAGGTAGTAGAGAAACAAGGTGTTTAATCAAAGGCCTCCCATGTTTAGATGCATTCGTTTACGAAAATGACAACAATGTTGTAAGCCAAAGATTGGTGGAGAAACTCAAGTTACCAACAAGCTTTCACTCGAAGCAAGGAAGGATCAAATTCAGTACGGGACAATGTGTGAAAGAAGTATTATCTGATATTGCTCCCACGAACTCTTGTCATCTTCTTTTGAGATTGGCATGGCTTCATTTTAAAACGCTCAATCTTGATAAAGGTTCCCTTTATTTGAGGGATGATGGACATGAAATGAAGTTGAAATTTATGACACCAACACAAGCCAGTAAGGATCAACATAGGCTGAAGTAGAAAATTGAAAAAGAAAGAATAGAAAACGAAGAAGATAAACTGTGGAAGGAATGGAAATTAAAGAAAAAGAAAAGGAAGAAAAGATAAAGATGGTGGAAAAGGTAGTAGAGAAACAAGGTGTTTAATCAAAGGCCTCCCATGTTTAGTTGCATTCATTTACGAAAGCGACAACACTGTTGTAAGCCAAAGATTGGTGGAGAAACTCAAGTTACCAACAAGCATTCACTCGAATCAAGCAAGGATCAAATTCAGTACGGGACAATGTGTGCAAGAAGTATTATCTGATATTGCTCCCACGAACTCTTGTCATCTTCTTTTGAGATTGGCATGGCTTCATTTTAAAACGCTCAATCTTGATCAAGGTTCCCTTTATTTGAAGCATGAGGGACATGAAATGAAGTTGAAATTTATAACACCAACACAAGCCAGTAAGGATCAACATAGGCTGAAGGAGAAAATAGAAAAAGAAAGAATAGAAAAGGAAGAAATATAAACTGTGGAAGGAATGGAAATTAAAGAAAAAGTAAAAGGAAGAAAAGATAAAGATGCTGGAAAAGGTAGTAGAGAAACAAGGTGTTTAATCAAAGGCCTCCCATGTATAGTTGCATTCGTTTATGAAAGCGACAACAATGTTGTAAGCCAAAGATTGGTGGAGAAACTCCAGTTACCAACAAGCTTTCATTCGAATCAAGCAAGGATCAAATTCAGTACGGGACAACATGTTAAAGAAGTATTATGTGATATTTTTCCCACGAACTCTTGTCATCTTCTTTTGAGATTGGCATGGCTTCATTTTAAAACGCTCAATCTTCATAAACGTTCCCTTTATTTGAGGGATGAGGGACATGAAATGAAGTTGAAATTTATGACACCATGACAAGCCAGTAAGGATCAACATAGGCTGAAGGACAAAATAGAAAAAGAAAGAATAGAAAAGGAAGAAATATAAATTGTGGAAGGAATGAAAATGAAAGAAAAAGAAAAGTAAGAAAAGATAAAGATGGTGGAAAAGGTAGTAAAGAAACAAGGTGTTTAATCAAAGGCCTCCCATGTTTAGATGCATTCGTTTACGAAAACGACAACAATGTTGTAAGCCAAAGATTGGTGGAGAAACTCAAGTTACCAATAAGCTTTCACTCAAAGCAAGCAAGGATCAAATTCAGTACAGGACAAAGTGTGAAAGAAGTATTATCTGATATTGCTCCCACGAACTCTTGTCATCTTCTTTTCAGATTGGCATGGCTTCATTTTAAAACGCTCAATCTTGATAAAGGTTCCCTTTATTTGAGGGATGAGGGACATGAAATGAAGTTGAAATTTATGACACCAAGACAAGCCAGTAAGGATCAACATAGGCTGAAAGAGAAAATAGAAAAAGAAAGAATAGAAAAGGAAGAAATATAAACTGTGGAAGGAATGGAAGTTAAGGAAAAAGAAAAGGAAGAAAAGATAAAGATGGTGGAAAAGGTAGTAGAGAAACAAGGTGTTTAATCAAAGGCCTCCCATGTTTAGATGCATTCGTTTACGAAAATGACAACAATGTTGTAAGCCAAAGATTGGTGGAGAAACTCAAGTTACCAACAAGCTTTCACTCGAAGCAAGGAAGGATCAAATTCAGTACGGGACAATGTGTGAAAGAAGTATTATCTGATATTGCTCCCACGAACTCTTGTCATCTTCTTTTGAGATTGGCATGGCTTCATTTTAAAACGCTCAATCTTGATAAAGGTTCCCTTTATTTGAGGGATGATGGACATGAAATGAAGTTGAAATTTATGACACCAACACAAGCCAGTAAGGATCAACATAGGCTGAAGTAGAAAATTGAAAAAGAAAGAATAGAAAACGAAGAAGATAAACTGTGGAAGGAATGGAAATTAAAGAAAAAGAAAAGGAAGAAAAGATAAAGATGGTGGAAAAGGTAGTAGAGAAACAAGGTGTTTAATCAAAGGCCTCCCATGTTTAGTTGCATTCATTTACGAAAGCGACAACACTGTTGTAAGCCAAAGATTGGTGGAGAAACTCAAGTTACCAACAAGCATTCACTCGAATCAAGCAAGGATCAAATTCAGTACGGGACAATGTGTGCAAGAAGTATTATCTGATATTGCTCCCACGAACTCTTGTCATCTTCTTTTGAGATTGGCATGGCTTCATTTTAAAACGCTCAATCTTGATCAAGGTTCCCTTTATTTGAAGCATGAGGGACATGAAATGAAGTTGAAATTTATAACACCAACACAAGCCAGTAAGGATCAACATAGGCTGAAGGAGAAAATAGAAAAAGAAAGAATAGAAAAGGAAGAAATATAAACTGTGGAAGGAATGGAAATTAAAGAAAAAGTAAAAGGAAGAAAAGATAAAGATGCTGGAAAAGGTAGTAGAGAAACAAGGTGTTTAATCAAAGGCCTCCCATGTATAGTTGCATTCGTTTATGAAAGCGACAACAATGTTGTAAGCCAAAGATTGGTGGAGAAACTCCAGTTACCAACAAGCTTTCATTCGAATCAAGCAAGGATCAAATTCAGTACGGGACAACATGTTAAAGAAGTATTATGTGATATTTCTCCCACGAACTCTTGTCATCTTCTTTTGAGATTGGCATGGCTTCATTTTAAAACGCTCAATCTTCATAAACGTTCCCTTTATTTGAGGGATGAGGGACATGAAATGAAGTTGAAATTTATGACACCATGACAAGCCAGTAAGGATCAACATAGGCTGAAGGACAAAATAGAAAAAGAAAGAATAGAAAAGGAAGAAATATAAATTGTGGAAGGAATGAAAATGAAAGAAAAAGAAAAGTAAGAAAAGATAAAGATGGTGGAAAAGGTAGTAAAGAAACAAGGTGTTTAATCAAAGGCCTCCCATGTTTAGATGCATTCGTTTACGAAAACGACAACAATGTTGTAAGCCAAAGATTGGTGGAGAAACTCAAGTTACCAATAAGCTTTCACTCAAAGCAAGAAAGGATCAAATTCAGTACAGGACAAAGTGTGAAAGAAGTATTATCTGATATTGCTCCCACGAACTCTTGTCATCTTCTTTTCAGATTGGCATGGCTTCATTTTAAAACGCTCAATCTTGATAAAGGTTCCCTTTATTTGAGGGATGAGGGACATGAAATGAAGTTGAAATTTATGACACCAAGACAAGCCAGTAAGGATCAACATAGGCTGAAAGAGAAAATAGAAAAAGAAAGAATAGAAAAGGAAGAAATATAAACTGTGGAAGGAATGGAAGTTAAGGAAAAAGAAAAGGAAGAAAAGATAAAGATGGTGGAAAAGGTAGTAGAGAAACAAGGTGTTTAATCAAAGGCCTCCCATGTTTAGATGCATTCGTTTACGAAAATGACAACAATGTTGTAAGCCAAAGATTGGTGGAGAAACTCAAGTTACCAACAAGCTTTCACTCGAAGCAAGGAAGGATCAAATTCAGTACGGGACAATGTGTGAAAGAAGTATTATCTGATATTGCTCCCACGAACTCTTGTCATCTTCTTTTGAGATTGGCATGGCTTCATTTTAAAACGCTCAATCTTGATAAAGGTTCCCTTTATTTGAGGGATGATGGACATGAAATGAAGTTGAAATTTATGACACCAACACAAGCCAGTAAGGATCAACATAGGCTGAAGTAGAAAATTGAAAAAGAAAGAATAGAAAACGAAGAAGATAAACTGTGGAAGGAATGGAAATTAAAGAAAAAGAAAAGGAAGAAAAGATAAAGATGGTGGAAAAGGTAGTAGAGAAACAAGGTGTTTAATCAAAGGCCTCCCATGTTTAGTTGCATTCATTTACGAAAGCGACAACACTGTTGTAAGCCAAAGATTGGTGGAGAAACTCAAGTTACCAACAAGCATTCACTCGAATCAAGCAAGGATCAAATTCAGTACGGGACAATGTGTGCAAGAAGTATTATCTGATATTGCTCCCACGAACTCTTGTCATCTTCTTTTGAGATTGGCATGGCTTCATTTTAAAACGCTCAACCTTGATCAAGGTTCCCTTTATTTGAAGCATGAGGGACATGAAATGAAGTTGAAATTTATAACACCAACACAAGCCAGTAAGGATCAACATAGGCTGAAGGAGAAAATAGAAAAAGAAAGAATAGAAAAGGAAGAAATATAAACTGTGGAAGGAATGGAAATTAAAGAAAAAGTAAAAGGAAGAAAAGATAAAGATGCTGGAAAAGGTAGTAGAGAAACAAGGTGTTTAATCAAAGGCCTCCCATGTATAGTTGCATTCGTTTATGAAAGCGACAACAATGTTGTAAGCCAAAGATTGGTGGAGAAACTCCAGTTACCAACAAGCTTTCATTCGAATCAAGCAAGGATCAAATTCAGTACGGGACAACATGTTAAAGAAGTATTATGTGATATTTCTCCCACGAACTCTTGTCATCTTCTTTTGAGATTGGCATGGCTTCATTTTAAAACGCTCAATCTTCATAAACGTTCCCTTTATTTGAGGGATGAGGGACATGAAATGAAGTTGAAATTTATGACACCATGACAAGCCAGTAAGGATCAACATAGGCTGAAGGACAAAATAGAAAAAGAAAGAATAGAAAAGGAAGAAATATAAACTGTGGAAGGAATGAAAATGAAAGAAAAAGAAAAGTAAGAAAAGATAAAGATGGTGGAAAAGGTAGTAGAGAAACAAGGTGTTTAATCAAAGGCCTCCCATGTTTAGATGCATTCGTTTACGAAAACGACAACAATGTTGTAAGCCAAAGATTGGTGGAGAAACTCAAGTTACCAATAAGCTTTCACTCAAAGCAAGCAAGGATCAAATTCAGTACAGGACAATGTGTGAAAGAAGTATTATCTGATATTGCTCCCACGAACTGTTGTCATCTTCTTTTCAGATTGGCATGGCTTCATTTTAAAACGCTCAATCTTGATAAAGGTTCCCTTTATTTGAGGGATGAGGGACATGAAATGAAGTTGAAATTTATGACACCAAGACAAGCCAGTAAGGATCAACATAGGCTGAAAGAGAAAATAGAAAAAGAAAGAATAGAAAAGGAAGAAATATAAACTGTGGAAGGAATGGAAGTTAAGGAAAAAGAAAAGGAAGAAAAGATAAAGATGGTGGAAAAGGTAGTAGAGAAACAAGGTGTTTAATCAAAGGCCTCCCATGTTTAGATGCATTCGTTTACGAAAACGACAACAATGTTGTAAGCCAAAGATTGGTGGAGAAACTCAAGTTACCAACAAGCTTTCACTCGAAGCAAGCAAGGATCAAATTCAGTACGGGACAATGTGTGAAAGAAGTATTATATGATATTGCTCCCACGAACTCTTGTCATCTTCTTTTGAGATTGGCATGGCTTCATTTTAAAACGCTCAATCTTGATAAAGGTTCCCTTTATTTGAGGGATGAGGGACATGAAATGAAGTTGAAATTTATGACACCAACACAAGCCAGTAAGGATCAACATAGGCTGAAGGAGAAAATTGAAAAAGAAAGAATAGAAAACGAAGAAATATAAACTGTGGAAGGAATGGAAATTAAAGAAAAAGAAAAGGAAGAAAAGATAAAGATGGTGGAAAAGGTAGTAGAGAAACAAGGTGTTTAATCAAAGGCCTCCCATGTTTAGTTGCATTCGTTTACGAAAGCGACAACAATGTTGTAAGCCAAAGATTGGTGGAGAAACTCCAGTTACCAACAAGCTTTCATTCGAATCAAGCAAGGATCAAATTCAGTACGGGACAACATGTTAAAGAAGTATTATGTGATATTTCTCCCACGAACTCTTGTCATCTTCTTTTGAGATTGGCATGGCTTCATTTTAAAACGCTCAATCTTGATAAAGGTTCCCTTTATTTGAGGGATGAGGGACATGAAATGAAGTTGAAATTTATGACACCATGACAAGCCAGTAAGGATCAACATAGGCTGAAGGACAAAATAGAAAAAGAAAGAATAGAAAAGGAAGAAATATAAACTGTGGAAGGAATGAAAATGAAAGAAAAAGAAAAGTAAGAAAAGATAAAGATGGTGGAAAAGGTAGTAGAGAAACAAGGTGTTTAATCAAAGGCCTCCCATGTTTAGATGCATTCGTTTACGAAAACGACAACAATGTTGTAAGCCAAAGATTGGTGGAGAAACTCAAGTTACCAATAAGCTTTCACTCAAAGCAAGCAAGGATCAAATTCAGTACAGGACAATGTGTGAAAGAAGTATTATCTGATATTGCTCCCACGAACTCTTGTCATCTTCTTTTCAGATTGGCATGGCTTCATTTTAAAACGCTCAATCTTGATAAAGGTTCCCTTTATTTGAGGGATGAGGGACATGAAATGAAGTTGAAATTTATGACACCAACACAAGCCAGTAAGGATCAACATAGGCTGAAGGAGAAAATTGAAAAAGAAAGAATAGAAAACGAAGAAATATAAACTGTGGAAGGAATGGAAATTAAAGAAAAAGAAAAGGAAGAAAAGATAAAGATGGTGGAAAAGGTAGTAGAGAAACAAGGTGTTTAATCAAAGGCCTCCCATGTTTAGTTGCATTCATTTACGAAAGCGACAACACTGTTGTAAGCCAAAGATTGGTGGAGAAACTCAAGTTACCAACAAGCATTCACTCGAATCAAGCAAGGATCAAATTCAGTACGGGACAATGTGTGCAAGAAGTATTATCTGATATTGCTCACACGAACTCTTGTCATCTTCTTTTGAGATTGGCGTGGCTTCATTTTAAAATGCTCAATCTTGATCAACGTTCCCTTTATTTGAGGGATGAGGGACATGAAATGAAGTTGAAATTTATGACACCATGACAAGCCAGTAAGGATCAACATAGGCTGAAGGACAAAATAGAAAAAGAAAGAATAGAAAAGGAAGAAATATAAACTGTGGAAGGAATGAAAATGAAAGAAAAAGAAAAGTAAGAAAAGATAAAGATGGTGAAAAAGGTAGTAGAGAAACAAGGTGTTTAATCAAAGGCCTCCCATGTTTAGATGCATTCGTTTACGAAAACGACAACAATGTTGTAAGCCAAAGATTGGTGGAGAAACTCAAGTTACCAATAAGCTTTCACTCAAAGCAAGCAAGGATCAAATTCAGTACAGGACAATGTGTGAAAGAAGTATTATCTGATATTGCTCCCACGAACTCTTGTCATCTTCTTTTCAGATTGGCATGGCTTCATTTTAAAACGTTCAATCTTGATAAAGGTTCCCTTTATTTGAGGGATGAGGGACATGAAATGAAGTTGAAATTTATGACACCAAGACAAGCCAGTAAGGATCAACATAGGCTGAAAGAGAAAATAGAAAAAGGAAGAATAGAAAAGGAAGAAATATAAACTGTGGAAGGAATGGAAGTTAAGGAAAAAGAAAAGGAAGAAAAGATAAAGATGGTGGAAAAGGTAGTAGAGATACAATGTGTTTAATCAAAGGCCTCCCATGTTTAGTTGCATTCGTTTATGAAAGCGACAACAATGTTGTAAGCCAAAGATTGGTGGAGAAACTCCAGTTACCAACAAGCTTTCATTCGAATCAAGCAAGGATCAAATTCAGTACGGGACAACATGTTAAAGAAGTATTATGTGATATTGCTCCCACGAACTCTTGTCATCTTCTTTTGAGATTGGCATGGCTTCATTTTAAAACGCTCAATCTTCATAAACGTTCCCTTTATTTGAGGCATGAGGGACATGAAATGAAGTTGAAATTTATGACACCATGACAAGCCAGTAAGGATCAACATAGGCTGAAGGAGAAAATAGAAAAAGAAAGAATAGAAAAGGAAGAAATATAAACTGTGGAAGGAATGGAAATGAAAGAAAAAGAAAAGGAAGAAAAGATAAAGATGGTGGAAAAGGTAGTAGAGAAACAAAGTGTTTAATCAAAGGCTCCCATGTTTAGATGCATTCGTTTACGAAAACGACAACAATGTTGTAAGCCAAAGATTGGTGGAGAAACTCAAGTTACCAACAAGCTTTCACTAAAAGCAAGCAAGGATCAAATTCAGTACGGGACAATGTGTGAAAGAAGTATTATCTGATATTGCTCCCACTAACTCTTGTCATCTTCTTTTGAGATTGGCATGGCTTCATTTTAAAACGCTCAATCTTGATAAAGGTTCCCTTTATTTGAGGGATGAGGGACATGAAATGAAGTTTAAATTTATGACACCAACACAAGCCATTAAGGATCAACATAGGCTGAAGGAGAAAATTGAAAAAGAAAGAATAGAAAACGAAGAAATATAAACTGTGGAAGGAATGGAAATTAAAGAAAAAGAAAAGGAAGAAAAGATAAAGATGGTGGAAAAGGTAGTAGAGAAACAAGGTGTTTAATCAAAGGCCTCCCATGTTTAATTGCATTCGTTTACGAAAGCGACAACACTGTTGTAAGCCAAAGATTGGTGGAGAAACTCAAGTTACCAACAAGCATTCACTCGAATCAAGCAAGGATCAAATTCAGTACGGGACAACATGTTAAAGAAGTATTATGTGATATTGCTCCCACGAACTCTTGTCAGCTTCTTTTGAGATGGCATGGCTTCATTTTAAAACACTCAATCTTTATAAACGTTCCCTTTATTTGAGGCATGAGGGACATGAAATGAAGTTGAAATTTATGACACCATGACAAGCCAGTAACGATCAACATAGGCTGAAGGAGAAAATAGAAAAAGAAAGAATAGAAAAGGAAGAAATATAAACTGTGGAAGGAATGGAAATTAAAGAAAAAGAAAAGGAAGAAAAGATAAAGATGGTGGAAAAGGTAGTAGAGAAACAAGGTGTTTAATCAAAGGCCTCCCATGTTTAGATGCATTCGTTTACGAAAACGACAACAATGTTGTAAGCCAAAGATTGGTGGAGAAACTCAAGTTACCAACAAGCTTTCACTCAAAGCAAGCAAGGATCAAATTCAGTACGGGACAATGTGTGAAAGAAGTATTATCTGATATTGCTCCCACGAACTCTTGTCATCTTCTTTTGAGATTGGCATGGCTTCATTTTAAAACGCTCAATCTTGATAAAGGTTCCCTTTAATTGAGGGATGAGGGACATGAAATGAAGTTGAAATTTATGACACCAACACAAGCCAGTAAGGATCAACATAGGCTGAAGGAGAAAATAGAAAAAGAAAGAAAAGAAAAGGAAGAAATATAAACTGTGGAAGGAATAGAAATTAAGGAAAAACAAAAGGAAGAAAAGATAAAGATGGTGGAAAAGGTAGTAGAGAAACAAGGTGTTTAATCAAAGGCCTCCCATGTTTAGTTGGATTCGTTTACGAAAGCGACAACACTGTTGTAAGCCAAAGATTGGTGGAGAATCTCCAGTTACCAACAAGCTTTCATTCGAATCAAGCAAGGATCAAATTCAGTACGGGACAATATGTTAAAGAAGTATTATGTGATATTGCTCCCACGAACTCTTGTCATCTTCTTTTGAGATGGGCATGGCTTCATTTTAAAACGCTCAATCTTCATAAACGTTCCCTTTATTTGAGGCATGAGGGACATGCAATGAAGTTGAAATTTATGACGCCATGACAAGCCAGTAAGGATCAACATAGGCTGAAGGAGAAAATAGAAAAAGAAAGAATAGAAAAGGAAGAAATATAAACTGTGGAAGGAATGGAAATTAAAGAAAAAGAAAAGGAAGAAAAGATAAAGATGGTGGAAAAGGTAGTAGAGAAACAAGGTGTTTAATCAAAGGCCTCCCATGTTTAGTTGCATTCGTTTACGAAAGCGACAACACTGTTGTAAGCCAAAGATTGATGGAGAAACTCAAGTTACCAACAAGCATTCACTCGAATCAAGCAAGGATCAAATTCAGTACGGGACAATGTGTGCAAGAAGTATTATCTGATATTGCTCACACAAACTCTTGTCATCTTCTTTTTAGATTGGCATGGCGTCATTTTAAAATGATCAATCTTGATAAAGGTTCCCTTTATTTGAGGCATGAGGGACATGAAATCAAGTTGAAATTTATAACACCAACACAAGCCAGTAAGGATCAACATAGGATGAGGGAGAAAATAGGAAAAGAAAGAATAGAAAAGGAAGAAATATAAATTGTGGAAGGAATGGAAATTAAAGAAAAAGTAAAAGGAAGAAAAGATAAAGATGGGGGAAAAGGTAGTAGAGAAACAAGGTGTTTAATCAAAGGCCTCCCATGTTTAGTTGCATTCGTTTACGAAAGCGACAACAATCTTGTAAGCCAAAGATTGGTGGAGAAACTCCAGTTACCAACAAGCTTTCATTCGAATCAAGCAAGGATCAAATTCAGTACGGGACAACATGTTAAGGAAGTATTATGTGATATTGCTCCCACGAACTCTTGTCATCTTCCTTTGAGATGGGCATGGCTTCATTTTAAAATGCTAAATCTTCATAAACGTTCCCTTTATTTGAGGCATGAGGGACATGAAATGAAGTTGAAATTTATGACACCATGACAAGCCAGTAAGGATCAACATAGGCTGAAGGAGAAAATTGAAAAAGAAAGAATAGAAAAGGAAGAAATATAAACTGTGGAAGGAATGGAAATGAAAGAAAAAGAAAAGGAAGAAAAGATAAAGATGGTGGAAAAGGTAGTAGAGAAACAAAGTGTTTAATCAAAGGCTCCCATGTTTAGATGCATTCGTTTACGAAAACGATAACAATGTTGTAAGCCAAAGATTGGTGGAGAAACTCAAGTTACCAACAAGCTTTCACTCGAATCAAGCAAGGATCAAATTCAGTACGGGACAATGTGTGCAAGAAGTATTATCTGATATTGCTCACACAAACTCTTGTCATCTTCTTTTTAGATTGGCATGGCGTCATTTTAAAATGATCAATCTTGATAAAGGTTCCCTTTATTTGAGGCATGAGGGACATGAAATCAAGTTGAAATTTATAACACCAACACAAGCCAGTAAGGATCAACATAGGATGAAGGAGAAAATAGAAAAAGAAAGAATAGAAAAGGAAGAAATATAAATTGTGGAAGGAATGGAAATTAAAGAAAAAGTAAAAGGAAGAAAAGATAAAGATGGGGGAAAAGGTAGTAGAGAAACAAGGTGTTTAATCAAAGGCCTCCCATGTTTAGTTGCATTCGTTTACGAAAGCGACAACAATGTTGTAAGCCAAAGATTGGTGGAGAAACTCCAGTTACCAACAAGCTTTCATTCGAATCAAGCAAGGATCAAATTCAGTACGGGACAACATGTTAAGGAAGTATTATGTGATATTGCTCCCACGAACTCTTGTCATCTTCCTTTGAGATGGGCATGGCTTCATTTTAAAATGCTCAATCTTCATAAACGTTCCCTTTATTTGAGGCATGAGGGACATGAAATGAAGTTGAAATTTATGACACCATGACAAGCCAGTAAGGATCAACATAGGCTGAAGGAGAAAATTGAAAAAGAAATAATAGAAAAGGAAGAAATATAAACTGTGGAAGGAATGGAAATGAAAGAAAAAGAAAAGGAAGAAAAGATAAAGATGGTGGAAAAGGTAGTAGAGAAACAAAGTGTTTAATCAAAGGCTCCCATGTTTAGATGCATTCGTTTACGAAAACGACAACAATGTTGAAGCCAAAGATTGGTGGAGAAACTCAAGTTACCAACAAGCTTTCATTCGAATCAAGCAAGGATCAAATTCAGTACGGGACAATGTGTGAAAGAAGTATTATTTGATATTGCTCCCACGAACTCTTGTCATCTTCTTTTGAGATTGGCATGGCTTCATTTTAAAACGCTCAATCTTGATAAAGGTTCCCTTTAATTGAGGGATGAGGGACATGAAATGAAGTTGAAATTTATGACACCAACACAAGCCAGTAAGGATCAACATAGGCTGAAGGAGAAAATAGAAAAAGAAAGAAAAGAAAAGGAAGAAATATAAACTGTGGAAGGAATGGAAATTAAAGAAAAAGAAAAGGAAGAAAAGATAAAGATGGTGGAAAAGGTAGTAGAGAAACAAGGTGTTTAATCAAAGGCCTCCCATGTTTAGTTGCATTCGTTTACGAAAGCGACAACACTGTTGTAAGCCAAAGATTGGTGGAGAATCTCCAGTTACCAACAAGCTTTCATTCGAATCAAGCAAGGATCAAATTCAGTACGGGACAATATGTTAAAGAAGTATTATGTGATATTGCTCCCATGAACTCTTGTCATCTTCTTTTGAGTTGGGCATGGCTTCATTTTAAAACGCTCAATCTTCATAAATGTTCCCTTTATTTGAGGCATGAGGGACATGAAATGAAGTTGAAATTTATGACGCCATGACAAGCCAGTAAGGATCAACATAGGCTCAAGGAGAAAATAGAAAAAGAAAGAATAGAAAAGGAAGAAATATAAACTGTGGAAGGAATGGAAATTAAAGAAAAAGAAAAGGAAGAAAAGATAAAGATGGTGGAAAAGGTAGTAGAGAAACAAGGTGTTTAATCAAAGGCCTCCCATGTTTAGTTGCATTCGTTTACGAAAGCGACAACACTGTTGTAAGCCAAAGATTGATGGAGAAACTCAAGTTACCAACAAGCATTCACTCGAATCAAGCAAGGATCAAATTCAGTACGGGACAATGTGTGCAAGAAGTATTATCTGATATTGCTCACACAAACTCTTGTCATCTTCTGTTTAGATTGGCATGGCTTCATTTTAAAATGATCAATCTTGATAAAGGTTCCCTTTAATTGTGGGATGAGGGACATGAAATCAAGTTGAAATTTATGACACCAACACAAGCTAGTAAGGATCAACATAGGCTGAAGGAGAAAATAGAAAAAGAAAGAAAAGAAAAGGAAGAAATATAAACTGTGGAAGGAATGGAAATTAAGGAAAAAGAAAAGGAAGAAAAGATAAAGATGGTGGAAAAGGTAGTAGAGAAACAAGGTGTTTAATCAAAGGCCTCCCATGTTTAGTTGCATTCGTTTACGAAAGCGACAACACTGTTGTAAGCCAAAGATTGGTGGAGAATCTTCAGTTACCAACAAGCTTTCATTCGAATCAAGCAAGGATCAAATTCAGTACGGGACAATATGTTAAAGAAGTATTATGTGATATTGCTCCCACGAACTCTTGTCATCTTCTTTTGAGATGGGCATGGCTTCATTTTAAAACGCTCAATCTTCATAAACGTTCCCTTTATTTGAGGCATGAGGGACATGAAATGAAGTTGAAATTTATGACGCCATGACAAGCCAGTAAGGATCAACATAGGCTGAAGGAGAAAATAGAAAAAGAAAGAATAGAAAAGGAAGAAATATAAACTGTGGAAGGAATGGAAATTAAAGAAAAAGAAAAGGAAGAAAAGATAAAGATGGTGGAAAAGGTAGTAGAGAAACAAGGTGTTTAATCAAAGGCCTCCCATGTTTAGTTGCATTCGTTTACGAAAGCGACAACACTGTTGTAAGCCAAAGATTGATGGAGAAACTCAAGTTACCAACAAGCATTCACTCGAATCAAGCAAGGATCAAATTCAGTACGGGACAATGTGTGCAAGAAGTATTATCTGATATTGCTCACACAAACTCTTGTCATCTTCTTTTTAGATTGGCATGGCTTCATTTTAAAATGATCAATCTTGATAAAGGTTCCCTTTATTTGAGGCATGAGGGACATGAAATCAAGTTAAAATTTATAACACCAACACAAGCCAGTAAGGATCAACATAGGCTGAAGGAGAAAATAGAAAAAGAAATAATAGAAAAGGAAGAAATATAAACTGTGGAAGGAATGGAAATGAAAGAAAAAGAAAAGGAAGAAAAGATAAAGATGGTGGAAAAGGTAGTAGAGAAACAAAGTGTTTAATCAAAGGCTCCCATGTTTAGATGCATTCGTTTACGAAAACGACAACAATGTTGAAGCCAAAGATTGGTGGAGAAACTCAAGTTACCAACAAGCTTTCATTCGAATCAAGCAAGGATCAAATTCAGTACGGGACAATGTGTGAAAGAAGTATTATTTGATATTGCTCCCACGAACTCTTGTCATCTTCTTTTGAGATTGGCATGGCTTCATTTTAAAACGCTCAATCTTGATAAAGGTTCCCTTTAATTGAGGGATGAGGGACATGAAATGAAGTTGAAATTTATGACACCAACACAAGCCAGTAAGGATCAACATAGGCTGAAGGAGAAAATAGAAAAAGAAAGAAAAGAAAAGGAAGAAATATAAACTGTGGAAGGAATGGAAATTAAAGAAAAAGAAAAGGAAGAAAAGATAAAGATGGTGGAAAAGGTAGTAGAGAAACAAGGTGTTTAATCAAAGGCCTCCCATGTTTAGTTGCATTCGTTTACGAAAGCGACAACACTGTTGTAAGCCAAAGATTGGTGGAGAATCTCCAGTTACCAACAAGCTTTCATTCGAATCAAGCAAGGATCAAATTCAGTACGGGACAATATGTTAAAGAAGTATTATGTGATATTGCTCCCATGAACTCTTGTCATCTTCTTTTGAGTTGGGCATGGCTTCATTTTAAAACGCTCAATCTTCATAAACGTTCCCTTTATTTGAGGCATGAGGGACATGAAATGAAGTTGAAATTTATGACGCCATGACAAGCCAGTAAGGATCAACATAGGCTGAAGGAGAAAATAGAAAAAGAAAGAATAGAAAAGGAAGAAATATAAACTGTGGAAGGAATGGAAATTAAAGAAAAAGAAAAGGAAGAAAAGATAAAGATGGTGGAAAAGGTAGTAGAGAAACAAGGTGTTTAATCAAAGGCCTCCCATGTTTAGTTGCATTCGTTTACGAAAGCGACAACACTGTTGTAAGCCAAAGATTGATGGAGAAACTCAAGTTACCAACAAGCTTTCATTCGAATCAAGCAAGGATCAAATTCAGTACGGGACAATGTGTGAAAGAAGTATTATTTGATATTGCTCCCACGAACTCTTGTCATCTTCTTTTGAGATTGGCATGGCTTCATTTTAAAACGCTCAATCTTGATAAAGGTTCCCTTTAATTGAGGGATGAGGGACATGAAATGAAGTTGAAATTTATGACACCAACACAAGCCAGTAAGGATCAACATAGGCTGAAGGAGAAAATAGAAAAAGAAAGAAAAGAAAAGGAAGAAATATAAACTGTGGAAGGAATGGAAATTAAGGAAAAAGAAAAGGAAGAAAAGATAAAGATGGTGGAAAAGGTAGTAGAGAAACAAGGTGTTTAATCAAAGGCCTCCCATGTTTAGATGCATTCGTTTACGAAAACGACAACAATGTTGTAAGCCAAAGATTGGTGGAGAAACTCAAGTTACCAACAAGCTTTCACTCAAAGCAAGCAAGGATCAAATTCAGCACGGGACAATGTGTGAAAGAAGTATTATCTGATATTGCTCCCACGAACGCTTGTCATCTTCTTTTCAGATTGGCATGGCTTCATTTTAAAACGCTCAATCTTGATAAAGGTTTCCTTTATTTGAGGGATGAGGGACATGAAATGAAGTTGAAATTTATGACACCAACACAAGCCAGTAAGGATCAACATAGGCTGAAGGAGAAAATAGAAAAAGAAAGAATAGAAAAGGAAGAAATATAAACTGTGGAAGGAATGGAAATTAAAGAAAAAGAAAAGGAAGAAAAGGTAAAGATGGTGGAAAAGGTAGTACAGAAACAAGGTGTTTAATCAAAGGCCTCCTATGTTTAGTTGCATTCGTTTACGAAAGCGACAACAATGTTGTAAGCCAAAGATTGGTGGAGAAACTCCAGTTACCAACAAGCTTTCATTCGAATGAAGCAAGGATCAAATTCAGTGCGGGACAATATGTTAAAGAAGTGTTATGTGATATTGCTCCCACGAACTCTTGTCATCTTCTTTTGAGATGGGCATGGCTTCATTTTAAAACGCTCAATCTTCACAAACGTTCCCTTTATTTGAGGCATCAGGGACATGAAATGAAGTTGAAATTTATGACACCATGACAAGCCAGTAAGGATCAACATAGGCTGAAGGAGAAAATAGAAAAAGAAAGAATAGAAAAGGAAGAAATATAAATTGTGGAAGGAATGGAAATTAAAGAAAAAGAAAAGGAAGAAAAGATAAAGATGGTGGAAAAGGTAGTAGAGAAACAAGGTGTTTAATCAAAGGCCTCCCATGTTTAGATGCATTCGTTTACGAAAACGACAACAATGTTGTAAGCCAAAGATTGGTGGAGAAACTCAAGTTACCAACAAGCTTTCACTCAAAGCAAGCAAGGATCAAATTCAGCACGGGACAATGTGTGAAAGAAGTATTATCTGATATTGCTCCCACGAACGCTTGTCATCTTCTTTTGAGATTGGCATGGCTTCATTTTAAATCGCTCAATCTTGATAAAGGTTTCCTTTATTTGAGGGATGAGGGACATGAAATGAAGTTGAAATTTATGACACCAACACAAGCCAGTAAGGATCAACATAGGCTGATGGAGAAAATAGAAAAAGAAAGAATAGAAAAGGAAGAAATATAAACTGTGGAAGGAATGGAAATTAAAGAAAAAGAAAAGGAAGAAAAGGTAAAGATGGTGGAAAAGGTAGTACAGAAACAAGGTGTTTAATCAAAGGCCTCCCATGTTTAGTTGCATTCGTTTACGAAAGCGACAACACTGTTGTAAGCCAAAGATTGGTGGAGAAACTCAAGTTACCAACAAGCATTCACTAGAATCAAGCAAGGATCAAATTCAGTACGAGACAATGTGTGAAAGAAGTATTATCTGATATTGCTCACACGAACTCTTGTCATCTTCATTTGAGATTGGCATGGCTTCATTTTAAAATGCTCAATCTTGATAAAGGTTCCCTTCATTTGAGGCATGAGGGACATGAAATGAAGTTAAAATTTATGACACCATGACAAGCCAGTAAGGATCAACATAGGCTGAAGGAGAAAATAGAAAAAGAAAGAATAGAAAAGGAAGAAATATAAACTGTGGAAGGAATGGAAATTAAAGAAAAACTAAAAGGAAGAAAAGATAAAGATGGTGGAAAAGGTAGTAGAGAAACAAGGTGTTTAATCAAAGGCCTCGCATGTTTAGTTGCATTCGTTTACGAAAGCGACAACAATGTTGTAAGCCAAAGATTGGTGGAGAAACTCCAGTTACCAACAAGCTTTCATTCGAATCAAGCAAGGATCAAATTCAGTACGGGACAATGTGTTAAAGTAGTATTTTGTGATATTGCTCCCACGAACTCTTGTCATCTTTTGAGATGGGCATGGCTTAATTTTAAAACGCTCAATCTTCATAAACTTTCCCTTTATTTGAGGCATTAGGGACATGAAATGAAGTTGAAATTTAGGACACCATGACAAGCCAGTAAGGATCAACATAGGCTGAAGGAGAAAATAGAAAAAGAAAGAATAGAAAAGGAAGAAATATAGACTGTGGAAGGAATGGAAATTAAAGAAAAAGAAAAGGAAGAAAAGATAAAGATGGTGGAAAAGGTAGTAGAGAAACAAGGTATTTAATCAAAGGCCTCCCATGTTTAGATGCATTCATTTACGAAAACGACAACAATGTTGTAAGCCAAAGATTGGTGGAGAAACTCAAGTTACCAACAAGCATTCACTCGAATCAAGCAAGGATCAAATTCAGTACGGGACAATGTGTGCAAGAAGTATTATCTGATATTGCTCACACGAACTCTTGTCATCTTCTTTTGAGATTGGCATGGCTTCATTTTAAAACGCTCAATCTTGATAAAGGTTCCCTTTAATTGAGGCATGAGGGATATGAAATGAAGTTGAAATTTATGACACCATGACAAGCCAGTAAGGATCAACATAGGCTGAAGGAGAAAATAGAAAAAGAAAGAATAGATAAGGAAGAAATATAAACTGTGGAAGGAATGGAAATTAAAGAAAAAGAAAAGGAAGAAAAGGTAAAGATGGTGGAAAAGGTAGTACAGAAACAAGGTGTTTAATCAAAGGCCTCCCATGTTTAGTTGCATTCGTTTACGAAAGCGACAACACTGTTGTAAGCCAAAGATTGGTGGAGAAACTCAAGTTACCAACAAGCATTCACTAGAATCAAGCAAGGATCAAATTCAGTACGAGACAATGTGTGAAAGAAGTATTATCTGATATTGCTCACACGAACTCTTGTCATCTTCATTTGAGATTGGCATGGCTTCATTTTAAAATGCTCAATCTTGATAAAGGTTCCCTTCATTTGAGGCATGAGGGACATGAAATGAAGTTAAAATTTATGACACCATGACAAGCCAGTAAGGATCAACATAGGCTGAAGGAGAAAATAGAAAAAGAAAGAATAGAAAAGGAAGAAATATAAACTGTGGAAGGAATGGAAATTAAAGAAAAACTAAAAGGAAGAAAAGATAAAGATGGTGGAAAAGGTAGTAGAGAAACAAGGTGTTTAATCAAAGGCCTCGCATGTTTAGTTGCATTCGTTTACGAAAGCGACAACAATGTTGTAAGCCAAAGATTGGTGGAGAAACTCCAGTTACCAACAAGCTTTCATTCGAATCAAGCAAGGATCAAATTCAGTACGGGACAATGTGTTAAAGTAGTATTTTGTGATATTGCTCCCACGAACTCTTGTCATCTTTTGAGATGGGCATGGCTTAATTTTAAAACGCTCAATCTTCATAAACTTTCCCTTTATTTGAGGCATTAGGGACATGAAATGAAGTTGAAATTTAGGACACCATGACAAGCCAGTAAGGATCAACATAGGCTGAAGGAGAAAATAGAAAAAGAAAGAATAGAAAAGGAAGAAATATAGACTGTGGAAGGAATGGAAATTAAAGAAAAAGAAAAGGAAGAAAAGATAAAGATGGTGGAAAAGGTAGTAGAGAAACAAGGTATTTAATCAAAGGCCTCCCATGTTTAGATGCATTCATTTACGAAAACGACAACAATGTTGTAAGCCAAAGATTGGTGGAGAAACTCAAGTTACCAACAAGCATTCACTCGAATCAAGCAAGGATCAAATTCAGTACGGGACAATGTGTGCAAGAAGTATTATCTGATATTGCTCACACGAACTCTTGTCATCTTCTTTTGAGATTGGCATGGCTTCATTTTAAAACGATCAATCTTGATAAAGGTTCCCTTTAATTGAGGCATGAGGGATATGAAATGAAGTTGAAATTTATGACACCATGACAAGCCAGTAAGGATCAACATAGGCTGAAGGAGAAAATAGAAAAAGAAAGAATAGATAAGGAAGAAATATAAACTGTGGAAGGAATGGAAATTAAAGAAAAAGAAAAGGAAGAAAAGATAAAGATGGTGGAAAAGGTAGTAGAGAAACAAGGTGTTTAATCAAATGCCTCGCATGTTTAGTTGCATTCGTTTACGAAAGCGACAACAATGTTGTAAGCCAAAGATTGGTGGAGAAACTCCAGTTACCAACAAGCTTTCATTCGAATCAAGCAAGGATCAAATTCAGTACGGGACAATATGTTAAAGAAGTGTTATGTGATATTGCTCCCACGAACTCTTGTCATCTTCTTATGAGATTGGCATGGCTTCATTTTAAAACGCTCAATCTTGATAAAGGTTCCCTTTCTTTGAGGCATGAGGGACATGAAATGAAGTTGAAATTTATGACACCATGACAAGCCAGTAAGGATCAACATAGGCTGAAGGAGAAAATAGAAAAAGAAAGAATAGAAAAGGAAGAAATATAAACTATGGAAGGAATGGAAATTGAAGAAAAAGAAAAGGAAGAAAAGATAAAGATGATGGAAAAGCTAGTAGAGAAACAAGGTGTTTAATCAAAGGCCACCCATGTTTAGTTGCATTCGTTTACGAAAGCGACAACACTGTTGTAAGCCAAATATTGGTGGAGAAACTCAAGTTACCAACAAGCATTCACTCGAATCAAGCAAGGATCAAATTCAGTACGGGACAATGTGTGCAAGAAGTATTATGTGATATTGCTCCCACGAACTCTTGTCATGTTCTTTTGAGATTGGCATGGCTTCATTTTAAAACGCTCAATCTTGATAAAGGTTCGCTTTATTTGAGGCATGAGGGACATGAAATGAAGTTGAAATTTATGACACCAACACAAGCCAGTAAGGATCAACATAGGCTGAAGGAGAAAATAGAAAAAGAAAGAATAGAAAAGGAAGAAATATAAACTGTGGAAGGAATGGAAATTAAAGAAAAAGAAAAGGAAGAAAAGATAAAGATGGTGGAAAAGGTAGTACAGAAACAAGGTGTTTAATCAAAGGCCTCCCATGATTAGATGCATTCGTTTACGAAAACGACAACACTGTTGTAAGCTAAAGATTGGTGGAGAAACTCAAGTTACCAACAAGCATTCACTCGAATCAAGCAAGGATCAAATTCAGTACGGGACAATGTGTGCAAGAAGTATTATCTGATATTGCTCACACGAACTCTTGTCATCTTCTTTTGAGATTGGCATGGCTTCATTTTAAAACTCTCAATCTTGATAAAGGTTCCCTTTATTTGAGGCATGAAGGACATGAAATGAAGTTGAAATTTATGACACCAACACAAGCCAGTAAGGATCAACATAGGCTGAAGGAGAAAATAGAAAAAGAAAGAATAGAAAAGGAAGAAATATAAACTGTGGAAGGAATGGAAATTAAAGAAAAAGTAAAAGGAAGAAAAGATAAAGATGGTGGAAAAGGTAGTAGAGAAACAAGGTGTTTAATCAAAGGCCTCCTATGTTTAGTTGCATTCGTTTACGAAAGCAACAACAATGTTGTAAGCCAAAGATAGGTAGAGAAACTCCAGTTACCAACAAGCTTTCATTCGAATCAAGCAAGGATCAAATTCAGTACGGGACATTATGTTAAAGAAGTATTATGTGATATTGCTCCCACGAACTCTTGTCATCTTCTTTTGAGATGGTCATGGCTTCATTTTAAAACGCTCAATCTTCATAAACGTTCCCTTTATTTGAGGAATCAGGGACATGAAATGAAGTTGAAATTTATGACACCATGACAAGCCAGTAAGGATCAACATAGGCTGAAGGAGAAAATAGAAAAAGAAAGAATATAAAGGAAGAAATATAAACTCTGGAAGGAATGGAATTTGAAGAAAAAGAAAAGGAAGAAAAGATAAAGATGATGGAAAAGGTAGTAGAGAAACAAAGTGTTTAATCAAAGGCCACCCATGTTTAGTTGCATTCGTATACGAAAGCGACAACACTGTTGTAAGCCAAAGATTGGTGGAGAAACTCAAGTTACCAACAAGCATTCACTCGAATCAAGCAAGGATCAAATTCAGTACGGGACAATGTGTGCAAGAAGTATTATCTGATATTGCTCACACGAACTCTTGTCATCTTCTTTTGAGATTGGCATGGCTTCATTTTAAAACTCTCAATCTTGATAAAGGTTCCCTTTATTTGAGGCATGAGGGATATGAAATGAAGTTGAAATTTATAACACCAACACAAGCCAGTAAGGATGAACATAGGCTGAAGGAGAAAATAGAAAAAGAAAGAATAGAAAAGGAAGAAATATAAACTGTGGAAGGAATGGAAATTAAAGAAAAACTAAAAGGAAGAAAAGATAAAGATGGTGGAAAAGGTAGTAGAGAAACAAGGTGTTTAATCAAAGGCCTCCTATGTTTAGTTGCATTCGTTTACGAAAGCGACAACAATGTTGTAAGCCAAAGATTGGTGGAGAAACTCCAGTTACCAACAAGCTTTCATTCGAATCAAGCAAGGATCAAATTCAGTACGGGACAATATGTTAAAGAAGTATTATGTGATATTGCTCCCACGAACTCTTGTCATCTTCTTTTGAGATGGGCATGGCTTCATTTTAAAACGCTCAATCTTCATAAACGTTCCCTTTATTTGAGGCATGAGGGACATGAAATGAAGTTGAAATTTATGACACCAACACAAGCCAGTAAGGATCAACATAGGCTGTAGGAGAAAATAGAAAAAGAAAGAATAGAAAAGGAAGAAATATAAACTGTGGAAGGAATGGAAATTAAAGAAAAAGTAAAAGGAAGAAAAGATAAAGATGGTGGAAAAGGTAGTAGAGAAACAAGGTGTTTAATCAAAGGCCTCCTATGTTTAGTTGCATTCGTTTACGAAAGCGACAACAATGTTGTAAGCCAAAGATAGGTAGAGAAACTCCAGTTACCAACAAGCTTTCATTCGAATCAAGCAAGGATCAAATTCAGTACGGGACAATATGTTAAAGAAGTATTATGTGATATTACTCCCACAAACTCTTGTCATCTTCTTTTGAGATGGGCATGGCTTCATTTTAAAACGCTCAATCTTCATAAACGTTCCCTTTATTTGAGGCATCAGGGACATGAAATGAAGTTGAAATTTATGACACCATGACAAGCCAGTAAGGATCCACATAGGCTGAAGGAGAAAATAGAAAAAGAAAGAATATAAAAGTAAGAAATATAAACTGTGGAAGGAATGGAAATTGAAGAAAAAGAAAAGGAAGAAAAGATAAAGATGATGGAAAAGGTAGTAGAGAAACAAAGTGTTTAATCAAAGGCCACCCATGTTTAGTTGAATTCGTTTACGAAAGCGACAACACTGTTGTAAGCCAAAGATTGGTGGAGAAACTCAAGTTACCACAAGCATTCACTCGAATCAAGCAAGGATCAAATTCAGTACGGGACAATGTGTGCAAGAAGTATTATCTGATATTGCTCACACGAACTCTTGTCGTCTTCTTTTGAGATTGGCATGGCTTCATTTTAAAACGTTCAATCTTGATAAAGATTCCCTTTATTTGAGGCATGAGGGATATGAAATGAAGTTGAAATTTATGACACCAACACAAGCCAGTAAGGATCAACATAGGCTGAAGGAGAAAATAGAAAAAGAAAGAATAGAAAAGGAAGAAATATAAACTGTGGAAGGAATGGAAATTAAAGAAAAAGAAAAGGAAGAAAAGATAAAGATGGTGGAAAAGGTAGTACAGAAACAAGGTGTTTAATCAAAGGCCTCCCATGATTAGATGCATTCGTTTACGAAAACGACAACACTGTTGTAAGCTAAAGATTGGTGGAGAAACTCAAGTTACCAACAAGCATTCACTCGAATCAAGCAAGGATCAAATTCAGTACGGGACAATGTGTGCAAGAAGTATTATCTGATATTGCTCACACGAACTCTTGTCCTCTTCTTTTGAGATTGGCATGCCTTCATTTTAAAACGCTCAATCTTGATAAAGGTTCCCTTTTTTTGAGGCATGAGGGATATGAAATGAAGTTGAAATTTATGACACCAACACAAGCCAGTAAGGATGAACATAGGCTGAAGGAGAAAATAGAAAAAGAAAGAATAGAAAAGGAAGAAATATAAACTGTGGAAGGAATGGATATTAAAGAAAAACTAAAAGGAAGAAAAGATAAAGATGGTGGAAAAGGTAGTACAGAAACAAGGTGTTTAATCAAAGGCCTCCTATGTTTAGTTGCATTCGTTTACGAAAGCGACAACAATGTTGTAAGCCAAAGATTGGTGGAGAAACTCCAGTTACCAACAAGCTTTCATTCGAATCAAGCAAGGATCAAATTCAGTACGGGACAATATGTTTAAGAAGTATTATGTGATATTGCTCCCACGAACTCTTGTCATCTTCTTTTGAGATGGGCATGGCTTCATTTTAAAACGCTCAATCTTCATAAACGTTCCCTTTATTTGAGGCATGAGGGACATGAAATGAAGTTGAAATTTATGACACCATGACAAGCTAGTAAGGATCAATATAGGATGAAGGAGAAAATAGAAAAAGAAAGAATATAAAAGTAAGAAATATAAACTGTGGAAGGAATGGAAATTGAAGAAAAAGAAAAGGAAGAAAAGATAAAGATGATGGAAAAGGTAGTAGAGAAACAATGTGTTTAATCAAAGGCCACCCACGTTTAGTTGCATTCGTTTACGAAAGCGACAACACTGTTGTAAGCCAAAGATTGGTGGAGAAACTCAAGTTACCAACAAGCATTCACTCGAATGAAGCAAGGATCAAATTCTGTACGGGACAATATGTTAAAGAAGTATTATGTGATATTGCTCCCACGAACTCTTGTCATCTTCTTTTAAGATGGGCCTGGCTTCATTTTAAAACGCTCAATCTTCATAAACGTTCCCTTTATTTGAGGCATGAGGGACATGAAATGAAGTTGAAATTTATAACACCATGACAAGCCAGTAAGGATCAACATAGGCTGAAGGAGAAAATAGAAAAAGAAAGAATAGAAAAGGAAGAAATATAAACTGTGGAAGGAATGGAAATTAAAGAAAAAGAAAAGGAAGAAAAGATAAAGATGGTGGAAAAGGTAGTAGAGAAACAAGGTTTTTAATCAAAGGCCTCCCATGTTTAGTTGCATTCGTTTACGAAAGCGACAACAATGTTGTAAGCCAAAGATTGGTGGAGAAACTCCAGTTAGCAACAAGCTTTCATTCGAATCAAGCAAGGATCAAATTCAGTACGGGACAATATGTTAAAGAAGTATTATGTGATATTGCTCCCACGAACTCTTGTCATCTTCTTTTGAGATGGGCATGGCTTCATTTTAAAACGCTCAATCTTCATAAACGTTCCCTTTATTTGAGGCATGAGGGACATGAAATGAAGTTGAAATTTATGACACCAACACAAGCCAGTAAGGATCAACATAGGCTGAAGGAGAAAATAGAAAAAGAAAGAATAGAAAAGGAAGAAATATAAACTGTGGAAGGAATGGAAATTAAAGAAAAAGTAAAAGGAAGAAAAGATAAAGATGGTGGAAAAGGTAGTAGAGAAACAAGGTGTTTAATCAAAGGCCTCCTATGTTTAGTTGCATTCGTTACGAAAGCGACAACAATGTTGTAAGCCAAAGATTGGTGGAGAAATTCCAGTTACCAACAAGCTTTCATTCGAATCAAGCAAGGATCAAATTCAGTACGGGACAATATGTTAAAGAAGTATTATGTGATATTGCTCCCACGAACTCTTGTCATCTTCTTTTGAGATGGGCATGGCTTCATTTTAAAACGCTCAATCTTCATAAACGTTCCCTTTATTTGAGGCATCAGGGACATGAAATGAAGTTGAAATTTATGACACCATGACAAGCCAGTAAGGATCCACATAGGCTGAAGGAGAAAATAGAAAAAGAAAGAATATAAAAGGAAGAAATATAAACTCTGGAAGGAATGGAAATTAAAGAAAAAGAAAAGGAAGAAAAGATAAAGATGATGGAAAAGGTAGTAGAGAAAAAAGTGTTTAATCAAAGGCCACCCATGTTTAGTTGAATTCGTTTACGAAAGCGACAACACTCTTGTAAGCCAAAGATTGGTGGAGAAACTCAAGTTACCAACAAGCATTCACTCGAATCAAGCAAGGATCAAATTCAGTACGGGACAATGTGTGCAAGAAGTATTATCTGATATTGCTCACACGAACTCTTGTCGTCTTCTTTTGAGATTGGCATGGCTTCATTTTAAAACGCTCAATATTGATAAAGGTTCCCTTTATTTGAGGCATCAGGGCTATGAAATGAAGTTGAAATTTATAACACCAACACAAGCCAGTAAGGATGAACATAGGCTGAAGGAGAAAATAGAAAAAGAAAGAATAGAAAAGGAAGAAATATAAACTGTGGAAGGAATGGAAATTAAAGAAAAACCAAAAGGAAGAAAATATAAAGATGGTGGAAAAGGTAGTAGAGAAACAAGGTGTTTAATCAAAGGCCTCCTATGTTTAGTTGCATTCGTTTACGAAAGCGACAACAATGTTGTAAGCCAAAGATTGGTGGAGAAACTCCAGTTACCAACAAGCTTTCATTCGAATCAAGCAAGGATCAAATTCAGTATGGGACAATATGTTAAAGAAGTATTATGTGATATTGCTCCCACGAACTCTTGTCATCTTCTTTTGAGATGGGCATGGCTTCATTTTAAAACGCTCAATCTTCATAAACGTTCCCTTTATTTGAGGCATGAGGGACATGAAATGAAGTTGAAATTTATGAGACCATGACAAGCTAGTAAGGATCAAAATAGGATGAAGGAGAAAATAGAAAAAGAAAGAATATAAAAGGAAGAAATATAAACTGTGGAAGGAATGGAAATTGAAGAAAAAGAAAAGGAAGAAAAGGTAAAGATGATGGAAAAGGTAGTAGAGAAACAAAGTGTTTAATCAAAGGCCACCCACGTTTAGTTGCATTCGTTTACGAAAGCGACAACACTGTTGTAAGCCAAAGATTGGTTGAGAAACTCAAGTTACCAACAAGCATTCACTCGAATGAAGCAAGGATCAAATTCTGTACGGGACAATATGTTAAAGAAGTATTATGTGATATTGCTCCCACGAACTCTTGTCATCTTCTTTTAAGATGGGCCTGGCTTCATTTTAAAACGCTCAATCTTCATAAACGTTCCCTTTATTTGAGGCATGAGGGACATGAAATGAAGTTGAAATTTATAACACCATGACAAGCCAGTAAGGATCAACATAGGCTGAAGGAGAAAATAGAAAAAGAAAGAATAGAAAAGGAAGAAATATAAACTGTGGAAGGAATGGAAATTAAAGAAAAAGAAAAGGAAGAAAAGATAAAGATGGTGGAAAAGGTAGTAGAGAAACAACGTGTTTAATCAAAGGCCTCCCATGTTTAGTTGCATTCGTTTACGAAAGCGACAACAATGTTGTAAGCCAAAGATTGGTGGAGAAACTCCAGTTACCAACAAGCTTTCATTCGAATCAAGCAAGGATCAAATTCAGTACGGGACAATATGTTAAAGAAGTATTATGTGATATTGCTCCCACGAACTCTTGTCATCTTCTTTTGAGATGGGCATGGCTTCATTTTAAAACGCTCAATCTTCATAAACGTTCCCTTTATTTGAGGCATGAGGGACATGAAATGAAGTTGAAATTTATGACACCAACACAAGCCAGTAAGGATCAACATAGGCTGAAGGAGAAAATAGAAAAAGAAAGAATAGAAAAGGAAGAAATATAAACTGTGGAAGGAATGGAAATTAAAGAAAAAGTAAAAGGAAGAAAAGATAAAGATGGTGGAAAAGGTAGTAGAGAAACAAGGTGTTTAATCAAAGGCCTCCTATGTTTAGTTGCATTCGTTACGAAAGCGACAACAATGTTGTAAGCCAAAGATTGGTGGAGAAATTCCAGTTACCAACAAGCTTTCATTCGAATCAAGCAAGGATCAAATTCAGTACGGGACAATATGTTAAAGAAGTATTATGTGATATTGCTCCCACGAACTCTTGTCATCTTCTTTTGAGATGGGCATGGCTTCATTTTAAAACGCTCAATCTTCATAAACGTTCCCTTTATTTGAGGCATCAGGGACATGAAATGAAGTTGAAATTTATGACACCATGACAAGCCAGTAAGGATCCACATAGGCTGAAGGAGAAAATAGAAAAAGAAAGAATATAAAAGGAAGAAATATAAACTCTGGAAGGAATGGAAATTAAAGAAAAAGAAAAGGAAGAAAAGATAAAGATGATGGAAAAGGTAGTAGAGAAAAAAGTGTTTAATCAAAGGCCACCCATGTTTAGTTGAATTCGTTTACGAAAGCGACAACACTCTTGTAAGCCAAAGATTGGTGGAGAAACTCAAGTTACCAACAAGCATTCACTCGAATCAAGCAAGGATCAAATTCAGTACGGGACAATGTGTGCAAGAAGTATTATCTGATATTGCTCACACGAACTCTTGTCGTCTTCTTTTGAGATTGGCATGGCTTCATTTTAAAACGCTCAATTTTGATAAAGGTTCCCTTTATTTGAGGCATCAGGGATATGAAATGAAGTTGAAATTTATAACACCAACACAAGCCAGTAAGGATGAACATAGGCTGAAGGAGAAAATAGAAAAAGAAAGAATAGAAAAGGAAGAAATATAAACTGTGGAAGGAATGGAAATTAAAGAAAAACCAAAAGGAAGAAAATATAAAGATGGTGGAAAAGGTAGTAGAGAAACAAGGTGTTTAATCAAAGGCCTCCTATGTTTAGTTGCATTCGTTTACGAAAGCGACAACAATGTTGTAAGCCAAAGATTGGTGGAGAACCTCCAGTTACCAACAAGCTTTCATTCGAATCAAGCAAGGATCAAATTCAGTACGGGACAATATGTTAAAGAAGTATTATGTGATATTGCTCCCACGAACTCTTGTCATCTTCTTTTGAGATGGGCATGGCTTCATTTTAAAACGCTCAATCTTCATAAACGTTCCCTTTATTTGAGGCATGAGGGACATGAAATGAAGTTGAAATTTATGACACCATGACAAGCTAGTAAGGATCAAAATAGGATGAAGGAGAAAATAGAAAAAGAAAGAATATAAAAGGAAGAAATATAAACTGTGGAAGGAATGGAAATTGAAGAAAAAGAAAAGGAAGAAAAGGTAAAGATGATGGAAAAGGTAGTAGAGAAACAAAGTGTTTAATCAAAGGCCACCCACGTTTAGTTGCATTCGTTTACGAAAGCGACAACACTGTTGTAAGCCAAAGATTGGTGGAGAAACTCAAGTTACCAACAAGCATTCACTCGAATGAAGCAAGGATCAAATTCTGTACGGGACAATATGTTAAAGAAGTATTATGTGATATTGCTCCCACGAACTCTTGTCATCTTCTTTTAAGATGGGCCTGGCTTCATTTTAAAATGCTCAATCTTCATAAACGTTCCCTTTATTTGAGGCATGAGGGACATGAAATGAAGTTGAAATTTATAACACCATGACAAGCCAGTAAGGATCAACATAGGCTGAAGGAGAAAATAGAAAAAGAAAGAATAGAAAAGGAAGAAATATAAACTGTGGAAGGAATGGAAATTAAAGAAAAAGAAAAGGAAGAAAAGATAAAGATGGTGGAAAAGGTAGTAGAGAAACAAGGTGTTTAATCAAAGGCCTCCCATGTTTAGTTGCATTCGTTTACGAAAGCGACAACAATGTTGTAAGCCAAAGATTGGTGGAGAAACTCCAGTTACCAACAAGCTTTCATTCGAATCAAGCAAGGATCAAATTCAGTACGGGACAATATGTTAAAGAAGTATTATGTGATATTGCTCCCACGAACTCTTGTCATCTTCTTTTAAGATGGGCCTGGCTTCATTTTAAAATGCTCAATCTTCATAAACGTTCCCTTTATTTGAGGCATGAGGGACATGAAATGAAGTTGAAATTTATAACACCAACACAAGCCAGTAAGGATCAACATAGGCTGAAGGAGAAAATAGAAAAAGAAAGAATAGAAAAGGAAGAAATATAAACTGTGGAAGGAATGGAAATTAAAGAAAAAGAAAAGGAAGAAAAGATAAAGATGGTGGAAAAGGTAGTAGAGAAACAAGGTGTTTAATCAAAGGCCTCCCATGTTTAGTTGCATTCGTTTACGAAAGCGACAACAATGTTGTAAGCCAAAGATTGGTGGAGAAACTCCAGTTACCAACAAGCTTTCATTCGAATCAAGCAAGGATCAAATTCAGTACGGGACAATATGTTAAAGAAGTATTATGTGATATTGCTCCCACGAACTCTTGTCATCTTCTTTTGAGATGGGCATGGCTTCATTTTAAAACGCTCAATCTTCATAAACGTTCCTTTTATTTGAGGCATCAGGGATATGAAATGAAGTTGAAATTTATAACACCAACACAAGCCAGTAAGGATGAACATAGGCTGAAGGAGAAAATAGAAAAAGAAAGAATAGAAAAGAAAGAAATATAAACTGTGGAAGGAATGGAAATTAAAGAAAAACCAAAAGGAAGAAAATATAAAGATGGTGGAAAAGGTAGTAGAGAAACAAGGTGTTTAATCAAAGGCCTCCTATGTTTAGTTGCATTCGTTTACGAAAGCGACAACAATGTTGTAAGCCAAAGATTGGTGGAGAAACTCCAGTTACCACAAGCTTTCATTCGAATCAAGCAAGGATCAAATTCAGTACGGGACAATATGTTAAAGAAGTATTATGTGATATTGCTCCCACGAACTCTTGTCATCTTCTTTTGAGATGGGCATGGCTTCATTTTAAAACGCTCAATCTTCATAAACGTTCCCTTTATTTGAGGCATGAGGGACATGAAATGAAGTTGAAATTTATAACACCATGACAAGCCAGTAAGGATCAACATAGGCTGAAGGAGAAAATAGAAAAAGAAAGAATAGAAAAGGATGAAATATAAATTGTGGAAGAAATGGAAATTAAAGAAAAAGAAAAGGAAGAAAAGATAGAGTTGGTGGAAAAGGTAGTAGAGAAACAAGGTGTTTAATCAAAGGCCACCCATGTTTAGTTGCATTCGTTTACGAAAGCGACAACACTGTTGTAAGCCAAAGATTGGTGGAGAAACTCAAGTTACCAACAAGCATTCACTCGAATCAAGCAAGGATCAAATTCAGTACGGGACAATGTGTGCAAGAAGTATTATCTGATATTGCTCCCACAAACTCTTGTCATCTTCTTTTAAGATTGGCATGGCTTCATTTTAAAACGCTCAATCTTGATAAAGGTTCCCTTTATTTGAGGCATGAGGGACATGAAATGAAGTTCAAATTTATGACACCAAGACAAGCCAGTAAGGTTCAACATAGGCTGAAGTAGAAAATAGAAAAAGAAAGAATACAAAAGGAAGAAGATAAACTGTGGAAGGAATGGAAATTGAAGAAAAAGAAAAGGAAGAAAAGATAAAGATGATGGAAAAGGTAGTAGAGAAACAAAGTGTTTAATCAAAGGCCACCCATGTTTAGTTGCATTCGTTTACGAAAGCGACAACACTGTTGTAAGCCAAAGATTGGTGGAGAAACTCAAGTTACCAACAAGCATTCACTCGAATCAAGCAAGCATCAAATTCAGTACGGGACAATGTGTGCAAGAAGTATTATCTGATATTGCTCACACGAACTCTTGTCATCTTCTTTTGAGATTGGCATGGCTTCATTTTAAAACGCTCAATCTTGATAAAGGTTCCCTTTATTTGAGGCATGAGGGACATGAAATGAAGTTCAAATTTATGACACCAAGACAAGCCAGTAAGGATCAACGTAGGCTGAAGGAGAAAATACAAAAAGAAAGAATAGAAAAGGAAGAAATATAAATTGTGGAAGAAATGGAAATTAAAGAAAAAGAAAAGGAAGAAAAGATAAAGTTGGTGGAAAAGGTAGTAGAGAAACAAGGTGTTTAATCAAAGGCCTCCCATGTTTAGTTGCATTCGTTTACGAAAGCGACAACAATGTTGTAAGCCAAAGATTGGTGGAGAAACTCCAGTTACCAACAAGCTTTCATTCGAATCAAGCAAGGATCAAATTCAGTACGGGACAATATGTTAAAGAAGTATTATGTGATATTGCTCCCACGAACTCTTGTCATCTTCTTTTAAGATGGGCCTGGCTTCATTTTAAAATGCTCAATCTTCATAAACGTTCCCTTTATTTGAGGCATGAGGGACATGAAATGAAGTTGAAATTTATAACACCAACACAAGCCAGTAAGGATCAACATAGGCTGAAGGAGAAAATAGAAAAAGAAAGAATAGAAAAGGAAGAAATATAAACTGTGGAAGGAATGGAAATTAAAGAAAAAGAAAAGGAAGAAAAGATAAAGATGGTGGAAAAGGTAGTAGAGAAACAAGGTGTTTAATCAAAGGCCTCCCATGTTTAGTTGCATTCGTTTACGAAAGCGACAACAATGTTGTAAGCCAAAGATTGGTGGAGAAACTCCAGTTACCAACAAGCTTTCATTCGAATCAAGCAAGGATCAAATTCAGTACGGGACAATATGTTAAATAAGTATTATGTGATATTGCTCCCACGAACTCTTGTCATCTTCTTTTGAGATGGGCATGGCTTCATTTTAAAACGCTCAATCTTCATAAACGTTCCCTTTATTTGAGGCATCAGGGATATGAAATGAAGTTGAAATTTATAACACCAACACAAGCCAGTAAGGATGAACATAGGCTGAAGGAGAAAATAGAAAAAGAAAGAATAGAAAAGGAAGAAATATAAACTGTGGAAGGAATGGAAATTAAAGAAAAACCAAAAGGAAGAAAAGGTAAAGATGATGGAAAAGGTAGTAGAGAAACAAGGTGTTTAATCAAAGGCCTCCTATGTTTAGTTGCATTCGTTTACGAAAGCGACAACAATGTTGTAAGCCAACGATTGGTGGAGAAACTCCAGTTACCACAAGCTTTCATTCGAATCAAGCAAGGATCAAATTCAGTACTGGACAATATGTTAAAGAAGTATTATGTGATATTGCTCCCACGAACTCTTGTCATCTTCTTTTGAGATGGGCATGGCTTCATTTTAAAACGCTCAATCTTCATAAACGTTCCCTTTATTTGAGGCATGAGGGACATGAAATGAAGTTGAAATTTATAACACCATGACAAGCCAGTAAGGATCAAAATAGGCTGAAGGAGAAAATAGAAAAAGAAAGAATAGAAAAGGATGAAATATAAATTGTGGAAGAAATGGAAATTAAAGAAAAAGAAAAGGAAGAAAAGATAGAGTTGGTGGAAAAGGTAGTAGAGAAACAAGGTGTTTAATCAAAGGCCACCCATGTTTAGTTGCATTCGTTTACGAAAGCGACAACACTGTTGTAAGCCAAAGATTGGTGGAGAAACTCAAGTTACCAACAAGCATTCACTCGAATCAAGCAAGGATCAAATTCAGTACGGGACAATGTGTGCAAGAAGTATTATCTGATATTGCTCCCACAAACTCTTGTCATCTTCTTTTAAGATTGGCATGGCTTCATTTTAAAACGCTCAATCTTGATAAAGGTTCCCTTTATTTGAGGCATGAGGGACATGAAATGAAGTTCAAATTTATGACACCAAGACAAGCCAGTCAGGTTCAACATAGGCTGAAGTAGAAAATAGAAAAAGAAAGAATACAAAAGGAAGAAGATAAACTGTGGAAGGAATGGAAATTGAAGAAAAAGAAAAGGAAGAAAAGATAAAGATGATGGAAAAGGTAGTAGAGAAACAAAGTGTTTAATCAAAGGCCACCCATGTTTAGTTGCATTCGTTTACGAGAGCGACAACACTGTTGTAAGCAAAAGATTGGTGGAGAAACTCAAGTTACCAACAAGCATTCACTCGAATCAAGCAAGCATCAAATTCAGTACGGGACAATGTGTGCAAGAAGTATTATCTGATATTGCTCACACGAACTCTTGTCATCTTCTTTTGAGATTGGCATGGCTTCATTTTAAAACGCTCAATCTTGATAAAGGTTCCCTTTATTTGAGGCATGAGGGACATGAAATGAAGTTCAAATTTATGACACCAAGACAAGCCAGTAAGGATCAACGTAGGCTGAAGGAGAAAATACAAAAAGAAAGAATAGAAAAGGAAGAAATATAAATTGTGGAAGAAATGGAAATTAAAGAAAAAGAAAAGGAAGAAAAGATAAAGTTGGTGGAAAAGGTAGTAGAGAAACAAGGTGTTTAATCAAAGGCCACCCATGTTTAGTTGCATTCGTTTACGAAAGCTACAACACTGTTGTAAGCCAAAGATTGGTGGAGAAACTCAAGTTACCAACAAGCATTCACTCGAATCAAGCAAGGATCAAATTCAGTACGGGACAATGTGTGCAAGAAGTATTATCTGATATTGCACACACGAACTCTTGTCATCTCCTTTTGAGATTGGCATGGCTTCATTTTAAAACGCTCAATCTTGATAAAGGTTCCCTTTATTTGAGGCTTGAGGGACATGAAATGAAGTTCAAATTTATGACACCAAGACAAGCCAGTAAGGTTCAACATAGGCTGAAGGAGAAAATAGAAAAAGAAAGAATATAAAAGGAAGAAATATAAACTGTGGAAGGAATGGAAATTGAAGAAAAAGAAAAGGAAGAAAAGATAAAGATGGTGGAGAAGGTAGTAGAGAAACAAGGTGTTTAATCAAAGGCCTCCCATGTTTAGATGCATTCGTTTACGAAAACGACAACAATGTTGTAAGCCAAAGATTGGTGGAGAAACTCAAGTTACCAACAAGCATTCACTCGAATGAAGCAAGGATCAAATTCTGTACGGGACAATATGTTAAAGAAGTATTATGTGATATTGCTCCCACGAACTCTTGTCATCTTCTTTTAAGATGGGCTTGCCTTCATTTTAAAACGCTCAATCTTCATAAACGTTCCCTTTATTTGAGGCATGAGGGACATGAAATGAAGTTGAAATTTATAACACCATGACAAGCCAGTAAGGATCAACATAGGCTGAAGGAGAAAATAGAAAAAGAAAGAATAGAAAAGGAAGAAATATAAACTGTGGAAGTAATGGAAATTAAAGAAAAAGAAAAGGAAGAAAAGATAAAGATGGTGGAAAAGGTAGTAGAGAAACAAGGTGTTTAATCAAAGGCCTCCCATGTTTAGTTGCATTCGTTTACGAAAGCGATAACAATGTTGTAACCCAAAGATTGGTGGAGAAACACCAGTTACCAACAAGCTTTCATTCGAATCAAGCAAGGATCAAATTCAGTAAGGGATAATATGTTAAAGAAGTATTATGTGATATTGCTCCCACGAACTCTTGTCATCTTCTTTTGAGATGGGCATGGCTTCATTTTAAAACGCTCAATCTTCATAAACGTTCCCTTTATTTGAGGCATGAGGGACATGAAATGAAGTTGAAATTTATGACACCAACACAAGCCAGTAAGGATCAACATAGGCTGAAGGAGAAAATAGAAAAAGAAAGAATAGAAAAGGAAGAAATATAAACTGTGGAAGGAATGGAAATTAAAGAAAAAGTAAAAGGAAGAAAAGATAAAGATGGTGGAACAGGTAGTAGAGAAACAAGGTGTTTAATCAAAGGCCTCCTATGTTTAGTTGCATTCGTTACGAAAGCGACAACAATGTTGTAAGCCAAAGATTGGTGGAGAAATTCCAGTTACCAACAAGCTTTCATTCGAATCAACCAAGGATCAAATTCAGTACGGGACAATATGTTAAAGAAGTGTTATGTGATATTGCTCCCACGAACTCTTGTCATCTTCTTTTGAGATGGGAATGGCTTCATTTTAAAACGCTCAATCTTCATAAACGTTCCCTTTATTTGAGGCATCAGGGACATGAAATGAAGTTGAAATTTATGACACCATGACAAGCCAGTAAGGATCAACGGAGGCTCAAGGAGAAAATACAAAAAGAAAGAATAGAAAAGGAAGAAATATAAATTGTGGAAGAAATGGAAATTAAAGAAAAAGAAAAGGAAGAAAAGATAAAGTTGGTGGAAAAGGTAGTAGAGAAACAAGGTGTTTAATCAAAGGCCACCCATGTTTAGTTGCATTCGTTTACGAAAGCTACAACACTGTTGTAAGCCAAAGATTGGTGGAGAAACTCAAGTTACCAACAAGCATTCACTCGAATCAAGCAAGGATCAAATTCAGTACGGGACAATGTGTGCAAGAAGTATTATCTGATATTGCTCCCACAAACTCTTGTCATCTTCTTTTGAGATTGGCATGGCTTCATTTTAAAACGCTCAATCTTGATAAAGGTTCCCTTTATTTGAGGCATGAGGGACAAGAAATGAAGTTCAAATTTATGACACCAAGACAAGCCAGTAAGGTTCAACATAGGCTGAAGGAGAAAATAGAAAAAGAAAGAATATAAAAGGAAGAAAGATAAACTGTGGAAGGAATGGAAATTGAAGAAAAAGAAAAGGAAGAAAAGATAAAGATGATGGAAAAGGTAGTAGAGAAACAAAGTGTTTAATCAAAGGCCACCCATGTTTAGTTGCATTCGTTTACGAAAGCGACAACACTGTTGTAAGCCAAAGATTGGTGGAGAAACTCAAGTTACCAACAAGCATTCACTCGAATCAAGCAAGGATCAAATTCAGTACGGGACAATGTGTGCAAGAAGTACTATCTGATATTGCTCACACGAACTCTTGTCATCTCCTTTTGAGATTGGCATGGCTTCATTTTAAAACGCTCAATCTTGATAAAGGTTCCCTTTATTTGAGGCATGAGGGACATGAAATGAAGTTCAAATTTATGACACCAAGACAAGCCAGTAAGGTTCAACATAGGCTGAAGGAGAAAATAGAAAAAGAAAGAATATAAAAGGAAGAAATATAAACTGTGGAAGGAATGGAAATTGAAGAAAAAGAAAAGGAAGAAAAGATAAAGATGATGAAAAAGGTAGTAGAGAAACAAAGTGTTTAATGAAAGGCCACCCATGTTTAGTTGTATTCGTTTACGAAAACGACAACACTGTTGTAAGCCAAAGATTGGTGGAGAAACTCAAGTTACCAACAAGCATTCACTCGAATCAAGCAAGGATCAAATTCAGTACGGGACAATGTGTGCAAGAAGTATTATCTGATATTGCTCACGCGAACTCTTGTCATCTTCTTTTGAGATTGGCATGGCTTCATTTTAAAACGCTCAATCTTGATAAAGGTTCCCTTTATTTGAGGCATGAGGGATATGAAATGAAGTTGAAATTTATAACACCAACACAAGCCAGTAAGGATGAACATAGGCTGAAGGAGAAAATAGAAAAAGAATGAATAGAAAAGGAAGAAATATAAACTGTGGAAGGAATGGAAATTAAAGAAAAAGTAAAAGGAAGAAAAGATAAAATGGTGGAAAAGGTAGTAGAGAAACAAGGTGTTTAATCAAAGGCCTCCTATGTTTAGTTGCATTCGTTTACGAAAGCGACAACAATGTTGTAAGCCAAAGATTGGTGGAGAAACTCCAGTTACCAACAAGCTTTCATTCGAATCAAGCAAGGATCAAATTCAGTACGGGACAACATGTTAAGGAAGTATTATGTGATATTGCTCCCACGAACTCTTGTCATCTTCTTTTGAGATGGGTATGGCTTCATTTTAAAACGCTCAATCTTCATAAACGTTCCCTTTATTTGAGGCATGAGGGACATGAAATGAAGTTGAAATTTATGACACCATGACAAGCTAGTAAGGATCAAAATAGGATGAAGGAGAAAATAGGAAAAGAAAGAATATAAAAGGAAGAAATATAAACTGTGGAAGGAATGGAAATTGAAGAAAAAGAAAAGGAAGAAAAGATAAAGATGATGGAAAAGGTAGTAGAGAAACAAAGTGTTTAATCAAAGGCCACCCACGTTTAGTTGCATTCGTTTACGAAAGCGACAACACTGTTGTAAGCCAAAGATTGGTGGAGAAACTCAAGTTACCAACAAGCATTCACTCGAATGAAGCAAGGATCAAATTCTGTACGGGACAATATGTTAAAGAAGTATTATGTGATATTGCTCCCACGAACTCTTGTCATCTTCTTTTAAGATGGGCCTGGCTTCATTTTAAAACGCTCAATCTTCATAAACGTTCCCTTTATTTGAGGCATGAGGGACATGAAATGAAGTTGAAATTTATAACACCATGACAAGCCAGTAAGGATCAACATAGGCTGAAGGAGAAAATAGAAAAAGAAAGAATAGAAAAGGAAGAAATATAAACTGTGGAAGGAATGGAAATTAAAGAAAAAGAAAAGGAAGAAAAGATAAAGATGGTGGAAAAGGTAGTAGAGAAACAAGGTGTTTAATCAAAGGCCTCCCATGTTTAGTTGCATTCGTTTACGAAAGCGACAACAATGTTGTAAACCAAAGATTGGTGGAGAAACTCCAGTTACCAACAAGCTTTCATTCGAATCAAGCAAGGATCAAATTCAGTACGGGACAATATGTTAAAGAAGTATTATGTGATATTGCTCCCACGAACTCTTGTCATCTTCTTTTGAGATGGGCATGGCTTCATTTTAAAACGCTCAATCTTCATAAACGTTCCCTTTATTTGAGGCATGAGGGACATGAAATGAAGTTGAAATTTATGACACCAACACAAGCTAGTAAGGATCAACATAGGCTGAAGGAGAAAATAGAAAAAGAAAGAATAGAAAAGGAAGAAATATAAACTGTGGAAGGAATGGAAATTAAAGAAAAAGTAAAAGGAAGAAAAGATAAAGATGGTGGAAAAGGTAGTAGAGAAACAAGGTGTTTAATCAAAGGCCTCCTATGTTTAGTTGCATTCGTTACGAAAGCGACAACAATGTTGTAAGCCAAAGATTGGTGGAGAAATTCCAGTTACCAACAAGCTTTCATTCGAATCAAGCAAGGATCAAATTCAGTACGGGACAATATGTTAAAGAAGTGTTATGTGATATTGCTCCCACGAACTCTTGTCATCTTCTTTTGAGATGGGCATGGCTTCATTTTAAAATGATCAATCTTCATAAACGTTCCCTTTATTTGAGGCATCAGGGACATGAAATGAAGTTGAAATTTATGACACCATGACAAGCCAGTAAGGATCCACATAGGCTGAAGGAGAAAATAGAAAAAGAAAGAATATAAAAGGAAGAAATATAAACTGTGGAAGGAATGGAAATTGAAGAAAAAGAAAAGGAAGAAAAGGTAAAGATGATGGAAAAGGTAGTAGAGAAACAAAGTGTTTAATCAAAGGCCACCCATGTTTAGTTGAATTCGTTTACGAAAGCGACAACACTGTTGTAAGCCAAAGATTGGTGGAGAAACTGAAGTTACCAACAAGCATTCACTTGAATCAAGCAAGGATCAAATTCAGTACGGGACAATGTGTGCAAGAAGTATTATCTGATATTGCTCACACGAACTCTTGTCGTCTTCTTTTGAGATTGGCATGGCTTCATTTTAAAACGCTCAATCTTGATAAAGGTTCCCTTTATTTGAGGCATGAGGGATATGAAATGAAGTTGAAATTTATAACACCAACACAAGCCAGTAAGGATGAACATAGGCTGAAGGAGAAAATACAAAAAGAAAGAATAGAAAAGGAAGAAATATAAACTGTGGAAGGAATGGAAATTAAAGAAAAACCAAAAGGAAGAAAAGATAAAGATGGTGGAAAAGGTAGTAGAGAAACAAGGTGTTTAATCAAAGGCCTCCTATGTTTAGTTGCATTCCTTTACGAAAGCGACAACAATGTTGTAAGCCAAAGATTGGTGGAGAAACTCCAGTTACCAACAAGCTTTCATTCGAATCAAGCAAGGATCAAATTCAGTACGGGACAATATGTTAAAGAAGTATTATGTGATATTGCTCCCACGAACTCTTGTCATCTTCTTTTGAGATGGGCATGGCTTCATTTTAAAACGCTCAATCTTCATAAACGTTCCCTTTATTTGAGGCATGAGGGACATGAAATGAAGTTGAAATTTATGACACCATGACAAGCTAGTAAGGATCAAAATAGGATGAAGGAGAAAATAGAAAAAGAAAGAATATAAAAGGAAGAAATATAAACTGTGGAAGGAATGGAAATTGAAGAAAAAGGAAAGGAAGAAAAGGTAAAGATGATGGAAAAGGTAGTAGAGAAACAAGGTGTTTAATCAAAGGCCACCCATGTTTAGTTGCATTCGTTTACGAAAGCGACAACACTGTTGTAAGCCAAAGATTGGTGGAGAAACTCAAGTTACCAACAAGCATTCACTCGAATCAAGCAAGGATCAAATTCAGTACGGGACAATGTGTGCAAGAAGTATTATCTGATATTGCTCCCACAAACTCTTGTCATCTTCTTTTGAGATGGGCATGGCTTCATTTTAAAACGCTCAATCTTCATAAACGTTCCCTTTATTTGAGGCATGAGGGACATGAAATGAAGTTGAAATTTATGACACCAACACAAGCCAGTAAGGATCAACATAGGCTGAAGGAGAAAATAGAAAAAGAAAGAATAGAAAAGGAAGAAATATAAACTGTGGAAGGAATGGAAATTAAAGAAAAAGTAAAAGGAAGAAAAGATAAAGATGGTGGAACAGGTAGTAGAGAAACAAGGTGTTTAATCAAAGGTCTCCTATGTTTAGTTGCATTCGTTACGAAAGCGACAACAATGTTGTAAGCCAAAGATTGGTGGAGAAATTCCAGTTACCAACAAGCTTTCATTCGAATCAAGCAAGGATCAAATTCAGTACGGGACAATATGTTAAAGAAGTGTTATGTGATATTGCTCCCACGAACTCTTGTCATCTTCTTTTGAGATGGGCATGGCTTCATTTTAAAACGCTCAATCTTCATAAACGTTCCCTTTATTTGAGGCATCAGGGACATGAAATGAAGTTGAAATTTATGACACCATGACAAGCCAGTAAGGATCAACGGAGGCTCAAGGAGAAAATACAAAAAGAAAGAATAGAAAAGGAAGAAATATAAATTGTGGAAGAAATGGAAATTAAAGAAAAAGAAAAGGAAGAAAAGATAAAGTTGGTGGAAAAGGTAGTAGAGAAACAAGGTGTTTAATCAAAGGCCACCCATGTTTAGTTGCATTCGTTTACGAAAGCGACAACACTGTTGTAAGCCAAAGATTGGTGGAGAAACTCAAGTTACCAACAAGCATTCACTCGAATCAAGCAAGGATCAAATTCAGTACGGGACAATGTGTGCAAGAAGTATTATCTGATATTGCTCCCACAAACTCTTGTCATCTTCTTTTGAGATTGGCATGGCTTCATTTTAAAACGCTCAATCTTGATAAAGGTTCCCTTTATTTGAGGCTTGAGGGACATGAAATGAAGTTCAAATTTATGACACCAAGACAAGCCAGTAAGGTTCAACATAGGCTGAAGGAGAAAATAGAAAAAGAAAGAATATAAAAGGAAGAAAGATAAACTGTGGAAGGAATGGAAATTGAAGAAAAAGAAAAGGAAGAAAAGATAAAGATGATGGAAAAGGTAGTAGAGAAACAAAGTGTTTAATCAAAGGCCACCCATGTTTAGTTGCATTCGTTTACGAAAGCGACAACACTGTTGTAAGCCAAAGATTGGTGGAGAAACTCAAGTTACCAACAAGCATTCACTCGAATCAAGCAAGGATCAAATTCAGTACGGGACAATGTGTGCAAGAAGTATTATCTGATATTGCTCACACGAACTCTTGTCATCTCCTTTTGAGATTGGCATGGCTTCATTTTAAAACGCTCAATCTTGATAAAGGTTCCCTTTATTTGAGGCATGAGGGACATGAAATGAAGTTCAAATTTATGACACCAAGACAAGCCAGTAAGGTTCAACATAGGCTGAAGGAGAAAATAGAAAAAGAAAGAATATAAAAGGAAGAAATATAAACTGTGGAAGGAATGGAAATTGAAGAAAAAGAAAAGGAAGAAAAGATAAAGATGATGGAAAAGGTAGTAGAGAAACAAAGTGTTTAATGAAAGGCCACCCATGTTTAGTTGTATTCGTTTACGAAAGCGACAACACTGTTGTAAGCCAAAGATTGGTGGAGAAACTCAAGTTACCAACAAGCATTCACTCGAATCAAGCAAGGATCAAATTCAGTACGGAACAATGTGTGCAAGAAGTATTATCTGATATTGCTCACACGAACTCTTGTCATCTTCTTTTGAGATTGGCATGGCTTCATTTTAAAACGCTCAATCTTGATAAAGGTTCCCTTTATTTGAGGCATGAGGGATATGAAATGAAGTTGAAATTTATAACACCAACACAAGCCAGTAAGGATGAACATAGGCTGAAGGAGAAAATAGAAAAAGAATGAATAGAAAAGGAAGAAATATAAACTGTGGAAGGAATGGAAATTAAAGAAAAAGTAATAGGAAGAAAAGATAAAGATGGTGGAAAAGGTAGTAGAGAAACAAGGTGTTTAATCAAAGGCCTCCTATGTTTAGTTGCATTCGTTTACGAAAGCGACAACAATGTTGTAAGCCAAAGATTGGTGGAGAAACTCCAGTTACCAACAAGCTTTCATTCGAATCAAGCAAGGATCAAATTCAGTACGGGACAATATGTTAAAGAAGTATTATGTGATATTGCTCCCACGAACTCTTGTCATCTTCTTTTGAGATGGGCATGGCTTCATTTTAAAACGCTCAATCTTCATAAGCGTTCCCTTTATTTGAGGCATGAGGGACATGAAATGAAGTTGAAATTTATGACACCATGACAACCTAGTAAGGATCAAAATAGGATGAAGGAGAAAATAGGAAAAGAAAGAATATAAAAGGAAGAAATATAAACTGTGGAAGGAATGGAAATTGAAGAAAAAGAAAAGGAAGAAAAGATAAAGATGATGGAAAAGGTAGTAGAGAAACAAAGTGTTTAATCAAAGGCCACCCACGTTTAGTTGCATTCGTTTACGAAAGCGACAACACTGTTGTAAGCCAAAGATTGGTGGAGAAACTCAAGTTACCAACAAGCATTCACTCGAATGAAGCAAGGATCAAATTCTGTACGGGACAATATGTTAAAGAAGTATTATGTGATATTGCTCCCACGAACTCTTGTCATCTTCTTTTAAGATGGGCCTGGCTTCATTTTAAAACGCTCAATCTTCATAAACGTTCCCTTTATTTGAGGCATGAGGGACATGAAATGAAGTTGAAATTTATGACACCAACACAAGCCAGTAAGGATCAACATAGGCTGAAGGAGAAAATACAAAAAGAAAGAATACAAAAGGAAGAAAGATAAACTGTGGAAGGAATGGAAATCGAAGAAAAAGAAAAGGAAGAAAAGATAAAGATGATGGAAAAGGTAGTAGGGAAACAAAGTGTTTAATGAAAGGCCATCCATGTTTAGTTGCATTCGTTTACGAGAGCGACAACACTGTTGTAAGCCAAAGATTGGTGGAGAAACTCAAGTTACCAACAAGCATTCACTCGAATCAAGCAAGGATCAAATTCAGTACGGGACAATGTGTGCAAGAAGTATTATCTGATATTGCTCCCACAAACTCTTGTCATCTTCTTTTGAGATTGGCATGGCTTCATTTTAAAACGCTCAATCTTCATAAAGGTTCCCTTTATTTGAGGCATGAGGGACATGAAAAGAAATTCAAATTTATGACACCAAGACAAGCCAGTAAGGTTCAACATAGGCTGAAGGAGAAAATAGAAAAAGAAAGAATATAAAAGGAAGAAAGATAAACTGTGGAAGGAATGGAAATTGAAGAAAAAGAAAAGGAAGAAAAGATAAAGATGATGGAAAAGGTAGTAGAGAAACAAAGTGTTTAATCAAAGGCCACCCATGTTTAGTTGCATTCGTTTACGAAAGCGACAACACTGTTGTAAGCCAAAGATTGGTGGAGAAACTCAAGTTACCAACAAGCATTCACTCGAATCAAGCAAGGATCAAATTCAGTACGGGACAATGTGTGCAAGAAGTATTATCTGATATTGCTCCCACGAACTCTTGTCATCTCCTTTTCAGATTGGCATGGCTTCATTTTAAAACGCTCAATCTTGATAAAGGTTCCCTTTATTTGAGGCTTGAGGGACAAGAAATGAAGTTCAAATTTATGACACCAAGACAAGCCAGTAAGGTTCAACATAGGCTGAAGGAGAAAATAGAAAAAGAAAGAATATAAAAGGAAGAAATATAAACTGTGGAAGGAATGGAAATTGAAGAAAAAGAAAAGGAAGAAAAGATAAAGATGGTGGAGAAGGTAGTAGAGAAACAAGGTGTTTAATCAAAGGCCTCCCATGTTTAGATGCATTCGTTTACGAAAACGACAACAATGTTGTAAGCCAAAGATTGGTGGAGAAACTCAAGTTACCAACAAGCATTCACTCGAATGAAGCAAGGATCAAATTCTGTACGGGACAATATGTTAAAGAAGTATTATGTGATATTGCTCCCACGAACTCTTGTCATCTTCTTTTAAGATGGGCCTGGCTTCATTTTAAAACGCTCAATCTTCATAAACGTTCCCTTTATTTGAGGCATGAGGGACATGAAATGAAGTTAAAATTTATAACACCATGACAAGCCAATAAGGATCAACATAGGCTGAAGGAGAAAATAGAAAAAGAAAGAATAGAAAAGGAAGAAATATAAACTGTGGAAGTAATGGAAATTAAAGAAAAAGAAAAGGAAGAAAAGATAAAGATGGTGGAAAAGGTAGTAGAGAAACAAGGTGTTTAATCAAAGGCCTCCCATGTTTAGTTGCATTCGTTTACGAAAGCGACAACAATGTTGTAAGCCAAAGATTGGTGGAGAAACACCAGTTACCAATAAGCTTTCATTCGAATCAAGCAAGGATCAAATTCAGTACGGGACAATATGTTAAAGAAGTATTATGTGATATTGCTCCCACGAACTCTTGTCATCTTCTTTTGAGATGGGCATGGCTTCATTTTAAAACGCTCAATCTTCATAAACGTTCCCTTTATTTGAGGCATGAGGGACATGAAATGAAGTTGAAATTTATGACACCAACACAAGCCAGTAAGGATCAACATAGGCTGAAGGAGAAAATAGAAAAAGAAAGAATAGAAAAGGAAGAAATATAAACTGTGGAAGGAATGGAAATTAAAGAAAAAGTAAAAGGAAGAAAAGATAAAGATGGTGGAAAAGGTAGTAGAGAAACAAGGTGTTTAATCAAAGGCCTCCTATGTTTAGTTGCATTCGTTAGGAAAGCAACAACAATGTTGTAAGCCAAAGATTGGTGGAGAAATTCCAGTTACCAACAAGCTTTCATTCGAATCAACCAAGGATCAAATTCAGTACGGGACAATATGTTAAAGAAGTGTTATGTGATATTGCTCCCACGAACTCTTGTCATCTTCTTTTGAGATGGGCATGGCTTCATTTTAAAACGCTCAATCTTCATAAACGTTCCCTTTATTTGAGGCATCAGGGACATGAAATGAAGTTGAAATTTATGACACCATGACAAGCCAGTAAGGATCCACATAGGCTGAAGGAGAAAATAGAAAAAGAAAGAATATAAAAGGAAGAAATATAAACTGTGGAAGGAATGGAAATTGAAGAAAAAGAAAAGGAGGAAAAGATAAAGATGATGGAAAAGGTAGTAGAGAAACAAAGTGTTTAATCAAAGGCCACCCATGTTTAGTTGAATTCGTTTACGAAAGCGAGAACACTCTTGTAAGCCAAAGATTGGTGGAGAAACTCAAGTTACCAACAAGCATTCACTCGAATCAAGCAAGGATCAAATTCAGTACGGGACAATGTGTGTAAGAAGTATTATCTGATATTGCCCACACGAACTCTTGTCGTCTTCTTTTGAGATTGGCATGGCTTCATTTTAAAACGCTCAATCTTGATAAAGGTTCCCTTTATTTGAGGCATGAGGGACATGAAATGAAGTTCAAATTTATGACACCAAGACAAGCCAGTAAGGTTCAACATAGGCTGAAGTAGAAAATAGAAAAAGAAAGAATACAAAAGGAAGAAAGATAAATTGTGGAAGGAATGGAAATTGAAGAAAAAGAAAAGGAAGAAAAGATAAAGATGATGGAGAAGGTAGTACAGAAACAAAGTGTTTAATGAAAGGCCACCCATGTTTAGTTGCATTCGTTTACGAGAGCGACAACACTGTTGTAAGCCAAAGATTGGTGGAGAAACTCAAGTTACCAACAAGCATTCACTCGAATCAAGCAAGGATCAAATTCAGTACGGGACAATATGTTAAAGAAGTATTATGTGATATTGCTCCCACGAACTCTTGTCATCTTCTTTTGAGATGGGCATGGCTTCATTTTAAAACGCTCAATCTTCATAAACGTTCCCTTTATTTGAGGCATGAGGGACATGAAATGAAGTTGAAATTTTTGACACCAACACAAGCCAGTAAGGATCAACATAGGCTGAAGGAGAAAACAGAAAAAGAAAGAATAGAAAAGGAAGAAATATAAACTGTGGAAGGAATGGAAATTAAAGAAAAAGTAAAAGGAAGAAAAGATAAAGATGGTGGAAAAGGTAGTAGAGAAACAAGGTGTTTAATCAAAGGCCTCCTATGTTTAGTTGCATTCGTTAGGAAAGCAACAACAATGTTGTAAGCCAAAGATTGGTGGAGAAATTCCAGTTACCAACAAGCTTTCATTCGAATCAACCAAGGATCAAATTCAGTACGGGACAATATGTTAAAGAAGTGTTATGTGATATTGCTCCCACGAACTCTTGTCATCTTCTTTTGAGATGGGCATGGCTTCATTTTAAAACGCTCAATCTTCATAAACGTTCCCTTTATTTGAGGCATCAGGGACATGAAATGAAGTTGAAATTTATGACACCATGACAAGCCAGTAAGGATCCACATAGGCTGAAGGAGAAAATAGAAAAAGAAAGAATATAAAAGGAAGAAATATAAACTCTGGAAGGAATGGAAATTGAAGAAAAAGAAAAGGAAGAAAAGATAAAGATGATGGAAAAGGTAGTAGAGAAACAAAGTGTTTAATCAAAGCCCACCCATGTTTAGTTGAATTCGTTTACGAAAGCGACAACACTCTTGTAAGCCAAAGATTGGTGGAGAAACTCAAGTTACCAACAAGCATTCACTCGAATCAAGCAAGGATCAAATTCAGTACGGGACAATGTGTGTAAGAAGTATTATCTGATATTGCTCACACGAACTCTTGTCGTCTTCTTTTGAGATTGGCATGGCTTCATTTTAAAACGCTCAATCTTGATAAAGGTTCCCTTTATTTGAGGCATGAGGGACATGAAATGAAGTTCAAATTTATGACACCAAGACAAGCCAGTAAGGTTCAACATAGGCTGAAGTAGAAAATAGAAAAAGAAAGAATACAAAAGGAAGAAAGATAAACTGTGGAAGGAATGGAAATTGAAGAAAAAGAAAAGGAAGAAAAGATAAAGATGATGGAGAAGGTAGTAGAGAAACAAAGTGTTTAATGAAAGGCCACCCATGTTTAGTTGCATTCGTTTACGAGAGCGACAACACTGTTGTAAGCCAAAGATTGGTGGAGAAACTCAAGTTACCAACAAGCATTCACTCGAATCAAGCAAGGATCAAATTCAGTACGGGACAATGTGTGCAAGAAGTATTATCTGATATTGCTCACACGAACTCTTGTCGTCTTCTTTTGAGATTGGCATGGCTTCATTTTAAAACGCTCAATCTTGATAAAGGTTCCCTTTATTTGAGGCATGAGGGATATGAAATGAAGTTGAAATTTATAACACCAACACAAGCCAGTAAGGATGAACATAGGCTGAAGGAGAAAATAGAAAAAGAAAGAATAGAAAAGGAAGAAATATAAACTGTGGAAGGAATGGAAATTAAAGAAAAACTAAAAGGAAGAAAAGATAAAGATGGTGGAAAAGGTAGTAGAGAAACAAGGTGTTTAATCAAAGGCCTCCTATGTTTAGTTGCATTCGTTTACGAAAGCGACAACAATGTTGTAAGCCAAAGATTGGTGGAGAAACTCCAGTTACCAACAAGCTTTCATTCGAATCAAGCAAGGATCAAATTCAGTACGGGACAATATGTTAAAGAAGTATTATGTGATATTGCTCCCACGAACTCTTGTCATCTTCTTTTGAGATGGGCATGGCTTCATTTTAAAACGCTCAATCTTCATAAACGTTCCCTTTATTTGAGGCATGAGGGACATGAAATGAAGTTGAAATTTATGACACCATGACAAGCTAGTAAGGATCAAAATAGGATGAAGGAGAAAATAGAAAAAGAAAGAATATAAAAGGAAGAAATATAAACTGTGGAAGGAATGGAAATTGAAGAAAAAGAAAAGGAAGAAAAGATAAAGATGATGGAAAAGGTAGTAGAGAAACAAGGTGTTTAATCAAAGGCCACCCATGTTTAGTTGCATTCGTTTACGAAAGCGACAACACTGTTGTAAGCCAAAGATTGGTGGAGAAACTCAAGTTACCAACAAGCATTCACTCGAATCAAGCAAGGATCAAATTCAGTACGGGACAATGTGTGCAAGAAGTATTATCTGATATTGCTCCCACGAACTCTTGTCATCTCCTTTTGAGATTGGCATGGCTTCATTTTAAAACGCTCAATCTTGATAAAGGTTCCCTTTATTTGAGGCTTGAGGGACATGAAATGAAGTTCAAATTTATGACACCAAGACAAGCCAGTAAGGTTCAACATAGGCTGAAGGAGAAAATAGAAAAAGAAAGAATATAAAAGGAAGAAAGATAAACTGTGGAAGGAATGAAAATTGAAGAAAAAGAAAAGGAAGAAAAGATAAAGATGATGGAAAAGGTAGTAGAGAAACAAAGTGTTTAATCAAAGGCCACCCATGTTTAGTTGCATTCGTTTACGAAAGCGACAACACTGTTGTAAGCCAAAGATTGGTGGAGAAACTCAAGTTACCAACAAGCATTCACTCGAATCAAGCAAGGATCAAATTCAGTACGGGACAATGTGTGCAAGAAGTATTATCTGATATTGCTCACACGAACTCTTGTCATCTCCTTTTGAGATTGGCATGGCTTCATTTTAAAACGCTCAATCTTGATAAAGGTTCCCTTTATTTGAGGCATGAGGGACATGAAATGAAGTTCAAATTTATGACACCAAGACAAGCCAGTAAGGTTCAACATAGGCTGAAGGAGAAAATAGAAAAAGAAAGAATATAAAAGGAAGAAATATAAACTGTGGAAGGAATGGAAATTGAAGAAAAAGAAAAGGAAGAAAAGATAAAGATGATGGAAAAGGTAGTAGAGAAACAAAGTGTTTAATGAAAGGCCACCCATGTTTAGTTGTATTCGTTTACGAAAGCGACAACACTGTTGTAAGCCAAAGATTGGTGGAGAAACTCAAGTTACCAACAAGCATTCACTCGAATCAAGCAAGGATCAAATTCAGTACGGGACAATGTGTGCAAGAAGTATTATCTGATATTGCTCCCACGAACTCTTGTCATCTTCTTTTGAGATGGGCATGGCTTCATTTTAAAACGCTCAATCTTCATAAACGTTCCCTTTATTTGAGGCATGAGGGACATGAAATGAAGTTGAAATTTATGACACCATGACAAGCTAGTAAGGATCAAAATAGGATGAAGGAGAAAATAGAAAAAGAAAGAATATAAAAGGAAGAAATATAAACTGTGGAAGGAATGGAAATTGAAGAAAAAGGAAAGGAAGAAAAGGTAAAGATGATGGAAAAGGTAGTAGAGAAACAAAGTGTTTAATCAAAGGCCACCCACGTTTAGTTGCATTCGTTTACGAAAGCGACAACACTGTTGTAAGCCAAAGATTGGTGGAGAAACTCAAGTTACCAACAAGCATTCACTCGAATGAAGCAAGGATCAAATTCTGTACGGGACAATATGTTAAAGAAGTATTATGTGATATTGCTCCCACGAACTCTTGTCATCTTCTTTTAAGATGGGCCTGGCTTCATTTTAAAACGCTCAATCTTCATAAACGTTCCCTTTATTTGAGGCATGAGGGACATGAAATGAAGTTGAAATTTATAACACCATGACAAGCCAGTAAGGATCAACATAGGCTGAAGGAGAAAATAGAAAAAGAAAGAATAGAAAAGGAAGAAATATAAACTGTGGAAGAAATGGAAATTAAAGAAAAAGAAAAGGAAGAAAAGATAAAGTTGGTGGAAAAGGTAGTAGAGAAACAAGGTGTTTAATCAAAGGCCACCCATGTTTAGTTGCATTCGTTTACGAAAGCGACAACACTGTTGTAAGCCAAAGATTGGTGGAGAAACTCAAGTTACCAACAAGCATTCACTCGAATCAAGCAAGGATCAAATTCAGTACGGGACAATGTGTGCAAGAAGTATTATCTGATATTGCTCCCACAAACTCTTGTCATCTTCTTTTAAGATTGGCATGGCTTCATTTTAAAACGCTCAATCTTGATAAAGGTTCCCTTTATTTGAGGCATGAGGGACATGAAATGAAGTTCAAATTTATGACACCAAGACAAGCCAGTAAGGTTCAACATAGGCTGAAGTAGAAAATAGAAAAAGAAAGAATACAAAAGGAAGAAAGATAAACTGTGGAAGGAATGGAAATTGAAGAAAAAGAAAAGGAAGAAAAGATAAAGATGATGGAAAAGGTAGTAGAGAAACAAAGTGTTTAATGAAAGGCCACCCATGTTTAGTTGCATTCGTTTACGAGAGCGACAACACTGTTGTAAGCCAAAGATTGGTGGAGAAACTCAAGTTACCAACAAGCATTCACTCGAATCAAGCAAGGATCAAATTCAGTACGGGACAATGTGTGCAAGAAGTATTATCTGATATTGCTCCCACGAACTCTTGTCATCTCCTTTTGAGATTGGCATGGCTTCATTTTAAAACGCTCAATCTTGACAAAGGTTACCTTTATTTGAGGCTTGAGGGACATGAAATGAAGTTCAAATTTATGACACCAAGACAAGCCAGTAAGGTTCAACATAGGCTGAAGGAGAAAATAGAAAAAGAAAGAATATAAAAGGAAGAAATATAAACTGTGGAAGGAATGGAAATTGAAGAAAAAGAAAAGGAAGAAAAGATAAAGATGGTGGAGAACGTAGTAGAGAAACAAGGTGTTTAATCAAAGGCCTCCCATGTTTAGATGCATTCGTTTACGAAAACGACAACAATGTTGTAAGCCAAAGATTGGTGGAGAAACTCAAGTTACCAACAAGCATTCACTCGAATGAAGCAAGGATCAAATTCTGTACGGGACAATATGTTAAAGAAGTATTATGTGATATTGCTCCCACGAACTCTTGTCATCTTCTTTTAAGATGGGCCTGGCTTCATTTTAAAACGCTCAATCTTCATAAACGTTCCCTTTATTTGAGGCATGAGGGACATGAAATGAAGTTAAAATTTATAACACCATGACAAGCCAGTAAGGATCAACATAGGCTGAAGGAGAAAATAGAAAAAGAAAGAATAGAAAAGGAAGAAATATAAACTGTGGAAGTAATGGAAATTAATGAAAAAGAAAAGGAAGAAAAGATAAAGATGGTGGAAAAGGTAGTAGAGAAACAAGGTGTTTAATCAAAGGCCTCCCATGTTTAGTTGCATTCGTTTACGAAAGCGACAACAATGTTGTAACCCAAAGATTGGTGGAGAAACACCAGTTACCAACAAGCTTTCATTCGAATCAAGCAAGGATCAAATTCAGTACGGGACAATATGTTAAAGAAGTATTATGTGATATTGCTCCCACGAACTCTTGTCATCTTCTTTTGAGATGGGCATGGCTTCATTTTAAAACGCTCAATCTTCATAAACGTTCCCTTTATTTGAGGCATGAGGGACATGAAATGAAGTTGAAATTTATGACACCAACACAAGCCAATAAGGATCAACATAGGCTGAAGGAGAAAATAGAAAAAGAAAGAATAGAAAAGGAAGAAATATAAACTGTGGAAGGAATGGAAATTAAAGAAAAAGTAAAAGGAAGAAAAGATAAAGATGGTGGAAAAGGTAGTAGAGAAACAAGGTGTTTAATCAAAGGCCTCCTATGTTTAGTTGCATTCGTTAGGAAAGCAACAACAATGTTGTAAGCCAAAGATTGGTGGAGAAATTCCAGTTACCAACAAGCTTTCATTCGAATCAACCAAGGATCAAATTCAGTACGGGACAATATGTTAAAGAAGTGTTATGTGATATTGCTCCCACGAACTCTTGTTATCTTCTTTTGAGATGGGCATGGCTTCATTTTAAAACGCTCAATCTTCATAAACGTTCCCTTTATTTGAGGCATCAGGGACATGAAATGAAGTTGAAATTTATGACACCATGACAAGCCAGTAAGGATCCACATAGGCTGAAGGAGAAAATAGAAAAAGAAAGAATATAAAAGGAAGAAATATAAACTCTGGAAGGAATGGAAATTGAAGAAAAAGAAAAGGAAGAAAAGATAAAGATGATGGAAAAGGTAGTAGAGAAACAAAGTGTTTAATCAAAGGCCACCCATGTTTAGTTGAATTCGTTTACGAAAGCGACAACACTCTTGTAAGCCAAAGATTGGTGGAGAAACTCAAGTTACCAACAAGCATTCACTCGAATCAAGCAAGGATCAAATTCAGTACGGGACAATGTGTGCAAGAAGTATTATCTGATATTGCTCACACGAACTCTTGTCGTCTTCTTTTGAGATTGGCATGGCTTCATTTTAAAACGCTCAATCTTGATAAAGGTTCCCTTTATTTGAGGCATGAGGGACATGAAATGACGTTCAAATTTATGACACCAAGACAAGCCAGTAAGGTTCAACATAGGCTGAAGTAGAAAATAGAAAAAGAAAGAATACAAAAGGAAGAAAGATAAACTGTGGAAGGAATGGAAATTGAAGAAAAAGAAAAGGAAGAAAAGATAAAGATGATGGAAAAGGTAGTAGAGAAACAAAGTGTTTAATGAAAGGCCACCCATGTTTAGTTGCATTCGTTTACGAGAGTGACAACACTGTTGTAAGCCAAAGATTGGTGGAGAAACTCAAGTTACCAACAAGCATTCACTCGAATCAAGCAAGGATCAAATTCAGTACGGGACAATGTGTGCAAGAAGTATTATCTGATATTGCTCACACGAACTCTTGTCGTCTTCTTTTGAGATTGGCATGGCTTCATTTTAAAACGCTCAATCTTGATAAAGGTTCCCTTTATTTGAGGCATGAGGGATATGAAATGAAGTTGAAATTTATAACACCAACACAAGCCAGTAAGGATGAACATAGGCTGAAGGAGAAAATAGAAAAAGAAAGAATAGAAAAGGAAGAAATATAAACTGTGGAAGGAATGGAAATTAAAGAAAAACTAAAAGGAAGAAAAGATAAAGATGGTGGAAAAGGTAGTAGAGAATCAAGGTGTTTAATCAAAGGCCTCCTATGTTTAGTTGCATTTGTTTACGAAAGCGACAACAATGTTGTAAGCCAAAGATTGGTGGAGAAACTCCAGTTACCAACAAGCTTTCATTCGAATCAAGCAAGGATCAAATTCAGTACGGGACAATATGTTAAAGAAGTATTATGTGATATTGCTCCCACGAACTCTTGTCATCTTCTTTTGAGATGGGCATGGCTTCATTTTAAAACGCTCAATCTTCATAAACGTTCCCTTTATTTGAGGCATGAGGGACATGAAATGAAGTTGAAATTTATGACACCATGACAAGCTAGTAAGGATCAAAATAGGATGAAGGAGAAAATAGAAAAAGAAAGAATATAAAAGGAAGAAATATAAACTGTGGAAGGAATGGAAATTGAAGAAAAAGAAAAGGAAGAAAAGATAAAGATGATGGAAAAGGTAGTAGAGAAACAAGGTGTTTAATCAAAGGCCACCCATGTTTAGTTGCATTCCTTTACGAAAGCGACAACACTGTTGTAAGCCAAAGATTGGTGGAGAAACTCAAGTTACCAACAAGCATTCACTCGAATCAAGCAAGGATCAAATTCAGTACGGGACAATGTGTGCAAGAAGTATTATCTGATATTGCTCACACGAACTCTTGTCATCTCCTTTTGAGATTGGCATGGCTTCATTTTAAAACGCTCAATCTTGATAAAGGTTCCCTTTATTTGAGGCATGAGGGACATGAAATGAAGTTCAAATTTATGACACCAAGACAAGCCAGTAAGGTTCAACATAGGCTGAAGGAGAAAATAGAAAAAGAAAGAATATAAAAGGAAGAAATATAAACTGTGGAAGGAATGGAAATTGAAGAAAAAGAAAAGGAAGAAAAGATAAAGATGATGGAAAAGGTAGTAGAGAAACAAAGTGTTTAATGAAAGGCCACCCATGTTTAGTTGTGTTCGTTTACGAAAGCGACAACACTGTTGTAAGCCAAAGATTGGTGGAGAAACTCAAGTTACCAACAAGCATTCACTCGAATCAAGCAAGGATCAAATTCAGTACGGGACAATGTGTGCAAGAAGTATTATCTGATATTGCTCACACGAACTCTTGTCATCTTCTTTTGAGATTGGCATGGCTTCATTTTAAAACGCTTAATCTTGATAAAGGTTCTCTTTATTTGAGGCATGAGGGACATGAAATGAAGTTCAAATTTATGACACCAAGACAAGCCAGTAAGGTTCAACATAGGCTGAAGGAGAAAATAGAAAAAAGAAAGAATATAAAAGGAAGAAAGATAAACTGTGGAAGGAATGGAAATTGAAGAAAAAGAAAAGGAAGAAAAGATAAAGATGATGGAAAAGGTAGTAGAGAAACAAGGTGTTTAAATAAAGGCCTCCCATGTTTAGTTGCATTCGTTTACGAAAGCGACAACAATGTTGTAAGCCAAAGATTGGTGGAGAAACTCCAGTTACCAACAAGCTTTCATTCGAATCAAGCAAGGATCAAATTCAGTACGGGACAATATGTTAAAGAAGTATTATGTGATATTGCTCCCACGAACTCTTGTCATCTTCTTTTAAGATGGGCCTGGCTTCATTTTAAAACGCTCAATCTTCATAAACGTTCCCTTTATTTGAGGCATGAGGGACATGAAATGAAGTTGAAATTTATAACACCATGACAAGCCAGTAAGGATCAACATAGGCTGAAGGAGAAAATAGAAAAAGAAAGAATAGAAAAGGATGAAATATAAATTGTGGAAGAACTGGAAATTAAAGAAAAAGAAAAGGAAGAAAAGATAAAGTTGGTGGAAAAGGTAGTAGAGAAACAAGGTGTTTAATCAAAGGCCACCCATGTTTAGTTGCATTCGTTTACGAAAGCGACAACACTGTTGTAAGCCAAAGATTGGTGGAGAAACTCAAGTTACCAACAAGCATTCACTCGAATCAAGCAAGGATCAAATTCAGTACGGGACAATGTGTGCAAGAAGTATTATCTGATATTGCTCCCACAATCTCTTGTCATCTTCTTTTAAGATGGGCATGGCTTCATTTTAAAACGCTCAATCTTGATAAAGGTTCCCTTTATTTGAGGCATGAGGGACATGAAATGAGGTTCAAATTTATGACACCAAGACAAGCCAGTAAGGTTCAACATAGGCTGAAGTAGAAAATAGAAAAAGAAAGAATACAAAAGGAAGAAACATAAACTGTGGGAGGAATGGAAATTGAAGAAAAAGAAAAGGAAGAAAAGATAAAGATGATGGAAAAGGTAGTAGAGAAACAAATTGTTTAATGAAAGGCCACCCATGTTTAGTTGCATTCGTTTACGAGAGCGAGAACACTGTTGTAAGCCAAAGATTGGTGGAGAAACTCAAGTTACCAACAAGCATTCACTCGAATCAAGCAAGGATCAAATTCAGTACGGGACAATGTGTGCAAGAAGTATTATCTGATATTGCTCACACGAACTCTTGTCATCTTCTTTTGAGATTGGCAAGGCTTCATTTTAAAACGCTCAATCTTGATAAAGGTTCCCTTTATTTGAGGCATGAGGGACATGAAATGAAGTTCAAATTTATGACACCAAGACAAGCCAGTAAGGATCAACGTAGGCTGAAGGAGAAAATACAAAAAGAAAGAATAGAAAAGGAAGAAATATAAATTGTGGAAGAAATGGAAATTAAAGAAAAAGAAAAGGAAGAAAAGATAAAGTTGGTGGAAAAGGTAGTAGAGAAACAAGGTGTTTAATCAAAGGCCACCCATGTTTAGTTGCATTCGTTTACGAAAGCGACAACACTGTTGTAAGCCAAAGATTGGTGGAGAAACTCAAGTTACCAACAAGCATTCACTCGAATCAAGCAAGGATCAAATTCAGTACGGGACAATGTGTGCAAGAAGTATTATCTGATATTGCTCCCACAAACTCTTGTCATCTTCTTTTGAGATTGGCATGGCTTCATTTTAAAACGCTCAATCTTGATAAAGGTTCCCTTTATTTGAGGCATGAGGGACATGAAATGAAGTTCAAATTTATGACACCAAGACAAGCCAGTAAGGTTCAACATAGGCTGAAGGAGAAAATAGAAAAAGAAAGAATATAAAAGGAAGAAATATAAACTGTGGAAGGAATGGAAATTGAAGAAAAAGAAAAGGAAGAAAAGATAAAGATGATGGAAAAGGTAGTAGAGAAACAAAGTGTTTAATCAAAGGCCACCGATGTTTAGTTGCATTCGTTTACGAAAGCGACAACACTGTTGTAAACCAAAGATTGGTGGAGAAACTCAAGTTACCAACAAGCATTCACTCGAATCAAGCAAGGATCAAATTCAGTACGGGACAATGTGTGCAAGAAGTATTATCTGATATTGCTCCCACAATCTCTTGTCATCTTCTTTTAAGATGGGCATGGCTTCATTTTAAAACGCTCAATCTTGATAAAGGTTCCCTTTATTTGAGGCATGAGGGACATGAAATGAGGTTCAAATTTATGACACCAAGACAAGCCAGTAAGGTTCAACATAGGCTGAAGGAGAAAATAGAAAAAGAAAGAATATAAAAGGAAGAAATATAAACTGTGGAAGGAATGGAAATTGAAGAAAAAGAAAAGGAAGAAAAGATAAAGATGATGGAAAAGGTAGTAGAGAAACAAAGTGTTTAATGAAAGGCCACCCATGTTTAGTTGTGTTCGTTTACGAAAGCGACAACACTGTTGTAAGCCAAAGATTGGTGGAGAAACTCAAGTTACCAACAAGCATTCACTCGAATCAAGCAAGGATCAAATTCAGTACGGGACAATGTGTGCAAGAAGTATTATCTGATATTGCTCTCACGAACTCTTGTCATCTTCTTTTGAGATTGGCATGGCTTCATTTTAAAACGCTTAATCTTGATAAAGGTTCTCTTTATTTGAGGCATGAGGGACATGAAATGAAGTTCAAATTTATGACACCAAGACAAGCCAGTAAGGTTCAACATAGGCTGAAGGAGAAAATAGAAAAAAGAAAGAATATAAAAGGAAGAAAGATAAACTGTGGAAGGAATGGAAATTGAAGAAAAAGAAAAGGAAGAAAAGATAAAGATGATGGAAAAGGTAGTAGAGAAACAAGGTGTTTAAATAAAGGCCTCCCATGTTTAGTTGCATTCGTTTACGAAAGCGACAACAATGTTGTAAGCCAAAGATTGGTGGAGAAACTCCAGTTACCAACAAGCTTTCATTCGAATCAAGCAAGGATCAAATTCAGTACGGGACAATATGTTAAAGAAGTATTATGTGATATTGCTCCCACGAACTCTTGTCATCTTCTTTTAAGATGGGCCTGGCTTCATTTTAAAACGCTCAATCTTCATAAACGTTCCCTTTATTAGAGGCATGAGGGACATGAAATGAAGTTGAAATTTATAACACCATGACAAGCCAGTAAGGATCAACATAGGCTGAAGGAGAAAATAGAAAAAGAAAGAATAGAAAAGGATGAAATATAAATTGTGGAAGAACTGGAAATTAAAGAAAAAGAAAAGGAAGAAAAGATAAAGTTGGTGGAAAAGGTAGTAGAGAAACAAGGTGTTTAATCAAAGGCCACCCATGTTTAGTTGCATTCGTTTACGAAAGCGACAACACTGTTGTAAGCCAAAGATTGGTGGAGAAACTCAAGTTACCAACAAGCATTCACTCGAATCAAGCAAGGATCAAATTCAGTACGGGACAATGTGTGCAAGAAGTATTATCTGATATTGCTCCCACAATCTCTTGTCATCTTCTTTTAAGATGGGCATGGCTTCATTTTAAAACGCTCAATCTTGATAAAGGTTCCCTTTATTTGAGGCATGAGGGACATGAAATGAGGTTCAAATTTATGACACGAAGACAAGCCAGTAAGGTTCAACATAGGCTGAAGTAGAAAATAGAAAAAGAAAGAATACAAAAGGAAGAAAGATAAACTGTGGGAGGAATGGAAATTGAAGAAAAAGAAAAGGAAGAAAAGATAAAGATGATGGAAAAGGTAGTAGAGAAACAAATTGTTTAATGAAAGGCCACCCATGTTTAGTTGCATTCGTTTACGAGAGCGACAACACTGTTGTAAGCCAAAGATTGGTGGAGAAACTCAAGTTACCAACAAGCATTCACTCGAATCAAGCAAGGATCAAATTCAGTACGGGACAATGTGTGCAAGAAGTATTATCTGATATTGCTCACACGAACTCTTGTCATCTTCTTTTGAGATTGGCATGGCTTCATTTTAAAACGCTCAATCTTGATAAAGGTTCCCTTTATTTGAGGCATGAGGGACATGAAATGAAGTTCAAATTTATGACACCAAGACAAGCCAGTAAGGATCAACGTAGGCTGAAGGAGAAAATACAAAAAGAAAGAATAGAAAAGGAAGAAATATAAATTGTGGAAGAAATGGAAATTAAAGAAAAAGAAAAGGAAGAAAAGATAAAGTTGGTGGAAAAGGTAGTAGAGAAACAAGGTGTTTAATCAAAGGCCACCCATGTTTAGTTGCATTCGTTTACGAAAGCGACAACACTGTTGTAAGCCAAAGATTGGTGGAGAAACTCAAGTTACCAACAAGCATTCACTCGAATCAAGCAAGGATCAAATTCAGTACGGGACAATGTGTGCAAGAAGTATTATCTGATATTGCTCCCACAAACTCTTGTCATCTTCTTTTGAGATTGGCATGGCTTCATTTTAAAACGCTCAATCTTGATAAAGGTTCCCTTTATTTGAGGCATGAGGGACATGAAATGAAGTTCAAATTTATGACACCAAGACAAGCCAGTAAGGTTCAACATAGGCTGAAGGAGAAAATAGAAAAAGAAAGAATATAAAAGGAAGAAATATAAACTGTGGAAGGAATGGAAATTGAAGAAAAAGAAAAGGAAGAAAAGATTAAGATGATGGAAAAGGTAGTAGAGAAACAAAGTGTTTAATCAAAGGCCACCGATGTTTAGTTGCATTCGTTTACGAAAGCGACAACACTGTTGTAAGCCAAAGATTGGTGGAGAAACTCAAGTTACCAACAAGCATTCACTCGAATCAAGCAAGGATCAAATTCAGTACGGGACAATGTGTGCAAGAAGTATTATCTGATATTGCTCCCACAATCTCTTGTCATCTTCTTTTAAGATGGGCATGGCTTCATTTTAAAACGCTCAATCTTGATAAAGGTTCCCTTTATTTGAGGCATGAGGGACATGAAATGAGGTTCAAATTTATGACACCAAGACAAGCCAGTAAGGTTCAACATAGGCTGAAGGAGAAAATAGAAAAAGAAAGAATATAAAAGGAAGAAATATAAACTGTGGAAGGAATGGAAATTGAAGAAAAAGAAAAGGAAGAAAAGATAAAGATGATGGAAAAGGTAGTAGAGAAACAAAGTGTTTAATGAAAGGCCACCCATGTTTAGTTGTGTTCGTTTACGAAAGCGACAACACTGTTGTAAGCCAAAGATTGGTGAAGAAACTCAAGTTACCAACAAGCATTCACTCGAATCAAGCAAGGATCAAATTCAGTACGGGACAATGTGTGCAAGAAGTATTATCTGATATTGCTCTCACGAACTCTTGTCATCTTCTTTTGAGATTGGCATGGCTTCATTTTAAAACGCTTAATCTTGATAAAGGTTCTCTTTATTTGAGGCATGAGGGACATGAAATGAAGTTCAAATTTATGACACCAAGACAAGCCAGTAAGGTTCAACATAGGCTGAAGGAGAAAATAGAAAAAAGAAAGAATATAAAAGGAAGAAAGATAAACTGTGGAAGGAATGGAAATTGAAGAAAAAGAAAAGGAAGAAAAGATAAAGATGATGGAAAAGGTAGTAGAGAAACAAGGTGTTTAAATAAAGGCCTCCCATGTTTAGTTGCATTCGTTTACGAAAGCGACAACAATGTTGTAAGCCAAAGATTGGTGGAGAAACTCCAGTTACCAACAAGCTTTCATTCGAATCAAGCAAGGATCAAATTCAGTACGGGACAATATGTTAAAGAAGTATTATGTGATATTGCTCCCACGAACTCTTGTCATCTTCTTTTAAGATGGGCCTGGCTTCATTTTAAAACGCTCAATCTTCATAAACGTTCCCTTTATTAGAGGCATGAGGGACATGAAATGAAGTTGAAATTTATAACACCATGACAAGCCAGTAAGGATCAACATAGGCTGAAGGAGAAAATAGAAAAAGAAAGAATAGAAAAGGATGAAATATAAATTGTGGAAGAACTGGAAATTAAAGAAAAAGAAAAGGAAGAAAAGATAAAGTTGGTGGAAAAGGTAGTAGAGAAACAAGGTGTTTAATCAAAGGCCACCCATGTTTAGTTGCATTCGTTTACGAAAGCGACAACACTGTTGTAAGCCAAAGATTGGTGGAGAAACTCAAGTTACCAATAAGCATTCACTCGAATCAAGCAAGGATCAAATTCAGTACGGGACAATGTGTGCAAGAAGTATTATCTGATATTGCTCCCACAATCTCTTGTCATCTTCTTTTAAGATGGGCATGGCTTCATTTTAAAACGCTCAATCTTGATAAAGGTTCCCTTTATTTGAGGCATGAGGGACATGAAATGAGGTTCAAATTTATGACACCAAGACAAGCCAGTAAGGTTCAACATAGGCTGAAGTAGAAAATAGAAAAAGAAAGAATACAAAAGGAAGAAAGATAAACTGTGGGAGGAATGGAAATTGAAGAAAAAGAAAAGGAAGAAAAGATAAAGATGATGGAAAAGGTAGTAGAGAAACAAATTGTTTAATGAAAGGCCACCCATGTTTAGTTGCATTCGTTTACGAGAGCGACAACACTGTTGTAAGCCAAAGATTGGTGGAGAAACTCAAGTTACCAACAAGCATTCACTCGAATCAAGCAAGGATCAAATTCAGTACGGGACAATGTGTGCAAGAAGTATTATCTGATATTGCTCACACGAACTCTTGTCATCTTCTTTTGAGATTGGCATGGCTTCATTTTAAAACGCTCAATCTTGATAAAGGTTCCCTTTATTTGAGGCATGAGGGACATGAAATGAAGTTCAAATTTATGACACCAAGACAAGCCAGTAAGGATCAACGTAGGCTGAAGGAGAAAATACAAAAAGAAAGAATAGAAAAGGAAGAAATATAAATTGTGGAAGAAATGGAAATTAAAGAAAAAGAAAAGGAAGAAAAGATAAAGTTGGTGGAAAAGGTAGTAGAGAAACAAGGTGTTTAATCAAAGGCCACCCATGTTTAGTTGCATTCGTTTACGAAAGCGACAACACTGTTGTAAGCCAAAGATTGGTGGAGAAACTCAAGTTACCAACAAGCATTCACTCGAATCAAGCAAGGATCAAATTCAGTACGGGACAATGTGTGCAAGAAGTATTATCTGATATTGCTCCCACAAACTCTTGTCATCTTCTTTTGAGATTGGCATGGCTTCATTTTAAAACGCTCAATCTTGATAAAGGTTCCCTTTATTTGAGGCATGAGGGACATGAAATGAAGTTCAAATTTATGACACCAAGACAAGCCAGTAAGGTTCAACATAGGCTGAAGGAGAAAATAGAAAAAGAAAGAATATAAAAGGAAGAAATATAAACTGTGGAAGGAATGGAAATTGAAGAAAAAGAAAAGGAAGAAAAGATAAAGATGATGGAAAAGGTAGTAGAGAAACAAAGTGTTTAATCAAAGGCCACCGATGTTTAGTTGCATTCGTTTACGAAAGCGACAACACTGTTGTAAGCCAAAGATTGGTGGAGAAACTCAAGTTACCAACAAGCATTCACTCGAATCAAGCAAGGATCAAATTCAGTACGGGACAATGTGTGCAAGAAGTATTATCTGATATTGCTCCCACAATCTCTTGTCATCTTCTTTTAAGATGGGCATGGCTTCATTTTAAAACGCTCAATCTTGACAAAGGTTCCCTTTATTTGAGGCATGAGGGACATGAAATGAGGTTCAAATTTATGACACCAAGACAAGCCAGTAAGGTTCAACATAGGCTGAAGTAGAAAATAGAAAAAGAAAGAATACAAAAGGAAGAAAGATAAACTGTGGGAGGAATGGAAATTGAAGAAAAAGAAAAGGAAGAAAAGATAAAGATGATGGAAAAGGTAGTAGAGAAACAAAGTGTTTAATGAAAGGCCACCCATGTTTAGTTGCATTCGTTTACGAGAGCGACAACACTGTTGTAAGCCAAAGATTGGTGGAGAAACTCAAGTTACCAACAAGCATTCACTCGAATCAAGCAAGGATCAAATTCAGTACGGAACAATGTGTGCAAGAAGTATTATCTGATATTGCTCACACGAACTCTTGTCATCTTCTTTTGAGATTGGCATGGCTTCATTTTAAAACGCTCAATCTTGATAAAGGTTCCCTTTATTTGAGGCATGAGGGACATGAAATGAAGTTCAAATTTATGACACCAAGAAAAGCCAGTAAGGATCAACGTAGGCTGAAGGAGAAAATACAAAAAGAAAGAATAGAAAAGGAAGAAATATAAATTGTGGAAGAAATGGAAATTAAAGAAAAAGAAAAGGAAGAAAAGATAAAGATGATGGAAAAGGTAGTAGAGAAACAAGGTGTTTAATCAAAGGCCTACCATGTTTAGATGCATTCGTTTACGAAAACGACAACAATGTTGTAAGCCAAAGATTGGTGGAGAAACTCAAGTTACCAACAACCTTTCACTCGAAGCAAGCAAGGATCAAATTCAGTAGGGGACAATGTGTGAAAGAAGTATTATCTGATATTGCTCTCACAAACTCTTGTCATCTTCTTTTGAGATTGGTATGGCTTCATTTTAAAACGCTCAATCTTGATAAAGGTTCCCTTAATTTGAGGCATGAGGGACATGAAATGAAGTTGAAATTTATGACACCATGACAAGCCAGTAAGGATCAACATAGGCTGAAGGAGAAAATAGAAAAACAAAGAATAGAAAAGGAAGAAATATAGACTGTGGAAGGAATGGAAATTGAAGAAAAAGAAAAGGAAGAAAAGATAAAGATGGTGGAGAAGGTAGTATAGAAACAAGGTGTTTAATCAAAGGCCTCCCATGTTTAGTTGCATTCGTTTACGAAAGCGACAACAATGTTGTAAGCCAAAGATTGGTGGAGAAACTCCAGTTAACAACAAGCATTCACTCGAATCCAGCAAGGATCAAGTTCAGTACGGGACAATGTGTGCAAGAAGTATTATCTTATATTGCTCCCACAAACTCTTGTCATCTTCTTTTGAGATTGGCATGGCTTCATTTTAAAACGCTCAATCTTGATAAAGGTTCCCTTTATTTGAGGCATGAGGGACATGAAATGAAGTTCAAATTTATGACACCAAGACAAGCCAGTAAGGATCAACGTAGGCTGAAGGAGAAAATACAAAAAGAAAGAATAGAAAAGGAAGAAATATAAATTGTGGAAGAAATGGAAATTAAAGAAAAAGAAAAGGAAGAAAAGATAAAGTTGGTGGAAAAGGTAGTAGAGAAACAAGGTGTTTAATCAAAGGCCACCCATGTTTAGTTGCATTCGTTTACGAAAGCGACAACACTGTTGTAAGCCAAAGATTGGTGGAGAAACTCAAGTTACCAACAAGCATTCACTCGAATCAAGCAAGGATCAAATTCAGTACGGGACAATGTGTGCAAGAAGTATTATCTGATATTGCTCCCACAAACTCTTGTCATCTCCTTTTGAGATTGGCATGGCTTCATTTTAAAACGCTCAATCTTGATAAAGGTTCCCTTTATTTGAGGCATGAGGGACATGAAATGAAGTTCAAATTTATGACACCAAGACAAGCCAGTAAGGTTCAACATAGGCTGAAGGAGAAAATAGAAAAAGAAAGAATATAAAAGTAAGAAATATAAACTGTGGAAGGAATGGAAATTAAAGAAAAAGAAAAGGAAGAAAAGATAAAGATGATGGAAAAGGTAGTAGAGAAACAAAGTGTTTAATCAAAGGCCACCGATGTTTAGTTGCATTCGTTTACGAAAGCGACAACACTGTTGTAAGCCAAAGATTGGTGGAGAAACTCAAGTTACCAACAAGCATTCACTCGAATCAAGCAAGGATCAAATTCAGTACGGGACAATGTGTGCAAGAAGTATTATCTGATATTGCTCCCACAATCTCTTGTCATCTTCTTTTAAGATGGGCATGGCTTCATTTTAAAACGCTCAATCTTGATAAAGGTTCCCTTTATTTGAGGCATGAGGGACATGAAATGAGGTTCAAATTTATGACACCAAGACAAGCCAGTAAGGTTCAACATAGGCTGAAGGAGAAAATAGAAAAAGAAAGAATATAAAAGGAAGAAATATAAACTGTGGAAGGAATGGAAATTGAAGAAAAAGAAAAGGAAGAAAAGATAAAGATGATGGAAAAGGTAGTAGAGAAACAAAGTGTTTAATGAAAGGCCACCCATGTTTAGTTGTGTTCGTTTACGAAAGCGACAACACTGTTGTAAGCCAAAGATTGGTGGAGAAACTCAAGTTACCAACAAGCATTCACTCGAATCAAGCAAGGATCAAATTCAGTACGGGACAATGTGTGCAAGAAGTATTATCTGATATTGCTCCCACAATCTCTTGTCATCTTCTTTTAAGATGGGCATGGCTTCATTTTAAAACGCTCAATCTTGATAAAGGTTCCCTTTATTTGAGGCATGAGGGACATGAAATGAGGTTCAAATTTATGACACCAAGACAAGCCAGTAAGGTTCAACATAGGCTGAAGGAGAAAATAGAAAAAGAAAGAATATAAAAGGAAGAAATATAAACTGTGGAAGGAATGGAAATTGAAGAAAAAGAAAAGGAAGAAAAGATAAAGATGATGGAAAAGGTAGTAGAGAAACAAAGTGTTTAATGAAAGGCCACCCATGTTTAGTTGTGTTCGTTTACGAAAGCGACAACACTGTTGTAAGCCAAAGATTGGTGGAGAAACTCAAGTTACCAACAAGCATTCACTCGAATCAAGCAAGGATCAAATTCAGTACGGGACAATGTGTGCAAGAAGTATTATCTGATATTGCTCACACGAACTCTTGTCATCTTCTTTTGAGATTGGCATGGCTTCATTTTAAAACGCTTAATCTTGATAAAGGTTCTCTTTATTTGAGGCATGAGGGACATGAAATGAAGTTCAAATTTATGACACCAAGACAAGCCAGTAAGGTTCAACATAGGCTGAAGGAGAAAATAGAAAAAAGAAAGAATATAAAAGGAAGAAAGATAAACTGTGGAAGGAATGGAAATTGAAGAAAAAGAAAAGGAAGAAAAGATAAAGATGATGGAAAAGGTAGTAGAGAAACAAGGTGTTTAAATAAAGGCCTCCCATGTTTAGTTGCATTCGTTTACGAAAGCGACAACAATGTTGTAAGCCAAAGATTGGTGGAGAAACTCCAGTTACCAACAAGCTTTCATTCGAATCAAGCAAGGATCAAATTCAGTACGGGACAATATGTTAAAGAAGTATTATGTGATATTGCTCCCACGAACTCTTGTCATCTTCTTTTAAGATGGGCCTGGCTTCATTTTAAAACGCTCAATCTTCATAAACGTTCCCTCTATTTGAGGCATGAGGGACATGAAATGAAGTTGAAATTTATAACACCATGACAAGCCAGTAAGGATCAACATAGGCTGAAGGAGAAAATAGAAAAAGAAAGAATAGAAAAGGATGAAATATAAATTGTGGAAGAACTGGAAATTAAAGAAAAAGAAAAGGAAGAAAAGATAAAGTTGGTGGAAAAGGTAGTAGAGAAACAAGGTGTTTAATCAAAGGCCACCCATGTTTAGTTGCATTCGTTTACGAAAGCGACAACACTGTTGTAAGCCAAAGATTGGTGGAGAAACTCAAGTTACCAACAAGCATTCACTCGAATCAAGCAAGGATCAAATTCAGTACGGGACAATGTGTGCAAGAAGTATTATCTGATATTGCTCCCACAATCTCTTGTCATCTTCTTTTAAGATGGGCATGGCTTCATTTTAAAACGCTCAATCTTGATAAAGGTTCCCTTTATTTGAGGCATGAGGGACATGAAATGAGGTTCAAATTTATGACACCAAGACAAGCCAGTAAGGTTCAACATAGGCTGAAGTAGAAAATAGAAAAAGAAAGAATACAAAAGGAAGAAAGATAAACTGTGGGAGGAATGGAAATTGAAGAAAAAGAAAAGGAAGAAAAGATAAAGATGATGGAAAAGGTAGTAGAGAAACAAATTGTTTAATGAAAGGCCACCCATGTTTAGTTGCTTTCGTTTACGAGAGCGACAACACTGTTGTAAGCCAAAGATTGGTGGAGAAACTCAAGTTACCAACAAGCATTCACTCGAATCAAGCAAGGATCAAATTCAGTACGGGACAATGTGTGCAAGAAGTATTATCTGATATTGCTCACACGAACTCTTGTCATCTTCTTTTGAGATTGGCATGGCTTCATTTTAAAACGCTCAATCTTGATAAAGGTTCCCTTTATTTGAGGCATGAGGGACATGAAATGAAGTTCAAATTTATGACACCAAGACAAGCCAGTAAGGATCAACGTAGGCTGAAGGAGAAAATACAAAAAGAAAGAATAGAAAAGGAAGAAATATAAATTGTGGAAGAAATGGAAATTAAAGAAAAAGAAAAGGAAGAAAAGATAAAGTTGGTGGAAAAGGTAGTAGAGAAACAAGGTGTTTAATCAAAGGCCACCCATGTTTAGTTGCATTCGTTTACGAAAGCGACAACACTGTTGTAAGCCAAAGATTGGTGGAGAAACTCAAGTTACCAACAAGCATTCACTCGAATCAAGCAAGGATCAAATTCAGTACGGGACAATGTGTGCAAGAAGTATTATCTGATATTGCTCCCACAAACTCTTGTCATCTTCTTTTGAGATTGGCATGGCTTCATTTTAAAACGCTCAATCTTGATAAAGGTTCCCTTTATTTGAGGCATGAGGGACATGAAATGAAGTTCAAATTTATGACACCAAGACAAGCCAGTAAGGTTCAACATAGGCTGAAGGAGAAAATAGAAAAAGAAAGAATATAAAAGGAAGAAATATAAACTGTGGAAGGAATGGAAATTGAAGAAAAAGAAAAGGAAGAAAAGATAAAGATGATGGAAAAGGTAGTAGAGAAACAAGGTGTTTAATCAAAGGCCTACCATGTTTAGATGCATTCGTTTACGAAAGCGACAACAATGTTGTAAGCCAAAGATTGGTGGAGAAACTCCAGTTAACAACAAGCATTCACTCGAACCCAGCAAGGATCAAGTTCAGTACGGGACAATGTGTGCAAGAAGTATTATCTGATATTGCTCCCACAAACTCTTGTCATCTTCTTTTGAGATTGGCATGGCTTCATTTTAAAACGCTTAATCTTGATAAAGGTTCTCTTTATTTGAGGCATGAGGGACATGAAATGAAGTTCAAATTTATGACACCAAGACAAGCCAGTAAGGTTCAACATAGGCTGAAGGAGAAAATAGAAAAAGAAAGAATATAAAAGGAAGAAATATAAACTGTGGAATAGTGGCAATTGAAGAAAAAGAAAAGGAAGAAAAGATAAAGATGATGGAAAAGGTAGTAGAGAAACAAAGTGTTTAATCAAAGGCCACCCATGTTTAGTTCCATTCGTTTACGAAAGCGACAACACTGTTGTAAGCCAAAGATTGGTGGAGAAACTCAAGTTACCAACAAGCATTCACTCGAATCAAGCAAGGATCAAATTCAGTACGGGACAATGTGTGCAAGAAGTATTATCTGATATTGCTCACACGAACTCTTGTCATCTTCTTTTGAGATTGGCATGGCTTCATTTTAAAACGCTCAATCTTGATCAAGGTTCCCTTTATTTGAGGCATGAGGGACATGAAATGAAGTTGAAATTTATGACACCAACACAAGCCAATAAGGATCAATATAGGCTGAAGGAGAAAATAGAAAAAGAAAGAATAGAAAAGGAAGAAATATAAACTGTGGAAGGAATGGAAATTGAAGAAAAAGAAAAGGAAGAAAAGATAAAGATGATGGAAAAGGTAGTAGAGAAACAAAGTGTTTAATCAAAGGCCTCCCATGTTTAGTTGCATTCGTTTACGAAAGCGACAACAATGTTGTAAGCCAAAGATTGGTGGAGAAACTCCAGTTAACAACAAGCATTCACTCGAATCCAGCAAGGATCAAGTTCAGTACGGGACAATGTGTGCAAGAAGTATTATCTGATATTGCTCCCACAAACTCTTGTCATCTTCTTTTGAGATTGGCATGGCTTCATTTTAAAACGCTTAATCTTGATAAAGGTTCTCTTTATTTGAGGCATGAGGGACATGAAATGAAGTTCAAATTTATGACACCAAGACAAGCCAGTAAGGTTCAACATAGGCTGAAGGAGAAAATAGAAAAAGAAAGAATATAAAAGGAAGAAATATAAACTGTGGAATAGTGGCAATTGAAGAAAAAGAAAAGGAAGAAAAGATAAAGATGATGGAAAAGGTAGTAGAGAAACAAAGTGTTTAATCAAAGGCCACCCATGTTTAGTTCCATTCGTTTACGAAAGCGACAACACTGTTGTAAGCCAAAGATTGGTGGAGAAACTCAAGTTACCAACAAGCATTCACTCGAATCAAGCAAGGATCAAATTCAGTACGGGACAATGTGTGCAAGAAGTATTATCTGATATTGCTCACACGAACTCTTGTCATCTTCTTTTGAGATTGGCATGGCTTCATTTTAAAACGCTCAATCTTGATCAAGGTTCCCTTTATTTGAGGCATGAGGGACATGAAATGAAGTTGAAATTTATGACACCAAAACAAGCCAATAAGGATCAATATAGGCTGAAGGAGAAAATAGAAAAAGAAAGAATAGAAAAGGAAGAAATATAAACTGTGGAAGGAATGGAAATTAAAGAAAAAGTAAAAGGAAGAAAAGATAAAGATGGTGGAAAAGGTAGTAGAGAAACAAGGTGTTTAATCAAAGGCCTCCCATGTTTAGTTGCATTCGTTTACGAAAGCGACAACAATGTTTTAAGCCAAAGATTGGTGGAGAAACTCCAGTTACCAACAAGCTTTCATTCGAATCAAGCAAGGATCAAATTCTGTACGGGACAATATGTTAAAGAAGTATTATGTGATATTGGTCCCACGAACTCTTGTCATCTTCTTTTGAGATGGGCATGGCTTCATTTTAAAACGCTCAATCTTCATAAACGTTCCCTTTATTTGAGGCATGAGGGACATGAAATGAAGTTGAAATTTATGACACCATGACAAGCTAGTAAGGATCAACATAGGATGAAGGAGAAAATAGAAAAAGAAAGAATATAAAAGGAAGAAATATAAACTGTGGAAGGAATGGAAATTGAAGAAAAAGAAAAGGAAGAAAAGATAAAGATGATGGAAAAGGTAGTAGAGAAACAAAGTGTTTAATCAAAGGCCACCCATGTTTAGTTCCATTCGTTTACGAAAGCGACAACACTGTTGTAAGCCAAAGATTGGTGGAGAAACTCAAGTTACCAACAAGCATTCACTTGAATCAAGCAAGGATCAAATTCAGTACGGGACAATGTGTGCAAGAAGTATTATCTGATAATGCTCACACGAACTCTTGTCATCTTCTTTTGAGATTGGCATGGCTTCATTTTAAAACGCTCAATCTTGATAAAGGTTCCCTTTATTTGAGGCATGAGGGACATGAAATGAAGTTCAAATTTATGACACCAAGACAAGCCAGTAAGGTTCAACATAGGCTGAAGGAGAAAATAGAAAAAGAAAGAATATAAAAGGAAGAAATATAAACTGTGGAAGGAATGGAAATTGAAGAAAAAGAAAAGGAAGAAAAGATAAAGATGATGGAAAAGGTAGTAGAGAAACAAAGTGTTTAATCAAAGGCCACCCACGTTTAGTTGCTTTTGTTTACGAAAGCGACAACATTGTTGTAAGCCAAAGATTGGTGGAGAAACTCAAGTTACCAACAAGCATTCACTCGAATAAAGCAAGGATCAAATTCTGTACGGGACAATATGTTAAAGAAGTATTATGTGATATTGCTCCCACGAACTCTTGTCATCTTCTTTTGAGATGGGCCTGGCTTCATTTTAAAACGCTCAATCTTCATAAACGTTCCCTTTATTTGAGGCATGAGGGACATGAAATGAAGTTGAAATTTATGACACCATGACAAGCCAGTAAGGATCAACATAGGCTGAAGTAGAAAATAGAAAAAGAAAGAATAGAAAAGGAAGAAATATAAACTGTGGAAGGAATGGAAATTAAAGAAAAAGAAAAGGAAGAAAAGATAAAGATGGTGGAAAAGGTAGTAGAGAAACAAGGTGTTTAATCAAAGGCCTCCCATGTTTAGTTGCATTCGTTTACGAAAGCGACAACAATGTTGTAAGCCAAAGATTGGTGGAGAAACTCCAGTTACCAACAAGCTTTCATTCGAATCAAGCAAGGATCAAATTCAGTACGGGACAATGTGTTAAAGAAGTATTATGTGATATTGCTCCCACGAACTCTTGTCATCTTCTTTTGAGATTGGCATGGCTTCATTTTAAAACGCTCAATCTTGATAAAGGTTCCCTTTATTTGAGGCATGAGGGACATGAAATGAAGTTCAAATTTATGACACCAAGACAAGCCAGTAAGGTTCAACATAGGCTGAAGGAGAAAATAGAAAAAGAAAGAATATAAAAGGAAGAAATATAAACTGTGGAAGGAATGGAAATTGAAGAAAAAGAAAAGGAAGAAAAGATAAAGATGATGGAAAAGGTAGTAGAGAAACAAAGTGTTTAATCAAAGGCCACCCATGTTTAGTTGCATTCGTTTACGAAAGCGACAACACTGTTGTAAGCCAAAGATTGGTGGAGAAACTCAAGTTACCAACAAGCATTCACTCGAATCAAGCAAGGATCAAATTCAGTACGGGACAATGTGTGCAAGAAGTATTATCTGATATTGCTCTCACAAACTCTTGTCATCTTCTTTTGAGATTGGCATGGCTTCATTTTAAAACGCTCAATCTTGATAAAGGTTCCCTTTATTTAAGGCATGAGGGACATGAAATGAAGTTCAAATTTATGACACCAAGACAAGCCAGTAAGGTTCAACATAGGGTGAAGGAGAAAGTAGAAAAAGAAAGAATATAAAAGGAAGAAAGATAAACTGTGGAAGGAATGGAAATTGAAGAAAAAGAAAAGGAAGAAAAGATAAAGATGATGGAAAAGGTAGTAGAGAAACAAAGTGTTTAATCAAAGGCCACCCATGTTTAGTTCCATTCGTTTACGAAAGCGACAACACTGTTGTAAGCCAAAGATTGGTGGAGAAACTCAAGTTACCAACAAGCATTCACTCGAATCAAGCAAGGATCAAATTCAGTACGAGACAATGTGTGCAAGAAGTATTATCTGATAATGCTCACACGAACTCTTGTAATCTTCTTTTGAGATTGGCATGGCTTCATTTTAAAACGCTCAATCTTGATCAAGGTTCCCTTTATTTGAGGCATGAGGGACATGAAATGAAGTTGAAATTTATGACACCAACACAAGCCAATAAGGATCAATATAGGCTGAAGGAGAAAATAGAAAAAGAAAGAATAGAAAAGGAAGAAATATAAACTGTGGAAGGAATGGAAATTAAAGAAAAAGTAAAAGGAAGAAAAGATAAAGATGGTGGAAAAGGTAGTAGAGAAACAAGGTGTTTAATCAAAGGCCTCCCATGTTTAGTTGCATTCGTTTACGAAAGCGACAACAATGTTTAAAGCCAAAGATTGGTGGAGAAACTCCAGTTACCAACAAGCATTCACTCGAATCAAGCAAGGATCAAATTCAGTACGGGACAATGTGTGCAAGAAGTATTATCTGATATTGCTCCCACAAACTCTTGTCATCTTCTTTTGAGATTGGCATGGCTTCATTTTAAAACGCTCAATCTTGATAAAGGTTCCCTTTATTTGAGGCATGAGGGACATGAAATGAAGTTGAAATTTATGACACCATGACAAGCTAGTAAGGATCAACATAGGATGAAGGAGAAAATAGAAAAAGAAAGAATATAAAAGGAAGAAATATAAACTGTGGAAGGAATGGAAATTGAAGAAAAAGAAAAGGAAGAAAAGATAAAGATGATGGAAAAGGTAGTAGAGAAACAAAGTGTTTAATCAAAGGCCACCCACGTTTAGTTGCTTTCGTTTACGAAAGCGACAACATTGTTGTAAGCCAAAGATTGGTGGAGAAACTAAGTTACCAACAAGCATTCACTCGAATAAAGCAAGGATCAAATTCAGTACGGGACAATGTGTTAAAGAAGTATTATGTGATATTGCTCCCACGAACTCTTGTCATCTTCTTTTGAGATGGGCCTGGCTTCATTTTAAAACGCTCAATCTTCATAAACGTTCCCTTTATTTGAGGCATGAGGGACATGAAATGAAGTTGAAATTTATGACACCATGACAAGCCAGTAAGGATCAACATAGGCTGAAGGAGAAAATAGAAAAAGAAAGAATAGAAAAGGAAGAAATATAAACTGTGGAAGGAATGGAAATTAAAGAAAAAGAAAAGGAAGAAAAGATAAAGATGGTGGAAAAGGTAGTAGAGAAACAAGGTGTTTAATCAAAGGCCTCCCATGTTTAGTTGCATTCGTTTACGAAAGCGACAACAATGTTGTAAGCCAAAGATTGGTGGAGAAACTCCAGTTACCAACAAGCTTTCATTCGAATCAAGCAAGGATCAAATTCAGTACGGGACAATGTGTTAAAGAAGTATTATGTGATATTGCTCCCACGAACTCTTGTCATCTTCTTTTGAGATTGGCATGGCTTCATTTTAAAACGCTCAATCTTGATAAAGGTTCCCTTTATTTGAGGCATGAGGGACATGAAATGAAGTTCAAATTTATGACACCAGGACAAGCCAGTAAAGTTCAACATAGGCTGAAGGAGAAAATAGAAAAAGAAAGAATATAAAAGGAAGAAATATAAACTGTGGAAGGAATGGAAATTGAAGAAAAAGAAAAGGAAGAAAAGATAAAGATGGTGGAGAAGGTAGTATAGAAACAAGGTGTTTAATCAAAGGCCTCCCATGTTTAGATGCATTCGTTTACGAAAACGACAACAACGTTGTAAGCCAAAGATTGGTGGAGAAACTCAAGTTACCAACAACCTTTCACTCGAAGCAAGCAAGGATCAAATTCAGTACGCGACAATGTGTGAAAGAAGTATTATCTAATATTGGTCCCACGAACTCTGGTCATCTTCTTTTGAGATTGGCATGGCTTCATTTTAAAACGCTCAATCTTGATAAAGGTTCCTTTTATTTGAGGGATGAGGGACATGAAATGAAGTTGAAATTTATGACACCAACACAAGCCAGTAAGGATCAACATAGACTGAAGGAGAAAATAGAAAAAGAAAGAATAGAAAAGGAAGAAATATAAACTGTGGAAGGAATGGAAATTAAAGAAAAAGAAAAGGAAGAAAAGATAAAGATGGTGGAAAAGGTAGTAGAGAAACAAGGTGTTTAATCAAAGGCCTCCCATGTTTAGTTGCATTCGTTTACGAAAGCGACAACAATGTTGTAAGCCAAAGATTGGTGGAGAAACTCCAGTTACCAACAAGCATTCACTCGAATCCAGCAAGGATCAAGTTCAGTACGGGACAATGTGTGCAAGAAGTATTATCTGATATTGCTCCCACAAACTCTTGTCATCTTCTTTTGAGATTGGCATGGCTTCATTTTAAAACGCTCAATCTTCATAAAGGTTCTCTTTATTTGAGGCATGAGGGACATGAAATGAAGTTCAAATTTATGACACCAAGATAAGCCAGTAAGGTTCAACATAGGCTGAAGGAGAAAATAGAAAAAGAAAGAATATAAAAGGAAGAAATATAAACTGTGGAAGGAGTGGCAATTGAAGAAAAAGAAAAGGAAGAAAAGATAAAGATGATGGAAAAGGTAGTAGAGAAACAAAGTGTTTAATCAAAGGCCACATATGTTTAGTTGCATTCGTTTACGAAAGCGACAACACTGTTGTAAGCCAAAGATTGGTGGAGAAACTCAAGTTACCAACAAGCATTTACTCGAATCAAGCAAGGATCAAATTCTGTACGGGACAATGTGTGCAAGAAGTATTATCTGATATTGCTCACACGAACTCTTGTCATCTTCTTTTGAGATTGACATGGCTTCATTTTAAAACGCTCAATCTTGATAAAGGTTCCCTTTATTTGAGGCATGAGGGACATGAAATGTAGTTGAAATTTATGACACCAACACAAGCCAATAAGGATCAATATAGGCTGAAGGAGAAAATAGAAAAAGAAAGAATAGAAAAGGAAGAAATATAAACTGTGGAAGGAATGGAAATTAAAGAAAAAGTAAAAGGAAGAAAAGATAAAGATGGTGGAAAAGGTAGTAGAGAAACAAGGTGTTTAATCAAAGGCCTCCCATGTTTAGTTGCATTCGTTTACGAAAGCGACAACAATGTTTTAAGCCAAAGATTGGTGGAGAAACTCCAGTTACCAACAAGCTTTCATTCGAATCAAGCAAGGATCAAATTCAGTACGGGACAATGTGTTAAAGAAGTATTATGTGATATTGCTCCCACGAACTCTTGTCATCTTCTTTTGAGATTGGCATGGCTTCATTTTAAAACGCTCAATCTTGATAAAGGTTCCCTTTATTTGAGGCATGAGGGACATGAAATGATGTTCAAATTTATGACACCAAGACAAGCCAGTAAGGTTCAACATAGGCTGAAGGAGAAAATAGAAAAAGAAAGAATATAAAAGGCAGAAATATAAACTGTGGAAGGAATGGAAATTGAAGAAAAAGAAAAGGAAGAAAAGATAAAGATGATGGAAAAGGTAGTAGAGAAACAAAGTGTTTAATCAAAGACCACCCATGTTTAGTTGCATTCGTTTACGAAAGCGACAACACTGTTGTAAGCCAAAGATTGGTGGAGAAACTCAAGTTACCAACAAGCATTCACTCGAATCAAGCAAGGATCAAATTCAGTACGAGACAATGTGTGCAAGAAGTATTATCTGATATTGCTCTCACAAACTCTTGTCATCTTCTTTTGAGATTGGCATGGCTTCATTTTAAAACGCTCAATCTTGATAAAGGTTCCCTTTATTTAAGGCATGAGGGACATGAAATGAAGTTCAAATTTATGACACCAAGACAAGCCAGTAAGGTTCAACATAGGGTGAAGGAGAAAGTAGAAAAAGAAAGAATATAAAAGGAAGAAAGATAAACTGTGGAAGGAATGGAAATTGAAGAAAAAGAAAAGGAAGAAAAGATAAAGATGATGGAAAAGGTAGTAGAGAAACAAAGTGTTTAATCAAAGGCCACCCATGTTTAGTTCCATTCGTTTACGAAAGCGACAACACTGTTGTAAGCCAAAGATTGGTGGAGAAACTCAAGTTACCAACAAGCATTCACTCGAATCAAGCAAGGATCAAATTCAGTACGGGACAATGTGTGCAAGAAGTATTATCTGATAATGCTCACACGAACTCTTGTCATCTTCTTTTGAGATTGGCATGGCTTCATTTTAAAACGCTCAATCTTGATCAAGGTTCCCTTTATTTGAGGCATGAGGGACATGAAATGAAGTTGAAATTTATGACACCAACACAAGCCAATAAGGATCAATATAGGCTGAAGGAGAAAATAGAAAAAGAAAGAATAGAAAAGGAAGAAATATAAACTGTGGAAGGAATGGAAATTAAAGAAAAAGTAAAAGGAAGAAAAGATAAAGATGGTGGAAAAGGTAGTAGAGAAACAAGGTGTTTAATCAAAGGCCTCCCATGTTTAGTTGCATTCGTTTACGAAAGCGACAACAATGTTTTAAGCCAAAGATTGGTGGAGAAACTCCAGTTACCAACAAGCTTTCATTCGAATCAAGCAAGGATCAAATTCTGTACGGGACAATATGTTAAAGAAGTATTATGTGATATTGCTCCCACGAACTCTTGTCATCTTCTTTTGAGATGGGCATGGCTTCATTTTAAAACGCTCAATCTTCATAAACGTTCCCTTTATTTGAGGCATGAGGGACATGAAATGAAGTTGAAATTTATGACACCATGACAAGCTAGTAAGGATCAACATAGGATGAAGGAGAAAATAGAAAAAGAAAGAATATAAAAGGAAGAAATATAAACTGTGGAAGGAATGGAAATTGAAGAAAAAGAAAAGGAAGAAAAGATAAAGATGATGGAAAAGGTAGTAGAGAAACAAAGTGTTTAATCAAAGGCCACCCACGTTTAGTTGCTTTCGTTTACGAAAGCGACAACATTGTTGTAAGCCAAAGATTGGTGGAGAAACTCAAGTTACCAACAAGCATTCACTCGAATAAAGCAAGGATCAAATTCTGTACGGGACAATATGTTAAAGAAGTATTATGTGATATTGCTCCCACGAACTCTTGTCATCTTCTTTTGAGATGGGCCTGGCTTCATTTTAAAACGCTCAATCTTCATAAACGTTCCCTTTATTTGAGGCATGAGGGACATGAAATGAAGTTGAAATTTATGACACCATGACAAGCCAGTAAGGATCAACATAGGCTGAAGGAGAAAATAGAAAAAGAAAGAATAGAAAAGGAAGAAATATAAACTGTGGAAGGAATGGAAATTAAAGAAAAAGAAAAGGAAGAAAAGATAAAGATGGTGGAAAAGGTAGTAGAGAAACAAGGTGTTTAATCAAAGGCCTCCCATGTTTAGTTGCATTCGTTTACGAAAGCGACAACAATGTTGTCAGCCAAAGATTGGTGGAGAAACTCCAGTTACCAACAAGCTTTCATTCGAATCAAGCAAGGATCAAATTCAGTACGGGACAATGTGTTAAAGAAGTATTATGTGATATTGCTCCCACGAACTCTTGTCATCTTCTTTTGAGATTGGCATGGCTTCATTTTAAAACGCTCAATCTTGATAAAGGTTCCCTTTATTTGAGGCATGAGGGACATGAAATGAAGTTCAAATTTATGACACCAAGACAAGCCAGTAAGGTTCAACATAGGCTGAAGGAGAAAATAGAAAAAGAAAGAATATAAAAGGAACAAATATAAACTGTGGAAGGAATGGAAATTGAAGAAAAAGAAAAGGAAGAAAAGATAAAGATGGTGGAGAAGGTAGTATAGAAACAAGGTGTTTAATCAAAGGCCTCCCATGTTTAGATGCATTCGTTTACGAAAACGACAACAACGTTGTAAGCCAAAGATTGGTGGAGAAACTCAAGTTACCAACAACCTTTCACTCGAAGCAAGCAAGGATCAAATTCAGTACGCGACAATGTGTGAAAGAAGTATTATCTAATATTGGTCCCACGAACTCTGGTCATCTTCTTTTGAGATTGGCATGGCTTCATTTTAAAACGCTCAATCTTGATAAAGGTTCCCTTTATTTGAGGGATGAGGGACATGAAATGAAGTTGAAATTTATGACACCAACACAAGCCAGTAAGGATCAACATAGACTGAAGGAGAAAATAGAAAAAGAAAGAATAGAAAAGGAAGAAATATAAACTGTGGAAGGAATGGAAATTAAAGAAAAAGAAAAGGAAGAAAAGATAAAGATGGTGGAAAAGGTAGTAGAGAAACAAGGTGTTTAATCAAAGGCCTCCCATGTTTAGTTGCATTCGTTTACGAAAGCGACAACACTGTTGTAAGCCAAAGATTGGTGGAGAAACTCCAGTTACCAACAAGCTTTCATTCGAATCAAGCAAGGATCAAATTCAGTTCGGGACAATGTGTGCAAGAAGTATTATCTGATATTGCTCACACGAACTCTTGTCATCTTCTTTTCAGATGGGCAATGCTTCATTTTAAAACGTTCAATCTAGATAAACGTTCCCTTTATTTGAGGCATGAGGGACATGAAATGAAGTTGAAAGTTATAACACCAACACAAGCCAGTAAGTATCAACATAGGCTGAAGGAGAAAATAGAAAAAGAAAGAATAGAAAAGGAAGAAATATAAACTGTGGAAGGAATGGAAATTAAAGAAAAGCTAAAAGGAAGAAAAGATAAAGATGGTGGAAAAGGTAGTAGAGAAACAAGGTGTTTAATCAAAGGCCTCCCATGTTTAGTTGCATTCGTTTACGAAAGCGACAACACTGTTGTAAGCCAAAGATTGGTGGAGAAACTCAAGTTACCAACAAGCATTCACTCGAATCAAGCAAGGATCAAATTCAGTACGGGACAATGTGTGCAAGAAGTATTATCTGATATTGCTCACACGAAGTCTTGTCATCTTCTTTTGAGATTGGCATGGCTTCATTTTAAAACGCTCAATCTTGATAAAGGTTCCCTTTATTTGAGGCATGAGGGACATGAAATGAAGTTGAAATTTATAACACCAACACAAGCCAGTAAGGATCAACATAGGCTGAAGGAGAAAATAGAAAAAGAAAGAATAGAAAAGGAAGAAATATAAACTGTGGAAGGAGTGGAAATTAAAGAAAAACTAAAAGGAAGAAAAGATAAAGATGGTGGAAAAGGTAGTAGAGAAACAAGGTGTTTAATCAAAGGCCTCCCATGTTTAGTTGCATTCGTTTACGAAAGCGACAACACTGTTCTAAGCCAAAGATTGGTGGAGAAACTCCAGTTACCAACAAGCTTTCATTCGAATCAAGCAAGGATCAAATTCAGTACGGGACAATGTGTGCAAGAAGTATTATCTGATATTGCTCACACGAAGTCTTGTCACCTTCTTTTGAGAGTGGCATGGCTTCATTTTAAAACGCTCAATCTTGATAAAGGTTCCCTTTATTTGAGGCATGAGGGACATGAAATGAAGTTGAAATTTATAACACCAACACAAGCCAGTAAGGATCAACATAGGCTGAAGGAGAAAATAGAAAAAGAAAGAATAGAAAAGGAAGAAATATAAACTGTGGAAGGAATGGAAATTAAAGAAAAACTAAAAGGAAGAAAAGATAAAGATGGTGGAAAAGGTAGTAGAGAAACAAGGTGTTTAATCAAAGGCCTCCCATGTTTAGTTGCATTCGTTTACGAAAGCGACAACACTGTTCTAAGCCAAAGATTGGTGGAGAAACTCCAGTTACCAACAAGCTTTCATTCGAATCAAGCAAGGATCAAATTCAGTACGGGACAATGTGTGCAAGAAGTATTATCTGATATTGCTCACACGAAGTCTTGTCACCTTCTTTTGAGAGTGGCATGGCTTCATTTTAAAACGCTCAATCTTGATAAAGGTTCCCTTTATTTGAGGCATGAGGGACATGAAATGAAGTTGAAATTTATGACACCAACACAAGCCAGTAAGGATCAACATAGGCTGAAGGAGAAAATAGAAAAAGAAAGAATAGAAAAGGAAGAAATATAAACTGTGGAAGGAATGGAAATTAAAGAAAAACTAAAAGGAAGAAAAGATAAAGATGGTGGAAAAGGTAGTAGAGAAACAAGGTGTTTAATCAAAGGCCTCCCATGTTTAGTTGCATTCGTTTACGAAAGCGACAACACTGTTCTAAGCCAAAGATTGGTGGAGAAACTCCAGTTACCAACAAGCTTTCATTCGAATCAAGCAAGGATCAAATTCAGTACGGGACAATGTGTGCAAGAAGTATTATCTGATATTGCTCACACGAAGTCTTGTCACCTTCTTTTGAGAGTGGCATGGCTTCATTTTAAAACGCTCAATCTTGATAAAGGTTCCCTTTATTTGAGGCATGAGGGACATGAAATGAAGTTGAAATTTAAAACACCAACACAAGCCAGTAAGGATCAACATAGGCTGAAGGAGAAAATAGAAAAAGAAAGAATAGAAAAGGAAGAAATATAAACTGTGGAAGGAATGGAAATTAAAGAAAAACTAAAAGGAAGAAAAGATAAAGATGGTGGAAAAGGTAGTAGAGAAACAAGGTGTTTAATCAAAGGCCTCCCATGTTTAGTTGCATTCGTTTACGAAAGCGACAACACTGTTGTAAGCCAAAGATTGGTGGAGAAACTCCAGTTACCAACAAGCTTTCATTCGAATCAAGCAAGGATCAAATTCAGTACGGGACAATGTGTGCAAGAAGTATTATCTGATATTGCTCGCACGAACTCTTGTCATCTTCTTTTGAGATTGGCATGGCTTCATTTTAAAACGCTCAATCTTGATAAAGGTTCCCTTTATTTGAGGCATGAGGGACATGAAATGAAGTTGAAATTTATGACACCAACACAAGCCAGTAAGGATCAACATAGGCTGAAGGAGAAAATAGAAAAAGAAAGAATAGAAAAGGAAGAAATATAAACTGTGGAAGGAATGGAAATTAAAGAAAAACTAAAAGGAAGAAAAGATAAAGATGGTGGAAAAGGTAGTAGAGAAACAAGGTGTTTAATCAAAGGCCTCCCATGTTTAGTTGCATTCGTTTACGAAAGCGACAACACTGTTCTAAGCCAAAGATTGGTGAAGAAACTCCAGTTACCAACAAGCTTTCATTCGAATCAAGCAAGGATCAAATTCAGTACGGGACAATGTGTGCAAGAAGTATTATCTGATATTGCTCACACGAAGTCTTGTCACCTTCTTTTGAGAGTGGCATGGCTTCATTTTAAAACGCTCAATCTTGATAAAGGTTCCCTTTATTTGAGGCATGAGGGACATGAAATGAAGTTGAAATTTATAACACCAACACAAGCCAGTAAGGATCAACATAGGCTGAAGGAGAAAATAGAAAAAGAAAGAATAGAAAAGGAAGAAATATAAACTGTGGAAGGAATGGAAATTAAAGAAAAACTAAAAGGAAGAAAAGATAAAGATGGTGGAAAAGGTAGTAGAGAAACAAGGTGTTTAATCAAAGGCCTCCCATGTTTAGTTGCATTCGTTTACGAAAGCGACAACACTGTTGTAAGCCAAAGATTGGTGGAGAAACTCCAGTTACCAACAAGCTTTCATTCGAATCAAGCAAGGATCAAATTCAGTACGGGACAATGTGTGCAAGAAGTATTATCTGATATTGCTCGCACGAACTCTTGTCATCTTCTTTTGAGATTGGCATGGCTTCATTTTAAAACGCTCAATCTTGATAAAGGTTCCCTTTATTTGAGGCATGAGGGACATAAAATGAAGTTGAAATTTATAACACCAACACAAGCCAGTAAGGATCAACATATGCTGAAGGAGAAAATAGAAAAAGAAAGAATAGAAAAGGAAGAAATATAAACTGTGGAAGGAATGGAAATTAAAGAAAAACTAAAAGGAAGAAAAGATAAAGATGGGGGAAAAGGTAGTAGAGAAACAAGGTGTTTAATCAAAGGCCTCCCATGTTTAGTTGCATTCGTTTACGAAAGCGACAACACTGTTCTAAGCCAAAGATTGGTGGAGAAACTCTAGTTACCAACAAGCATTCACTCGAATCAAGCAAGGATCAAATTCAGTACGGGACAATGTGTGCAAGAAGTATTATCTGATATTGCTCACACGAACTCTTGTCATCTTCTTTTGAGATGGGCAATGCTTCATTTTAAAACGTTCAATCTTGATAAACGTTCCCTTTATTTGAGGCATGAGGGACATGAAATGAAGTTAAAATTTATAACACCAACACAAGCCAGTAAGGATCAACATATGCTGAAGGAGAAAATAGAAAAAGAAAGAATAGAAAAGGAAGAAATATAAACTGTGGAAGGAATGGAAATTAAAGAAAAACTAAAAGGAAGAAAAGATAAAGATGGGGGAAAAGGTAGTAGAGAAACAAGGTGTTTAATCAAAGGCCTCCCATGTTTAGTTGCATTCGTTTACGAAAGCGACAACACTGTTCTAAGCCAAAGATTGGTGGAGAAACTCTAGTTACCAACAAGCATTCACTCGAATCAAGCAAGGATCAAATTCAGTACGGGACAATGTGTGCAAGAAGTATTATCTGATATTGCTCACACGAACTCTTGTCATCTTCTTTTGAGATTGGCATGGCTTCATTTTAAAACGCTCAATCTTGATAAAGGTTCCCTTTATTTGAGGCATGAGAGAAATGAAATGAAGTTGAAATTTATAACACCAACACAAGCCGGTAAGGATCAACATATGGTGAAGGAGAAAATAGAAAAAGAAAGAATAGAAAAGGAAGAAATATAAACTGTGGAAGGAATGGAAATTAAAGAAAAACTAAAAGGAAGAAAAGATAAAGATGGTGGAAAAGGTAGTAGAGAAACAAGGTGTTTAATCAAAGGCCTCCCATGTTTAGTTGCATTCGTTTACGAAAGCGACAACACTGTTGTAAGCCAAAGATTGGTGGAGAAACTCCAGTTACCAACAAGCTTTCATTCGAATCAAGCAAGGATCAAATTCAGTACGGGACAATGTGTGCAAGAAGTATTATCTGATATTGCTCACACGAAGTCTTGTCATCTTCTTTTGAGATTGGCATGGCTTCATTTTAAAACGCTCAATCTTGATAAAGGTTTCCTTTATTTGAGGCATGAGGGACATGAAATGAAGTTGAAATTTATAACACCAACACAAGCCAGTAAGGATCAACATAGGCTGAAGGAGAAAATAGAAAAAGAAAGAATAGAAAAGGAAGAAATATAAACTGTGGAAGGAATGGAAATTAAAGAAAAACTAAAAGGAAGAAAAGATAAAGATGGTGGAAAAGGTAGTAGAGAAACAAGGTGTTTAATCAAAGGCCTCCCATGTTTAGTTGCATTCGTTTACGAAAGCGACAACACTGTTGTAAGCCAAAGATTGGTGGAGAAACTCCAGTTACCAACAAGCTTTCATTCGAATCAAGCAAGGATCAAATTCAGTACGGGACAATGTGTGCAAGAAGTATTATCTGATATTGCTCGCACGAACTCTTGTCATCTTCTTTTGAGATTGGCATGGCTTCATTTTAAAACGCTCAATCTTGATAAAGGTTCCCTTTATTTGAGGCATGAGGGACATGAAATGAAGTTGAAATTTATAACACCAACACAAGCCGGTAAGGATCAACATATGCTGAAGGAGAAAATAGAAAAAGAAAGAATAGAAAAGGAAGAAATATAAACTGTGGAAGGAATGGAAATTAAAGAAAAACTAAAAGGAAGAAAAGATAAAGATGGTGGAAAAGGTAGTAGAGAAACAAGGTGTTTAATCAAAGGCCTCCCATGTTTAGTTGCATTCGTTTACGAAAGCGACAACACTGTTCTAAGCCAAAGATTGGTGGAGAAACTCTAGTTACCAACAAGCATTCACTCGAATCAAGCAAGGATCAAATTCAGTACGGGACAATGTGTGCAAGAAGTATTATCTGATATTGCTCACACGAACTCTTGTCATCTTCTTTTGAGATGGGCAATGCTTCATTTTAAAACGTTGAATCTTGATAAACGTTCCCTTTATTTGAGGCATGAGGGACATGAAATGAAGTTGAAAGTTATAACACCAACACAAGCCAGTAAGGATCAACATAGGCTGAAGGAGAAAATAGAAAAAGAAAGAATAGAAAAGGAAGAAATATAAACTGTGGAAGGAATGGAAATTAAAGAAAAGCTAAAAGGAAGAAAAGATAAAGATGGTGGAAAAGGTAGTAGAGAAACAAGGTGTTTAATCAAAGGCCTCCCATGTTTAGTTGCATTCGTTTACGAAAGCGACAACACTGTTGTAAGCCAAAGATTGGTGGAGAAACTCAAGTTACCAACAAGCATTCACTCGAATCAAGCAAGGATCAAATTCAGTACGGGACAATGTGTGCAAGAAGTATTATCTGATATTGCTCACACGAAGTCTTGTCATCTTCTTTTGAGATTGGCATGGCTTCATTTTAAAACGCTCAATCTTGATAAAGGTTCCCTTTATTTGAGGCATGAGGGACATGAAATGAAGTTGAAATTTATAACACCAACACAAGCCAGTAAGGATCAACATAGGCTGAAGGAGAAAATAGAAAAAGAAAGAATAGAAAAGGAAGAAATATAAACTGTGGAAGGAATGGAAATTAAAGAAAAACTAAAAGGAAGAAAAGATAAAGATGGTGGAAAAGGTAGTAGAGAAACAAGGTGTTTAATCAAAGGCCTCCCATGTTTAGTTGCATTCGTTTACGAAAGTGACAACACTGTTGTAAGCCAAAGATTGGTGGAGAAACTCCAGTTACCAACAAGCTTTCATTCGAATCAAGCAAGGATCAAATTCAGTACGGGACAATGTGTGCAAGAAGTATTATCTGATATTGCTCGCACGAACTCTTGTCATCTTCTTTTGAGATTGGCATGGCTTCATTTTAAAACGCTCAATCTTGATAAAGGTTCCCTTTATTTGAGGCATGAGGGACATGAAATGAAGTTGAAATTTATAACACCAACACAAGCCAGTAAGGATCAACATATGCTGAAGGAGAAAATAGAAAAAGAAAGAATAGAAAAGGAAGAAATATAAACTGTGGAAGGAATGGAAATTAAAGAAAAACTAAAAGGAAGAAAAGATAAAGATGGGGGAAAAGGTAGTAGAGAAACAAGGTGTTTAATCAAAGGCCTCCCATGTTTAGTTGCATTCGTTTACGAAAGCGACAACACTGTTCTAAGCCAAAGATTGGTGGAGAAACTCTAGTTACCAACAAGCATTCACTCGAATCAAGCAAGGATCAAATTCAGTACGGGACAATGTGTGCAAGAAGTATTATCTGATATTGCTCACACGAACTCTTGTCATCTTCTTTTGAGATGGGCAATGCTTCATTTTAAAACGTTCAATCTTGATAAACGTTCCCTTTATTTGAGGCATGAGGGACATGAAATGAAGTTGAAATTTATAACACCAACACAAGCTAGTAAGGATCAACATATGCTGAAGGAGAAAATAGAAAAAGAAAGAATAGAAAAGGAAGAAATATAAACTGTGGAAGGAATGGAAATTAAAGAAAAACTAAAAGGAAGAAAAGATAAAGATGGGGGAAAAGGTAGTAGAGAAACAAGGTGTTTAATCAAAGGCCTCCCATGTTTAGTTGCATTCGTTTACGAAAGCGACAACACTGTTCTAAGCCAAAGATTGGTGGAGAAACTCTAGTTACCAACAAGCATTCACTCGAATCAAGCAAGGATCAAATTCAGTACGGGACAATGTGTGCAAGAAGTATTATCTGATATTGCTAACACGAACTCTTGTCATCTTCTTTTGAGATTGGCATGGCTTCATTTTAAAACGCTCAATCTTGATAAAGGTTCCCTTTATTTGAGGCATGAGGGACATGAAATGAAGTTGAAATTTATAACACCAACACAAGCCGGTAAGGATCAACATATGGTGAAGGAGAAAATAGAAAAAGAAAGAATAGAAAAGGAAGAAATATAAACTGTGGAAGGAATGGAAATTAAAGAAAAACTAAAAGGAAGAAAAGATAAAGATGGTGGAAAAGGTAGTAGAGAAACAAGGTGTTTAATCAAAGGCCTCCCATGTTTAGTTGCATTCGTTTACGAAAGCGACAACACTGTTGTAAGCCAAAGATTGGTGGAGAAACTCCAGTTACCAACAAGCTTTCATTCGAATCAAGCAAGGATCAAATTCAGTACGGGACAATGTGTGCAAGAAGTATTATCTGATATTGCTCACACGAAGTCTTGTCACCTTCTTTTGAGAGTGGCATGGCTTCATTTTAAAACGCTCAATCTTGATAAAGGTTTCCTTTATTTGAGGCATGAGGGACATGAAATGAAGTTGAAATTTATAACACCAACACAAGCCAGTAAGGATCAACATAGGCTGAAGGAGAAAATAGAAAAAGAAAGAATAGAAAAGGAAGAAATATAAACTGTGGAAGGAATGGAAATTAAAGAAAAACTAAAAGGAAGAAAAGATAAAGATGGTGGAAAAGGTAGTAGAGAAACAAGGTGTTTAATCAAAGGCCTCCCATGTTTAGTTGCATTCGTTTACGAAAGCGACAACACTGTTGTAAGCCAAAGATTGGTGGAGAAACTCCAGTTACCAACAAGCTTTCATTCGAATCAAGCAAGGATCAAATTCAGTACGGGACAATGTGTGCAAGAAGTATTATCTGATATTGCTCGCACGAACTCTTGTCATCTTCTTTTGAGCTTGGCATGGCTTCATTTTAAAACGCTCAATCTTGATAAAGGTTCCCTTTATTTGAGGCATGAGGGACATGAAATGAAGTTGAAATTTATAACACCAACACAAGCCGGTAAGGATCAACATATGCTGAAGGAGAAAATAGAAAAAGAAAGAATAGAAAAGGAAGAAATATAAACTGTGGAAGGAATGGAAATTAAAGAAAAACTAAAAGGAAGAAAAGATAAAGATGGGGGAAAAGGTAGTAGAGAAACAAGGTGTTTAATCAAAGGCCTCCCATGTTTAGTTGCATTCGTTTACGAAAGCGACAACACTGTTCTAAGCCAAAGATTGGTGGAGAAACTCTAGTTACCAACAAGCATTCACTCGAATCAAGCAAGGATCAAATTCAGTACGGGACAATGTGTGCAAGAAGTATTATCTGATATTGCTCACACGAACTCTTGTCATCTTCTTTTGAGATGGGCAATGCTTCATTTTAAAACGTTCAATCTTGATAAACGTTCCCTTTATTTGAGGCATGAGGGACATGAAATGAAGTTGAAAGTTATAACACCAACACAAGCCAGTAAGGATCAACATAGGCTGAAGGAGAAAATAGAAAAAGAAAGAATAGAAAAGGAAGAAATATAAACTGTGGAAGGAATGGAAATTAAAGAAAAGCTAAAAGGAAGAAAAGATAAAGATGGTGGAAAAGGTAGTAGAGAAACAAGGTGTTTAATCAAAGGCCTCCCATGTTTAGTTGCATTCGTTTACGAAAGCGACAACACTGTTGTAAACCAAAGATTGGTGGAGAAACTCAAGTTACCAACAAGCATTCACTCGAATCAAGCAAGGATCAAATTCAGTACGGGACAATGTGTGCAAGAAGTATTATCTGATATTGCTCACACGAAGTCTTGTCATCTTCTTTTGAGATTGGCATGGCTTCATTTTAAAACGCTCAATCTTGATAAAGGTTCCCTTTATTTGAGGCATGAGGGACATGAAATGAAGTTGAAATTTATAACACCAACACAAGCCAGTAAGGATCAACATAGGCTGAAGGAGAAAATAGAAAAAGAAAGAATAGAAAAGGAAGAAATATAAACTGTGGAAGGAATGGAAATTAAAGAAAAACTAAAAGGAAGAAAAGATAAAGATGGTGGAAAAGGTAGTAGAGAAACAAGGTGTTTAATCAAAGGCCTCCCATGTTTAGTTGCATTCGTTTACGAAAGTGACAACACTGTTGTAAGCCAAAGATTGGTGGAGAAACTCCAGTTACCAACAAGCTTTCATTCGAATCAAGCAAGGATCAAATTCAGTACGGGACAATGTGTGCAAGAAGTATTATCTGATATTGCTCGCACGAACTCTTGTCATCTTCTTTTGAGATTGGCATGGCTTCATTTTAAAACGCTCAATCTTGATAAAGGTTCCCTTTATTTGAGGCATGAGGGACATGAAATGAAGTTGAAATTTATAACACCAACACAAGCCAGTAAGGATCAACATATGCTGAAGGAGAAAATAGAAAAAGAAAGAATAGAAAAGGAAGAAATATAAACTGTGGAAGGAATGGAAATTAAAGAAAAACTAAAAGGAAGAAAAGATAAAGATGGGGGAAAAGGTAGTAGAGAAACAAGGTGTTTAATCAAAGGCCTCCCATGTTTAGTTGCATTCGTTTACGAAAGCGACATTACTGTTCTAAGCCAAAGATTGGTGGAGAAACTCTAGTTACCAACAAGCATTCACTCGAATCAAGCAAGGATCAAATTCAGTACGGGACAATGTGTGCAAGAAGTATTATCTGATATTGCTCACACGAACTCTTGTCATCTTTTTTTGAGATGGGCAATGCTTCATTTTAAAACGTTCAATCTTGATAAACGTTCCCTTTATTTGAGGCATGAGGGACATGAAATGAAGTTGAAATTTATAACACCAACACAAGCCAGTAAGGATCAACATATGCTGAAGGAGAAAATAGAAAAAGAAAGAATAGAAAAGGAAGAAATATAAACTGTGGAAGGAATGGAAATTAAAGAAAAACTAAAAGGAAGAAAAGATAAAGATGGGGGAAAAGGTAGTAGAGAAACAAGGTGTTTAATCAAAGGCCTCCCATGTTTAGTTGCATTCGTTTACGAAAGCGACAACACTGTTCTAAGCCAAAGATTGGTGGAGAAACTCTAGTTACCAACAAGCATTCACTCGAATCAAGCAAGGATCAAATTCAGTACGGGACAATGTGTGCAAGAAGTATTATCTGATATTGCTAACACGAACTCTTGTCATCTTCTTTTGAGATTGGCATGGCTTCATTTTAAAACGCTCAATCTTGATAAAGGTTCCCTTTATTTGAGGCATGAGGGAGATGAAATGAAGTTGAAATTTATAACACCAACACAAGCCGGTAAGGATCAACATATGGTGAAGGAGAAAATAGAAAAAGAAAGAATAGAAAAGGAAGAAATATAAACTGTGGAAGGAATGGAAATTAAAGAAAAACTAAAAGGAAGAAAAGATAAAGATGGTGGAAGAGGTAGTAGAGAAACAAGGTGTTTAATCAAAGGCCTCCCATGTTTAGTTGCATTCGTTTACGAAAGCGACAACACTGTTGTAAGCCAAAGATTGGTGGAGAAACTCCAGTTACCAACAAGCTTTCATTCGAATCAAGCAAGGATCAAATTCAGTACGGGACAATGTGTGCAAGAAGTATTATCTGATATTGCTCACACGAAGTCTTGTCATCTTCTTTTGAGATTGGCATGGCTTCATTTTAAAACGCTCAATCTTGATAAAGGTTTCCTTTATTTGAGGCATGAGGGACATGAAATGAAGTTGAAATTTATAACACCAACACAAGCCAGTAAGGATCAACATAGGCTGAAGGAGAAAATAGAAAAAGAAAGAATAGAAAAGGAAGAAATATAAACTGTGGAAGGAATGGAAATTAAAGAAAAACTAAAAGGAAGAAAAGATAAAGATGGTGGAAAAGGTAGTAGAGAAACAAGGTGTTTAATCAAAGGCCTCCCATGTTTAGTTGCATTCGTTTACGAAAGCGACAACACTGTTGTAAGCCAAAGATTGGTGGAGAAACTCCAGTTACCAACAAGCTTTCATTCGAATCAAGCAAGGATCAAATTCAGTACGGGACAATGTGTGCAAGAAGTATTATCTGATATTGCTCGCACGAACTCTTGTCATCTTCTTTTGAGATTGGCATGGCTTCATTTTAAAACGCTCAATCTTGATAAAGGTTCCCTTTATTTGAGGCATGAGGGACATGAAATGAAGTTGAAATTTATAACACCAACACAAGCCGGTAAGGATCAACATATGCTGAAGGAGAAAATAGAAAAAGAAAGAATAGAAAAGGAAGAAATATAAACTGTGGAAGGAATGGAAATTAAAGAAAAACTAAAAGGAAGAAAAGATAAAGATGGTGGAAAAGGTAGTAGAGAAACAAGGTGTTTAATCAAAGGCCTCCCATGTTTAGTTGCATTCGTTTACGAAAGCGACAACACTGTTCTAAGCCAAAGATTGGTGGAGAAACTCTAGTTACCAACAAGCATTCACTCGAATCAAGCAAGGATCAAATTCAGTACGGGACAATGTGTGCAAGAAGTATTATCTGATATTGCTCACACGAACTCTTGTCATCTTCTTTTGAGATGGGCAATGCTTCATTTTAAAACGTTGAATCTTGATAAACGTTCCCTTTATTTGAGGCATGAGGGACATGAAATGAAGTTGAAAGTTATAACACCAACACAAGCCAGTAAGGATCAACATAGGCTGAAGGAGAAAATAGAAAAAGAAAGAATAGAAAAGGAAGAAATATAAACTGTGGAAGGAATGGAAATTAAAGAAAAGCTAAAAGGAAGAAAAGATAAAGATGGTGGAAAAGGTAGTAGAGAAACAAGGTGTTTAATCAAAGGCCTCCCATGTTTAGTTGCATTCGTTTACGAAAGCGACAACACTGTTGTAAGCCAAAGATTGGTGGAGAAACTCAAGTTACCAACAAGCATTCACTCGAATCAAGCAAGGATCAAATTCAGTACGGGACAATGTGTGCAAGAAGTATTATCTGATATTGCTCACACGAAGTCTTGTCATCTTCTTTTGAGATTGGCATGGCTTCATTTTAAAACGCTCAATCTTGATAAAGGTTCCCTTTATATGAGGCATGAGGGACATGAAATGAAGTTGAAATTTATAACACCAACACAAGCCAGTAAGGATCAACATAGGCTGAAGGAGAAAATAGAAAAAGAAAGAATAGAAAAGGAAGAAATATAAACTGTGGAAGGAATGGAAATTAAAGAAAAACTAAAAGGAAGAAAAGATAAAGATGGTGGAAAAGGTAGTAGAGAAACAAGGTGTTTAATCAAAGGCCTCCCATGTTTAGTTGCATTCGTTTACGAAAGTGACAACACTGTTGTAAGCCAAAGATTGGTGGAGAAACTCCAGTTACCAACAAGCTTTCATTCGAATCAAGCAAGGATCAAATTCAGTACGGGACAATGTGTGCAAGAAGTATTATCTGATATTGCTCGCACGAACTCTTGTCATCTTCTTTTGAGATTGGCATGGCTTCATTTTAAAACGCTCAATCTTGATAAAGGTTCCCTTTATTTGAGGCATGAGGGACATGAAATGAAGTTGAAATTTATAACACCAACACAAGCCAGTAAGGATCAACATATGCTGAAGGAGAAAATAGAAAAAGAAAGAATAGAAAAGGAAGAAATATAAACTGTGGAAGGAATGGAAATTAAAGAAAAACTAAAAGGAAGAAAAGATAAAGATGGGGGAAAAGGTAGTAGAGAAACAAGGTGTTTAATCAAAGGCCTCCCATGTTTAGTTGCATTCGTTTACGAAAGCGACAACACTGTTGTAAGCCAAAGATTGGTGGAGAAACTCAAGTTACCAACAAGCATTCACTCGAATCAAGCAAGGATCAAATTCAGTACGGGACAATGTGTGCAAGAAGTATTATCTGATATTGCTCACACGAAGTCTTGTCATCTTCTTTTGAGATTGGCATGGCTTCATTTTAAAACGCTCAATCTTGATAAAGGTTCCCTTTATTTGAGGCATGAGGGACATGAAATGAAGTTGAAATTTATAACACCAACACAAGCCAGTAAGGATCAACATAGGCTGAAGGAGAAAATAGAAAAAGAAAGAATAGAAAAGGAAGAAATATAAACTGTGGAAGGAATGGAAATTAAAGAAAAACTAAAAGGAAGAAAAGATAAAGATGGTGGAAAAGGTAGTAGAGAAACAAGGTGTTTAATCAAAGGCCTCCCATGTTTAGTTGCATTCGTTTACGAAAGTGACAACACTGTTGTAAGCCAAAGATTGGTGGAGAAACTCCAGTTACCAACAAGCTTTCATTCGAATCAAGCAAGGATCAAATTCAGTACGGGACAATGTGTGCAAGAAGTATTATCTGATATTGCTCGCACGAACTCTTGTCATCTTCTTTTGAGATTGGCATGGCTTCATTTTAAAACGCTCAATCTTGATAAAGGTTCCCTTTATTTGAGGCATGAGGGACATGAAATGAAGTTGAAATTTATAACACCAACACAAGCCAGTAAGGATCAACATATGCTGAAGGAGAAAATAGAAAAAGAAAGAATAGAAAAGGAAGAAATATAAACTGTGGAAGGAATGGAAATTAAAGAAAAACTAAAAGGAAGAAAAGATAAAGATGGGGGAAAAGGTAGTAGAGAAACAAGGTGTTTAATCAAAGGCCTCCCATGTTTAGTTGCATTCGTTTACGAAAGCGACAACACTGTTCTAAGCCAAAGATTGGTGGAGAAACTCTAGTTACCAACAAGCATTCACTCGAATCAAGCAAGGATCAAATTCAGTACGGGACAATGTGTGCAAGAAGTATTATCTGATATTGCTCACACGAACTCTTGTCATCTTCTTTTGAGATGGGCAATGCTTCATTTTAAAACGTTCAATCTTGATAAACGTTCCCTTTATTTGAGGCATGAGGGACATGAAATGAAGTTGAAATTTATAACACCAACACAAGCCAGTAAGGATCAACATATGCTGAAGGAGAAAATAGAAAAAGAAAGAATAGAAAAGGAAGAAATATAAACTGTGGAAGGAATGGAAATTAAAGAAAAACTAAAAGGAAGAAAAGATAAAGATGGGGGAAAAGGTAGTAGAGAAACAAGGTGTTTAATCAAAGGCCTCCCATGTTTAGTTGCATTCGTTTACGAAAGCGACAACACTGTTCTAAGCCAAAGATTGGTGGAGAAACTCTAGTTACCAACAAGCATTCACTCGAATCAAGCAAGGATCAAATTCAGTACGGGACAATGTGTGCAAGAAGTATTATCTGATATTGCTAACACGAACTCTTGTCATCTTCTTTTGAGATTGGCATGGCTTCATTTTAAAACGCTCAATCTTGATAAAGGTTCCCTTTATTTGAGGCATGAGGGACATGAAATGAAGTTGAAATTTATAACACCAACACAAGCCGGTAAGGATCAACATATGGTGAAGGAGAAAATAGAAAAAGAAAGAATAGAAAAGGAAGAAATATAAACTGTGGAAGGAATGGAAATTAAAGAAAAACTAAAAGGAAGAAAAGATAAAGATGGTGGAAAAGGTAGTAGAGAAACAAGGTGTTTAATCAAAGGCCTCCCATGTTTAGTTGCATTCGTTTACGAAAGCGACAACACTGTTGTAAGCCAAAGATTGGTGGAGAAACTCCAGTTACCAACAAGCTTTCATTCGAATCAAGCAAGGATCAAATTCAGTACGGGACAATGTGTGCAAGAAGTATTATCTGATATTGCTCACACGAAGTCTTGTCATCTTCTTTTGAGATTGGCATGGCTTCATTTTAAAACGCTCAATCTTGATAAAGGTTTCCTTTATTTGAGGCATGAGGGACATGAAATGAAGTTGAAATTTATAACACCAACACAAGCCAGTAAGGATCAACATAGGCTGAAGGAGAAAATAGAAAAAGAAAGAATAGAAAAGGAAGAAATATAAACTGTGGAAGGAATGGAAATTAAAGAAAAACTAAAAGGAAGAAAAGATAAAGATGGTGGAAAAGGTAGTAGAGAAACAAGGTGTTTAATCAAAGGCCTCCCATGTTTAGTTGCATTCGTTTACGAAAGCGACAACACTGTTGTAAGCCAAAGATTGGTGGAGAAACTCCAGTTACCAACAAGCTTTCATTCGAATCAAGCAAGGATCAAATTCAGTACGGGACAATGTGTGCAAGAAGTATTATCTGATATTGCTCGCACGAACTCTTGTCATCTTCTTTTGAGATTGGCATGGCTTCATTTTAAAACGCTCAATCTTGATAAAGGTTCCCTTTATTTGAGGCATGAGGGACATGAAATGAAGTTGAAATTTATAACACCAACACAAGCCAGTAAGGATCAACATATGCTGAAGGAGAAAATAGAAAAAGAAAGAATAGAAAAGGAAGAAATATAAACTGTGGAAGGAATGGAAATTAAAGAAAAACTAAAAGGAAGAAAAGATAAAGATGGGGGAAAAGGTAGTAGAGAAACAAGGTGTTTAATCAAAGGCCTCCCATGTTTAGTTGCATTCGTTTACGAAAGCGACAACACTGTTCTAAGCCAAAGATTGGTGGAGAAACTCTAGTTACCAACAAGCATTCACTCGAATCAAGCAAGGATCAAATTCAGTACGGGACAATGTGTGCAAGAAGTATTATCTGATATTGCTCACACGAACTCTTGTCATCTTCTTTTGAGATGGGCAATGCTTCATTTTAAAACGTTCAATCTTGATAAACGTTCCCTTTATTTGAGGCATGAGGGACATGAAATGAAGTTGAAATTTATAACACCAACACAAGCCAGTAAGGATCAACATATGCTGAAGGAGAAAATAGAAAAAGAAAGAATAGAAAAGGAAGAAATATAAACTGTGGAAGGAATGGAAATTAAAGAAAAACTAAAAGGAAGAAAAGATAAAGATGGGGGAAAAGGTAGTAGAGAAACAAGGTGTTTAATCAAAGGCCTCCCATGTTTAGTTGCATTCGTTTACGAAAGCGACAACACTGTTCTAAGCCAAAGATTGGTGGAGAAACTCTAGTTACCAACAAGCATTCACTCGAATCAAGCAAGGATCAAATTCAGTACGGGACAATGTGTGCAAGAAGTATTATCTGATATTGCTAACACGAACTCTTGTCATCTTCTTTTGAGATTGGCATGGCTTCATTTTAAAACGCTCAATCTTGATAAAGGTTCCCTTTATTTGAGGCATGAGGGACATGAAATGAAGTTGAAATTTATAACACCAACACAAGCCGGTAAGGATCAACATATGGTGAAGGAGAAAATAGAAAAAGAAAGAATAGAAAAGGAAGAAATATAAACTGTGGAAGGAATGGAAATTAAAGAAAAACTAAAAGGAAGAAAAGATAAAGATGGTGGAAAAGGTAGTAGAGAAACAAGGTGTTTAATCAAAGGCCTCCCATGTTTAGTTGCATTCGTTTACGAAAGCGACAACACTGTTGTAAGCCAAAGATTGGTGGAGAAACTCCAGTTACCAACAAGCTTTCATTCGAATCAAGCAAGGATCAAATTCAGTACGGGACAATGTGTGCAAGAAGTATTATCTGATATTGCTCACACGAAGTCTTGTCATCTTCTTTTGAGATTGGCATGGCTTCATTTTAAAACGCTCAATCTTGATAAAGGTTTCCTTTATTTGAGGCATGAGGGACATGAAATGAAGTTGAAATTTATAACACCAACACAAGCCAGTAAGGATCAACATAGGCTGAAGGAGAAAATAGAAAAAGAAAGAATAGAAAAGGAAGAAATATAAACTGTGGAAGGAATGGAAATTAAAGAAAAACTAAAAGGAAGAAAAGATAAAGATGGTGGAAAAGGTAGTAGAGAAACAAGGTGTTTAATCAAAGGCCTCCCATGTTTAGTTGCATTCGTTTACGAAAGCGACAACACTGTTGTAAGCCAAAGATTGGTGGAGAAACTCCAGTTACCAACAAGCTTTCATTCGAATCAAGCAAGGATCAAATTCAGTACGGGACAATGTGTGCAAGAAGTATTATCTGATATTGCTCGCACGAACTCTTGTCATCTTCTTTTGAGCTTGGCATGGCTTCATTTTAAAACGCTCAATCTTGATAAAGGTTCCCTTTATTTGAGGCATGAGGGACATGAAATGAAGTTGAAATTTATAACACCAACACAAGCCAGTAAGGATCAACATATGCTGAAGGAGAAAATAGAAAAAGAAAGAATAGAAAAGGAAGAAATATAAACTGTGGAAGGAATGGAAATTAAAGAAAAACTAAAAGGAAGAAAAGATAAAGATGGGGGAAAAGGTAGTAGAGAAACAAGGTGTTTAATCAAAGGCCTCCCATGTTTAGTTGCATTCGTTTACGAAAGCGACAACACTGTTCTAAGCCAAAGATTGGTGGAGAAACTCTAGTTACCAACAAGCATTCACTCGAATCAAGCAAGGATCAAATTCAGTACGGGACAATGTGTGCAAGAAGTATTATCTGATATTGCTCACACGAACTCTTGTCATCTTCTTTTGAGATGGGCAATGCTTCATTTTAAAACGTTCAATCTTGATAAACGTTCCCTTTATTTGAGGCATGAGGGACATGAAATGAAGTTGAAAGTTATAACACCAACACAAGCCAGTAAGGATCAACATAGGCTGAAGGAGAAAATAGAAAAAGAAAGAATAGAAAAGGAAGAAATATAAACTGTGGAAGGAATGGAAATTAAAGAAAAGCTAAAAGGAAGAAAAGATAAAGATGGTGGAAAAGGTAGTAGAGAAACAAGGTGTTTAATCAAAGGCCTCCCATGTTTAGTTGCATTCGTTTACGAAAGCGACAACACTGTTGTAAGCCAAAGATTGGTGGAGAAACTCAAGTTACCAACAAGCATTCACTCGAATCAAGCAAGGATCAAATTCAGTACGGGACAATGTGTGCAAGAAGTATTATCTGATATTGCTCACACGAAGTCTTGTCATCTTCTTTTGAGATTGGCATGGCTTCATTTTAAAACGCTCAATCTTGATAAAGGTTCCCTTTATTTGAGGCATGAGGGACATGAAATGAAGTTGAAATTTATAACACCAACACAAGCCGGTAAGGATCAACATATGGTGAAGGAGAAAATAGAAAAAGAAAGAATAGAAAAGGAAGAAATATAAACTGTGGAAGGAATGGAAATTAAAGAAAAACTAAAAGGAAGAAAAGATAAAGATGGTGGAAAAGGTAGTAGAGAAACAAGGTGTTTAATCAAAGGCCTCCCATGTTTAGTTGCATTCGTTTACGAAAGCGACAACACTGTTGTAAGCCAAAGATTGGTGGAGAAACTCCAGTTACCAACAAGCTTTCATTCGAATCAAGCAAGGATCAAATTCAGTACGGGACAATGTGTGCAAGAAGTATTATCTGATATTGCTCACACGAAGTCTTATCATCTTCTTTTGAGATTGGCATGGCTTCATTTTAAAACGCTCAATCTTGATAAAGGTTCCCTTTATTTGAGGCATGAGGGACATGAAATGAAGTTGAAATTTATAACACCAACACAAGCCAGTAAGGATCAACATAGGCTGAAGGAGAAAATAGAAAAAGAAAGAATAGAAAAGGAAGAAATATAAACTGTGGAAGGAATGGAAATTAAAGAAAAACTAAAAGGAAGAAAAGATAAAGATGGTGGAAAAGGTAGTAGAGAAACAAGGTGTTTAATCAAAGGCCTCCCATGTTTAGTTGCATTCGTTTACGAAAGTGACAACACTGTTGTAAGCCAAAGATTGGTGGAGAAACTCCAGTTACCAACAAGCTTTCATTCGAATCAAGCAAGGATCAAATTCAGTACGGGACAATGTGTGCAAGAAGTATTATCTGATATTGCTCGCACGAACTCTTGTCATCTTCTTTTGAGATTGGCATGGCTTCATTTTAAAACGCTCAATCTTGATAAAGGTTCCCTTTATTTGAGGCATGAGGGACATGAAATGAAGTTGAAATTTATAACACCAACACAAGCCAGGAAGGATCAACATATGCTGAAGGAGAAAATAGAAAAAGAAAGAATAGAAAAGGAAGAAATATAAACTGTGGAAGGAATGGAAATTAAAGAAAAACTAAAAGGAAGAAAAGATAAAGATGGGGGAAAAGGTAGTAGAGAAACAAGGTGTTTAATCAAAGGCCTCCCATGTTTAGTTGCATTCGTTTACGAAAGCGACAACACTGTTCTAAGCCAAAGATTGGTGGAGAAACTCTAGTTACCAACAAGCATTCACTCGAATCAAGCAAGGATCAAATTCAGTACGGGACAATGTGTGCAAGAAGTATTATCTGATATTGCTCACACGACGTCTTGTCATCTTCTTTTGAGATGGGCAATGCTTCATTTTAAAACGTTCAATCTTGATAAACGTTCCCTTTATTTGAGGCATGAGGGACATGAAATGAAGTTGAAAGTTATAACACCAACACAAGCCAGTAAGGATCAACATAGGCTGAAGGAGAAAATAGAAAAAGAAAGAATAGAAAAGGAAGAAATATAAACTGTGGAAGGAATGGAAATTAAAGAAAAGCTAAAAGGAAGAAAAGATAAAGATGGTGGAAAAGGTAGTAGAGAAACAAGGTGTTTAATCAAAGGCCTCCCATGTCTAGTTGCATTCGTTTACGAAAGCGACAACACTGTTGTAAGCCAAAGATTGGTGGAGAAACTCAAGTTACCAACAAGCATTCACTCGAATCAAGCAAGGATCAAATTCAGTACGGGACAATGTGTGCAAGAAGTATTATCTGATATTGCTCACACGAAGTCTTGTCATCTTCTTTTGAGATTGGCATGGCTTCATTTTAAAACGCTCAATCTTGATAAACGTTCCCTTTATTTGAGGCATGAGGGACATGAAATGAAGTTGAAATTTATAACACCAACACAAGCCAGTAAGGATCAACATAGGCTGAAGGAGAAAATAGAAAAAGAAAGAATAGAAAAGGAAGAAATATAAACTGTGGAAGGAATGGAAATTAAAGAAAAGCTAAAAGGAAGAAAAGATAAAGATGGTGGAAAAGGTAGTAGAGAAACAAGTTGTTTAATCAAAGGCCTCCCATGTTTAGTTGCATTTGTTTACGAAAGCGACAACACTGTTGTAAGCCAAAGATTGGTGGAGAAACTCAAGTTACCAACAAGCATTCACTCGAATCAAGCAAGGATCAAATTCAGTACGGGACAATGTGTGCAAGAAGTATTATCTGATATTGCTCACACGAAGTCTTGTCATCTTCTTTTGAGATTGGCATGGCTTCATTTTAAAACGCTCAATCTTGATAAAGGTTTCCTTTATTTGAGGCATGAGGGACATGAAATGAAGTTGAAATTTATAACACCAACACAAGCCAGTAAGGATCAACATAGGCTGAAGGAGAAAATAGAAAAAGAAAGAATAGAAAAGGAAGAAATATAAACTGTGGAAGGAATGGAAATTAAAGAAAAACTAAAAGGAAGAAAAGATAAAGATGGTGGAAAAGGTAGTAGAGAAACAAGGTGTTTAATCAAAGGCCTCCCATGTTTAGTTGCATTCGTTTACGAAAGCGACAACACTGTTGTAAGCCAAAGATTGGTGGAGAAACTCCAGTTACCAACAAGCTTTCATTCGAATCAAGCAAGGATCAAATTCAGTACGGGACAATGTGTGCAAGAAGTATTATCTGATATTGCTCGCACGAACTCTTGTCATCTTCTTTTGAGCTTGGCATGGCTTCATTTTAAAAGGCTCAATCTTGATAAAGGTTCCCTTTATTTGAGGCATGAGGGACATGAAATGAAGTTGAAATTTATAACACCAACACAAGCCAGTAAGGATCAACATATGCTGAAGGAGAAAATAGAAAAAGAAAGAATAGAAAAGGAAGAAATATAAACTGTGGAAGGAATGGAAATTAAAGAAAAACTAAAAGGAAGAAAAGATAAAGATGGGGGAAAAGGTAGTAGAGAAACAAGGTGTTTAATCAAAGGCCTCCCATGTTTAGTTGCATTCGTTTACGAAAGCGACAACACTGTTCTAAGCCAAAGATTGGTGGAGAAACTCTAGTTACCAACAAGCATTCACTCGAATCAAGCAAGGATCAAATTCAGTACGGGACAATGTGTGCAAGAAGTATTATCTGATATTGCTCACACGAACTCTTGTCATCTTCTTTTGAGATGGGCAATGCTTCATTTTAAAACGTTCAATCTTGATAAACGTTCCCTTTATTTGAGGCATGAGGGACATGAAATGAAGTTGAAAGTTATAACACCAACACAAGCCAGTAAGGATCAACATAGGCTGAAGGAGAAAATAGAAAAAGAAAGAATAGAAAAGGAAGAAATATAAACTGTGGAAGGAATGGAAATTAAAGAAAAGCTAAAAGGAAGAAAACATAAAGATGGTGGAAAAGGTAGTAGAGAAACAAGGTGTTTAATCAAAGGCCTCCCATGTTTAGTTGCATTCGTTTACGAAAGCGACAACACTGTTGTAAGCCAAAGATTGGTGGAGAAACTCAAGTTACCAACAAGCTTTCATTCGAATCAAGGAAGGATCAAATTCAGTACGGGACAATGTGTGCAAGAAGTATTATCTGATATTGCTCACACGAAGTCTTGTCATCTTCTTTTGAGATTGGCATGGCTTCATTTTAAAACGCTCAATCTTGATAAAGGTTCCCTTTATTTGAGGCATGAGGGACATGAATTGACGTTGAAATTTATAACACCAACTCAAGCCAGTAAGGATCAACACAGGCTGAAGGAGAAAATAGAAAAAGAAAGAATAGAAAAGGAAGAAATATAAACTGTGGAAGGAATGGAAATTAAAGAAAAACTAAAAGGAAGAAAAGATAAAGATGGTGGAAAAGGTAGTAGAGAATCAAGGTGTTTAATCAAAGGCCTCCCATGTATAGTTGCATTCGTTTACGAAAGCGACAACACTGTTGTAAGCCAAAGATTGGTGGAGAAACTCCAGTTACCAACAAGCTTTCATTCGAATCAAGCAAGGATCAAATTCAGTACGGGACAATGTGTGCAAGAAGTATTATCTGATATTGCTCACACGAAGTCTTGTCATCTTCTTTTGAGATTGGCATGGCTTCATTTTAAAACGCTCAATCTTGATAAACGTTCCCTTTATTTAAGGCATGAGGGACATGAAATGAAGTTGAAAGTTATAACACAACACAAGCCAGTAAGGATCAACATAGGCTGAAGGAGAAAATAGAAAAAGAAAGAATAGAAAAGGAAGAAATATAAACTGTGGAAGGAATGGAAATTAAAGAAAAGCTAAAAGGAAGAAAAGATAAAGATGGTGGAAAAGGTAGTAGAGAAACAAGGTGTTTAATCAAAGGCCTCCCATGTTTAGTTGCATTTGTTTACGAAAGCGACAACACTGTTGTAAGCCAAAGATTGGTGGAGAAACTCAAGTTACCAACAAGCATTCACTCGAATCAAGCAAGGATCAAATTCAGTACGGGACAATGTGTGCAAGAAGTATTATCTGATATTGCTCACACGAAGTCTTGTCATCTTCTTTTGAGATTGGCATCGCTTCATTTTAAAACGCTCAATCTTGATAAAGGTTTCCTTTATTTGAGGCATGAGGGACATGAAATGAAGTTGAAATTTATAACACCAACACAAGCCAGTAAGGATCAACATAGGCTGAAGGAGAAAATAGAAAAAGAAAGAATAGAAAAGGAAGAAATATAAACTGTGGAAGGAATGGAAATTAAAGAAAAACTAAAAGGAAGAAAAGATAAAGATGGTGGAAAAGGTAGTAGAGAAACAAGGTGTTTAATCAAAGGCCTCCCATGTTTAGTTGCATTCGTTTACGAAAGCGACAACACTGTTGTAAGCCAAAGATTGGTGGAGAAACTCCAGTTACCAACAAGCTTTCATTCGAATCAAGCAAGGATCAAATTCAGTACGGGACAATGTGTGCAAGAAGTATTATCTGATATTGCTCGCACGAACTCTTGTCATCTTCTTTTGAGCTTGGCATGGCTTCATTTTAAAACGCTCAATCTTGATAAAGGTTCCCTTTATTTGAGGCATGAGGGACATGAAATGAAGTTGAAATTTATAACACCAACACAAGCCAGTAAGGATCAACATATGCTGAAGGAGAAAATAGAAAAAGAAAGAATAGAAAAGGAAGAAATATAAACTGTGGAAGGAATGGAAATTAAAGAAAAACTAAAAGGAAGAAAAGATAAAGATGGTGGAAAAGGTAGTAGAGAAACAAGGTGTTTAATCAAAGGCCTCCCATGTTTAGTTGCATTCGTTTACGAAAGCGACAACACTGTTGTAAGCCAAAGATTGGTGGAGAAACTCCAGTTACCAACAAGCTTTCATTCGAATCAAGCAAGGATCAAATTCAGTACGGGACAATGTGTGCAAGAAGTATTATCTGATATTGCTCGCACGAACTCTTGTCATCTTCTTTTGAGATTGGCATGGCTTCATTTTAAAACGCTCAATCTTGATAAAGGTTCCCTTTATTTGAGGCATGAGGGACATGAATTGACGTTGAAATTTATAACACCAACACAAGCCAGTAAGGATCAACATAGGCTGAAGGAGAAAATAGAAAAAGAAAGAATAGAAAAGGAAGAAATATAAACTGTGGAAGGAATGGAAATTAAAGAAAAACTAAAAGGAAGAAAAGATAAAGATGGTGGAAAAGGTAGTAGAGAATCAAGGTGTTTAATCAAAGGCCTCCCATGTATAGTTGCATTCGTTTACGAAAGCGACAACACTGTTGTAAGCCAAAGATTGGTGGAGAAACTCCAGTTACCAACAAGCTTTCATTCGAATCAAGCAAGGATCAAATTCAGTACGGGACAATGTGTGCAAGAAGTATTATCTGATATTGCTCACACGAAGTCTTGTCATCTTCTTTTGAGATTGGCATGGCTTCATTTTAAAACGCTCAATCTTGATAAACGTTCCCTTTATTTAAGGCATGAGGGACATGAAATGAAGTTGAAAGTTATAACACAACACAAGCCAGTAAGGATCAACATAGGCTGAAGGAGAAAATAGAAAAAGAAAGAATAGAAAAGGAAGAAATATAAACTGTGGAAGGAATGGAAATTAAAGAAAAGCTAAAAGGAAGAAAAGATAAAGATGGTGGAAAAGGTAGTAGAGAAACAAGGTGTTTAATCAAAGGCCTCCCATGTTTAGTTGCATTTGTTTACGAAAGCGACAACACTGTTGTAAGCCAAAGATTGGTGGAGAAACTCAAGTTACCAACAAGCATTCACTCGAATCAAGCAAGGATCAAATTCAGTACGGGACAATGTGTGCAAGAAGTATTATCTGATATTGCTCACACGAAGTCTTGTCATCTTCTTTTGAGATTGGCATGGCTTCATTTTAAAACGCTCAATCTTGATAAAGGTTTCCTTTATTTGAGGCATGAGGGACATGAAATGAAGTTGAAATTTATAACACCAACACAAGCCAGTAAGGATCAACATAGGCTGAAGGAGAAAATAGAAAAAGAAAGAATAGAAAAGGAAGAAATATAAACTGTGGAAGGAATGGAAATTAAAGAAAAACTAAAAGGAAGAAAAGATAAAGATGGTGGAAAAGGTAGTAGAGAAACAAGGTGTTTAATCAAAGGCCTCCCATGTCTAGTTGCATTCGTTTACGAGAGCGACAACACTGTTGTAAGCCAAAGATTGGTGGAGAAACTCAAGTTACCAACAAGCATTCACTCGAATCAAGCAAGGATCAAATTCAGTACGCGACAATGTGTGCAAGAAGTATTATCTGATATTGCTCACACGAAGTCTTGTCATCTTCTTTTGAGATTGGCATGGCTTCATTTTAAAACGCTCAATCTTGATAAAGGTTCCCTTTATTTGAGGCATGAGGGACATGAAATGAAGTTGAAATTTATAACACCAACACAAGCCAGTAAGGATCAACATAGGCTGAAGGAGAAAATAGAAAAAGAAAGAATAGAAAAGGAAGAAATATAAACTGTGGAAGGAATGGAAATTAAAGAAAAACTAAAAGGAAGAAAAGATAAAGATGGTGGAAAAGGTAGTAGAGAAACAAGGTGTTTAATCAAAGGCCTCCCATGTTTAGTTGCATTCGTTTACGAAAGCGACAACACTGTTGTAAGCCAAAGATTGGTGGAGAAACTCCAGTTACCAACAAGCTTTCATTCGAATCAAGCAAGGATCAAATTCAGTACGTGACAATGTGTGCAAGAAGTATTATCTGATATTGCTCACACGAAGTCTTGTCATCTTCTTTTGAGATTGGCATGGCTTCATTTTAAAACGCTCAATCTTGATAAAGGTTCCCTTTATTTGAGGCATGAGGGACATGAATTGAAGTTGAAATTTATAACACCAACACAAGCCAGTAAGGATCAACATAGGCTGAAGGAGAAAATAGAAAAAGAAAGAATAGAAAAGGAAGAAATATAAACTGTGGAAGGAATGGAAATTAAAGAAAAACTAAAAGGAAGAAAAGATAAAGATGGTGGAAAAGGTAGTAGAGAAACAAGGTGTTTAATCAAAGGCCTCCCATGTCTAGTTGCATTCGTTTATGAGAGCGACAACACTGTTGTAAGCCAAAGATTGGTGGAGAAACTCCAGTTACCAACAAGCTTTCATTTGAATCAAGCAACGATCAAATTCAGTACGGGACAATTTGTGCAAGAAGTATTATCTGATATTGCTCACACGAACTCTTGTCATCTTCTTTTGAGAATGGCATGGCTTCATTTTAAAACGCTAAATCTTGATAAACGTTCCCTTTATTTGAGGCATGAGGGACATGAAATGAAGTTGAAATTTATAACACCAACACAAGCCAGTAAGGATCAACATAGGCTGAAGGAGAAAATAGAAAAAGAAAGAATAGAAAAGGAAGAAATATAAACTGTGGAAGGAATGGAAATTAAAGAAAAGCTAAAAGGAAGAAAAGATAAAGATGGTGGAAAAGGTAGTAGAGAAACAAGGTGTTTAATCAAAGGCCTCCCATGTTTAGTTGCATTCGTTTACGAAAACGACAACACTGTTGTAAGCCAAAGATTGGTGGAGAAACTCAAGTTACCAACAAGCTTTCATTCGAATCAAGTAAGGATCAAATTCAGTACGGGACAATGTGTGCAAGAAGTATTATCTGATATTGCTCACACGAAGTCTTGTCATCTTCTTTTGAGATTGGCATGGCTTCATTTTAAAACGCTCAATCTTAATAAAGGTTCCCTTTATTTGAGGCATGAGGGACATGAATTGAAGTTGAAATTTATAACACCAACACAAGCCAGTAAGGATCAACATAGGCTGAAGGAGAAAATAGAAAAAGAAAGAATAGAAAAGGAAGAAATATAAACTGTGGAAGGAATGGAAATTAAAGAAAAACTAAAAGGAAGAAAAGATAAAGATGGTGGAAAAGGTAGTAGAGAAACAAGGTGTTTAATCAAAGGCCTCCCATGTTTAGTTGCATTCGTTTACGAAAGCGACAACACTGTTGTAAGCCAAAGATTGGTGGAGAAACTCCAGTTACCAACAAGCTTTCATTCGAATCAAGCAACGATCAAATTCAGTACGGGACAATTTGTGCAAGAAGTATTATCTGATATTGCTCACACGAACTCTTGTCATCTTCTTTTGAGAATGGCATGGCTTCATTTTAAAACGCTAAATCTTGATAAAGGTTCCCTTTATTTGAGGCATGAGGGACATGAAATGAAGTTGAAATTTATAACACCAACACAAGCCAGTAAGGATCAACATATGCTGAAGGAGAAAATAGAAAAAGAAAGAATAGAAAAGGAAGAAATATAAACTGTGGAAGGAATGGAAATTAAAGAAAAACTAAAAGGAAGAAAAGATAAAGATAGGGGAAAAGGTAGTAGAGAAACAAGGTGTTTAATCAAAGGCCTCCCATGTTTAGTCGCATTCGTTTACGAAAGCGACAACAATGTTGTAAGCCAAAGATTGGTGGAGAAACTCCAGTTACCAACAAGCTTTCATTCGAATCAAGCAAGGATCAAATTCAGTACGGGACAATATGTTAAAGAAGTATTATGTGATATTGCTCCCACGAACTCTTGTCATCTTCTTTTGAGATTGGCATGGCTTCATTTTAAAACGCTCAATCTTGATAAAGGTTCCCTTTATTTGAGGGATGAGGGACATGAAATGAAGTTGAAATTTATGACACCAACAAAAGCCAGTAAGGATCAACATAGGCTGAAGGAGAAAATAGAAAAAGAAAGAATAGAAAAGGAAGAAATATAAACTGTGGAAGGAATGGAAATTGAAGAAAAAGAAAAGGAAGAAAAGATAAAGATGATGGAAAAGGTAGTAGAGAAACAAAGTGTTTAATGAAAGGCCACCCATGTTTAGTTGCATTCGTATACGAAAGCGACAACACTTTTGTAAGCCAAAGATTGGTGTAGAAACTCAAGTTACCAACAAGCATTCACTCGAATCAAGCAAGGATCAAATTCAGTACGGGACAATGTGTGCAAGAAGTATTATCTGATATTGCTCACACGAACTCTTGTCATCTTCTTTTGAGATTGGCATGGCTTCATTTTAAAACGCACAATCTTGATAAAGGTTCCCTTTATTTGAGGGATGAGGGACATGAAATGAAGTTGAAATTTATGACACCAACACAAGCCAATAAGGATCAACATATGCTGAAGGAGAAAATAGAAAAAGAAAGAATAGAAAAGGAAGAAATATAAACTGTGGAAGGAATGGAAATTAAAGAAAAACTAAAAGGAAGAAAAGATAAAGATGGGGGAAAAGGTAGTAGAGAAACAAGGTGTTTAATCAAAGGTCTCCCATGTTTAGTTGCATTTGTTTACGAAAGCGACAACACTGTTGTAAGCCAAAGATTGGTGGAGAAACTCAAGTTACCAACAATCATTCACTCGAATCAAGCAAGGATCAAATTCAGTACGGGACAATGTGTGCAAGAAGTATTATCTGATATTGCTCACACGAAGTCTTGTCATCTTCTTTTGAGATTGGCATGGCTTCATTTTAAAACGCTCAATCTTGATAAAGGTTCCCTTTATTTGAGGCATGAGGGACATGAAATGAAGTTGAAAGTTATAACACCAACACAAGCCAATAAGGATCAACATAGGCTGAAGGAGAAAATAGAAAAAGAAAGAATAGAAAAGGAAGAAATATAAACTGTGGAAGGAATGGAAATTAAAGAAAAGCTAAAAGGAAGAAAAGATAAAGATGGTGGAAAAGGTAGTAGAGAAACAAGGTGTTTAATCAAAGGCCTCCCATGTTTAGTTGCATTCGTTTACGAAAGCGACAACACTGTTGTAAGCCAAAGATTGGTGGAGAAACTCAAGTTACCAACAAGCATTCACTCGAATCAAGCAAGGATCAAATTCAGTACGGGACAATGTGTGCAAGAAGTATTATCTGATATTGCTCACACGAAGTCTTGTCATCTTCTTTTGAGATTGGCATGGCTTCATTTTAAAACGCTCAATCTTGATAAAGGTTCCCTTTATTTGAGGCATGAGGGACATGAAATGAAGTTGAAATTTATAACACCAACACAAGCCAGTAAGGATCAACATAGGCTGAAGGAGAAAATAGAAAAAGAAAGAATAGAAAAGGAAGAAATATAAACTGTGGAAGGAATGGAAATTAAAGAAAAACTAAAAGGAAGAAAAGATAAAGATGGTGGAAAAGGTAGTAGAGAAACAAGGTGTTTAATCAAAGGCCTCCCATGTTTAGTTGCATTCGTTTACGAAAGCGACAACACTGTTGTAAGCCAAAGATTGGTGGAGAAACTCCAGTTACCAACAAGCTTTCATTCGAATCAAGTAAGGATCAAATTCAGTACGGGACAATGTGTGCAAGAAGTATTATCTGATATTGCTCACACGAAGTCTTGTCATCTTCTTTTGAGATTGGCATGGCTTCATTTTAAAACGCTCAATCTTGATAAAGGTTCCCTTTATTTGAGGCATGAGGGACATGAAATGAAGTTGAAATTTATAACACCAACACAAGCCAGTAAGGATCAACATAGGCTGAAGGAGAAAATAGAAAAAGAAAGAATAGAAAAGGAAGAAATATAAACTGTGGAAGGAATGGAAATTAAAGAAAAACTAAAAGGAAGAAAAGATAAAGATGGGGGAAAAGGTAGTAGAGAAACAAGGTGTTTAATCAAAGGCCTCCCATGTTTAGTTGCATTCGTTTACGAAAGCGACAACACTGTTGTAAGCCAAAGATTGGTGGAGAAACTCTAGTTACCAACAAGCATTCACTCGAATCAAGCAAGGATGAAATTCAGTACGAGACAATGTGTGCAAGAAGTATTATCTGATATTGCTCACACGAACTCTTGTCATCTTCTTTTGAGATGGGCATGGCTTCATTTTAAAACGCTCAATCTTGATAAAGGTTACCTTTATTTGAGGCATGAGGGACATGAAATGAAGTTGAAATTTATAACACCAACACAAGCCAGTAAGGATCAACATAGGCTTAAGGAGAAAATAGAAAAAGAAAGAATAGAAAAGGAAGAAATATAAACTGTGGAAGGAATGGAAATTAAAGAAAAACTAAAAGGAAGAAAAGATAAAGATGGTGGAAAAGGTAGTAGAGAAACAAGGTGTTTAATCAAAGGCCTCCCATGTTTAGTTGCATTCGTTTACGAAAGCGACAACACTGTTGTAAGCCAAAGATTGGTGGAGAAACTCCAGTTACCAACAAGCTTTCATTCGAATCAAGCAAGGATCAAATTCAGTACGAGACAATGTGTGCAAGAAGTATTATCTGATATTGCTCGCACGAAGTCTTGTCATCTTCTTTTGAGATTGGCATTGCTTCATTTTAAAACGCTCAATCTTGATAAAGGTTCCCTTTATTTGAGGCATGAGGGACATGAAATGAAGTTGAAATTTATAACACCAACACAAGCCAGTAAGGATCAACATATGCTGAAGGAGAAAATAGAAAAAGAAAGAATAGAAAAGGAAGAAATATAAACTGTGGAAGGAATGGAAATTAAAGAAAAACTAAAAGGAAGAAAAGATAAAGATGGTGGAAAAGGTAGTAGAGAAACAAGGTGTTTAATCAAAGGCCTCCCATGTCTAGTTGCATTCGTTTACAAAAGCGACAACACTGTTGTAAGCCAAAGATTGGTGGAGAAACTCAAGTTACCAACAAGCATTCACTCGAATCAAGCAAGGATCAAATTCAGTACGGGACAATGTGTGCAAGAAGTATTATCTGATATTGCTCACACGAAGTCTTGTCATCTTCTTTTGAGATTGGCATGGCTTCATTTTAAAACACTCAATCTTGATAAAGGTTCCCTTTATTTGAGGCATGAGGGACATGAAATGAAGTTGAAATTTATAACACCAACACAAGCCAGTAAGGATCAACATAGGCTGAAGGAGAAAATAGAAAAAGAAAGAATAGAAAAGGAAGAAATATAAACTGTGGAAGGAATGGAAATTAAAGAAAAACTAAAAGGAAGAAAAGATAAAGATGGTGGAAAAGGTAGTAGAGAAACAAGGTGTTTAATCAAAGGCCTCCCATGTTTAGTTGCATTCGTTTACAAAAGCGACAACACTGTTGTAAGCCAAAGATTGGTGGAGAAACTCCAGTTACCAACAAGCTTTCATTCGAATCAAGCAAGGATCAAATTCAGTACGCGACAATGTGTGCAAGAAGTATTATCTGATATTGCTCACACGACGTCTTGTCATCTTCTTTTGAGATTGGCATGGCTTCATTTTAAAACGCTCAATCTTGATAAAGGTTCCCTTTATTTGAGGCATGAGGGACATGAATTGAAGTTGAAATTTATAACACCAACACAAGCCAGTAAGGATCAACATAGGCTGAAGGAGAAAATAGCAAAAGAAAGAATAGAAAAGGAAGAAATATAAACTGTGGAAGGAATGGAAATTAAAGAAAAACTAAAAGGAAGAAAAGATAAAGATGGTGGAAAAGGTAGTAGAGAAACAAGGTGTTTAATCAAAGGCCTCCCATGTCTAGTTGCATTCGTTTACGAGAGCGACAACACTGTTGTAAGCCAAAGATTGGTGGAGAAACTCCAGTTACCAACAAGCTTTCATTCGAATCAAGCAACGATCAAATTCAGTACGGGACAATTTGTGCAAGAAATATTATCTGATATTGCTCACACGAACTCTTGTCATCTTCTTTTGAGAATGGCATGGCTTCATTTTAAAACGCTAAATCTTGATAAACGTTCCCTTTATTTGAGGCATGAGGGACATGAAATGAAGTTGAAATTTATAACACCAACACAAGCCAGTAAGGATCAACATAGGCTGAAGGAGAAAATAGAAAAAGAAAGAATAGAAAAGGAAGAAATATAAACTGTGGAAGGAATGGAAATTAAAGAAAAGCTAAAAGGAAGAAAAGATAAAGATGGTGGAAAAGGTAGTAGAGAAACAAGGTGTTTAATCAAAGGCCTCCCATGTTTAGTTGCATTCGTTTACGAAAGCGACAACACTGTTGTAAGCCAAAGATTGGTGGAGAAACTCAAGTTACCAACAAGCTTTCATTCGAATCAAGTAAGGATCAAATTCAGTACGGGACAATGTGTGCAAGAAGTATTATCTGATATTGCTCACACGAAGTCTTGTCATCTTCTTTTGAGATTGGCATGGCTTCATTTTAAAACGCTCAATCTTGATAAAGGTTCCCTTTATTTGAGGCATGAGGGACATGAATTGAAGTTGAAATTTATAACACCAACACAAGCCAGTAAGGATCAACATAGGCTGAAGGAGAAAATAGAAAAAGAAAGAATAGAAAAGGAAGAAATATAAACTGTGGAAGGAATGGAAATTAAAGAAAAACTAAAAGGAAGAAAAGATAAAGATGGTGGAAAAGGTAGTAGAGAAACAAAGTGTTTAATCAAAGGCCTCCCATGTTTAGTTGCATTCGTTTACGAAAGCGACAACACTGTTGTAAGCCAAAGATTGGTGGAGAAACTCCAGTTACCAACAAGCTTTCATTCGAATCAAGCAAGGATCAAATTCAGTACGGGACAATGTGTGCAAGAAGTATTATCCGATATTGCTCACACGAAGTCTTGTCATCTTCTTTTGAGATTGGCATGGCTTCATTTTAAAACGCTCAATCTTGATAAACGTTCCCTTTATTTGAGGCATGAGGGACATGAAATGAAGTTGAAAGTTATAACACCAACACAAGCCAGTAAGGATCAACATAGGCTGAAGGAGAAAATAGAAAAAGAAAGAATAGAAAAGGAAGAAATATAAACTGTGGAAGGAATGGAAATTAAAGAAAAGCTAAAAGGAAGAAAAGATAAAGATGGTGGAAAAGGTAGTAGAGAAACAAGGTGTTTAATCAAAGGCCTCCCATGTTTAGTTGCATTCGTTTACGAAAGCGACAACACTGTTGTAAGCCAAAGATTGGTGGAGAAACTCAAGTTACCAACAAGCATTCACTCGAATCAAGCAAGGATCAAATTCAGTACGGGACAATGTGTGCAAGAAGTATTATCTGATATTGCTCACACGAAGTCTTGTCATCTTCTTTTGAGATTGGCATGGCTTCATTTTAAAACGCTCAATCTTGATAAAGGTTCCCTTTATTTGAGGCATGAGGGACATGAAATGAAGTTGAAATTTATAACACCAACACAAGCCAGTAAGGATCAACATAGGCTGAAGGAGAAAATAGAAAAAGAAAGAATAGAAAAGGAAGAAATATAAACTGTGGAAGGAATGGAAATTAAAGAAAAACTAAAAGGAAGAAAAGATAAAGATGGGGGAAAAGGTAGTAGAGAAACAAGGTGTTTAATCAAAGGCCTCCCATGTTTAGTTGCATTCGTTTACGAAAGCGACAACACTGTTGTAAGCCAAAGATTGGTGGAGAAACTCAAGTTACCAACAAGCATTCACTCGAATCAAGCAAGGATCAAATTCAGTACGGGACAATGTGTGCAAGAAGTATTATCTCATATTGCTCACACGAACTCTTGTCATCTTCTTTTGAGATTGGCATGGCTTCATTTTAAAACGCTCAATCTTGATAAAGGTTCCCTTTATTTGAGGCATGAGGGACATGAAATGAAGTTGAAATTTATAACACCAACACAAGCCAGTAAGGATCAACATAGGCTGAAGGAGAAAATAGAAAAAGAAAGAATAGAAAAGGAAGAAATATAAACTGTGGAAGGAATGGAAATTAAAGAAAAACTAAAAGGAAGAAAAGATAAAGATGGTGGAAAAGGTAGTAGAGAAACAAGGTGTTTAATCAAAGGCCTCCCATGTCTAGTTGCATTCGTTTACGAGAGCGACAACACTGTTGTAAGCCAAAGATTGGTGGAGAAACTCCAGTTACCAACAAGCTTTCATTCGAATCAAGCAACGATCAAATTCAGTACGGGACAATTTGTGCAAGAAATATTATCTGATATTGCTCACACGAACTCTTGTCATCTTCTTTTGAGAATGGCATGGCTTCATTTTAAAACGCTAAATCTTGATAAACGTTCCCTTTATTTGAGGCATGAGGGACATGAAATGAAGTTGAAATTTATAACACCAACACAAGCCAGTAAGGATCAACATAGGCTGAAGGAGAAAATAGAAAAAGAAAGAATAGAAAAGGAAGAAATATAAACTGTGGAAGGAATGGAAATTAAAGAAAAGCTAAAAGGAAGAAAAGATAAAGATGGTGGAAAAGGTAGTAGAGAAACAAGGTGTTTAATCAAAGGCCTCCCATGTTTAGTTGCATTCGTTTACGAAAGCGACAACACTGTTGTAAGCCAAAGATTGGTGGAGAAACTCAAGTTACCAACAAGCTTTCATTCGAATCAAGTAAGGATCAAATTCAGTACGGGACAATGTGTGCAAGAAGTATTATCTGATATTGCTCACACGAAGTCTTGTCATCTTCTTTTGAGATTGGCATGGCTTCATTTTAAAACGCTCAATCTTGATAAAGGTTCCCTTTATTTGAGGCATGAGGGACATGAATTGAAGTTGAAATTTATAACACCAACACAAGCCAGTAAGGATCAACATAGGCTGAAGGAGAAAATAGAAAAAGAAAGAATAGAAAAGGAAGAAATATAAACTGTGGAAGGAATGGAAATTAAAGAAAAACTAAAAGGAAGAAAAGATAAAGATGGTGGAAAAGGTAGTAGAGAAACAAAGTGTTTAATCAAAGGCCTCCCATGTTTAGTTGCATTCGTTTACGAAAGCGACAACACTGTTGTAAGCCAAAGATTGGTGGAGAAACTCCAGTTACCAACAAGCTTTCATTCGAATCAAGCAAGGATCAAATTCAGTACGGGACAATGTGTGCAAGAAGTATTATCTGATATTGCTCACACGAAGTCTTGTCATCTTCTTTTGAGATTGGCATGGCTTCATTTTAAAACGCTCAATCTTGATAAACGTTCCCTTTATTTGAGGCATGAGGGACATGAAATGAAGTTGAAAGTTATAACACCAACACAAGCCAGTAAGGATCAACATAGGCTGAAGGAGAAAATAGAAAAAGAAAGAATAGAAAAGGAAGAAATATAAACTGTGGAAGGAATGGAAATTAAAGAAAAACTAAAAGGAAGAAAAGATAAAGATGGTGGAAAAGGTAGTAGAGAAACAAGGTGTTTAATCAAAGGCCTCCCATGTCTAGTTGCATTCGTTTACGAGAGCGACAACACTGTTGTAAGCCAAAGATTGGTGGAGAAACTCAAGTTACCAACAAGCATTCACTCGAATCAAGCAAGGATCAAATTCAGTACGCGATAATGTGTGCAAGAAGTATTATCTGATATTGCTCACACGAAGTCTTGTCATCTTCTTTTGAGATTGGCATGGCTTCATTTTAAAACGCTCAATCTTGATAAAGGTTCCCTTTATTTGAGGCATGAGGGACATGAAATGAAGTTGAAATTTATAACACCAACACAAGCCAGTAAGGATCAACATAGGCTGAAGGAGAAAATAGAAAAAGAAAGAATAGAAAAGGAAGAAATATAAACTGTGGAAGGAATGGAAATTAAAGAAAAACTAAAAGGAAGAAAAGATAAAGATGGTGGAAAAGGTAGTAGAGAAACAAGGTGTTTAATCAAAGGCCTCCCATGTTTAGTTGCATTCGTTTACGAAAGCGACAACACTGTTGTAAGCCAAAGATTGGTGGAGAAACTCCAGTTACCAACAAGCTTTCATTCGAATCAAGCAAGGATCAAATTCAGTACGCGACAATGTGTGCAAGAAGTATTATCTGATATTGCTCACACGAAGTCTTGTCATCTTCTTTTGAGATTGGCATGACTTCATTTTAAAACGCTCAATCTTGATAAAGGTTCCCTTTATTTGAGGCATGAGGGACATGAATTGAAGTTGAAATTTATAACACCAACACAAGCCAGTAAGGATCAACATAGGCTGAAGGAGAAAATAGAAAAAGAAAGAATAGAAAAGGAAGAAATATAAACTGTGGAAGGAATGGAAATTAAAGAAAAACTAAAAGGAAGAAAAGATAAAGATGGTGGAAAAGGTAGTAGAGAAACAAGGTGTTTAATCAAAGGCCTCCCATGTCTAGTTGCATTCGTTTACGAGAGCGACAACACTGTTGTAAGCCAAAGATTGGTGGAGAAACTCCAATTACCAACAAGCTTTCATTTGAATCAAGCAACGATCAAATTCAGTACGGGACAATTTGTGCAAGAAGTATTATCTGATATTGCTCACACGAACTCTTGTCATCTTCTTTTGAGAATGGCATGGCTTCATTTCAAAACGCTAAATCTTGATAAACGTTCCCTTTATTTGAGGCATGAGGGACATGAAATGAAGTTGAAATTTATAACACCAACACAAGCCAGTAAGGATCAACATAGGCTGAAGGAGAAAATAGAAAAAGAAAGAATAGAAAAGGAAGAAATATAAACTGTGGAAGGAATGGAAATTAAAGAAAAGCTAAAAGGAAGAAAAGATAAAGATGGTGGAAAAGGTAGTAGAGAAACAAGGTGTTTAATCAAAGGCCTCCCATGTTTAGTTGCATTCGTTTACGAAAGCGACAACACTGTTGTAAGCCAAAGATTGGTGGAGAAACTCAAGTTACCAACAAGCTTTCATTCGAATCACGTAAGGATCAAATTCAGTACGGGACAATGTGTGCAAGAAGTATTATCTGATATTGCTCACACGAAGTCTTGTCATCTTCTTTTGAGATTGGCATGGCTTCATTTTAAAACGCTCAATCTTGATAAAGGTTCCCTTTATTTGAGGCATGAGGGACATGAATTGAAGTTGAAATTTATAACACCAACACAAGCCAGTAAGGATCAACATAGGCTGAAGGAGAAAATAGAAAAAGAAAGAATAGAAAAGGAAGAAATATAAATTGTGGAAGGAATGGAAATTAAAGAAAAACTAAAAGGAAGAAAAGATAAAGATGGTGGAAAAGGTAGTAGAGAAACAAGGTGTTTAATCAAAGGCCTCCCATGTTTAGTTGCATTCGTTTACGAAAGCGACAACACTGTTGTAAGCCAAAGATTGGTGGAGAAACTCCAGTTACCAACAAGCTTTCATTCGAATCAAGCAAGGATCAAATTCAGTACGGGACAATGTGTGCAAGAAGTATTATCTGATATTGCTCACACGAAGTCTTGTCATCTTCTTTTGAGATTGGCATGGCTTCATTTTAAAACGCTCAATCTTGATAAAGGTTCCCTTTATTTGAGGCATGAGGGACATGAAATGAAGTTGAAAGTTATAACACCAACACAAGCCAGTAAGGATCAACATAGGCTGAAGGAGAAAATAGAAAAAGAAAGAATAGAAAAGGAAGAAATATAAACTGTGGAAGGAATGGAAATTAAAGAAAAGCTAAAAGGAAGAAAAGATAAAGATGGTGGAAAAGGTAGTAGAGAAACAAGGTGTTTAATCAAAGGCCTCCCATGTTTAGTTGCATTTGTTTACGAAAGCGACAACACTGTTGTAAGCCAAAGATTGGTGGAGAAACTCAAGTTACCAACAAGCATTCACTCGAATCAAGCAAGGATCAAATTCAGTACGGGACAATGTGTGCAAGAAGTATTATCTGATATTGCTCACACGAAGTCTTGTCATCTTCTTTTGAGATTGGCATGGCTTCATTTTAAAACGCTCAATCTTGATAAAGGTTCCCTTTATTTGAGGCATGAGGGACATGAAATGAAGTTGAAATTTATAACACCAACACAAGCCAGTAAGGATCAACATAGGCTGAAGGAGAAAATAGAAAAAGAAAGAATAGAAAAGGAAGAAATATAAACTGTGGAAGGAATGGAAATAAAAGAAAAACTAAAAGGAAGAAAAGATAAAGATGGTGGAAAAGGTAGTAGAGAAACAAGGTGTTTAATCAAAGGCCTCCCATGTCTAGTTGCATTCGTTTACGAAAGCGACAACACTGTTGTAAGCCAAAGATTGGTGGAGAAACTCCAGTTACCAACAAGCTTTCATTCGAATCAAGCAACGATCAAATTCAGTACGGGACAATTTGTGCAAGAAGTATTATCTGATATTGCTCACACGAACTCTTGTCATCTTCTTTTGAGAATGGCATGGCTTCATTTTAAAACGCTAAATCTTGATAAAGGTTCCCTTTATTTGAGGCATGAGGGACATGAAATGAAGTTGAAATTTATAACACCAACACAAGCCAGTAAGGATCAACATATGCTGAAGGAGAAAATAGAAAAAGAAAGAATAGAAAAGGAAGAAATATAAACTGTGGAAGGAATGGAAATTAAAGAAAAACTAAAAGGAAGAAAAGATAAAGATGGGGGAAAAGGTAGTAGAGAAACAAGGTGTTTAATCAAAGGCCTCCCATGTTTAGTCGCATTCGTTTACGAAAGCGACAACAATGTTGTAAGCCAAAGATTGGTGGAGAAACTCCAGTTACCAACAAGCTTTCATTCGAATCAAGCAAGGATCAAATTCAGTACGGGACAATATGTTAAAGAAGTATTATGTGATATTGCTCCCACGAACTCTTGTCATCTTCTTTTGAGATTGGCATGGCTTCATTTTAAAACGCTCAATCTTGATAAAGGTTCCCTTTATTTGAGGGATGAGGGACATGAAATGAAGTTGAAATTTATGACACCAAAAAAAGCCAGTAAGGATCAACATAGGCTGAAGGAGAAAATAGAAAAAGAAAGAATAGAAAAGGAAGAAATATAAACTGTGGAAGGAATGGAAATTGAAGAAAAAGAAAAGGAAGAAAAGATAAAGATGATGGAAAAGGTAGTAGAGAAACAAAGTGTTTAATGAAAGGCCACCCATGTTTAGTTGCATTCGTATACGAAAGCGACAACACTGTTGTAAGCCAAAGATTGGTGTAGAAACTCAAGTTACCAACAAGCATTCACTCGAATCAAGCAAGGATCAAATTCAGTACGGGACAATGTGTGCAAGAAGTATTATCTGATATTGCTCACACGAACTCTTGTCATCTTCTTTTGAGATTGGCATGGCTTCATTTTAAAACGCACAATCTTGATAAAGGTTCCCTTTATTTGAGGGATGAGGGACATGAAATGAAGTTGAAATTTATGACACCAACACAAGCCAATAAGGATCAACATATGCTGAAGGAGAAAATAGAAAAAGAAAGAATAGAAAAGGAAGAAATATAAACTGTGGAAGGAATGGAAATTAAAGAAAAACTAAAAGGAAGAAAAGATAAAGATGGGGGAAAAGGTAGTAGAGAAACAAGGTGTTTAATCAAAGGCCTCCCATGTTTAGTTGCATTTGTTTACGAAAGCGACAACACTGTTGTAAGCCAAAGATTGGTGGAGAAACTCAAGTTACCAACAAGCATTCACTCGAATCAAGCAAGGATCAAATTCAGTACGGGACAATGTGTGCAAGAAGTATTATCTGATATTGCTCACACGAAGTCTTGTCATCTTCTTTTGAGATTGGCATGGCTTCATTTTAAAACGCTCAATCTTGATAAAGGTTCCCTTTATTTGAGGCATGAGGGACATGAAATGAAGTTGAAAGTTATCACACCAACACAAGCCAATAAGGATCAACATAGGCTGAAGGAGAAAATAGAAAAAGAAAGAATAGAAAAGGAAGAAATATAAACTGTGGAAGGAATGGAAATTAAAGAAAAGCTAAAAGGAAGAAAAGATAAAGATGGTGGAAAAGGTAGTAGAGAAACAAGGTGTTTAATCAAAGGCCTCCCATGTTTAGTTGCTTTCGTTTACGAAAGCGACAACACTGTTGTAAGCCAAAGATTGGTGGAGAAACTCAAGTTACCAACAAGCATTCACTCGAATCAAGCAAGGATCAAATTCAGTACGGGACAATGTGTGCAAGAAGTATTATCTGATATTGCTCACACGAAGTCTTGTCATCTTCTTTTGAGATTGGCATGGCTTCATTTTAAAACGCTCAATCTTGATAAAGGTTCCCTTTATTTGAGGCATGAGGGACATGAAATGAAGTTGAAAGTTATAACACCAACACAAGCCAATAAGGATCAACATAGGCTGAAGGAGAAAATAGAAAAAGAAAGAATAGAAAAGGAAGAAATATAAACTGTGGAAGGAATGGAAATTAAAGAAAAGCTAAAAGGAAGAAAAGATAAAGATGGTGGAAAAGGTAGTAGAGAAACAAGGTGTTTAATCAAAGGCCTCCCATGTTTAGTTGCTTTCGTTTACGAAAGCGACAACACTGTTGTAAGCCAAAGATTGGTGGAGAAACTCAAGTTACCAACAAGCATTCACTCGAATCAAGCAAGGATCAAATTCAGTACGGGACAATGTGTGCAAGAAGTATTATCTGATATTGCTCACACGAAGTCTTGTCATCTTCTTTTGAGATTGGCATGGCTTCATTTTAAAACGCTCAATCTTGATAAAGGTTCCCTTTATTTGAGGCATGAGGGACATGAAATGAAGTTGAAATTTATAACACCAACACAATCCAGTAAGGATCAACATAGGCTGAAGGAGAAAATAGAAAAAGAAAGAATAGAAAAGGAAGAAATATAAACTGTGGAAGGAATGGAAATTAAAGAAAAACTAAAAGGAAGAAAAGATAAAGATGGTGGAAAAGGTAGTAGAGAAACAAGGTGTTTAATCAAAGGCCTCCCATGTTTAGTTGCATTCGTTTACGAAAGCGACAACACTGTTGTAAGCCAAAGATTGGTGGAGAAACTCCAGTTACCAACAAGCTTTCATTCGAATCAAGTAAGGATCAAATTCAGTACGGGACAATGTGTGCAAGAAGTATTATCTGATATTGCTCACACGAAGTCTTGTCATCTTCTTTTGAGATTGGCATGGCTTCATTTTAAAATGCTCAATCTTGATAAAGGTTCCCTTTATTTGAGGCATGAGGGACATGAAATGAAGTTGAAATTTATAACACCAACACAAGCCAGTAAGGATCAACATAGGCTGAAGGAGAAAATAGAAAAAGAAAGAATAGAAAAGGAAGAAATATAAACTGTGGAAGGAATGGAAATTAAAGAAAAACTAAAAGGAAGAAAAGATAAAGATGGTGGAAAAGGTAGTAGAGAAACAAGGTGTTTAATCAAAGGCCTCCCATGTTTAGTTGCATTCGTTTACGAAAGCGACAACACTGTTGTAAGCCAAAGATTGGTGGAGAAACTCCAGTTACCAACAAGCTTTCATTCGAATCAAGCAAGGATCAAATTCAGTACGGGACAATGTGTGCAAGAAGTATTATCTGATATTGCTCACACGAAGTCTTGTCATCTTCTTTTGAGATTGGCATGGCTTCATTTTAAAACGCTCAATCTTGATAAACGTTCCCTTTATTTGAGGCATGAGGGACATGAAATGAAGTTGAAAGTTATAACACCAACACAAGCCAGTAAGGATCAACATAGGCTGAAGGAGAAAATAGAAAAAGAAAGAATAGAAAAGGAAGAAATATAAACTGTGGAAGGAATGGAAATTAAAGAAAAGCTAAAAGGAAGAAAAGATAAAGATGGTGGAAAAGGTAGTAGAGAAACAAGGTGTTTAATCAAAGGCCTCCCATGTCTAGTTGCATTCGTTTACGAGAGCGACAACACTGTTGTAAGCCAAAGATTGGTGGAGAAACTCCAGTTACCAACAAGCTTTCATTCGAATCAAGCAACGATCAAATTCAGTACGGGACAATTTGTGCAAGAAGTATTATCTGATATTGCTCACACGAACTCTTGTCATCTTCTTTTGAGAATGGCATGGCTTCATTTTAAAACGCTAAATCTTGATAAAGGTTCCCTTTATTTGAGGCATGAGGGACATGAAATGAAGTTGAAATTTATAACACCAACACAAGCCAGTAAGGATCAACATAGGCTGAAGGAGAAAATAGAAAAAGAAAGAATAGAAAAGGAAGAAATATAAACTGTGGAAGGAATGGAAATTAATGAAAAACTAAAAGGAAGAAAAGATAAAGATGGGGGAAAAGGTAGTAGAGAAACAAGGTGTTTAATCAAAGGCCTCCCATGTTTAGTTGCATTTGTTTACGAAAGCGACAACACTGTTGTAAGCCAAAGATTGGTGGAGAAACTCAAGTTACCAACAAGCATTCACTCGAATCAAGCAAGGATCAAATTCAGTACGGGACAATGTGTGCAAGAAGTATTATCTGATATTGCTCACACGAAGTCTTGTCATCTTCTTTTGAGATTGGCATGGCTTCATTTTAAAACGCTCAATCTTGATAAAGGTTCCCTTTATTTGAGGCATGAGGGACATGAAATGAAGTTGAAAGTTATAACACCAACACAAGCCAATAAGGATCAACATAGGCTGAAGGAGAAAATAGAAAAAGAAAGAATAGAAAAGGAAGAAATATAAACTGTGGAAGGAATGGAAATTAAAGAAAAGCTAAAAGGAAGAAAAGATAAAGATGGTGGAAAAGGTAGTAGAGAAACAAGGTGTTTAATCAAAGGCCTCCCATGTTTAGTTGCATTCGTTTACGAAAGCGACAACACTGTTGTAAGCCAAAGATTGGTGGAGAAACTCAAGTTACCAACAAGCATTCACTCGAATCAAGCAAGGATCAAATTCAGTACGGGACAATGTGTGCAAGAAGTATTATCTGATATTGCTCACACGAAGTCTTGTCATCTTCTTTTGAGATTGGCATGGCTTCATTTTAAAACGCTCAATCTTGATAAAGGTTCCCTTTATTTGAGGCATGAGGGACATGAAATGAAGTTGAAATTTATAACACCAACACAAGCCAGTAAGGATCAACATAGGCTGAAGGAGAAAATAGAAAAAGAAAGAATAGAAAAGGAAGAAATATAAACTGTGGAAGGAATGGAAATTAAAGAAAAACTAAAAAGAAGAAAAGATAAAGATGGTGGAAAAGGTAGTAGAGAAACAAGGTGTTTAATCAAAGGCCTCCCATGTTTAGTTGCATTCGTTTACGAAAGCGACAACACTGTTGTAAGCCAAAGATTGGTGGAGAAACTCCAGTTACCAACAAGCTTTCATTCGAATCAAGTAAGGATCAAATTCAGTACGGGACAATGTGTGCAAGAAGTATTATCTGATATTGCTCACACGAAGTCTTGTCATCTTCTTTTGAGATTGGCATGGCTTCATTTTAAAACGCTCAATCTTGATAAACGTTCCCTTTATTTGAGGCATGAGAGACATGAAATGAAGTTGAAAGTTATAACACCAACACAAGCCAGTAAGGATCAACATAGGCTGAAGGAGAAAATAGAAAAAGAAAGAATAGAAAAGGAAGAAATATAAACTGTGGAAGGAATGGAAATTAAAGAAAAGCTAAAAGGAAGAAAAGATAAAGATGGTGGAAAAGGTAGTAGAGAAACAAGGTGTTTAATCAAAGGCCTCCCATGTCTAGTTGCATTCGTTTACGAGAGCGACAACACTGTTGTAAGCCAAAGATTGGTGGAGAAACTCCAGTTACCAACAAGCTTTCATTCGAATCAAGCAACGATCAAATTCAGTACGGGACAATTTGTGCAAGAAGTATTATCTGATATTGCTCACACGAACTCTTGTCATCTTCTTTTGAGAATGGCATGGCTTCATTTTAAAACGCTAAATCTTGATAAAGGTTCCCTTTATTTGAGGCATGAGGAACATGAAATGAAGTTGAAATTTATAACACCAACACAAGCCAGTAAGGATCAACATATGCTGAAGGAGAAAATAGAAAAAGAAAGAATAGAAAAGGAAGAAATATAAACTGTGGAAGGAATGGAAATTAAAGAAAAACTAAAAGGAAGAAAAGATAAAGATGGTGGAAAAGGTAGTAGAGAAACAAGGTGTTTAATCAAAGGCCTCCCATGTTTAGTTGCATTCGTTTACGAAAGCGACAACACTGTTGTAAGCCAAAGATTGGTGGAGAAACTCCAGTTACCAACAAGCTTTCATTCGAATCAAGCAAGGATCAAATTCAGTACGCGACAATGTGTGCAAGAAGTATTATCTGATATTGCTCACACGAAGTCTTGTCATCTTCTTTTGAGATTGGCATGGCTTCATTTTAAAACGCTCAATCTTGATAAACGTTCCCTTTATTTGAGGCATGAGGGACATGAAATGAAGTTGAAAGTTATAACACCAACACAAGCCAGTAAGGATCAACATAGGCTGAAGGAGAAAATAGAAAAAGAAAGAATAGAAAAGGAAGAAATATAAACTGTGGAAGGAATGGAAATTAAAGAAAAGCTAAAAGGAAGAAAAGATAAAGATGGTGGAAAAGGTAGTAGAGAAACAAGGTGTTTAATCAAAGGCCTCCCATGTCTAGTTGCATTCGTTTACGAGAGCGACAACACTGTTGTAAGCCAAAGATTGGTGGAGAAACTCCAGTTACCAACAAGCTTTCATTCGAATCAAGCAACGATCAAATTCAGTACGGGACAATTTGTGCAAGAAGTATTATCTGATATTGCTCACACGAACTCTTGTCATCTTCTTTTGAGAATGGCATGGCTTCATTTTAAAACGCTAAATCTTGATAAAGGTTCCCTTTATTTGAGGCATGAGGGACATGAAATGAAGTTGAAATTTATAACACCAACACAAGCCAGTAAGGATCAACATATGCTGAAGGAGAAAATAGAAAAAGAAAGAATAGAAAAGGAAGAAATATAAACTGTGGAAGGAATGGAAATTAAAGAAAAACTAAAAGGAAGAAAAGATAAAGATGGTGGAAAAGGTAGTAGAGAAACAAGGTGTTTAATCAAAGGCCTCCCATGTTTAGTTGCATTCGTTTACGAAAGCGACAACACTGTTGTAAGCCAAAGATTGGTGGAGAAACTCCAGTTACCAACAAGCTTTCATTCGAATCAAGCAAGGATCAAATTCAGTACGCGACAATGTGTGCAAGAAGTATTATCTGATATTGCTCACACGAAGTCTTGTCATCTTCTTTTGAGATTGGCATGGCTTCATTTTAAAACGCTCAATCTTGATAAAGGTTCCCTTTATTTGAGGCATGAGGGACATGAAATGAAGTTGAAATTTATAACACCAACACAAGCCAGTAAGGATCAACATAGGCTGAAGGAGAAAATAGAAAAAGAAAGAATAGAAAAGGAAGAAATATAAACTGTGGAAGGAATGGAAATTAAAGAAAAACTAAAAGGAAGAAAAGATAAAGATGGTGGAAAAGGTAGTAGAGAAACAAGGTGTTTAATCAAAGGCCTCCCATGTCTAGTTGCATTCGTTTACGAGAGCGACAACACTGTTGTAAGCCAAAGATTGGTGGAGAAACTCCAGTTACCAACAAGCTTTCATTCGAATCAAGCAACGATCAAATTCAGTACAGGACAATTTGTGCAAGAAGTATTATCTGATATTGCTCACACGAACTCTTGTCATCTTCTTTTGAGAATGGCATGGCTTCATTTTAAAACGCTAAATCTTGATAAAGGTTCCCTTTATTTGAGGCATGAGGGACATGAAATGAAGTTGAAATTTATAACACCAACACAAGCCAGTAAGGATCAACATATGCTGAAGGAGAAAATAGAAAAAGAAAGAATAGAAAAGGAAGAAATATAAACTGTGGAAGGAATGGAAATTAAAGAAAAACTAAAAGGAAGAAAAGATAAAGATGGGGAAAAGGTAGTAGAGAAACAAGGTGTTTAATCAAAGGCCTCCCATGTTTAGTCGCATTCGTTTACGAAAGCGACAACAATGTTGTAAGCCAAAGATTGGTGGAGAAACTCCAGTTACCAACAAGCTTTCATTCGAATCAAGCAAGGATCAAATTCAGTACGGGACAATATGTTAAAGAAGTATTATGTGATATTGCTCCCACGAACTCTTGTCATCTTCTTTTGAGATTGGCATGGCTTCATTTTAAAACGCTCAATCTTGATAAAGGTTACCTTTATTTGAGGGATGAGGGACATGAAATGAAGTTGAAATTTATGACACCAACAAAAGCCAGTAAGGATCAACATAGGCTGAAGGAGAAAATAGAAAAAGAAAGAATAGAAAAGGAAGAATTATAAACTGTGGAAGGAATGGAAATTGAAGAAAAAGAAAAGGAAGAAAAGATAAAGATGATAGAAAAGGTAGTAGAGAAACAAAGTGTTTAATGAAAGGCCACCCATGTTTAGTTGCATTCGTACACGAAAGCGACAACACTGTTGTAAGCCAAAGATTGGTGTAGAAACTCAAGTTACCAACAAGCATTCACTCGAATCAAGCAAGGATCAAATTCAGTACGGGACAATGTGTGCAAGAAGTATTATCTGATATTGCTCACACGAACTCTTGTCATCTTCTTTTGAGATTGGCATGGCTTCATTTTAAAACGCACAATCTTGATAAAGGTTCCCTTTATTTGAGGGATGAGGGACATGAAATGAAGTTGAAATTTATGACACCAACACAAGCCAATAAGGATCAACATATGCTGAAGGAGAAAATAGAAAAAGAAAGAATAGAAAATGAAGAAATATAAACTGTGGAAGGAATGGAAATTAAAGAAAAACTAAAAGGAAGAAAAGATAAAGATGGGGGAAAAGGTAGTAAAGAAACAAGGTGTTTAATCAAAGGCCTCCCATGTTTAGTTGCATTTGTTTACGAAAGCGACAACACTGTTGTAAGCCAAAGATTGGTGGAGAAACTCAAGTTACCAACAAGCATTCACTCGAATCAAGCAAGGATCAAATTCAGTACGGGACAATGTGTGCAAGAAGTATTATCTGATATTGCTCACACGAAGTCTTGTCATCTTCTTTTTAGATTGGCATGGCTTCATTTTAAAACGCTCAATCTTGATAAAGGTTCCCTTTATTTGAGGCATGAGGGACATGAAATGAAGTTGAAAGTTATAACACCAACACAAGCCAATAAGGATCAACATAGGCTGAAGGAGAAAATAGAAAAAGAAAGAATAGAAAAGGAAGAAATATAAACTGTGGAAGGAATGGAAATTAAAGAAAAGCTAAAAGGAAGAAAAGATAAAGATGGTGGAAAAGGTAGTAGAGAAACAAGGTGTTTAATCAAAGGCCTCCCATGTTTAGTTGCATTCGTTTACGAAAGCGACAACACTGTTGTAAGCCAAAGATTGGTGGAGAAACTCAAGTTACCAACAAGCATTCACTCGAATCAAGCAAGGATCAAATTCAGTACGGGACAATGTGTGCAAGAAGTATTATCTGATATTGCTCACACGAAGTCTTGTCATCTTCTTTTGAGATTGGCATGGCTTCATTTTAAAACGCTCAATCTTGATAAAGGTTCCCTTTATTTGAGGCATGAGGGACATGAAATGAAGTTGAAATTTATAACACCAACACAAGCCAGTAAGGATCAACATAGGCTGAAGGAGAAAATAGAAAAAGAAAGAATAGAAAAGGAAGAAATATAAACTGTGGAAGGAATGGAAATTAAAGAAAAACTAAAAGGAAGAAAAGATAAAGATGGTGGAAAAGGTAGTAGAGAAACAAGGTGTTTAATCAAAGGCCTCCCATGTTTAGTTGCATTCGTTTACGAAAGCGACAACACTGTTGTAAGCCAAAGATTGGTGGAGAAACTCCAGTTACCAACAAGCTTTCTTTCGAATCAAGTAAGGATCAAATTCAGTACGGGACAATGTGTGCAAGAAGTATTATCTGATATTGCTCACACGAAGTCTTGTCATCTTCTTTTGAGATTGGCATGGCTTCATTTTAAAACGCTCAATCTTGATAAAGGTTCCCTTTATTTGAGGCATGAGGGACATGAAATGAAGTTGAAATTTATAACACCAACACAAGCCAGTAAGGATCAACATAGGCTGAAGGAGAAAATAGAAAAAGAAAGAATAGAAAAGGAAGAAATATAAACTGTGGAAGGAATGGAAATTAAAGAAAAACTAAAAGGAAGAAAAGATAAAGATGGTGGAAGAGGTAGTAGAGAAACAAGGTGTTTAATCAAAGGCCTCCCATGTTTAGTTGCATTCGTTTACGAAAGCGACAACACTGTTGTAAGCCAAAGATTGGTGGAGAAACTCCAGTTACCAACAAGCTTTCATTCGAATCAAGTAAGGATCAAATTCAGTACGGGACAATGTGTGCAAGAAGTATTATCTGATATTGCTCACACGAAGTCTTGTCATCTTCTTTTGAGATTGGCATGGCTTCATTTTAAAACGCTCAATCTTGATAAAGGTTCCCTTTATTTGAGGCATGAGGGACATGAAATGAAGTTGAAATTTATAACACCAACACAAGCCAGTAAGGATCAACATAGGCTGAAGGAGAAAATAGAAAAAGAAAGAATAGAAAAGGAAGAAATATAAACTGTGGAAGGAATGGAAATTAAAGAAAAACTAAAAGGAAGAAAAGATAAAGATGGTGGAAAAGGTAGTAGAGAAACAAGGTGTTTAATCAAAGGCCTCCCATGTTTAGTTGCATTCGTTTACGAAAGCGACAACACTGTTGTAAGCCAAAGATTGGTAGAGAAACTCCAGTTACCAACAAGCTTTCATTCGAATCAAGCAAGGATCAAATTCAGTACGGGACAATGTGTGCAAGAAGTATTATCTGATATTGCTCACACGAGGTCTTGTCATCTTCTTTTGAGATTGGCATGGCTTCATTTTAAAACACTCAATCTTGATAAACGTTCCCTTTATTTGAGGCATGAGGGACATGAAATGAAGTTGAAAGTTATAACACCAACACAAGCTAGTAAGGATCAACATAGGCTGAAGGAGAAAATAGAAAAAGAAAGAATAGAAAAGGAAGAAATATAAACTGTGGAAGGAATGGAAATTAAAGAAAAGCTAAAAGGAAGAAAAGATAAAGATGGTGGAAAAGGTAGTAGAGAAACAAGGTGTTTAATCAAAGGCCTCCCATGTCTAGTTGCATTCATTTACGAGAGCGACAACACTGTTGTAAGCCAAAGATTGGTGGAGAAACTCCAGTTACCAACAAGCTTTCATTCGAATCAAGCAACGATCAAATTCAGTACGGGACAATTTGTGCAAGAAGTATTATCTGATATTGCTCACACGAACTCTTGTCATCTTCTTTTGAGAATGGCATGGCTTCATTTTAAAACGCTAAATCTTGATAAAGGTTCCCTTTATTTGAGGCATGAGGGACATGAAATGAAGTTGAAATTTATAACACCAACACAAGCCAGTAAGGATCAACATATGCTGAAGGAGAAAATAGAAAAAGAAAGAATAGAAAAGGAAGAAATATAAACCGTGGAAGGAATGGAAATTAAAGAAAAACTAAAAGGAAGAAAAGATAAAGATGGTGGAAAAGGTAGTAGAGAAACAAGGTGTTTAATCAAAGGCCTCCCATGTTTAGTTGCATTCGTTTACGAAAGCGACAACACTGTTGTAAGCCAAAGATTGGTGGAGAAACTCCAGTTACCAACAAGCTTTCATTCGAATCAAGCAAGGATCAAATTCAGTACGCGACAATGTGTGCAAGAAGTATTATCTGATATTGCTCACACGAAGTCTTGTCATCTTCTTTTGAGATTGGCATGGCTTCATTTTAAAACGCTCAATCTTGATAAAGGTTCCCTTTATTTGAGGCATGAGGGACATGAAATGAAGTTGAAATTTATAACACCAACACAAGCCAGTAAGGATCAACATAGGCTGAAGGAGAAAATAGAAAAAGAAAGAATAGAAAAGGAAGAAATATAAACCGTGGAAGGAATGGAAATTAAAGAAAAACTAAAAGGAAGAAAAGATAAAGATGGTGGAAAAGGTAGTAGAGAAACAAGGTGTTTAATCAAAGGCCTCCCATGTCTAGTTGCATTCGTTTACGAGAGCGACAACACTGTTGTAAGCCAAAGATTGGTGGAGAAACTCCAGTTACCAACAAGCTTTCATTCGAATCAAGCAACGATCAAATTCAGTACGGGACAATTTGTGCAAGAAGTATTATCTGATATTGCTCACACGAACTCTTGTCATCTTCTTTTGAGAATGGCATGGCTTCATTTTAAAACGCTAAATCTTGATAAAGGTTCCCTTTATTTGAGGCATGAGGGACATGAAATGAAGTTGAAATTTATAACACCAACACAAGCCAGTAAGGATCAACATATGCTGAAGGAGAAAATAGAAAAAGAAAGAATAGAAAAGGAAGAAATATAAACCGTGGAAGGAATGGAAATTAAAGAAAAACTAAAAGGAAGAAAAGATAAAGATGGTGGAAAAGGTAGTAGAGAAACAAGGTGTTTAATCAAAGGCCTCCCATGTTTAGTTGCATTCGTTTACGAAAGCGACAACACTGTTGTAAGCCAAAGATTGGTGGAGAAACTCCAGTTACCAACAAGCTTTCATTCGAATCAAGCAAGGATCAAATTCAGTACGCGACAATGTGTGCAAGAAGTATTATCTGATATTGCTCACACGAAGTCTTGTCATCTTCTTTTGAGATTGGCATGGCTTCATTTTAAAACGCTCAATCTTGATAAAGGTTCCCTTTATTTGAGGCATGAGGGACATGAAATGAAGTTGAAATTTATAACACCAACACAAGCCAGTAAGGATCAACATAGGCTGAAGGAGAAAATAGAAAAAGAAAGAATAGAAAAGGAAGAAATATAAACTGTGGAAGGAATGGAAATTAAAGAAAAACTAAAAGGAAGAAAAGATAAAGATGGTGGAAAAGGTAGTAGAGAAACAAGGTGTTTAATCAAAGGCCTCCCATGTCTAGTTGCATTCGTTTACGAGAGCGACAACACTGTTGTAAGCCAAAGATTGGTGGAGAAACTCCAGTTACCAACAAGCTTTCATTCGAATCAAGCAAGGATCAAATTCAGTACAGGACAATTTGTGCAAGAAGTATTATCTGATATTGCTCACACGAAGTCTTGTCATCTTCTTTTGAGATTGGCATGGCTTCATTTTAAAACGCTCAATCTTGATAAAGGTTCCCTTTATTTGAGGCATGAGGGACATGAAATGAAGTTGAAATTTATAACACCAACACAAGCCAGTAAGGATCAACATATGCTGAAGGAGAAAATAGAAAAAGAAAGAATAGAAAAGGAAGAAATATAAACTGTGGAAGGAATGGAAATTAAAGAAAAACTAAAAGGAAGAAAAGATAAAGATGGGGGAAAAGGTAGTAGAGAAACAAGGTGTTTAATCAAAGGCCTCCCATGTTTAGTCGCATTCGTTTACGAAAGCGACAACAATGTTGTAAGCCAAAGATTGGTGGAGAAACTCCAGTTACCAACAAGCTTTCATTCGAATCAAGCAAGGATCAAATTCAGTACGGGACAATATGTTAAAGAAGTATTATGTGATATTGCTCCCACGAACTCTTGTCATCTTCTTTTGAGATTGGCATGGCTTCATTTTAAAACGCTCAATCTTGATAAAGGTTACCTTTATTTGAGGGATGAGGGACATGAAATGAAGTTGAAATTTATGACACCAACAAAAGCCAGTAAGGATCAACATAGGCTGAAGGAGAAAATAGAAAAAGAAAGAATAGAAAAGGAAGAATTATAAACTGTGGAAGGAATGGAAATTGAAGAAAAAGAAAAGGAAGAAAAGATAAAGATGATGGAAAAGGTAGTAGAGAAACAAAGTGTTTAATGAAAGGCCACCCATGTTTAGTTGCATTCGTATACGAAAGCGACAACACTGTTGTAAGCCAAAGATTGGTGTAGAAACTCAAGTTACCAACAAGCATTCACTCGAATCAAGCAAGGATCAAATTCAGTACGGGACAATGTGTGCAAGAAGTATTATCTGATATTGCTCACACGAACTCTTGTCATCTTCTTTTGAGATTGGCATGGCTTCATTTTAAAACGCACAATCTTGATAAAGGTTCCCTTTATTTGAGGGATGAGGGACATGAAATGAAGTTGAAATTTATGACACCAACGCAAGCCAATAAGGATCAACATATGCTGAAGGAGAAAATAGAAAAAGAAAGAATAGAAAAGGAAGAAATATAAACTGTGGAAGGAATGGAAATTAAAGAAAAACTAAAAGGAAGAAAAGATAAAGATGGGGGAAAAGGTAGTAGAGAAACAAGGTGTTTAATCAAAGGCCTCCCATGTTTAGTTGCATTCGTTTACGAAAGCGACAACAATGTTGTAAGCCAAAGATTGGTGGAGAAACTCCAGTTACCAACAAGCATTCACTCGAATCAAGCAAGGATCAAATTCAGTACGGGACAATGTGTGCAACAAGTATTATCTGATATTGCTCACACGAAGTCTTGTCATCTTCTTTTGAGATTGGCATGGCTTCATTTTAAAACGCACAATCTTGATAAAGGTTCCCTTTATTTGAGGGATGAGGGACATGAAATGAAGTTGAAATTTATGACACCAACACAAGCCAATAAGGATCAACATATGCTGAAGGAGAAAATAGAAAAAGAAAGAATAGAAAAGGAAGAAATATAAACTGTGGAAGGAATGGAAATTAAAGAAAAGCTAAAAGGAAGAAAAGATAAAGATGGTGGAAAAGGTAGTAGAGAAACAAGGTGTTTAATCAAAGGCCTCCCATGTTTAGTTGCATTTGTTTACGAAAGCGACAACACTGTTGTAAGCCAAAGATTGGTGGAGAAACTCAAGTTACCAACAAGCATTCACTCGAATCAAGCAAGGATCAAATTCAGTACGGGACAATGTGTGCAAGAAGTATTATCTGATATTGCTCACACGAAGTCTTGTCATCTTCTTTTGAGATTGGCATGGCTTCATTTTAAAACGCTCAATCTTGATAAAGGTTCCCTTTATTTGAGGCATGAGGGACATGAAATGAAGTTGAAAGTTATAACACCAACACAAGCCAATAAGGATCAACATAGGCTGAAGGAGAAAATAGAAAAAGAAAGAATAGAAAAGGAAGAAATATAAACTGTGGAAGGAATGGAAATTAAAGAAAAGCTAAAAGGAAGAAAAGATAAAGATGGTGGAAAAGGTAGTAGAGAAACAAGGTGTTTAATCAAAGGCCTCCCATGTTTAGTTGCATTCGTTTACGAAAGCGACAACACTGTTGTAAGCCAAAGATTGGTGGAGAAACTCAAGTTACCAACAAGCATTCACTCGAATCAAGCAAGGATCAAATTCAGTACGGGACAATGTGTGCAACAAGTATTATCTGATATTGCTCACACGAAGTCTTGTCATCTTCTTTTGAGATTGGCATGGCTTCATTTTAAAACGCTCAATGTTGATAAAGGTTCCCTTTATTTGAGGCATGAGGGACATGAAATGAAGTTGAAATTTATAACACCAACACAAGCCAGTAAGGATCAACATAGGCTGAAGGAGAAAATAGAAAAAGAAAGAATAGAAAAGGACGAAATATAAACTGTGGAAGGAATGGAAATTAAAGAAAAACTAAAAGGAAGAAAAGATAAAGATGGTGGAAAAGGTAGTAGAGAAACAAGGTGTTTAATCAAAGGCCTCCCATGTTTAGTTGCATTCGTTTACGAAAGCGACAACACTGTTGTAAGCCAAAGATTGGTGGAGAAACTCCAGTTACCAACAAGCTTTCATTCGAATCAAGTAAGGATCAAATTCAGTACGGGACAATGTGTGCAAGAAGTATTATCTGATATTGCTCACACGAAGTCTTGTCATCTTCTTTTGAGATTGGCATGGCTTCATTTTAAAACGCTCAATCTTGATAAAGGTTCCCTTTATTTGAGGCATGAGGGACATGAAATGAAGTTGAAATTTATAACACCAACACAAGCCAGTAAGGATCAACATAGGCTGAAGGAGAAAATAGAAAAAGAAAGAATAGAAAAGGAAGAAATATAAACTGTGGAAGGAATGGAAATTAAAGAAAAACTAAAAGGAAGAAAAGATAAAGATGGTGGAAAAGGTAGTAGAGAAACAAGGTGTTTAATCAAAGGCCTCCCATGTTTAGTTGCATTCGTTTACGAAAGCGACAACACTGTTGTAAGCCAAAGATTGGTGGAGAAACTCCAGTTACCAACAAGCTTTCATTCGAATCAAGCAAGGATCAAATTCAGTACGGGACAATGTGTGCAAGAAGTATTATCTGATATTGCTCACACGAAGTCTTGTCATCTTCTTTTGAGATTGGCATGGCTTCATTTTAAAACGCTCAATCTTGATAAACGTTCCCTTTATTTGAGGCATGAGGGACATGAAATGAAGTTGAAAGTTATAACACCAACACAAGCCAGTAAGGATCAACATAGGCTGAAGGAGAAAATAGAAAAAGAAAGAATAGAAAAGGAAGAAATATAAACTGTGGAAGGAATGGAAATTAAAGAAAAGCTAAAAGGAAGAAAAGATAAAGATGGTGGAAAAGGTAGTAGAGAAACAAGGTGTTTAATCAAAGGCCTCCCATGTTTAGTTGCATTCGTTTACGAAAGCGACAACACTGTTGTAAGCCAAAGATTGGTGGAGAAACTCAAGTTACCAACAAGCATTCACTCGAATCAAGCAAGGATCAAATTCAGTACGCGACAATGTGTGCAAGAAGTATTATCTGATATTGCTCACACGAAGTCTTGTCATCTTCTTTTGAGATTGGCATGGCTTCATTTTAAAATGCTCAATCTTGATAAAGGTTCCCTTTATTTGAGGCATGAGGGACATGAAATGAAGTTGAAATTTATAACACCAACACAAGCCAGTAAGGATCAACATAGGCTGAAGGAGAAAATAGAAAAAGAAAGAATAGAAAAGGAAGAAATATAAACTGTGGAAGGAATGGAAATTAAAGAAAAACTAAAAGGAAGAAAAGATAAAGATGGTGGAAAAGGTAGTAGAGAAACAAGGTGTTTAATCAAAGGCCTCCCATGTTTAGTTGCATTCGTTTACGAAAGCGACAACACTGTTGTAAGCCAAAGATTGGTGGAGAAACTCCAGTTACCAACAAGCTTTCATTCGAATCAAGCAAGGATCAAATTCAGTACGGGACAATGTGTGCAAGAAGTATTATCTGATATTGCTCACACGAAGTCTTGTCATCTTCTTTTGAGATTGGCATGGCTTCATTTTAAAACGCTCAATCTTGATAAACGTTCCCTTTATTTGAGGCATGAGGGACATGAAATGAAGTTGAAAGTTATAACACCAACACAAGCCAGTAAGGATCAACATAGGCTGAAGGAGAAAATAGAAAAAGAAAGAATAGAAAAGGAAGAAATATAAACTGTGGAAGGAATGGAAATTAAAGAAAAGCTAAAAGGAAGAAAAGATAAAGATGGTGGAAAAGGTAGTAGAGAAACAAGGTGTTTAATCAAAGGCCTCCCATGTTTAGTTGCATTCGTTTACGAAAGCGACAACACTGTTGTAAGCCAAAGATTGGTGGAGAAACTCAAGTTACCAACAAGCATTCACTCGAATCAAGCAAGGATCAAATTCAGTACGCGACAATGTGTGCAAGAAGTATTATCTGATATTGCTCACACGAAGTCTTGTCATCTTCTTTTGAGATTGGCATGGCTTCATTTTAAAATGCTCAATCTTGATAAAGGTTCCCTTTATTTGAGGCATGAGGGACATGAAATGAAGTTGAAATTTATAACACCAACACAAGCCAGTAAGGATCAACATAGGCTGAAGGAGAAAATAGAAAAAGAAAGAATAGAAAAGGAAGAAATATAAACTGTGGAAGGAATGGAAATTAAAGAAAAACTAAAAGGAAGAAAAGATAAAGATGGTGGAAAAGGTAGTAGAGAAACAAGGTGTTTAATCAAAGGCCTCCCATCTCTAGTTGCATTCGTTTACGAGAGCGACAACACTGTTGTAAGCCAAAGATTGGTGGAGAAACTCCAGTTACCAACAAGCTTTCATTCGAATCAAGCAACGATCAAAATCAGTACGGGACAATTTGTGCAAGAAGTATTATCTGATATTGCTCACACGAAGTCTTGTCATCTTCTTTTGAGATTGGCATGGCTTCATTTTAAAATGCTCAATCTGGATAAAGGTTCCCTTTATTTGAGGCATGAGGGACATGAAATGAAGTTGAAATTTATAACACCAACACAAGCCAGTAAGGATCAACATAGGCTGAAGGAGAAAATAGAAAAAGAAAGAATAGAAAAGGAAGAAATATAAACTGTGGAAGGAATGGAAATTAAAGAAAAACTAAAAGGAAGAAAAGATAAAGATGGTGGAAAAGGTAGTAGAGAAACAAGGTGTTTAATCAAAGGCCTCCCATGTCTAGTTGCATTCGTTTACGAGAGCGACAACACTGTTGTAAGCCAAAGATTGGTGGAGAAACTCCAGTTACCAACAAGCTTTCATTCGAATCAAGCAAGGATCAAATTCAGTACGGGACAATATGTTAAAGAAGTATTATGTGATATTGCTCACACGAACTCTTGTCATCTTCTTTTGAGAATGGCATGGCTTCATTTTAAAACGCTAAATCTTGATAAAGGTTCCCTTTATTTGAGGCATGAGGGACATGAAATGAAGTTGAAATTTATAACACCAACACAAGCCAGTAAGGATCAACATATGCTGAAGGAGAAAATAGAAAAAGAAAGAATAGAAAAGGAAGAAATATAAACTGTGGAAGGAATGGAAATTAAAGAAAAACTAAAAGGAAGAAAAGATAAAGATGGTGGAAAAGGTAGTAGAGAAACAAGGTGTTTAATCAAAGGCCTCCCATGTTTAGTTGCATTCGTTTACGAAAGCGACAACACTGTTGTAAGCCAAAGATTGGTGGAGAAACTCAAGTTACAAACAAGCATTCACTCGAATCAAGCAAGGATCAAATTCAGTACGGGACAATGTGTGCAACAAGTATTATCTGATATTGCTCACACGAAGTCTTGTCATCTTCTTTTGAGATTGGCATGGCTTCATTTTAAAACGCTCAATGTTGATAAAGGTTCCCTTTATTTGAGGCATGAGGGACATGAAATGAAGTTGAAATTTATAACACCAACACAAGCCAGTAAGGATCAACATAGGCTGAAGGAGAAAATAGAAAAAGAAAGAATAGAAAAGGAAGAAATATAAACTGTGGAAGGAATGGAAATTAAAGAAAAGCTAAAAGGAAGAAAAGATAAAGATGGTGGAAAAGGTAGTAGAGAAACAAGGTGTTTAATCAAAGGCCTCCCATGTTTAGTTGCATTCGTTTACGAAAGCGACAACACTGTTGTAAGCCAAAGATTGGTGGAGAAACTCAAGTTACCAACAAGCATTCACTCGAATCAAGCAAGGATCAAATTCAGTACGGGACAATGTGTGCAACAAGTATTATCTGATATTGCTCACACGAAGTCTTGTCATCTTCTTTTGAGATTGGCATGGCTTCATTTTAAAACGCTCAATCTTGATAAACGTTCCCTTTATTTGAGGCATGAGGGACATGAAATGAAGTTGAAAGTTATAACACCAACACAAGCCAGTAAGGATCAACATAGGCTGAAGGAGAAAATAGAAAAAGAAAGAATAGAAAAGGAAGAAATATAAACTGTGGAAGGAATGGAAATTAAAGAAAAGCTAAAAGGAAGAAAAGATAAAGATGGTGGAAAAGGTAGTAGAGAAACAAGGTGTTTAATCAAAGGCCTCCCATGTTTAGTTGCATTCGTTTACGAAAGCGACAACACTGTTGTAAGCCAAAGATTGGTGGAGAAACTCAAGTTACCAACAAGCATTCACTCGAATCAAGCAAGGATCAAATTCAGTACGCGACAATGTGTGCAAGAAGTATTATCTGATATTGCTCACACGAAGTCTTGTCATCTTCTTTTGAGATTGGCATGGCTTCATTTTAAAATGCTCAATCTTGATAAAGGTTCCCTTTATTTGAGGCATGAGGGACATGAAATGAAGTTGAAATTTATAACACCAACACAAGCCAGTAAGGATCAACATAGGCTGAAGGAGAAAATAGAAAAAGAAAGAATAGAAAAGGAAGAAATATAAACTGTGGAAGGAATGGAAATTAAAGAAAAACTAAAAGGAAGAAAAGATAAAGATGGTGGAAAAGGTAGTAGAGAAACAAGGTGTTTAATCAAAGGCCTCCCATGTTTAGTTGCATTCGTTTACGAAAGCGACAACACTGTTGTAAGCCAAAGATTGGTGGAGAAACTCCAGTTACCAACAAGCTTTCATTCGAATCAAGCAAGGATCAAATTCAGTACGGGACAATGTGTGCAAGAAGTATTATCTGATATTGCTCACACGAAGTCTTGTCATCTTCTTTTGAGATTGGCATGGCTTCATTTTAAAACGCTCAATCTTGATAAACGTTCCCTTTATTTGAGGCATGAGGGACATGAAATGAAGTTGAAAGTTATAACACCAACACAAGCCAGTAAGGATCAACATAGGCTGAAGGAGAAAATAGAAAAAGAAAGAATAGAAAAGGAAGAAATATAAACTGTGGAAGGAATGGAAATTAAAGAAAAGCTAAAAGGAAGAAAAGATAAAGATGGTGGAAAAGGTAGTAGAGAAACAAGGTGTTTAATCAAAGGCCTCCCATGTTTAGTTGCATTCGTTTACGAAAGCGACAACACTGTTGTAAGCCAAAGATTGGTGGAGAAACTCAAGTTACCAACAAGCATTCACTCGAATCAAGCAAGGATCAAATTCAGTACGCGACAATGTGTGCAAGAAGTATTATCTGATATTGCTCACACGAAGTCTTGTCATCTTCTTTTGAGATTGGCATGGCTTCATTTTAAAATGCTCAATCTTGATAAAGGTTCCCTTTATTTGAGGCATGAGGGACATGAAATGAAGTTGAAATTTATAACACCAACACAAGCCAGTAAGGATCAACATAGGCTGAAGGAGAAAATAGAAAAAGAAAGAATAGAAAAGGAAGAAATATAAACTGTGGAAGGAATGGAAATTAAAGAAAAACTAAAAGGAAGAAAAGATAAAGATGGTGGAAAAGGTAGTAGAGAAACAAGGTGTTTAATCAAAGGCCTCCCATCTCTAGTTGCATTCGTTTACGAGAGCGACAACACTGTTGTAAGCCAAAGATTGGTGGAGAAACTCCAGTTACCAACAAGCTTTCATTCGAATCAAGCAACGATCAAAATCAGTACGGGACAATTTGTGCAAGAAGTATTATCTGATATTGCTCACACGAAGTCTTGTCATCTTCTTTTGAGATTGGCATGGCTTCATTTTAAAATGCTCAATCTGGATAAAGGTTCCCTTTATTTGAGGCATGAGGGACATGAAATGAAGTTGAAATTTATAACACCAACACAAGCCAGTAAGGATCAACATAGGCTGAAGGAGAAAATAGAAAAAGAAAGAATAGAAAAGGAAGAAATATAAACTGTGGAAGGAATGGAAATTAAAGAAAAACTAAAAGGAAGAAAAGATAAAGATGGTGGAAAAGGTAGTAGAGAAACAAGGTGTTTAATCAAAGGCCTCCCATGTCTAGTTGCATTCGTTTACGAGAGCGACAACACTGTTGTAAGCCAAAGATTGGTGGAGAAACTCCAGTTACCAACAAGCTTTCATTCGAATCAAGCAAGGATCAAATTCAGTACGGGACAATATGTTAAAGAAGTATTATGTGATATTGCTCACACGAACTCTTGTCATCTTCTTTTGAGAATGGCATGGCTTCATTTTAAAACGCTAAATCTTGATAAAGGTTCCCTTTATTTGAGGCATGAGGGACATGAAATGAAGTTGAAATTTATAACACCAACACAAGCCAGTAAGGATCAACATATGCTGAAGGAGAAAATAGAAAAAGAAAGAATAGAAAAGGAAGAAATATAAACTGTGGAAGGAATGGAAATTAAAGAAAAACTAAAAGGAAGAAAAGATAAAGATGGTGGAAAAGGTAGTAGAGAAACAAGGTGTTTAATCAAAGGCCTCCCATGTTTAGTTGCATTCGTTTACGAAAGCGACAACACTGTTGTAAGCCAAAGATTGGTGGAGAAACTCAAGTTACAAACAAGCATTCACTCGAATCAAGCAAGGATCAAATTCAGTACGGGACAATGTGTGCAACAAGTATTATCTGATATTGCTCACACGAAGTCTTGTCATCTTCTTTTGAGATTGGCATGGCTTCATTTTAAAACGCTCAATGTTGATAAAGGTTCCCTTTATTTGAGGCATGAGGGACATGAAATGAAGTTGAAATTTATAACACCAACACAAGCCAGTAAGGATCAACATAGGCTGAAGGAGAAAATAGAAAAAGAAAGAATAGAAAAGGAAGAAATATAAACTGTGGAAGGAATGGAAATTAAAGAAAAGCTAAAAGGAAGAAAAGATAAAGATGGTGGAAAAGGTAGTAGAGAAACAAGGTGTTTAATCAAAGGCCTCCCATGTTTAGTTGCATTCGTTTACGAAAGCGACAACACTGTTGTAAGCCAAAGATTGGTGGAGAAACTCAAGTTACCAACAAGCATTCACTCGAATCAAGCAAGGATCAAATTCAGTACGGGACAATGTGTGCAACAAGTATTATCTGATATTGCTCACACGAAGTCTTGTCATCTTCTTTTGAGATTGGCATGGCTTCATTTTAAAACGCTCAATGTTGATAAAGGTTCCCTTTATTTGAGGCATGAGGGACATGAAATGAAGTTGAAATTTATAACACCAACACAAGCCAGTAAGGATCAACATAGGCTGAAGGAGAAAATAGAAAAAGAAAGAATAGAAAAGGACGAAATATAAACTGTGGAAGGAATGGAAATTAAAGAAAAACTAAAAGGAAGAAAAGATAAAGATGGTGGAAAAGGTAGTAGAGAAACAAGGTGTTTAATCAAAGGCCTCCCATGTTTAGTTGCATTCGTTTACGAAAGCGACAACACTGTTGTAAGCCAAAGATTGGTGGAGAAACTCCAGTTACCAACAAGCTTTCATTCGAATCAAGTAAGGATCAAATTCAGTACGGGACAATGTGTGCAAGAAGTATTATCTGATATTGCTCACACGAAGTCTTGTCATCTTCTTTTGAGATTGGCATGGCTTCATTTTAAAACGCTCAATCTTGATAAAGGTTCCCTTTATTTGAGGCATGAGGGACATGAAATGAAGTTGAAATTTATAACACCAACACAAGCCAGTAAGGATCAACATAGGCTGAAGGAGAAAATAGAAAAAGAAAGAATAGAAAAGGAAGAAATATAAACTGTGGAAGGAATGGAAATTAAAGAAAAACTAAAAGGAAGAAAAGATAAAGATGGTGGAAAAGGTAGTAGAGAAACAAGGTGTTTAATCAAAGGCCTCCCATGTTTAGTTGCATTCGTTTACGAAAGCGACAACACTGTTGTAAGCCAAAGATTGGTGGAGAAACTCCAGTTACCAACAAGCTTTCATTCGAATCAAGCAAGGATCAAATTCAGTACGGGACAATGTGTGCAAGAAGTATTATCTGATATTGCTCACACGAAGTCTTGTCATCTTCTTTTGAGATTGGCATGGCTTCATTTTAAAACGCTCAATCTTGATAAACGTTCCCTTTATTTGAGGCATGAGGGACATGAAATGAAGTTGAAAGTTATAACACCAACACAAGCCAGTAAGGATCAACATAGGCTGAAGGAGAAAATAGAAAAAGAAAGAATAGAAAAGGAAGAAATATAAACTGTGGAAGGAATGGAAATTAAAGAAAAGCTAAAAGGAAGAAAAGATAAAGATGGTGGAAAAGGTAGTAGAGAAACAAGGTGTTTAATCAAAGGCCTCCCATGTTTAGTTGCATTCGTTTACGAAAGCGACAACACTGTTGTAAGCCAAAGATTGGTGGAGAAACTCAAGTTACCAACAAGCATTCACTCGAATGAAGCAAGGATCAAATTCAGTACGCGACAATGTGTGCAAGAAGTATTATCTGATATTGCTCACACGAAGTCTTGTCATCTTCTTTTGAGATTGGCATGGCTTCATTTTAAAATGCTCAATCTTGATAAAGGTTCCCTTTATTTGAGGCATGAGGGACATGAAATGAAGTTGAAATTTATAACACCAACACAAGCCAGTAAGGATCAACATAGGCTGAAGGAGAAAATAGAAAAAGAAAGAATAGAAAAGGAAGAAATATAAACTGTGGAAGGAATGGAAATTAAAGAAAAACTAAAAGGAAGAAAAGATAAAGATGGTGGAAAAGGTAGTAGAGAAACAAGGTGTTTAATCAAAGGCCTCCCATCTCTAGTTGCATTCGTTTACGAGAGCGACAACACTGTTGTAAGCCAAAGATTGGTGGAGAAACTCCAGTTACCAACAAGCTTTCATTCGAATCAAGCAACGATCAAAATCAGTACGGGACAATTTGTGCAAGAAGTATTATCTGATATTGCTCACACGAAGTCTTGTCATCTTCTTTTGAGATTGGCATGGCTTCATTTTAAAATGCTCAATCTGGATAAAGGTTCCCTTTATTTGAGGCATGAGGGACATGAAATGAAGTTGAAATTTATAACACCAACACAAGCCAGTAAGGATCAACATAGGCTGAAGGAGAAAATAGAAAAAGAAAGAATAGAAAAGGAAGAAATATAAACTGTGGAAGGAATGGAAATTAAAGAAAAACTAAAAGGAAGAAAAGATAAAGATGGTGGAAAAGGTAGTAGAGAAACAAGGTGTTTAATCAAAGGCCTCCCATGTCTAGTTGCATTCGTTTACGAGAGCGACAACACTGTTGTAAGCCAAAGATTGGTGGAGAAACTCCAGTTACCAACAAGCTTTCATTCGAATCAAGCAAGGATCAAATTCAGTACGGGACAATATGTTAAAGAAGTATTATGTGATATTGCTCACACGAAGTCTTGTCATCTTCTTTTGAGATTGGCATGGCTTCATTTTAAAACGCACAATCTTGATAAAGGTTCCCTTTATTTGAGGGATGAGGGACATGAAATGAAGTTGAAATTTATGACACCAACACAAGCCAATAAGGATCAACATATGCTGAAGGAGAAAATAGAAAAAGAAAGAATAGAAAAGGAAGAAATATAAACTGTGGAAGGAATGGAAATTAAAGAAAAGCTAAAAGGAAGAAAAGATAAAGATGGTGGAAAAGGTAGTAGAGAAACAAGGTGTTTAATGAAAGGCCACCCATGTTTAGTTGCATTCGTATACGAAAGCGACAACACTGTTGTAAGCCAAAGATTGGTGGAGAAACTCCAGTTACCAACAAGCTTTCATTCGAATCAAGCAAGGATCAAATTCAGTACGGGACAATATGTTAAAGAAGTATTATGTGATATTGCTCACACGAACTCTTGTCATCTTCTTTTGAGAATGGCATGGCTTCATTTTAAAACGCTAAATCTTGATAAAGGTTCCCTTTATTTGAGGCATGAGGGACATGAAATGAAGTTGAAATTTATAACACCAACACAAGCCAGTAAGGATCAACATATGCTGAAGGAGAAAATAGAAAAAGAAAGAATAGAAAAGGAAGAAATATAAACTGTGGAAGGAATGGAAATTAAAGAAAAACTAAAAGGAAGAAAAGATAAAGATGGTGGAAAAGGTAGTAGAGAAACAAGGTGTTTAATCAAAGGCCTCCCATGTTTAGTTGCATTCGTTTACGAAAGCGACAACACTGTTGTAAGCCAAAGATTGGTGGAGAAACTCAAGTTACAAACAAGCATTCACTCGAATCAAGCAAGGATCAAATTCAGTACGGGACAATGTGTGCAACAAGTATTATCTGATATTGCTCACACGAAGTCTTGTCATCTTCTTTTGAGATTGGCATGGCTTCATTTTAAAACGCTCAATGTTGATAAAGGTTCCCTTTATTTGAGGCATGAGGGACATGAAATGAAGTTGAAATTTATAACACCAACACAAGCCAGTAAGGATCAACATAGGCTGAAGGAGAAAATAGAAAAAGAAAGAATAGAAAAGGAAGAAATATAAACTGTGGAAGGAATGGAAATTAAAGAAAAGCTAAAAGGAAGAAAAGATAAAGATGGTGGAAAAGGTAGTAGAGAAACAAGGTGTTTAATCAAAGGCCTCCCATGTTTAGTTGCATTCGTTTACGAAAGCGACAACACTATTGTAAGCCAAAGATTGGTGGAGAAACTCAAGTTACCAACAAGCATTCACTCGAATCAAGCAAGGATCAAATTCAGTACGGGACAATGTGTGCAACAAGTATTATCTGATATTGCTCACACGAAGTCTTGTCATCTTCTTTTGAGATTGGCATGGCTTCATTTTAAAACGCTCAATGTTGATAAAGGTTCCCTTTATTTGAGGCATGAGGGACATGAAATGAAGTTGAAATTTATAACACCAACACAAGCCAGTAAGGATCAACATAGGCTGAAGGAGAAAATAGAAAAAGAAAGAATAGAAAAGGACGAAATATAAACTGTGGAAGGAATGGAAATTAAAGAAAAACTAAAAGGAAGAAAAGATAAAGATGGTGGAAAAGGTAGTAGAGAAACAAGGTGTTTAATCAAAGGCCTCCCATGTTTAGTTGCATTCGTTTACGAAAGCGACAACACTGTTGTAAGCCAAAGATTGGTGGAGAAACTCCAGTTACCAACAAGCTTTCATTCGAATCAAGTAAGGATCAAATTCAGTACGGGACAATGTGTGCAAGAAGTATTATCTGATATTGCTCACACGAAGTCTTGTCATCTTCTTTTGAGATTGGCATGGCTTCATTTTAAAATGCTCAATCTTGATAAAGGTTCCCTTTATTTGAGGCATGAGGGACATGAAATGAAGTTGAAATTTATAACACCAACACAAGCCAGTAAGGATCAACATAGGCTGAAGGAGAAAATAGAAAAAGAAAGAATAGAAAAGGAAGAAATATAAACTGTGGAAGGAATGGAAATTAAAGAAAAACTAAAAGGAAGAAAAGATAAAGATGGTGGAAAAGGTAGTAGAGAAACAAGGTGTTTAATCAAAGGCCTCCCATGTTTAGTTGCATTCGTTTACGAAAGCGACAACACTGTTGTAAGCCAAAGATTGGTGGAGAAACTCCAGTTACCAACAAGCTTTCATTCGAATCAAGCAAGGATCAAATTCAGTACGGGACAATGTGTGCAAGAAGTATTATCTGATATTGCTCACACGAAGTCTTGTCATCTTCTTTTGAGATTGGCATGGCTTCATTTTAAAACGCTCAATCTTGATAAACGTTCCCTTTATTTGAGGCATGAGGGACATGAAATGAAGTTGAAAGTTATAACACCAACACAAGCCAGTAAGGATCAACATAGGCTGAAGGAGAAAATAGAAAAAGAAAGAATAGAAAAGGAAGAAATATAAACTGTGGAAGGAATGGAAATTAAAGAAAAGCTAAAAGGAAGAAAAGATAAAGATGGTGGAAAAGGTAGTAGAGAAACAAGGTGTTTAATCAAAGGCCTCCCATGTTTAGTTGCATTCGTTTACGAAAGCGACAACACTGTTGTAAGCCAAAGATTGGTGGAGAAACTCAAGTTACCAACAAGCATTCACTCGAATCAAGCAAGGATCAAATTCAGTACGCGACAATGTGTGCAAGAAGTATTATCTGATATTGCTCACACGAAGTCTTGTCATCTTCTTTTGAGATTGGCATGGCTTCATTTTAAAATGCTCAATCTTGATAAAGGTTCCCTTTATTTGAGGCATGAGGGACATGAAATGAAGTTGAAATTTATAACACCAACACAAGCCAGTAAGGATCAACATAGGCTGAAGGAGAAAATAGAAAAAGAAAGAATAGAAAAGGAAGAAATATAAACTGTGGAAGGAATGGAAATTAAAGAAAAACTAAAAGGAAGAAAAGATAAAGATGGTGGAAAAGGTAGTAGAGAAACAAGGTGTTTAATCAAAGGCCTCCCATCTCTAGTTGCATTCGTTTACGAGAGCGACAACACTGTTGTAAGCCAAAGATTGGTGGAGAAACTCCAGTTACCAACAAGCTTTCATTCGAATCAAGCAACGATCAAAATCAGTACGGGACAATTTGTGCAAGAAGTATTATCTGATATTGCTCACACGAAGTCTTGTCATCTTCTTTTGAGATTGGCATGGCTTCATTTTAAAATGCTCAATCTGGATAAAGGTTCCCTTTATTTGAGGCATGAGGGACATGAAATGAAGTTGAAATTTATAACACCAACACAAGCCAGTAAGGATCAACATAGGCTGAAGGAGAAAATAGAAAAAGAAAGAATAGAAAAGGAAGAAATATAAACTGTGGAAGGAATGGAAATTAAAGAAAAACTAAAAGGAAGAAAAGATAAAGATGGTGGAAAAGGTAGTAGAGAAACAAGGTGTTTAATCAAAGGCCTCCCATGTCTAGTTGCATTCGTTTACGAGAGCGACAACACTGTTGTAAGCCAAAGATTGGTGGAGAAACTCCAGTTACCAACAAGCTTTCATTCGAATCAAGCAAGGATCAAATTCAGTACGGGACAATATGTTAAAGAAGTATTATGTGATATTGCTCACACGAACTCTTGTCATCTTCTTTTGAGAATGGCATGGCTTCATTTTAAAACGCTAAATCTTGATAAAGGTTCCCTTTATTTGAGGCATGAGGGACATGAAATGAAGTTGAAATTTATAACACCAACACAAGCCAGTAAGGATCAACATATGCTGAAGGAGAAAATAGAAAAAGAAAGAATAGAAAAGGAAGAAATATAAACTGTGGAAGGAATGGAAATTAAAGAAAAACTAAAAGGAAGAAAAGATAAAGATGGTGGAAAAGGTAGTAGAGAAACAAGGTGTTTAATCAAAGGCCTCCCATGTTTAGTTGCATTCGTTTACGAAAGCGACAACACTGTTGTAAGCCAAAGATTGGTGGAGAAACTCAAGTTACAAACAAGCATTCACTCGAATCAAGCAAGGATCAAATTCAGTACGGGACAATGTGTGCAAGAAGTATTATCTGATATTGCTCACACGAACTCTTGTCATCTTCTTTTGAGATGGGCATGGCTTCATTTTAAAACGCTCAATCTTGATAAACGTTTCCTTTATTTGAGGCATGAGGGACATGAAATGAAGTTGAAAGTTATAACACCAACACAAGCCAGTAAGGATCAACATAGGCTGAAGGAGAAAATAGAAAAAGAAAGAATAGAAAAGGAAGAAATATAAACTGTGGAAGGAATGGAAATTAAAGAAAAACTAAAAGGAAGAAAAGATAAAGATGGTTGAAAAGGTAGTAGAGAAACAAGGTGTTTAATCAAAGGCCTCTCATGTTTAGTTGCATTCGTTTACGAAAGCGACAACACTGTTGTAAGCCAAAGATTGGTGGAGAAACTCCAGTTACCAACAAGCTTTCATTCGAATCAAGCAAGGATCAAATTCAGTACGGGACAATGTGTGCAAGAAGTATTATCTGATATTGCTCACACGAAATCTTGTCATCTTCTTTTGAGATTGGCATGGCTTCATTTTAAAACGCTCAATCTTGATAAAGGTTCCCTTTATTTGAGGCATGAGGGACATGAAATGAAGTTGAAATTTATAACACCAACACAAGCCAGTAAGGATCAACATAGGCTGAAGGAGAAAATAGAAAAAGAAAGAATAGAAAAGGAAGAAATATAAACTGTGGAAGGAATGGAAATTAAAGAAAAACTAAAAGGAATAAAAGATAAAGATGGTGGAAAAGGTAGTAGAGAAACAAGGTGTTTAATCAAAGGCCTCCCATGTCTAGTTGCATTCGTTTACGAGAGCGACAACACTGTTGTAAGCCAAAGATTGGTGGTGAAACTCCAGTTACCAACAAGCTTTCATTCGAATCAAGCAACGATCAAATTCAATACGGGACAATTTGTGCAAGAAGTATTATTTGATATTGCTCACACGAACTCTTGTCATCTTCTTTTGAGAATGGCATGGCTTCATTTTAAAACGCTAAATCTTGATAAAGGTTCCCTTTATTTGAGGCATGAGGGACATGAAATGAAGTTGAAATTTATAACACCAACACAAGCCAGTAAGGATCAACATATGCTGAAGGAGAAAATAGAAAAAGAAAGAATAGAAAAGGAAGAAATATAAACTGTGGAAGGAATGGAAATTAAAGAAAAACTAAAAGGAAGAAAAGATAAAGATGGGGGAAAAGGTAGTAGAGAAACAAGGTGTTTAATCAAAGGCCTCCCATGTTTAGTCGCATTCGTTTACGAAAGCGACAACAATGTTGTAAGCCAAAGATTGGTGGAGAAACTCCAGTTACCAACAAGCTTTCATTCGAATCAAGCAAGGATCAAATTCAGTACGGGACAATATGTGCAAGAAGTATTATCTGATATTGCTCACACAAAGTCTTGTCATCTTCTTTTGAGATTGGCATGGCTTCATTTTAAAACGCTCAATCTTGATAAAGGTTCCCTTTATTTGAGGCATGAGGGACATGAAATGAAGTTGAAATTTATAACACCAACACAAGCCAGTAAGGATCAACATATGCTGAAGGAGAAAATAGAAAAAGAAAGAATAGAAAAGGAAGAAATATAAACTGTGGAAGGAATGGAAATTAAAGAAAAACTAAAAGGAATAAAAGATAAAGATGGTGGAAAAGGTAGTAGAGAAACAAGGTGCTTAATCAAAGGCCTCCCATGTCTAGTTGCATTCGTTTACGAGAGCGACAACACTGTTGTAAGCCAAAGATTGGTGGAGAAACTCCAGTTACCAACAAGCTTTCATTCGAATCAAGCAACGATCAAATTCAATACGGGACAATTTGTGCAAGAAGTATTATTTGATATTGCTCACACGAACTCTTGTCATCTTCTTTTGAGAATGGCATGGCTTCATTTTAAAACGCTAAATCTTGATAAAGGTTCCCTTTATTTGAGGCATGAGGGACATGAAATGAAGTTGAAATTTATAACACCAACACAAGCCAGTAAGGATCAACATATGCTGAAGGAGAAAATAGAAAAAGAAAGAATAGAAAAGGAAGAAATATAAACTGTGGAAGGAATGGAAATTAAAGAAAAACTAAAAGGAAGAAAAGATAAAGATGGGGGAAAAGGTAGTAGAGAAACAAGGTGTTTAATCAAAGGCCTCTCATGTTTAGTTGCATTCGTTTACGAAAGCGACAACAATGTTGTAAGCCAAAGATTGGTGGAGAAACTCCAGTTACCAACAAGCTTTCATTCGAATCAAGCAAGGATCAAATTCAGTACGGGACAATATGTTAAAGAAGTATTATGTGATATTGCTCCCACGAACTCTTGTCATCTTCTTTTGAGATTGGCATGGCTTCATTTTAAAACGCTCAATCTTGATAAAGGTTCCCTTTATTTGAGGGATGAGGGACATGAAATGAAGTTGAAATTTATGACACCAACAAAAGCCAGTAAGGATCAACATAGGCTGAAGGAGAAAATACAAAAAGAAAGAATAGAAAAGGAAGAAATATAAACTGTGGAAGGAATGGAAATTGAAGAAAAAGAAAAGGAAGAAAAGATAAAGATGATGGAAAAGGTAGTAGAGAAACAAAGTGTTTAATGAAAGGGCACCCATGTTTAGTTGCATTCGTATACGAAAGCGACAACACTGTTGTAAGCCAAAGATTGGTGTAGAAACTCAAGTTACCAACAAGCATTCACTCGAATCAAGCAAGGATCAAATTCAGTACGGGACAATGTGTGCAAGAAGTATTATCTCATATTGCTCACACGAACTCTTGTCATCTTCTTTTGAGATTGGCATGGCTTCATTTTAAAACGCACAATCTTGATCAAGGTTCCCTTTATTTGAGGGATGAGGGACATGAAATGAAGTTGAAATTTATGACACCAACACAAGCCAATAAGGATCAACATATGCTGAAGGAGAAAATAGAAAAAGAAAGAATAGAAAAGGAAGAAATATAAACTGTGGAAGGAATGGAAATTAAAGAAAAACTAAAAGGAAGAAAAGATAAAGATGGGGGAAAAGGTAGTAGAGAAACAAGGTGTTTAATCAAAGGCCTCCCATGTTTAGTTGCATTTGTTTACGAAAGCGACAACACTGTTGTAAGCCAAAGATTGGTGGAGAAACTCAAGTTACCAACAAGCATTCACTCGAATCAAGCAAGGATCAAATTCAGTACGGGACAATGTGTGCAAGAAGTATTATCTCATATTGCTCACACGAAGTCTTGTCATCTTCTTTTGAGATTGGCATGGCTTCATTTTAAAACGCTCAATCTTGATAAAGGTTCCCTTTATTTGAGGCATGAGGGACATGAAATGAAGTTGAAAGTTATAACACCAACACAAGCCAATAAGGATCAACATAGGCTGAAGGAGAAAATAGAAAAAGAAAGAATAGAAAAGGAAGAAATATAAACTGTGGAAGGAATGGAAATTAAAGAAAAGCTAAAAGGAAGAAAAGATAAAGATGGTGGAAAAGGTAGTAGAGAAACAAGGTGTTTAATCAAAGGCCTCCCATGTTTAGTTGCATTCGTTTACGAAAGCGACAACACTGTTGTAAGCCAAAGATTGGTGGAGAAACTCAAGTTACCAACAAGCATTCACTCGAATCAAGCAAATATCAAATTCAGTACGGGACAATGTGTGCAAGAAGTATTATCTGATATTGCTCACACGAAGTCTTGTCATCTTCTTTTGAGATTGGCATGGCTTCATTTTAAAACGCTCAATCTTGATAAAGGTTCCCTTTATTTGAGGCATGAGGGACATGAAATGAAGTTGAAATTTATAACACCAACACAAGCCAGTAAGGATCAACATAGGCTGAAGGAGAAAATAGAAAAAGAAAGAATAGAAAAGGAAGAAATATAAACTGTGGAAGGAATGGAAATTAAAGAAAAACTAAAAGGAAGAAAAGATAAAGATGGTGGAAAAGGTAGTAGAGAAACAAGGTGTTTAATCAAAGGCCTCCCATGTTTAGTTGCATTCGTTTACGAAAGCGACAACACTGTTGTAAGCCAAAGATTGGTGGAGAAACTCCAGTTACCAACAAGCTTTCATTCGAATCAAGCAAGGATCAAATTCAGTACGGGACAATGTGTGCAAGAAGTATTATCTGATATTGCTCACACGAAGTCTTGTCATCTTCTTTTGAGATTGGCATGGCTTCATTTTAAAACGCTCAATCTTGATAAAGGTTCCCTTTATTTGAGGCATGAGGGACATGAAATGAAGTTGAAATTTATAACACCAACACAAGCCAGTAAGGATCAACATAGGCTGAAGGAGAAAATAGAAAAAGAAAGAATAGAAAAGGAAGAAATATAAACTGTGGAAGGAATGGAAATTAAAGAAAAACTAAAAGGAAGAAAAGATAAAGATGGTGGAAAAGGTAGTAGAGAAACAAGGTGTTTAATCAAAGGCCTCCCATGTTTAGTTGCATTCGTTCACGAAAGCGACAACACTGTTGTAAGCCAAAGATTGGTGGAGAAACTCCAGTTACCAACAAGCTTTCATTCGAATCAAGCAAGGATCAAATTCAGTACGGGACAATGTGTGCAAGAAGTATTATCTGATATTGCTCACACGAAGTCTTGTCATCTTCTTTTGAGATTGGCATGGCTTCATTTTAAAACGCTCAATCTTGATAAACGTTCCCTTTATTTGAGGCATGAGGGACATGAAATGAAGTTGAAAGTTATAACACCAACACAAGCCAGTAAGGATCAACATAGGCTAAAGGAGAAAATAGAAAAAGAAAGAATAGAAAAGGAAGAAATATAAACTGTGGAAGGAATGGAAATTAAAGAAAAGCTAAAAGGAAGAAAAGATAAAGATGGTGGAAAAGGTAGTAGAGAAACAAGGTGTTTAATCAAAGGCCTCCCATGTTTAGTTGCATTCGTTTACGAAAGCGACAACACTGTTGTAAGCCAAAGATTGGTGGAGAAACTCAAGTTACCAACAAGCATTCACTCGAATCAAGCAAGGATCAAATTCAGTACGGGACAATGTGTGCAAGAAGTATTATCTGATATTGCTCACACGAAGTCTTGTCATCTTCTTTTGAGATTGGCATGGCTTCATTTTAAAACGCTCAATCTTGATAAAGGTTCCCTTTATTTGAGGCATGAGGGACATGAAATGAAGTTGAAATTTATAACACCAACACAAGCCAGTAAGGATCAACATAGGCTGAAGGAGAAAATAGAAAAAGAAAGAATAGAAAAGGAAGAAATATAAACTGTGGAAGGAATGGAAATTAAAGAAAAACTAAAAGGAAGAAAAGATAAAGATGGTGGAAATGGTAGTAGAGAAACAAGGTGTTTAATCAAAGGCCTCCCATGTCTAGTTGCATTCGTTTACGAGAGCGACAACACTGTTGTAAGCCAAAGATTGGTGGAGAAACTCCAGTTACCAACAAGCTTTCATTCGAATCAAGCAACGATCAAATTCAGTACGGGACAATTTGTGCAAGAAGTATTATCTGATATTGCTCACACGAACTCTTGTCATCTTCTTTTGAGATTGGCATGGCTTCATTTTAAAACGCTAAATCTTGATAAAGGTTCCCTTTATTTGAGGCATGAGGGATATGAAATGAAGTTGAAATTTATAACACCAACACAAGCCAGTAAGGATCAACATATGCTGAAGGAGAAAATAGAAAAAGAAAGAATAGAAAAGGAAGAAATATAAACTGTGGAAGGAATGGAAATTAAAGAAAAACTAAAAGGAAGAAAAGATAAAGATGGGGGAAAAGGTAGTAGAGAAACAAGGTGTTTAATCAAAGGCCTCCCATGTTTAGTCGCATTCGTTTACCAAAAGCGACAACAATGTTGTAAGCCAAAGATTGGTGGAGAAACTCCAGTTACCAACAAGCTTTCATTCGAATCAAGCAAGGATCAAATTCAGTACGGGACAATATGTTAAAGAAGTATTATGTGATATTGCTCCCACGAACTCTTGTCATCTTCTTTTGAGATTGGCATGGCTTCATTTTAAAACGCTCAATCTTGATAAAGGTTCCCTTTATTTGAGGGATGAGGGACATGAAATGAAGTTGAAATTTATGACACCAACAAAAGCCAGTAAGGATCAACATAGGCTGAAGGAGAAAATAGAAAAAGAAAGAATAGAAAAGGAAGAAATATAAACTGTGGAAGGAATGGAAATTGAAGAAAAAGAAAAGGAAGAAAAGATAAAGATGATGGAAAAGGTAGTAGAGAAACAAAGTGTTTAATGAAAGGCCACCCATGTTTAGTTGCATTCGTATACGAAAGCGACAACACTATTGTAAGCCAAAGATTGGTGTAGAAACTCAAGTTACCAACAAGCATTCACTCGAATCAAGCAAGGATCAAATTCAGTACGGGACAATGTGTGCAAGAAGTATTATCTGATATTGCTCACACGAACTCTTGTCATCTTCTTTTGAGATTGGCATGGCTTCATTTTAAAACGCACAATCTTGATAAAGGTTCCCTTTATTTGAGGGATGAGGGACATGAAATGAAGTTGAAATTTATGACACCAACACAAGCCAATAAGGATCAACATATGCTGAAGGAGAAAATAGAAAAAGAAAGAATAGAAAAGGAAGAAATATAAACTGTGGAAGGAATGGAAATTAAAGAAAAACTAAAAGGAAGAAAAGATAAAGATGGGTGAAAAGGTAGTAGAGAAACAAGGTGTTTAATCAAAGGCCTCCCATGTTTAGTTGCATTCGTTTACGAAAGCGACAACACTGTTGTAAGCCAAAGATTGGTGGAGAAACTCAAGTTACCAACAAGCATTCACTCGAATCAAGCAAGGATCAAATTCAGTACGGGACAATGTGTGCAAGAAGTATTATCTCATATTGCTCACACGAACTCTTGTCATCTTCTTTTGAGATTGGCATGGCTTCATTTTAAAACGCTCAATCTTGATAAAGGTTCCCTTTATTTGAGGCATGAGGGACATGAAATGAGGTTGAAATTTATAACACCAACACAAGCCAGTAAGGATCAACATAGGCTGAAGGAGAAAATAGAAAAAGAAAGAATAGAAAAGGAAGAAATATAAACTGTGGAAGGAATGGAAATTAAAGAAAAACTAAAAGGAAGAAAAGATAAAGATGGGGGAAAGGTAGTAGAGAAACAAGGTGTTTAATCAAAGGCCTCCCATGTTTAGTTGCATTCGTTTACGAAAGCGACAACACTGTTGTAAGCCAAAGATTGGTGGAGAAACTCAAGTTACAAACAAGCATTCACTCGAATCAAGCAAGGATCAAATTCAGTACGGGACAATGTGTGCAAGAAGTATTATCTGATATTGCTCACACGAACTCTTGTCATCTTCTTTTGAGATGGGCATGGCTTCATTTTAAAACGCTCAATCTTGATAAACGTTTCCTTTATTTGAGGCATGAGGGACATGAAATGAAGTTGAAAGTTATAACACCAACACAAGCCAGTAAGGATCAACATAGGCTGAAGGAGAAAATAGAAAAAGAGAGAATAGAAAAGGAAGAAATATAAACTGTGGAAGGAATGGAAATTAAAGAAAAACTAAAAGGAAGAAAAGATAAAGATGGTGGAAAAGGTAGTAGAGAAACAAAGTGTTTAATCAAAGGCCACCCATGTTTAGTTGCATTCGTTTACGAAGGCGACAACACTGTTGTAAGCCAAAGATTGGTGGAGAAACTCAAGTTACCAACAAGCATTCACTCGAATCAAGCAAGGATCAAATTCAGTACGGGACAATGTGTGCAAGAAGTATTATCTGATATTGCTCACACGAACTCTTGTCATCTCCTTTTGAGATTGGCATGGCTTCATTTTAAAACGCTCAATCTTGATAAAGGTTCCCTTTATTTGAGGCATGAGGGACATGAAATGAAGTTCAAATTTATGACACCAAGACAAGCCAGTAAGGTTCAACATAGGCTGAAGGAGAAAATAGAAAAAGAAAGAATATAAAAGGAAGAAATATAAACTGTGGAAGGAATGGAAATTGAAGAAAAAGAAAAGGAAGAAAAGATAAAGATGATGGAAAAGGTAGTAGAGAAACAAAGTGTTTAATGAAAGGCCACCCATGTTTAGTTGCATTCGTATACGAAAGCGACAACACTGTTGTAAGCCAAAGATTGGTGTAGAAACTCAAGTTACCAACAAGCAATCACTCGAATCAAGCAAGGATCAAATTCAGTACGGGACAATGTGTGCAAGAAGTATTATCTGATATTGCTCACACGAACTCTTGTCATCTTCCTTTGAGATTGGCATGGCTTCATTTTAAAACGCTCAATCTTGATAAACGTTTCCTTTATTTGAGGCATGAGGGACATGAAATGAAGTTGAAAGTTATAACACCAACACAAGCCAGTAAGGATCAACATAGGCTGAAGGAGAAAATAGAAAAAGAGAGAATAGAAAAGGAAGAAATATAAACTGTGGAAGGAATGGAAATTAAAGAAAAACTAAAAGGAAGAAAAGATAAAGATGGTGGAAAAGGTAGTAGAGAAACAAAGTGTTTAATCAAAGGCCACCCATGTTTAGTTGCATTCGTTTACGAAAGCGACAACACTGTTGTAAGCCAAAGATTGGTGGAGAAACTAAAGTTACCAACAAGCATTCACTCGAATCAAGCAAGGATCAAATTCAGTACGGGACAATGTGTGCAAGAAGTATTATCTGATATTGCTCACACGAACTCTTGTCATCTCCTTTTGAGATTGGCATGGCTTCATTTTAAAACGCTCAATCTTGATAAAGGTTCCCTTTATTTGAGGCTTGAGGGACATGAAATGAAGTTCAAATTTATGACACCAAGACAAGCCAGTAAGGTTCAACATAGGCTGAAGGAGAAAATAGAAAAAGAAAGAATATAAAAGGAAGAAATATAAACTGTGGAAGGAATGGAAATTGAAGAAAAAGAAAAGGAAGAAAAGATAAAGATGATGGAAAAGGTAGTAGAGAAACAAAGTGTTTAATGAAAGGCCACCCATGTTTAGTTGCATTCGTATACGAAAGCGACAACACTGTTGTAAGCCAAAGATTGGTGTAGAAACTCAAGTTACCAACAAGCATTCACTCGAATCAAGCAAGGATCAAATTCAGTACGGGACAATGTGTGCAAGAAGTATTATCTGATATTGCTCACACGAAGTCTTGTCATCTTCTTTTGAGATTGGCATGGCTTCATTTTAAAACGCTCAATCTTGATAAAGGTTCCCTTTATTTGAGGCATGAGGGACATGAAATGAAGTTGAAATTTATAACACCAACACAAGCCAGTAAGGATCAACATAGGCTGAAGGAGAAAATAGAAAAAGAAAGAATAGAAAAGGAAGAAATATAAACTGTGGAAGGAATGGAAATTAAAGAAAAACTAAAAGGAAGAAAAGATAAAGATGGTGGAAAAGGTAGTAGAGAAACAAGGTGTTTAATCAAAGGCCTCCCATGTTTAGTTGCATTCGTTTACGAAAGCGACAACACTGTTGTAAGCCAAAGATTGGTGGAGAAACTCCAGTTACCAACAAGCTTTCATTCGAATCAAGCAAGGATCAAATTCAGTACGCGACAATGTGTGCAAGAAGTATTATCTGATATTGCTCACACGAAGTCTTGTCATCTTCTTTTGAGATTGGCATGGCTTCATTTTAAAACGCTCAATCTTGATAAAGGTTCCCTTTATTTGAGGCATGAGGGACATGAAATGAAGTTGAAATTTATAACACCAACACAAGCCAGTAAGGATCAACATAGGCTGAAGGAGAAAATAGAAAAAGAAAGAATAGAAAAGGAAGAAATATAAACTGTGGAAGGAATGGAAATTGAGGAAAAAGAAAAGGAAGAAAAGATAAAGATGATGGAAAAGGTAGTAGAGAAACAAAGTGTTTAATGAAAGGCCACCCATGTTTAGTTGCATTCGTATACGAAAGCGACAACACTGTTGTAAGCCAAAGATTGGTGTAGAAACTCAAGTTACCAACAAGCATTCACTCGAATCAAGCAAGGATCAAATTCAGTACGGGACAATGTGTGCAAGAAGTATTATCTGATATTGCTCACACGAAGTCTTGTCATCTTCTTTTGAGATTGGCATGGCTTCATTTTAAAACGCTCAATCTTGATAAAGGTTCCCTTTATTTGAGGCATGAGGGACATGAAATGAGGTTGAAATTTATAACACCAACACAAGCCAGTAAGGATCAACATAGGCTGAAGGAGAAAATAGAAAAAGAGAGAATAGAAAAGGAAGAAATATAAACTGTGGAAGGAATGGAAATTAAAGAAAAACTAAAAGGAAGAAAAGATAAAGATGGTGGAAAAGGTAGTAGAGAAACAAAGTGTTTAATCAAAGGCCACCCATGTTTAGTTGCATTCGTTTACGAAAGCGACAACACTGTTGTAAGCCAAAGATTGGTGGAGAAACTCCAGTTACCAACAAGCTTTCATTCGAATCAAGCAAGGATCAAATTCAGTACGCGACAATGTGTGCAAGAAGTATTATCTGATATTGCTCACACGAAGTCTTGTCATCTTCTTTTGAGATTGGCATGGCTTCATTTTAAAACGCTCAATCTTGATAAAGGTTCCCTTTATTTGAGGCATGAGGGACATGAAATGAAGTTGAAATTTATAACACCAACACAAGCCAGTAAGGATCAACATATGCTGAAGGAGAAAATAGAAAAAGAAAGAATAGAAAAGGAAGAAATATAAACTGTGGAAGGAATGGAAATTAAAGAAAAACTAAAAGGAAGAAAAGATAAAGATGGGGGAAAAGGTATTAGAGAAACAAGGTGTTTAATCAAAGGCCTCCCATGTTTAGTCGCATTCGTTTACGAAAGCGACAACAATGTTGTAAGCCAAAGATTGGTGGAGAAACTCCAGTTACCAACAAGCTTTCATTCGAATCAAGCAAGGATCAAATTCAGTACGGGACAATATGTTAAAGAAGTATTATGTGATATTGCTCCCACGAACTCTTGTCATCTTCTTTTGAGATTGGCATGGCTTCATTTTAAAACACTCAATCTTGATAAAGGTTCCCTTTATTTGAGGGATGAGGGACATGAAATGAAGTTGAAATTTATGACACCAACAAAAGCCAGTAAGGATCAACATAGGCTGAAGGAGAAAATAGAAAAAGAAAGAATAGAAAAGGAAGAAATATAAACTGTGGAAGGAATGGAAATTGAGGAAAAAGAAAAGGAAGAAAAGATAAAGATGATGGAAAAGGTAGTAGAGAAACAAAGTGTTTAATGAAAGGCCACCCATGTTTAGTTGCATTCGTATACGAAAGCGACAACACTGTTGTAAGCCAAAGATTGGTGTAGAAACTCAAGTTACCAACAAGCATTCACTCGAATCAAGCAAGGATCAAATTCAGTACGGGACAATGTGTGCAAGAAGTATTATCTGATATTGCTCACACGAACTCTTGTCATCTTGTTTTGAGATTGGCATGGCTTCATTTTAAAACGCACAATCTTGATAAAGGTTCCCTTTATTTGAGGGATGAGGGACATGAAATGAAGTTGAAATTTATGACACCAACACAAGCCAATAAGGATAAACATATGCTGAAGGAGAAAATAGAAAAAGAAAGAATAGAAAAGGAAGAAATATAAACTGTGGAAGGAATGGAAATTAAAGAAAAACTAAAAGGAAGAAAAGATAAAGATGGGGGAAAAGGTAGTAGAGAAACAAGGTGTTTAATCAAAGGCCTCCCATGTTTAGTTGCATTCGTTTACGAAAGCGACAACACTGTTGTAAGCCAAAGATTGGTGGAGAAACTCAAGTTACCAACAAGCATTCACTCGAATCAAGCAAGGATCAAATTCAGTACGGGACAATGTGTGCAAGAAGTATTATCTCATATTGCTCACACGAACTCTTGTCATCTTCTTTTGAGATTGGCATGGCTTCATTTTAAAACGCTCAATCTTGATAAAGGTTCCCTTTATTTGAGGCATGAGGGACATGAAATGAAGTTGAAATTTATAACACCAACACAAGCCAGTAAGGATCAACATAGGCTGAAGGAGAAAATAGAAAAAGAAAGAATAGAAAAGGAAGAAATATAAACTGTGGAAGGAATGGAAATTAAAGAAAAACTAAAAGGAAGAAAAGATAAAGATGGGGGAAAGGTAGTAGAGAAACAAGGTGTTTAATCAAAGGCCTCCCATGTTTAGTTGCATTCGTTTACGAAAGCGACAACAATGTTGTAAGCGAAAGATTGGTGGAGAAACTCAAGTTACCAACAAGCATTCACTCGAATCAAGCAAGGATCAAATTCAGTACGGGACAATGTGTGCAAGAAGTATTATATGATATTGCTCACACGAACTCTTGTCATCTTCTTTTGAGATGGGCATGGCTTCATTTTAAAACGCTCAATCTTCATAAACGTTCCCTTTATTTGAGGCATGAGGGACATGAAATGAAGTTGAAATTTATGACACCATGACAAGCCAGTATGGATCAACATAGGCTGAAGGAGAAAATAGAAAAAGAAAGAATAGAAAAGGAAGAAATATAGACTGTGGAAGGAATGGAAATTAAAGAAAAAGAAAAGGAAGAAAAGATAAAGATGGTGGAAAAGGTAGTAGAGAAACAAGGTGTTTAATCAAAGGCCTCCCATGTTTAGATGCATTCGTTTACGAAAACGACAACAATGTTGTAAGCCAAAGATTCGTGGAGAAACTCAATTTACCAACAAGCTTTCACTCGAAGCAAGCAAGGATCAAATTCAGTACGGGACAATGTGTGAAAGAAGTATTATATGATATTGCTCCCACGAACTCTTGTCATCTTCTTTTGAGATTGGCATGGCTTCATTTTAAAACGCTCAATCTTGATAAAGGTTCCCTTTATTTGAGGGATGAGGGACATGAAATGAAGTTGAAATTTATGACACCAACACAAGCAAGTAAGGATCAACATAGGCTGAAGGAGAAAAGAGAAAAAGAAAGAATAGAAAAGGAAGAAATATAAACTGTGGAAGGAATGGAAATTAAAGAAAAACTAAAAGGAAGAAAAGATAAAGATGGTGGAAAAGGTAGTAGAGAAACAAGGTGTTTAATCAAAGGCCTCCCATGTTTAGTTGCATTCGTTTACGAAAGCAACAACAATGTTTTAAGCCAAAGATTGGTGGAGAAACTCCAGTTATCAACAAGCTTTCATTCGAATCAAGCAAGGATCAAATTCTGTACGGGACAATATGTTAAAGAAGTATTATGTGATATTGCTCCCACGAACACTTGTCATCTTCTTTTGAGATGGGCATGGCTTCATTTTAAAACGCTCAATCTTCGTAAACGTTCCTTTTATTTGAGGCATGAGGGAATTGAAATGAAGTTGAAATTTATGACACCATGACAAGCTAGTAAGGATCAACATAGGATGAAGGAGAAAATAGAAAAAGAAAGAATATAAAAGGAATAAATATAAACTGTGGAAGGAATGGAAATTGAAGAAAAAGAAAAGGAAGAAAAGATAAAGATGATGGAAAAGGTAGTAGAGAAACAAAGTGTTTAATCAAAGGCCACCCACGTTTAGTTGCATTCGTTTACGAAAGCGACAACATTGTTGTAAGCCAAAGATCGGTGGAGAAACTCAAGTTACCAACAAGCATTCACTCGAATAAAGCAAGGATCAAATTCTGTACGGGACAATATGTTAAAGAAGTATTATGTGATATTGCTCCCACGAACTCTTGTCATCTTCTTTTGAGATGGGCCAGGCTTCATTTTAAAACGCTCAATCTTCATAAACATTCCCTTTATTTGAGGCATGAGGGACATGAAATGAAGTTGAAAGTTATAACACCAACACAAGCCAGTAAGGATCAGCATAGGCTGAAGGAGAAAATAGAAAAAGAAAGAATAGAAAAGGAAGAAATATAAACTGTGGAAGGAATGGAAATTAAAGAAAAACTAAAAGGAAGAAAAGATAAAGATGGTTGAAAAGGTAGTAGAGAAACAAGGTGTTTAATCAAAGGCCTCCCATGTTTAGTTGCATTCGTTTACGAAAGCGACAACACTGTTGTAAGCCAAAGATTGGTGGAGAAACTCCAGTTACCAACAAGCTTTCATTCGAATCAAGCAAGGATCAAATTCAGTACGGGACAATGTGTGCAAGAAGTATTATCTGATATTGCTCACACGAAGTCTTGTCATCTTCTTTTGAGATTGGCATGGCTTCATTTTAAAACGCTCAATCTTGATAAAGGTTCCCTTTATTTGAGGCATGAGGGACATGAAATGAAGTTGAAATTTATAACACCAACACAAGCCAGTAAGGATCAACATAGGCTGAAGGAGAAAATAGAAAAAGAAAGAATAGAAAAGGAAGAAATATAAACTGTGGAAGGAATGGAAATTAAAGAAAAACTAAAAGGAATAAAAGATAAAGATGGTGGAAAAGGTAGTAGAGAAACAAGGTGTTTAATCAAAGGCCTCCCATGTCTAGTTGCATTCGTTTACGAGAGCGACAACACTGTTGTAAGCCAAAGATTGGTGGAGAAACTCCAGTTACCAACAAGCTTTCATTCGAATCAAGCAACGATCAAATTCAATACGGGACAATTTGTGCAAGAAGTATTATTTGATATTGCTCACACGAACTCTTGTCATCTTCTTTTGAGAATGGCATGGCTTCATTTTAAAACGCTAAATCTTGATAAAGGTTCCCTTTATTTGAGGCATGAGGGACATGAAATGAAGCTGAAATTTATAACACAAACACAAGCCAGTAGGGATCAACATAGGCTGAAGGAGAAAATAGAAAAAGAAAGAATAGAAAAGGAAGAAATATAAACTGTGGAAGGAATGGAAATTAAAGAAAAAGTAAAAGGAAGAAAAGATAAAGATGGTTGAAAAGGTAGTAGAGAAACAAGGTGTTTAATCAAGGGCCTCCCATGTTTAGTTGCATTCGTTTACGAAAGCGACAACACTGTTGTAAGCCAAAGATTGGTGGAGAAACTCAAGTTACCAACAAGCATTCACTCGAATCAAGCAAGGATCAAATTCAGTACGGGACAATGTGTGCAAGAAGTATTATCTGATATTGCTCACACGAAGTCTTGTCATCTTCTTTTGAGATTGGCATGGCTTCATTTTAAAACGCTCAATCTTGATAAAGGTTCCCTTTATTTGAGGCATGAGGGACATGAAATGAAGTTGAAAGTTATAACACCAACACAAGCCAATAAGGATCAACATAGGCTGAAGGAGAAAATAGAAAAAGAAAGAATAGAAAAGGAAGAAATATAAACTGTGGAAGGAATGGAAATTAAAGAAAAGCTAAAAGGAAGAAAAGATAAAGATGGTGGAAAAGGTAGTAGAGAAACAAGGTGTTTAATCAAAGGCCTCCCATGTTTAGTTGCATTCGTTTACGAAAGCGACAACACTGTTGTAAGCCAAAGATTGGTGGAGAAACTCAAGTTACCAACAAGCATTCACTCGAATCAAGCAAGGATCAAATTCAGTACGGGACAATGTGTGCAACAAGTATTATCTGATATTGCTCACACGAAGTCTTGTCATCTTCTTTTGAGATTGGCATGGCTTCATTTTAAAACGCTCAATGTTGATAAAGGTTCCCTTTATTTGAGGCATGAGGGACATGAAATGAAGTTGAAATTTATAACACCAACACAAGCCAGTAAGGATCAACATAGGCTGAAGGAGAAAATAGAAAAAGAAAGAATAGAAAAGGACGAAATATAAACTGTGGAAGGAATGGAAATTAAAGAAAAACTAAAAGGAAGAAAAGATAAAGATGGTGGAAAAGGTAGTAGAGAAACAAGGTGTTTAATCAAAGGCCTCCCATGTCTAGTTGCATTCGTTTACGAGTGCGACAACACTGTTGTAAGCCAAAGATTGGTGGAGAAACTCCAGTTACCAACAAGCTTTCATTCGAATCAAGCAACGATCAAATTCAATACGGGACAATTTGTGCCAGAAGTATTATTTGATATTGCTCACAAGAACTCTTGTCATCTTCTTTTGAGAATGGCATGGCTTCATTTTAAAACGCTAAATCTTGATAAAGGTTCCCTTTATTTGAGGCATGAGGGACATGAAATGAAGTTGAAATTTATAACACCAACACAAGCCAGTAAGGATCAACATATGCTGAAGGAGAAAATAGAAAAAGAAAGAATAGAAAAGGAAGAAATATAAACTGTGGAAGGAATGGAAATTAAAGAAAAACTAAAAGGAAGAAAAGATAAAGATGGGGGAAAAGGTAGTAGAGAAACAAGGTGTTTAATCAAAGGCCTCCCATGTTTAGTCGCATTCGTTTACGAAAGCGACAACAATGTTGTAAGCCAAAGATTGGTGGAGAAACTCCAGTTACCAACAAGCTTTCATTCGAATCAAGCAAGGATCAAATTCAGTACGGGACAATATGTGCAAGAAGTATTATCTGATATTGCTCACACGAACTCTTGTCATCTTCTTTTGAGATTGGCATGGCTTCATTTTAAAACGCTCAATCTTGATAAAGGTTCCCTTTATTTGAGGCATGAGGGACATGAAATGAAGTTGAAATTTATCACACAAACACAAGCCAGTAGGGATCAACATATGCTGAAGGAGAAAATAGAAAAAGAAAGAATAGAAAAGGAAGAAATATAAACTGTGGAAGGAATGGAAATTAAAGAAAAACTAAAAGGAAGAAAAGATAAAGATGGGGGAAAAGGTAGTAGAGAAACAAGGTGTTTAATCAAAGGCCTCCCATGTTTAGTCGCATTCGTTTACGAAAGCGACAACAATGTTGTAAGCCAAAGATTGGTGGAGAAACTCCAGTTACCAACAAGCTTTCATTCGAATCAAGCAAGGATCAAATTCAATACGGGACAATATGTTAAAGAAGTATTATGTGATATTGCTCCCACGAACTCTTGTCATCTTCTTTTGAGATTGGCATGGCTTCATTTTAAAACGCTCAATCTTGATAAAGGTTCCCTTTATTTGAGGCATGAGGGACATGAAATGAAGTTGAAATTTATAACACCAACACAAGCCAGTAAGGATCAACATAGGCTAAAGGAGAAAATAGAAAATGAAAGAATAGAAAAGGAAGAAATATAAACTGTGGAAGGAATGCAAATTAAAGAAAAACTAAAAGGAAGAAAAGATAAAGATGGTGGAAAAGGTAGTAGAGAAACAAGGTGTTTAATCAAAGGCCTCCCATGTTTAGTTGCATTCGTTTACGAAAGCGACAACACTGTTGTAAGCCAAAGATTGGTGGAGAAACTCCAGTTACCAACAAGCTTTCATTCGAATCAAGCAAGGATCAAATTCAGTACGGGACAATGTGTGCAAGAAGTATTATCTGATATTGCTCACACGAACTCTTGTCATCTTCTTTTGAGATTGGCATGGCTTCATTTTAAAACGCTCAATCTTGATAAAGGTTCCCTTTATTTGAGGCATGAGGGACATGAAATGAAGTTGAAATTTATAACACCAACACAAGCCATTCAGGATCAACATAGGCTGAAGGAGAAAAGAGAAAAAGAAAAAATAGAAAAGGAAGAAATATAAATTGTGGAAGGAATGGAAATTAAAGAAAAACTAAAAGGAAGAAAAGATAAAGATGGTGGAAAAGGTAGTAGAGAAACAAGGTGTTTAATCAAAGGCCTCCCATGTTTAGTCGCATTCGTTTACGAAAGCGACAACAATGTTGTAAGCCAAAGATTGGTGGAGAAACTCCAGTTACCAACAAGCTTTCATTCGAATCAAGCAAGGATCAAATTCAGTACGGGACAATGTGTGCAAGAAGTATTATCTGATATTGCTCCCACGAACTCTTGTCATCTTCTTTTGAGATTGGCATGGCTTCATTTTAAAACGCTCAATCTTGCTAAAGGTTCCCTTTATTTGAGGGATGAGGGACATGAAATGAAGTTGAAATTTATGACAACAACACAAGCCAGTAAGGATCAACATATGCTGAAGGAGAAAATAGAAAAAGAAAGAATAGAAAAGGAAGAAATATAAACTGTGGAAGGAATGGAAATTAAAGAAAAAGTAAAAGGAAGAAAAGATAAAGATGGTGGAAAAGGTAGTAGAGAAACAAGGTGTTTAATCAAAGGCCTCCCATGTTTAGTTGCATTCGTTTACGAAAGCGACAACACTGTTGTAAGCCAAAGATTGGTGGAGAAACTCCAATTACCAACAAGCTTTCATTCGAATCAAGCAAGGATCAAATTCAGTACGGGACAATGTGTGCAAGAAGTATTATCTGATATTGCTCACACGAACTCTTGTCATCTTCTTTTGCGATTGGCATGGCTTCATTTTAAAACGCTCAATCTTGATAAAGGTTCCCTTTATTTGAGGCATGAGGGACATGAAATGAAGTTGAAATTTATAACACCAACACAAGCCAGTAAGGATCAACATATGCTGAAGGAGAAAATAGAAAAAGAAAGAATAGAAAATGAAGAAATATAAACTGTGGAAGGAATGGAAATTAAAGAAAAACTAAAAGGAAGAAAGGATAAAGATGGTGGAAAAGGTAGTAGAGAAACAAGGTGTTTAATCAAAGGCCTCCCATGTTTAGTTGCATTCGTTTACGAAAGCAACAACAATGTTTTAAGCCAAAGATTGGTGGAGAAACTCCAGTTATCAACAAGCTTTCATTCGAATCAAGCAAGGATCAAATTCTGTACGGGACAATATGTTAAAGAAGTATTATGTGATATTGCTCCCACGAACACTTGTCATCTTCTTTTGAGATGGGCATGGCTTCATTTTAAAACGCTCAATCTTCGTAAACGTTCCTTTTATTTGAGGCATGAGGGAATTGAAATGAAGTTGAAATTTATGACACCATGACAAGCTAGTAAGGATCAACATAGGATGAAGGAGAAAGTAGAAAAAGAAAGAATATAAAAGGAATAAATATAAACTGTGGAAGGAATGGAAATTGAAGAAAAAGAAAAGGAAGAAAAGATAAAGATGATGGAAAAGGTAGTAGAGAAACAAAGTGTTTAATCAAAGGCCACCCACGTTTAGTTGCATTCGTTTACGAAAGCGACAACATTGTTGTAAGCCAAAGATTGGTGGAGAAACTCAAGTTACCAACAAGCATTCACTCGAATAAAGCAAGGATCAAATTCTGTACGGGACAATATGTTAAAGAAGTATTATGTGATATTGCTCCCACGAACTCTTGTCATCTTCTTTTGAGATGGGCCAGGCTTCATTTTAAAACGCTCAATCTTCATAAACATTCCCTTTATTTGAGGCATGAGGGACATGAAATGAAGTTGAAATTTATGACACCATGACAAGCCAGCAAGGATCAACCTAGGATGAAGGAGAAAATAGAAAAAGAAAGAATAGAAAAGGAAGAAATATAAACTGTGGAAGGAATGGAAATTAAAGAAAAACTAAAAGGAAGAAAAGATAAAGATGGTGGAAAAGGTAGTAGAGAAACAGGGTGTTTAATAAAAGGCCTCCCATGTTTAGTTGCATTCGTTTACGAAAGCGACAACAATGTTGTAAGCGAAAGATTGGTGGAGAAACTCAAGTTACCAACAAGCATTCACTCGAATCAAGCAAGGATCAAATTCAGTACGGGACAATGTGTGCAAGAAGTATTATATGATATTGCTCACACGAACTCTTGTCATCTTCTTTTGAGATGGGCATGGCTTCATTTTAAAACGCTCAATCTTCATAAACGTTCCCTTTATTTGAGGCATGAGGGACATGAAATGAAGTTGAAATTTATGACACCATGACAAGCCAGTATGGATCAACATAGGCTGAAGGAGAAAATAGAAAAAGAAAGAATAGAAAAGGAAGAAATATAGACTGTGGAAGGAATGGAAATTAAAGAAAAAGAAAAGGAAGAAAAGATAAAGATGGTGGAAAAGGTAGTAGAGAAACAAGGTGTTTAATCAAAGGCCTCCCATGTTTAGATGCATTCGTTTACGAAAACGACAACAATGTTGTAAGCCAAAGATTCGTGGAGAAACTCAATTTACCAACAAGCTTTCACTCGAAGCAAGCAAGGATCAAATTCAGTACGGGACAATGTGTGAAAGAAGTATTATATGATATTGCTCCCACGAACTCTTGTCATCTTCTTTTGAGATTGGCATGGCTTCATTTTAAAACGCTCAATCTTGATAAAGGTTCCCTTTATTTGAGGGATGAGGGACATGAAATGAAGTTGAAATTTATGACACCAACACAAGCAAGTAAGGATCAACATAGGCTGAAGGAGAAAAGAGAAAAAGAAAGAATAGAAAAGGAAGAAATATAAACTGTGGAAGGAATGGAAATTAAAGAAAAACTAAAAGGAAGAAAAGATAAAGATGGTGGAAAAGGTAGTAGAGAAACAAGGTGTTTAATCAAAGGCCTCCCATGTTTAGTTGCATTCGTTTACGAAAGCAACAACAATGTTTTAAGCCAAAGATTGGTGGAGAAACTCCAGTTATCAACAAGCTTTCATTCGAATCAAGCAAGGATCAAATTCTGTACGGGACAATATGTTAAAGAAGTATTATGTGATATTGCTCCCACGAACACTTGTCATCTTCTTTTGAGATGGGCATGGCTTCATTTTAAAACGCTCAATCTTCGTAAACGTTCCTTTTATTTGAGGCATGAGGGAATTGAAATGAAGTTGAAATTTATGACACCATGACAAGCTAGTAAGGATCAACATAGGATGAAGGAGAAAATAGAAAAAGAAAGAATATAAAAGGAATAAATATAAACTGTGGAAGGAATGGAAATTGAAGAAAAAGAAAAGGAAGAAAAGATAAAGATGATGGAAAAGGTAGTAGAGAAACAAAGTGTTTAATCAAAGGCCACCCACGTTTAGTTGCATTCGTTTACGAAAGCGACAACATTGTTGTAAGCCAAAGATCGGTGGAGAAACTCAAGTTACCAACAAGCATTCACTCGAATAAAGCAAGGATCAAATTCTGTACGGGACAATATGTTAAAGAAGTATTATGTGATATTGCTCCCACGAACTCTTGTCATCTTCTTTTGAGATGGGCCAGGCTTCATTTTAAAACGCTCAATCTTCATAAACATTCCCTTTATTTGAGGCATGAGGGACATGAAATGAAGTTGAAATTTATGACACCATGACAAGCCAGCAAGGATCAACCTAGGATGAAGGAGAAAATAGAAAAAGAAAGAATAGAAAAGGAAGAAATATAAACTGTGGAAGGAATGGAAATTAAAGAAAAACTAAAAGGAAGAAAAGATAAAGATGGTGGAAAAGGTAGTAGAGAAACAGGGTGTTTAATAAAAGGCCTCCCATGTTTAGTTGCATTCGTTTACGAAAGCGACAACAATGTTGTAAGCGAAAGATTGGTGGAGAAACTCAAGTTACCAACAAGCATTCACTCGAATCAAGCAAGGATCAAATTCAGTACGGGACAATGTGTGCAAGAAGTATTATATGATATTGCTCACACGAACTCTTGTCATCTTCTTTTGAGATGGGCATGGCTTCATTTTAAAACGCTCAATCTTCATAAACGTTCCCTTTATTTGAGGCATGAGGGACATGAAATGAAGTTGAAATTTATGACACCATGACAAGCCAGTATGGATCAACATAGGCTGAAGGAGAAAATAGAAAAAGAAAGAATAGAAAAGGAAGAAATATAGACTGTGGAAGGAATGGAAATTAAAGAAAAAGAAAAGGAAGAAAAGATAAAGATGGTGGAAAAGGTAGTAGAGAAACAAGGTGTTTAATCAAAGGCCTCCCATGTTTAGATGCATTCGTTTACGAAAACGACAACAATGTTGTAAGCCAAAGATTCGTGGAGAAACTCAATTTACCAACAAGCTTTCACTCGAAGCAAGCAAGGATCAAATTCAGTACGGGACAATGTGTGAAAGAAGTATTATATGATATTGCTCCCACGAACTCTTGTCATCTTCTTTTGAGATTGGCATGGCTTCATTTTAAAACGCTCAATCTTGATAAAGGTTCCCTTTATTTGAGGGATGAGGGACATGAAATGAAGTTGAAATTTATGACACCAACACAAGCAAGTAAGGATCAACATAGGCTGAAGGAGAAAAGAGAAAAAGAAAGAATAGAAAAGGAAGAAATATAAACTGTGGAAGGAATGGAAATTAAAGAAAAACTAAAAGGAAGAAAAGATAAAGATGGTGGAAAAGGTAGTAGAGAAACAGGGTGTTTAATCAAAGGCCTCCCATGTTTAGTTGCATTCGTTTACGAAAGCGACAACAATGTTGTAAGCCAAAGATTGGTGGAGAAACTCAAGTTACCAACAAGCATTCACTCGAATCAAGCAAGGATCAAATTCAGTAAGGGACAATGTGTGCAAGAAGTATTATATGATATTGCTCACACGAACTCTTGTCATCTTCTTTTGAGATGGGCATGGCTTCATTTTAAAACACTCAATCTTGATAAAGGTTCCCTTTATTTGAGGGATGAGGGACATGAAAAGAAGTTGAAATTTATGACACCAACACAAGCAAGTAAGGATGAACATAGGCTGAAGGAGAAAATAGAAAAAGAAAGAATAGAAAAGGAAGAAATATAAACTGTGGAAGGAATGGAAATTAAAGAAAAACTAAAAGGAAGAAAAGATAAAGATGGTGGAAAAGGTAGTAGAGAAACAAGGTGTTTAATCAAAGGCCTCCCATGTTTAGTTGCATTCGTTTACGAAAGCTACAACAATGTTTTAAGCCAAAGATTGGTGGAGAAACTCCAATTATCAACAAGCTTTCATTCGAATCAAGCAAGGATCAAATTCTGTACGGGACAATATGTTAAAGAAGTATTATGTGATATTGCTCCCACGAACTCTTGTCATCTTCTTTTGAGATGGGCATGGCTTCATTTTAAAACGCTCAATCTTCATAAACGTTCCCTTTATTTGAGGCATGAGGGACATGAAATGAAGTTGAAATTTATGACACCATGACAAGCTAGTAAGGATCAACATAGGATGAAGGAGAAAATAGAAAAAGAAAGAATATAAAAGGAAGAAATATAAACTGTGGAAGGAATGGAAATTGAAGAAAAAGAAAAGGAAGAAAAGATAAAGATGATGGAAAAGGTAGTAGAGAAACAAAGTGTTTAATCAAAGGCCACCCACGTTTAGTTGCATTCGTTTACGAAAGCGACAACATTGTTGTAAGCCAAAGATTGGTGGAGAAACTCAAGTTACCAACAAGCTTTCACTCGAATCAAGCAAGGATCAAATTCAGTACGGGACAATGTGTGCAAGAAGTATTATATGATATTGCTCACACGAACTCTTGTCATCTTCTTTTGAGATGGGCATGGCTTCATTTTAAAACGCTCAATCTTCATAAACGTTCCCTTTATTTGAGGCATGAGGGACATGAAATGAAGTTGAAATTTATGACACCATGACAAGCTAGTAAGGATCAACATAGGATGAAAGAGAAAATAGAAAAAGAAAGAATATAAAAGGAAGAAATATAAACTGTGGAAGGAATGGAAATTGAAGAAAAAGAAAAGGAAGAAAAGATAAAGATGATGGAAAAGGTAGTAGAGAAACAAAGTGTTTAATCAAAGGCCACCCACGTTTAGTTGCATTCGTTTACGAAAGCGACAACATTGTTGTAAGCCAAAGATTGGTGGAGAAACTCAAGTTACCAACAAGCTTTCACTCGAAGCAAGCAAGGATCAAATTCAGTGCGGGACAATGTGTGAAAGAAGTATTATGTGATATTGCTCCCACGAACTCTTGTCATCTTCTTTTGAGATTGGCATGGCTTCATTTTAAAACGCTCAATCTTGATAAAGGTTCCCTTTATTTAAAGGATGAGGGACATGAAATGAAGTTGAAATTTATGACACCAACACAAGCAAGTAAGGATCAACATAGGCTGAAGGAGAAAATAGAAAAAGAAAGAATAGAAAAGGAAGAAATATAAATTGTGGAAGGAATGGAAATTAAAGAAAAACTAAAAGGAAGAAAAGATAAAGATGGTGGAAAAGGTAGTAGAGAAACAGGGTGTTTAATAAAAGGCCTCCCATGTTTAGTTGCATTCGTTTACGAAAGCGACAACAATGTTCTAAGCCAAAGATTGGTGGAGAAACTCAAGTTACCAACAAGCATTCACTCGAATCAAGCAAGGATCAAATTCAGTACGGGACAATGTGTGCAAGAAGTATTATATGATATTGCTCACACGAACTCTTGTCATCTTCTTTTGAGATGGGCATGGCTTCATTTTAAAACGCTCAATCTTCATAAACGTTCCCTTTATTTGAGGCATGAGGGACATGAAATGAAGTTGAAATTTATGACACCATGACAAGCCAGTATGGATCAACATAGGCTGAAGGAGAAAATAGAAAAAGAAAGAATAGAAAAGGAAGAAATATAGACTGTGGAAGGAATGGAAATTAAAGAAAAAGAAAAGGAAGAAAAGATAAAGATGGTGGAAAAGGTAGTAGAGAAACAAGGTGTTTAATCAAAGGCCTCCCATGTTTAGATGCATTCGTTTACGAAAACGACAACAATGTTGTAAGCTAAAGATTCGTGGAGAAACTCAAGTTACCAACAAGCTTTCACTCGAAGCAAGCAAGGATCAAATTCAGTACGGGACAATGTGTGAAAGAAGTATTATATGATATTGCTCCCACGAACTCTTGTCATCTTCTTTTGAGATTGGCATGGCTTCATTTTAAAACGCTCAATCTTGATAAAGGTTCCCTTTATTTAAAGGATGAGGGACATGAAATGAAGTTGAAATTTATGACACCAACACAAGCAAGTAAGGATCAACATAGGCTGAAGGAGAAAATAGAAAAAGAAAGAATAGAAAAGGAAGAAATATAAACTGTGGAAGGAATGGAAATTAAAGAAAAACTAAAAGGAAGAAAAGATAAAGATGGTGGAAAAGGTAGTAGAGAAACAGGGTGTTTAATCAAAGGCCTCCCATGTTTAGTTGCATTCGTTTACGAAAGCGACAACAATGTTCTAAGCCAAAGATTGGTGGAGAAACTCAAGTTACCAACAAGCATTCACTCGAATCAAGCAAGGATCAAATTCAGTACGGGACAATGTGTGCAAGAAGTATTATATGATATTGCTCACACGAACTCTTGTCATCTTCTTTTGAGATGGGCATGGCTTCATTTTAAAACGCTCAATCTTCATAAACGTTCCCTTTATTTGAGGCATGAGGGACATGAAATGAAGTTGAAATTTATGACACCATGACAAGCCAGTATGGATCAACATAGGCTGAAGGAGAAAATAGAAAAAGAAAGAATAGAAACGCAAGAAATATAGACTGTGGAAGGAATGGAAATTAAAGAAAAAGAAAAGGAAGAAAAGATAAAGATGGTGGAAAAGGTAGTAGAGAAACAAGGTGTTTAATCAAAGGCCTCCCATGTTTAGATGCATTCGTTTACGAAAACGACAACAATGTTGTAAGCCAAAGATTCGTGGTGAAACTCAAGTTACCAACAAGCTTTCACTCGAAGCAAGCAAGGATCAAATTCAATACGGGACAATGTGTGAAAGAAGTATTATCTGATATTGCTCCCACGAACTCTTGTCATCTTCTTTTGAGATTGGCATGGCTTCATTTTAAAACGCTCAATCTTGATAAAGGTTCCCTTTATTTGAGGGATGAGGGACATGAAATGAAGTTGAATTTATGACACCAACACAAGCCAGTAAGGATCAACATAGGCTGAAGGAGAAAATAGAAAAAGAAAGAATAGAAAAGGAAGAAATATAAACTGTGGAAGGAATGGAAATTAAAGAAAAAGAAAAGGAAGAAAAGAAAAAGATGGTGGAAAAGGTAGTAGAGAAACAAGGTGTTTAATCAAAGGCCTCCCATGTTTAGTTGCATTCGTTTACGAAAGCGACAACAATATTGTAAGCCAAAGATTGGTGGAGAAACTCCAGTTACCAACAAGCTTTCATTCGAATCAAGCAAGGATCAAATTCAGTACGGGACAAATGTTAAAGAAGTATTATGTGATATTGCTCCCACGAGCTCTTGTCATCTTCTTTTGAGATGGGCATGGCTTCATTTAAAAACGCTCAATCTTCTTAAACGTTCCCTTTATTTGAGGCATGAGGGACATGAAATGAAGTTGAAATTTATGACACCAACACAAGCCAGTAAGGTTCAACATAGGCTGAAGGAGAAAATAGAAAAAGAAAGAATAGAAAAGGAAGAAATATAAACTGTGGAAGGAATGGAAATTGAAGAAAAAGAAAAGGAAGAAAAGATAAAGATGATGGAAAAGGTAGTAGAGAAACAAAGTGTTTAATCAAAGGTCACCCATGTTTAGTTGCATTCGTTTACAAAAGCGACAACACTGTTGTAAGCCAAAGATTGGTGGAGAAACTCAAGTTACCAACAAGCATTCACTCGAATCAAGCAAGGATCAAATTCAGTAAGGGACAATGTGTGCAAGAAGTATTATATGATATTGCTCACACGAACTCTTGTCATCTTCTTTTGAGATGGGCATGGCTTCATTTTAAAACGCTCAATCTTGATAAAGGTTCCCTTTATTTAAAGGATGAGGGACATGAAATGAAGTTGAAATTTATGACACCAACACAAGCAAGTAAGGATCAACATAGGCTGAAGGAGAAAATAGAAAAAGAAAGAATAGAAAAGGAAGAAATATAAACTGTGGAAGGAATGGAAATTAAAGAAAAACTAAAAGGAAGAAAAGATAAAGATGGTGGAAAAGGTAGTAGAGAAACAGGGTGTTTAATCAAAGGCCTCCCATGTTTAGTTGCATTCGTTTACGAAAGCGACAACAATGTTCTAAGCCAAAGATTGGTGGAGAAACTCAAGTTACCAACAAGCATTCACTCGAATCAAGCAAGGATCAAATTCAGTACGGGACAATGTGTGCAAGAAGTATTATATGATATTGCTCACACGAACTCTTGTCATCTTCTTTTGAGATGGGCATGGCTTCATTTTAAAACGCTCAATCTTCATAAACGTTCCCTTTATTTGAGGCATGAGGGACATGAAATGAAGTTGAAATTTATGACACCATGACAAGCCAGTATGGATCAACATAGGCTGAAGGAGAAAATAGAAAAAGAAAGAATAGAAACGCAAGAAATATAGACTGTGGAAGGAATGGAAATTAAAGAAAAAGAAAAGGAAGAAAAGATAAAGATGGTGGAAAAGGTAGTAGAGAAACAAGGTGTTTAATCAAAGGCCTCCCATGTTTAGATGCATTAGTTTACGAAAACGACAACAATGTTGTAAGCCAAAGATTCGTGGTGAAACTCAAGTTACCAACAAGCTTTCACTCGAAGCAAGCAAGGATCAAATTCAATACGGGACAATGTGTGAAAGAAGTATTATCTGATATTGCTCCCACGAACTCTTGTCATCTTCTTTTGAGATTGGCATGGCTTCATTTTAAAACGCTCAATCTTGATAAAGGTTCCCTTTATTTGAGGGATGAGGGACATGAAATGAAGTTGAATTTATGACACCAACACAAGCCAGTAAGGATCAACATAGGCTGAAGGAGAAAATAGAAAAAGAAAGAATAGAAAAGGAAGAAATATAAACTGTGGAAGGAATGGAAATTAAAGAAAAAGAAAAGGAAGAAAAGAAAAAGATGGTGGAAAAGGTAGTAGAGAAACAAGGTGTTTAATCAAAGGCCTCCCATGTTTAGTTGCATTCGTTTACGAAAGCGACAACAATGTTGTAAGCCAAAGATTGGTGGAGAAACTCCAGTTACCAACAAGCTTTCATTCGAATCAAGCAAGGATCAAATTCAGTACGGGACAAATGTTAAAGAAGTATTATGTGATATTGCTCCCACGAGCTCTTGTCATCTTCTTTTGAGATGGGCATGGCTTCATTTAAAAACGCTCAATCTTCTTAAACGTTCCCTTTATTTGAGGCATGAGGGACATGAAATGAAGTTGAAATTTATGACACCAACACAAGCCAGTAAGGTTCAACATAGGCTGAAGGAGAAAATAGAAAAAGAAAGAATAGAAAAGGAAGAAATATAAACTGTGGAAGGAATGGAAATTGAAGAAAAAGAAAAGGAAGAAAAGATAAAGATGATGGAAAAGGTAGTAGAGAAACAAAGTGTTTAATCAAAGGTCACCCATGTTTAGTTGCATTCGTTTACAAAAGCGACAACACTGTTGTAAGCCAAAGATTGGTGGAGAAACTCAAGTTACCAACAAGCATTCACTCGAATCAAGCAAGGATCAAATTCAGTACGCGACAATGTGTGCAAGAAGTATTATCTGATATTGCTCACACGAACTCTTGTCATCTTCTTTTGAGATGGGCATGGCTTCATTTTAAAACGCTCAATCTTGATAAACGTTCCCTTTATTTGAGGCATGAGGGACATGAAATGAAGTTGAAATTTGTAACACCAACACAAGCCAGTAAGGATCAACATATGCTGAAGGAGAAAATAGAAAGAGAAAGAATAGAAAAGGAAGAAATATAAACTGTGGAAGAAATGGAAATTAAAGAAAAAGAAAAGGAAGAAAAGATAAAGTTGGTGGAAAAGGTAGTAGAGAAACAAGGTGTGTAATCAAAGGCCTCCCATGTTTAGTTGCATTCGCTTACGAAAGCGACAACACTGTTGTAAGCCAAAGATTGGTGGAGAAACTCCAGTTACCAACAAGCTTTCATTCGAATCAAGGAAGGATCAAATTCAGTACGGGACAATGTGTGCAAGAAGTATTATCTGATATTGCTCACACGAACTCTTGTCATCTTCTTTTGAGATTGGCATGGCTTCATTTTAAAACGCTTAATCTTGATAAAGGTTCCCTTTATTTGAGGCATGAGGGACATGAAATGAAGTTGAAATTTATAACACCAACACAAGCCGGTAAGGATCAACATATGCTGAAGGAGAAAATAGAAAAAGAAAGAATAGAAAAGGAAGAAATATAAACTGTGGAAGGAATGGAAATTAAAGAAAAACTAAAAGGAAGAAAAGATAAAGATGGGGGAAAAGGTAGTAGAGAAACAAGGTGTTTAATCAAAGGTCTCCCATGTTTAGTTGCATTCGTTTACGAAAGCGACAACACTGTTGTAAGCCAAACATTGGTGGAGAAACTCAAGTTACCAACAAGCATTCACTCGAATCAAGCAAGGATCAAATTCAGTACGGGACAATGTGTGCAAGAAGTATTATCTGATATTACTCACACGAAGTCTTGTCATCTTCTTTTGAGATTGGCATGGCTTCATTTTAAAACGCTCAATCTTGATAAACGTTCCCTTTATTTGAGGCATGAGGGACATGAAATGAAGTTGAAATTTGTAACACCAACACAAGCCAGTAAGGATCAACATATGCTGAAGGAGAAAATAGAAAGAGAAAGAATAGAAAAGGAAGAAATATAAACTGTGGAAGGAATGGAAATTAAAGAAAAGCTAAAAGGAAGAAAAGATAAAGATGGTGGAAAAGGTAGTAGAGAAACAAGGTGTTTAATCAAAGGCCTCCCATGTTTAGTTGCATTCGTTTATGAAAGCGACAACACTGTTGTAAGCCAAAGATTGGTGGAGAAACTCCAATTACCAACAAGCTTTCATTCGAATCAAGCAAGGATCAAATTCAGTACGGGACAATGTGTGCAAGAAGTATTATCTGATATTGCTCGCACGAACTCTTGTCATCTTCTTTTGAGATTGGCATGGCTTCATTTTAAAACGCTCAATCTTGATAAAAGTTCCCTTTATTTGAGGCATGAGGGACATGAAATGAAGTTGAAATTTATAACACCAACACAAGCCAGTAAGGATCAACATATGCTGAAGGAGAAAATAGAAAAAGAAAGAATAGAAAAGGAAGAAATATAAACTGTGGAAGGAATGGAAATTAAAGAATAACTAAAAGGAAGAAAAGATAAAGATGGGGGAAAAGGTAGTAGAGAAACAAGGTGTTTAATCAAAGGCCTCCCATGTTTAGTTGCATTCGTTTACGAAAGCGACAACACTGTTGTAAGCGAAAGATTGGTGGAGAAACTCTAGTTACCAACAAGCATTCACTCGAATCAAGAAAGGATCAAATTCAGTACGGGACAATGTGTGCAAGAAGTATTATCTGATATTGCTCACACGAACTCTTATCATCTTCTTTTGAGATGGGCATGGCTTCATTTTAAAACGCTCAATCTTGATAAACGTTCCCTTTATTTGAGGCATGAGGGACGTGAAATGAAGTTGAAAGTTATAACACCAACACAAGCCAGTAAGGATCAACATAGGCTGAAGGAGAAAATAGAAAAAGAAAGAATAGAAAAGGAAGAAATATAAACTGTGGAAGGAATGGAAATTAAAGAAAAGCTAAAAGGAAGAAAAGATAAAGATGGTGGAAAAGGTAGTAGAGAAACAAGGTGTTTAATCAAAGGCCTCCCATGTTTAGTCGCATTCGTTTACGAAAGCGACAACACTGTTGTAAGCCAAAGATTGGTGGAGAAACTCAAGTTACCAACAAGCATTCACTCGAATCAAGCAAGGATCAAATTCAGTACGGGACAATGTGTGCAAGAAGTATTATCTGATATTCCTCACACGAACTCTTGTCATCTTCTTTTGAGATGGGCATGGCTTCATTTTAAAACGCTCAATCTTGATAAAGGTTCCCTTTATTTGAGGCATGAGGGACATGAAATGAAGTTGAAATTTGTAACACCAACACAAGCCAGTAAGGATCAACATATGCCGAAGGAGAAAATAGAAAAAGAAAGAATAGAAAAGGAAGAAATATAAACTGTGGAAGGAATGGAAATTAAAGAAAAACTAAAAGGAAGAAAAGATAAAGATGGGGGAAAAGGTAGTAGAGAAACAAGGTGTTTAATCAAAGGCCTCCCATGTTTAGTTGCATTCGTTTACGAAAGCGACAACACTGTTGTAAGCCAAACATTGGTGGAGAAACTCAAGTTACCAACAAGCATTCACTCGAATCAAGCAAGGATCAAATTCAGCACGGGACAATGTGTGCAAGAAGTATTATCTGATATTACTCACACGAAGTCTTGTCATCTTCTTTTGAGATTGGCATGGCTTCATTTTAAAACGCTCAATCTTGATAAAGGTTCCCTTTATTTGAGGCATGAGGGACATGAAATGAAGTTGAAATTTATAACACCAACACAAGCCAGTAAGGATCAACATAGGCTGAAGGAGAAAATAGAAAAAGAAAGAATAGAAAAGGAAGAAATATAAACTGTGGAAGGAATGGAAATTAAAGAAAAACTAAAAGGAAGAAAAGATAAAGATGGTGGAAAAGGTAGTAGAGAAACAAGGTGTTTAATCAAAGGCCTCCCATGTTTAGTTGCATTCGTTTACGAAAGCGACAACACTGTTGTAAGCCAAAGATTGGTGGAGAAACTCCAGTTAGCAACAAGCATTCACTCGAATCAAGCAAGGATCAAATTCAGTACGGGACAATGTGTGCAAGAAGTATTATCTGATATTGCTCACACGAAGTCTTGTCATCTTCTTTTGAGATTGGCATGGCTTCATTTTAAAACGCTCAATCTTTATAAAGGTTCCCTTTATTTGAGGCATGAGGGACATGAAATGAAGTTGAAATTTATAACACCAACACAAGCCAGTAAGGATCAACATAGGCTGAAGGAGAAAATAGAAAAAGAAAGAATAGAAAAGGAAGAAATATAAACTGTGGAAGGAATGGAAATTAAAGAAAAGCTAAAAGGAAGAAAAGATAAAGATGGTGGAAAAGGTAGTAGAGAAACAAGGTGTTTAATCAAAGGCCTCCCATGTTTAGTTGCATTCGTTTACGAAAGCGACAACACTGTTGTAAGCCAAAGATTGGTGGAGAAACTCCAATTACCAACAAGCTTTCATTCGAATCAAGCAAGGATCAAATTCAGTACAGGACAATGTGTGCAAGAAGTATTATCTGATATTGCTCGCACGAACTCTTGTCATCTTCTTTTGAGATTGGCATGGCTTCATTTTAAAACGCTCAATCTTGATAAAAGTTCCCTTTATTTGAGGCATGAGGGACATGAAATGAAGTTGAAATTTATAACACCAACACAAGCCAGTAAGGATCAACATATGCTGAAGGAGAAAATAGAAAAAGAAAGAATAGAAAAGGAAGAAATATAAACTGTGGAAGGAATGGAAATTAAAGAATAACTAAAAGGAAGAAAAGATAAAGATGGGGGAAAAGGTAGTAGAGAAACAAGGTGTTTAATCAAAGGCATCCCATGTTTAGTTGCATTCGTTTACGAAAGCGACAACACTGTTGTAAGCGAAAGATTGGTGGAGAAACTCTAGTTACCAACAAGCATTCACTCGAATCAAGAAAGGATCAAATTCAGTACGGGACAATGTGTGCAAGAAGTATTATCTGATATTGCTCACACGAACTCTTATCATCTTCTTTTGAGATGGGCATGGCTTCATTTTAAAACGCTCAATCTTGATAAACGTTCCCTTTATTTGAGGCATGAGGGACGTGAAATGAAGTTGAAAGTTATAACACCAACACAAGCCAGTAAGGATCAACATAGGCTGAAGGAGAAAATAGAAAAAGAAAGAATAGAAAAGGAAGAAATATAAACTGTGGAAGGAATGGAAATTAAAGAAAAGCTAAAAGGAAGAAAAGATAAAGATGGTGGAAAAGGTAGTAGAGAAACAAGGTGTTTAATCAAAGGCCTCCCATGTTTAGTCGCATTCGTTTACGAAAGCGACAACACTGTTGTAAGCCAAAGATTGGTGGAGAAACTCAAGTTACCAACAAGCATTCACTCGAATCAAGCAAGGATCAAATTCAGTACGGGACAATGTGTGCAAGAAGTATTATCTGATATTCCTCACACGAACTCTTGTCATCTTCTTTTGAGATGGGCATGGCTTCATTTTAAAACGATCAATCTTGATAAAGGTTCCCTTTATTTGAGGCATGAGGGACATGAAATGAAGTTGAAATTTGTAACACCAACACAAGCCAGTAAGGATCAACATATGCCGAAGGAGAAAATAGAAAAAGAAAGAATAGAAAAGGAAGAAATATAAACTGTGGAAGGAATGGAAATTAAAGAAAAACTAAAAGGAAGAAAAGATAAAGATGGGGGAAAAGGTAGTAGAGAAACAAGGTGTTTAATCAAAGGCCTCCCATGTTTAGTTGCATTCGTTTACGAAAGCGACAACACTGTTGTAAGCCAAACATTGGTGGAGAAACTCAAGTTACCAACAAGCATTCACTCGAATCAAGCAAGGATCAAATTCAGCACGGGACAATGTGTGCAAGAAGTATTATCTGATATTGTTCACACGAAGTCTTGTCATCTTCTTTTGAGATTGGCATGGCTTCATTTTAAAACGCTCAATCTTGATAAAGGTTCCCTTTATTTGAGGCATGAGGGACATGAAATGAAGTTGAAATTTATAACACCAACACAAGCCAGTAAGGATCAACATAGGCTGAAGGAGAAAATAGAAAAAGAAAGAATAGAAAAGGAAGAAATATAAACTGTGGAAGGAATGGAAATTAAAGAAAAACTAAAAGGAAGACAAGATAAAGATGGTGGAAAAGGTAGTAGAGAAACAAGGTGTTTAATCAAAGGCCTCCCATGTTTAGTTGCATTCGTTTACGAAAGCGACAACACTGTTGTAAGCCAAAGATTGGTGGAGAAACTCCAGTTAGCAACAAGCATTCACTCGAATCAAGCAAGGATCAAATTCAGTACGGGACAATGTGTGCAAGAAGTATTATCTGATATTGCTCACACGAAGTCTTGTCATCTTCTTTTGAGATTGGCATGGCTTCATTTTAAAACGCTCAATCTTTATAAAGGTTCCCTTTATTTGAGGCATGAGGGACATGAAATGAAGTTGAAATTTATAACACCAACACAAGCCAGTAAGGATCAACATAGGCTGAAGGAGAAAATAGAAAAAGAAAGAATAGAAAAGGAAGAAATATAAACTGTGGAAGGAATGGAAATTAAAGAAAAGCTAAAAGGAAGAAAAGATAAAGATGGTGGAAAAGGTAGTAGAGAAACAAGGTGTTTAATCAAAGGCCTCCCATGATTAGTTGCATTCGTTTACGAAAGCGACAACACTGTTGTAAGCCAAAGATTGGTGGAGAAACTCTAGTTACCAACAAGCTTTCATTCGAATCAAGCAAGGATCAAATTCAGTACGGGACAATGTGTGCAAGAAGTATTATCTGATATTGCTCGCACGAACTCTTGTCATCTTCTTTTGAGATTGGCATGGCTTCATTTTAAAACGCTCAATCTTGATAAAGGTTCCCTTTATTTGAGGCATGAGGGACATGAAATGAAGTTGAAATTTATAACACCAACACAAGCCGGTAAGGATCAACATATGCTGAAGGAGAAAATAGAAAAAGAAAGAATAGAAAAGGAAGAAATATAAACTGTGGAAGGAATGGAAATTAAAGAAAAACTAAAAGGAAGAAAAGATAAAGATGGGGGAAAAGGTAGTAGAGAAACAAGGTGTTTAATCAAAGGCCTCCCATGTTTAGTTGGATTCGTTTACGAAAGCGACAACACTGTTGTAAGCCAAACATTGGTGGAGAAACTCAAGTTACCAACAAGCATTCACTCGAATCAAGCAAGGATCAAATTCAGTACGGGACAATGTGTGCAAGAAGTATTATCTGATATTACTCACACGAAGTCTTGTCATCTTCTTTTGAGATTGGCATGGCTTCATTTTAAAACGCTCAATCTTGATAAAGGTTCCCTTTATTTGAGGCATGAGGGACATGAAATGAAGTTGAAATTTATAACACCAACACAAGCCAGTAAGGATCAACATAGGCTGAAGGAGAAAATAGAAAAAGAAAGAATAGAAAAGGAAGAAATATAAACTGTGGAAGGAATGGAAATAAAAGAAAAACTAAAAGGAAGAAAAGATAAAGATGGTGGAAAAGGTAGTAGAGAAACAAGGTGTTTAATCAAAGGCCTCCCATGTTTAGTTGCATTCGTTTACGAAAGCGACAACACTGTTGTAAGCCAAAGATTGGTGGAGAAACTCCAGTTACCAACAAGCTTTCATTCGAATCAAGCAAGGATCAAATTCAGTACGGGACAATGTGTGCAAGAAGTATTATCTGATATTGCTCGCACGAACTCTTGTCATCTTCTTTTGAGATTGGCATGGCTTCATTTTAAAACGCTCAATCTTGATAAAGGTTCCCTTTATTTGAGGCATGAGGGACATGAAATGAAGTTGAAATTTATAACACCAACACAAGCCAGTAAGGATCAATATATGCTAAAGGAGAAAATAGAAAAAGAAAGAATAGAAAAGGAAGAAATATAAACTGTGGAAGGAATGGAAATTAAAGAAAAAGTAAAAGGAAGAAAAGATAAAGATGGGGGAAAAGGTAGTAGAGAAACAAGGTGTTTAATCAAAGGCCTCCCATGTTTAGTTGCATTCGTTTACGAAAGCGACAACACTGTTCTAAGCCAAAGATTGGTGGAGAAACTCTAGTTACCAACAAGCATTCACTCGAATCAAGCAAGGATCAAATTCAGTACGGGACAATGTGTGCAAGAAGTATTATCTGATATTGCTCACACGAACTCTTGTCATCTTCTTTTGAGATGGGCATGGCTTCATTTTAAAACGCTCAATCTTGATAAACGTTCCCTTTATTTGAGGGATGAGGGACGTGAAAGGAAGTTGAAAGTTATAACACCAACACAAGCCAGTAAGGATCAACATAGGCTGAAGGAGAAAATAGAAAAAGAAAGAATAGAAAAGGAAGAAATATAAACTGTGGAAGGAATGGTAATTAAAGAAAAGCTAAAAGGAAGAAAAGATAAAGATGGTGGAAAAGGTAGTAGAGAAACAAGGTGTTTAATCAAAGGCCTCCCATGTTTAGTTGCATTGGTTTACGAAAGCGACAACACTGTTGTAAGCCAAAGATTGGTGGAGAAACTCAAGTTACCAACAAGCATTCACTCGAATCAAGCAAGGATCAAATTCAGTACGGGACAATGTGTGCAAGAAGTATTATCTGATATTCCTCACACGAACTCTTGTCATCTTCTTTTGAGATGGGCATGGCTTCATTTTAAAACGCTCAATCTTGATAAAGGTTCCCTTTATTTGAGGCATGAGGGACATGAAATGAAGTTCAAATTTATGACACCAAGACAAGCCAGTAAGGTTCAACATAGGCTGAAGGAGAAAATAGAAAAAGAAAGAATAGAAAAGGAAGAAATATAAACTGTGGAAGAAATGGAAATTAAAGAAAAAGAAAAGGAAGAAAAGATAAAGTTGGTGGAAAAGGTAGTAGAGAAACAAGGTGTGTAATCAAAGGCCTCCCATGTTTAGTTGCATTCATTTACGAAAGCGACAACACTGTTGTAAGCCAAAGATTGGTGGAGAAACTCCAGTTACCAACAAGCTTTCATTCGAATCAAGCAAGGATCAAATTCAGTACGGGACAATGTGTGCAAGAAGTATTATCTGATATTGCTCACACGAACTCTTGTCATCTTCTTTTGAGATTGGCATGGCTTCATTTTAAAACGCTCAATCTTGATAAAGGTTCCCTTTATTTGAGGCATGAGGGACATGAAATGAAGTTGAAATTTATAACACCAACACAAGCCGGTAAGGATCAACATATGCTGAAGGAGAAAATAGAAAAAGAAAGAATAGAAAAGGAAGAAATATAAACTGTGGAAGGAATGGAAATTAAAGAAAAACTAAAAGGAAGAAAAGATAAAGATGGGGGAAAAGGTAGTAGAGAAACAAGGTGTTTAATCAAAGGCCTCCCATGTTTAGTTGCATTCGTTTACGAAAGCGACAACACTGTTGTAAGCCAAACATTGGTGGAGAAACTCAAGTTACCAACAAGCATTCACTCGAATCAAGCAAGGATCAAATTCAGTACGGGACAATGTGTGCAAGAAGTATTATCTGATATTCCTCACACGAACTCTTGTCATCTTCTTTTGAGATGGGCATGGCTTCATTTTAAAACGCTCAATCTTGATAAAGGTTCCCTTTATTTGAGGCATGAGGGACATGAAATGAAGTTGAAATTTGTAACACCAACACAAGCTAGTAAGGATCAACATATGCTGAAGGAGAAAATAGAAAAAGAAAGAATAGAAAAGGAAGAAATATAAACTGTGGAAGAAATGGAAATTAAAGAAAAACTAAAAGGAAGAAAAGATAAAGATGGTGGAAAAGGTAGTAGAGAAACAAGGTGTTTAATCAAAGGCCTCCCATGTTTAGTTGCATTCGTTTACGAAAGCGACAACACTGTTGTAAGCCAAAGATTGGTGGAGAAACTCCAGTTACCAACAAGCTTTCATTCGAATCAAGCAAGGATCAAATTCAGTACGGGACAATGTGTGCAAGAAGTATTATCTGATATTGCTCGCACGAACTCTTGTCATCTTCTTTTGAGATTGGCATGGCTTCATTTTAAAACGCTCAATCTTGATAAAGGTTCCCTTTATTTGAGGCATGAGGGACATGAAATGAAGTTGAAATTTATAACACCAACACAAGCCAGTAAGGATCAACATAGGCTGAAGGAGAAAATAGAAAAAGAAAGAATAGAAAAGGAAGAAATATAAACTGTGGAAGGAATGGAAATTAAAGAAAAACTAAAAGGAAGAAAAGATAAAGATGGTGGAAAAGGTAGTAGAGAAACAAGGTGTTTAATCAAAGGCCTCCCATGTTTAGTTGCATTCGTTTACGAAAGCGACAACACTGTTGTAAGCCAAAGATTGGTGGAGAAACTCCAGTTACCAACAAGCTTTCATTCGAATCAAGCAAGGATCAAATTCAGTACGGGACAATGTGTGCAAGAAGTATTATCTGATATTGCTCGCACGAACTCTTGTCATCTTCTTTTGAGATTGGCATGGCTTCATTTTAAAACGCTCAATCTTGATAAAGGTTCCCTTTATTTGAGGCATGAGGGACATGAAATGAAGTTGAAATTTATAACACCAACACAAGCCAGTAAGGATCAACATATGCTGAAGGAGAAAATAGAAAAAGAAAGAATAGAAAAGGAAGAAATATAAACTGTGGAAGGAATGGAAATTAAAGAAAAACTAAAAGGAAGAAAAGATAAAGATGGGGGAAAAGGTAGTAGAGAAACAAGGTGTTTAATCAAAGGCCTCCCATGTTTAGTTGCATTCGTTTACGAAAGCGACAACACTGTTGTAAGCCAAAGATTGGTGGAGAAACTCTAGTTACCAACAAGCATTCACTCGAATCAAGCAAGGATCAAATTCAGTACGGGACAATGTGTGCAAGAAGTATTATCTGATATTGCTCACACGAACTCTTGTCATCTTCTTTTGAGATGGGCATGGCTTCATTTTAAAACGCTCAATCTTGATAAACGTTCCCTTTATTTGAGGCATGAGGGACGTGAAATGAAGTTGAAAGTTATAACACCAACACAAGCCAGTAAGGATCAACATAGGCTGAAGGAGAAAATAGAAAAAGAAAGAATAGAAAAGGAAGAAATATAAACTGTGGAAGGAATGGAAATTAAAGAAAAGCTAAAAGGAAGAAAAGATAAAGATGGTGGAAAAGGTAGTAGAGAAACAAGGTGTTTAATCAAAGGCCTCCCATGTTTAGTTGCATTCGTTTACGAAAGCGACAACACTGTTGTAAGCCAAAGATTGGTGGAGAAACTCCAGTTACCAACATGCTTTCATTCGAATCAAGCAAGGATCAAATTCAGTACGGGACAATGTGTGCAAGAAGTATTATCTGATATTGCTCACACGAACTCTTGTCATCTTCTTTTGAGATTGGCATGGCTTCATTTTAAAACGCTCAATCTTGATAAAGGTTCCCTTTATTTGAGGCATGAGGGACATGAAATGAAGTTGAAATTTATAACACCAACACAAGCTAGTAAGGATCAACATATGCTGAAGGAGAAAATAGAAAAAGAAAGAATAGAAAAGGAAGAAATATAAACTATGGAAGGAATGGAAATTGAAGAAAAAGAAAAGGAAGAAAAGATAAAGATGATGGAAAAGGTAGTAGAGAAACAAAGTGTTTAATCAAAGGTCACCCATGTTTAGTTGCATTCGTTTACAAAAGCGACAACACTGTTGTAAGCCAAAGATTGGTGGAGAAACTCAAGTTACCAACAAGCATTCACTCGAATCAAGCAAGGATCAAATTCAGTACGGGACAATGTGTGCAAGAAGTATTATCTGATATTGCTCACACGAACTCTTGTCATCTTCTTTTGAGATGGGCATGGCTTCATTTTAAAACGCTCAATCTTGATAAAGGTTCCCTTTATTTGAGGCATGAGGGACGTGAAATGAAGTTGAAATTTGTAACACCAACACAAGCCAGTAAGGATCAACATATGCTGAAGGAGAAAATAGAAAAAGAAAGAATAGAAAAGGAAGAAATATAAACTGTGGAAGAAATGGAAATTAAAGAAAAAGAAAAGGAAGAAAAGATAAAGTTGGTGGAAAAGGTAGTAGAGAAACAAGGTGTGTAATCAAAGGCCTCCCATGTTTAGTTGCATTCGTTTACGAAAGCGACAACACTGTTGTAAGCCAAAGATTGGTGGAGAAACTCCAATTACCAAGAAGCTTTCATTCGAATCAAGAAAGGATCAAATTCAGTACGGGACAATGTGTGCAAGAAGTATTATCTGATATTGCTCACACGAACTCTTGTCATCTTCTTTTGAGATTGGCATGGCTTCATTTTAAAACGCTCAATCTTGATAAAGGTTCCCTTTATTTGAGGCATGAGGGACATGAAATGAAGTTGAAATTTATAACACCAACTCAAGCCGGTAAGGATCAACATATGCTGAAGGAGAAAATAGAAAAAGAAAGAATAGAAAAGGAAGAAATATAAACTGTGGAAGGAATGGAAATTGAAGAAAAAGAAAAGGAAGAAAAGATAAAGATGATGGAAAAGGTAGTAGAGAAACAAAGTGTTTAATCAAAGGCCACCCATGTTTAGTTGCATTCGTTTACAAAAGCGACAACACTGTTGTAAGCCAAAGATTGGTGGAGAAACTCAAGTTACCAACAAGCATTCACTCGAATCAAGCAAGGATCAAATTCAGTACGGGACAATGTGTGCAAGAAGTATTATCTGATATTGCTCGCACGAACTCTTGTCATCTTCTTTTGAGATGGGCATGGCTTCATTTTAAAACGCTCAATCTTGATAAAGGTTCCCTTTATTTGAGGCATGAGGGACATGAAATGAAGTTGAAATTTATAACACCAACACAAGCCAGTAAGGATCAACATAGGCTGAAGGAGAAAATAGAAAAAGAAAGAATAGAAAAGGAAGAAATATAAACTGTGGAAGGAATGGAAATTGAAGAAAAAGAAAAGGAAGAAAAGATAAAGATGATGGAAAAGGTAGTAGAGAAACAAAGTGTTTAATCAAAGGCCACCCATGTTTAGTTGCATTCGTTTACAAAAGCGACAACACTGTTGTAAGCCAAAGATTGGTGGAGAAACTCAAGTTACCAACAAGCATTCACTCGAATCAAGCAAGGATCAAATTCAGTACGGGACAATGTGTGCAAGAAGTATTATCTGATATTGCTCACACGAACTCTTGTCATCTTCTTTTGAGATGGGCATGGCTTCATTTTAAAACGCTCAATCTTGATAAAGGTTCCCTTTATTTGAGGCATGAGGGACATGAAATGAAGTTGAAATTTGTAACACCGACACAAGCCAGTAAGGATCAACATATGCTGAAGGAGAAAATAGAAAAAGAAAGAATAGAAAAGGAAGAAATATAAACTGTGGAAGAAATGGAAATTAAAGAAAAAGAAAAGGAAGAAAAGATAAAGTTGGTGGAAAAGGTAGTAGAGAAACAAGGTGTGTAATCAAAGGCCTCCCATGTTTAGTTGCATTCGTTTACGAAAGCGACAACACTGTTGTAAGCTAAAGATTGGTGGAGAAACTCCAGTTACCAACAAGCTTTCATTCGAATCAAGCAAGGATCAAATTCAGTACGGGACAATGTGTGCAAGAAGTATTATCTGATATTGCTCACACGAAGTCTTGTCATCTTCTTTTGAGATTGGCATGGCTTCATTTTAAAACGCTCAATCTTGATAAAGGTTCCCTTTATTTGAGGCATGAGGGACATGAAATGAAGTTGAAATTTATAACACCAACACAAGCCAGTAAGGATCAACATAGGCTGAAGGAGAAAATAGAAAAAGAAAGAATAGAAAAGGAAGAAATATAAACTGTGGAAGGAATGGAAATTAAAGAAAAACTAAAAGGAAGAAAAGATAAAGGTGGTGGAAAAGGTAGTAGAGAAACAAGGTGTTTAATCAAAGGCCTCCCATGTTTAGTTGCATTCGTTTACGAAAGCGACAACACTGTTGTAAGCCAAAGATTGGTGGAGAAACTCCAGTTACCAACAAGCTTTCATTCGAATCAAGCAAGGATCAAATTCAGTACGGGACAATGTGTGCAAGAAGTATTATCTGATATTGCTCGCACGAACTCTTGTCATCTTCTTTTGAGATTGGCATGGCTTCATTTTAAAACGCTCAATCTTGATAAAGGTTCCCTTTATTTGAGGCATGAGGGACATGAAATGAAGTTGAAATTTATAACACCAACACAAGCCAGTAAGGATCAACATAGGCTGAAGGAGAAAATAGAAAAAGAAAGAATAGAAAAGGAAGAAATATAAACTGTGGAAGGAATGGAAATTAAAGAAAAGCTAAAAGGAAGAAAAGATAAAGATGGTGGAAAAGGTAGTAGAGAAACAAGGTGTTTAATCAAAGGCCTCCCATGTTTAGTTGCATTCATTTACGAAAGCGACAACACTGTTGTAAGCCAAAGATTGGTGGAGAAACTCCAGTTACCAACAAGCTTTCATTCGAATCAAGCAAGGATCAAATTCAGTACGGGACAATGTGTGCAAGAAGTATTATCTGATATTGCTCACACGAACTCTTGTCATCTTCTTTTGAGATTGGCATGGCTTCATTTTAAAACGCTCAATCTTGATAAAGGTTCCCTTTATTTGAGGCATGAGGGACATGAAATGAAGTTGAAATTTATAACACCAACACAAGCCGGTAAGGATCAACATATGCTGAAGGAGAAAATAGAAAAAGAAAGAATAGAAAAGGAAGAAATATAAACTGTGGAAGGAATGGAAATTGAAGAAAAAGAAAAGGAAGAAAAGATAAAGATGATGGAAAAGGTAGTAGAGAAACCAAGTGTTTAATGAAAGGCCACCCATGTTTAGTTGCATTCATATACGAAAGCGACAACACTGTTGTAAGCCAAAGATTGGTGTAGAAACTCAAGTTACCAACAAGCATTCACTCGAATCAAGCAAGGATCAAATTCAGTACGGGACAATGTGTGCAAGAAGTATTATCTTATATTGCTCACACGAAGTCTTGTCATCTTCTTTTGAGATTGGCATGGCTTCATTTTAAAACGCTCAATCTTGATAAAGGTTCCCTTTATTTGAGGCATGAGGGACATGAAATGAAGTTGAAATTTATAACACCAACACAAGCCAGTAAGGATCAACATAGGCTGAAGGAGAAAATAGAAAAAGAAAGAATAGAAAAGGAAGAAATATAAACTGTGGAAGGAATGGAAATTGAAGAAAAAGAAAAGGAAGAAAAGATAAAGATGATGGAAAAGGTAGTAGAGAAACAAAGTGTTTAATCAAAGGCCACCCATGTTTAGTTGCATTCGTTTACAAAAGCGACAACACTGTTGTAAGCCAAAGATTGGTGGAGAAACTCAAGTTACCAACAAGCATTCACTCGAATCAAGCAAGGATCAAATTCAGTACGGGACAATGTGTGCAAGAAGTATTATCTGATATTGCTCACACGAACTCTTGTCATCTTCTTTTGAGATGGGCATGGCTTCATTTTAAAACGCTCAATCTTGATAAAGGTTCCCTTTATTTGAGGCATGAGGGACATGAAATGAAGTTGAAATTTGTAACACCGACACAAGCCAGTAAGGATCAACATATGCTGAAGGAGAAAATAGAAAAAGAAAGAATAGAAAAGGAAGAAATATAAACTGTGGAAGAAATGGAAATTAAAGAAAAAGAAAAGGAAGAAAAGATAAAGTTGGTGGAAAAGGTAGTAGAGAAACAAGGTGTGTAATCAAAGGCCTCCCATGTTTAGTTGCATTCGTTTACGAAAGCGACAACACTGTTGTAAGCCAAAGATTGGTGGAGAAACTCCAGTTACCAACAAGCTTTCATTCGAATCAAGCAAGGATCAAATTCAGTACGGGACAATGTGTGCAAGAAGTATTATCTGATATTCCTCACACGAAGTCTTGTCATCTTCTTTTGAGATTGGCATGGCTTCATTTTAAAACGCTCAATCTTGATAAAGGTTCCCTTTATTTGAGGCATGAGGGACATGAAATGAAGTTGAAATTTATAACACCAACACAAGCCAGTAAGGATCAACATAGGCTGAAGGAGAAAATAGAAAAAGAAATAATAGAAAAGGAAGAAATATAAACTGTGGAAGGAATGGAAATTAAAGAAAAACTAAAAGGAAGAAAAGATAAAGATGGTGGAAAAGGTAGTAGAGAAACAAGGTGTTTAATCAAAGGCCTCCCATGTTTAGTCGCATTCGTTTACGAAAGCGACAACACTGTTGTAAGCCAAAGATTGGTGGAGAAACTCCAGTTACCAACAAGCTTTCATTCGAATCAAGCAAGGATCAAATTCAGTACGGGACAATGTGTGCAAGAAGTATTATCTGATATTGCTCGCACGAACTCTTGTCATCTTCTTTTGAGATTGGCATGGCTTCATTTTAAAACGCTCAATCTTGATAAAGGTTCCCTTTATTTGAGGCATGAGGGACATGAAATGAAGTTGAAATTTATAACACCAACACAAGCCAGTAAGGATCAACATATGCTGAAGGAGAAAATAGAAAAAGAAAGAATAGAAAAGGAAGAAATATAAACTGTGGAAGGAATGGAAATTAAAGAAAAACTAAAAGGAAGAAAAGATAAAGATGGGGGAAAAGGTAGTAGAGAAACAAGGTGTTTAATCAAAGGCCTCCCATGTTTAGTTGCATTCGTTTACGAAAGCGACAACACTGTTCTAAGCCAAAGATTGGTGGAGAAACTCTAGTTACCAACAAGCATTCACTCGAATCAAGCAAGGATCAAATTCAGTACGGGACAATGTGTGCAAGAAGTATTATCTGATATTGCTCGCACGAACTCTTGTCATCTTCTTTTGAGATTGGCATGGCTTCATTTTAAAACGCTCAATCTTGATAAAGGTTCCCTTTATTTGAGGCATGAGGGACATGAAATGAAGTTGAAATTTATAACACCAACACAAGCCAGTAAGGATCAACATAGGCTGAAGGAGAAAATAGAAAAAGAAAGAATAGAAAAGGAAGAAATATAAACTGTGGAAGGAATGGAAATTGAAGAAAAAGAAAAGGAAGAAAAGATAAAGATGATGGAAAAGGTAGTAGAGAAACAAAGTGTTTAATGAAAGGCCACCCATGTTTAGTTGCATTCGTTTACAAAAGCGACAACACTGTTGTAAGCCAAAGATTGGTGGAGAAACTCCAGTTACCAACAAGCTTTCATTCGAATCAAGCAAGGATCAAATTCAGTACGGGACAATGTGTGCAAGAAGTATTATCTGATATTGCTCACACGAAGTCTTGTCATCTTCTTTTGAGATTGGCATGGCTTCATTTTAAAACGCTCAATCTTGATAAAGGTTCCCTTTATTTGAGGCATGAGGGACATGAAATGAAGTTGAAATTTATAACACCAACACAAGCCAGTAAGGATCAACATAGGCTGAAGGAGAAAATAGAAAAAGAAATAATAGAAAAGGAAGAAATATAAACTGTGGAAGGAATGGAAATTAAAGAAAAGCTAAAAGGAAGAAAAGATAAAGATGGTGGAAAAGGTAGTAGAGAAACAAGGTGTTTAATCAAAGGCCTCCCATGTTTAGTTGCATTCGTTTACGAAAGCGACAACACTGTTGTAAGCCAAAGATTGGTGGAGAAACTCCAGTTACCAACAAGCTTTCATTCGAATCAAGCAAGGATCAAATTCAGTACGGGACAATGTGTGCAAGAAGTATTATCTGATATTGCTCACACGAAGTCTTGTCATCTTCTTTTGAGATTGGCATGGCTTCATTTTAAAACGCTCAATCTTGATAAAGGTTCCCTTTATTTGAGGCATGAGGGACATGAAATGAAGTTGAAATTTATAACACCAACACAAGCCGGTAAGGATCAACATATGCTGAAGGAGAAAATAGAAAAAGAAAGAATAGAAAAGGAAGAAATATAAACTGTGGAAGGAATGGAAATTGAAGAAAAAGAAAAGGAAGAAAAGATAAAGATGATGGAAAAGGTAGTAGAGAAACAAAGTGTTTAATGAAAGGCCACCCATGTTTAGTTGCATTCGTATACGAAAGCGACAACACTGTTGTAAGCCAAAGATTGGTGTAGAAACTCAAGTTACCAACAAGCATTCACTCGAATCAAGCAAGGATCAAATTCAGTACGGGACAATGTGTGCAAGAAGTATTATCTTATATTGCTCACACGAAGTCTTGTCATCTTCTTTTGAGATTGGCATGGCTTCATTTTAAAACGCTCAATCTTGATAAAGGTTCCCTTTATTTGAGGCATTAGGGACATGAAATGAAGTTGAAATTTATAACACCAACACAAGCCAGTAAGGATCAACATAGGCTGAAGGAGAAAATAGAAAAAGAAAGAATAGAAAAGGAAGAAATATAAACTGTGGAAGGAATGGAAATTGAAGAAAAAGAAAAGGAAGAAAAGATAAAGATGATGGAAAAGGTAGTAGAGAAACAAAGTGTTTAATCAAAGGCCACCCATGTTTAGTTGCATTCGTTTACAAAAGCGACAACACTGTTGTAAGCCAAAGATTGGTGGAGAAACTCAAGTTACCAACAAGCATTCACTCGAATCAAGCAAGGATCAAATTCAGTACGGGACAATGTGTGCAAGAAGTATTATCTGATATTGCTCACACGAACTCTTGTCATCTTCTTTTGAGATGGGCATGGCTTCATTTTAAAACGCTCAATCTTGATAAAGGTTCCCTTTATTTGAGGCATGAGGGACATGAAATGAAGTTGAAATTTGTAACACCAACACAAGCCAGTAAGGATCAACATATGCTGAAGGAGAAAATAGAAAAAGAAAGAATAGAAAAGGAAGAAATATAAACTGTGGAAGAAATGGAAATTAAAGAAAAAGAAAAGGAAGAAAAGATAAAGTTGGTGGAAAAGGTAGTAGAGAAACAAGGTGTGTAATCAAAGGCCTCCCATGTTTAGTTGCATTCGTTTACGAAAGCGACAACACTGTTGTAAGCCAAAGATTGGTGGAGAAACTCCAGTTACCAACAAGCTTGCACTCGAATCAAGCAAGGATCAAATTCAGTACGGGACAATGTGTGCAAGAAGTATTATCTGATATTGCTCACACAAACTCTTGTCATCTTCTTTTGAGATTGGCATGGCTTCATTTTAAAACGCTCAATCTTGATAAAGGTTCCCTTTATTTGAGGCATGAGGGACATGAAATGAAGTTGAAATTTATAACACCAACACAAGCCGGTAAGGATCAACATATGCTGAAGGAGAAAATAGAAAAAGAAAGAATAGAAAAGGAAGAAATATAAACTGTGGAAGGAATGGAAATTAAAGAAAACTAAAAGGAAGAAAAGATAAAGATGGGGGAAAAGGTAGTAGAGAAACAAGGTGTTTAATCAAAGGCCTCCCATGTTTAGTTGCATTCGTTTACGAAAGCGACAACACTGTTGTAAGCCAAAGATTGGTGGAGAAACTCAAGTTACCAACAAGCATTCACTCGAATCAAGCAAGGATCAAATTCAGTACGGGACAATGTGTGCAAGAAGTATTATCTGATATTGCTCACACGAAGTCTTGTCATCTCCTTTTGAGATTGGCATGGCTTCATTTTAAAACGCTCAATCTTGATAAAGGTTCCCTTTATTTGAGGCATGAGGGACATGAAATGAAGTTGAAATTTATAACACCAACACAAGCCAGTAAGGATCAACATAGGCTGAAGGAGAAAAAAGAAAAAGAAAGAATAGAAAAGGAAGAAATATAAACTGTGGACGGAATGGAAATTAAAGAAAAACTAAAAGGAAGAAAAGATAAAGATGGTGGAAAAGGTAGTAGAGAAACAAGGTGTTTAATCAAAGGCCTCCCATGTTTAGTTGCATTCGTTTACGAAAGCGACAACACTGTTGTAAGCCAAAGATTGGTGGAGAAACTCCAGTTACCAACAAGCTTTCATTCGAATCAAGCAAGGATCAAATTCAGTACGGGACAATGTGTGCAAGAAGTATTATCTGATATTGCTCACACAAACTCTTGTCATCTTCTTTTGAGATTGGCATGGCTTCATTTTAAAACGCTCAATCTTGATAAAGGTTCCCTTTATTTGAGGCATGAGGGACATGAAATGAAGTTGAAATTTATAACACCAACACAAGCCAGTAAGGATCAACATAGGCTGAAGGAGAAAATAGAAAAAGAAAGAATAGAAAAGGAAGAAATATAAACTGTGGAAGGAATGGAAATTAAAGAAAAACTAAAAGGAAGAAAAGATAAAGATGGTGGAAAAGGTAGTAGAGAAACAAGGTGTTTAATCAAAGGCCTCCCATGTTTAGTTGCATTCGTTTACGAAAGCGACAACACTGTTGTAAGCCAAAGATTGGTGGAGAAACTCCAGTTACCAACAAGCTTTCATTCGAATCAAGCAAGGATCAAATTCAGTACGGGACAATGTGTGCAAGAAGTATTATCTGATATTCCTCACACGAAGTCTTGTCATCTTCTTTTGAGATTGGCATGGCTTCATTTTAAAACGCTCAATCTTGATAAAGGTTCCCTTTATTTGAGGCATGAGGGACATGAAATGAAGTTGAAATTTATAACACCAACACAAGCCAGTAAGGATCAACATAGGCTGAAGGAGAAAATAGAAAAAGAAAGAATAGAAAAGGAAGAAATATAAACTGTGGAAGGAATGGAAATTAAAGAAAAAATAAAAGGAAGAAAAGATAAAGATGGTGGAAAAGGTAGTAGAGAAACAAGGTGTTTAATCAAAGGCCTCCCATGTTTAGTTGCATTCGTTTACGAAAGTGACAACACTGTTGTAAGCCAAAGATTGGTGGAGAAACTCTAGTTACCAACAAGCTTTCATTCGAATCAAGCAAGGATCAAATTCAGTACGGGACAATGTGTGCAAGAAGTATTATCTGATATTGCTCGCACGAACTCTTGTCATCTTCTTTTGAGATTGGCATGGCTTCATTTTAAAACGCTCAATCTTGATAAAGGTTCCCTTTATTTGAGGCATGAGGGACATGAAATGAAGTTGAAATTTATAACACCAACACAAGCCAGTAAGGATCAACATATGCTGAAGGAGAAAATAGAAAAAGAAAGAATAGAAAAGGAAGAAATATAAACTGTGGAAGGAATGGAAATTAAAGAAAAACTAAAAGGAAGAAAAGATAAAGATGGGGGAAAAGGTAGTAGAGAAACAAGGTGTTTAATCAAAGGCCTCCCATGTTTAGTTGCATTCGTTTACGAAAGCGACAACACTGTTGTAAGCCAAAGATTGGTGGAGAAACTCCAGTTACCAACAAGCTTTCATTCGAATCAAGCAAGGATCAAATTCAGTACGGGACAATGTGTGCAAGAAGTATTATCTGATATTGCTCACACGAACTCTTGTCATCTTCTTTTGAGATTGGCATGGCTTCATTTTAAAACGCTCAATCTTGATAAAGGTTCCCTTTATTTGAGGCATGAGGGACATGAAATGAAGTTGAAATTTATAACACCAACACAAGCCGGTAAGGATCAACATATGCTGAAGGAGAAAATAGAAAAAGAAAGAATAGAAAAGGAAGAAATATAAACTGTGGAAGGAATGGAAATTGAAGAAAAAGAAAAGGAAGAAAAGATAAAGATGATGGAAAAGGTAGTAGAGAAACAAAGTGTTTAATGAAAGGCCACCCATGTTTAGTTGCATTCGTATACGAAAGCGACAACACTGTTGTAAGCCAAAGATTGGTGTAGAAACTCAAGTTACCAACAAGCATTCACTCGAATCAAGCAAGGATCAAATTCAGTACGGGACAATGTGTGCAAGAAGTATTATCTTATATTGCTCACACGAAGTCTTGTCATCTTCTTTTGAGATTGGCATGGCTTCATTTTAAAACGCTCAATCTTGATAAAGGTTCCCTTTATTTGAGGCATGAGGGACATGAAATGAAGTTGAAATTTATAACACCAACACAAGCCAGTAAGGATCAACATAGGCTGAAGGAGAAAATAGAAAAAGAAAGAATAGAAAAGGAAGAAATATAAACTGTGGAAGGAATGGAAATTGAAGAAAAAGAAAAGGAAGAAAAGATAAAGATGATGGAAAAGGTAGTAGAGAAACAAAGTGTTTAATCAAAGGCCACCCATGTTTAATTGCATTCGTTTACAAAAGCGACAACACTGTTGTAAGCCAAAGATTGGTGGAGAAACTCAAGTTACCAACAAGCATTCACTCGAATCAAGCAAGGATCAAATTCAGTACGGGACAATGTGTGCAAGAAGTATTAACTGATATTGCTCACACGAACTCTTGTCATCTTCTTTTGAGATGGGCATGGCTTCATTTTAAAACGCTCAATCTTGATAAAGGTTCCCTTTATTTGAGGCACGAGGGACATGAAATGAAGTTGAAATTTGTAACACCAACACAAGCCAATAAGGATCAACATATGCTGAAGGAGAAAATAGAAAAAGAAAGAATAGAAAAGGAAGAAATATAAACTGTGGAAGGAATGGAAATTAAAGAAAAACTAAAAGGAAGAAAAGATAAAGATGGGGGAAAAGGTAGTAGAGAAACAAGGTGTTTAATCAAAGGCCTCCCATGTTTAGTTGCATTCGTTTACGAAAGCGACAACACTGTTGTAAGCCAAAGATTGGTGGAGAAACTCCAGTTACCAACAAGCTTTCATTCGAATCAAGCAAGGATCAAATTCAGTACGGGACAATGTGTGCAAGAAGTATTATCTGATATTGCTCACACGAACTCTTGTCATCTTCTTTTGAGATTGGCATGGCTTCATTTTAAAACGCTCAATCTTGATAAAGGTTCCCTTTATTTGAGGCATGAGGGACATGAAATGAAGTTGAAATTTATAACACCAACACAAGCCGGTAAGGATCAACATATGCTGAAGGAGAAAATAGAAAAAGAAAGAATAGAAAAGGAAGAAATATAAACTGTGGAAGGAATGGAAATTGAAGAAAAAGAAAAGGAAGAAAAGATAAAGATGATGGAAAAGGTAGTAGAGAAACAAAGTGTTTAATGAAAGGCCACCCATGTTTAGTTGCATTCGTATACGAAAGCGACAACACTGTTGTAAGCCAAAGATTGGTGTAGAAACTCAAGTTACCAACAAGCATTCACTCGAATCAAGCAAGGATCAAATTCAGTACGGGACAATGTGTGCAAGAAGTATTATCTTATATTGCTCACACGAAGTCTTGTCATCTTCTTTTGAGATTGGCATGGCTTCATTTTAAAACGCTCAATCTTGATAAAGGTTCCCTTTATTTGAGGCATGAGGGACATGAAATGAAGTTGAAATTTATAACACCAACACAAGCCAGTAAGGATCAACATAGGCTGAAGGAGAAAATAGAAAAAGAAAGAATAGAAAAGGAAGAAATATAAACTGTGGAAGGAATGGAAATTGAAGAAAAAGAAAAGGAAGAAAAGATAAAGATGATGGAAAAGGTAGTAGAGAAACAAAGTGTTTAATCAAAGGCCACCCATGTTTAGTTGCATTCGTTTACAAAAGCGACAACACTGTTGTAAGCCAAAGATTGGTGGAGAAACTCAAGTTACCAACAAGCATTCACTCGAATCAAGCAAGGATCAAATTCAGTACGGGACAATGTGTGCAAGAAGTATTAACTGATATTGCTCACACGAACTCTTGTCATCTTCTTTTGAGATGGGCATGGCTTCATTTTAAAACGCTCAATCTTGATAAAGGTTCCCTTTATTTGAGGCACGAGGGACATGAAATGAAGTTGAAATTTGTAACACCAACACAAGCCAATAAGGATCAACATATGCTGAAGGAGAAAATAGAAAAAGAAAGAATAGAAAAGGAAGAAATATAAACTGTGCAAGAAATGGAAATTAAAGAAAAAGAAAAGGAAGAAAAGATAAAGTTGGTGGAAAAGGTAGTAGAGAAACAAGGTGTGTAATCAAAGGCCTCCCATGTTTAGTTGCATTCGTTTACGAAAGCGACAACACTGTTGTAAGCCAAAGATTGGTGGAGAAACTCCAGTTACCAACAAGCTTTCACTCGAATCAAGCAAGGATCAAATTCAGTACGGGACAATGTGTGCAAGAAGTATTATCTGATATTGCTCACACGAACTCTTGTCATCTTCTTTTGAGATTGGCATGGCTTCATTTTAAAACGCTCAATCTTGATAAAGGTTCCCTTTATTTGAGGCATGAGGGACATGAAATGAAGTTGAAATTTATAACACCAACACAAGCCGGTAAGGATCAACATATGCTGAAGGAGAAAATAGAAAAAGAAAGAATAGAAAAGGAAGAAATATAAACTGTGGAAGGAATGGAAATTGAAGAAAAAGAAAAGGAAGAAAAGATAAAGATGATGGAAAAGGTAGTAGAGAAACAAAGTGTTTAATGAAAGGCCACCCATGTTTAGTTGCATTCGTATACGAAAGCGACAACACTGTTGTAAGCCAAAGATTGGTGTAGAAACTCAAGTTACCAACAAGCATTCACTCGAATCAAGCAAGGATCAAATTCAGTACGGGACAATGTGTGCAAGAAGTATTATCTTATATTGCTCACACGAAGTCTTGTCATCTTCTTTTGAGATTGGCATGGCTTCATTTTAAAACGCTCAATCTTGATAAAGGTTCCCTTTATTTGAGGCATGAGGGACATGAAATGAAGTTGAAATTTATAACACCAACACAAGCCAGTAAGGATCAACATAGGCTGAAGGAGAAAATAGAAAAAGAAAGAATAGAAAAGGAAGAAATATAAACTGTGGAAGGAATGGAAATTGAAGAAAAAGAAAAGGAAGAAAAGATAAAGATGATGGAAAAGGTAGTAGAGAAACAAAGTGTTTAATCAAAGGCCACCCATGTTTAGTTGCATTCGTTTACAAAAGCGACAACACTGTTGTAAGCCAAAGATTGGTGGAGAAACTCAAGTTACCAACAAGCATTCACTCGAATCAAGCAAGGATCAAATTCAGTACGGGACAATGTGTGCAAGAAGTATTAACTGATATTGCTCACACGAACTCTTGTCATCTTCTTTTGAGATGGGCATGGCTTCATTTTAAAACGCTCAATCTTGATAAAGGTTCCCTTTATTTGAGGCACGAGGGACATGAAATGAAGTTGAAATTTGTAACACCAACACAAGCCAATAAGGATCAACATATGCTGAAGGAGAAAATAGAAAAAGAAAGAATAGAAAAGGAAGAAATATAAACTGTGCAAGAAATGGAAATTAAAGAAAAAGAAAAGGAAGAAAAGATAAAGTTGGTGGAAAAGGTAGTAGAGAAACAAGGTGTGTAATCAAAGGCCTCCCATGTTTAGTTGCATTCGTTTACGAAAGCGACAACACTGTTGTAAGCCAAAGATTGGTGGAGAAACTCCAGTTACCAACAAGCTTTCACTCGAATCAAGCAAGGATCAAATTCAGTACGGGACAATGTGTGCAAGAAGTATTATCTGATATTGCTCACACGAACTCTTGTCATCTTCTTTTGAGATGGGCATGGCTTCATTTTAAAACGCTCAATCTTGATAAACGTTCCCTTTATTTGAGGCATGAGGGACGTGAAATGAAGTTGAAAGTTATAACACCAACACAAGCCAGTAAGGATCAACATAGGCTGAAGGAGAAAATAGAAAAAGAAAGAATAGAAAAGGAAGAAATATAAACTGTGGAAGGAATGGAAATTAAAGAAAAGCTAAAAGGAAGAAAAGATAAAGATGGTGGAAAAGGTAGTAGAGAAACAAGGTGTTTAATCAAAGGCCTCCCATGTTTAGTTGCATTCGTTTACGAAAGCGACAACACTGTTGTAAGCCAAAGATTGGTGGAGAAACTCCAGTTACCAACAAGCTTTCATTCGAATCAAGCAAGGATCAAATTCAGTACGGGACAATGTGTGCAAGAAGTATTATCTGATATTGCTCACACGAACTCTTGTCATCTTCTTTTGAGATTGGCATGGCTTCATTTTAAAACGCTCAATCTTGATAAAGGTTCCCTTTATTTGAGGCATGAGGGACATGAAATGAAGTTGAAATTTATAACACCAACACAAGCCGGTAAGGATCAACATATGCTGAAGGAGAAAATAGAAAAAGAAAGAATAGAAAAGGAAGAAATATAAACTGTGGAAGGAATGGAAATTGAAGAAAAAGAAAAGGAAGAAAAGATAAAGATGATGGAAAAGGTAGTAGAGAAACAAAGTGTTTAATGAAAGGCCACCCATGTTTAGTTGCATTCGTATACGAAAGCGACAACACTGTTGTAAGCCAAAGATTGGTGTAGAAACTCAAGTTACCAACAAGCATTCACTCGAATCAAGCAAGGATCAAATTCAGTACGGGACAATGTGTGCAAGAAGTATTATCTTATATTGCTCACACGAAGTCTTGTCATCTTCTTTTGAGATTGGCATGGCTTCATTTTAAAACGCTCAATCTTGATAAAGGTTCCCTTTATTTGAGGCATGAGGGACATGAAATGAAGTTGAAATTTATGACACCAACACAAGCCAGTAAGGATCAACATAGGCTGAAGGAGAAAATAGAAGAAGAAAGAATAGAAAAGGAAGAAATATAAACTGTGGAAGGAATGGAAATTGAAGAAAAAGAAAAGGAAGAAAAGATAAAGATGATGGAAAAGGTAGTAGAGAAACAAAGTGTTTAATCAAAGGCCACCCATGTTTAGTTGCATTCGTTTACAAAAGCGACAACACTGTTGTAAGCCAAAGATTGGTGGAGAAACTCAAGTTACCAACAAGCATTCACTCGAATCAAGCAAGGATCAAATTCAGTACGGGACAATGTGTGCAAGAAGTATTATCTGATATTGCTCACACGAACTCTTGTCATCTTCTTTTGAGATGGGCATGGCTTCATTTTAAAACGCTCAATCTTGATAAAGGTTCCCTTTATTTGAGGCACGAGGGACATGAAATGAAGTTGAAATTTGTAACACCAACACAAGCCAGTAAGGATCAACATATGCTGAAGGAGAAAATAGAAAAAGAAAGAATAGAAAAGGAAGAAATATAAACTGTGGAAGAAATGGAAATTAAAGAAAAAGAAAAGGAAGAAAAGATAAAGTTGGTGGAAAAGGTAGTAGAGAAACAAGGTGTGTAATCAAAGGCCTCCCATGTTTAGTTGCATTCGTTTACGAAAGCGACAACACTGTTGTAAGCCAAAGATTGGTGGAGAAACTCCAGTTACCAACAAGCTTGCACTCGAATCAAGCAAGGATCAAATTCAGTACGGGACAATGTGTGCAAGAAGTATTATCTGATATTGCTCACACAAACTCTTGTCATCTTCTTTTGAGATTGGCATGGCTTCATTTTAAAACGCTCAATCTTGATAAAGGTTCCCTTTATTTGAGGCATGAGGGACATGAAATGAAGTTGAAATTTATAACACCAACACAAGCCAGTAAGGATCAACATATGCTGAAGGAGAAAATAGAAAAAGAAAGAATAGAAAAGGAAGAAATATAAACTGTGGAAGGAATGGAAATTAAAGAAAAACTAAAAGGAAGAAAAGATAAAGATGGGGGAAAAGGTAGTAGAGAAACAAGGTGTTTAATCAAAGGCCTCCCATGTTTAGTTGCATTCGTTTACGAAAGCGACAACACTGTTGTAAGCCAAAGATTGGTGGAGAAACTCCAGTTACCAACAAGCTTTCATTCGAATCAAGCAAGGATCAAATTCAGTACGGGACAATGTGTGCAAGAAGTATTATCTGATATTGCTCACACGAACTCTTGTCATCTTCTTTTGAGATTGGCATGGCTTCATTTTAAAACGCTCAATCTTGATAAAGGTTCCCTTTATTTGAGGCATGAGGGACATGAAATGAAGTTGAAATTTATAACACCAACACAAGCCGGTAAGGATCAACATATGCTGAAGGAGAAAATAGAAAAAGAAAGAATAGAAAAGGAAGAAATATAAACTGTGGAAGGAATGGAAATTGAAGAAAAAGAAAAGGAAGAAAAGATAAAGATGATGGAAAAGGTAGTAGAGAAACAAAGTGTTTAATGAAAGGCCACCCATGTTTAGTTGCATTCGTATACGAAAGCGACAACACTGTTGTAAGCCAAAGATTGGTGTAGAAACTCAAGTTACCAACAAGCATTCACTCGAATCAAGCAAGGATCAAATTCAGTACGGGACAATGTGTGCAAGAAGTATTATCTTATATTGCTCACACGAAGTCTTGTCATCTTCTTTTGAGATTGGCATGGCTTCATTTTAAAACGCTCAATCTTGATAAAGGTTCCCTTTATTTGAGGCATGAGGGACATGAAATGAAGTTGAAATTTATAACACCAACACAAGCCAGTAAGGATCAACATAGGCTGAAGGAGAAAATAGAAAAAGAAAGAATAGAAAAGGAAGAAATATAAACTGTGGAAGGAATGGAAATTGAAGAAAAAGAAAAGGAAGAAAAGATAAAGATGATGGAAAAGGTAGTAGAGAAACAAAGTGTTTAATCAAAGGCCACCCATGTTTAGTTGCATTCGTTTACAAAAGCGACAACACTGTTGTAAGCCAAAGATTGGTGGAGAAACTCAAGTTACCAACAAGCATTCACTCGAATCAAGCAAGGATCAAATTCAGTACGGGACAATGTGTGCAAGAAGTATTAACTGATATTGCTCACACGAACTCTTGTCATCTTCTTTTGAGATGGGCATGGCTTCATTTTAAAACGCTCAATCTTGATAAAGGTTCCCTTTATTTGAGGCATGAGGGACATGAAATGAAGTTGAAATTTATAACACCAACACAAGCCAGTAAGGATCAACATAGGCTGAAGGAGAAAATAGAAAAAGAAAGAATAGAAAAGGAAGAAATATAAACTGTGGAAGGAATGGAAATTGAAGAAAAAGAAAAGGAAGAAAAGATAAAGATGATGGAAAAGGTAGTAGAGAAACAAAGTGTTTAATCAAAGGCCACCCATGTTTAGTTGCATTCGTTTACAAAAGCGACAACACTGTTGTAAGCCAAAGATTGGTGGAGAAACTCAAGTTACCAACAAGCATTCACTCGAATCAAGCAAGGATCAAATTCAGTACGGGACAATGTGTGCAAGAAGTATTATCTTATATTGCTCACACGAAGTCTTGTCATCTTCTTTTGAGATTGGCATGGCTTCATTTTAAAACGCTCAATCTTGATAAAGGTTCCCTTTATTTGAGGCATGAGGGACATGAAATGAAGTTGAAATTTATAACACCAACACAAGCCAGTAAGGATCAACATAGGCTGAAGGAGAAAATAGAAAAAGAAAGAATAGAAAAGGAAGAAATATAAACTGTGGAAGAAATGGAAATTAAAGAAAAAGAAAAGGAAGAAAAGATAAAGTTGGTGGAAAAGGTAGTAGAGAAACAAGGTGTGTAATCAAAGGCCTCCCATGTTTAGTTGCATTCGTTTACGAAAGCGACAACACTGTTGTAAGCCAAAGATTGGTGGAGAAACTCCAGTTACCAACAAGCTTGCACTCGAATCAAGCAAGGATCAAATTCAGTACGGGACAATGTGTGCAAGAAGTATTATCTGATATTGCTCACACAAACTCTTGTCATCTTCTTTTGAGATTGGCATGGCTTCATTTTAAAACGCTCAATCTTGATAAACGTTCCCTTTATTTGAGGCATGAGGGACGTGAAATGAAGTTGAAAGTTATAACACCAACACAAGCCAGTAAGGATCAACATAGGCTGAAGGAGAAAATAGAAAAAGAAAGAATAGAAAAGGAAGAAATATAAACTGTGGAAGGAATGGAAATTAAAGAAAAGCTAAAAGGAAGAAAAGATAAAGATGGTGGAAAAGGTAGTAGAGAAACAAGGTGTTTAATCAAAGGCCTCCCATGTTTAGTTGCATTCGTTTACGAAAGCGACAACACTGTTGTAAGCCAAAGATTGGTGGAGAAACTCCAGTTACCAACAAGCTTTCATTCGAATCAAGCAAGGATCAAATTCAGTACGGGACAATGTGTGCAAGAAGTATTATCTGATATTGCTCACACGAACTCTTGTCATCTTCTTTTGAGATTGGCATGGCTTCATTTTAAAACGCTCAATCTTGATAAAGGTTCCCTTTATTTGAGGCATGAGGGACATGAAATGAAGTTGAAATTTATAACACCAACACAAGCCGGTAAGGATCAACATATGCTGAAGGAGAAAATAGAAAAAGAAAGAATAGAAAAGGAAGAAATATAAACTGTGGAAGGAATGGAAATTGAAGAAAAAGAAAAGGAAGAAAAGATAAAGATGATGGAAAAGGTAGTAGAGAAACAAAGTGTTTAATGAAAGGCCACCCATGTTTAGTTGCATTCGTATACGAAAGCGACAACACTGTTGTAAGCCAAAGATTGGTGTAGAAACTCAAGTTACCAACAAGCATTCACTCGAATCAAGCAAGGATCAAATTCAGTACGGGACAATGTGTGCAAGAAGTATTATCTTATATTGCTCACACGAAGTCTTGTCATCTTCTTTTGAGATTGGCATGGCTTCATTTTAAAACGCTCAATCTTGATAAAGGTTCCCTTTATTTGAGGCATGAGGGACATGAAATGAAGTTGAAATTTATGACACCAACACAAGCCAGTAAGGATCAACATAGGCTGAAGGAGAAAATAGAAGAAGAAAGAATAGAAAAGGAAGAAATATAAACTGTGGAAGGAATGGAAATTGAAGAAAAAGAAAAGGAAGAAAAGATAAAGATGATGGAAAAGGTAGTAGAGAAACAAAGTGTTTAATCAAAGGCCACCCATGTTTAGTTGCATTCGTTTACAAAAGCGACAACACTGTTGTAAGCCAAAGATTGGTGGAGAAACTCAAGTTACCAACAAGCTTTCATTCGAATCAAGCAAGGATCAAATTCAGTACGGGACAATGTGTGCAAGAAGTATTATCTGATATTGCTCACACGAACTCTTGTCATCTACTTTTGAGATTGGCATGGCTTCATTTTAAAACGCTCAATCTTGATAAAGGTTCCCTTTATTTGAGGCATGAGGGACATGAAATGAAGTTGAAATTTATAACACCAACACAAGCCGGTAAGGATCAACATATGCTGAAGGAGAAAATAGAAAAAGAAAGAATAGAAAAGGAAGAAATATAAACTGTGGAAGGAATGGAAATTGAAGAAAAAGAAAAGGAAGAAAAGATAAAGATGATGGAAAAGGTAGTAGAGAAACAAAGTGTTTAATGAAAGGCCACCCATGTTTAGTTGCATTCGTATACGAAAGCGACAACACTGTTGTAAGCCAAAGATTGGTGTAGAAACTCAAGTTACCAACAAGCATTCACTCGAATCAAGCAAGGATCAAATTCAGTACGGGACAATGTGTGCAAGAAGTATTATCTTATATTGCTCACACGAAGTCTTGTCATCTTCTTTTGAGATTGGCATGGCTTCATTTTAAAACGCTCAATCTTGATAAAGGTTCCCTTTATTTGAGGCATGAGGGACATGAAATGAAGTTGAAATTTATGACACCAACACAAGCCAGTAAGGATCAACATAGGCTGAAGGAGAAAATAGAAGAAGAAAGAATAGAAAAGGAAGAAATATAAACTGTGGAAGGAATGGAAATTGAAGAAAAAGAAAAGGAAGAAAAGATAAAGATGATGGAAAAGGTAGTAGAGAAACAAAGTGTTTAATCAAAGGCCACCCATGTTTAGTTGCATTCGTTTACAAAAGCGACAACACTGTTGTAAGCCAAAGATTGGTGGAGAAACTCAAGTTACCAACAAGCATTCACTCGAATCAAGCAAGGATCAAATTCAGTACGGGACAATGTGTGCAAGAAGTATTATCTGATATTGCTCACACGAACTCTTGTCATCTTCTTTTGAGATGGGCATGGCTTCATTTTAAAACGCTCAATCTTGATAAAGGTTCCCTTTATTTGAGGCACGAGGGACATGAAATGAAGTTGAAATTTGTAACACCAACACAAGCCAGTAAGGATCAACATATGCTGAAGGAGAAAATAGAAAAAGAAAGAATAGAAAAGGAAGAAATATAAACTGTGGAAGAAATGGAAATTAAAGAAAAAGAAAAGGAAGAAAAGATAAAGTTGGTGGAAAAGGTAGTAGAGAAACAAGGTGTGTAATCAAAGGCCTCCCATGTTTAGTTGCATTCGTTTACGAAAGCGACAACACTGTTGTAAGCCAAAGATTGGTGGAGAAACTCCAGTTACCAACAAGCTTGCACTCGAATCAAGCAAGGATCAAATTCAGTACGGGACAATGTGTGCAAGAAGTATTATCTGATATTGCTCACACAAACTCTTGTCATCTTCTTTTGAGATTGGCATGGCTTCATTTTAAAACGCTCAATCTTGATAAAGGTTCCCTTTATTTGAGGCATGAGGGACATGAAATGAAGTTGAAATTTATAACACCAACACAAGCCGGTAAGGATCAACATATGCTGAAGGAGAAAATAGAAAAAGAAAGAATAGAAAAGGAAGAAATATAAACTGTGGAAGGAATGGAAATTAAAGAAAAACTAAAAGGAAGAAAAGATAAAGATGGGGGAAAAGGTAGTAGAGAAACAAGGTGTTTAATCAAAGGCCTCCCATGTTTAGTTGCATTCGTTTACGAAAGCGACAACACTGTTGTAAGCCAAAGATTGGTGGAGAAACTCAAGTTACCAACAAGCATTCACTCGAATCAAGCAAGGATCAAATTCAGTACGGGACAATGTGTGCAAGAAGTATTATCTGATATTGCTCACACGAAGTCTTGTCATCTCCTTTTGAGATTGGCATGGCTTCATTTTAAAACGCTCAATCTTGATAAAGGTTCCCTTTATTTGAGGCATGAGGGACATGAAATGAAGTTGAAATTTATAACACCAACACAAGCCAGTAAGGATCAACATAGGCTGAAGGAGAAAAAAGAAAAAGAAAGAATAGAAAAGGAAGAAATATAAACTGTGGACGGAATGGAAATTAAAGAAAAACTAAAAGGAAGAAAAGATAAAGATGGTGGAAAAGGTAGTAGAGAAACAAGGTGTTTAATCAAAGGCCTCCCATGTTTAGTTGCATTCGTTTACGAAAGCGACAACACTGTTGTAAGCCAAAGATTGGTGGAGAAACTCCAGTTACCAACAAGCTTTCATTCGAATCAAGCAAGGATCAAATTCAGTACGGGACAATGTGTGCAAGAAGTATTATCTGATATTGCTCACACGAAGTCTTGTCATCTCCTTTTGAGATTGGCATGGCTTCATTTTAAAACGCTCAATCTTGATAAAGGTTCCCTTTATTTGAGGCATGAGGGACATGAAATGAAGTTGAAATTTATAACACCAACACAAGCCAGTAAGGATCAACATAGGCTGAAGGAGAAAAAAGAAAAAGAAAGAATAGAAAAGGAAGAAATATAAACTGTGGAAGAAATGGAAATTAAAGAAAAAGAAAAGGAAGAAAAGATAAAGTTGGTGGAAAAGGTAGTAGAGAAACAAGGTGTGTAATCAAAGGCCTCCCATGTTTAGTTGCATTCGTTTACGAAAGCGACAACACTGTTGTAAGCCAAAGATTGGTGGAGAAACTCCAGTTACCAACAAGCTTGCACTCGAATCAAGCAAGGATCAAATTCAGTACGGGACAATGTGTGCAAGAAGTATTATCTGATATTGCTCACACAAACTCTTGTCATCTTCTTTTGAGATTGGCATGGCTTCATTTTAAAACGCTCAATCTTGATAAAGGTTCCCTTTATTTGAGGCATGAGGGACATGAAATGAAGTTGAAATTTATAACACCAACACAAGCCGGTAAGGATCAACATATGCTGAAGGAGAAAATAGAAAAAGAAAGAATAGAAAAGGAAGAAATATAAACTGTGGAAGGAATGGAAATTAAAGAAAAACTAAAAGGAAGAAAAGATAAAGATGGGGGAAAAGGTAGTAGAGAAACAAGGTGTTTAATCAAAGGCCTCCCATGTTTAGTTGCATTCGTTTACGAAAGCGACAACACTGTTCTAAGCCAAAGATTGGTGGAGAAACTCAAGTTACCAACAAGCATTCACTCGAATCAAGCAAGGATCAAATTCAGTACGGGACAATGTGTGCAAGAAGTATTATCTGATATTGCTCACACGAAGTCTTGTCATCTCCTTTTGAGATTGGCATGGCTTCATTTTAAAACGCTCAATCTTGATAAAGGTTCCCTTTATTTGAGGCATGAGGGACATGAAATGAAGTTGAAATTTATAACACCAACACAAGCCAGTAAGGATCAACATAGGCTGAAGGAGAAAAAAGAAAAAGAAAGAATAGAAAAGGAAGAAATATAAACTGTGGACGGAATGGAAATTAAAGAAAAACTAAAAGGAAGAAAAGATAAAGATGGTGGAAAAGGTAGTAGAGAAACAAGGTGTTTAATCAAAGGCCTCCCATGTTTAGTTGCATTCGTTTACGAAAGCGACAACACTGTTGTAAGCCAAAGATTGGTGGAGAAACTCCAGTTACCAACAAGCTTTCATTCGAATCAAGCAAGGATCAAATTCAGTACGGGACAATGTGTGCAAGAAGTATTATCTGATATTGCTCACACAAACTCTTGTCATCTTCTTTTGAGATTGGCATGGCTTCATTTTAAAACGCTCAATCTTGATAAAGGTTCCCTTTATTTGAGGCATGAGGGACATGAAATGAAGTTGAAATTTATAACACCAACACAAGCCAGTAAGGATCAACATAGGCTGAAGGAGTAAATAGAAAAAGAAAGAATAGAAAAGGAAGAAATATAAACTGTGGAAGGAATGGAAATTAAAGAAAAACTAAAAGGAAGAAAAGATAAAGATGGTGGAAAAGGTAGTAGAGAAACAAGGTGTTTAATCAAAGGCCTCCCATGTTTAGTTGCATTCGTTTACGAAAGCGACAACACTGTTGTAAGCCAAAGATTGGTGGAGAAACTCCAGTTACCAACAAGCTTTCATTCGAATCAAGCAAGGATCAAATTCAGTACGGGACAATGTGTGCAAGAAGTATTATCTGATATTGCTCACACGAAGTCTTGTCATCTCCTTTTGAGATTGGCATGGCTTCATTTTAAAACGCTCAATCTTGATAAAGGTTCCCTTTATTTGAGGCATGAGGGACATGAAATGAAGTTGAAATTTATAACACCAACACAAGCCAGTAAGGATCAACATAGGCTGAAGGAGAAAAAAGAAAAAGAAAGAATAGAAAAGGAAGAAATATAAACTGTGGACGGAATGGAAATTAAAGAAAAACTAAAAGGAAGAAAAGATAAAGATGGTGGAAAAGGTAGTAGAGAAACAAGGTGTTTAATCAAAGGCCTCCCATGTTTAGTTGCATTCGTTTACGAAAGCGACAACACTGTTGTAAGCCAAAGATTGGTGGACAAACTCCAGTTACCAACAAGCTTTCATTCGAATCAAGCAAGGATCAAATTCAGTACGGGACAATGTGTGCAAGAAGTATTATCTGATATTGCTCACACGAAGTCTTGTCATCTTCTTTTGAGATTGGCATGGCTTCATTTTAAAACGCTCAATCTTGATAAAGGTTCCCTTTATTTGAGGCATGAGGGACATGAAATGAAGTTGAAATTTATAACACCAACACAAGCCAGTAAGGATCAACATAGGCTGAAGGAGAAAATAGAAAAAGAAAGAATAGAAAAGGAAGAAATATAAACTATGGAAGGAATGGAAATTAAAGAAAAAATAAAAGGAAGAAAAGATAAAGATGGTGGAAAAGGTAGTAGAGAAACAAGGTGTTTAATCAAAGGCCTCCCATGTTTAGTTGCATTCGTTTACGAAAGTGACAACACTGTTGTAAGCCAAAGATTGGTGGAGAAACTCCAGTTACCAACAAGCTTTCATTCGAATCAAGCAAGGATCAAATTCAGTACGGGACAATGTGTGCAAGAAGTATTATCTGATATTGCTCACACGAACTCTTGTCATCTTCTTTTGAGATTGGCATGGCTTCATTTTGAAACGCTCAATCTTGATAAAGGTTCCCTTTATTTGAGGCATGAGGGACATGAAATGAAGTTGAAATTTATAACACCAACACAAGCCGGTAAGGATCAGCATATGCTGAAGGAGAAAATAGAAAAAGAAAGAATAGAAAAGGAAGAAATATAAACTGTGGAAGGAATGGAAATTGAAGAAAAAGAAAAGGAAGAAAAGATAAAGATGATGGAAAAGGTAGTAGAGAAACAAAGTGTTTAATGAAAGGCCACCCATGTTTAGTTGCATTCGTATACGAAAGCGACAACACTGTTGTAAGCCAAAGATTGGTGTAGAAACTCAAGTTACCAACAAGCATTCACTCGAATCAAGCAAGGATCAAATTCAGTACGGGACAATGTGTGCAAGAAGTATTATCTTATATTGCTCACACGAAGTCTTGTCATCTTCTTTTGAGATTGGCATGGCTTCATTTTAAAACGCTCAATCTTGATAAAGGTTCCCTTTATTTGAGGCATGAGGGACATGAAATGAAGTTGAAATTTATAACACCAACACAAGCCAGTAAGGATCAACATAGGCTGAAGGAGAAAATAGAAAAAGAAAGAATAGAAAAGGAAGAAATATAAACTGTGGAAGGAATGGAAATTGAAGAAAAAGAAAAGGAAGAAAAGATAAAGATGATGGAAAAGGTACTAGAGAAACAAAGTGTTTAATCAAAGGCCACCCATGTTTAGTTGCATTCGTTTACAAAAGCGACAACACTGTTGTAAGCCAAAGATTGGTGGAGAAACTCAAGTTACCAACAAGCATTCACTCGAATCAAGCAAGGATCAAATTCAGTACGGGACAATGTGTGCAAGAAGTATTATCTGATATTGCTCACACGAACTCTTGTCATCTTCTTTTGAGATGGGCATGGCTTCATTTTAAAACGCTCAATCTTCATAAACGTTCCCTTTATTTGAGGCACGAGGGACATGAAATGAAGTTGAAATTTGTAACACCAACACAAGCCAGTAAGGATCAACATATGCTGAAGGAGAAAATAGAAAAAGAAAGAATAGAAAAGGAAGAAATATAAACTGTGGAAGAAATGGAAATTAAAGAAAAAGAAAAGGAAGAAAAGATAAAGTTGGTGGAAAAGGTAGTAGAGAAACAAGGTGTGTAATCAAAGGCCTCCCATGTTTAGTTGCATTCGTTTACGAAAGCGACAACACTGTTGTAAGCCAAAGATTGGTGGAAAAACTCAAGTTACCAACAAGCATTCACTCGAATCAAGCAAGGATCAAATTCAGTACGGGACAATGTGTGCAAGAAGTATTATCTGATATTGCTCACACGAAGTCTTGTCATCTCCTTTTGAGATTGGCATGGCTTCATTTTAAAACGCTCAATCTTGATAAAGGTTCCCTTTATTTGAGGCATGACGGACATGAAATGAAGTTGAAATTTATAACACCAACACAAGCCGGTAAGGATCAACATATGCTGAAGGAGAAAATAGAAAAAGAAAGAATAGAAAAGGAAGAAATATAAACTGTGGAAGGAATGGAAATTAAAGAAAAACTAAAAGGAAGAAAAGATAAAGATGGGGGAAAAGGTAGTAGAGAAACAAGGTGTTTAATCAAAGGCCTCCCATGTTTAGTTGCATTCGTTTACGAAAGCGACAACACTGTTGTAAGCCAAAGATTGGTGGAGAAACTCAAGTTACCAACAAGCATTCACTCGAATCAAGCAAGGATCAAATTCAGTACGGGACAATGTGTGCAAGAAGTATTATCTGATATTGCTCACACGAAGTCTTGTCATCTCCTTTTGAGATTGGCATGGCTTCATTTTAAAACGCTCAATCTTGATAAAGGTTCCCTTTATTTGAGGCATGAGGGACATGAAATGAAGTTGAAATTTATAACACCAACACAAGCCAGTAAGGATCAACATAGGCTGAAGGAGAAAAAAGAAAAAGAAAGAATAGAAAAGGAAGAAATATAAACTGTGGACGGAATGGAAATTAAAGAAAAACTAAAAGGAAGAAAAGATAAAGATGGTGGAAAAGGTAGTAGAGAAACAAGGTGTTTAATCAAAGGCCTCCCATGTTTAGTTGCATTCGTTTACGAAAGCGACAACACTGTTGTAAGCCAAAGATTGGTGGAGAAACTCCAGTTACCAACAAGCTTTCATTCGAATCAAGCAAGGATCAAATTCAGTACGGGACAATGTGTGCAAGAAGTATTATCTGATATTGCTCACACGAACTCTTGTCATCTTCTTTTGAGATTGGCATGGCTTCATTTTAAAACGCTCAATCTTGATAAAGGTTCCCTTTATTTGAGGCATGAGGGACATGAAATGAAGTTGAAATTTATAACACCAACACAAGCCAGTAAGGATCAACATAGGCTGAAGGAGAAAATAGAAAAAGAAAGAATAGAAAAGGAAGAAATATAAACTGTGGAAGGAATGGAAATTAAAGAAAAACTAAAAGGAAGAAAAGATAAAGATGGTGGAAAAGGTAGTAGAGAAACAAGGTGTTTAATCAAAGGCCTCCCATGTTTAGTTGCATTCGTTTACGAAAGCGACAACACTGTTGTAAGCCAAAGATTGGTGGAGAAACTCCAGTTACCAACAAGCTTTCATTCGAATCAAGCAAGGTTCAAATTCAGTACGGGACAATGTGTGCAAGAAGTATTATCTGATATTGCTCACACGAAGTCTTGTCATCTTCTTTTGAGATTGGCATGGCTTCATTTTAAAACGCTCAATCTTGATAAAGGTTCCCTTTATTTGAGGCATGAGGGACATGAAATGAAGTTGAAATTTATAACACCAACACAAGCCAGTAAGGATCAACATAGGCTGAAGGAGAAAATAGAAAAAGAAAGAATAGAAAAGGAAGAAATATAAACTGTGGAAGGAATGGAAATTAAAGAAAAAATAAAAGGAAGAAAAGATAAAGATGGTGGAAAAGGTAGTAGAGAAACAAGGTGTTTAATCAAAGGCCTCCCATGTTTAGTTGCATTCGTTTACGAAAGTGACAACACTGTTGTAAGCCAAAGATTGGTGGAGAAACTCTAGTTACCAACAAGCTTTCATTCGAATCAAGCAAGGATCAAATTCAGTACGGGACAATGTATGCAAGAAGTATTATCTGATATTGCTCGCACGAACTCTTGTCATCTTCTTTTGAGATTGGCATGGCTTCATTTTAAAACGCTCAATCTTGATAAAGGTTCCCTTTATTTGAGGCATGAGGGACATGAAATGAAGTTGAAATTTATAACACCAACACAAGCCAGTAAGGATCAACATATGCTGAAGGAGAAAATAGAAAAAGAAAGAATAGAAAAGGAAGAAATATAAACTGTGGAAGGAATGGAAATTAAAGAAAAACTAAAAGGAAGAAAAGATAAAGATGGGGGAAAAGGTAGTAGAGAAACAAGGTGTTTAATCAAAGGCCTCCCATGTTTAGTTGCATTCGTTTACGAAAGCGACAACACTGTTGTAAGCCAAACATTGGTGGAGAAACTCAAGTTACCAACAAGCATTCACTCGAATCAAGCAAGGATCAAATTCAGTACGGGACAATGTGTGCAAGAAGTATTATCTGATATTACTCACACGAAGTCTTGTCATCTTCTTTTGACATTGGTATGGCTTCATTTTAAAACGCTCAATCTTGATAAAGGTTCCCTTTATTTGAGGCATGAGGGACATGAAATGAAGTTGAAATTTATAACACCAACACAAGCCAGTAAGGATCAACATAGGCTGAAGGAGAAAATAGAAAAAGAAAGAATAGAAAAGGAAGAAATATAAACTGTGGAAGGAATGGAAATTAAAGAAAAACTAAAAGGAAAAAAAGATAAAGATGGTGGAAAAGGTAGTAGAGAAACAAGGTGTTTAATCAAAGGCTTCCCATGTTTAGTTGCATTCCTTTACGAAAGGGACAACACTGTTGTAAGCCAAAGATTGGTGGAGAAACTCTAGTTACCAACAAACTTTCATTCGAATCAAGCAAGGATCAAATTCAGTACGGGACAAATGTTAAAAAAGTATTATGTGATATTGCTCCCACGAGCTCTTGTCATCTTCTTTTGAGATGGGCATGGCTTCATTTAAAAACGCTCAATCTTCATAAACGTTCCCTTTATTTGAGGCATGAGGGACATGAAATGAAGTTGAAATTTATGACACCAACACAAGCCAGTAAGGTTCAACATAGGCTGAAGGAGAAAATAGAAAAAGAAAGAATAGAAAAGGAAGAAATATAAACTGTGGAAGGAATGGAAATTGAAGAAAAAGAAAAGGAAGAAAAGATAAAGATGATGGAAAAGGTAGTAGAGAAACAAAGTGTTTAATCAAAGGCCACCCATGTTTAGTTGCATTCGTTTACAAAAGCGACAACACTGTTGTAAGCCAATGATTGGTGGAGAAACTCAAGTTACCAACAAGCATTCACTCGAATCAAGCAAGGATCAAATTCAGTACGGGACAATGTGTGCAAGAAGTATTATCTGATATTGCTCACACGAACTCTTGTCATCTTCTTTTGAGATGGGCATGGCTTCATTTTAAAACGCTCAATCTTGATAAAGGTTCCCTTTATTTGAGGCATGAGGGACATGAAATGAAGTTGAAATTTGTAACACCAACACAAGCCAGTAAGGATCAACATAGGCTGAAGGAGAAAATAGAAAAAGAAAGAATAGAAAAGGAAGAAATATAAACTGTGGAAGAAATGGAAATTAAAGAAAAACTAAAAGGAAGAAAAGATAAAGATGGGGGAAAAGGTAGTAAAGAAACAAGGTGTTTAATCAAAGGCCTCCCATGTTTAGTTGCATTCGTTTACGAAAGCGACAACACTGTTGTAAGCCAAAGATTGGTGGAGAAACTCCAGTTACCAACAAGCTTTCATTCGAATCAAGCAAGGATCAAATTCAGTACGGGACAATGTGTGCAAGAAGTATTATCTGATATTGCTCACACGAACTCTTGTCATCTTCTTTTGAGATGGGCATGGCTTCATTTTAAAACGCTCAATCTTGATAAACGTTTCCTTTATTTGAGGCATGAGGGACATGAAATGAAGTTGAAAGTTATAACACCAACACAAGCCAGTAAGGATCAACATAGGCTGAAGGAGAAAATAGAAAAAGAAAGAATAGAAAAGGAAGAAATATAAACTGTGGAAGGAATGGAAATTAAAGAAAAACTAAAAGGAAGAAAAGATAAAGATGGGGGAAAAGGTAGTAGAGAAACAAGGTGTTTAATCAAAGGCCTCCCATGTTTAGTTGCATTCGTTTACGAAAGCGACAACACTGTTGTAAGCCAAAGATTGGTGGAGAAACTCCAGTTACCAACAAGCTTTCATTCGAATCAAGCAAGGATCAAATTCAGTACGGGACAATGTGTGCAAGAAGTATTATCTGATATTGCTCACACGAAGTCTTGTCATCTTCTTTTGAGATTGGCATGGCTTCATTTTAAAACGCTCAATCTTGATAAAGGTTCCCTTTATTTGAGGCATGAGGGACATGAAATGAAGTTGAAATTTATAACACCAACACAAGCCAGTAAGGATCAACATAGGCTGAAGGAGAAAATACAAAAAAGAAAGAATAGAAAAGGAAGAAATATAAACTGTGGAAGGAATGGAAATTAAAGAAAAAATAAAAGGAAGAAAAGATAAAGATGATGGAAAAGGTAGTAGAGAAACAAAGTGTTTAATGAAAGGCCACCCATGTTTAGTTGCATTCGTATACGAAAGCGACAACACTGTTGTAAGCCAAAGATTGGTGTAGAAACTCAAGTTACCAACAAGCATTCACTCGAATCAAGTAAGGATCAAATTCAGTACGGGACAATGTGTGCAAGAAGTATTATCTGATATTGCTCACACGAACTCTTGTCATCTTCTTTTGAGATGGGCATGGCTTCATTTTAAAACGCTCAATCTTGATAAACGTTCCCTATATTTGAGGCATGAGGGACATGAAATGAAGTTGAAATTTATAACACCAACATAAGCCAGTAAGGATCAACATATGCTGAAGGAGAAAATAGAAAAAGAAAGAATAGAAAAGGAAGAAATATAAACTGTGGAAGGAATGGAAATTAAAGAAAAACTAAAAGGAAGAAAAGATAAAGATGGGGGAAAAGGTAGTAGAGAAACAAGGTGTTTAATCAAAGGCCTCCCATGTTTAGTTGCATTCGTTTACGAAAGCAACAACACTGTTGTAAGCCAAAGATTGGTGGAGAAACTCAAGTTACCAACAAGCATTCACTCGAATCAAGCAAGGATCAAATTCAGTACGGGACAATGTGTGCAAGAAGTATTATCTGATATTGCTCACACGAACTCTTGTCATCTTCTTTTGAGATGGGCATGGCTTCATTTTAAAACACTCAATCTTGATAAACGTTTCCTTTATTTGAGGCATGAGGGACATGAAATGAAGTTGAAAGTTATAACACCAACACAAGCCAGTAAGGATGAACATAGGCTGAAGGAGAAAATAGAAAAAGAAAGAATAGAAAAGGAAGAAATATAAACTGTGGAAGGAATGGAAATTAAAGAAAAACTAAAAGGATGAAAAGATAAAGATGGGGGAAAAGGTAGTAGAGAAACAAGGTGTTTAATCAAAGGCCTCCCATGTTTAGTTGCATTCGTTTACGAAACCGACAACACTGTTGTAAGCCAAAGATTGGTGGAGAAACTCCAGTTACCAACAAGCTTTCATTCGAATCAAGCAAGGATCAAATTTAGTAGGAGACAATGTGTGCAAGAAGTATTATCTGATATTGCTCACACGAACTCTTGTCATCTTCTTTTGAGATTGGCATGGCTTCATTTTAAAACGCTCAATCTTGATAAAGGTTCCCTTTATTTGAGGCATGAGGGACATGAAATGAAGTTGAAATTTATAACACCAACACAAGCCAGTAAGGATCAACATATGCTGAAGGAGCAAATAGAAAAAGAAAGAATAGAAAAGGAAGAAATATAAACTGTGGAAGGAATGGAAATTAAAGAAAAACTAAAAGGAAGAAAAGATAAAGATGGGGGAAAAGGTAGTAGAGAAACAAGGTGTTTAATCAAAGGCCTCCCATGTTTAGTTGCATTCGTTTACGAAAGCGACAACACTGTTGTAAGCCAAAGATTGGTGGAGAAACTCAAGTTACCAACAAGCATTCACTCGAATCAAGCAAGGATCAAATTCAGTACGGGACAATGTGTGCAAGAAGTATTATCTGATATTGCTCACACGAACTCTTGTCATCTTCTTTTGAGATGGGCATGGCTTCATTTTAAAACGCTCAATCTTGATAAACGTTTCCTTTATTTGAGGCATGAGGGACATGAAATGAAGTTGAAAGTTATAACACCAACACAAGCCAGTAAGGATGAACATAGGCTGAAGGAGAAAATAGAAAAAGAAAGAATAGAAAAGGAAGAAATATAAACTGTGGAAGGAATGGAAATTAAAGAAAAACTAAAATGAAGAAAAGATAAAGATGGGGGAAAAGGTAGTAGAGAAACAAGGTGTTTAATCAAAGGCCTCCCATGTTTAGTTGCATTCGTTTACGAAAGCGACAACACTGTTGTAAGCCAAAGATTGGTGGAGAAACTCCAGTTACCAACAAGCTTTCATTCGAATCAAGCAATGATCAAATTCAGTACGGGACAATGTGTGCAAGAAGTATTATCTGATATTGCTCACACGAACTCTTCTCATCTTCTTTTGAGATTGGCATGGCTTCATTTTAAAACGCTCAATCTTGATAAAGGTTCCCTTTATTTGAGGCATGAGGGACATGAAATGAAGTTGAAATTTATAACACCAACACAAGCCAGTAAGGATCAACATATGCTGAAGGAGCAAATAGAAAAAGAAAGAATAGAAAAGGAAGAAATATAAACTGTGGAAGGAATGGAAATTAAAGAAAAACTAAAAGGAAGAAAAGATAAAGATGGGGGAAAAGGTAGTAGAGAAACAAGGTGTTTAATCAAAGGCCTCCCATGTTTAGTTGCATTCGTTTACGAAAGCGACAACACTGTTGTAAGCCAAAGATTGGTGGAGAAACTCAAGTTACCAGCAAGCATTCACTCGAATCAAGCAAGGATCAAATTCAGTACGGGACAATGTGTGCAAGAAGTATTATCTGATATTGCTCACACGAACTCTTGTCATCTTCTTTTGAGATGGGCATGGCTTCATTTTAAAACGCTCAATCTTGATAAACGTTTCCTTTATTTGAGGCATGAGGGACATGAAATGAAGTTGAAAGTTATACACCAACACAAGCCAGTAAGGATCAACATAGGCTGAAGGAGAAAATAGAAAAAGAAAGAATAGAAAAGGAAGAAATATAAACTGTGGAAGGAATGGAAATTAAAGAAAAACTAAAAGGAAGAAAAGATAAAGATGGGGGAAAAGGTAGTAGAGAAACAAGGTGTTTAATCAAAGGCCTCCCATGTTTAGTTGCATTCGTTTACGAAAGCGACAACACTGTTCTAAGCCAAAGATTGGTGGAGAAACTCTAGTTACCAACAAGCATTCACTCGAATCAAGCAAGGATCAAATTCAGTACGGGACAATGTGTGCAAGAAGTATTATCTGATATTGCTCACACGAACTCTTGTCATCTTCTTTTGAGATGGGCATGGCTTCATTTTAAAACGCTCAATCTTGATAAACGTTCCCTTTATTTGAGGCATGAGGGACATGAAATGAAGTTGAAAGTTATAACACCAACACAAGCCAGTAAGGATCAACATAGGCTGAAGGAGAAAATAGAAAAAGAAAGAATAGAAAAGGAAGAAATATAAACTGTGGAAGGAATGGAAATTAAAGAAAAACTAAAAGGATGAAAAGATAAAGATGGGGGAAAAGGTAGTAGAGAAACAAGGTGTTTAATCAAAGGCCTCCCATGTTTAGTTGCATTCGTTTACGAAAGCGACAACACTGTTCTAAGCCAAAGATTGGTGGAGAAACTCTAGTTACCAACAAGCATTCACTCGAATCAAGCAAGGATCAAATTCAGTACGGGACAATGTGTGCAAGAAGTATTATCTGATATTGCTCACACGAACTCTTGTCATCTTCTTTTGAGGTGGGCATGGCTTCATTTTAAAACGCTCAATCTTGATAAACGTTCCCTTTATTTGAGGCATGAGGGACATGAAATGAAGTTGAAATTTATAACACCAACACAAGCCAGTAAGGATCAACATATGCTGAAGGAGAAAATAGAAAAAGAAAGAATAGAAAAGGAAGAAATATAAACTGTGGAAGGAATGGAAATTAAAGAAAAACTAAAAGGAAGAAAAGATAAAGATGGGGGAAAAGGTAGTAAAGAAACAAGGTGTTTAATCAAAGGCCTCCCATGTTTAGTTGCATTCGTTTACGAAAGCGACAACACTGTTGTAAGCCAAAGATTGGTGGAGAAACTCCAGTTACCAACAAGCTTTCATTCGAATCAAGCAAGGATCAAATTCAGTACGGGACAATGTGTGCAAGAAGTATTATCTGATATTGCTCACACGAACTCTTGTCATCTTCTTTTGAGATTGGCATGGCTTCATTTTAAAACGCTCAATCTTGATAAAGGTTCCCTTTATTTGAGGCATGAGGGACATGAAATGAAGTTGAAATTTATAACACCAACACAAGCCAGTAAGGATCAACATATGCTGAAGGAGAAAATAGAAAAAGAAAGAATAGAAAAGGAAGAAATATAAACTGTGGAAGGAATGGAAATTAAAGAAAAACTAAAAGGAAGAAAAGATAAAGATGGGGGAAAAGGTAGTAGAGAAACAAGGTGTTTAATCAAAGGCCTCCCATGTTTAGTTGCATTCGTTTACGAAAGCGACAACACTGTTGTAAGCCAAAGATTGGTGGAGAAACTCTAGTTACCAACAAGCATTCACTCGAATCAAGCAAGGATCAAATTCAGTACGGGACAATGTGTGCAAGAAGTATTATCTGATATTGCTCACACGAACTCTTGTCATCTTCTTTTGAGATGGGCATGGCTTCATTTTAAAACGCTCAATCTTGATAAACGTTCCCTTTATTTGAGGCATGAGGGACATGAAATGAAGTTGAAATTTATAACACCAACACAAGCCAGTAAGGATCAACATATGCTGAAGGAGAAAATAGAAAAAGAAAGAATAGAAAAGGAAGAAATATAAACTGTGGAAGGAATGGAAATTAAAGAAAAACTAAAAGGAAGAAAAGATAAAGATGGGGGAAAAGGTAGTAAAGAAACAAGGTGTTTAATCAAAGGCCTCCCATGTTTAGTTGCATTCGTTTACGAAAGCGACAACACTGTTGTAAGCCAAAGATTGGTGGAGAAACTCCAGTTACCAACAAGCTTTCATTCGAATCAAGCAAGGATCAAATTCAGTACGGGACAATGTGTGCAAGAAGTATTATCTGATATTGCTCACACGAACTCTTGTCATCTTCTTTTGAGATTGGCATGGCTTCATTTTAAAACGCTCAATCTTGATAAAGGTTCCCTTTATTTGAGGCATGAGGGACATGAAATGAAGTTGAAAATTATGACACTAAGACAAGCCGGTAAGGATCAACATAGCCTGAAGGAGAAAATTAAAAAAGAAAGAATAGAAAAGGAAGAAATATAAACTGTGGACGGAATGGAAATTGAAGAAAAAGAAAAGGAAGAAAAGATAAAGAAGATGGAAAAGGTAGTAGAGAAACAAGGTGTTTAATCAAAGGCCTCCCATGTTTAGTTGCATTCGTTTACGAAAGCGACAACACTGTTGTAAGCAAAAGATTGGTGGAGAAACTCAAGTTACCAACAAGCATTCACTCGAATCAAGCAAGGATCAAATTCAGTACGGGACAATGTGTGCAAGAAGTATTATCTGATATTGCTCACACGAACTCTTCTCATCTTCTTTTGAGATTGGCATGGCTTCATTTTAAAACGCTCAATCTTGATAAAGGTTCCCTTTATTTGAGGCATGAGGGACATGAAATGAAGTTGAAATTTATAACACCAACACAAGCCAGTAAGGATCAACATATGCTGAAGGAGCAAATAGAAAAAGAAAGAATAGAAAAGGAAGAAATATAAACTGTGGAAGGAATGGAAATTAAAGAAAAACTAAAAGGAAGAAAAGATAAAGATGGGGGAAAAGGTAGTAGAGAAACAAGGTGTTTAATCAAAGGCCTCCCATGTTTAGTTGCATTCGTTTACGAAAGCGACAACACTGTTGTAAGCCAAAGATTGGTGGAGAAACTCAAGTTACCAACAAGCATTCACTCGAATCAAGCAAGGATCAAATTCAGTACGGGACAATGTGTGCAAGAAGTATTATCTGATATTGCTCACACGAACTCTTGTCATCTTCTTTTGAGATTGGCATGGCTTCATTTTAAAACGCTCAATCTTGATAAAGGTTCCCTTTATTTGAGGCATGAGGGACATGAAATGAAGTTGAAATTTATAACACCAACACAAGCCAGTAAGGATCAACATATGCTGAAGGAGAAAATAGAAAAAGAAAGAATAGAAAAGGAAGAAATATAAACTGTGGAAGGAATGGAAATTAAAGAAAAACTAAAAGGAAGAAAAGATAAAGATGGGGGAAAAGGTAGTAGAGAAACAAGGTGTTTAATCAAAGGCCTCCCATGTTTAGTTGCATTCGTTTACGAAAGCGACAACACTGTTCTAAGCCAAAGATTGGTGGAGAAACTCTAGTTACCAACAAGCATTCACTCGAATCAAGCAAGGATCAAATTCAGTACGGGACAATGTGTGCAAGAAGTATTATCTGATATTGCTCACACGAACTCTTGTCATCTTCTTTTGAGATGGGCATGGCTTCATTTTAAAACGCTCAATCTTGATAAACGTTCCCTTTATTTGAGGCATGAGGGACATGAAATGAAGTTGAAATTTATAACACCAACACAAGCCAGTAAGGATCAACATATGCTGAAGGAGAAAATAGAAAAAGAAAGAATAGAAAAGGAAGAAATATAAACTGTGGAAGGAATGGAAATTAAAGAAAAACTAAAAGGAAGAAAAGATAAAGATGGGGGAAAAGGTAGTAAAGAAACAAGGTGTTTAATCAAAGGCCTCCCATGTTTAGTTGCATTCGTTTACGAAAGCGACAACACTGTTGTAAGCCAAAGATTGGTGGAGAAACTCCAGTTACCAACAAGCTTTCATTCGAATCAAGCAAGGATCAAATTCAGTACGGGACAATGTGTGCAAGAAGTATTATCTGATATTGCTCACACGAACTCTTGTCATCTTCTTTTGAGATTGGCATGGCTTCATTTTAAAACGCTCAATCTTGATAAAGGTTCCCTTTATTTGAGGCATGAGGGACATGAAATGAAGTTGAAAATTATGACACTAAGACAAGCCGGTAAGGATCAACATAGCCTGAAGGAGAAAATTAAAAAAGAAAGAATAGAAAAGGAAGAAATATAAACTGTGGACGGAATGGAAATTGAAGAAAAAGAAAAGGAAGAAAAGATAAAGATGATGGAAAAGGTAGTAGAGAAACAAGGTGTTTAATCAAAGGCCTCCCATGTTTAGTTGCATTCGTTTACGAAAGCGACAACACTGTTGTAAGCCAAAGATTGGTGGAGAAACTCAAGTTACCAACAAGCATTCACTCGAATCAAGCAAGGATCAAATTCAGTACGGGACAATGTGTGCAAGAAGTATTATCTGATATTGCTCACACGAACTCTTCTCATCTTCTTTTGAGATTGGCATGGCTTCATTTTAAAACGCTCAATCTTGATAAAGGTTCCCTTTATTTGAGGCATGAGGGACATGAAATGAAGTTGAAATTTATAACACCAACACAAGCCAGTAAGGATCAACATATGCTGAAGGAGCAAATAGAAAAAGAAAGAATAGAAAAGGAAGAAATATAAACTGTGGAAGGAATGGAAATTAAAGAAAAACTAAAAGGAAGAAAAGATAAAGATGGGGGAAAAGGTAGTAGAGAAACAAGGTGTTTAATCAAAGGCCTCCCATGTTTAGTTGCATTCGTTTACGAAAGCGACAACACTGTTGTAAGCCAAAGATTGGTGGAGAAACTCAAGTTACCAACAAGCATTCACTCGAATCAAGCAAGGATCAAATTCAGTACGGGACAATGTGTGCAAGAAGTATTATCTGATATTGCTCACACGAACTCTTGTCATCTTCTTTTGAGATGGGCATGGCTTCATTTTAAAACGCTCAATCTTGATAAACGTTTCCTTTATTTGAGGCATGAGGGACATGAAATGAAGTTGAAAGTTATAACACCAACACAAGCCAGTAAGGATCAACATAGGCTGAAGGAGAAAATAGAAAAAGAAAGAATAGAAAAGGAAGAAATATAAACTGTGGAAGGAATGGAAATTAAAGAAAAACTAAAAGGAAGAAAAGATAAAGATGGGGGAAAAGGTAGTAGAGAAACAAGGTGTTTAATCAAAGGCCTCCCATGTTTAGTTGCATTCGTTTACGAAAGCGACAACACTGTTCTAAGCCAATGATTGGTGGAGAAACTCTAGTTACCAACAAGCATTCACTCGAATCAAGCAAGGATCAAATTCAGTACGGGACAATGTGTGCAAGAAGTATTATCTGATATTGCTCACACGAACTCTTGTCATCTTCTTTTGAGATGGGCATGGCTTCATTTTAAAACGCTCAATCTTGATAAACGTTCCCTTTATTTGAGGCATGAGGGACATGAAATGAAGTTGAAAGTTATAACACCAACACAAGCCAGTAAGGATCAACATAGGCTGAAGGAGAAAATAGAAAAAGAAAGAATAGAAAAGGAAGAAATATAAACTGTGGAAGGAATGGAAATTAAAGAAAAACTAAAAGGAAGAAAAGATAAAGATGGGGGAAAAGGTAGTAGAGAAACAAGGTGTTTAATCAAAGGCCTCCCATGTTTAGTTGCATTCGTTTACGAAAGCGACAACACTGTTGTAAGCCAAAGATTGGTGGAGAAACTCTAGTTACCAACAAGCATTCACTCGAATCAAGCAAGGATCAAATTCAGTACGGGACAGTGTGTGCAAGAAGAATATCTGATATTGCTCACACGAACTCTTGTTATCTTCTTTTGAGATTGGCATGGCTTCATTTTAAAACGCTCAATCTTGATAAAGGTTCCCTTTATTTGAGGCATGAGGGACATGAAATGAAGTTGAAATTTATAACACCAACACAAGCCAGTAAGGATCAACATATGCTGAAGGAGCAAATAGAAAAAGAAAGAATAGAAAAGGAAGAAATATAAACTGTGGAAGGAATGGAAATTAAAGAAAAACTAAAAGGAAGAAAAGATAAAGATGGGGGAAAAGGTAGTAGAGAAACAAGGTGTTTAATCAAAGGCCTCCCATGTTTAGTTGCATTCGTTTACGAAAGCGACAACACTGTTGTAAGCCAAAGATTGGTGGAGAAACTCAAGTTACCAACAAGCATTCACTCGAATCAAGCAAGGATCAAATTCAGTACGGGACAATGTGTGCAAGAAGTATTATCTGATATTGCTCACACGAACTCTTGTCATCTTCTTTTGAGATTGGCATGGCTTCATTTTAAAACGCTCAATCTTGATAAAGGTTCCCTTTATTTGAGGCATGAGGGACATGAAATGAAGTTGAAATTTATAACACCAACACAAGCCAGTAAGGATCAACATATGCTGAAGGAGAAAATAGAAAAAGAAAGAATAGAAAAGGAAGAAATATAAACTGTGGAAGGAATGGAAATTAAAGAAAAACTAAAAGGAAGAAAAGATAAAGATGGGGAAAAGGTAGTAGAGAAACAAGGTGTTTAATCAAAGGCCTCCCATGTTTAGTTGCATTCGTTTACGAAAGCGACAACACTGTTGTAAGCCAAAGATTGGTGGAGAAACTCTAGTTACCAACAAGCATTCACTCGAATCAAGCAAGGATCAAATTCAGTACGGGACAATGTGTGCAAGAAGTATTATCTGATATTGCTCACACGAACTCTTGTCATCTTCTTTTGAGATGGGCATGGCTTCATTTTAAAACGCTCAATCTTGATAAACGTTCCCTTTATTTGAGGCATGAGGGACATGAAATGAAGTTGAAATTTATAACACCAACACAAGCCAGTAAGGATCAACATATGCTGAAGGAGAAAATAGAAAAAGAAAGAATAGAAAAGGAAGAAATATAAACTGTGGAAGGAATGGAAATTAAAGAAAAACTAAAAGGAAGAAAAGATAAAGATGGGGGAAAAGGTAGTAAAGAAACAAGGTGTTTAATCAAAGGCCTCCCATGTTTAGTTGCATTCGTTTACGAAAGCGACAACACTGTTGTAAGCCAAAGATTGGTGGAGAAACTCCAGTTACCAACAAGCTTTCATTCGAATCAAGCAAGGATCAAATTCAGTACGGGACAATGTGTGCAAGAAGTATTATCTGATATTGCTCACACGAACTCTTGTCATCTTCTTTTGAGATTGGCATGGCTTCATTTTAAAACGCTCAATCTTGATAAAGGTTCCCTTTATTTGAGGCATGAGGGACATGAAATGAAGTTGAAAATTATGACACTAAGACAAGCCGGTAAGGATCAACATAGCCTGAAGGAGAAAATTAAAAAAGAAAGAATAGAAAAGGAAGAAATATAAACTGTGGACGGAATGGAAATTGAAGAAAAAGAAAAGGAAGAAAAGATAAAGATGATGGAAAAGGTAGTAGAGAAACAAGGTGTTTAATCAAAGGCCTCCCATGTTTAGTTGCATTCGTTTACGAAAGCGACAACACTGTTGTAAGCCAAAGATTGGTGGAGAAACTCAAGTTACCAACAAGCATTCACTCGAATCAAGCAAGGATCAAATTCAGTACGGGACAATGTGTGCAAGAAGTATTATCTGATATTGCTCACACGAACTCTTCTCATCTTCTTTTGAGATTGGCATGGCTTCATTTTAAAACGCTCAATCTTGATAAAGGTTCCCTTTATTTGAGGCATGAGGGACATGAAATGAAGTTGAAATTTATAACACCAACACAAGCCAGTAAGGATCAACATATGCTGAAGGAGCAAATAGAAAAAGAAAGAATAGAAAAGGAAGAAATATAAACTGTGGAAGGAATGGAAATTAAAGAAAAACTAAAAGGAAGAAAAGATAAAGATGGGGGAAAAGGTAGTAGAGAAACAAGGTGTTTAATCAAAGGCCTCCCATGTTTAGTTGCATTCGTTTACGAAAGCGACAACACTGTTGTAAGCCAAAGATTGGTGGAGAAACTCAAGTTACCAACAAGCATTCACTCGAATCAAGCAAGGATCAAATTCAGTACGGGACAATGTGTGCAAGAAGTATTATCTGATATTGCTCACACGAACTCTTGTCATCTTCTTTTGAGATGGGCATGGCTTCATTTTAAAACGCTCAATCTTGATAAACGTTTCCTTTATTTGAGGCATGAGGGACATGAAATGAAGTTGAAAGTTATAACACCAACACAAGCCAGTAAGGATCAACATATGCTGAAGGAGAAAATAGAAAAAGAAAGAATAGAAAAGGAAGAAATATAAACTGTGGAAGGAATGGAAATTAAAGAAAAACTAAAAGGAAGAAAAGATAAAGATGGGGAAAAGGTAGTAGAGAAACAAGGTGTTTAATCAAAGGCCTCCCATGTTTAGTTGCATTCGTTTACGAAAGCGACAACACTGTTGTAAGCCAAAGATTGGTGGAGAAACTCTAGTTACCAACAAGCATTCACTCGAATCAAGCAAGGATCAAATTCAGTACGGGACAATGTGTGCAAGAAGTATTATCTGATATTGCTCACACGAACTCTTGTCATCTTCTTTTGAGATGGGCATGGCTTCATTTTAAAACGCTCAATCTTGATAAAGGTTCCCTTTATTTGAGGCATGAGGGACATGAAATGAAGTTGAAATTTATAACACCAACACAAGCCAGTAAGGATCAACATATGCTGAAGGAGAAAATAGAAAAAGAAAGAATAGAAAAGGAAGAAATATAAACTGTGGAAGGAATGGAAATTAAAGAAAAACTAAAAGGAAGAAAAGATAAAGATGGGGGAAAAGGTAGTAAAGAAACAAGGTGTTTAATCAAAGGCCTCCCATGTTTAGTTGCATTCGTTTACGAAAGCGACAACACTGTTGTAAGCCAAAGATTGGTGGAGAAACTCCAGTTACCAACAAGCTTTCATTCGAATCAAGCAAGGATCAAATTCAGTACGGGACAATGTGTGCAAGAAGTATTATCTGATATTGCTCACACGAACTCTTGTCATCTTCTTTTGAGATTGGCATGGCTTCATTTTAAAACGCTCAATCTTGATAAAGGTTCCCTTTATTTGAGGCATGAGGGACATGAAATGAAGTTGAAAATTATGACACTAAGACAAGCCGGTAAGGATCAACATAGCCTGAAGGAGAAAATTAAAAAAGAAAGAATAGAAAAGGAAGAAATATAAACTGTGGACGGAATGGAAATTGAAGAAAAAGAAAAGGAAGAAAAGATAAAGATGATGGAAAAGGTAGTAGAGAAACAAGGTGTTTAATCAAAGGCCTCCCATGTTTAGTTGCATTCGTTTACGAAAGCGACAACACTGTTGTAAGCCAAAGATTGGTGGAGAAACTCAAGTTACCAACAAGCATTCACTCGAATCAAGCAAGGATCAAATTCAGTACGGGACAATGTGTGCAAGAAGTATTATCTGATATTGCTCACACGAACTCTTCTCATCTTCTTTTCAGATTGGCATGGCTTCATTTTAAAACGCTCAATCTTGATAAAGGTTCCCTTTATTTGAGGCATGAGGGACATGAAATGAAGTTGAAATTTATAACACCAACACAAGCCAGTAAGGATCAACATATGCTGAAGGAGCAAATAGAAAAAGAAAGAATAGAAAAGGAAGAAATATAAACTGTGGAAGGAATGGAAATTAAAGAAAAACTAAAAGGAAGAAAAGATAAAGATGGGGGAAAAGGTAGTAGAGAAACAAGGTGTTTAATCAAAGGCCTCCCATGTTTAGTTGCATTCGTTTACGAAAGCGACAACACTGTTGTAAGCCAAAGATTGGTGTAGAAACTCAAGTTACCAACAAGCATTCACTCGAATCAAGCAAGGATCAAATTCAGTACGGGACAATGTGTGCAAGAAGTATTATCTGATATTGCTCACACGAACTCTTGTCATCTTCTTTTGAGATGGGCATGGCTTCATTTTAAAACGCTCAATCTTGATAAACGTTTCCTTTATTTGAGGCATGAGGGACATGAAATGAAGTTGAAAGTTATAACACCAACACAAGCCAGTAAGGATCAACATAGGCTGAAGGAGAAAATAGAAAAAGAAAGAATAGAAAAGGAAGAAATATAAACTGTGGAAGGAATGGAAATTAAAGAAAAACTAAAAGGAAGAAAAGATAAAGATGGGGGAAAAGGTAGTAGAGAAACAAGGTGTTTAATCAAAGGCCTCCCATGTTTAGTTGCATTCGTTTACGAAAGCGACAACACTGTTCTAAGCCAAAGATTGGTGGAGAAACTCTAGTTACCAACAAGCATTCACTCGAATCAAGCAAGGATCAAATTCAGTACGGGACAATGTGTGCAAGAAGTATTATCTGATATTGCTCACACGAACTCTTGTCATCTTCTTTTGAGATGGGCATGGCTTCATTTTAAAACGCTCAATCTTGATAAACGTTCCCTTTATTTGAGGCATGAGGGACATGAAATGAAGTTGAAAGTTATAACACCAACACAAGCCAGTAAGGATCAACATAGGCTGGAGGAGAAAATAGAAAAAGAAAGAATAGAAAAGGAAGAAATATAAACTGTGGAAGGAATGGAAATTAAAGAAAAACTAAAAGGAAGAAAAGATAAAGATGGGGGAAAAGGTAGTAGAGAAACAAGGTGTTTAATCAAAGGCCTCCCATGTTTAGTTGCATTCGTTTACGAAAGCGACAACACTGTTGTAAGCCAAAGATTGGTGGAGAAACTCTAGTTACCAACAAGCATTCACTCGAATCAAGCAAGGATCAATTTCAGTACGGGACAATGTGTGTAATAAGTATTATCTGATATTGCTCACACGAATTCTTGTCATCTTCTTTTGAGATGGGCATGGCTTCATTTTAAAACGCTCAATCTTGATAAACGTTTCCTTTATTTGAGGCATGAGGGACATGAAATGAAGTTGAAATTTATAACACCAACACAAGCCAGTAAGGATCAACATATGCTGAAGGAGAAAATAGAAAAAGAAAGAATAGAAAAGGAAGAAATATAAACTGTGGAAGGAATGGAAATTAAAGAAAAACTAAAAGGAAGAAAAGATAAAGATGGGGGAAAAGGTAGTAGAGAAACAAGGTGTTTAATCAAAGGCCTCCCATGTTTAGTTGCATTCGTTTACGAAAGCGACAACACTGTTGTAAGCCAAAGATTGGTGGAGAAACTCAAGTTACCAACAAGCATTCACTCGAATCAAGCAAGGATCAAATTCAGTACGGGACAATGTGTGCAAGAAGTATTATCTGATATTGCTCACACGAACTCTTGTCATCTTCTTTTGAGATGGGCATGGCTTCATTTTAAAACGCTCAATCTTGATAAACGTTTCCTTTATTTGAGGCATGAGGGACATGAAATGAAGTTGAAAGTTATAACACCAACACAAGCCAGTAAGGATCAACATAGGCTGAAGGAGAAAATAGAAAAAGAAAGAATAGAAAAGGAAGAAATATAAACTGTGGAAGGAATGGAAATTAAAGAAAAACTAAAAGGAAGAAAAGATAAAGATGGGGGAAAAGGTAGTAGAGAAACAAGGTGTTTAATCAAAGGCCTCCCATGTTTAGTTGCATTCGTTTACGAAAGCGACAACACTGTTCTAAGCCAAAGATTGGTGGAGAAACTCTAGTTACCAACAAGCATTCACTCGAATCAAGCAAGGATCAAATTCAGTACGGGACAATGTGTGCAAGAAGTATTATCTGATATTGCTCACACGAACTCTTGTCATCTTCTTTTGAGATGGGCATGGCTTCATTTTAAAACGCTCAATCTTGATAAACGTTCCCTTTATTTGAGGCATGAGGGACATGAAATGAAGTTGAATGTTATAACACCAACACAAGCCAGTAAGGATCAACATAGGCTGAAGGAGAAAATAGAAAAAGAAAGAATAGAAAAGGAAGAAATATAAACTGTGGAAGGAATGGAAATTAAAGAAAAACTAAAAGGAAGAAAAGATAAAGATGGGGGAAAAGGTAGTAGAGAAACAAGGTGTTTAATCAAAGGCCTCCCATGTTTAGTTGCATTCGTTTACGAAAGCGACAACACTGTTGTAAGCCAAAGATTGGTGGAGAAACTCCAGTTACCAACAAGCTTTCATTCGAATCAAGCAATGATCAAATTCAGTACGGGACAATGTGTGCAAGAAGTATTATCTGATATTGCTCACACGAACTCTTCTCATCTTCTTTTGAGATTGGCATGGCTTCATTTTAAAACGCTCAATCTTGATAAAGGTTCCCTTTATTTGAGGCATGAGGGACATGAAATGAAGTTGAAATTTATAACACCAACACAAGCCAGTAAGGATCAACATATGCTGAAGGAGCAAATAGAAAAAGAAAGAATAGAAAAGGAAGAAATATAAACTGTGGAAGGAATGGAAATTAAAGAAAAACTAAAAGGAAGAAAAGATAAAGATGGGGGAAAAGGTAGTAGAGAAACAAGGTGTTCAATCAAAGGCCTCCCATGTTTAGTTGCATTCGTTTACGAAAGCGACAACACTGTTGTAAGCCAAAGATTGGTGGAGAAACTCAAGTTACCAACAAGCATTCACTCGAATCAAGCAAGGATCAAATTCAGTACGGGACAATGTGTGCAAGAAGTATTATCTGATATTGCTCACACGAACTCTTGTCATCTTCTTTTGAGATGGGCATGGCTTCATTTTAAAACGCTCAATCTTGATAAACGTTTCCTTTATTTGAGGCATGAGGGACATGAAATGAAGTTGAAAGTTATAACACCAACACAAGCCAGTAAGGATCAACATAGGCTGAAGGAGAAAATAGAAAAAGAAAGAATAGAAAAGGAAGAAATATAAACTGTGGAAGGAATGGAAATTAAAGAAAAACTAAAAGGAAGAAAAGATAAAGATGGGGGAAAATGTAGTAGAGAAACAAGGTGTTTAATCAAAGGCCTCCCATGTTTAGTTGCATTCGTTTACGAAAGCGACAACACTATTCTAAGCCAAAGATTGGTGGAGAAACTCTAGTTACCAACAAGCATTCACTCGAATCAAGCAAGGATCAAATTCAGTACGGGACAATGTGTGCAAGAAGTATTATCTGATATTGCTCACACGAACTCTTGTCATCTTCTTTTGAGATGGGCATGGCTTCATTTTAAAACGCTCAATCTTGATAAACGTTTCCTTTATTTGAGGCATGAGGGACATGAAATGAAGTTGAAATTTATAACACCAACACAAGCCAGTAAGGATCAACATATGCTGAAGGAGAAAATAGAAAAAGAAAGAATAGAAAAGGAAGAAATATAAACTGTGGAAGGAATGGAAATTAAAGAAAAACTAAAAGGAAGAAAAGATAAAGATGGTGGAAAAGGTAGTAGAGAAACAAGGTGTTTAATCAAAGGCCTCCCATGTCTAGTTGCATTCGTTTACGAGAGCGACAACACTGTTGTACGCCAAAGATTGGTGGAGAAACTCCAGTTACCAACAAGCTTTCATTCGAATCAAGCAACGATCAAATTCAGTACGGGACAATTTGTGCAAGAAGTATTATCTGATATTGCTCACACGAACTCTTGTCATCGTCTTTTGAGAATGGCATGGCTTCATTTTAAAACTCTAAATCTTGATAAAGGTTCCCTTTATTTGAGGCATGAGGGACATGAAATGAAGTTGAAATTTATAACACCAACACCAGCCAGTAAGGATCAACATATGCTGAAGGAGAAAATAGAAAAAGAAAGAATAGAAAAGGAATAAATATAAACTGTGGAAGGAATGGAAATTAAAGAAAAACTAAAAGGAAGAAAAGATAAAGATGGGGGAAAAGGTAGTAGAGAAAAAAGGTGTTTAATCAAAGGCCTCCCATGTTTAGTTGCATTCGTTTACGAAAGCGACAACACTGTTGTAAGCCAAAGATTGGTGGAGAAACTCCAGTTATCAACAAGCTTTCACTCGAATCAAGCAAGGATCAAATTCAGTACAGGACAATGTGTGAAAGAAGTATTATCTGATATTGCTCCAACGAACTCTTGTCATCTTCTTTTGAGATTGGCATGGCTTCATTTTAAAACGCTCAATCTTGATAAAGGTTCCCTTTATTTGAGGCATGAGGGACATGAAATGAAGTTGAAATTTATGACACCAACACAAGCCAGTAAGGATCAACATAGGCTGAAGGAGAAAATAGAAAAAGAAAGAATAGAAAAGGAAGAAATATCAACTGTGGAAGGAATGGACATTGATGAAAAAGAAAAGGAAGAAAAGATAAAGATGATGGGAAAGGTAGTAGAGAAACAAAGTGTTTAATCAAAGACGACCCATGTTTAGTTGCATTCGTTTACGAAAGTGACAACAATGTTGTAAGCCAAAGATTGGTGGAGAAAGTCAAGTTACCAACAAGCTTTCACTCGAATCAAGCAAGGATCAAATTCAGTACGGGACAATGTGTGAAAGAAGTATTATCTGATATTGCTTCCACGAACTCTTGTCATCTTCTTCTTAGATGGGCATGGCTTCATTTTAAAACGCTCAGTCTTGATAAAGGTTCCATTTATTTGAGGCATGAAGGACATGAAATGAAGTTGAAATTTATGACACCAAGACAAGCCAGTAAGGATCAACATAGGCTGAAGGAGAAAATAGAAAAAGAAAGAATAGAAAAGGAAGAAATAGAAACTGTGGAAGGAATGGAAATTGAAGAAAAAGAAAAGGAAGAAAAGATAAAGATTATGGAAAAGCTAGTAGAGAAACAAGGTGTTTAATCAAAGGCCACCCATGTTTAGTTGCATTCGTTTACGAAAGCGACAACACTGTTGTAAGCCAAAGATTGGTGGAGAAACTCAAGTTACCAACAAGCATTCACTCGAATCCAGCAAGCATCAAATTCAGTACGGGACAATGTGTGCGAGAAGTATTATCTGATATTGCTCCCACAAACTCTTGTCATCTTCTTTTGAGATTGGCATGGCTTCATTTTAATACGCTAAATCTTGATAAAGGTTCCCTTTATTTGAGGCATGAGGGACATGAAATGAAGTTAAAATTTATGACACCAAGACAAGCCAGTAAGGATCAACATATGCTGAAGGAGAAAATAGAAAAAGAAAGAATATAAAAGGAAAAAATATAAACTGTGGAAGGAATGGAAATTGAAGAAAAAGAAAAGGAAGAAAAGATAAAGATGATGGAAAAGGTAGTAGAGAAACAAGGTGTTTAATCAAAGGCCACCCATGTTTAGTTGCATTCGTTTACGAAAGCGACAACAATGTTGTAAGCCAAAGATTGGTGGAGAAACTCCAGTTACCAACAAGCTTTCATTCGAATCAAGCAAGGATCAAATTCAGTACGGGACAATGTGTGAAAGAAGCATTATGTGGTATTGCTCCCACGAACTCTTGTCATCTTCTTTTTAGATGGGCATGTCTTCATTTTAAAATGCTCAATCTTCATAAACGTTCCCTTTATTTGACGCATGAGGGACATGAAATGAAGTTGAAATTTATGACACCATGATAAGCCAGTAAGGATCAACATAGGCTGAAGGAGAAAATAGAAAAGAAAGAATAGAAAAGGAAGAAATATAAACTGTGGAAGGAATGGAAATTAAAGAAAAAGAAAAGGAAGAAAAGATAAAGATGGTGGAAAAGGTAGTAGAGAAACAAGGTGTTTAATCAAAGGCCTCCCATGTTTAGGTGCATTCATTGACGAAAATGACAACATTGTTGTAAGCCAAAGATTGGTGGAGAAACTCAAGTTACCAACAAGCATTCACTTGAATCAAGCAAGGATCAAATTCAGCACGGGACAGTGTGTGCAAGAAGATTATCTGATATTGCTCACACGAACTCTTGTCATCTTCTTTTGAGATTGGCATGGCTTCATTTTAAAACGCTCAATCTTGATAAAGGTTCCCTTTATTTGAGGCATGAGGGACATGAAATGAAGTTGAAATTTATGACACCAACACAAGCCAGTAAGAATCAACATAGGCTGAAGGAGAAAATAGAAAAAGAAAGCATAGAAAAGGAAGAAATATAAACTGTGGAAGGAATGGAAATTAAAGAAAAAGAAAAGGAAGAAAAGATAAAGATGATGGAAAAGGTAGTAGAGAAACAAGGTGTTTAATCAAAGGCCTCCCATGCTTAGGTGCATTCGTTTACGAAAACGACAACACTGTTGTAAGCCAAAGATTGGTGGAGAAACTCAAGTTACCAACAAGCTTTCAGTCGAATCAAGCAGGGATCAAATTCAGTACGGGACAATGTGTGAAAGAAGTATTATCTGATATTGCTCCCACAAACTCTTGTCATCTTCTTTTGAGATTGGCATGGCTTCATTTTAAAACGCTCAATCTCGATAAAGGTTCCCCTTATTTGAGGGATGAGGGACATGAAATGAAGTTGAAATTTATGACACCAACACAAGCTAGTAAGGATCAACATAGGTTGAAGGAGAAAATAGAAAAAGAAGGAATAGAAAAGGAAGAAATGTAAACTGTGGAAGGAATGGAAATTAAAGAAAAAGAAAAGGAAGAAAAGATAAAGATGGTGGAAAAGGTAGTAGAGAAACAAGATGTTTAATGAAAGGCCTTCCATGTTTAAGTGCATTCATTTACGAAAACGACAACACTGTTGTAAGCCAAAGATTGATGGAGAAACTCAAGTTACCAACAAGCATTCACTCGAATCAGGCAAGGATCAAATTCAGTACGGGACAGTGTGTGCAAGAAGAATATCTGATATTGCTCACACGAACTCTTGTCATCTTCTTTTGAGATTGACATGGCTTCATTTTAAAACGCTCAATCTTGATAAAGGTTCCCTTTATTTGAGGCAAGAGGGAGATGAAATGAAGTTGAAATTTATGACACCAACACAAGCCAGTAAGGATCAACATAGGCTGAAGGAGAAAATAGAAAAAGAAAGAATAGAAAAGGAAGAAATATAAACTGTGGAAGGAATGGAAATTAAAGAAAAACTAAAAGGAAGAAAAGATAAAGATGGGGGAAAAGGTAGTAGAGAAACAAGGTGTTTAATCAAAGGCCTCCCATGTTTAGTTGCATTCGTTTACGAAAGCGACAACACTGTTGTAAGCCAAAGATTGGTGGAGAAACTCAAGTTACCAACAAGCATTCACTCGAATCAAGCAAGGATCAAATTCAGTACGGGACAATGTGTGCAAGAAGTATTATCTGATATTGCTCACACGAACTCTTGTCATCTTCTTTTGAGATGGGCATGGCTTCATTTTAAAACGCTCAATCTTGATAAACGTTTCCTTTATTTGAGGCATGAGGGACATGAAATGAAGTTGAAAGTTATAACACCAACACAAGCCAGTAAGGATCAACATAGGCTGAAGGAGAAAATAGAAAAAGAAAGAATAGAAAAGGAAGAAATATAAACTGTGGAAGGAATGGAAATTAAAGAAAAACTAAAAGGAAGAAAAGATAAAGATGGGGGAAAATGTAGTAGAGAAACAAGGTGTTTAATCAAAGGCCTCCCATGTTTAGTTGCATTCGTTTACGAAAGCGACAACACTATTCTAAGCCAAAGATTGGTGGAGAAACTCTAGTTACCAACAAGCATTCACTCGAATCAAGCAAGGATCAAATTCAGTACGGGACAATGTGTGTAAGAAGTATTATCTGATATTGCTCACACGAATTCTTGTCATCTTCTTTTGAGATGGGCATGGCTTCATTTTAAAACGCTCAATCTTGATAAACGTTCCCTTTATTTGAGGCATCAGGGACATGAAATGAAGTTGAAAGTTATAACACCAACACAAGCCAGTAAGGATCAACATAGGCTGAAGGAGAAAATAGAAAAAGAAAGAATAGAAAAGGAAGAAATATAAACTGTGGAAGGAATGGAAATTAAAGAAAAACTAAAAGGAAGAAAAGATAAAGATGGTGGAAAAGGTAGTAGAGAAACAAGGTGTTTAATCAAAGGCCTCCCATGTTTAGTTGCATTCGTTTACGAAAGCGACAACACTGTTGTAAGCCAAAGATTGGTGGAGAAACTCAAGTTACCAACAAGCATTCACTCGAATCAAGCAAGGATCAAATTCAGTACGGGACAATGTGTGCAAGAAGTATTATCTGATATTGCTCACACGAACTCTTGTCATCTTCTTTTGAGATGGGCATGGCTTCATTTTAAAACGCTCAATCTTGATAAACGTTTCCTTTATTTGAGGCATGAGGGACATGAAATGAAGTTGAAATTTATAACACCAACACAAGCCAGTAAGGATCAACATATGCTGAAGGAGAAAATAGAAAAAGAAAGAATAGAAAAGGAAGAAATATAAACTGTGGAAGGAATGGAAATTAAAGAAAAACTAAAAGGAAGAAAAGATAAAGATGGTGGAAAAGGTAGTAGAGAAACAAGGTGTTTAATCAAAGGCCTCCCATGTCTAGTTGCATTCGTTTACGAGAGCGACAACACTGTTGTAAGCCAAAGATTGGTGGAGAAACTCCAGTTACCAACAAGCTTTCATTCGAATCAAGCAACGATCAAATTCAGTACGGGACAATTTGTGCAAGAAGTATTATCTGATATTGCTCACACGAACTCTTGTCATCTTCTTTTGAGAATGGCATGGCTTCATTTTAAAACTCTAAATCTTGATAAAGGTTCCCTTTATTTGAGGCATGAGGGACATGAAATGAAGTTGAAATTTATAACACCAACACCAGCCAGTAAGGATCAACATATGCTGAAGGAGAAAATAGAAAAAGAAAGAATAGAAAAGGAATAAATATAAACTGTGGAAGGAATGGAAATTAAAGAAAAACTAAAAGGAAGAAAAGATAAAGATGGGGGAAAAGGTAGTAGAGAAAAAAGGTGTTTAATCAAAGGCCTCCCATGTTTAGTTGCATTCGTTTACGAAAGCGACAACACTGTTGTAAGCCAAAGATTGGTGGAGAAACTCCAGTTATCAACAAGCTTTCACTCGAATCAAGCAAGGATCAAATTCAGTACAGGACAATGTGTGAAAGAAGTATTATCTGATATTGCTCCAACGAACTCTTGTCATCTTCTTTTGAGATTGGCATGGCTTCATTTTAAAACGCTCAATCTTGATAAAGGTTCCCTTTATTTGAGGCATGAGGGACATGAAATGAAGTTGAAATTTATGACACCAACACAAGCCAGTAAGGATCAACATAGGCTGAAGGAGAAAATAGAAAAAGAAAGAATAGAAAAGGAAGAAATATCAACTGTGGAAGGAATGGACATTGATGAAAAAGAAAAGGAAGAAAAGATAAAGATGATGGGAAAGGTAGTAGAGAAACAAAGTGTTTAATCAAAGACGACCCATGTTTAGTTGCATTCGTTTACGAAAGTGACAACAATGTTGTAAGCCAAAGATTGGTGGAGAAAGTCAAGTTACCAACAAGCTTTCACTCGAATCAAGCAAGGATCAAATTCAGTACGGGACAATGTGTGAAAGAAGTATTATCTGATATTGCTTCCACGAACTCTTGTCATCTTCTTCTTAGATGGGCATGGCTTCATTTTAAAACGCTCAGTCTTGATAAAGGTTCCATTTATTTGAGGCATGAAGGACATGAAATGAAGTTGAAATTTATGACACCAAGACAAGCCAGTAAGGATCAACATAGGCTGAAGGAGAAAATAGAAAAAGAAAGAATAGAAAAGGAAGAAATAGAAACTGTGGAAGGAATGGAAATTGAAGAAAAAGAAAAGGAAGAAAAGATAAAGATTATGGAAAAGCTAGTAGAGAAACAAGGTGTTTAATCAAAGGCCACCCATGTTTAGTTGCATTCGTTTACGAAAGCGACAACACTGTTGTAAGCCAAAGATTGGTGGAGAAACTCAAGTTACCAACAAGCATTCACTCGAATCCAGCAAGCATCAAATTCAGTACGGGACAATGTGTGCGAGAAGTATTATCTGATATTGCTCCCACAAACTCTTGTCATCTTCTTTTGAGATTGGCATGGCTTCATTTTAATACGCTAAATCTTGATAAAGGTTCCCTTTATTTGAGGCATGAGGGACATGAAATGAAGTTAAAATTTATGACACCAAGACAAGCCAGTAAGGATCAACATATGCTGAAGGAGAAAATAGAAAAAGAAAGAATATAAAAGGAAAAAATATAAACTGTGGAAGGAATGGAAATTGAAGAAAAAGAAAAGGAAGAAAAGATAAAGATGATGGAAAAGGTAGTAGAGAAACAAGGTGTTTAATCAAAGGCCACCCATGTTTAGTTGCATTCGTTTACGAAAGCGACAACAATGTTGTAAGCCAAAGATTGGTGGAGAAACTCCAGTTACCAACAAGCTTTCATTCGAATCAAGCAAGGATCAAATTCAGTACGGGACAATGTGTGAAAGAAGCATTATGTGGTATTGCTCCCACGAACTCTTGTCATCTTCTTTTTAGATGGGCATGTCTTCATTTTAAAATGCTCAATCTTCATAAACGTTCCCTTTATTTGACGCATGAGGGACATGAAATGAAGTTGAAATTTATGACACCATGATAAGCCAGTAAGGATCAACATAGGCTGAAGGAGAAAATAGAAAAGAAAGAATAGAAAAGGAAGAAATATAAACTGTGGAAGGAATGGAAATTAAAGAAAAAGAAAAGGAAGAAAAGATAAAGATGGTGGAAAAGGTAGTAGAGAAACAAGGTGTTTAATCAAAGGCCTCCCATGTTTAGGTGCATTCATTGACGAAAATGACAACATTGTTGTAAGCCAAAGATTGGTGGAGAAACTCAAGTTACCAACAAGCATTCACTTGAATCAAGCAAGGATCAAATTCAGCACGGGACAGTGTGTGCAAGAAGATTATCTGATATTGCTCACACGAACTCTTGTCATCTTCTTTTGAGATTGGCATGACTTCATTTTAAAACGCTCAATCTTGATAAAGGTTCCCTTTATTTGAGGCATGAGGGACATGAAATGAAGTTGAAATTTATGACACCAACACAAGCCAGTAAGAATCAACATAGGCTGAAGGAGAAAATAGAAAAAGAAAGCATAGAAAAGGAAGAAATATAAACTGTGGAAGGAATGGAAATTAAAGAAAAAGAAAAGGAAGAAAAGATAAAGATGATGGAAAAGGTAGTAGAGAAACAAGGTGTTTAATCAAAGGCCTCCCATGCTTAGGTGCATTCGTTTACGAAAACGACAACACTGTTGTAAGCCAAAGATTGGTGGAGAAACTCAAGTTACCAACAAGCTTTCAGTCGAATCAAGCAGGGATCAAATTCAGTACGGGACAATGTGTGAAAGAAGTATTATCTGATATTGCTCCCACAAACTCTTGTCATCTTCTTTTGAGATTGGCATGGCTTCATTTTAAAACGCTCAATCTCGATAAAGGTTCCCCTTATTTGAGGGATGAGGGACATGAAATGAAGTTGAAATTTATGACACCAACACAAGCTAGTAAGGATCAACATAGGTTGAAGGAGAAAATAGAAAAAGAAGGAATAGAAAAGGAAGAAATGTAAACTGTGGAAGGAATGGAAATTAAAGAAAAAGAAAAGGAAGAAAAGATAAAGATGGTGGAAAAGGTAGTAGAGAAACAAGATGTTTAATGAAAGGCCTTCCATGTTTAAGTGCATTCATTTACGAAAACGACAACACTGTTGTAAGCCAAAGATTGATGGAGAAACTCAAGTTACCAACAAGCATTCACTCGAATCAGGCAAGGATCAAATTCAGTACGGGACAGTGTGTGCAAGAAGAATATCTGATATTGCTCACACGAACTCTTGTCATCTTCTTTTGAGATTGACATGGCTTCATTTTAAAACGCTCAATCTTGATAAAGGTTCCCTTTATTTGAGGCAAGAGGGAGATGAAATGAAGTTGAAATTTATGACACCAACACAAGCCAGTAAGGATCAACATAGGCTGAAGGAGAAAATAGAAAAAGAAAGAATAGAAAAGGAAGAAATATAAACTGTGGAAGGAATGGACATTAAAGAAAAAGAAAAGGAAGAAAAGATAAAGATGGTGGAAAAGGTAGTAGAGAAACAAGGTGTTTAATCAAAGGCCTCCCATGTTTAGTTGCATTCGTTTACGAAAGCGACAACACTGTTGTAAGCCAAAGATTGGTGGAGAAACTGAAATTACCAACAAGCTTTCACTCAAATCAAGCAACGATGAAATTCAGTACGGGACAATGTGTGAAAGAAGTATTATCTGATATTGCTCCCACGAACTCTAGTCATCTTCTTTTGAGATTGGCATGGCTTCATTTTAAAACGCTCAATCTTGATAAAGGTTCCCTTTATTTGAGGGATGGGGGACATGAAATGAAGTTGAAATTTATGACACCAAGACAAGCCAGTAAGGATCAACATAGGCTGAAGGAGAAAATAGAAAAAGAAAGAATAGAAAAGGAAGAAATATAAACTGTGGAAGGAATGGACATTAAAGAAAAAGAAAAGGAAGAAAAGATAAAGATGGTGGAAAAGGAAGTAGAGAAAAAAGGTGTTTAATCAAAGGCCTCCCATGTTTAGTTGCATTCGTTTACGAAAGCGACAACACTGTTGTAAGCCAAAGATTGGTGGAGAAACTCCAGTTATCAACAAGCTTTCACTCGAATCAAGCAAGGATCAAATTCAGTACAGGACAATGTGTGAAAGAAGTATTATCTGATATTGCTCACACGAACTCTTGTCATCTTCTTTTGAGATTGGCATGGCTTGATTTTAAAACGCTCAATCTTGATAAAGGTTCCCTTTATTTGAGGCATGAGGGACATGAAATGAAGTTGAAATTTATGACACCAACACAAGCCAGTAAGGATCAACATAGGCTGAAGGAGAAAATAGAAAAAGAAAGAATAGAAAAGGAAGAAATATCAACTGTGGAAGGAATGGACATTGATGAAAAAGAAAAGGAAGAAAAGATAAAGATGATGGGAAAGGTAGTAGAGAAAAAAGGTGTTTAATCAAAGGCCTCCCATGTTTAGTTGCATTCGTTTACGAAAGCGACAACACTGTTGTAAGCCAAAGATTGGTGGAGAAACTCCAGTTATCAACAAGCTTTCACTCGAATCAAGCAAGGATCAAATTCAGTACAGGACAATGTGTGAAAGAAGTATTATCTGATATTGCTCCAACGAACTCTTGTCATCTTCTTTTGAGATTGGCATGGCTTCATTTTAAAACGCTCAATCTTGATAAAGGTTCCCTTTATTTGAGGCATGAGGGACATGAAATGAAGTTGAAATTTATGACACCAACACAAGCCAGTAAGGATCAACATAGGCTGAAGGAGAAAATAGAAAAAGAAAGAATAGAAAAGGAAGAAATATCAACTGTGGAAGGAATGGACATTGATGAAAAAGAAAAGGAAGAAAAGATAAAGATGATGGGAAAGGTAGTAGAGAAACAAAGTGTTTAATCAAAGACGACCCATGTTTAGTTGCATTCGTTTACGAAAGTGACAACAATGTTGTAAGCCAAAGATTGGTGGAGAAAGTCAAGTTACCAACAAGCATTCACTCGAATCCAGCAAGCATCAAATTCAGTACGAGACAATGTGTGCGAGAAGTATTATCTGATATTGCTCCCACAAACTCTTGTCATCTTCTTTTGAGATTGGCATGGCTTCATTTTAATACGCTAAATCTTGATAAAGGTTCCCTTTATTTGAGGCATGAGGGACATGAAATGAAGTTAAAATTTATGACACCAAGACAAGCCAGTAAGGATCAACATATGCTGAAGGAGAAAATAGAAAAAGAAAGAATATAAAAGGAAAAAATATAAACTGTGGAAGGAATGGAAATTGAAGAAAAAGAAAAGGAAGAAAAGATAAAGATGATGGAAAAGGTAGTAGAGAAACAAGGTGTTTAATCAAAGGCCACCCATGTTTAGTTGCATTCGTTTACGAAAGCGACAACAATGTTGTAAGCCAAAGATTGGTGGAGAAACTCCAGTTACCAACAAGCTTTCATTCGAATCAAGCAAGGATCAAATTCAGTACGGGACAATGTGTGAAAGCAGCATTATGTGGTATTGCTCCCACGAACTCTTGTCATCTTCTTTTTAGATGGGCATGTCTTCATTTTAAAATGCTCAATCTTCATAAACGTTCCCTTTATTTGACGCATGAGGGACATGAAATGAAGTTGAAATTTATGACACCATGATAAGCCAGTAAGGATCAACATAGGCTGAAGGAGAAAGTAGAAAAGAAAGAATAGAAAAGGAAGAAATATAAACTGTGGAAGGAATGGAAATTAAAGAAAAAGAAAAGGAAGAAAAGATAAAGATGGTGGAAAAGGTAGTAGAGAAACAAGGTGTTTAATCAAAGGCCTCCCATGTTTAGGTGCATTCATTGACGAAAACGACAACATTGTTGTAAGCCAAAGATTGGTGGAGAAACTCAAGTTACCAACAAGCATTCACTTGAATCAAGCAAGGATCAAATTCAGCACGGGACAGTGTGTGCAAGAAGATTATCTGATATTGCTCACACGAACTCTTGTCATCTTCTTTTGAGATTGGCATGGCTTCATTTTAAAACGCTCAATCTTGATAAAGGTTCCCTTTATTTGAGGCATGAGGGACATAAAATGAAGTTGAAATTTATGACACCAACACAAGCCAGTAAGAATCAACATAGGCTGAAGGAGAAAATAGAAAAAGAAAGAATAGAAAAGGAAGAAATATAAACTGTGGAAGGAATGGAAATTAAAGAAAAAGAAAAGGAAGAAAAGATAAAGATGATGGAAAAGGTAGTAGAGAAACAAGGTGTTTAATCAAAGGCCTCCCATGCTTAGGTGCATTCGTTTACGAAAACGACAACACTGTTGTAAGCCAAAGATTGGTGGAGAAACTCAAGTTACCAACAAGCTTTCAGTCGAATCAAGCAGGGATCAAATTCAGTACGGGACAATGTGTGAAAGAAGTATTATCTGATATTGCTCCCACAAACTCTTGTCATCTTCTTTTGAGATTGGCATGGCTTCATTTTAAAACGCTCAATCTCGATAAAGGTTCCCCTTATTTGAGGGATGAGGGACATGAAATGAAGTTGAAATTTATGACACCAACACAAGCTAGTAAGGATCAACATAGGTTGAAGGAGAAAATAGAAAAAGAAGGAATAGAAAAGGAAGAAATGTAAACTGTGGAAGGAATGGAAATTAAAGAAAAAGAAAAGGAAGAAAAGATAAAGATGGTGGAAAAGGTAGTAGAGAAACAAGATGTTTAATGAAAGGCCTTCCATGTTTAAGTGCATTCATTTACGAAAACGACAACACTGTTGTAAGCCAAAGATTGATGGAGAAACTCAAGTTACCAACAAGCATTCACTCGAATCAGGCAAGGATCAAATTCAGTACGGGACAGTGTGTGCAAGAAGAATATCTGATATTGCTCACACGAACTCTTGTCATCTTCTTTTGAGATTGACATGGCTTCATTTTAAAACGCTCAATCTTGATAAAGGTTCCCTTTATTTGAGGCAAGAGGGACATGAAATGAAGTTGAAATTTATGACACCAACACAAGCCAGTAAGGATCAACATAGGCTGAAGGAGAAAATAGAAAAAGAAAGAATAGAAAAGGAAGAAATATAAACTGTGGAAGGAATGGACATTAAAGAAAAAGAAAAGGAAGAAAAGATAAAGATGGTGGAAAAGGAAGTAGAGAAAAAAGGTGTTTAATCAAAGGCCTCCCATGTTTAATTGCATTCGTTTACGAAAGCGACAACACTGTTGTAAGCCAAAGATTGGTGGAGAAACTCCAGTTATCAACAAGCTTTCACTCGAATCAAGCAAGGATCAAATTCAGTACAGGACAATGTGTGAAAGAAGTATTATCTGATATTGCTTCCACGAACTCTTGTCATCTTCTTCTTAGATGGGCATGGCTTCATTTTAAAACGCTCAGTCTTGATAAAGGTTCCATTTATTTGAGGCATGAAGGACATGAAATGAAGTTGAAATTTATGACACCAAGACAAGCCAGTAAGGATCAACATAGGCTGAAGGAGAAAATAGAAAAAGAAAGAATAGAAAAGGAAGAAATATAAACTGTGGAAGGAATGGAAATTAAAGAAAAGGAAAAGGAAGAAACGATAAAGATGGTGGAAAAGGTAGTAGAGAAACAAGGTGTTTAATCAAAGGCCACCCATGTTTGGTTGCATTCGTTTAGGAAAGCGACAACACTGTTGTAAGCCAAAGATTGGTGGAGAAACTCAAGTTACCAACAAGCATTCACTCGAATCAAGCAAGGATCAAATTCAGTACGGGACAATGTGTGCAAGAAGTATTATCTGATATTGCTCACTCGAACTCTTGTCATCTTCTTTTGAGATTGGCATGGCTTCATTTTAAAACGCTCAATCTTGATAAAGGTTCCCTTTATTTGAGGCATGAGGGACATGAAATGAAGTTGAAATTTATGACACCAACACAAGCCAGTAAGGATCAACATAGGTTGAAGGAGAAAATAGAAAAAGAAGGAATAGAAATGGAAGAAATATAAACTGTGGAAAGAATGGAAATTAAAGAAAAAGAAAAGGAAGAAAAGATAAAGATGGTGGAAAAGGTAGTAGAGAAACAAGGTGTTTAATCAAAGGCCTCCCATGTTTAGTTGCATTCATTTACGAAAGCGACAACACTGTTGTAAGCCAAAGATTGGTGGAGAAACTGAAATTACCAACAAGCATTCACTCGAATCAAGCAAGGATCAAATTCAGTACAGGACAATGTGTGCAAGAAGTATTATCTGATATTGCTCACACGAACTCTTGTCATCTTCTTTTGAGATTGGCATGGCTTCATTTTAAAACGCTCAATCTTGATAAAGGTTCCCTTTATTTGAGGCATGAGGGACATGAAATGAAGTTGAAATTTATGACACCAACACAAGCCAGTAAGGATCAACATAGGCTGAAGGAGAAAATAGAAAAAGAAAGAATAGAAAAGGAAGAAATATCAACTGTGGAAGGAATGGACATTGATGAAAAAGAAAAGGAAGAAAAGATAAAGATGATGGGAAAGGTAGTAGAGAAACAAAGTGTTTAATCAAAGACGACCCATGTTTAGTTGCATTCGTTTACGAAAGTGACAACAATGTTGTAAGCCAAAGATTGGTGGAGAAAGTCAAGTTACCAACAAGCTTTCACTCGAATCAAGCAAGGATCAAATTCAGTACGGGACAATGTGTGAAAGAAGTATTATCTGATATTGCTTCCACGAACTCTTGTCATCTTCTTCTTAGATGGGCATGGCTTCATTTTAAAACGCTCAGTCTTGATAAAGGTTCCATTTATTTGAGGCATGAAGGACATGAAATGAAGTTGAAATTTATGACACCAAGACAAGCCAGTAAGGATCAACATAGGCTGAAGGAGAAAATAGAAAAAGAAAGAATAGAAAAGGAAGAAATATAAACTGTGGAAGGAATGGAAATTAAAGAAAAGGAAAAGGAAGAAACGATAAAGATGGTGGAAAAGGTAGTAGAGAAACAAGGTGTTTAATCAAAGGCCACCCATGTTTAGTTGCATTCGTTTAGGAAAGCGACAACACTGTTGTAAGCCAAAGATTGGTGGAGAAACTCAAGTTACCAACAAGCATTCACTCGAATCAAGCAAGGATCAAATTCAGTACGGGACAATGTGTGCAAGAAGTATTATCTGATATTGCTCACTCGAACTCTTGTCATCTTCTTTTGAGATTGGCATGGCTTCATTTTAAAACGCTCAATCTTGATAAAGGTTCCCTTTATTTGAGGGATGAGGGACATGAAATGAAGTTGAAATTTATGACACCAACACAAGCTAGTAAGGATCAACATAGGTTGAAGGAGAAAATAGAAAAAGAAGGAATAGAAAAGGAACAAATATAAACTGTCGAAGGAATGGAAAATGAAGAAAAAGAAAAGGAAGAAAAGATAAAGATGATGGAAAAGGTAGTAGAGAAACAAGGTGTTTAATCAAAGGCCTCCCATGCTTAGGTGCATTCGTTTACGAAAACGACAACACTGTTGTAAGCCAAAGATTGGTGGAGAAACTCAAGTTACCAACAAGCTTTCAGTCGAATCAAGCAGGGATCAAATTCAGTACGGGACAGTGTGTGCAAGAAGAATATCTGATATTGCTCCCACGAACTCTTGTCATCTTCTTTTGAGATTGGCATGGCTTCATTTTAAAACGCTCAATCTTCATAAAGGTTCCCCTTATTTGAGGGATGAGGGACATGAAATGAAGTTGAAATTTATGACACCAACACAAGCTAGTAAGGATCAACATAGGTTGAAGGAGAAAATAGAAAAAGAAGGAATAGAAAAGGAAGAAATGTAAACTGTGGAAGGAATGGAAATTAAAGAAAAAGAAAAGGAAGAAAAGATAAAGATGGTGGAAAAGGTAGTAGAGAAACAAGATGTTTAATGAAAGGCCTTCCATGTTTAAGTGCATTCATTTACGAAAACGACAACACTGTTGTAAGCCCAAGATTGATGGAGAAACTCAAGTTACCAACAAGCATTCACTCGAATCAGGCAAGGATCAAATTCAGTACGGGACAGTGTGTGCAAGAAGAATATCTGATATTGCTCACACGAACTCTTGTCATCTTCTTTTGAGATTGACATGGCTTCATTTTAAAACGCTCAATCTTGATAAAGGTTCCCTTTATTTGAGGCAAGAGGGACATGAAATGAAGTTGAAATTTATGACACCAACACAAGCCAGTAAGGATCAACATAGGCTGAAGGAGAAAATAGAAAAAGAAAGAATAGAAAAGGAAGAAATATAAACTGTGGAAGGAATGGACATTAAAGAAAAAGAAAAGGAAGAAAAGATAAAGATGGTGGAAAAGGAAGTAGAGAAAAAAGGTGTTTAATCAAAGGCCTCCCATGTTTAATTGCATTCGTTTACGAAAGCGACAACACTGTTGTAAGCCAAAGATTGGTGGAGAAACTCCAGTTATCAACAAGCTTTCACTCGAATCAAGCAAGGATCAAATTCAGTACAGGACAATGTGTGAAAGAAGTATTATCTGATATTGCTTCCACGAACTCTTGTCATCTTCTTCTTAGATGGGCATGGCTTCATTTTAAAACGCTCAGTCTTGATAAAGGTTCCATTTATTTGAGGCATGAAGGACATGAAATGAAGTTGAAATTTATGACACCAAGACAAGCCAGTAAGGATCAACATAGGCTGAAGGAGAAAATAGAAAAAGAAAGAATAGAAAAGGAAGAAATATAAACTGTGGAAGGAATGGAAATTAAAGAAAAGGAAAAGGAAGAAACGATAAAGATGGTGGAAAAGGTAGTAGAGAAACAAGGTGTTTAATCAAAGGCCACCCATGTTTAGTTGCATTCGTTTAGGAAAGCGACAACACTGTTGTAAGCCAAAGATTGGTGGAGAAACTCAAGTTACCAACAAGCATTCACTCGAATCAAGCAAGGATCAAATTCAGTACGGGACAATGTGTGCAAGAAGTATTATCTGATATTGCTCACTCGAACTCTTGTCATCTTCTTTTGAGATTGGCATGGCTTCATTTTAAAACGCTCAATCTTGATAAAGGTTCCCTTTATTTGAGGGATGAGGGACATGAAATGAAGTTGAAATTTATGACACCAACACAAGCTAGTAAGGATCAACATAGGTTGAAGGAGAAAATAGAAAAAGAAGGAATAGAAAAGGAACAAATATAAACTGTCGAAGGAATGGAAAATGAAGAAAAAGAAAAGGAAGAAAAGATAAAGATGATGGAAAAGGTAGTAGAGAAACAAGGTGTTTAATCAAAGGCCTCCCATGCTTAGGTGCATTCGTTTACGAAAACGACAACACTGTTGTAAGCCAAAGATTGGTGGAGAAACTCAAGTTACCAACAAGCTTTCAGTCGAATCAAGCAGGGATCAAATTCAGTACGGGACAGTGTGTGCAAGAAGAATATCTGATATTGCTCCCACGAACTCTTGTCATCTTCTTTTGAGATTGGCATGGCTTCATTTTAAAACGCTCAATCTTGATAAAGGTTCCCCTTATTTGAGGGATGAGGGACATGAAATGAAGTTGAAATTTATGACACCAACACAAGCTAGTAAGGATCAACATAGGTTGAAGGAGAAAATAGAAAAAGAAGGAATAGAAAAGGAAGAAATGTAAACTGTGGAAGGAATGGAAATTAAAGAAAAAGAAAAGGAAGAAAAGATAAAGATGGTGGAAAAGGTAGTAGAGAAACAAGGTGTTTAATGAAAGGCCTTCCATGTTTAAGTGCATTCATTTACGAAAACGACAACACTGTTGTAAGCCAAAGATTGATGGAGAAACTCAAGTTACCAACAAGCATTCACTCGAATCAGGCAAGGATCACATTCAGTACGGGACAGTGTGTGCAAGAAGATTATCTGATATTGCTCACACGAACTCTTGTCATCTTCTTTTGAGATTGACATGGCTTCATTTTAAAACGCTCAATCTTGATAAAGGTTCCATTTATTTGAGGCATGAGGGACATGAAATGAAGTTGAAATTTATGACACCAACACAGGCCAGTAAGGATCAACATAGGCTGAAGGAGAAAATAGAAAAAGAAAGAATAGAAAAGGAAGAAATATAAACTGTGGAAGGAATGGAAATTAAAGAAAAAGAAAAGGAAGAAAAGATAAAGATGGTGGAAAAGGTAGTAGAGAAACAAGGTGTTTAATCAAAGGCCACCAATGTTCAGTTGCATTCGTTTACGAAAGCGACAACACTATTGTAAGCCAAAGATTGGTGGAGAAACTCAGGTTACCAACAAGCTTTCAGTCGAATCAAGCAAGGATCAAATTCAGTACGGGACAATGTGTGCAAGAAGTATTATCTGATATTGCTCCCACAAACTCTTGTCATCTTCTTTTGAGATGGGCATGGCTTCATTTTAAAACGCTAAATATTGATAAAGGTTCCCTTTATTTGAGTCACAAGGGACATGAAATGAAGTTAAAATTTAAAATTTATGACACCAAGACAAGCCAGTAAGGATCAACATATGCTGAAGGAGAAAATAGAAAAAGAAAGAATATAAAAGGAAAAAATATAAACTGTGGAAGGAATGGAAATTGAAGAAAAAGAAAAGGAAGAAAAGATAAAGATGATGGAAAAGGTAGTAGAGAAACAAGGTGTTTAATCAAAGGCCACCCATGTTTAGTTGCATTCTTTTACGAAAGCGACAACACTGTTGTAAGCTAAAGATTGGTGGAGAAACTCCAGTTACCAACAAGCTTTCAGTCGAATCAAGCAAGGATCAAATTCAGTACGAGACAATGTGTGAAAGAAGTATTATCTGATATTGCTCCCACGAACTCTTGCCATCTTCTTTTGAGATTGGCATGGCTTCATTTTAAAACGCTCAATCTTGATAAAGGTTCCCCTTATTTGAGGGATGAGGGACATGAAATGAAGTTGAAATTTAAGACACCAACACAAGCCAGTAAGGATCAACATAGGTTGAAGGAGAAAGTAGAAAAAGAAGGAATAGAAAAGGAAGAAATGTAAACTGTGGAAAGAATGGAAATTAAAGGAAAAGAAAAGGAAGAAAAGATAAAGATGTGTGAGAAGGTAGTAGAGAAACAAGGTGTTTAATCAAAGGCCTCCCATGTTTAGGTGCATTCATTTACGAAAACGACAACACTGTTGGAAGCCAAAGATTGATGGAGAAACTCAAGTTACCAACAAGCATTCACTCGAATCAGGCAAGGATCAAATTCAGTACGGGACAGTGTGTGCAAGAAGAATATCTGATATTGCTCACACGAACTCTTGTCATCTTCTTTTGAGATTGACTGGCTTCATTTTAAAACGCTCAATCTTGATAAAGGTTCCCTTTATTTGAGGCATGAGGGACATGAAATGAAGTTAAAATTTATGACACCAAGACAAGCCAGTAAGGATCAACATATGCTGAAGGAGAAAATAGAAAAAGAAAGAATATAAAAGGAAAAAATATAAACTGTGGAAGGAATGGAAATTGAAGAAAAAGAAAAGGAAGAAAAGATAAAGATGATGGAAAAGGTAGTAGAGAAACAAGGTGTTTAATCAAAGGCCACCCATGTTTAGTTGCATTCGTTTACGAAAGCGACAACAATGTTGTAAGCCAAAGATTGGTGGAGAAACTCCAGTTACCAACAAGCTTTCATTCGAATCAAGCAAGGATCAAATTCAGTACGGGACAATGTGTGAAAGAAGTATTATGTGATATTGCTCCCACGAACTCTTGTCATCTTCTTTTGAGATGGGCATGGCTTCATTTTAAAATGCTCAATCTTCATAAACGTTCCCTTTATTTGAGGCATGAGGGACATGAAATGAAGTTGAAATTTATGACACCATGATAAGCCAGTAAGGATCAACATAGGCTGAAGGAGAAAATAGAAAAGAAAGAATAGAAAAGGAAGAAATATAAACTGTGGAAGGAATGGAAATTAAAGAAAAAGAAAAGGAAGAAAAGATAAAGATGGTGGAAAAGGTAGTAGAGAAACAAGGAGTTTAATCAAAGGCCTCCCATGTTTAGGTGCATTCATTGACGAAAACGACAACATTGTTGTAAGCCAAAGATTGGTGGAGAAACTCAAGTTACCAACAAGCATTCACTTGAATCAAGCAAGGATCAAATTCAGCACGGGACAGTGTGTGCAAGAAGATTATCTGATATTGCTCACACGAACTCTTGTCATCTTCTTCTGAGATTGGCATGGCTTCATTTTAAAACGCTCAATCTTGATAAAGGTTCCCTTTATTTGAGGCATGAGGGACATGAAATGAAGTTGAAATTTATGACACCAACACAAGCCAGTAAGAATCAACATAGGCTGAAGGAGAAAATAGAAAAAGAAAGAATAGAAATGGAAGAAATATAAACTGTGGAAGGAATGGAAATTAAAGAAAAAAAAAAGGAAGAAAAGATAAAGATGATGGAAATGGTAGTAGAGAAACAAGGTGTTTAATCAAAGGCCTCCCATGCTTAGGTGCATTCGTTTACGAAAACGACAACACTGTTGTAAGCCAAAGATTGGTGGAGAAACTCAAGTTACCAACAAGCTTTCAGTCGACTCAAGCAGGGATCAAATTCAGTACGGGACAATGTGTGAAAGAAGTATTATCTGATATTGCTCCCACGAACTCTTGTCATCTTCTTTTGAGATTGGCATAGCTTCATTTTAAAACGCTCAATCTTGATAAAGGTTCCCCTTATTTGAGGGATGAGGGACATGAAATGAAGTTGAAATTTATGACACCAACACAAGCCAGTAAGGATCAACATAGGTTGAAGGAGAAAATAGAAAAAGAAGGAATAGAAAAGGAAGAAATGTAAACTGTGGAAGGAATGGAAATTAAAGAAAAAGAAAAGGAAGAAAAGATAAAGATGGTGGAAAAGGTAGTAGAGAAACAAGGTGTTTAATGAAAGGCCTTCCATGTTTAAGTGCATTCATTTACGAAAACGACAACACTGTTGTAAGCCAAAGATTGATGGAGAAACTCAAGTTACCAACAAGCATTCACTCGAATCAGGCAAGGATCAAATTCAGTACGGGACAGTGTGTGCAAGAAGATTATCTGATATTGCTCACACGAACTCTTGTCATCTTCTTTTGAGATTGACATGGCTTCATTTTAAAACGCTCAATCTTGATAAAGGTTCCATTTATTTGAGGCATGAGGGACATGAAATGAAGTTGAAATTTATGACACCAACACAGGCCAGTAAGGATCAACATAGGCTGAAGGAGAAAATAGAAAAAGAAAGAATAGAAAAGGAAGAAATATAAACTGTGGAAGGAATGGAAATTAAAGAAAAAGAAAAGGAAGAAAAGATAAAGATGGTGGAAAAGGTAGTAGAGAAACAAGGTGTTTAATCAAAGGCCACCCATGTTCAGTTGCATTCGTTTACGAAAGCGACAACACTGTTGTAAGCCAAAGATTGGTGGAGAAACTCAGGTGACCAACAAGCTTTCAGTCGAATCAAGCAAGGATCAAATTCAGTACGGGACAATGTGTGCAAGAAGTATTATCTGATATTGCTCCCACAAACTCTTGTCATCTTCTTTTGAGATTGGCATGGCTTCATTTTAAAATGCTAAATCTTGATAAAGGTTCCCTTTATTTGAGCCACGAGGGACATGAAATGAAGTTAAAATTTATGACACCAAGACAAGCCAGTAAGGATCAACATATACTTAAGGAGAAAATAGAAAAAGAAAGAATATAAAAGGAAAAAATATAAACTGTGGAAGGAATGGAAATTGAAGAAAAAGAAAAGGAAGAAAAGATAAAGATGATGGAAAAGGTAGTAGAGAAACAAGGTGTTTAATCAAAGGCCACCCATGTTTAGTTGCATTCTTTGACGAAAGCGACAACACTGTTGTAAGCCAAAGATTGGTGGAGAAACTCCAGTTACCAACAAGCTTTCAATCGAATCAAGCAAGGATCAAATTCAGTACGGGACAATGTGTGAAAGAAGTATTATCTGATATTGCTCCCACGAACTCTTGTCATCTTCTTTTGAGATTGGCATGGCTTCATTTTAAAACGCTCAATCTTGATAAAGGTTCCCCTTATTTGAGGGATGAGGGACATGAAATGAAGTTGAAATTTATGACACCAACACAAGCTAGTAAGGATCAACATAGGTTGAAGGAGAAAATAGAAAAAGAAGGAATAGAAAAGGAAGAAATGTAAACTATGGAAGGAATGGAAATTAAAGAAAAAGAAAAGGAAGAAAAGATAAAGATGGTGGAAAAGGTAGTAGAGAAACAAGGTGTTTAATCAAAGGCCACCCATGTTTAGTTGCATTCGTTTACGAAAACGACAACACTGTTGTAAGCCAAAGATTGGTGGAGAACTCAAGTTACCAACAAGCATTCACTCGAATCAAGCAAGGATCAAATTCAGTACGGGACAGTGTGTGCAAGAAGATTATCTGATATTGCTCACACGAACTCTTGTCATCTTCTTTTGAGATTGGCATGGCTTCATTTTAAAATGCTAAATCTTGATAAAGGTTCCCTTTATTTGAGCCACGAGGGACATGAAATGAAGTTAAAATTTATGACACCAAGACAAGCCAGTAAGGATCAACATATGCTGAAGGAGAAAATAGAAAAAGAAAGAATATAAAAGGAAAAAATATAAACTGTGGAAGGAATGGAAATTGAAGAAAAAGAAAAGGAAGAAAAGATAAAGATGATGGAAAAGGTAGTAGAGAAACAAGGTGTTTAATCAAAGGCCACCCATGTTTAGTTGCATTCTTTTACGAAAGCGACAACACTGTTGTAAGCCAAAGATTGGTGGAGAAACTCCAGTTACCAACAAGCTTTCAGTCGAATCAAGCAAGGATCAAATTCAGTACGGGACAATGTGTGAAAGAAGTATTATCTGATATTGCTCCCACGAACTCTTATCATCTTCTTTTGAGATTGGCATGGCTTCATTTTAAAACGCTCAATCTTGATAAAGGTTCCCCTTATTTGAGGAATGAGGGACATGAAATGAAGTTGAAATTTAAGACACCAACACAAGCCAGTAAGGATCAACATAGGTTGAAGGAGAAAGTAGAAAAAGAAGGAATAGAAAAGGAAGAAATGTAAACTGTGGAAGGAATGGAAATTAAAGGAAAAGAAAAGGAAGAAAAGATAAAGATGTGTGAAAAGGTAGTAGAGAAACAAGGTGTTTAATTAAAGGCCTCCCATGTTTAGGTGCATTCATTTACGAAAACGACAACACTGTTGGAAGCCAAAGATTGATGGAGAAACTCAAGTTACCAACAAGCATTCACTCGAATCAGGCAAGGATCAAATTCAGTACGGGACAGTGTGTGCAAGAAGATTATCTCATATTGCTCACACGAACTCTTGTCATCTTCTTTTGAGATTGACATGGCTTCATTTTAAAACGCTCAATCTTGATAAAGGTTCCCTTTATTTGAGGCATGAGGGACATGAAATGAAGTTGAAATTTATGACACCAACACAAGCCAATAAGGATCAACATAGGCTGAAGGAGAAAATAGAAAAAGAAAGAATAGAAAAGGAAGAAATATAAACTGTGGAAGGAATGGAAATGAAAGAAAAAGAAAAGGAAGAAAAGATAAAGATGGTGGAAAAGGTAGTAGAGAAACAAGGTGTTTAATCAAAGGCCACCCATGTTCAGTTGCATTCGTTTACGAAAGCGACAACACTGTTGTAAGCCAAAGATTGGTGGAGAAACTCAGGTTACCAACAAGCTTTCAGTCGAATCAAGCAAGGATCAAATTCAGTACGGGACAATGTGTGCAAGAAGTATTATCTCATATTGCTCCCACAAACTCTTGTCATCTTCTTTTCAGATTGGCATGGCTTCATTTTAAAATGCTAAATCTTGATAAAGGTTCCCTTTATTTGAGCCACGAGGGACATGAAATGAAGTTAAAATTTATGACACCAAGACAAGCAGTAAGGATCAACATATGCTGAAGGAGAAAATAGAAAAAGAAAGAATATAAAAGGAAAAAATATAAACTGTGGAAGGAATGGAAATTGAAGAAAAAGAAAAGGAAGAAAAGATAAAGATGATGGAAAAGGTAGTAGAGAAACAAGGTGTTTAATCAAAGGCCACCCATGTTTAGTTGCATTCTTTTACGAAAGCGACGACACTGTTGTAAGCCAAAGATTGGTGGAGAAACTCCAGTTACCAACAAGCTTTCAGTCGAATCAAGCAAGGATCAAATTCAGTACGGGACAATGTGTGAAAGAAGTATTATCTGATATTGCTCCCACGAACTCTTGTCATCTTCTTTTGAGATTGGCATGGCTTCATTTTAAAACGCTCAATCTTGATAAAGGTTCCCCTTATTTGAGGGATGAGGGACATGAAATGAAGTTGAAATTTATGACACCAACACAAGCCAGTAAGGATCAACATAGGCTGAAGGAGAAAATAGAAAAAGAAAGAATAGAAAAGGAAGAAATATAAACTGTGGAAGGAATGGAAATTAAAGAAAAAGAAAAGGAAGAAAAGATAAAGATGGTGGAAAAGGTAGTAGAGAAACAAGGTGTTTAATCAAAGGCCACCCATGTTTAGTTGCATTCGTTTACGAAAGCGACAACACTGTTGTAAGCCAAAGATTGGTGGAGAAACTCAAGTTACGAACAAGCTTTCAGTCGAATCAAGCAAGGATCAAATTCAGTACAGGACAATGTGTGAAAGAAGTATTATGTGATATTGCTCCCACAAACTCTTGTCATCTTCTTTTTAGATGGGCATGGCTTCATTTTAAAACGCTCAATCTTGATAAAGGTTCCCTTTATTAGAGGCATAAGGGACATGAAATGAAGTTGAAAGTTATGACACTAAGGCAAGCCAATAAGGATCAACATAGGCTGAAGGAGAAAATAGAAAAAAAAAAGAATAGAAAAGGAAGAAATATAAACTGTGGAAGGAATGGAAATTGAAGAAAAAGAAAAGGAAGAAAAGATAAAGATGATGGAAAAGGTAGTAGAGAAACAAGGTGTTTAATCAAAGGCCACCCATGTTTAGTTGCATTCGTTTACGAAAGCGACAACAATGTTGTAAGCCAAAGATTGGTGGAGAAACTCCAGTTACCAACAAGCTTTCATTCGAATCAAGCAAGGATCAAATTCAGTACAGGACAATGTGTGAAAGAAGTATTATGTGATATTGCTCCCACAAACTCTTGTCATCTTCCTTTTAGATGGGCATGGCTTCATTTTACAACGCTCAATCTTGATAAAGGTTCCCTTTATTAGAGGCATAAGGGACATGAAATGAAGTTGAAATTTATGACACTAAGGCAAGCCAATAAGGATCAACATAGGCTGAAGGAGAAAATAGAAAAAAAAAAGAATAGAAAAGGAAGAAATATAAACTGTGGAAGGAATGGAAATTGAAGAAAAAGAAAAGGAAGAAAAGATAAAGATGATGGAAAAGGTAGTAGAGAAACAAGGTGTTTAATCAAAGGCCACCCATGTTTAGTTGCATTCGTTTACGAAAGCGACAACACTGTTGTAAGCCAAAGATTGGTGGAGAAATTCCAGTTACCAACAAGCTTTCATTCGAATCAAGCAAGGATCAAATTCAGTACGGGACAATGTGTGAAAGAAGTATTATGTGATATTGCTCCCACGAACTCTTGTCATCTTCTTTTGAGATGGGCATGGCTTCATTTTAAAACGCTCAATCTTCATAAACGTTCCCTTTATTTGAGGCATGAGGGACATCAAATGAAGTTGAAATTTATGACACCAAGATAAGCCAGTAAGGATCAACATATGCTGAAGGAGAAAATAGAAAAAGAAAGAATATAAAAGGAAAAAATATAAACTGTGGAAGGAATGGAAATTGAAGAAAAAGAAAAGGAAGAAAAGATAAAGATGATGGAAAAGGTAGTAGAGAAACAAGGTGTTTAATCAAAGGCCACCCATGTTTAGTTGCATTCGTTTACGAAAGCGACAACACTGTTGTAAGCCAAAGATTGGTGGAGAAACTCAAGTTACGAACAAGCTTTCAGTCGAATCAAGCAAGGATCAAATTCAGTACAGGACAATGTGTGAAAGAAATATTATGTGATATTGCTCCCACAAACTCTTGTCATCTTCTTTTTAGATGGGCATGGCTTCATTTTAAAATGCTCAATCTTGATAAAGGTTCCCTTTATTAGAGGCGTGAGGGACATGAAATGAAGTTTAAATTTATGACACCAACACAAGCTAATAAGGATCGACATAGGCTGAAGGAGAAAATAGAAAAAGAAAGAATAGAAAAGGAAGAAATATAAACTGTGGAAGGAATGGAAATTAAAGAAAAAGAAAAGGAACAAAAGATAAAGATGGTGGAAAAGGTAGTAGAGAAACAAGGTGTTTAATCAAAGGCCACGTATGTTTAGTTGCATTTGTTTACGAAAGCGACAACACTGTTGTAAGCCAAAGATCGGTGGAGAAACTCAAGTTACCAACAACATTTCATTCGAATCAAGCAAGGATCAAATTCAGTACAGGACAATGTGTGAAAGAAGTATTATGTGATATTGCTCCCACAAACTCTTGTCATCTTCCTTTTAGATGGGCATGGCTTCATTTTACAACGCTCAATCTTGATAAAGGTTCCCTTTATTAGAGGCATAAGGGACATGAAATGAAGTTGAAATTTATGACACTAAGGCAAGCCAATAAGGATCAACATAGGCTGAAGGAGAAAATAGAAAAAAAAAAGAATAGAAAAGGAAGAAATATAAACTGTGGAAGGAATGGAAATTGAAGAAAAAGAAAAGGAAGAAAAGATAAAGATGATGGAAAAGGTAGTAGAGAAACAAGGTGTTTAATCAAAGGCCACCCATGTTTAGTTGCATTCGTTTACGAAAGCGACAACAATGTTGTAAGCCAAAGATTGGTGGAGAAACTCCAGTTACCAACAAGCTTTCATTCGAATCAAGCAAGGATCAAATTCAGTACAGGACAATGTGTGAAAGAAGTATTATGTGATATTGCTCCCACAAACTCTTGTCATCTTCCTTTTAGATGGGCATGGCTTCATTTTAAAATGCTCAATCTTGATAAAGGTTCCCTTTATTAGAGGCGTGAGAGACATGAAATGAAGTTTAAATTTATGACACCAACACAAGCTAATAAGGATCAACATAGGCTGAAGGAGAAAATAGAAAAAGAAAGAATAGAAAAGGAAGAAATATAAACTGTGGAAGGAATGGAAATTAAAGAAAAAGAAAAGGAACAAAAGATAAAGATGGTGGAAAAGGTAGTAGAGAAACAAGGTGTTTAATCAAAGGCCACGTATGTTTAGTTGCATTCGTTTACGAAAGCGACAACACTGTTGTAAGCCAAAGATCGGTGGAGAAACTCAAGTTACCAACAACCTTTCATTCGAATCAAGCAAGGATCAAATTCAGTACAGGACAATGTGTGAAAGAAGTATTATGTGATATTGCTCCCACAAACTCTTGTCATCTTCCTTTTAGATGCGCATGGCTTCATTTTACAACACTAAATCTTGATAAAGGTTCCCTTTATTTGAGGCATGAGGGACATGAAATGAAGTTAAAATTTATGACACCAAGACAAGCCAGTAAGGATCAACATATGCTGAAGGAGAAAATAGAAAAAGAAAGATTATAAAAGGAAAAAATATAAACTGTCGAAGGAATGGAAATTGAAGAAAAAGAAAAGGAAGAAAAGATAAAGATGATGGAAAAGGTAGTAGAGAAACAAGGTTTTTAATCAAAGGCCACCCATGTTTAGTTGCATTCTTTTACGAAAGCGACAACACTGTTGTAAGCCAAAGATTGCTGGAGAAACTCCAGTTACCAACAAGCTTTCAGTCGAATCAAGCAAGGATCAAATTCAGTACGGGACAGTGTGTGCAAGAAGATTATCTCATATTGCTCACACGAACTCTTGTCATCTTCTTTTGAGATTGACATGGCTTCATTTTAAAACGCTCAATCTTGATAAAGGTTCCCTTTATTTGAGGCATGAGGGACATGAAATGAAGTTGAAATTTATGACACCAACACAAGCCAATAAGGATCAACATAGGCTGAAGGAGAAAATAGAAAAAGAAAGAATAGAAAAGGAAGAAATATAAACTGTGGAAGGAATGGAAATGAAAGAAAAAGAAAAGGAAGAAAAGATAAAGATGGTGGAAAAGGTAGTAGAGAAACAAGGTGTTTAATCAAAGGCCACCCATGTTCAGTTGCATTCGTTTACGAAAGCGACAACACTGTTGTAAGCCAAAGATTGGTGGAGAAACTCAGGTTACCAACAAGCTTTCAGTCGAATCAAGCAAGGATCAAATTCAGTACGGGACAATGTGTGCAAGAAGTATTATCTCATATTGCTCCCACAAACTCTTGTCATCTTCTTTTCAGATTGGCATGGCTTCATTTTAAAATGCTAAATCTTGATAAAGGTTCCCTTTATTTGAGCCACGAGGGACATGAAATGAAGTTAAAATTTATGACACCAAGACAAGCAGTAAGGATCAACATATGCTGAAGGAGAAAATAGAAAAAGAAAGAATATAAAAGGAAAAAATATAAACTGTGGAAGGAATGGAAATTGAAGAAAAAGAAAAGGAAGAAAAGATAAAGATGATGGAAAAGGTAGTAGAGAAACAAGGTGTTTAATCAAAGGCCACCCATGTTTAGTTGCATTCTTTTACGAAAGCGACGACACTGTTGTAAGCCAAAGATTGGTGGAGAAACTCCAGTTACCAACAAGCTTTCAGTCGAATCAAGCAAGGATCAAATTCAGTACGGGACAATGTGTGAAAGAAGTATTATCTGATATTGCTCCCACGAACTCTTGTCATCTTCTTTTGAGATTGGCATGGCTTCATTTTAAAACGCTCAATCTTGATAAAGGTTCCCCTTATTTGAGGGATGAGGGACATGAAATGAAGTTGAAATTTATGACACCAACACAAGCCAGTAAGGATCAACATAGGCTGAAGGAGAAAATAGAAAAAGAAAGAATAGAAAAGGAAGAAATATAAACTGTGGAAGGAATGGAAATTAAAGAAAAAGAAAAGGAAGAAAAGATAAAGATGGTGGAAAAGGTAGTAGAGAAACAAGGTGTTTAATCAAAGGCCACCCATGTTTAGTTGCATTCGTTTACGAAAGCGACAACACTGTTGTAAGCCAAAGATTGGTGGAGAAACTCAAGTTACGAACAAGCTTTCAGTCGAATCAAGCAAGGATCAAATTCAGTACAGGACAATGTGTGAAAGAAGTATTATGTGATATTGCTCCCACAAACTCTTGTCATCTTCTTTTTAGATGGGCATGGCTTCATTTTAAAACGCTCAATCTTGATAAAGGTTCCCTTTATTAGAGGCATAAGGGACATGAAATGAAGTTGAAAGTTATGACACTAAGGCAAGCCAATAAGGATCAACATAGGCTGAAGGAGAAAATAGAAAAAAAAAAGAATAGAAAAGGAAGAAATATAAACTGTGGAAGGAATGGAAATTGAAGAAAAAGAAAAGGAAGAAAAGATAAAGATGATGGAAAAGGTAGTAGAGAAACAAGGTGTTTAATCAAAGGCCACCCATGTTTAGTTGCATTCGTTTACGAAAGCGACAACAATGTTGTAAGCCAAAGATTGGTGGAGAAACTCCAGTTACCAACAAGCTTTCATTCGAATCAAGCAAGGATCAAATTCAGTACAGGACAATGTGTGAAAGAAGTATTATCTGATATTGCTCACACGAACTCTTGTCATCTTCTTTTGAGATTGGCATGACTTCATTTTAAAACGCTCAATCTTGATAAAGGTTTCCTTTATTTGAGGCATGAGGGACATGAAATGAAGTTGAAATTTATGACACCAACACAAGCCAGTAAGGATCAACATAGGCTGAAGGAGAAAATAGAAAAAGAAAGAATAGAAAAGGAAGAAATATAAACTGTGGAAGGAATGGAAATTAAAGAAAAAGAAAAGGAAGAAAATATAAAGATGGTGGAAAAGGTAGTAGAGAAACAAGGTGTTTAATCAAAGGCCACCTATGTTCAGTTGCATTCGTTTACGAAAGCGACAACACTGTTGTAAGCCAAAGATTGGTGGAGAAACTCAGGTTACCAACAAGCTTTCAGTCGAATCAAGCAAGGATCAAATTCAGTACAGGACAATGTGTGAAAGAAGTATTATCTGATATTGCTCACACGAATTCTTGTCATCTTCTTTTCAGATTGGCATGGCTTCATTTTAAAACGCTCAATCTGGATAAAGGTTTCCTTTATTTGAGGCATGAGGGACATGAAATGAAGTTGAAATTTATGACACCAACACAAGCCAGTAAGGATCAACATAGGCTGAAGGAGAAAGTAGAAAAAGAAAGAATAGAAAAGGAAGAAATATAAACTGTGGAAGGAATGGAAATTAAAGAAAAAGAAAAGGAAGAAAAGATAAAGATGGTGGAAAAGGTAGTAGAGAAACAAGGTGTTTAATCAAAGGCCACCCATGTTCAGTTGCATTCGTTTACGAAAGCGACAACACTGTTGTAAGCCAAAGATTGGTGGAGAAATTCCAGTTACCAACAAGCTTTCATTCGAATCAAGCAAGGATCAAATTCAGTACGGGACAATGTGTGAAAGAAGTATTATGTGATATTGCTCCCACGAACTCTTGTCATCTTCTTTTGAGATGGGCATGGCTTCATTTTAAAACGCTCAATCTTCATAAACGTTTCCTTTATTTGAGGCATGAGGGACATCAAATGAAGTTGAAATTTATGACACCAACACAAGCCAGTAAGGATCAACATAGGCTGAAGGAGAAAATAGAAAAAGAAAGAATAGAAAAGGAAGAAATATAAACTGTGGAAGGAATGGAAATTAAAGAAAAAGAAAAGGAAGAAAATATAAAGATCGTGGAAAAGGTAGTAGAGAAACAAGGTGTTTAATCAAAGGCCACCCATGTTCAGTTGCATTCGTTTACGAAAGCGACAACACTGTTGTAAGCCAAAGATTGGTGGAGAAACTCAGGTTACCAACAAGCTTTCAGTCGAATCAAGCAAGGATCAAATTCAGTACAGGACAATGTGTGAAAGAAGTATTATCTGATATTGCTCACACGAATTCTTGTCATCTTGTTTTCAGATTGGCATGGCTTCATTTTAAAACGCTCAATCTGGATAAAGGTTTCCTTTATTTGAGGCATGAGGGACATGAAATGAAGTTGAAATTTATGACACCAACACAAGCCAGTAAGGATCAACATAGGCTGAAGGAGAAAATAGAAAAAGAAAGAATAGAAAAGGAAGAAATATAAACTGTGGAAGGAATGGAAATTAAAGAAAAAGAAAAGGAAGAAAAGATAAAGATGGTCGAAAAGGTAGTAGAGAAATAAGGTGTTTAATCAAAGGCCACCCATGTTCAGTTGCATTCATTTACGAAAGCGACAACACTGTTGTAAGCCAAAGATTGGTGGAGAAATTCCAGTTACCAACAAGCTTTCATTCGAATCAAGCAAGGATCAAATTCAGTACGGGACAATGTGTGAAAGAAGTATTATGTGATATTGCTCCCACGAACTCTTGTCATCTTCTTTTGAGATGGGCATGGCTTCATTTTAAAACGCTCAATCTTCATAAACGTTCCCTTTATTTGAGGCATGAGGGACATCAAATGAAGTTGAAATTTATGACACCAAGATAAGCCAGTAAGGATCAACATATACTGAAGGAGAAAATAGAAAAAGAAAGAATATAAAAGGAAAAAATATAAACTGTGGAAGGAATGGAAATTGAAGAAAAAGAAAAGGAAGAAAAGATAAAGATGATGGAAAAGGTAGTAGAGAAACAAGGTGTTTAATCAAAGGCCACCAATGTTTAGTTGCATTCGTTTACGAAAGCGACAACAATGTTGTAAGCCAAAGATTGGTGGAGAAACTCCAGTTACCAACAAGCTTTCATTCGAATCAAGCAAGGATCAAATTCAGTACGGGACAATGTGTGAAAGAAGTATAATGTGATATTGCTCCCACGAACTCTTGTCATCTTCTTTTTAGATGGGCATGGCTTCATTTTAAAATGCTCAATCTTGATAAAGGTTCCCTTTATTAGAGGCGTGAGGGACATGAAATGAAGTTTAAATTTATGACACCAACACAAGCTAATAAGGATCAACATAGGCTGAAGGAGAAAATAGAAAAAGAAAGAATAGAAAAGGAAGAAATATAAACTGTGGAAGGAATGGAAATTAAAGAAAAAGAAAAGGAACAAAAGATAAAGATGGTGGAAAAGGTAGTAGAGAAACAAGGTGTTTAATCAAAGGCCACGTATGTTTAGTTGCATTCGTTTACGAAAGCGACAACACTGTTGTAAGCCAAAGATCGGTGGAGAAACTCAAGTTACCAACAACCTTTCATTCGAATCAAGCAAGGATCAAATTCAGTACAGGACAATGTGTGAAAGAAGTATTATGTGATATTGCTCCCACAAACTCTTGTCATCTTCCTTTTAGATGGGCATGGCTTCATTTTACAATGCTAAATCTTGATAAAGGTTCCCTTTATTTGAGGCATGAGGGACATGAAATGAAGTTAAAATTTATGACACCAAGACAAGCTAGTAAGGATCAACATATGCTGAAGGAGAAAATAGAAAAAAAAAGAATATAAAAGGAAAAAATATAAACTGTGGAAGGAATAGAAATTGAAGAAAAAGAAAAGGAAGAAAAGATAAAGATGATGGAAAAGGTAGTAGAGAAACAAGGTGTTTAATCAAAGGCCACCCATGTTTAGTTGCATTCTTTTACGAAAGCGACAACACTGTTGTAAGCCAAAGATTGGTGGAGAAACTCCAGTTACCAACAAGCTTTCAGTCGAATCAAGCAAGGATCAAATTCAGTACGGGACAATGTGTGAAAGAAGTATTATCTGATATTGCTCCCACGAACTCTTGTCATCTTCTTTTGAGATTGGCATGGCTTCATTTTAAAACGCTCAATCTTGATAAAGGTTCCCTTTATTTGAGGCATGAGGGACATCAAATGAAGTTGAAATTTATGACACCAAGATAAGCCAGTAAGGATCAACATATGCTGAAGGAGAAAATAGAAAAAGAAAGAATATAAAAGGAAAAAATATAAACTGTGGAAGGAATGGAAATTGAAGAAAAAGAAAAGGAAGAAAAGATAAAGATGATGGAAAAGGTTGTAGAGAAACAAGGTGTTTAATCAAAGGCCACCCATGTTTAGTTCCATTCTTTTACGAAAGCGACAACACTGTTGTAAGCCAAAGATTGGTGGAGAAACTCCAGTTACCAACAAGCTTTCAGTCGAATCAAGCAAGGATCAAATTCAGTACGGGACAATGTGTGAAAGAAGTATTATTTGATATTGCTCCCACGAACTCTTGTCATCTTCTTTTGAGATTGGCACGGCTTCATTTTAAAACGCTCAATCTTCATAAAGGTTCCCCTTATTTGAGGGATGAGGGACATGAAATGAAGTTGAAATTTATGACACCAACACAAGCCAGTAAGGATCAACATAGGTTGAAGGAGAAAATAGAAAAAGAAGGAATAGAAAAGGAAGAAATGTAAACTGTGGAAGGAATGGAAATTAAAGAAAAAGAAAAGGAAGAAAAGATAAAGATGGTGGAAAAGGTAGTAGAGAAACAAGGTGTTTAATCAAAGGCCTCCCATGTTTAGGTGCATTCATTTACGAAAACGACAACACTGTTGTAAGCCAAAGATTGGTGGAGAAACTCAAATTACCAACAAGCATTCACTCGAATCAGGCAAGGATCAAATTCAGTACGGGACAGTGTGTGCAAAAGATTATCTGATATTGCTCACACGAACTCTTGTCATCTTCTTTTGAGATTGACATGGCTTCATTTTAAAACGCTCAATCTTGGTAAAGGTTCCCTTTATTTGAGGCATGAGGGAGATGAAATGAAGTTGAAATTTATGACACCAACACAAGCCAGTAAGGATCAACATAGGCTGAAGGAGAAAATAGAAAAAGAAAGAATAGAAAGGGAAGAAATATAAAATGTGGAAGGAATGGAAATTAAGGAAAAAGAAAAGGAAGAAAAGATAAAGATGGTGGAAAAGGTAGTAGAGAAACAAGGTGTTTAATCAAAGGCCACCCATGTTTAGTTGCATTCGTTTACGAAAGCGACAACAATGTTGTAAGCCAAAGATAGGTGGAGAAACTCCAGTTACCAACAAGCTTTCATTCGAATCAAGCAAGGATCAAATTCAGTACGGGACAATGTGTGAAAGAAGTATTATGTGATATTGCTCCTACGAACTCTTGTCATCTTCTTTTGAGATGAGCATGGCTTCATTTTAAAACGCTCAATCTTCATAAATGTTCCCTTTATTTGAGGCATGAGGGACATGAAATGAAGTTGAAATTTATGACACCAACACAAGCCAGTAAGGATCAACATAGGTTGAAGGAGAAAATAGAAAAAGAAGGAATAGAAAAGGAAGAAATGTAAACTGTGGAAGGAATGGAAATTAAAGAAAAAGAAAAGGAAGAAAAGATAAAGATGGTGGAAAAGGTAGTAGAGAAACAAGGTGTTTAATCAAAGGCCTCCCATGTTTAGGTGCATTCATTTACGAAAACGACAACACTGTTGTAAGCCAAAGATTGGTGGAGAAACTCAAGTTACCAACAAGCATTCACTCGAATCAGGCAAGGATCAAATTCAGTACGGGACAGTGTGTTGAAGAAGATTATCTGATATTGCTCACACGAACTCTTGTCATCTTCTTTTGAGATTGACATGGCTTCATTTTAAAACGCTCAATCTTGATAAAGGTTTCCTTTATTTGAGGCATGAGGGACATGAAATGAAGTTGAAATTTATGACACCAACACAAGCCAGTAAGGATCAACATAGGCTGAAGGAGAAAATAGAAAAAGAAAGAATAGAAAAGGAAGAAATATAAACTGTGGAAGGAATGGAAATTAAAGAAAAAGAAAAGGAAGAAAATATAAAGATGGTGGAAAAGGTAGTAGAGAAACAAGGTGTTTAATCAAAGGCCACCCATGTTCAGTTGCATTCGTTTACGAAAGCGACAACAGTGTTGTAAGCCAAAGATTGGTGGAGAAACTCAGGTTACCAACAAGCTTTCAGTCGAATCAAGCAAGGATCAAATTCAGTACAGGACAATGTGTGAAAGAAGTATTATCTGATCACACGAATTCTTGTCATCTTCTTTTGAGATTGGCATGGCTTCATTTTAAAACGCTCAATCTGGATAAAGGTTTCCTTTATTTGAGGCAGAGGGACATGAAATGAAGTTGAAATTTATGACACCAACACAAGCCAGTAAGGATCAACATAGGCTGAAGGAGAAAATAGAAAAAGAAAGAATAGAAAAGGAAGAAATATAAACTGTGGAAGGAATGGAAATTAAAGAAAAAGAAAAGGAAGAAAAGATAAAGATGGTGGAAAAGGTAGTAGAGAAATAAGGTGTTTAATCAAAGGCCACCCATGTTCAGTTGCATTCATTTACGAAAGCGACAACACTGTTGTAAGCCAAAGATTGGTGGAGAAATTCCAGTTACCAACAAGCTTTCATTCGAATCAAGCAAGGATCAAATTCAGTACGGGAAAATGTGTGAAAGAAGTATTATGTGATATTGCTCCCACGAACTCTTGTCATCTTCTTTTGAGATGGGCATGGCTTCATTTTAAAACGCTCAATCTTCATAAACGTTCCCTTTATTTGAGGCATGAGGGACATCAAATGAAGTTGAAATTTATGACACCAAGATAAGCCAGTAAGGATCAACATAGGCTGAAGGAGAAAATAGAAAAAGAAAGAATAGAAAAGGAAGAAATATAAACTGTGGAAGGAATGGAAATTAAAGAAAAAGAAAAGGAAGAAAAGATAAAGATGGTGGAAAAGGTAGTAGAGAAACAAGGTGTTTAATCAAAGGCCACCCATGTTCAGTTGCATTCGTTTACGAAAGCGACAACACTGTTGTAAGCCAAAGATTGGTGGAGAAACTCAAGTTACCAACAAGCATTCACTCGAATCCAGCAAGCATCAAATTGAGTACGGGACAATGGGTGCAAGAAGTATTATCTGATATTGCTCCCACAAACTCTTGTCATCTTCTTTTGAGATTGGCATGGCTTCATTTTAATACGCTAAATCTTGATAAAGGTTCCCTTTATTTGAGGCATGAGGGACATGAAATGAAGTTAAAATTTATGACAACAAGACAAGCCAGTAAGGATCAACATATGCTGAAGGAGAAAATAGAAAAAGAAAGAATATAAAAGGAAAAAATATAAACTGTGGAAGGAATGGAAATTGAAGAAAAAGAAAAGGAAGAAAAGATAAAGATGATGGAAAAGGTAGTAGAGAAACAAGGTGTTTAATCAAAGGCCACCCATGTTTAGTTGCATTCGTTTACGAAAGCGACAACAATGTTGTAAGCCAAAGATAGGTGGAGAAACTCCAGTTACCAACAAGCTTTCATTCGAATCAAGCAAGGATCAAATTCAGTACGGGACAATGTGTGAAGGAAGTATTATGTGATATTGCTCCTACGAACTCTTGTCATCTTCTTTTGAGATGAGCATGGCTTCATTTTAAAACGCTCAATCTTCATAAATGTTCCCTTTATTTGAGGCATGAGGGACATGAAATGAAGTTGAAATTTATGACACCAACACAAGCCAGTAAGGATCAACATAGGTTGAAGGAGAAAATAGAAAAAGAAGGAATAGAAAAGGAAGAAATGTAAACTGTGGAAGGAATGGAAATTAAAGAAAAAGAAAAGGAAGAAAAGATAAAGATGGTGGAAAAGGTAGTAGAGAAACAAGGTGTTTAATCAAAGGCCTCCCATGTTTAGGTGCATTCATTTACGAAAACGACAACACTGTTGTAAGCCAAAGATTGGTGGAGAAACTCAGGTTACCAACAAGCTTTCAGTCGAATCAAGCAAGGATCAAATTCAGTACAGGACAATGTGTGAAAGAAGTATTATGTGATATTGCTCCCACAAACTCTTGTCATCTTCCTTTTAGATGGGCATGGCTTCATTTTACAACGCTCAATCTTGATAAAGGTTCCCTTTATTAGAGGCATGAGGGACATGAAATGAAGTTGAAATTTATGACACCAAGATAAGCCAATAAGGATCAACATAGGCTGAAGGAGAAAATAGAAAAAAAAAGAATAGAAAAGGAAGAAATATAAACTGTGGAAGGAATGGAAATTGAAGAAAAAGAAAAGGAAGAAAAGATAAAGATGATGGAAAAGGTAGTAGAGAAACAAGGTGTTTAATCAAAGGCCACCCATGTTTAGTTGCATTCGTTTACGAAAGTGACAACACTGTTGTAAGCCAAAGATTGGTGGAGAAACTCAAGTTACCAACAAGCTTTCACTCGTATCAAGCAAGGATCAAATTCAGTACAGGACAATGTGTGAAAGAAGTATTATCTGATATTCCTCCCACAAACTCTTGTCATCTTCTTTTGAGATTGGCATGCCTTCATTTTAAAACGCTCAATCTTGATAAAGGTTCCCTTTATTAGAAGCATGAGTGACATGAAATGAAGTTGAAATTTATGACACCAAGACAAGCCAGTAAGGATCAACATAGGCTGAAGGAGAAAATAGAAAAAGAAAGAATATAAAAGGAAGAAATATAAACTGCGGAAGGAATGGAAATTGAAGAAAAAGAAAAGGAAGAAAAGATAAAGATGATGGAAAAGGTAGTAGAGAAACAAGGTGTTTAATCAAAGGCCACCCATGTTTAGTTGCATTCGTTTACGAAAGCGACAACAATGTTGTAACCCAAAGATAGGTGGAGAAACTCCAGTTACCAACAAGCTTTCATTCGAATCAAGCAAGGATCAAATTCAGTACGGGACAATGTGTGAAAGAAGTATTATGTGATATTGGTCCTACGAACTCTTGTCATCTTCTTTTGAGATGGGCATGGCTTCATTTTAAAACGCTCAATCTTCATAAACGTTCCCTTTATTTGAGGCATGAGGGACATGAAATGAAGTTGAAATTTATGACACCAAGACAAGCCAGTAAGGATCAACATATGCTGAAGGAGAAAATAGAAAAAGAAAGAATATAAAAGGAAAAAATATAAACTGTGGAAGGAATGGAAATTGAAGAAAAAGAAAAGGAAGAAAAGATAAAAATGATGGAAAAGGTAGTAGAGAAACAAGGTGTTTAATCAAAGGCCACGTATGTTTAGTTGCATTTGTTTACGAAAGCGACAACACTGTTGTAAGCCAATGATCGGTGGAGAAACTCAAGTTACCAACAAGCATTCACTCGAATCAGGCAAGGATCAAATTCAGTACGGGACAGTGTGTGCAAGAAGATTATCTGATATTGCTCACACGAACTCTTGTCATCTTCTTTTGAGATTGACATGGCTTCATTTTAAAACGCTCAATCTTGATAAAGGTTTCCTTTATTTGAGGCATGAGGGACATGAAATGAAGTTGAAATTTATGACACCAACACAAGCCAGTAAGGATCAACATAGGCTGAAGGAGAAAATAGAAAAAGAAAGAATAGAAAAGGAAGAAATATAAACTGTGGAAGGAATGGAAATTAAAGAAAAAGAAAAGGAAGAAAATATAAAGATGGTGGAAAAGGTAGTAGAGAAACAAGGTGTTTAATCAAAGGCCACCCATGTTCAGTTGCATTCGTTTACGAAAGCGACAACAGTGTTGTAAGCCAAAGATTGGTGGAGAAACTCAGGTTACCAACAAGCTTTCAGTCGAATCAAGCAAGGATCAAATTCAGTACAGGACAATGTGTGAAAGAAGTATTATCTGATCACACGAATTCTTGTCATCTTCTTTTGAGATTGGCATGGCTTCATTTTAAAACGCTCAATCTGGATAAAGGTTTCCTTTATTTGAGGCATGAGGGACATGAAATGAAGTTGAAATTTATGACACCAACACAAGCCAGTAAGGATCAACATAGGCTGAAGGAGAAAATAGAAAAAGAAAGAATAGAAAAGGAAGAAATATAAACTGTGGAAGGAATGGAAATTAAAGAAAAAGAAAAGGAAGAAAAGATAAAGATGGTGGAAAAGGTAGTAGAGAAACAAGGTGTTTAATCAAAGGCCACCCATGTTCAGTTGCATTCGTTTACGAAAGCGACAACACTGTTGTAAGCCAAAGATTGGTGGAGAAATTCCAGTTACCAACAAGCTTTCATTCGAATCAAGCAAGGATCAAATTCAGTACGGGACAATGTGTGAAAGAAGTATTATGTGATATTGCTCACACGAACTCTTGTCATCTTCTTTTGAGATGGGCATGGCTTCATTTTAAAACGCTCAATCTTCATAAACGTTCCCTTTATTTGAGGCATGAGGGACATCAAATGAATTTGAAATTTATGACACCAAGACAAGCCAGTAAGGATCAACATAGGCTGAAGGAGAAAATAGAAAAAGAAAGAATATAAAAGGAAAAAATATAAATTGTGGAAGGAATGGAAATCGAAGAAAAAGAAAAGGAAGAAAAGATAAAGATAATGGAAAAGGTAGTAGAGAAACAAGGTGTTTAATCAAAGGCCACCCATGTTTAGTTGCATTCGTTTACGAAAGCGACAATACTGTTGTAAGCCAAAGATTGGTGGAGAAACTCAAGTTACCAACAAGCATTCACTCGAATCCAGCAAGCATCAAATTGAGTACGGGACAATGGGTGCAAGAAGTATTATCTGATATTGCTCCCACAAACTCTTGTCATCTTCTTTTGAGATTGGCATGGCTTCATTTTAATACGCTAAATCTTGATAAAGGTTCCCTTTATTTGAGGCATGAGGGACATGAAATTAAGTTAAAATTTATACACCAAGACATGCCAGTAAGGATCAACATATGCTGAAGGAGAAAATAGAAAAAGAAAGAATATAAAAGGAAAAAATATAAACTGTGGAAGGAATGGAAATTGAAGAAAAAGAAAAGGAAGAAAAGATAAAAATGATGGAAAAGGTAGTAGAGAAACAAGGTGTTTAATCAAAGGCCACCTATGTTTAGTTGCATTCGTTTACGAAAGCGACAACAATGTTGTAAGCCAAAGATAGGTGGAGAAACTCAAGTTACCAACAAGCTTTCATTCGAATCAAGCAAGGATCAAATTCAGTACGGGACAATGTGTGAAAGAAGTATTATGTGATATTGCTCCTACGAACTCTTGTCATCTTCTTTTGAGATGGGCATGGCTTCATTTTAAAACGCTCAATCTTCATAAACGTTCCCTTTATTTGAGGCATGAGGGACATGAAATGAAGTTGAAATTTATGACACCAAGATAAGCCAGTAAGGACAACATATGATGAAGGAGAAAATAGAAAAAGAAAGAATATAAAAGGAAAAAATATAAACTGTGGAAGGAATGGAAATTAAAGAAAAAGAAAAGGAAGAAAAGATAAAGATGGTGGAAAAGGTAGTAGAGAAACAAGGTGTTTAATCAAAGGCCACCCATGTTCAGTTGCATTCGTTTACGAAAGCGACAACACTGTTGTAAGCCAAAGATTGGTGGAGAAACTCAAGTTACCAACAAGGGGAATCCAGCAAGCATCAAATTCAGTACGGGACAATGGGTGCAAGATGTATTATCTGATATTGCTCCCACAAACTCTTGTCATCTTCTTTTGAGATTGGCATGGCTTCATTTTAATACGCTAAATCTTCATAAACGTTCCCTTTATTTGAGGCATGAGGGACATGAAATGAAGTTGAAATTTATGACACCAAGACAAGCCAGTAAGGATCAACATATGATGAAGGAGAAAATAGAAAAAGAAAGAATATAAAAGGAAAAAATATAAACTGTGGAAGGAATGGAAATTAAAGAAAAAGAAAAGGAAGAAAAGATAAAGATGGTGGAAAAGGTAGTAGAGAAACAAGGTGTTTAATCAAAGGCCACCCATGTTCAGTTGCATTCGTTTACGAAAGCGACAACACTGTTGTAAGCCAAAGATTGGTGGAGAAACTCAAGTTACCAACAAGCATTCACTCGAATCCAGCAAGCATCAAATTCAGTACGGGACAATGGGTGCAAGAAGTATTATCTGATATTGCTCCCACAAACTCTTGTCATCTTCTTTTGAGATTGGCATGGCTTCATTTTAATACGCTAAATCTTCATAAACGTTCCCTTTATTTGAGGCATGAGGGACATGAAATGAAGTTAAAATTTATGACACCAAGACAAGCCAGTAAGGATCAACATATGCTGAAGGAGAAAATAGAAAAAGAAAGAATATAAAAGGAAAAAATATAAACTGTGGAAGGAATGGAAATTGAAGAAAAAGAAAAGGAAGAAAAGATAAAAATGATGGAAAAGGTAGTAGAGAAACAAGGTGTTTAATCAAAGGCCACCTATGTTTAGTTGCATTCGTTTACGAAAGCGACAACAATGTTGTAAGCCAAAGATTGGTGGAGAAACTCAAGTTACCAACAAGCATTCACTCGAATCCAGCAAGCATCAAATTCAGTACGGGACAATGGGTGCAAGAAGTATTATCTGATATTGCTCCCACAAACTCTTGTCATCTTCTTTTGAGATGGGCATGGCTTCATTTTAAAATGCTCAATCTTCATAAACGTTCCCTTTATTTGAGGCATGAGGGACATCAAATGAAGTTGAAATTTATGACACCAAGATAAGCCAGTAAGGATCAACATATGATGAAGGAGAAAATAGAAAAAGAAAGAATATAAAAGGAAAAAATATAAACTGTGGAAGGAATGGAAATTAAAGAAAAAGAAAAGGAAGAAAAGATAAAGATGGTGGAAAAGGTAGTAGAGAAACAAGGTGTTTAATCAAAGGCCACCCATGTTCAGTTGCATTCGTTTACGAAAGCGACAACACTGTTGTAAGCCAAAGATTGGTGGAGAAACTCAAGTTACCAACAAGTATTCACTCGAATCCAGCAAGCATCAAATTCAGTACGGGACAATCGGTGCAAGATGTATTATGTGATATTGCTCCCACAAACTCTTGTCATCTTCTTTTGAGATTGGCATGGCTTCATTTTAATACGCTAAATCTTCATAAACGTTCCCTTTATTTGAGGCATGAGGGACATGAAATGAAGTTGAAATTTATGACACCAAGACAAGCCAGTAAGGATCAACATATGATGAAGGAGAAAATAGAAAAAGAAAGAATATAAAAGGAAAAAATATAAACTGTGGAAGGAATGGAAATTAAAGAAAAAGAAAAGGAAGAAAAGATAAAGATGGTGGAAAAGGTAGTAGAGAAACAAGGTGTTTAATCAAAGGCCACCCATGTTCAGTTGCATTCGTTTACGAAAGCGACAACACTGTTGTAAGCCAAAGATTGGTGGAGAAACTCAAGTTACCAACAAGCATTCACTCGAATCCAGCAAGCATCAAATTCAGTACGGGACAATGGGTGCAAGAAGTATTATCTGATATTGCTCCCACAAACTCTTGTCATCTTCTTTTGGGATTGGCATGGCTTCATTTTAATACGCTAAATCTTGATAAAGGTTCCCTTTATTTGAGGCATGAGGGACATGAAGTGAAGTTAAAATTTATGACACCAAGACAAGCCAGTAAGGATCAACATATGCTGAAGGAGAAAATAGAAAAAGAAAGAATATAAAAGGAAAAAATATAAACTATGGAAGGAATGGAAATTGAAGAAAAAGAAAAGGAAGAAAAGATAAAGATGATGGAAAAGGTAGTAGAGAAACAAGGTGTTTAATCAAAGGCCACCCATGTTTAGTTGCATTCGTTTATGAAAGCGACAACAATGTTGTAAGCCAAAGATAGGTGGAGAAACTCCAGTTACCAACAAGCTTTCATTCGAATCAAGCAAGGATCAAATTCAGTACGGGACAATGTGTGAAAGAAGTATTATGTGATATTGCTCCTACGAACTCTTGTCATCTTCTTTTGAGATGGGCATGGCTTCATTTTAAAACGCTCAATCTTCATAAACGTTCCTTTTATTTGAGACATGAGGGACATGAAATGAAGTTGAAATTTATGACACCAAGATAAGCCAGTAAGGATCAACATATGCTGAAGGAGAAAATAGAAAAAGAAAGAATATAAAAGGAAAAAATATAAACTGTGGAAGGAATGGAAATTGAAGAAAAAGAAAAGGAAGAAAAGATAAAAATGATGGAAAAGGTAGTAGAGAAACAAGGTGTTTAATCAAAGGCCACGTATGTTTAGTTGCATTTGTTTACGAAAGCGACAACACTGTTGTAAGCCAATGATCGGTGGAGAAACTCAAGTTACCAACAACCTTTCATTCGAATCAAGCAAGGATCAAATTCAGTACAGGACAATGTGTGAAAGAAGTATTATGTGATATTGCTCCCACAAACTCTTGTCATCTTCCTTTTAGATGGGCATGGCTTCATTTTACAACGCTCAATCTTGATAAAGGTTCCCTTTATTAGAGGCATGAGGGACATGAAATGAAGTTGAAATTTATGACACCAAGATAAGCCAATAAGGATCAACATAGGCTGAAGGAGAAAATAGAAAAAAAAAGAATAGAAAAGGAAGAAATATAAACTGTGGAAGGAATGGAAATTGAAGAAAAAGAAAAGGAAGAAAAGATAAAGATGATGGAAAAGGTAGTAGAGAAACAAGGTGTTTAATCAAAGGCCACCCATGTTTAGTTGCATTCGTTTACGAAAGCGACAACACTGTTGTAAGCCAAAGATTGGTGGAGAAACTCAAGTTACCAACAAGCTTTCACTCGAATCAAGCAAGGATCAAATTCAGTACAGGACAATGTGTGAAAGAAGTATTATCTGATATTCCTCCCACAAACTCTTGTCATCTTCTTTTGAGATTGGCATGCCTTCATTTTAAAACGCTCAATCTTGATAAAGGTTCCCTTTATTAGAAGCATGAGTGACATGAAATGAAGTTGAAATTTATGACACCAAGACAAGCCAGTAAGGATCAACATAGGCTGAAGTAGAAAATAGAACAAGAAAGAATATAAAAGGAAGAAATATAAACTGCGGAAGGAATGGAAATTGAAGAAAAAGAAAAGGAAGAAAAGATAAAGATGATGGAAAAGGTAGTAGAGAAACAAGGTGTTTAATCAAAGGCCACCCATGTTTAGTTGCATTCGTTTACGAAAGCGACAACAATGTTGTAACCCAAAAGATAGGTGGAGAAACTCCAGTTACCAACAAGCTTTCATTCGAATCAAGCAAGGATCAAATTCAGTACGGGACAATGTGTGAAAGAAGTATTATGTGATATTGCTCCTACGAACTCTTGTCATCCTCTTTTGAGATGGGCATGGCTTCATTTTAAAACGCTCAATCTTCATAAACGTTCCCTTTATTTGAGGCATGAGGGACATGAAATGAAGTTGAAATTTATGACACCAAGACAAGCCAGTAAGGATCAACATATGCTGAAGGAGAAAATAGAAAAAGAAAGAATATAAAAGGAAAAAATATAAACTGTGGAAGGAATGGAAATTGAAGAAAAAGAAAAGGAAGAAAAGATAAAAATGATGGAAAAGGTAGTAGAGAAACAAGGTGTTTAATCAAAGGCCACGTATGTTTAGTTGCATTTGTTTACGAAAGCGACAACACTGTTGTAAGCCAATGATCGGTGGAGAAACTCAAGTTACCAACAACCTTTCATTCGAATCAAGCAAGGATCAAATTCAGTACAGGACAATGTGTGAAAGAAGTATTATGTGATATTGCTCCCACAAACTCTTGTCATCTTCCTTTTAGATGGGCATGGCTTCATTTTACAACGCTCAATCTTGATAAAGGTTCCCTTTATTAGAGGCATGAGGGACATGAAATGAAGTTGAAATTTATGACACCAAGATAAGCCAATAAGGATCAACATAGGCTGAAGGAGAAAATAGAAAAAAAAAGAATAGAAAAGGAAGAAATATAAACTGTGGAAGGAATGGAAATTGAAGAAAAAGAAAAGGAAGAAAAGATAAAGATGATGGAAAAGGTAGTAGAGAAACAAGGTGTTTAATCAAAGGCCACCCATGTTTAGTTGCATTCGTTTACGAAAGCGACAACACTGTTGTAAGCCAAAGATTGGTGGAGAAACTCAAGTTACCAACAAGCTTTCACTCGAATCAAGCAAGGATCAAATTCAGTACAGGACAATGTGTGAAAGAAGTATTATGTGATATTCCTCCCACAAACTCTTGTCATCTTCTTTTGAGATTGGCATGCCTTCATTTTAAAACGCTCAATCTTGATAAAGGTTCCCTTTATTAGAAGCATGAGAGACATGAAATGAAGTTGAAATTTATGACACCAAGACAAGCCAGTAAGGATCAACATAGGCTGAAGGAGAAAATAGAAAAAGAAAGAATATAAAAGGAAGAAATATAAATTGCGGAAGGAATGGAAATTGAAGAAAAAGAAAAGGAAGAAAAGATAAAGATGATGGAAAAGGTAGTAGAGAAACAAGGTGTTTAATCAAAGGCCACCCATGTTTAGTTGCATTCGTTTACGAAAGCGACAACAATGTTGTAACCCAAAGATAGGTGGAGAAACTCCAGTTACGAACAAGCTTTCATTCGAATCAAGCAAGGATCAAATTCAGTACGGGACAATGTGTGAAAGAAGTATTATGTGATATTGCTCCTACGAACTCTTGTCATCTTCTTTTGAGATGGGCATGGCTTCATTTTAAAACGCTCAATCTTCATAAACGTTCCCTTTATTTGAGGCATGAGGGACATGAAATGAAGTTGAAATTTATGACACCAAGACAAGCCAGTAAGGATCAACATATGCTGAAGGAGAAAATAGAAAAAGAAAGAATATAAAAGGAAAAAATATAAACTGTGGAAGGAATGGAAATTGAAGAAAAAGAAAAGGAAGAAAAGATAAAAATGATGGAAAAGGTAGTAGAGAAACAAGGTGTTTAATCAAAGGCCACGTATGTTTAGTTGCATTTGTTTACGAAAGCGACAACACTGTTGTAAGCCAATGATCGGTGGAGAAACTCAAGTTACCAACAACCTTTCATTCGAATCAAGCAAGGATCAAATTCAGTACAGGACAATGTGTGAAAGAAGTATTATGTGATATTGCTCCCACAAACTCTTGTCATCTTCCTTTTAGATGGGCATGGCTTCATTTTACAACGCTCAATCTTGATAAAGGTTCCCTTTATTAGAGGCATGAGGGACATGAAATGAAGTTGAAATTTATGACACCAAGATAAGCCAATAAGGATCAACATAGGCTGAAGGAGAAAATAGAAAAAAAAAGAATAGAAAAGGAAGAAATATAAACTGTGGAAGGAATGGAAATTGAAGAAAAAGAAAAGGAAGAAAAGATAAAGATGATGGAAAAGGTAGTAGAGAAACAAGGTGTTTAATCAAAGGCCACCCATGTTTAGTTGCATTCGTTTACGAAAGTGACAACACTGTTGTAAGCCAAAGATTGGTGGAGAAACTCAAGTTACCAACAAGCTTTCACTCGTATCAAGCAAGGATCAAATTCAGTACAGGACAATGTGTGAAAGAAGTATTATCTGATATTCCTCCCACAAACTCTTGTCATCTTCTTTTGAGATTGGCATGCCTTCATTTTAAAACGCTCAATCTTGATAAAGGTTCCCTTTATTAGAAGCATGAGTGACATGAAATGAAGTTGAAATTTATGACACCAAGACAAGCCAGTAAGGATCAACATAGGCTGAAGGAGAAAATAGAAAAAGAAAGAATATAAAAGGAAGAAATATAAACTGCGGAAGGAATGGAAATTGAAGAAAAAGAAAAGGAAGAAAAGATAAAGATGATGGAAAAGGTAGTAGAGAAACAAGGTGTTTAATCAAAGGCCACCCATGTTTAGTTGCATTCGTTTACGAAAGCGACAACAATGTTGTAACCCAAAGATAGGTGGAGAAACTCCAGTTACCAACAAGCTTTCATTCGAATCAAGCAAGGATCAAATTCAGTACGGGACAATGTGTGAAAGAAGTATTATGTGATATTGCTCCTACGAACTCTTGTCATCTTCTTTTGAGATGGGCATGGCTTCATTTTAAAACGCTCAATCTTCATAAACGTTCCCTTTATTTGAGGCATGAGGGACATGAAATGAAGTTGAAATTTATGACACCAAGACAAGCCAGTAAGGATCAACATATGCTGAAGGAGAAAATAGAAAAAGAAAGAATATAAAAGGAAAAAATATAAACTGTGGAAGGAATGGAAATTGAAGAAAAAGAAAAGGAAGAAAAGATAAAAATGATGGAAAAGGTAGTAGAGAAACAAGGTGTTTAATCAAAGGCCACGTATGTTTAGTTGCATTTGTTTACGAAAGCGACAACACTGTTGTAAGCCAATGATCGGTGGAGAAACTCAAGTTACCAACAACCTTTCATTCGAATCAAGCAAGGATCAAATTCAGTACAGGACAATGTGTGAAAGAAGTATTATGTGATATTGCTCCCACAAACTCTTGTCATCTTCCTTTTAGATGGGCATGGCTTCATTTTACAACGCTCAATCTTGATAAAGGTTCCCTTTATTAGAGGCATGAGGGACATGAAATGAAGTTGAAATTTATGACACCAAGATAAGCCAATAAGGATCAACATAGGCTGAAGGAGAAAATAGAAAAAAAAAAGAATAGAAAAGGAAGAAATATAAACTGTGGAAGGAATGGAAATTGAAGAAAAAGAAAAGGAAGAAAAGATAAAGATGATGGAAAAGGTAGTAGAGAAACAAGGTGTTTAATCAAAGGCCACCCATGTTTAGTTGCATTCGTTTACGAAAGTGACAACACTGTTGTAAGCCAAAGATTGGTGGAGAAACTCAAGTTACCAACAAGCTTTCACTCGTATCAAGCAAGGATCAAATTCAGTACATGACAATGTGTGAAAGAAGTATTATCTGATATTCCTCCCACAAACTCTTGTCATCTTCTTTTGAGATTGGCATGCCTTCATTTTAAAACGCTCAATCTTGATAAAGGTTCCCTTTATTAGAAGCATGAGTGACATGAAATGAAGTTGAAATTTATGACACCAAGACAATCCAGTAAGGATCAACATAGGCTGAAGGAGAAAATAGAAAAAGAAAGAATATAAAAGGAAGAAATATAAACTGCGGAAGGAATGGAAATTGAAGAAAAAGAAAAGGAAGAAAAGATAAAGATGATGGAAAAGGTAGTAGAGAAACAAGGTGTTTAATCAAAGGCCACCCATGTTTAGTTGCATTCGTTTACGAAAGCGACAACAATGTTGTAACCCAAAGATAGGTGGAGAAACTCCAGTTACCAACAAGCTTTCATTCGAATCAAGCAAGGATCAAATTCAGTACGGGACAATGTGTGAAAGAAGTATTATGTGATATTGCTCCTACGAACTCTTGTCATCTTCTTTTGAGATGGGCATGGCTTCATTTTAAAACGCTCAATCTTCATAAACGTTCCCTTTATTTGAGGCATGAGGGACAAGAAATGAAGTTGAAATTTATGACACCAAGACAAGCCAGTAAGGATCAACATATGCTGAAGGAGAAAATAGAAAAAGAAAGAATATAAAAGGAAGAAATATAAACTGTGGAAGGAATGGAAATTGAAGAAAAAGAAAAGGAAGAAAAGATAAAAATGATGGAAAAGGTAGTAGAGAAACAAGGTGTTTAATCAAAGGCCACCCATGTTTAGTTGCATTCGTTTACGAAAGCGACAACAATGTTGTAACCCAAAGATAGGTGGAGAAACTCCAGTTACCAACAAGCTTTCATTCGAATCAAGCAAGGATCAAATTCAGTACGGGACAATGTGTGAAAGAAGTATTATGTGATATTGCTCCTACGAACTCTTGTCATCTTCTTTTGAGATGGGCATGGCTTCATTTTAAAACGCTCAATCTTCATAAACGTTCCCTTTATTTGAGGCATGAGGGACAAGAAATGAAGTTGAAATTTATGACACCAAGACAAGCCAGTAAGGATCAACATATGATGAAGGAGAAAATAGAAAAAGAAAGAATATAAAAGGAAAAAATATAAACTGTGGAAGGAATGGAAATTAAAGAAAAAGAAAAGGAAGAAAAGATAAAGATGGTGGAGAAGGTAGTAGAGAAACAAGGTGTTTAATCAAAGGCCACCCATGTTCAGTTGCATTCGTTTACGAAAGCGACAACACTGTTGTAAGCCAAAGATTGGTGGAGAAACTCAAGTTACCAACAAGCATTCACTCGAATCCAGCAAGCATCAAATTCAGTACGGGACAATGGGTGCAAGAAGTATTATCTGATATTGCTCCCACAAACTCTTGTCATCTTCTTTTGAGATTGGCATGGCTTCATTTTAATACGCTAAATCTTGATAAAGGTTCCCTTTATTTGAGGCATGAGGGACATGAAATGAAGTTAAAATTTATGACACCAAGACAAGCCAGTAAGGATCAACATATGCTGAAGGAGAAAATAGAAAAAGAAAGAATATAAAAGGAAAAAATATAAACTGTGGAAGGAATGGAAATTGAAGAAAAAGAAAAGGAAGAAAAGATAAAGATGATGGAAAAGGTAGTAGAGAAACAAGGTGTTTAATCAAAGGCCACCCATGTTTAGTTGCATTCGTTTACGAAAGCGACAACAATGTTGTAAGCCAAAGATAGGTGGAGAAACTCCAGTTACCAACAAGCTTTCATTCGAATCAAGCAAGGATCAAATTCAGTACGGGACAATGTGTGAAAGAAGTATTATGTGATATTGCTCCTACGAACTCTTGTCATCTTCTTTTGAGATTGGCATGGCTTCATTTTAAAACGCTCAATCTTCATAAACGTTCCCTTTATTTGAGACATGAGGGACATGAAATGAAGTTGAAATTTATGACACCAAGATAAGCCAGTAAGGATCAACATATGCTGAAGGAGAAAATAGAAAAAGAAAGAATATAAAAGGAAAAAATATAAACTGTGGAAGGAATGGAAATTGAAGAAAAAGAAAAGGAAGAAAAGATAAAGATGATGGAAAAGGTAGTAGAGAAACAAGGTGTTTAATCAAAGGCCACCCATGTTTAGTTGCATTCGTTTACAAAAGCGACAACAATGTTGTAAGCCAAAGATAGGTGGAGAAACTCCAGTTACCAACAAGCATTCACTCGAATCCAGCAAGCATCAAATTCAGTACGGGACAATGGGTGCAAGAAGTATTATGTGATATTGCTCCCACAAACTCTTGTCATCTTCTTTTGAGATTGGCATGGCTTCATTTTAATACGCTAAATCTTGATAAAGGTTCCCTTTATTTGAGGCATGAGGGACATGAAATGAAGTTAAAATTTATGACACCAAGACAAGCTAATAAGGATCAACATAGGCTGAAGGAGAAAATAGAAAAAGAAAGAATAGAAAAGGAAGAAATATAAACTGTGGAAGGAATGGAAATTAAAGAAAAAGAAAAGGAACAAAAGATAAAGATGGTGGAAAAGGTAGTAGAGAAACAAGGTGTTTAATCAAAGGCCACGTATGTTTAATTGCATTTGTTTACGAAAGCGACAACACTGTTGTAAGCCAATGATCGGTGGAGAAACTCAAGTTACCAACAACCTTTCATTCGAATCAAGCAAGGATCAAATTCAGTACAGGACAATGTGTGGAAGAAGTATTATGTGATATTGCTCCCACAAACTCTTGTCATCTTCCTTTTAGATGGGCATGGCTTCATTTTAAAATGCTCAATCTTCATAAACGTTCCCTTTATTTGAGACATGAGGGACATGAAATGAAGTTGAAATTTATGACACCAAGATAAGCCAGTAAAGATCAACATATGCTGAAGGAGAAAATAGAAAAAGAAAGAATATAAAAGGAAAAAATATAAACTGTGGAAGGAATGGAAATTGAAGAAAAAGAAAAGGAAGAAAAGATAAAGATGGTGGAAAAGGTAGTAGAGAAACAAGGTGTTTAATCAAAGGCCACCCATGTTCAGTTGCATTCGTTTACGAAAGCGACAACACTGTTGTAAGCCAAAGATTGGTGGAGAAACTCAAGTTACCAACAAGCATTCACTCGAATCCAGCAAGCATCAAATTCAGCACGGGACAATGGGTGCAAGAAGTATTATCTGATATTGCTCCCACAAACTCTTGTCATCTTCTTTTGAGATTGGCATGGCTTCATTTTAATACGCTAAATCTTGATAAAGGTTCCCTTTATTTGAGGCATGAGGGACATGAAATGAAGTTAAAATTTATGACACCAAGACAAGCTAATAAGGATCAACATAGGCTGAAGGAGAAAATAGAAAAAGAAAGAATAGAAAAGGAAGAAAAATAAACTGTGGAAGGAATGGAAATTAAAGAAAAAGAAAAGGAACAAAAGATAAAGATGGTGGAAAAGGTAGTAGAGAAACAAGGTGTTTAATCAAAGGCCACCCATGTTTAGTTACATTCGTTTACGAAAGCGACAACAATGTTGTAAGCCAACGATAGGTGGAGAAACTCCAGTTACCAACAAGCTTTCATTCGAATCAAGCAAGGATCAAATTCAGTACGGGACAATGTGTGAAAGAAGTATTATGTGATATTGCTCCTACGAACTCTTGTCATCTTCTTTTGAGATGGGCATGGCTTCATTTTAAAACGCTCAATCTTCATAAACGTTCCCTTTATTTGAGGCATGAGGGACATGAAATGAAGTTGAAATTTATGACACCAAGACAAGCCAGTAAGGATCAACATATGATGAAGGAGAAAATAGAAAAAGAAAGAATATAAAAGGAAAAAATATAAACTGTGGAAGGAATGAAAATTAAAGAAAAAGAAAAGGAAGAAAAGATAAAGATGGTGGAAAAGGTAGTAGAGAAGCAAGGTGTTTAATCAAAGGCCACCCATGTTCAGTTGCATTCGTTTACGAAAGCGACAACACTGTTGTAAGCCAAAGATTGGTGGAGAAACTCAAGTTACCAACAAGCATTCACTCGAATCCAGCAAGCATCAAATTAAGTACGGGACAATGGGTGCAAGAAGTATTATCTGATATTGCTCCCACAAACTCTTGTCATCTTCTTTTGAGATTGGCATGGCTTCATTTTAATACGCTAAATCTTGATAAAGGTTCCCTTTATTTGAGGCATGAGGGACATGAAATGAAGTTAAAATTGATGACACCAAGACAAGCCAGTAAGGATCAACATATGCTGAAGGAGAAAATAGAAAAAGAAAGAATATAAAAGGAAAAAATATAAACTGTGGAAGGAATGGAAATTGAAGAAAAAGAAAAGGAAGAAAAGATAAAGATGATGGAAAAGGTAGTAGAGAAACAAGGTGTTTAATCAAAAGCCACCCATGTTTAGTTGCATTCGTTTACGAAAGCGACAACAATGTTGTAAGCCAAAGATAGGTGGAGAAACTCCAGTTACCAACAAGCTTTCAGTCGAATCAAGCAAGGATCAAATTCAGTACGGGACAATGTGTGCAAGAAGTATTATATGATATTGCTCCCACGAACACTTGTCATCTTCTTTTGAGATTGGCATGGCTTCATTATAAAACGCTCAATCTTGATAAAGGTTCCCTTTATTTGAGGGATGAGGGACATGAAATGAAGTTGAAATTTATGACACCAACACAAGTCAGTAAGGATCAACATAGGTTGAAGGAGAAAATAGAAAAAGAAGGAATAGAAAAGGAAGAAATATAAACTGTGGAAGGAATGGAAATTAAAGAAAAAGAAAAGGAACAAAAGATAAAGATGGTGGAAAAGGTAGTAGAGAAACAAGGTGTTTAATCAAAGGCCACGTATGTTTAGTTGCATTTGTTTACGAAAGCGACAACACTGTTGTAAGCCAATGATCGGGGGAGAAACTCAAGTTACCAACAACCTTTCATTCGAATCAAGCCAGGATCAAATTCAGTACAGGACAATGTGTGAAAGAAGTATTATGTGATATTGCTCCCACAAACTCTTGTCATCTTCCTTTTAGATGGGCATGGCTTCATTTTACAACGCTCAATCTTGATAAAGGTTCCCTTTATTAGAGGCATGAGGGACATGAAATGAAGTTGAAATTTATGACACCAAGATAAGCCAATAAGGATCAACATAGGCTGAAGGAGAAAATAGAAAAAGAAAGAATAGAAAAGGAAGAAATATAAACTGTGGAAGGAATGGAAATTAAAGAAAAAGAAAAGGAAGAAAAGATAAAGATGGTGGAAAAGGTAGTAGAGAAACAAGGTGTTTAATCAAAGGCCACGTATGTTTAGTTGCATTTGTTTACGAAAGCGACAACACTGCTGTAAGCCAAAGATTGGTGGAGAAACTCAAGTTACCAACAAGCTTTCAGTCGAATCAAGCAAGGATCAAATTCAGTACAAGACAATGTGTGAAAGAAGTATTATGTGATATTTCTCCCACAAACTCTTGTCATCTTCTTTTGAGATTGGCATGGCTTCATTTTAAAACGCTAAATCTTGATAAAGGTTCCCTTTATTTGAGCCACGAGGGACATGAAATGAAGTTGAAATTTATGACACCAAGACAAGCCAGTAAGGATCAACATATGATGAAGGAGAAAATAGAAAAAGAAAGAATAGAAAAGGAAGAAATATAAACTGTGGAAGGAATGGAAATTGAAGAAAAAGAAAAGGAAGAAAAGATAAAGATGGTGGAAAAGGTAGTAGAGAAACAAGGTGTTTAATCAAAGGCCACCCATGTTCAGTTGCATTCGTTTACGAAAGCGACAACACTGTTGTAAGCCAAAAGATTGGTGGAGAAACTCAAGTTACCAACAAGCATTCACTCGAATCCAGCAAGCATCAAATTCAGTACGGGACAATGGGTGCAAGAAGTATTATCTGATATTGCTCCCACAAACTCTTGTCATCTTCTTTTGAGATTGTCATGGCTTCATTTTAATACGCTAAATCTTGATAAAGGTTCCCTTTATTTGAGGCATGAGGGACATGAAATGAAGTTAAAATTTATGACACCAAGACAAGCCAGTAAGGATCAACATATGCTGAAGGAGAAAATAGAAAAAGAAAGAATAGAAAAGGAAGAAATATAAACTGTGGAAGGAATGGAAATTGAAGAAAAAGAAAAGGAAGAAAAGATAAAGATGATGGAAAAGGTAGTAGAGAAACAAGGTGTTTAATCAAAGGGCACCCATGTTCAGTTGCATTCGTTTACGAAAGCGACAACACTGTTGTAAGCCAAAGATTGGTGGAGAAACTCAAGTTACCAACAAGCATTCACTCGAATCCAGCAAGCATCAAATTCAGTACGGGACAATGGGTGCAAGAAGTATTATATGATATTGCTCCCACAAACTCTTGTCATCTTCTTTTGAGATTGGCATGGCTTCATTTTAAAACGCTCAATCTTCATAAACGTTCCCCTTATTTGAGACATGAGGGACATGAAATGAAGTTGAAATTTATGACACCAAGATAAGCCAGTAAGGATCAACATATGCTGAAGGAGAAAATAGAAAAAGAAAGAATATAAAAGGAAAAAATATAAACTGTGGAAGGAATGGAAATTGAAGAAAAAGAAAAGGAAGAAAAGATAAAGATGATGGAAAAGGTAGTAGAGAAACAAGGTGTTTAATCAAAGGCCACCCATGTTTAGTTGCATTCGTTTACGAAAGCGACAACACTGTTGTAAGCCAAAAATTGGTGGAGAAACTCAAGTTACCAACAAGCTTTCACTCGAAACAAGCAAGGATCAAATTCAGTACAGGACAATGTGTGAAAGAAGTATTATGTGATATTGCTCCCACAAACTCTTGTCATCTTCTTTTTAGATGGGCATGGCTTCATTTTAAAATGCTCAATCTTGATAAAGGTTCCCTTTATTAGAGGCGTGAGGGACATGAAATGAAGTTTAAATTTATGACACCAACACAAGCTAATAAGGATCAACATAGGCTGAAGGAGAAAATAGAAAAAGAAAGAATAGAAAAGGAAGAAATATAAACTGTGGAAGGAATGGAAATTAAAGAAAAAGAAAAGGAACAAAAGATAAAGATGGTGGAAAAGGTAGTAGAGAAACAAGGTGTTTAATCAAAGGCCACGTATGTTTAGTTGCATTTGTTTACGAAAGCGACAACAATGTTGTAAGCCAATGATCGGTGGAGAAACTCAAGTTACCAACAACCTTTCATTCGAATCAAGCAAGGATCAAATTCAGTACAGGACAATGTGTGAAAGAAGTATTATGTGATATTGCTCCCACAAACTCTTGTCATCTTCCTTTTAGATGGGCATGGCTTCATTTTACAACGCTCAATCTTGATAAAGGTTCCCTTTATTAGAGGCATGAGGGACATGAAATGAAGTTGAAATTTATGACACCAAGATAAGCCAATAAGGATCAACATAGGCTGAAGGAGAAAATAGAAAAAAAAAAGAATAGAAAAGGAAGAAATATAAACTGTGGAAGGAATGGAAATTGAAGAAAAAGAAAAGGAAGAAAAGATAAAGATGATGGAAAAGGTAGTAGAGAAACAAGGTGTTTAATCAAAGGCCACCCATGTTTAGTTGCATTCGTTTACGAAAGCGACAACACTGTTGTAAGCCAAAGATTGGTGGAGAAACTCAAGTTACCAACAAGCTTTCACTTGAATCAAGCAAGGATCAAATTCAGTACAGGAAAATGTGTGAAAGAAGTATTATCTGATATTCCTCCCACAAACTCTTGTCATCTTCTTTTGATATTGGCAAGCCTTCATTTTAAAACGCTCAATCTTGATAAAGGTTCCCTTTATTAGAAGCATGAGTGACATGAAATGAAGTTGAAATTTATGACACCAAGACAAGCCAGTAAGGATCAACATAGGCTGAAGGAGAAAATAGAAAAAGAAAGAATATAAAAGGAAGAAATATAAACTGCGGAAGGAATGGAAATTAAAGAAAAAGAAAAGGAAGAAAAGATAAAGATGATGGAAAAGGTAGTAGAGAAACAAGGTGTTTAATCAAAGGCCACCCATGTTTAGTTGCATTCGTTTACGAAAGCGACAACAATGTTGTAAGCCAAAGATAGGTGGAGAAACTCCAGTTACCAACAAGCTTTCATTCGAATCAAGCAAGGATCAAATTCAGTACGGGACAATGTGTGAAAGAAGTATTATGTGATATTGCTCCTACGAACTCTTGTCATCTTCTTTTGAGATGGGCATGGCTTCATTTTAAAACGCTCAATCTTCATAAACGTTCCCTTTATTTGAGGCATGAGGGACATGAAATGAAGTTGAAATTTATGACACCAAGACAAGCCAGTAAGGATCAACATATGATGAAGGAGAAAATAGAAAAAGAAAGAATATAAAAGGAAAAAATATAAACTGTGGAAGGAACGAAAATTGAAGAAAAAGAAAACGAAGAAAAGATAAAGATGATGGAAAAGGTAGTAGAGAAACAAGGTGTTTAATCAAAGGCAACCCATGTTTAGTTGCATTCTCTTACGAAAGCGACAACACTGTTGTTAGCCAAAGATTGGTGGAGAAACTCAAGTTACCAACAAGCTTTCAGTCGAATCAAGCAAGGATCAAATTCAGTACAGGACAATGTGTGAAAGAAGTATTATGTGATATTTCTCCCACAAACTCTTGTCATCTTCTTTTGAGATTGGCATGACTTCATTTTAAAACGCTAAATCTTGATAAAGGATCCCTTTATTTGAGCCACGAGGGACATGAAATGAAGTTAAAATTTATGACACCAAGACAAGCTAGTAAGGATCAACATATGCTGAAGGAGAAAATAGAAAAAGAAAGAATATAAAAGGAAAAAATATAAACTGTGGAAGGAATGGAAATTGAAGAAAAAGAAAAGGAAGAAAAGATAAAGATGATGGAATAAGTAGTAGAGAAACAAGGTGTTTAATGAAAGGCCACCCATGTTTAGTTGCATTCGTTTACGAAAGCGACAACAATGTTGTAAGCCACAGATTGGTGGAGAAACTCCAGTTACCAACAAGCTTTCATTCGAATCAAGCAAGGATCAAATTCAGTACGGGACAATGTGTGAAAGAAGTATTATGTGATATTGCTCCCACGAACTATTGTCATCTTCTTTTGAGATGGGCATGGCTTCATTTTAAAACGCTCAATCTTCATAAACGTTCCCTTTATTTGAGGGATGAGGGACATGAAATGAAGTTGAAATTTATGACACCAAGATAAGCCAGTAAGGATCAACATATGCTGAAGGAGAAAATAGAAAAAGGAAGAATATAAAAGGAAAAAATATAAACTGTGGAAGGAATGGAAATAAAAGAAAAAGAAAAGGAAGAAAAGATAAAGATGGTGGAAAAGGTAGTAGAGAAACAAGGTGTTTAAACAAAGGCCTCCCATGTTTAGGTGCATTCGTTTACGAAAACGACAACACTGTTGTAAGCCAAAGATTGGTGGAGAAACTCAAGTTACCAACAAGCATTCACTCGAATGAAGCAAGGATCAAATTCAGTACGGGACAATGTGTGCAAGAAGTATTATCTGATATTGCTCCCACGAACACTTGTCATCTTCTTTTGAGATTGGCATTGCTTCATTTTAAAACGCTCAATCTTGATAAATGTTCCCTTTATTTGAGGGATGAGGGACATGAAATGAAGTTGAAATTTATGACACCAACACAAGCCAGTAAGGATCAACATAGGTTGAAGGAGAAAATAGAAAAAGAAGGAATAGAAAAGGAAGAAATATAAACTGTGGAAGGAATGGAAATTAAAGAAAAAGAAAAGGAAGAAAAGATAAAGATGATGGAAAAGGTAGTAGAGAAATAAAGTGTTTAATCAAAGGCCACCCATGTTTAGTTGCATTTGTTTACGAAAGCGACAACACTGTTGTAAGCCAAAGATTGGTGGAGAAACTCAAGTTACCAACAAGCTTTCATTCGAATCAAGCAAGGATCAAATTCAGTACAGGACAATGTGTGAAAGAAGTATTATGTGATATTGCTCCCACATACTCTTGTCATCTTCTTTTTATGTGGGCATGGCTTCATTTTAAAATGCTCAATCTTGATAAAGGTTCCCTTTATTAGAGGCATGGGGGACATGAAATGAAGTTGAAATTTATGACACCAAGACAAACCAGTAAGGATCAACATAAGCTGAAGGAGAAAATAAAAAAAAGAAAGAATAGAAAAGGAAGAAATATAAATTGTGGAAGGAATGGAAATTAAAGAAAAAGAAAAGGAAGAAAAGATAAAGATGGTGGAAAAGGTAGTAGAGAAACAAGGTGTTTAATCAAAGACCTCCCATGTTTAGTTGCATTCGTTTACGAAAGCGACAACAATGTTGTAAGCCTAAGATAGGTGGAGAAACTCCAGTTACCAACAAGCTTTCATTCGAATCAAGCAAGGATCAACTTCAGTACGGGACAATGTGTGAAAGAAGTATTATGTGATATTGCTCCCACGAACTCTTGTCATCTTCTTTTGAGATGGGCATGGCTTCATTTTAAAACGCTCAATCTTCATAAACGTTCCCTTTATTTGAGGCATGAGGGACATGAAATGAAGTTGAAATTTATGACGCCATGACAAGCCAGTAAGGATCAACATAGGCTGAAGGAGAAAATAGAAAAAGAAAGAATATAAAAGGAAGAGATATAAACTGTGGAAGGAATGGAAATTGAAGAAAAAGAAAAGGAAGAAAAGATAAAAATGGTGGAAAAGGTAGTAGAGAAACAAGGTGTTTAATCAAAGGCCTCCCATGTTTAGTTGCATTCGTTTACGAAAGCAACAACACTGTTGTAAGCCAAAGATTGGTGGAGAAACTCAAGTTACCAACAAGCTTTCACTCGAATCAAGCAAGGATCAAATTCAGTACGGGACAATGTGTGAAAGAAGTATTATCTGATATTGCTCCCACGAACTCTTGTGATCTTCTTTTGAGATTGGCATGGCTTCATTTTAAAACGCTCAATCTTGATAAAGGTTCCCTTTATTTGAGGGATGAGGGACATGAAATGAAGTTCAAATTTATGACACCAACACAAGCCAGTAAGGATCAACATAGGTTGAAGGAGAAAATAGAAAAAGAAGGAATACAAAAGGAAGAAATATAAACTGTGGAAGGAATGGAAATTAAAGAAAAAGAAAAGGAAGAAAAGATAAAGATGATGGAAAAGGTAGTAGAGAAATAAAGTGTTTAATCAAAGGCCACCCATGTTTAGTTGCATTTGTTTACGAAAGCGACAACACTGTTGTAAGCCAAAGATTGGTGGAGAAACTCAAGTTACCAACAAGCTTTCATTCGAATCAAGCAAGGATCAAATTCAGTACAGGACAATGTGTGAAAGAAGTATTATGTGATATTGCTCCCACATACTCTTGTCATCTTCTTTTTATGTGGGCATGGCTTCATTTTAAAATGCTCAATCTTGATAAAGGTTCCCTTTATTAGAGGCATGGGGGACATGAAATGAAATTGAAATTTATGACACCAAGACAAGCCAGTAAGGATCAACATAGGTTAAAGGAGAAAATAGAAAAAGAAAGAATAGAAAAGGAAGAAATATAAACTGTGGAAGGAATGGAAATTGAAGAAAAAGAAAAGGAAGGAAAGATAAAGATGATGGAAAAGGTAGTAGAGAAACAAGGTGTTTAATCAAAGGCCTCCCATGTTTAGTTGCATTCGTTTAGGAAAGCGACAACACTGTTGTAAGCCAAAGATTGGTGGAGAAACTCAAGTTACCAACAAGCATTCACTCGAATCAAGCAAGGATCAAATTCAGTACGGGACAATGTGTGCAAGAAGTATTATCTGATATTGCTCACACAAACTCTTGTCATCTTCTTTTGAGATTGGCATGGCTTCATTTTAACACGCTCAGTCTTGATAAAGGTTCCCTTTCTTTGAGGCATGAGGGAAATGAAATGAAGTTGAAATTTATGACACCAACACAAGCCAGTAAGGATCAACATAGGTTGAAGGAGAAAATCGAAAAAGAAGGAATAGAAAAGAAAGAAATATAAACTGTGGAAGGAATGGAAATTAAAGAAAAAGAAAAGGAAGAAAAGAAAAGATGATGGAAAAGGTAGTAGAGAAACAAAGTGTTTAATCAAAGGCCACCCATGTTTAGTTGCATTCGTTTGCGAAAGCGACAACATTGTTGTAAGCGAAAGATTGGTGGAGAAACTCAAGTTACCAACAAGCATTCACTCGAATCCAGCAAGGATCAAATTCAGTACGGGACAATGTGTGAAAGAAGTATTATCTGATATTGCTCCCACGAACTCTTGTGATCTTCTTTTGAGATTGGCATGGCTTCATTTTAAAACGCTCAATCTTGATAAAGGTTCCCTTTATTTGAGGGATGAGGGACATGAAATGAAGTTCAAATTTATGACACCAACACAAGCCAGTAAGGATCAACATAGGTTGAAGGAGAAAATAGAAAAAGAAGGAATAGAAAAGGAAGAAATATAAACTGTGGAAGGAATGGAAATTAAAGAAAAAGAAAAGGAAGAAAAGATAAAGATGATGGAAAAGGTAGTAGAGAAATAAAGTGTTTAATCAAAGGCCACCAATGTTTAGTTGCATTTGTTTACGAAAGCGACAACACTGTTGTAAGCCAAAGATTGGTGGAGAAACTCAAGTTACCAACAAGCTTTCATTCGAATCAAGCAAGGATCAAATTCAGTACAGGACAATGTGTGAAAGAAGTATTATGTGATATTGCTCCCACATACTCTTGTCATCTTCTTTTTATGTGGGCATGGCTTCATTTTAAAATGCTCAATCTTGATAAAGGTTCCCTTTATTAGAGGCATGGGGGACATGAAATGAAGTTGAAATTTATGACACCAAGACAAGCCAGTAAGGATCAACATAGGTTAAAAGAGAAAATAGAAAAAGAAAGAATAGAAAAGGAAGAAATATAAACTGTGGAAGGAATGGAAATTAAAGAAAAAGAAAAGGAAGAAAAGATAAAAATGGTGGAAAAGGTAGTAGAGAAACAAGGTGTTTAATCAAAGGCCTCCCATGTTTAGTTGCATTCGTTTACGAAAGCGACAACACTGTTGTAAGCCAAAGATTCTTGGAGAAACTCAAGTTACCAACAAGCTTTCACTCGAATCAAGCAAGGATCAAATTCAGTACGGGACAATGTGTGAAAGAAGTATTATCTGATATTGCTCCCACGAACTCTTGTCATCTTCTTTTGAGATTGGCATGGCTTCATTTTAAAACGCTCAATCTTGATAAAGGTTCCCTTTATTTGAGGGATGAGGGACATGAAATGAAGTTGAAATTTATCACACCAACACAAGCCAGTAAGGATCAACATAGGTTGAAGGAGAAAATAGAAAAAGAAGGAATTGAAAAGGAAAAAATATAAACTGTGGAAGGAATGGAAATAAAAGAAAAAGAAAACGAAGAAAAGATAAAGATGGTGGAAAAGGTAGTAGAGAAACAAGGTGTTTAAACAAAGGCCTCCCATGTTTAGGTGCATTCGTTTACGAAAACGACAACACTGTTGTAAGCCAAAGATTGGTGGAGAAACTCCAGTTACCAACAAGCATTCACTCGAATCAAGCAAGGATCAAATTCAGTACGGGACAATGTGTGCAAGAAGTATTATCTGATATTGCTCACACGAACTGTTGTCATGTTCTTTTGGGATTGGCATGGCTTCATTTTAAAACGCTCAATCTTGATAAAGGTTCCCTTTATTTGAGGCATGAGGGACATGAAATGAAGTTGAAATTTATGACACCATGACAAGTTAGTAAGGATCAACATAGGCTGAAGGAGAAAATAGAAAAAGAAAGAATAGAAAAGGAAGAAATATAAACTGTGGAAGGAATGGAAATTAAAGAAAAAGAAAAGGAAGAAAAGATAAAGATGGTGGAAAAGGTAGTAGAGAAACAAGGTGTTTAATCAAAGGCCTCCCATGTTTAGTTGCATTCGTTTAGGAAAGCGACAACACTGTTGTAAGCCAAAGATTGGTGGAGAAACTCAAGTTACCAACAAGCATTCACTCGAATCAAGCAAGGATCAAATTCAGTACGGGACAATGTGTGCAAGAAGTATTATCTAATACTGCTCACACAAACTCTTGTCATCTTCTTTTGAGATTGGCATGGCTTCATTTTAACACGCTCAGTCTTGATAAAGGTTCCCTTTCTTTGAGGCATGAGGGAAATGAAATGAAGTTGAAATTTATGACACCAACACAAGCCAGTAAGGATCAACATAGGTTGAAGGAGAAAATCGAAAAAGAAGGAATAGAAATGAAAGAAATATAAATTGTGGAAGGAATGGAAATTAAAGAAAAAGAAAAGGAAGAAAAGAAAAGATGATGGAAAAGGTAGTAGAGAAACAAAGTGTTTAATCAAAGGCCACCCATGTTTAGTTGCATTCGTTTGCGAAAGCGACAACACTGTTGTAAGCGAAAGATTGGTGGAGAAACTCAAGTTACCAACAAGCATTCACTCGAATCCAGCAAGGATCAAATTCAGTACGGGACAATGTGTGAAAGAAGTATTATCTGATATTGCTCCCACGAACTCTTGTGATCTTCTTTTGAGATTGGCATGGCTTCATTTTAAAACGCTCAATCTTGATAAAGGTTCCCTTTATTTGAGGGATGAGGGACATGAAATGAAGTTCAAATTTATGACACCAACACAAGCCAGTAAGGATCAACATAGGTTGAAGGAGAAAATAGAAAAAGAAGGAATAGAAAAGGAAGAAATATAAACTGTGGAAGGAATGGAAATTAAAGAAAAAGAAAAGGAAGAAAAGATAAAGATGATGGAAAAGGTAGTAGAGAAATAAAGTGTTTAATCAAAGGCCACCAATGTTTAGTTGCATTTGTTTACGAAAGCGACAACACTGTTGTAAGCCAAAGATTGGTGGAGAAACTCAAGTTACCAACAAGCTTTCATTCGAATCAAGCAAGGATCAAATTCAGTACAGGACAATGTGTGAAAGAAGTATTATGTGATATTGCTCCCACATACTCTTGTCATCTTTTTATGTGGGCATGGCTTCATTTTAAAATGCTCAATCTTGATAAAGGTTCCCTTTATTAGAGGCATGGGGGACATGAAATGAAGTTGAAATTTATGACACCAAGACAAGCCAGTAAGGATCAACATAGGTTAAAAGAGAAAATAGAAAAAGAAAGAATAGAAAAGGAAGAAATATAAACTGTGGAAGGAATGGAAATTAAAGAAAAAGAAAAGGAAGAAAAGATAAAAATGGTGGAAAAGGTAGTAGAGAAACAAGGTGTTTAATCAAAGGCCTCCCATGTTTAGTTGCATTCGTTTACGAAAGCGACAACACTGTTGTAAGCCAAAGATTCTTGGAGAAACTCAAGTTACCAACAAGCTTTCACTCGAATCAAGCAAGGATCAAATTCAGTACGGGACAATGTGTGAAAGAAGTATTATCTGATATTGCTCCCACGAACTCTTGTCATCTTCTTTTGAGATTGGCATGGCTTCATTTTAAAACGCTCAATCTTGATAAAGGTTCCCTTTATTTGAGGGATGAGGGACATGAAATGAAGTTGAAATTTATCACACCAACACAAGCCAGTAAGGATCAACATAGGTTGAAGGAGAAAATAGAAAAAGAAGGAATTGAAAAGGAAAAAATATAAACTGTGGAAGGAATGGAAATAAAAGAAAAAGAAAAGGAAGAAAAGATAAAGATGGTGGAAAAGGTAGTAGAGAAACAAGGTGTTTAAACAAAGGCCTCCCATGTTTAGGTGCATTCGTTTACGAAAACGACAACACTGTTGTAAGCCAAAGATTGGTGGAGAAACTCCAGTTACCAACAAGCATTCACTCGAATCAAGCAAGGATCAAATTCAGTACGGGACAATGTGTGCAAGAAGTATTATCTGATATTGCTCACACGAACTGTTGTCATGTTCTTTTGGGATTGGCATGGCTTCATTTTAAAACGCTCAATCTTGATAAAGGTTCCCTTTATTTGAGGCATGAGGGACATGAAATGAAGTTGAAATTTATGACACCATGACAAGTTAGTAAGGATCAACATAGGCTGAAGGAGAAAATAGAAAAAGAAAGAATAGAAAAGGAAGAAATATAAACTGTGGAAGGAATGGAAATTAAAGAAAAAGAAAAGGAAGAAAAGATAAAGATGGTGGAAAAGGTAGTAGAGAAACAAGGTGTTTAATCAAAGGCCTCCCATGTTTAGTTGCATTCGTTTAGGAAAGCGACAACACTGTTGTAAGCCAAAGATTGGTGGAGAAACTCAAGTTACCAACAAGCATTCACTCGAATCAAGCAAGGATCAAATTCAGTACGGGACAATGTGTGCAAGAAGTATTATCTAATATTGCTCACACAAACTCTTGTCATCTTCTTTTGAGATTGGCATGGCTTCATTTTAACACGCTCAGTCTTGATAAAGGTTCCCTTTCTTTGAGGCATGAGGGAAATGAAATGAAGTTGAAATTTATGACACCAACACAAGCCAGTAAGGATCAACATAGGTTGAAGGAGAAAATCGAAAAAGAAGGAATAGAAATGAAAGAAATATAAATTGTGGAAGGAATGGAAATTAAAGAAAAAGAAAAGGAAGAAAAGAAAAGATGATGGAAAAGGTAGTAGAGAAACAAAGTGTTTAATCAAAGGCCACCCATGTTTAGTTGCATTCGTTTGCGAAAGCGACAACACTGTTGTAAGCGAAAGATTGGTGGAGAAACTCAAGTTACCAACAAGCATTCACTCGAATCCAGCAAGGATCAAATTCAGTACGGGACAATGTGTGAAAGAAGTATTATCTGATATTGCTCCCACGAACTCTTGTGATCATCTTTTGAGATTGGCATGGCTTCATTTTAAAACGCTCAATCTTGATAAAGGTTCCCTTTATTTGAGGGATGAGGGACATGAAATGAAGTTCAAATTTATGACACCAACACAAGCCAGTAAGGATCAACATAGGTTGAAGGAGAAAATCGAAAAAGAAGGAATAGAAATGAAAGAAATATAAATTGTGGAAGGAATGGAAATTAAAGAAAAAGAAAAGGAAGAAAAGAAAAGATGATGGAAAAGGTAGTAGAGAAACAAAGTGTTTAATCAAAGGCCACCCATGTTTAGTTGCATTCGTTTGCGAAAGCGACAACACTGTTGTAAGCGAAAGATTGGTGGAGAAACTCAAGTTACCAACAAGCATTCACTCGAATCCAGCAAGGATCAAATTCAGTACGGGACAATGTGTGAAAGAAGTATTATCTAATACTGCTCACACAAACTCTTGTCATCTTCTTTTGAGATTGGCATGGCTTCATTTTAACACGCTCAGTCTTGATAAAGGTTCCCTTTCTTTGAGGCATGAGGGAAATGAAATGAAGTTGAAATTTATGACACCAACACAAGCTAGTAAGGATCAACATAGGTTGAAGGAGAAAATCGAAAAAGAAGGATAAGAAATGAAAGAAATATAAATTGCGGAAGGAATGGAAATTAAAGAAAAAGAAAAGGAAGAAAAGAAAAGATGATGGAAAAGGTAGTAGAGAAATAAAGTGTTTAATCAAAGGCCACCAATGTTTAGTTGCATTTGTTTACGAAAGCGACAACACTGTTGTAAGCCAAAGATTGGTGGAGAAACTCAAGTTACCAACAAGCTTTCATTCAAATCAAGCAAGGATCAAATTCAGTACAGGACAATGTGTGAAAGAAGTATTATGTGATATTGCTCCCACATACTCTTGTCATCTTCTTTTTATGTGGGCATGGCTTCATTTTAAAATGCTCAATCTTGATAAAGGTTCCCTTTATTAGAGGCATGGGGGACATGAAATGAAGTTGAAATTTATGACACCAAGACAAGCCAGTAAGGATCAACATAGGTTAAAAGAGAAAATAGAAAAAGAAAGAATAGAAAAGGAAGAAATATAAACTGTGGAAGGAATGGAAATTAAAGAAAAAGAAAAGGAAGAAAGGATAAAAATGGTGGAAAAGGTAGTAGAGAAACAAGGTGTTTAATCAAAGGCCTCCCATGTTTAGTTGCATTCGTTTACGAAAGCGACAACACTGTTGTAAGCCAAAGATTGGTGGAGAAACTCAAGTTACCAACAAGCTTTCACTCGAATCAAGCAAGGATCAAATTCAGTACGGGACAATGTGTGAAAGAAGTATTATCTGATATTGCTCCCACGAACTCTTGTCATCTTCTTTTGAGATTGCCATGGCTTCATTTTAAAATGCTCAATCTTGATAAAGGTTTCCTTTATTTGTGGGATGAGGGACATGAAATGAAGTTGAAATTTATCACACCAACACAAGCCAGTAAGGATCAACATAGGTTGAAGGAGAAAATAGAAAAAGAAGGAATTGAAAAGGAAAAAATATAAACTGTGGAAGGAATGGAAATAAAAGAAAAAGAAAAGGAAGAAAAGATAAAGATGGTGGAAAAGGTAGTAGAGAAACAAGGTGTTTAAACAAAGGCCTCCCATGTTTAGGTGCATTCGTTTACGAAAACGACAACAATGTTGTAAGCCAAAGATTGGTGGAGAAACTCAAGTTACCAACAAGCATTCACTCGAATGAAGCAAGGATCAACTTCAGTACGGGACAATGTGTGAAAGAAGTATTATGTGATATTGCTCCCACGAACTCTTGTCGTCTTCTTTTGAGATGGGCATGGCTTCATTTTAAAACGCTCAATCTTCATAAACCTTCCCTTTATTTGAGGCATGAGGGACATGAAATGAAGTTAAAATTTATGACACCAAGACAAGCCAGTGAGGATCAACATAGGCTGAAGGAGAAAATAGAAAAAGAAAGAATATAAAAGGAAGAAAGATAAACTGTGGAAGGAATGGAAATTAAAGAAAAAGAAAAGGAAGAAAAGATAAAGATGATGGAAAAGGTAGTACAGAAACAAAGTGTTTAATCAAAGGCCACCCATGTTTAGTTGCATTTGTTTACGAAAGCGACAACACTGTTGTAAGCCAAAGATTGGTGGAGAAACTCAAGTTACCAACAAGCTTTCATTCGAATCAAGCAAGGATCAACATCAGTACGGGACAATGTGTTAAAGAAGTATTATGTGATATTGCTACCACGAACTCTTGTCATCTTCTTTTGAGATGGGCATGGCTTCATTTTAAAACGCTCAATCTTCATAAACGTTCCCTTTATTTGAGGCATGAGGGACATGAAATGAAGTTGAAATTTATGACGCCATGACAAGCTAGTAAGGATCAACATAGGTTGAAGGAGAAAATAGAAAAAGAAAGAATATAAAAGGAAGAGATATAAACTGTGGAAGGAATGGAAATTGAAGAAAAAGAGAAGGAAGAAAAGATAAAGATGATGGAAAAGGTAGTAGAGAAACAAGGTGTTTAATCAAAGGCCACCCATGTTTAGTTGCATTCGTTTACAAAAGCGACAACACTGTTGTAAGCCAAAGATTGGTGGAGAAACTCAAGTTACCAACAAGCATTCACTCGAATTTAGTAAGGATCAAATTCAGTACGGGACAATGTGTGCAAGAAGTATTATTTGATATTGCTCCCACAAACTCTTGTCATCTTCTTTTGAGATTGGCATGGCTTCATTTTAAAACGCTCAATCTTGATAAAGGTTCCCTTTATTTGAGGGATGAGGGACATGAAATGAAGTTGAAATTTATCACACCAACACAAGCCAGTAAGGATCAACATAGGTTGAAGGAGAAAATAGAAAAAGAAGGAATTGAAAAGGAAAAAATATAAACTGTGGAAGGAATGGAAATAAAAGAAAAAGAAAAGGAAGAAAAGATAAAGATGGTGGAAAAGGTAGTAGAGAAACAAGGTGTTTAAACAAAGGCCTCCCATGTTTAGGTGCATTCGTTTACGAAAACGACAACACTGTTGTAAGCCAAAGATTGGTGGAGAAACTCCAGTTACCAACAAGCATTCACTCGAATCAAGCAAGGATCAAATTCAGTACGGGACAATGTGTGCAAGAAGTATTATCTGATATTGCTCACACGAACTCTTGTCATGTTCTTTTGGGATTGGCATGGCTTCATTTTAAAACGCTCAATCTTGATAAAGGTTCCCTTTATTTGAGGCATGAGGGACATGAAATGAAGTTGAAATTTATGACACCATGACAAGCTAGTAAGGATCAACATAGGCTGAAGGAGAAAATAGAAAAAGAAAGAATAGAAAAGGAAGAAATATAAACTGTGGAAGGAATGGAAATTAAAGAAAAAGAAAAGGAAGAAAAGATAAAGATGGTGGAAAAGGTAGTAGAGAAACAAGGTGTTTAATCAAAGGCCTCCCATGTTTAGTTGCATTCGTTTAGGAAAGCGACAACACTGTTGTAAGCCAAAGATTGGTGGAGAAACTCAAGTTACCAACAAGCATTCACTCGAATCAAGCAAGGATCAAATTCAGTACGGGACAATGTGTGCAAGAAGTATTATCTAATACTGCTCACACAAACTCTTGTCATCTTCTTTTGAGATTGGCATGGCTTCATTTTAACACGCTCAGTCTTGATAAAGGTTCCCTTTCTTTGAGGCATGAGGGAAATGAAATGAAGTTGAAATTTATGACACCAACACAAGCCAGTAAGGATCAACATAGGTTGAAGGAGAAAATCGAAAAAGAAGGAATAGAAATGAAAGAAATATAAATTGTGGAAGGAATGGAAATTAAAGAAAAAGAAAAGGAAGAAAAGAAAAGATGATGGAAAAGGTAGTAGAGAAACAAAGTGTTTAATCAAAGGCCACCCATGTTTAGTTGCATTCGTTTGCGAAAGCGACAACACTGTTGTAAGCGAAAGATTGGTGGAGAAACTCAAGTTACCAACAAGCCTTCACTCGAATCCAGCAAGGATCAAATTCAGTACGGGACAATGTGTGAAAGAAGTATTATCTGATATTGCTCCCACGAACTCTTGTGATCTTCTTTTTATGTGGGCATGGCTTCATTTTAAAATGCTCAATCTTGATAAAGGTTCCCTTTATTAGAGGCATGGGGGACATGAAATGAAGTTGAAATTTATGACACCAAGACAAGCCAGTAAGGATCAACATAGGTTAAAAGAGAAAATAGAAAAAGAAGGAATTGAAAAGGAAAAAATATAAACTGTGGAAGGAATGGAAATAAAAGAAAAAGAAAAGGAAGAAAAGATAAAGATGGTGGAAAAGGTAGTAGAGAAACAAGGTGTTTAAACAAAGGCCTCCCATGTTTAGGTGCATTCGTTTACGAAAACGACAACACTGTTGTAAGCCAAAGATTGGTGGAGAAACTCAAGTTACCAACAAGCTTTCACTCGAATCAAGCAAGGATCAAATTCAGTACGGGACATTGTGTGAAAGAAGTATTATCTGATATTGCTCCCACGAACTCTTGTCATCTTCTTTTGAGATTGGCATGGCTTCATTTTAAAACGCTCAATCTTGATAAAGGTTCCCTTTATTTGGGGGATGAGGGACATGAAATGAAGTTGAAATTTATGACACCAACACAAGCCAGTAAGGATCAACATAGGTTGAAGGAGAAAATAGAAAAAGAAGGAATTGAAAAGGAAAAAATATAAACTGTGGAAGGAATGGAAATAAAAGAAAAAGAAAAGGAAGAAAAGATAAAAATGGTGGAAAAGGTAGTAGAGAAACAAGGTTTTTAATCAAAGGCCTCCCATGTTTAGTTGCATTCGTTTACGAAAGCGACAACACTGTTGTAAGCCAAAGATTGGTGGAGAAACTCAACTTACCAACAAGCTTTCACTCGAATCAAGCAAGGATCAAATTCAGTACGGGACAATGTGTGAAAGAAGTATTATGTGATATTGCTCCCACGAACTCTTGTCGTCTTCTTTTGAGATGGGCATGGCTTCATTTTAAAACGCTCAATCTTCATAAACGTTCCCTTTATTTGAGGCATGAGGGACATGAAATGAAGTTGAAATTTATGACGCCATGACAAGCCAGTAAGGATCAACATAGGCTGAAGAAGAAAATAGAAAAAGAAAGAATAGAAAAGGAAGAAATATAAATTGTGGAAGGAATGGAAATTAAAGAAAAAGAAAAGGAAGAAAAGATAAAAATGGTGGAAAAGGTAGTAGAGAAACAAGGTGTTTAATCAAAGGCCACCCATGTTTAGTTGCATTCATTTACAAAAGCGACAACACTGTTGTAAGCCAAAGATTGGTGGAGAAACTAAAGTTACCAACAAGCTTTCACTCGAATCAAGCAAGGATCAAATTCAGTAGGGACAATGTGTGAAAGAAGTATTATCTGATATTGCTCCCACGAACTCTTGTCATCTTCTTTTGAGATTGGCATGACTTCATTTTAAAACGCTCAATCTTGATAAAGGTTCCCTTTATTTGAGGGATGAGGGACATGAAGTGAAGTTCAAATTTATGACACCAACACAAGCCAGTAAGGATCAACATAGGTTAAAGGAGAAAATAGAAAAAGAAAGAATAGAAAAGGAAGAAATATAAACTGTGGAAGGAATGGACATTGATGAAAAAGAAAAGGAAGAAAAGATAAAAATGGTGGAAAAGGTAGTAGAGAAACAAGGTGTTTAATCAAAGGCCTCCCATGTTTAGTTGCATTCGTTTACGAAAGCGACAACACTGTTGTAAGCCAAAGATTGGTGGAGAAACTCAAGTTACCAACAAGCTTTCACTCGAATCAAGCAAGGATCAAATTCAGTACGGGACAATGTGTGAAAGAAGTATTATCTGATATTGCTCCCACGAACTCTTGTCATCTTCTTTTGAGATTGGCATGGCTTCATTTTAAAACGCTCAATCTTGATAAAGGTTCCCTTTATTTGAGGGATGAGGGACATGAAATGAAGTTGAAATTTATGACACCAACACAAGCCAGTAAGGATCAACATAGGTTGAAGGAGAAAATAGAAAAACAAGGAATTGAAAAGGAAAAAATATAAACTGTGGAAGGAATGGAAATAAAAGAAAAAGAAAAGAAAGAAAAGATAAAGATGGTGGAAAAGGTAGTAGAGAAACAAGGTGTTTAAACAAAGGCCTCCCATGTTTAGGTGCATTCGTTTACGAAAACGACAACAATGTTGTAAGCCAAAGATTGGTGGAGAAACTCAAGTTACCAACAAGCATTCACTCGAATGAAGCAAGGATCAACTTCAGTACGGGACAATGTGTGAAAGAAGTATTATGTGATATTGCTCCCACGAACTCTTGTCGTCTTCTTTGGAGATGGGCATGGCTTCATTTTAAAACGCTCAATCTTCATAAACCTTCCCTTTATTTGAGGCATGAGGGACATGAAATGAAGTTAAAATTTATGACACCAAGACAAGCCAGTGAGGATCAACATAGGCTGAAGGAGAAAATAGAAAAAGAAAGAATATAAAAGGAAGAAATATAAACTGTGGAAGGAATGGAAATTGAAGAAAAAGAAAAGGAAGAAAAGATAAAGATGATGGAAAAGGTAGTACAGAAACAAAGTGTTTAATCAAAGGCCACCCATGTTTAGTTGCATTTGTTTACGAAAGCGACAACACTGTTGTAAGCCAAAGATTGGTGGAGAAACTCAAGTTACCAACAAGCATTCACTCGAATCAAGCAAGGATCAAATTCAGTACGGGACAATGTGTGCAAGAAGTATTATCTAATACTGCTCACACAAACTCTTGTCATCTTCTTTTGAGATGGGCATGGCTTCATTTTAAAACGCTCAATCTTCATAAACGTTCCCTTTATTTGAGGCATGAGGGACATGAAATGAAGTTGAAATTTATGACGCCATGACAAGCTAGTAAGGATCAACATAGGTTGAAGGAGAAAATAGAAAAAGAAAGAATATAAAAGGAAGAGATATAAACTGTGGAAGGAATGGAAATTGAAGAAAAAGAGAAGGAAGAAAAGATAAAGATGATGGAAAAGGTAGTAGAGAAACAAGGTGTTTAATCAAAGGCCACCCATGTTTAGTTGCATTCGTTTACAAAAGCGACAACACTGTTGTAAGCCAAAGATTGGTGGAGAAACTCAAGTTACCAACAAGCATTCACTCGAATTTAGTAAGGATCAAATTCAGTACGGGACAATGTGTGCAAGAAGTATTATTTGATATTGCTCCCACAAACTCTTGTCATCTTCTTTTGAGATTGGCATGGCTTCATTTTAAAACGCTCAATCTTGATAAAGGTTCCCTTTATTTGAGGGATGAGGGACATGAAATGAAGTTGAAATTTATCACACCAACACAAGCCAGTAAGGATCAACATAGGTTGAAGGAGAAAATAGAAAAAGAAGGAATTGAAAAGGAAAAAATATAAACTGTGGAAGGAATGGAAATAAAAGAAAAAGAAAAGGAAGAAAAGATAAAGATGGTGGAAAAGGTAGTAGAGAAACAAGGTGTTTAAACAAAGGCCTCCCATGTTTAGGTGCATTCGTTTACGAAAACGACAACACTGTTGTAAGCCAAAGATTGGTGGAGAAACTCCAGTTACCAACAAGCATTCACTCGAATCAAGCAAGGATCAAATTCAGTACGGGACAATGTGTGCAAGAAGTATTATCTGATATTGCTCACACGAACTGTTGTCATGTTCTTTTGGGATTGGCATGGCTTCATTTTAAAACGCTCAATCTTGATAAAGGTTCCCTTTATTTGAGGCATGAGGGACATGAAATGAAGTTGAAATTTATGACACCATGACAAGCTAGTAAGGATCAACATAGGCTGAAGGAGAAAATAGAAAAAGAAAGAATAGAAAAGGAAGAAATATAAACTGTGGAAGGAATGGAAATTAAAGAAAAAGAAAAGGAAGAAAAGATAAAGATGGTGGAAAAGGTAGTAGAGAAACAAGGTGTTTAATCAAAGGCCTCCCATGTTTAGTTGCATTCGTTTAGGAAAGCGACAACACTGTTGTAAGCCAAAGATTGGTGGAGAAACTCAAGTTACCAACAAGCATTCACTCGAATCAAGCAAGGATAAAATTCAGTACGGGACAATGTGTGCAAGAAGTATTATCTAATACTGCTCACACAAACTCTTGTCATCTTCTTTTGAGATTGGCATGGCTTCATTTTAACACGCTCAGTCTTGATAAAGGTTCCCTTTCTTTGAGGCATGAGGGAAATGAAATGAAGTTGAAATTTATGACACCAACACAAGCCAGTAAGGATCAACATAGGTTGAAGGAGAAAATCGAAAAAGAAGGAATAGAAATGAAAGAAATATAAATTGTGGAAGGAATGGAAATTAAAGAAAAAGAAAAGGAAGAAAAGAAAAGATGATGGAAAAGGTAGTAGAGAAACAAAGTGTTTAATCAAAGGCCACCCATGTTTAGTTGCATTCGTTTGCGAAAGCGACAACACTGTTGTAAGCGAAAGATTGGTGGAGAAACTCAAGTTACCAACAAGCATTCACTCGAATCCAGCAAGGATCAAATTCAGTACGGGACAATGTGTGAAAGAAGTATTATCTGATATTGCTCCCACGAACTCTTGTGATCTTCTTTTTATGTGGGCATGGCTTCATTTTAAAATGCTCAATCTTGATAAAGGTTCCCTTTATTAGAGGCATGGGGGACATGAAATGAAGTTGAAATTTATGACACCAAGACAAGCCAGTAAGGATCAACATAGGTTAAAAGAGAAAATAGAAAAAGAAGGAATTGAAAAGGAAAAAATATAAACTGTGGAAGGAATGGAAATAAAAGAAAAAGAAAAGGAAGAAAAGATAAAGATGGTGGAAAAGGTAGTAGAGAAACAAGGTGTTTAAACAAAGGCCTCCCATGTTTAGGTGCATTCGTTTACGAAAACGACAACACTGTTGTAAGCCAAAGATTGGTGGAGAAACTCAAGTTACCAACAAGCTTTCACTCGAATCAAGCAAGGATCAAATTCAGTACGGGACATTGTGTGAAAGAAGTATTATCTGATATTGCTCCCACGAACTCTTGTCATCTTCTTTTGAGATGGGCATGGCTTCATTTTAAAACGCTCAATCTTGATAAAGGTTCCCTTTATTTGAGGGATGAGGGACATGAAATGAAGTTGAAATTTATCACACCAACACAAGCCAGTAAGGATCAACATAGGTTGAAGGAGAAAATAGAAAAAGAAGGAATTGAAAAGGAAAAAATATAAACTGTGGAAGGAATGGAAATAAAAGAAAAAGAAAAGGAAGAAAAGATAAAAATGGTGGAAAAGGTAGTAGAGAAACAAGGTTTTTAATCAAAGGCCTCCCATGTTTAGTTGCATTCGTTTACGAAAGCGACAACACTGTTGTAAGCCAAAGATTGGTGGAGAAACTCAACTTACCAACAAGCTTTCACTCGAATCAAGCAAGGATCAAATTCAGTACGGGACATTGTGTGAAAGAAGTATTATCTGATATTGCTCCCACGAACTCTTGTCATCTTCTTTTGAGATGGGCATGGCTTCATTTTAAAACGCTCAATCTTGATAAAGGTTCCCTTTATTTGGGGGATGAGGGACATGAAATGAAGTTGAAATTTATGACACCAACACAAGCCAGTAAGGATCAACATAGGTTGAAGGAGAAAATAGAAAAAGAAGGAATTGAAAAGGAAAAAATATAAACTGTGGAAGGAATGGAAATAAAAGAAAAAGAAAAGGAAGAAAAGATAAAAATGGTGGAAAAGGTAGTAGAGAAACAAGGTTTTTAATCAAAGGCCTCCCATGTTTAGTTGCATTCGTTTACGAAAGCGACAACACTGTTGTAAGCCAAAGATTGGTGGAGAAACTCAACTTACCAACAAGCTTTCACTCGAATCAAGCAAGGATCAAATTCAGTACGGGACAATGTGTGAAAGAAGTATTATGTGATATTGCTCCCACGAACTCTTGTCGTCTTCTTTTGAGATGGGCATGGCTTCATTTTAAAACGCTCAATCTTCATAAACGTTCCCTTTATTTGAGGCATGAGGGACATGAAATGAAGTTGAAATTTATGACGCCATGACAAGCCAGTAAGGATCAACATAGGCTGAAGAAGAAAATAGAAAAAGAAAGAATAGAAAAGGAAGAAATATAAATTGTGGAAGGAATGGAAATTAAAGAAAAAGAAAAGGAAGAAAAGATAAAAATGGTGGAAAAGGTAGTAGAGAAACAAGGTGTTTAATCAAAGGCCACCCATGTTTAGTTGCATTCATTTACAAAAGCGACAACACTGTTGTAAGCCAAAGATTGGTGGAGAAACTAAAGTTACCAACAAGCTTTCACTCGAATCAAGCAAGGATCAAATTCAGTAGGGACAATGTGTGAAAGAAGTATTATCTGATATTGCTCCCACGAACTCTTGTCATCTTCTTTTGAGATTGGCATGACTTCATTTTAAAACGCTCAATCTTGATAAAGGTTCCCTTTATTTGAGGGATGAGGGACATGAAGTGAAGTTCAAATTTATGACACCAACACAAGCCAGTAAGGATCAACATAGGTTAAAGGAGAAAATAGAAAAAGAAAGAATAGAAAAGGAAGAAATATAAACTGTGGAAGGAATGGACATTGATGAAAAAGAAAAGGAAGAAAAGATAAAAATGGTGGAAAAGGTAGTAGAGAAACAAGGTGTTTAATCAAAGGCCTCCCATGTTTAGTTGCATTCGTTTACGAAAGCGACAACACTGTTGTAAGCCAAAGATTGGTGGAGAAACTCAAGTTACCAACAAGCTTTCACTCGAATCAAGCAAGGATCAAATTCAGTACGGGACAATGTGTGAAAGAAGTATTATCTGATATTGCTCCCACGAACTCTTGTCATCTTCTTTTGAGATTGGCATGGCTTCATTTTAAAACGCTCAATCTTGATAAAGGTTCCCTTTATTTGAGGGATGAGGGACATGAAATGAAGTTGAAATTTATGACACCAACACAAGCCAGTAAGGATCAACATAGGTTGAAGGAGAAAATAGAAAAACAAGGAATTGAAAAGGAAAAAATATAAACTGTGGAAGGAATGGAAATAAAAGGAAAAGAAAAGAAAGAAAAGATAAAGATGGTGGAAAAGGTAGTAGAGAAACAAGGTGTTTAAACAAAGGCCTCCCATGTTTAGGTGCATTCGTTTACGAAAACGACAACAATGTTGTAAGCCAAAGATTGGTGGAGAAACTCAAGTTACCAACAAGCATTCACTCGAATGAAGCAAGGATCAACTTCAGTACGGGACAATGTGTGAAAGAAGTATTATGTGATATTGCTCCCACGAACTCTTGTCGTCTTCTTTTGAGATGGGCATGGCTTCATTTTAAAACGCTCAATCTTCATAAACCTTCCCTTTATTTGAGGCATGAGGGACATGAAATGAAGTTAAAATTTATGACACCAAGACAAGCCAGTGAGGATCAACATAGGCTGAAGGAGAAAATAGAAAAAGAAAGAATATAAAAGGAAGAAATATAAACTATGGAAGGAATGGAAATTGAAGAAAAAGAAAAGGAAGAAAAGATAAAGATGATGGAAAAGGTAGTACAGAAACAAAGTGTTTAATCAAAGGCCACCCATGTTTAGTTGCATTTGTTTACGAAAGCGACAACACTGTTGTAAGCCAAAGATTGGTGGAGAAACTCAAGTTACCAACAAGCATTCACTCGAATCAAGCAAGGATCAAATTCAGTACGGGACAATGTGTGCAAGAAGTATTATCTAATACTGCTCACACAAACTCTTGTCATCTTCTTTTGAGATGGGCATGGCTTCATTTTAAAACGCTCAATCTTCATAAACGTTCCCTTTATTTGAGGCATGAGGGACATGAAATGAAGTTGAAATTTATGACGCCATGACAAGCTAGTAAGGATCAACATAGGTTGAAGGAGAAAATAGAAAAAGAAAGAATATAAAAGGAAGAGATATAAACTGTGGAAGGAATGGAAATTGAAGAAAAAGAGAAGGAAGAAAAGATAAAGATGATGGAAAAGGTAGTAGAGAAACAAGGTGTTTAATCAAAGGCCACCCATGTTTAGTTGCATTCGTTTACAAAAGCGACAACACTGTTGTAAGCCAAAGATTGGTGGAGAAACTCAAGTTACCAACAAGCATTCACTCGAATTTAGTAAGGATCAAATTCAGTACGGGACAATGTGTGCAAGAAGTATTATTTGATATTGCTCCCACAAACTCTTGTCATCTTCTTTTGAGATTGGCATGGCTTCATTTTAAAACGCTCAATCTTGATAAAGGTTCCCTTTATTTGAGGGATGAGGGACATGAAATGAAGTTGAAATTTATCACACCAACACAAGCCAGTAAGGATCAACATAGGTTGAAGGAGAAAATAGAAAAAGAAGGAATTGAAAAGGAAAAAATATAAACTGTGGAAGGAATGGAAATAAAAGAAAAAGAAAAGGAAGAAAAGATAAAGATGGTGGAAAAGGTAGTAGAGAAACAAGGTGTTTAAACAAAGGCCTCCCATGTTTAGGTGCATTCGTTTACGAAAACGACAACACTGTTGTAAGCCAAAGATTGGTGGAGAAACTCCAGTTACCAACAAGCATTCACTCGAATCAAGCAAGGATCAAATTCAGTACGGGACAATGTGTGCAAGAAGTATTATCTGATATTGCTCACACGAACTGTTGTCATGTTCTTTTGGGATTGGCATGGCTTCATTTTAAAACGCTCAATCTTGATAAAGGTTCCCTTTATTTGAGGCATGAGGGACATGAAATGAAGTTGAAATTTATGACACCATGACAAGCTAGTAAGGATCAACATAGGCTGAAGGAGAAAATAGAAAAAGAAAGAATAGAAAAGGAAGAAATATAAACTGTGGAAGGAATGGAAATTAAAGAAAAAGAAAAGGAAGAAAAGATAAAGATGGTGGAAAAGGTAGTAGAGAAACAAGGTGTTTAATCAAAGGCCTCCCATGTTTAGTTGCATTCGTTTAGGAAAGCGACAACACTGTTGTAAGCCAAAGATTGGTGGAGAAACTCAAGTTACCAACAAGCATTCACTCGAATCAAGCAAGGATAAAATTCAGTACGGGACAATGTGTGCAAGAAGTATTATCTAATACTGCTCACACAAACTCTTGTCATCTTCTTTTGAGATTGGCATGGCTTCATTTTAACACGCTCAGTCTTGATAAAGGTTCCCTTTCTTTGAGGCATGAGGGAAATGAAATGAAGTTGAAATTTATGACACCAACACAAGCCAGTAAGGATCAACATAGGTTGAAGGAGAAAATCGAAAAAGAAGGAATAGAAATGAAAGAAATATAAATTGTGGAAGGAATGGAAATTAAAGAAAAAGAAAAGGAAGAAAAGAAAAGATGATGGAAAAGGTAGTAGAGAAACAAAGTGTTTAATCAAAGGCCAACCATGTTTAGTTGCATTCGTTTGCGAAAGCGACAACACTGTTGTAAGCGAAAGATTGGTGGAGAAACTCAAGTTACCAACAAGCATTCACTCGAATCCAGCAAGGATCAAATTCAGTACGGGACAATGTGTGAAAGAAGTATTATCTGATATTGCTCCCACGAACTCTTGTGATCTTCTTTTTATGTGGGCATGGCTTCATTTTAAAATGCTCAATCTTGATAAAGGTTCCCTTTATTAGAGGCATGGGGGACATGAAACGAAGTTGAAATTTATGACACCAAGACAAGCCAGTAAGGATCAACATAGGTTAAAAGAGAAAATAGAAAAAGAAGGAATTGAAAAGGAAAAAATATAAACTGTGGAAGGAATGGAAATAAAAGAAAAAGAAAAGGAAGAAAAGATAAAGATGGTGGAAAAGGTAGTAGAGAAACAAGGTGTTTAAACAAAGGCCTCCCATGTTTAGGTGCATTCGTTTACGAAAACGACAACACTGTTGTAAGCCAAAGATTGGTGGAGAAACTCAAGTTACCAACAAGCTTTCACTCGAATCAAGCAAGGATCAAATTCAGTACGGGACATTGTGTGAAAGAAGTATTATCTGATATTGCTCCCACGAACTCTTGTCATCTTCTTTTGAGATGGGCATGGCTTCATTTTAAAACGCTCAATCTTGATAAAGGTTCCCTTTATTTGAGGGATGAGGGACATGAAATGAAGTTGAAATTTATCACACCAACACAAGCCAGTAAGGATCAACATAGGTTGAAGGAGAAAATAGAAAAAGAAGGAATTGAAAAGGAAAAAATATAAACTGTGGAAGGAATGGAAATAAAAGAAAAAGAAAAGGAAGAAAAGATAAAAATGGTGGAAAAGGTAGTAGAGAAACAAGGTTTTTAATCAAAGGCCTCCCATGTTTAGTTGCATTCGTTTACGAAAGCGACAACACTGTTGTAAGCCAAAGATTGGTGGAGAAACTCAACTTACCAACAAGCTTTCACTCGAATCAAGCAAGGATCAAATTCAGTACGGGACAATGTGTGAAAGAAGTATTATGTGATATTGCTCCCATGAACTCTTGTCGTCTTCTTTTGAGATGGGCATGGCTTCATTTTAAAACGCTCAATCTTCATAAACGTTCCCTTTATTTGAGGCATGAGGGACATGAAATGAAGTTGAAATTTATGACGCCATGACAAGCCAGTAAGGATCAACATAGGCTGAAGGAGAAAATAGAAAAAGAAAGAATAGAAAAGGAAGAAATATAAATTGTGGAAGGAATGGAAATTAAAGAAAAAGAAAAGGAAGATAAAAATGGTGGAAAAGGTAGTAGAGAAACAAGGTGTTTAATCAAAGGCCACCCATGTTTAGTTGCATTCATTTACAAAAGCGACAACACTGTTGTAAGCCAAAGATTGGTGGAGAAACTCAAGTTACCAACAAGCTTTCACTCGAATCAAGCAAGGATCAAATTCAGTAGGGACAATGTGTGAAAGAAGTATTATCTGATATTGCTCCCACGAACTCTTGTCATCTTCTTTTGAGATTGGCATGACTTCATTTTAAAACGCTCAATCTTGATAAAGGTTCCCTTTATTTGAGGGATGAGGGACATGAAGTGAAGTTCAAATTTATGACACCAACACAAGCCAGTAAGGATCAACATAGGTTAAAGGAGAAAATAGAAAAAGAGAATAGAAAAGGAAGAAATATAAACTGTGGAAGGAATGGACATTGATGAAAAAGAAAAGGAAGAAAAGATAAAAATGGTGGAAAAGGTAGTAGAGAAACAAGGTGTTTAATCAAAGGCCTCCCATGTTTAGTTGCATTCGTTTACGAAAGCGACAACACTGTTGTAAGCCAAAGATTGGTGGAGAAACTCAAGTTACCAACAAGCTTTCACTCGAATCAAGCAAGGATCAAATTCAGTACGGGACAATGTGTGAAAGAAGTATTATCTGATATTGCTCCCACGAACTCTTGTCATCTTCTTTTGAGATTGGCATGGCTTCATTTTAAAACGCTCAATCTTGATAAAGGTTCCCTTTATTTGAGGGATGAGGGACATGAAATGAAGTTGAAATTTATGACACCAACACAAGCCAGTAAGGATCAACATAGGTTGAAGGAGAAAATAGAAAAACAAGGAATTGAAAAGGAAAAAATATAAACTGTGGAAGGAATGGAAATAAAAGAAAAAGAAAAGAAAGAAAAGATAAAGATGGTGGAAAAGGTAGTAGAGAAACAAGGTGTTTAAACAAAGGCCTCCCATGTTTAGGTGCATTCGTTTACGAAAACGACAACAATGTTGTAAGCCAAAGATTGGTGGAGAAACTCAAGTTACCAACAAGCATTCACTCGAATGAAGCAAGGATCAACTTCAGTACGGGACAATGTGTGAAAGAAGTATTATGTGATATTGCTCCCACGAACTCTTGTCGTCTTCTTTTGAGATGGGCATGGCTTCATTTTAAAACACTCAATCTTCATAAACCTTCCCTTTATTTGAGGCATGAGGGACATGAAATGAAGTTAAAATTTATGACACCAAGACAAGCCAGTGAGGATCAACATAGGCTGAAGGAGAAAATGGAAAAAGAAAGAATATAAAAGGAAGAAATATAAACTGTGGAAGGAATGGAAATTGAAGAAAAAGAAAAGGAAGAAAAGATAAAGATGATGGAAAAGGTAGTACAGAAACAAAGTGTTTAATCAAAGGCCACCCATGTTTAGTTGCATTTGTTTACGAAAGCGACAACACTGTTGTAAGCCAAAGATTGGTGGAGAAACTCAAGTTACCAACAAGCTTTCATTCGAATCAAGCAAGGATCAACTTCAGTACGGGACAATGTGTTAAAGAAGTATTATGTGATATTGCTACCACGAACTCTTGTCATCTTCTTTTGAGATGGGCATGGCTTCATTTTAAAACGCTCAATCTTCATAAACGTTCCCTTTATTTGAGGCATGAGGGACATGAAATGAAGTTGAAATTTATGACGCCATGACAAGCCAGTAAGGATCAACATAGGTTGAAGGAGAAAATAGATAAAGAAAGAATATAAAAGGAAGAGATATAAACTGTGGAAGGAATGGAAATTGAAGAAAAAGAAAAGGAAGAAAAGATAAAGATGATGGAAAAGGTAGTAGAGAAACAAGGTGTTTAATCAAAGGCCACCCATGTTTAGTTGCATTCGTTTACAAAAGCGACAACACTGTTGTAAGCCAAAGATTGGTGGAGAAACTCAAGTTACCAACAAGCATTCACTCGAATTTAGTAAGGATCAAATTCAGTACGGGACAATGTGTGCAAGAAGTATTATCTGATATTGCTCCCACAAACTCTTGTCATCTTCTTTTGAGATTGGCATGGCTTCATTTTAAAACGCTCAATCTTGATCAAAGTTCCCTTTATTTGAGGCATGAGGGACATGAACTGAAGTTGAAATTTATGACACCAAGACAAGCCAGTAAGGATCAACATAGCCTGAAGGAGAAAATAGAAAAAGAAAGAATAGAAAAAGAAGAAATATAAACTGTGGAAGGAATGGAAATTGAAGAAAAAGAAAAGGAAGAAAAGATAACGATGATGGAAAAGGTAGTAGAGAAACAAGGTGTTTAATCAAAGACCACCCATGTTTTGTTGCATTCGTTTACGAAAGCGACAACAATGTTGTAAGCCAAAGATTGGTGGAGAAAGTCAAGTTACCAACAAGCTTTCATTCGAATGAAGCAAGGATCAACTTCAGTACGGGACAATGTGTTAAAGAAGTATTATGTGATATTGCTCCCACGAACTCTTGTCATCTTCTTTTGAGATGGGCATGGCTTCATTTTAAAACGCTCAATCTTCATAAATGTTCCCTTTATTTGAGGCATGAGGGACATAAAATGAAGTTGAAATTTATGACGCCATGACAAGCCAGTAAGGATCAACATAGGTTGAAGGAGAAAATAGAAAAAGAAAGAATATAAATGGAAGAGATATAAACTGTGGAAGGAATGGAAATTGAAGAAAAAGAAAAGGAAGAAAAGATAAAGATGATGGAAAAGGTAGTAGAGAAACAAGGTGTTTAATCAAAGGCCACCCATGTTTAGTTGCATTCGTTTACAAATGCGACAACACTGTTGTAAGCCAAAGATTGGTGGAGAAACTCAAGTTACCAACAAGCATTCACTCGAATTTAATAAGGATCAAATTCAGTACGGGACAATGTGTGCAAGAAGTATTATCAGATATTGCTCCCACAAACTCTTGTCATCTTCTTTTGAGATTGGCATGGCTTCATTTTAAAACGCTCAATCTTGATCAAAGTTCCCTTTATTTGAGGCATGAGGGACATGAACTGAAGTTGAAATTTATGACACCAAGACAAGCCAGTAAGGATCAACATAGCCTGAAGGAGAAAATAGAAAAAGAAAGAATAGAAAAAGAAGAAATATAAACTGTGGAAGGAATGGAAATTGAAGAAAAAGAAAAGGAAGAAAAGATAACGATGATGGAAAAGGTAGTAGAGAAACAAGGTGTTTAATCAAAGACCACCCATGTTTTGTTACATTCGTTTACGAAAGCGACAACAATGTTGTAAGCCAAAGATTGGTGGAGAAACTCAAGTTACCAACAAGCTTTCACTCGAAGCAAGCAAGGATCAAATTCAGTACGGGACAATGTGTGAAAGAAGTATTATCTGATATTGCTCCCACGAACTCTTGTCATCTTCTTTTGAGATTGGCATGGCTTCATTTTAAAACGCTCAATCTTGATAAAGGTTCCCTTTATTTGAGGGATGAGGGACATGAAATGAAGTTGAAATTTATGACATCAACACAAGCCAGTAAGGATCAACATAGGCTGAAGGAGAAAATAGAAAAAGAAAGAATAGAAAAGGAAGAAATATAAACTGTGGAAGGAATGGAAATTAAAGAAAAAGAAAAAGAAGAAAAGATAAAGATGGTGGAAAAGGTAGTAGAGAAACAAGGTGTTTAATCAAAGGCCTCCCATGTTTAGTTGCATTCGTTTACGAAAGCGACAACACTGTTGTAAGCCAAAGATTGGTGGAGAAACTCAAGTTACCAACAAGCATTCACTCGAATCAAGCAAGGATCAAATTCAGTACGGGACAATGTGTGCAAGAAGTATTATCTGATATTGCTCACTCGAACTCTTGTCATCTTCTTTGGAGATTGGCATGGCTTCATTTTAAAATGATCAATCTTGATAAAGGTTCCCTTTATTTGAGGCATGAGGGACATGAAATGAAGTTGAAATTTATAACACCAACACAAGCTAGTAAGGATCAACATAGGCTGAAGGAGAAAATAGAAAAAGAAAGAATAGAAAAGGAATAAATATAAACTGTGGAAGGAATGGAAATTAAAGAAAACGTAAAAGGAAGAAAAGATAAAATGGTGGAAAAGGTAGTAGAGAAACAAGGTGTTTAATCAAAGGGCTCCCATGTTTAGTTGCATTCGTTTACGAAAGCGACAACAATGTTGTAAGCCAAAGATTGGTGGAGAAACTCAAGTTACCAACAAGCTTTCATTCGAATCAAGAAAGGATCAAATTCAGTACAGGACAATGTGTGAAAGAAGTATTATGTGATATTGCTCCCACAAACTCCTGTCATCTTCTTTTTATGTGGGCATGGCTTCATTTTAAAACGCTCAATCTTGATAAAGGTTCCCTTTATTACAGGCATGAGGGACATGAAATGAAGTTGAAATTTATGACACCCAGACAAGCCAATAAGGATCAAAATAGGCTGAAGGAGAAAATAGAAAAAGAAGGAATAGAAAAGGAAGAAATATAAACTGTGGAAGGAATGGAAATTAAGGAAAAAGAAAAGGAAGTAAAGATAAAGATGGTGGAAAAGGTAGTAGAGAAACAATGTGTTTAATCAAAGGCCTCCCATGTTTAGATGCATTCGTTTACGAAAGCGACAACACTGTTGTAAGCCAAAGATTGGTGGAGAAACTCAAGTTACCAACAAGCATTCACTCGAATCAAGCAAGGATCAAATTCAGTACGGGACAATGTGTGCAAGAAGTATTATCTGATATTGCTCACTCGAACTCTTGTCATCTTCTTTGGAGATTGGCATGGCTTCATTTTAAAATGATCAATCTTGATAAAGGTTCCCTTTATTTGAGGCATGAGGGACATGAAATGAAGTTGAAATTTATAACACCAACACAAACTAGTAAGGATCAACATAGGCTGAAGGAGAAAATAGAAAAAGAAAGAATAGAAAAGGAAGAAATATAAACTGTGGAAGGAATGGAAATTAAAGAAAAAGAAAAGGAAGAAAAGATAAAGATGGTGGAAAAGGTAGTAGAGAAACAAGGCGTTTAATCAAAGGCCTCCCATGTTTAGTTCCATTAGTTTACGAAAGAGACAACAATGTTGTAAGCCAAAGATTGGGGGAGAAACTCCAGTTACCAACAAGCATTCACTCGAATCAAGCAAGGATCAAATTCAGTACGGGACAATGTGTGCAAGAAGTACTATGTGATATTGCTCCCACGAACTCTTGTCATCTTATTTTGAGATGGGCATGGCTTCATTTTAAAACGCTCAATCTTCCTAAACGTTCCCTTTATTTGAGGCATGAGAGACATGAAATGAAGTTGAAATTTATGACACCAACATAAGCCAGTAAGGATCAACATAGGCTGAAGGAGAAAATAGAAAAAGAAGGAGTAGAAAAGGAAGAAATATAAACTGTGGAAGGAATGGAAATTAAAGAAAAAGAAAAGGAAGAAAAGATAAAGATGGTGGAAAAGGTAGTAGAGAAACAAGGTGTTTAATCAAAGGTCTCCCATGTTTAGATGCATTCGTTTACGAAAACGACAACAATGTTGTAAGCCAAAGATTGGTGGAGAAACTCAAGTTACCAACAAGCTTTCACTCGAAGCAAGCAAGGATCAAATTCAGTACGGGACAATCTGTGAAAGAAGTATTATCTGATATTGCTCCCACGAACTCTTGTCATCTTCTTTTGAGATTGGCATGGCTTCATTTTAAAACGCTCAATCTTGATAAAGGTTCCCTTTATTTGAGGGATGAGGGACATGAAATGAAGTTGAAATTTATGACACTATGAGAAGCCTGTAAGGATCAACATAGGCTGAAGGAGAAAATAGAAAAAGAAAGAATGGAAAAGGAAGAAATATAAACTTTGGAAGAAATGGAAATTAAAGAAAAAGAAAAGGAAGAAAAGATAAAGATGGTGTAAAAGGTAGTAGAAAAACAAGGTGTTTAATCAAAGGCCTCCCATGTTTAGTTGCATTCATTTACGAAAGCGACAACACTGTTATAAGCCAAAGATTGGTGGAGAAACTCAAGTTACCAACAAGCATTCACTCGAATCAAGCAAGGATCAAATTCAGTACGGGACAATGTGTGCAAGAAGTATTATCTGATACTGCTCACACGAACTCTTGTCATCTTCTTTTGAGATTGGCATGGCTTCATTTTAAAATGATCAATCTTGATAAAGGTTCCCTTTATTTAAGGCATGAGGGACATGAAATGAAGTTGAAATTTATAACACCAACACAAGCTAGTAAGGATCAACATAGGCTGAAGGAGAAAATAGAAAAAGAAAGAATAGAAAAGGAAGAAATATAAACTGTGGAAGGAATGGAAATTGAAGAAAAAGAAAAGGAAGAAAAGATAAAGATGATGGAAAAGGTAGTACAAAAACAAAGTGTTTAATCAAAGGCCACCCATGTTTAGTTGCATTTGTTTACGAAGGCGACAACACTGTTGTAAGCCAAAGATTGGTGGAGAAACTCAAGTTACCAACAAGCTTTCATTCGAATCAAGCAAGGATCAAATTCAGTACGGGACAATGTGTGCAAGAAGTACTATGTGATATTGCTCCCACGAACTCTTGTCATCTTCTTTTGAGATGGGCATGGCTTCATTTTAAAACGCTCAATCTTCATAAACGTTCCCTTTGTTTGAGGCATGAGAGGCATGAAATGAAGTTGAAATTTATGACACCAAGACAAGCCAGTAAGGATCAACATAGGCTGAAGGAGAAAATAGAAAAAGAAAGAATAGAAAAGGAAGAAATATAAACTGTGGAAGAAATGGAAATTAAAGAAAAAGAAAAGGAAGAAAAGATAAAGATGGTGGAAAAGGTAGTAGAAAAACAAGGTGTTTAATCAAAGGCCTCCCATGTTTAGTTGCATTCATTTACGAAAGCGACAACACTGTTGTAAGCCAAAGATTGGTGGAGAAACTCAAGTTACCAACAAGCATTCACTCGAATCAAGCAAGGATCAAATTCAGTACGGGACAATGTGTGCAAGAAGTATTATCTGATACTGCTCACACGAACTCTTGTCATCTTCTTTTGAGATTGGCATGGCTTCATTTTAAAATGATCAATCTTGATAAAGGTTCCCTTTATTTGAGGCATGAGGGACATGAAATGAAGTTGAAATTTATAACACCAACACAAGCTACTAAGGATCAACATAGGCTGAAGGAGAAAATAGAAAAAGAAAGAATAGAAAAGGAAGAAATATAAACTGTGGAAGGAATGGAAATTAAAGAAAAAGAAAAGGAAGAAAAGATAAAAATGGTGGAAAAGGTAGTAGAGAAACAAGGTGTTTAATCAAAGGCCTCCCATGTTTAGTTGCATTCGTTTACGAAAGCGACAACACTGTTGTAAGCCAAAGATTGGTGGAGAAACTCAAGTTACCAACAAGCTTTCATTCGAATCAAGCAAGGATCAAATCCAGTACAGGACAATATGTGAAAGAAGTATTATGTGATATTGCTCCCACAAACTCTTGTCATCTTCTTTTTAGATGGGCATGGCTTCATTTTAAAATACTCAATCTTGATAAAGGTTCCCTTTATTAGAGGCATGAGGGACATGAAATGCAGTTGAAATTTATGACACCAAGACAAGCCAGAAAGGATCACCATAGGGTGAAGGAGAAAATACAAAAATAAAGAATAGAAAAGGAAGAAATATAAACTGTGGAAGGAATGGAAATTGAAGAAAAAGAAAAGGAAGAAAAGATAAAGATGATGAAAAAGGTAGTAGAGAAACAAAGTATTTAATCAAAGGCCACCCAGGTTTAGTTGCATCCGTTTATGAATGCGACAACACTGTTGTAAGCCAAAGATTGGTGGAGAAACTCAAGTTACCAACAAGCATTCACTTGAATCAAGCAAGGATCAAATTCAGTACGGGACAATGTGTGCAAGAAGTATTATCTGATATTGCTCCCACAAAATCTTGTCATCTTTTGAGATTGGCATGGCTTCATTTTAAAACGCTCAATCTTGATAAAGGTTCCCTTTATTAGAGGCTCGAGGGACATGAAATGAAGTTGAAATTTATGACACCAAGACAAGCCAGAAAGGATCACCACAGGCTGAAGGAGAAAATACAAAAATAAAGAATAGAAAAGGAAGAAACAAAACTGTGGAAGGACTGGAAATTGAAGAAAAAGAAAAGGAAGAAAAGATAAAGATGATGAAAAAGGTAGTAGAGAAACAAGCTGTTTAATCAAAGGCCACCCATGTTTAGTTGCATCCGTTTATGAAAGCGACAACACTGTTGTAAGCCACAGATTGGTGGAGAAACTCAAGTTACCAACAAGCATTCACTCGAATAAAGCAAGGATCAAATTCAGTACGGGACAATGTGTGCAAGAAGTATTATGTGATATTGCTCCCACAAAATCTTGTCATCTTCTTTTGAGATTGGCATGGCTTTATTTTAAAACGCTCAATCTTGATAAAGGTTCCCTTTATTAGAGGCATGAGGGACATGAAATTCAGTTGAAATTTATGACACCAAGAGAAGCCAGAAAGGATCACCATAGGCTGAAGGAGAAAATACAAAAATAAAGAATAGAAAAGGAAGAAATATAAACTGTGGAAGGAATGGAAATTGAAGAAAAAGAAAAGGAAGAAAAGATAAAGATGATGAAAAAGGTAGTAGAGAAACAAGGTGTTTAATCAAAGGCCACCCATGTTTAGTTGGATTCGTTTACGAAAGTGACAACACTGTTGTAAGCCAAAGCTTGGTGGAGAAACTCAAGTTACCAACAAGCTTTCATTCGAATCAAGCAAGGATCAAATTCAGTACAGGACAATGTGTGAAAGAAGTATTATGTGATATTGCTCCCACAAACTCTTGTCATCTTCTTTTTAGATGGGCATGGCTTCATTTTAAAAAGCTCAATCTTGATAAAGGTTCCCTTTATTAGAGGCTTGAGGGACATGAAATGAAGTTGAAATTTACGACACCAAGACAAGCCAGTAAGGATCAACATAGGTTGAAGGAGAAAATGGAAGAAGAAAGAATAGAAAAGGAAGAAATATAAACTGTGGAAGGAATGCAAATTGAAGAAAAAGAAAAGGAAGAAAAGATAAAGATGATGGAAAAGGTAGTAGAGAAACAAGGTGTTTAATCAAAGGCCACCCATGTTTAGTTGGATTCGTTTACGAAAGCGACAACACTATTGTAAGCCAAAGATTGGTGGAGAAACTCAAGTTACCAACAAGCTTTCATTCGAATCAAGCAAGGATCAAATTCAGTACAGGACAATGTGTGAAAGAAGTATTATGTGATATTGCTCCCACAAACTCTTGTCATCTTCTTTTTAGATGGGCATGGCTTCATTTTAAAACGCTCAATCTTGATAAAGGTTCCCTTTATTAGAGGCTTGAGGGACATGAAATGAAGTTGAAATTTATGACACTAAGACAAGCCAGTAAGGATCAACATAGGTTGAAGGAGAAAATGGAAAAAGAAAGAATAGAAAAGGAAGAAATATAAACTGTGGAAGGAATGCAAATTGAAGAAAAAGAAAAGGAAGAAAAGATAAAGATGATGGAAAAGGTAGTAGAGAAACAAGGTATTTAATCAAAGGCCACCCATGTTTAGCTGCATTCGTTTACAAAAGCGACAACACTGTTGTAAGTCAAAGATTGGTGGAGAAACTCAAGTTACCAACAAGCATTCACTCGAATAAAGCAAGGATCAAATTCAGTACGGGGCAATGTGTGCAAGAAGTATTATGTGATATTGCTCCCACAAACTCTTGTCATATTCTTTTGAGATTGGCATGGCTTCATTTTAAAACGCTCAATCTTGATAAAGGTTCCCTTTATTTGAGGCATGAGGGACATGAAGTGAAGTTGAAAATTATGACACTAAGACAAGCCGGTAAGGATCAACATAGCCTGAAGGAGAAAATTAAAAAAGAAAGAATAGAAAAGGAAGAAATATAAACTGTGGACGGAATGGAAATTGAAGAAAAAGAAAAGGAAGAAAAGATAAAGATGATGGAAAAGGTAGTAGAGAAACAAGGTGTTTAATCAAAGGCCACCCATGTTTAGTTGCATTCGTTTACGAAAGCGACAACACTGTTGTAAGCCAAAGATTGGTGGAGAAACTCAAGTTACCAACAAGCTTTCATTCGAATCAAGCAAGGATCAAATTCAGTATAGGACAATGTGTGAAAGAAGTATTATGTGATATTGCTCCCACAAACTCTTGTCATCTTCTTTTTAGATGGGCATGGCTTCATTTTAAAACGCTCAATCTTGATAAAGGTTCCCTTTATTAGAGGCTTGAGGGACATGAAATGAAGTTGAAATTTATGACACTAAGACAAGCCAGTAAGGATCAACATAGGTTGAAGGAGAAAATGGAAAAAGAAAGAATAGAAAAGGAAGAAATATAAACCGTGGAAGGAATGCAAATTGAAGAAAAAGAAAAGGAAGAAAAGATAAAGATGATGGAAAAGGTAGTAGAGAAACGAGGTATTTAATCAAAGGCCACCCATGTTTAGCTGCATTCATTTACAAAAGCGACAACACTGTTGTAAGCCAAAGATTGGTGGAGAAACTCAAGTTACCAACAAGCATTCACTCGAATAAAGCAAGGATCAAATTCAGTACGGGACAATGTGTGCAAGAAGTATTATGTGATATTGCTTCCACAAACTCTTGTCATCTTCTTTTTAGATGGGCATGGCTTCATTTTAAAACGCTCAATCTTGCTAAAGGTTCCATTTATTTGATGTATGAGGGACATGAAATGAAGTTGAAATTTATGACACCAAGACAAGGCAGTAAGGATAAACATAGGTTGAAGGAGAAAATGGAAAAAGAAAGAATAGAAAAGGAAGAAATATAAACTGTGGAAGGAATGCAAATTGAAGAAAAAGAAAAGGAAGAAAAGATAAAGATGATGGAAAAGGTAGTAGAGAAACAAGGTGTTTTATCAAAGGCCACCCATGTTTAGTTGCATCTGTTTACGAAAGCGACAACACTGTTGTAAGCCAAAGATTGGTGGAGAAACTCAAGTTACCAACAAGCTTTCATTCGAATCATGCAAGGATCAAATTCAATACAAGACAATGTGTGAAAGAAGTATTATGTGATATTGCTCCCACAAACTCTTATCATCTTCTTTTTAGAAGGGCATGGCTTCATTTTAAAACGCTCAATCTTGATAAAGGTTCCCTTTATTAGAGGCATGAGGGACATGAAATGAAGTTGAAATTTATGACACCAAGACAAGCAGTAAGGATCAACATAGCCTGAAGGAGAAAATAGAAAAAGAAAGAATAGAAAAGGAAGAAATATAAACTGTTGAAGGAATGGAAATTGAAGAAAAAGAAAAGGAAGAAAAGATAAAGATGATGGAAAAGGTAGTAGAGAAACAAGGTGTTTAATCAAAGACCACCCATGTTTAGTTGCATTCGTTTACGAAAGCGACAACACTGTTGTAAGCCAAAGATTGGTGGAGAAAATCAAGTTACCAACAAGCATTCACTCGAATAAAGCAAGGATCAAATTCAGTACGGGACAATGTGTGCAAGAAGTATTATGTGATATTGCTCCCACAAACTCTTGTCATCTTCTTTTGAGATTGGCATGGCTTTATTTTAAAACGCTCAATCTTGATAAAGGTTCCCTTTATTAGAGGCATGAGGGACATGAAATGCAGTTGAAATTTATGACACCAAGACAAGCCAGAAAGGATCACCATAGGCTGAAGGAGAAAATACAAAAATAAAGAATAGAAATGGAAGAAATATAAACTGTGGAAGGAATGGAAATTGAAGAAAAAGAAAAGGAAGAAAAGATAAAGATGATGAAAAAGGTAGTAGAGAAACAAGGTGTTTAATCAAAGGCCACCCATGTTTAGTTGGATTCGTTTACGAAAGCGACAACACTGTTGTAAGCCAAAGCTTGGTGGAGAAACTCAAGTTACCAACAAGCTTTCATTCGAATCAAGCAAGGATCAAATTCAGTACAGGACAATGTGTGAAAGAAGTATTATGTGATATTGCTCCCACAAACTCTTGTCATCTTCTTTTTAGATGGGCATGGCTTCATTTTAAAAAGCTCAATCTTGATAAAGGTTCCCTTTATTAGAGGCTTGAGGGACATGAAATGAAGTTGAAATTTATGACACTAAGACAAGCCAGTAAGGATCAACATAGGTTGAAGGAGAAAATGGAAAAAGAAAGAATAGAAAAGGAAGAAATATAAACTGTGGAAGGAATGCAAATTGAAGAAAAAGAAAAGGAAGAAAAGATAAAGATGATGGAAAAGGTAGTAGAGAAACAAGGTATTTAATCAAAGGCCACCCATGTTTAGCTGCATTCGTTTACAAAAGCGACAACACTGTTGTAAGCCAAAGATTGGTGGAGAAACTCAAGTTACCAACAAGCATTCACTCGAATAAAGCAAGGATCAAATTTAGTACGGGACAATGTGTGCAAGAAGTATTATCTGATATTGCTCCCACAAACTCTTGTCATCTTCTTTTGAGATTGGCATGGCTTCATTTTAAAACGCTCAATCTTGATAAAGGTTCCCTTTATTTGAGGCATGAGGGACATGAAATGAAGTTGAAATTTATGACACTAAGACAAGCCGGTAAGGATCAACATAGTCTGAAGGAGAAAATTAAAAAAGAAAGAATAGAAAAGGAAGAAATATAAACTGTGGACGGAATGGAAATTGAAGAAAAAGAAAAGGAAGAAAAGATAAAGATGATAGAAAAGGTAGTAGAGAAACAAGGTGTTTAATCAAAGGCCACCCATGTTTAGTTGCATTCGTTTACGAAAGCGACAACACTGTTGTAAGCCAAAGATTGGTGGAGAAACTCAAGTTACCAACAAGCTTTCATTCGAATCAAGCAAGGATCAAATCCAGTACAGGACAATGTGTGAAAGAAGTATTATGTGATATTGCTCCCACAAACTCTTGTCATCTTCTTTTTAGATGGGCATGGCTTCATTTTAAAACGCTCAATCTTGCTAAAGGTTCCATTTACTAGATGCATGAGGGACATGAAATGAAGTTGAAATTTATGACACCAAGACAAGGCAGTAAGGATCAACATAGGTTGAAGGAGAAAATGGAAAAAGAAAGAATAGAAAAGGAAGAAATATAAACTGTGGAAGGAATGCAAATTGAAGAAAAAGAAAAGGAAGAAAAGATAAAGATGATGGAAAAGGTAGTAGAGAAACAAGGTGTTTAATCAAAGACCACCCATGTTTAGTTGCATTCGTTTACGAAAGCGACAACACTGTTGTAAGCCAAAGATTGGTGGAGAAACTCAAGTTACCAACAAGCATTCACTCGAATAAAGCAAGGATCAAATTCAGTACGGGACAATGTGTGCAAGAAGTATTATGTGATATTGCTCCCACAAACTCTTGTCATCTTCTTTTGAGATTGGCATGGCTTTATTTTAAAACGCTCAATCTTGATAAAGGTTCCCTTTATTAGAGGCATGAGGGACATGAAATGTAGTTGAAATTTATGACACCAAGACAAGCCAGAAAGGATCACCATAGGCTGAAGGAGAAAATACAAAAATAAAGAATAGAAAAGGAAGAAATATAAACTGTGGAAGGAATGCAAATTGAAGAAAAAGAAAAGGAAGAAAAGATAAAGATGATGGAAAAGGTAGTAGAGAAACAAGGTGTTTAATCAAAGGCCACCCATGTTTAGTTGCATTCGTTTACAAAAGCGACAACACTATTGTAAGCTAAAGATTGGTGGAGAAACTCAAGTTACCAACAAGCTTTCATTCGAATCAAGCAAGGATCAAATTCAGTAGAGGACAATGTGTGAAAGAAGTATTATGTGATATTGCTCCCACAAACTCTTGTCATCTTCTTTTTAGATGGGCATGGCTTCATTTTAAAACGCTCAATCTTGATAAAGGTTCCCTTTATTAGAGGCTTGAGGGACATGAAAGGAAGTTGAAATTTATGACACTAAGACAAGCCAGTAAGGATCAACATAGGTTGAAGGAGAAAATGGAAAAAGAAAGAATAGAAAAGGAAGAAATATAAACTGTGGAAGGAATGCAAATTGAAGAAAAAGAAAAGGAAGAAAAGATAAAGATGATGGAAATCGTAGTAGAGAAACAAGGTGTTTAATCAAAGGCCACCCATGTTTAGTTGCATTCGGTTACGAAAGCGACAACACTGTTGTAAGCCAAAGATTGGTGGAGAAACTCAAGTTACCAACAAGCTTTCATTCGAATCAAGCAAGGATCAAATCCAGTACAGGACAATGTGTGAAAGAAGTATTATGTGATATTGCTCCCACAAACTCTTGTCATCTTCTTTTTAGATGGGCATGGCTTCATTTTAAAACGCTCAATCTTGCTAAAGGTTCCATTTATTAGATGCATGAGGGACATGAAATGAAGTTGAAATTTACGACACCAAGACAAGCCAGTAAGGATCAACATAGGTTGAAGGAGAAAATGGAAGAAGAAAGAATAGAAAAGGAAGAAATATAAACTGTGGAAGGAATGCAAATTGAAGAAAAAGAAAAGGAAGAAAAGATAAAGATGATGGAAAAGGTAGTAGAGAAACAAGGTGTTTAATCAAAGGCCACCCATGTTTAGTTGCATCCGTTTACGAAAGCGACAACACTGTTGTAAGCCAAAGATTGGTGGAGAAACTCAAGTTACCAACAAGCTTTCATTCGAATCAAGCAAGGATCAAATTTAGTACAAGACAATGTGTGAAAGAAGTATTATGTGATATTGTTCCCACAAACTCTTGTCATCTTCTTTTTAGATGGGCATGGCTTCATTTTAAAACGCTCAATCTTGATAAAGGTTCCCTTTATTAGAGGCATGGGGGACATGAAATGAAGTTGAAATTTATGACACCAAGACAAGCCAGTAAGGATCAACATAGCTTGAAGGAGAAAATGGAAAAAGAAAGAATAGAAAAGGAAGAAATATAAACTGTTGAAGGAATGGAAATTGAAGAAAAAGAAAAGTAAGAAAAGATAAAGATGATGGAAAAGGTAGTAGAGAAACAAGGTGTTTAATCAAAGGCCACTCATGTTTAGCTGCATTCGTTTACAAAAGCGACAACACTGTTGTAAGCCAAAGATTGGTGGAGAAACTCAAGTTACCAACAAGCATTCACTCGAATAAAGCAAGGATCAAATTCAGTACGGGACAATGTGTGCAAGAAGTATTATCTGATATTGCTCCCACAAACTCTTGTCATCTTCTTTTGAGATTGGCATGGCTTCATTTTAAAACGCTCAATCTTGATAAAGGTTCCCTTTATTAGAGGCATGAGGGACATGAAATGAAGTTGAAATTTATGACACCAAGACAAGCCAGTAAGGATCAACATAGGTTGAAGGAGAAAATGGAAAAAGAAAGAATAGAAAAGGAAGAAATATAAACTGTGGAAGGAATGGAAATTGAAGAAAAAGAAAAGGAAGAAAAGATAAAGATGATGGAAAAGGTAGTAGAGAAATGAGGTGTTTAATCAAAGGCCACCCATGTTTAGTTGCATTCGTTTACGAAAGCGACAACATTGTTGTAAGCCAAAGATTTGTGGAGAAACTCAAGTTACCAACAAGCTTTCAGTCGAATCAAGCAAGGATAAAATTCAGTACAGGACAATGTGTGAAAGAAGTATTATGTGATATTGCTCCCACAAACTCTTGTCATCTTCTTTTTAGATGGGCATGGCTTCATTTTAAAACGCTCAATCTTGATAAAGGTTCCCTTTATTAGAGGCATGAGGGACATGAAATAAAGTTGAAATTTATGACACCAAGACAAGCCAGTAAGGATCAACATAGGTTGAAGGAGAAAATGGAAAAAGAAAGAATAGAAAAGGAAGAAATATAAACTGTGGAAGGAATGGAAATTGAAGAAAAAGAAGAGGAAGAAAAGATAAAGATGATGGAAAAGGTAGTAGAGAAACAAGGTGTTTAATCAAAGGTCACCCATGTTTAGTTGCATTTGTTTACGAAAGCGACAAAACTGTTGTAAGCCAAAGATTGGTGGAGAAACTCATGTTACCAACAAGCTTTCAGTCGAATCAAGCAAGGATCAAATTCAGTACAGGACAATGTGTGAAAGAAGTATTATGTGATATTGCTCCCACAAACTCTTGTCATCTTCTTTTTAGATGGGCATGGCTTCATTTTAAAACGCTCAATCTTGATAAAGGTTCCCTTTATTAGAGGCATGAGGGACATGAAATCAAGTTGAAATTTATGACACCAAGACAAGGCAGTAAGGATCAACATAGGCTGAAGGAGAAAATAGAAAAAGAAATAATAGAAAAGGAAGAAATATAAACTGTGGAAAGAATGGAAATTGAAGAAAAAGAAGAGGAAGAAAAGATAAAGATGATGGAAAAGGTAGTAGAGAAACAAGGTGTTTAATCAAAGGTCACCCATGTTTAGTTGCATTTGTTTACGAAAGCGACAAAACTGTTGTAAGCCAAAGATTGGTGGAGAAACTCATGTTACCAACAAGCTTTCATTCGAATCAATCAAGGATCAAATTCAGTACAGGACAATGTGTGGAAGAATTATTATGTGATATTGCTCCCACAAACTCTTGTCATCTTCTTTTGCGATGGGCATAGCTTCATTTTAAAACGCTCAATCTTGACAAAGGCTCCCTTTATTAGAGGCATGAGGGACATGAAATGAAGTTGAAATTTATGACACCAAGACAAGCCAGTAAGGATTAACATAGGTTGAAGGAGAAAATGGAAAAAGAAAGAATAGAAAAGGAAGAAATATAAATTGTGGAAGGAATGGAAATTGAAGAAAAAGAAAAGGAAGAAAAGATAAAGATGATGGAAAAGGTAGTAGAGAAACAAGGTGTTTAATCAAAGGCCACCTATGTTTAGTTGCATTCGTTTACGAAAGCGACAACACTAAGATTTGTGGAGAAACTCAAGTTACCAACAAGCTTTCAGTCGAATCAAGCAAGGATAAAATTCAGTACAGGACAATGTGTGAAAGAAGTATTATGTGATATTGCTCCCACAAACTCTTGTCATCTTCTTTTTAGATGGGCATGGCTTCATTTTAAAACGCTCAATCTTGATAAAGGTTCCCTTTATTAGAGGCATGAGGGACATGAAATAAAGTTGAAATTTATGACACCAAGACAAGCCAGTAAGGATCAACATAGGTTGAAGGAAAAATTGAAAAAGAAAGAATAGAAAAGGAAGAAATATAAACTGTGGAAGGAATGGAAATTGAAGAAAAAGAAAAGGAAGAAAAGATAAAGATGATGGAAAAGGTAGTAGAGAAACAAGGTGTTTAATCAAAGGCCACCCATGTTTAGTTGTATTCGTTTACGAAAGCGACAACACTGTTGTAAGCCAAAGATTGGTGGAGAAACTCATGTTACCAACAAGCTTTCATTCGAATCAAGCAAGGATCAAATTCAGTACAGGACAATGTGTGAAAGAAGTATTATGTGATATTGCTCCCACAAACTCTTGTCATCTTCTTTTTAGATGGGCATGGCTTCATTTTAAAACGCTCAATCTTGATAAAGGTTCCCTTTATTAGAGGCATGAGGGACATGAAATGAAGTTAAAATTTATGACAACAAGACAAGCTAGTAAGGATCAACATAGGCTGAAGGAGAAAATAGAAAAAGAAAGAATAGAAAAGGAAGACATATAAACTGTGGAAGGAATGGAAATTGAAGAAAAAGAAAAGGAAGAAAAGATAAAGATGATGGAAAAGGTAGTAGAGAAACAAGGTGTTTAATCAAAGGCCACCTATGTTTAGTTGCATTCGTTTATGAAAGCGACAACATTGTTGTAAGCCAAAGATTGGTGGAGAAACTCAAGTTACCAACAAGCATTCACTGGAATCAAGCAAGGATCTAATTCAGTACAGGACAATGTGTGAAAGAAGTATTATGTGATATTGCTCCCACAAACTCTTGTCATCTTCTTTTTAGATGGGCATGGCTTCATTTGAAAACGCTCAATCTTGATAAAGGTTCCCTTTATTAGAGGCATGAGGGACATGAAATGAAGTTGAAATTTATGACACCAAGACAAGCCAGTAAGGATCAACATAGGCTGAAGGAGAAAATAGAAAAAGAAAGAATAGAAAAGGAAGAAATATAAACTGTGGAAGGAATGCAAATTGAAGAAAAAGAAAAGGAAGAAAAGATAAAGATGATGGAAAAGGTAAAACAAGGTGTTTAATCAAAGGCCACCTATGTTTAGTTGCATTCTGATGAAGGATTATGTTGTTATTTTTAAGATTATTGAATATGGTGTGAGTTGATTAAGAAAGCTATGTGAAATCCCCACTGGACTTTAAGATAGGAAGCTATCTAGATATGAAGGTTCCTTTCACAAGGCTCAAGAGAAGAAGATGATGGATTGATTCAAAACAAATAGGAAATGGAAAGCACATAAACCATAGAAAACCAAGAACAAATTAAAGGAAGAAGAAAACATAAAATGGAGAGAAAAGGAATGGTAAAAATGTGAGAAGCACGCCACTACAAGGCTAGGCTAGAAGCCATGGCAACCTTGAAGATGAGTGGATGTGTGCCGCCACTTGCTATGCAAGATAAGGCTTAAAAGTATTCACTCCCTAGGGAGGAAACTCTCACAAATGGTTGAGACACAAGAGTGTTTTTACTTCAAAATGTTCAACCTTTTTACATGTCTAGGAGCACCCCTTATATAGAAGAGTTTAGGGGCCTCTAAGCAAATAAAAGATACCTAAGGATGTCTCTACAAAAACCTAACCCTAGCTTCTAGAAACTAGGTCAAATAAGGTTACAAAAATGAGAGACAAAAGAGCTAACTATGGTGTGTGCAAGGCTAATTTCGTTCTAGGACAAAAGGAGACCAAGAATGTGTCTCATATGTCTCTAGAAAGTGGCCATAGTGTGCTAAAAACAAAGGAGACCAAAGGTACATAGGTACACTTGCTTTATGCCTTTTTCTTTATGCTGTATGCCTTTGCTTTACTCTCTCCTCCACATCATTTATGCTCCCCAATCACCATGTGCCACCTAGCATTGCTTTCTTACTCCTAATTAACCTACAAAGCAAATAAACATAGATTAGCATGTTGGCTTAAGTCAAGTCAACTATAGTCAACAAGTCAAACCTAGTCAAAGGTCAACAAGTCAACTAAAGTTGATTCAACTAAGTCAACTTAGGGAATCAAAAATAACAAGCATAAATGAAAGGGATGAAGGATTAGTGAACTTCCTTTCTAAACATGCTTAGTCTTCTTAAGCATGTGCCTCCATCCTTGGTTGAGGTCAATCCTTCATCATCCTCCCCTTCTTGGAGAGAATTTGACCACAAATTCTTTAAGCCTTTGTGGATGGAACTTGACTTGATTTGGGGGAGGATTTGCGCCTTCCTTTTATGAGCTTTTGTTCCATCCTTTCTAAGAGTATTACCCCTAGCTTTGGTTAGGCCATCTTTATTTTCTAGACTACTCTTCCTCTCTTGCTTATGCTTTGGGCCTTCCTTTTTGGCTTGGGAAGAGAAGGAAGAGTGATGCACATCTTGCTTTGGAAGAATTTTTTTGTAGGCAAGTAACACCTTGGTGAAAGCTTGCCCCTTTTCTTTTTCTTCTTTATCTTTTCTTATTTTATTTCTATCCTTATTAACTTCTTGAGGTGATAGAGGTTGTAAAGTTGTCTTTTTCCCATTTTTGAAGAAAATGTATTGGTTGGTATAGCCATCATGTAAAGTTTGTTTATCAAATTGCCATGGCCTACCTAGTAAGATATGTGTGACTTCCATGGGAACAACATCACATAACACCTCATCTTTATAGCTTCCTATAGAGAAGTTAATTAGGACTTGTTTATTGACATCTATTTCTCCCTCTTTACTTATCCAAGAAAGCTTGTAGGGCTTAGCATGAGGAATGGTCTCTAAGCTAAGCTTTTCCACCAACCTTGTGCTAGCTACATTGGTACTACTTCCTCCATCAATAATTAGAGAGCAAACCCATTTGTTAATTTTGCATCTAGATTGAAAAATGTTTTCTCTTTGAGTTGGCTCAAGCTCACTTTGATCTTGACCTATCATGCGCCTTAATAACATAGGGTCTTTCTCAAAAATTTTAGTTTTACTAGAGGAAGAAGATTCTTTTGAAAGAGAATGGGGAGATGAGTGTTCACTTTCAACATTATTACTCTTCTTTAAGATCATGGTCCTTTTGGTTGGGCAATTTAAAGCAATGTGATTATAACCCAAACATTTAAAACATTTAATGGAACTTGATCTTTGAGAAGTGGAATGGTGAATGTGATCACTTGGTGACTTACTTTTACTTGGTGGTTCTTGATGAGAGTTAGAAGGGAACTTATCATGTTTCATTTTATCATTTCCCTTCCATGAGTGACTAAAGTAGTGGTTGGGTGAGTAACTCTTCCTTGCCCTTCTTTTTCTTTTCAATTGAATTTCAATCCCAAGGGCAAGTGTGAAAACATTTTCAAGAGTGGAGTACTCATACAACTCTACTTGGTCTTGTATGTCTCTCCTAAGACCACTCACAAATCTTTTTAATTTTTCTTTGTTAGTTTCTTTTATTTCAACCCTATGCATTTGAGACTCTAATTCTTTAAAGTACTCACTCACACTCATAGAACCTTGGTGAAGCCTTTGGAGCTTCAAAAGAAGTTCCTTCCTATAGGAGGGAGGAACAAATCTAGCGCGCATAAGAGTTTTAATGTCAATCCAAGAAGCCGCGAGTGGCCCTTGGTCATAATTCTTACAAACTTTATGCCACCAAGTATTGGCATACTCCAAAAATCCTAAAACTACTAGATCAACTTGTGTTTGATCCTTTACATGATTTTCATTGAAAATTTGATCAACTTTAGCTTCCCAATCAAGGAAGACTTTGGGATCACTTCCTCCATAGAACTTAGGAATCTTTGGAGTTTGCTTCTCTTGTGATGGGTTGCGCCTAGAATGCCCTCTTTTCCTAGCCTCTCTTTCTTGCTCTTTAGCTTCAAGCCTTTGAATGTGCTCTTGGATTCTTAGGTCACTTTGCTCCTTGTCTTTTCTTAATTGTTCAAAGGCCTCTTTCCTAGACAACTCCAAATCCCGAAGCAATCTCATCAATGTATTGTTTTTGTTTGGTGTAGGTGCATTTGATGAACTTGCCATGATTCCTACAACAAAAACACTCAAATCCGAGACAAAATAAATGGATTAGAGGTTAGACAACATGAAAACCGAGACCAAATCCAACCCAAATTGTAACCCAAGTGTTTAGATCACTCTCCCAAAGTAACAAGGCAAGGCTAGCACTCAAAATCCACCAAAGGAGTGAAGCAAACACTTTTAAAAACTTGTTCAAAACCTTTCAAATGCAAGACAAGTGATTCGGCCACAACATCCCAAGAGTTTCAAGAAAAGAAAACTACTAAGACACAACAAAGAACACCTCGTGACAAGCAAGAAAAGCACAAAAACAAGAAAGTTTAACTTCTAAGGAAATTTTGTTTTAAAGACAAAACTTGAATAAGACTAAAGCAATGAAAAACACTTTTAAAGACTCTATGGAAAGCATTTGAACAAGCCAAGATTATACCTCAAATTATGCATACACCAAGAAAGATCATAACCAAGTTAAAACATGGAACTAATTTGCCAATATCACCCAAAATCCAAGTATAAAATTTGGTAGCATAACACCTAGTAAAAATGGCCAAATGGATTCACCAAGCATTGTAAAAGCTCTCGGCCAAACTGTTTTTGGTCTTGAAAACACTTTTTCTTTTCAAAACTAGGTACTTAAAATGATGAGAAGGATGTTTTAGGGTGTCTTGAACACTTAGTTCCTTAAAATTAGGTCAAAATCAATTTCAAGGAGCATGCAACAACACAAGGCATAGATCTCAAGCAATAGTTCAAAAACTTAGAAACAAAAACAAGAAAACTCAAAGAAGCATATGACAAGAGACTCAAGCAAAAGTTAGACACATTTAAAGACTCAACATGACATACACAAAGACACAAACATGTAGCTATCATGCATTTAAACTCATGGATTTGAGGCTCAAAGACTAAGCATCCAAAGACATGTTATCCAACCACATTTAGGAGCTTAAAGAGGTGCAAAACCGAAGCCAAAATTGCCACAACATAACCTGAAAACGTTGTTTTTCGTATTCTCGGCAGCTCTGACCTTTGCTCACTCATTTGATCATAACTCTCTCCACAGAACTCCAAATGCGTTGGTTCTTTTTTTGTTAGAAACTAGACTCACAGAGCTTTCTTTTGACATCAAGAACGTAATTTTTGGGCCACTGAGAAGGTGCAGTTTAATCTTTTAAAATCGTGAACAGTTTCTGCCAGCATTGTTTTTATGTGGACCATTCAAAGATAGCTACACAAGACAAGGTTAGAACATGAAAAACACCATATTCAAGATAACCTAGGCTCTAGATACCAAATGATGAAGGATTATCTTGTTCCTTTTTAAGATTATTGAATATGGTGTGAGTTGATTAAGAAAGCTAAGTGAAATCCCCACTGGACATTAAGATAGGAAGCTATCTAGATGTGAAGGTTCCTTTCACAAAGCTCAAGAGAAGAAGATGATGGATTGATTCAAAACAAAAAGGAAATGGAAAGCACATAAACCATAGAAAACCAAGAACAAATTAAAGGAAGAAGAAAACATAAAATGGAGAGAAAAGGAATGGTAAAAATGTGAGAAGCACGCCACTACAAGGCTAGGCTAGAAGCCATGGCAACCTTGAAGATGAGTGGATGTGTGCCGCCACTTGCTATGCAAGATAAGGCTTAAAAGTATTCACTCCCTAGGGAGGAAACTCTCACAAATGGTTGAGACACAAGAGTGTTTTTACTTCAAAATGTTCAACCCTTTTACATGTCTAGGAGCACCCCTTATATAGAAGAGTTTAGGGGCCTCTAAGCAAATAAAAGATACCTAAGGATGTCTCTACAAAAACCTAACCCTAGCTTCTAGAAACTAGGTCAAATAAGGTTACAAAAATGAGAGACAAAAGAGCTAACTATAGTGTGTGCAAGGCTAATTTCGTTCTAGGACAAAAGGAGACCAAGAATGTGTCTCATATGTCTCTAGAAAGTGGCCATAGTGTGCTAAAAACAAAGGAGACCAAAGGTACATAGGTACACTTGCTTTATGCCTTTTTCTTTATGCTTTATGCCTTTGCTTTACTCTCTCCTCCACATCATTTATGCTCCCCAATCACCATGTGCCACCTAGCATTGCTTTCTTACACCTAATTAACCTACAAAGCAAATAAACATAGATTAGCATGTTGGCTTAAGTCAAGTCAACTATAGTCAACAAGTCAAACCTAGTCAAAGGTCAACAAGTCAACTAAAGTTGATTCAACTAAGTCAACTTAGGGAATCAAAAATAACAAGCATAAATGAAAGGGATGAAGGATTAGTGAACTTCCTTTCTAAACATGCTTAGTCTTCTTAAGCATGTGCCTCCATCCTTGGTTGAGGTCAATCCTTCATCACATTCGTTTACGAAAGCGACAACACTGTTGTAAGCCAAGATTTGTGGAGAAACTCAAGTTACCAAC